>NC_141687.1:150171847-151570422 GCF_964263255.1 Lissotriton vulgaris
CTTCATTTTTTGCACATCCTGTCCCACCTTTTTCATCAACCACTTTTTTTACTAACTTTGTCTCATGATGCACTGTATTTACAAAATCCATTTACCACATCTTTCTCTACATTTAGCCTGTTTTTCCATGCCATCTTTATGCAAAAACACAGCATGTTTTGAAAACCTGTTGATTGTAGGAAAGCTGCTTTTAATATATTCTAGTGGTATTTAAAGTAAAATCAATTTCCTTTCCTTGATCTGGAAGATCTCTGTCATATTTAACATCAGTGACTTTTTGACATCTCTGCACTGTGGGTCATTCGGTTTTACTGACATAGTATACCGGGGATAACATCTATGATTATAATACCTTCATCCCAATAATTTTCAGAGAGAAAAATGAAAGTACTCCAGAGGCCGGATATGTATCACCGCAAGCGCCAAAAAAATGTAACATAGTGGGGAGCCGCAGCCAAAGGCCCATATGTCAAGGGAGCCGCTGGTTGAAAACGTTTGGGAACCACTGCCCTACAGGGTTTGAGGCACGGGCGGGGTGGGCTCTGGCCCAGTGCCCCAGCCTTTCAAGGGAGGTGGGAGTGAGGGGGAGGGGGTGGGGACGGGAGTCCTTCAGTTATTTTGGGAAGGGAGGGAGAGGTTGCAATCCGGGTTTGGGCCATGAATCGGGAAGGTAGGCTCTGGTCTGCGGTCATCAACTTATGAGGATCTTTCTGTGGGGCACCGAAGTGTTTGTGTTTAGGGATGTTGGTCTGCAGATTCGAATTTGAATCATCAAATGTGTTGAGGGATGTCGGGTGGAGCCGGCGACCAGACGTCCGTTATGTTGCCATGTGGGTGAATAGATGTATGGGTGGAGTGGTGGATGTGTGGATGACATGGTGGATGTATGGGTGGGGGGGTGGATGGATGAGTGAGAGGATGGATGGATGGGTGAAGGGGTGGGTGGATGGTGGGAGAGAGGATGGATGCATGAGTGGAGGGATGGATGGATGGGAGTGGATGGATGTGTGTATGGTTGGAAGGGTAGATGGATGGGTGGAGGGATGGATGGATCAGTGAAATGGTGGATGGATCGATGGGGGGTGGATGCTGGACGAGTCGGTGGATGGATGGATGAGAGAGGTGATGGATGGATGGATTGATGTATTGATGGGTGAAGGGGTGAATGAATGAATGGATGAGTGAAGGGGTGGATGTAGGGATGGATGGGTGATTGAGGAGGGTGGATAGACGGGGGGATGGATGGAGGAGTGAAGGGGTGGGTGAGAGGTCAATGGATGGATACATGAGTGGATGAGTGGATGGATGAGTGGGTGGATGAGTGGGTGGATGGGTGAAGGGTGGATGGAGGGATGGGTGGCTGGGTGAGGGGGGAATGGAGAGAGAGGGGGAGGATGGATAGATGGATGAGCGAGGACATGGATGAATGATTGGCAGAGTGGATGGGCAGGTGTGTGAATAGATGGGTGAGGAGAGGAGCATGGAGATGGATGGGTGAGAGAGTGCATGCATGAGTGGGGGGAGAGTGGGGAGCGGGAGGGAGGGATGGATGGGTGGGTGGATGGATGAGTGAGGGGTTGAGTGGGTGGACGGATGAGTGACTGGGTGGATGGATGAGTGGGTGGGGGGATGGCTGGATGGGTGATAGGGTGGGTGGTTGGATGGATGAGTGAGTGGATGGATGGGTAGAGGAGTGGATGGATGGATGGGTGGAAGAGTGGATGGATGAATGGAGGAGTGGATGGATGAATGGAGGAGTGGATGGATGAGTGGGAGCATAGCTTGGGTGAAGGGGTGAGTGGTTGGATGGATGAGTAGGTGGATGGATGGGTGGAAGAGTGGATGGATTGGTGAGGGGATGGATTGGGTGAAGGGATGGATGGATGGGTGAGGGGATGGATGGGTGAGATGATGGATGGAGGGATGGATGGTGGATGGGGTTGCAAGTGGTTGAAGGGGTTTGGATGTGGATGGAGCACAGATGGAGGGAAGGAATGAATGGTGGGGGAGTTGGTGGATGACAAGGTGTACATGATGGATGGGGAGGGTTGTGATGACTTCCTTTGCCTTGGAGGATTGTGTTTTGAGCTGTGTGGTACGCCTCTGTCATTTCGCCGCACCCACTCACAGGCCTGCAGTTTGCTAGGCACTCTTGTTGTGTTGAGCATTGTTTGCCGGATATGGCCCGTGGTGTGCGCGTTGCAGTCGATCATGTGGTGTGCCGGATTCCCGAGGTTTCGGTCGGGTGGTGGGGGGGCCCAACATCTGGGGGAATTCAGCTGGGGGGGCTCAACCTGGAAAAGTTTGAATACCTCTGCTCTATGCTGTGGCATAGTCTTTTAAAGCTGAGTATGCCATTGGACATCTTGGCTTTTGTTGTCAAATTGTATACGGACAACTTTGCCCAGGTTAGGTGGGATAAGGCAGGTCGCACCACTGAAATGTTTTTGGCTGAGAAGGGGATACCCTATTTTCAATATATATAAATTGGGTTCTTAAATACTTAGAAAACTGCCCAACTGATGCCCCAAGTCTAGCTGGGACAAAGATCCCACTCCTAATGTTTGCTGATGACAGTCTCATTCTTTCCAAAACGCAACAGGGCCTTCAATGTGCCCTGTCAAGATTTGAAGAGTTCTGTGAGGATCATGACCTCGTTGTCAATGTTGACAAAACAAAGTTTATGGTCCTCCAGAACTCTCACAAATACATCAGTGAAGTTAGGATGCAGGAAGGTGTTCTAGAGCAAACAGAGATTTTTTCATATTTAGGGGTATGTAGCAAGGTCAAGCGGGATGAACACTCTAACTGGTGGTTGCCTGTCCCTCCTTCTCCTCGTTTTATGCAGACGGACAGTCCAAAAGCGGAATGGGACAGCGTTTCTGAACAGGAGGAACATAGAGACCACGGCGCCTTTAATTGGAACTTCCTGGAGCGAGACGAGACTCCGCCCCTTTCTGACGTCAGAGGACCAGGACTGGACAAAGGGCAGGATATCCTGTATGGTGGGTGTGTTTACACCCCGGAGGGCGAGAGCGGAGGAAGCGAGCGAGCGAGGAAGAACGAGAACGGCGAAGAGGAGACAACGCGGAACCAAGGAGGAGAGAAGGAGAACGAGAACCACGGAAGTGAGGGAGAGCCAGGAGGCCAACGACCCTGTGCACCGCCGTGCCACGCTCCCGAGGGAGGAGTGTGGCTCACTCAGGTACGGAGACGTTTGGCGGCTTGGGTGGGGAAGAAGAACGCCCCTGTGTAAATGTGTATATAGTCTTGTGCGTACCTTTCCCTGTGTGTTAACTGAGTCCCGTCCCCCCTCCCTACCCGTCTGGTTTCCCCACTTGTTACCCCCACCACACTGCACCTAGCTGATAAGGTAGCGAGAGACACGGGTGTTCCTCACGTCACTTGGGCCCCTGAACGGTCGGAAGTACCCAGATAGTAAACTAACGGCTCCCTCTGTTGGTCTCCTTTTCCCTCGGTACATCGGCCCGGAGAATCGATACCGAAGACACCGACGCCGGTCAAAACCACGTGGACCCCCTCCAGCAGACTACACCGCCACCACGAACAACCTGGAGTTCGCAAGAGAAAGACTGACATACAGAACCAAGAGAACCCTGAAAATAAAACCTAGTTTGAAAAGATATACTGGTGTACCGCCTCTACCTGACACAGTAATTAGTACCACTCCCACGCCCCCGCCTACAGGGTAACTATAGATAAAAAAATTAGCTGGAAGCCGCAATTAAACTGTCTCATGGTGAGACATGCTCAACTCTCGGGTGTGCTCCTTAAGGAGCATTGTCGCTCCTATACCAAACCCGTAGCTCCAGTATTGCAGATCTATAACTCTAAAATTGGTGCCTCAATCCTCTATGGTTCAGAGTTGTGGGCGTATGTAAAACTGGATTCTCTAGTGGCGGGCCAAAATAAATTCTTAAGAACGTTAATGGGCCTGCCACAATCTACCCCACTGATCCCCCTTTATATGGACTTGGGGTGCCATTCAATTAGGGATGTAGCCTGTTATAGATTAGTATCATACTGGAGGAGACTCTGGGTGATCCCGAGCTAGCCAATTATGCATTGGCTGTGTTAGAAATTCGGGATATGAATGTGAACAACAATATTGAGTGGTTTAGGAGTATAAAAATCATTCTCTGTGAGATGGGATTGAATCGGCAGTCCGTTTCCCAGCAAAACAGAGTTAAAGGCAGCTTATTGGCACATGATTTATTCCCAGCAGTTTTCAGCTTTCAGCAGTCTTACCCTGTCCAGCACCTTCCTACAAATTTAATCTGAACCTAAATATGAACAGTACTGGGATCAGAAAGACTGACATACAGAACCAAGAGAACCCTGAAAATAAAACCTAGTTTGAAAAGATATACTGGTGTACCGCCTCTACCTGACACAGTAATTAGTACCACTCCCACGCCCCCGCCTACAGTGGTGTCAGAAGTGGGATCCGCCCCTTCTCTGCCGGACCCAGCGATGGAACAGGTGATCCAGCAGCTCATCGAGGGGCAACAGAAGTTAGAGTGGGCGGTAGGACAGCAGATGTCAGTAGCCGATGCAGACAGAGACCTGTTTAAAGCGACAATGGCCGCCCAGATGGACAGTCTACAAAAAGTGGTACAGAGTCCCGGTACACCTGTTCCTATGGAGAGGAGACAGTTCGGTCCCTCTGGAGTACACTTGCAAAAATACGTGCCGGGTGAAGACCCCGACGCCTTTCTAGTGAATTTCGAAAGAGCCGCCAGAGCATGTGGGTGGCCGGAAGACAAGTGGCCTTTCTTTTTGGCTCCGCTCCTTTCTGGTGAAGCCCAGGCGGCCTACCAAGTAGCCAACCCTACAGGGGTAACACCCTATGCGGCCATCAAAGCAGTAATCCTCGATCACTTAGGACTGGATTCCGAAGCCTACCGTCTCCGGTTCCGAAAGGAAAGGGGTGTAGCCGGAGAGCACCCAAAGACCCTGTATCTTAGGCTCAAACTGGCAGCGGATAAATGGTTGAGACCCGAGAGTCGTACCAAGGAAGAGGTAATGGCCAGCATATATCTCGAGCAGTTTATGGAGGCTCTGCCCTACGGAACACAACGGTGGTTGAGACAACATTCAGGGCTAACCCCAGACCAGGCTATCGAGATGGCGTCTAGTTACAACAGAGCGATGCCACGCACGTTTCCTTGGGACTCTGATAAGGGCAATAAATCCAGCGCTGGACCTGCGAAACAGGATAAGAAACCTCTCAAGCCAACCCAGGACTTGGGAAGACCCCGACCAATAAGAATGGATGCACCTCCTCCACATAGGGGTCCACAGTGTTTTGAGTGTGGAGACTGGGGCCACATAGCCAGAATGTGTCCACGAAAGAAGACCGTAGAAGAGCCAATGGAAGTCGGATACATACCAAGAGCAGTGATGTACACAGCAGAGATGGGGCCCTCCTTTTACGTAAGGATGGTTGTAAATAATCTGCGCGTTAAAGCCCTGTTAGACTCTGGATGTCGGCAATCCGTAATACAGTCTAAGTTTGTGCTGCCTTCCCAGATAGGCCCCGGGGCTATTGTACATATCAGGTGTGTCCACGGGGACGTGAAGCCATACCCCGTAGCACAGGTGACCCTACACCCGATAGGTAGAGACCCCTGTGAGGTACAAGTGGGGGTGGTGGACTCCTTACCCGAGGACCTGATAGTGGGAATAGATAACCCCGATTTCCTAGCCCTCTTTAGGAGGGAGCTGAGAACCCAACCCCGAGGTGCATATCTGGCTACGGAACCCTGGGAGATGGATAGAGGATTCAAGTTCGCCCAAGCCAACGATCCTACTCTCATGAACGCATGGGAATCAGGACATAGAGAACAAACAACGCCTTCCCAGGGTTATCCAAAGTTCAGGATCCTGAATGATCTGCTGTACAGGGAGGGGAAGGCAGGCGATCCACTACAGTTAGTGGTCCCCCAGGAATTCAGGGATCAAATAATGTTCTATGCGCACACACACTTGACAGCGGGACATAGCGGGGCCGAAAAAACACTACAAAGTATCGTTCGTTTATTCTTTTGGCCTGGAATATACAAGACAGCCGAGTTGTATTGTAAGCAATGCGAAGTCTGCCAGAAGAAAAACATGTACCGGCCCCCAGCAGTCCCTCTACAACCCTTACCCATCATAGGTAACCCCTTTGAGAGGGTGGGTATGGACCTGATAGGACCCCTTCCCCGTACCTCAAGAGGGCACACATACGCCTTAGTCATAGTAGACTACAACACGAGGTTTCCGGAAGCCTTTGCCCTGAGTGCTCCCACAACTAAAAATGTGGCGGAGAAACTGATTGAACTATTCTCTAGGGTAGGGTTCCCACGAGAGATACTTACAGACCAGGGAACCCCGTTTGTGTCCAGAATGATGGCAGAAGTGTGCAAGCAGTTGGATCTGAAACATATCCGCACGTCCGCCTACCACCCCCAGACAGACGGGTTGGTCGAAAGATATAATCGCACATTGAAATCCACCCTTAAGAAAATGTTAAGCGCAGAAAACAAGGATTGGGACAAAATGCTACCCTTGGCGCTTTATGTGATACGGTCTCAAGTACAGAGCAGTTTAGGGTTTTCGCCTTTCGAACTCCTTTATGGGAGACAACCTAGGTCCCTATTAGAAATTACCAGGGAAGCCTGGGAAAGGGAGGAAGCAGCAGAACAAAAGTCCTTATTGGATTATACCGCTCAACTGAAGTCCCGGTTAGGCAAGCTACGAGACCTAGCATATTCCAATTTGGAAAAAGCCCAGGTACAACAGAGAGTACAGTATGATAAAGGGAAGAAATGGAGGGTACTACAGAAAGGGGAGTGGGCCTTGGTTCTTCTACCGTCGACCACTCAGAAGTTTAGGAGCGAATGGAAGGGGCCCTATCTGATCACAGAGACCTTGGGGAAAACCACGTACAAACTACAGGTCACTCCATCACGCCAACAGACCTTCCACATCAATCTGTTAAAAAAGTGGATAGGCCCCCCTCCCAAAAACGTACAGTTCTCTCTTCCAGGACGAGATGAGAGATCAACCCTAGATCAACTACCGATTAACCCGGAGTTACCAACCGAGAAACGGGAGGAGTTGACGCATAGACTACAGCAGTTCTCCTCCATGTTCTCAGACAAACCAGGGTGTACCCCCCTAGCCGAACACTGTATACAGACAGAAGAAGGGAAAATAGTGAAGCAAAGACCATATCGCATTCCAGCTGCCAGGCGAGCCACGGTTCGAAAAGAAGTTAGGGACATGCTACAACTGGGCGTTATACGCCCCTCAAAAAGTAACTGGACTTCACCCATAGTTATGGTCCCAAAACCGGACGGGTCCACCCGTTTTTGTATGGATTTTAGGGCTCTAAACGCTATCTCCTCCTTTGACTCCTTCCCTATCCCCAGGGTAGATGAATTGATAGAAAGGATAGGGGAAGCAAAGTACATCACCACGCTGGACCTGACCAAAGGCTATTGGCAGGTGACTTTGAGGGAAAGTGACAAACACAAAACAGCCTTTGCCACAGATGAGGGGCTATACGAATTCAACGTCTTACCATTCGGGCTCCATGGAGCCCCAGCAACGTTCCAAAGATTAATGACCACAGTGTTAGCCCCTCACTCCGAGTATAGCTCCGTATACCTTGACGATATTGTTATATTCAGTCTCACGTGGGAGGATCACTTAGGTCATATAGAGAGCATACTCACGTCCCTACTAAAAGCCAGGCTCCATGTCAATGCAAAAAAATCTAGGGCAGCCTACCCCAGGGTACAATATCTGGGGTACATGTTGGGTGATGGTGTGATCGCTCCCCAGGAAGAGAAAGTAAACGCCATAACCAAAACCCCTTTTCCCTCCACTGTCAGAGAACTGCGTGCCTTCCTGGGCCTGATAGGTTATTACAGGCGGTTCATTAAGGACTTCGCTGAAATAGCAGCCCCCTTAACGAATCTCCTTAGAAAAACATCCAACTTCAATCGAGGAAAACCCCCTCCAGAAGAAGCCCGTTTGGCGTTTGAGGTTCTAAAAAGCACAATAACCTCCAGCCCGGTGTTAATTCCCCCCAACTTTGAGAAACCTTTCATCCTGGCGACCGATGCCTCCGATACCGGCATAGGCGCAGTGCTGTCACAGGAGGGGGAGGATGAATTGGAACATCCTATTCTCTTTATAAGCAGGAAACTACATCCCAGAGAAAAGCAGTACCCCACAGTGGAAAAAGAGTGCCTTGCGATACGATGGGCCGTGGACAAATTGAGATACTATCTGGAAGGGAGATCCTTTACGCTTCACTCAGATCACGCCCCGTTGCAGTGGATGCAGAAGAACCTATCCCAGAACGCCCGCGTGCAAAGATGGTTTTTGTATCTCCAACCCTTTAAATTTAATATCGTACACAAGAAAGGCATAGCCAACAGTAATGCCGACTACCTGTCGAGGGCACCCTATCTCCCCGAACGGGAGAATCCAAGGGGGGAGGAGTGTAGCAAGGTCAAGCGGGATGAACACTCTAACTGGTGGTTGCCTGTCCCTCCTTCTCCTCGTTTTATGCAGACGGACAGTCCAAAAGCGGAATGGGACAGCGTTTCTGAACAGGAGGAACATAGAGACCACGGCGCCTTTAATTGGAACTTCCTGGAGCGAGACGAGACTCCGCCCCTTTCTGACGTCAGAGGACCAGGACTGGACAAAGGGCAGGATATCCTGTATGGTGGGTGTGTTTACACCCCGGAGGGCGAGAGCGGAGGAAGCGAGCGAGCGAGGAAGAACGAGAACGGCGAAGAGGAGACAACGCGGAACCAAGGAGGAGAGAAGGAGAACGAGAACCACGGAAGTGAGGGAGAGCCAGGAGGCCAACGACCCTGTGCACCGCCGTGCCACGCTCCCGAGGGAGGAGTGTGGCTCACTCAGGTACGGAGACGTTTGGCGGCTTGGGTGGGGAAGAAGAACGCCCCTGTGTAAATGTGTATATAGTCTTGTGCGTACCTTTCCCTGTGTGTTAACTGAGTCCCGTCCCCCCTCCCTACCCGTCTGGTTTCCCCACTTGTTACCCCCACCACACTGCACCTAGCTGATAAGGTAGCGAGAGACACGGGTGTTCCTCACGTCACTTGGGCCCCTGAACGGTCGGAAGTACCCAGATAGTAAACTAACGGCTCCCTCTGTTGGTCTCCTTTTCCCTCGGTACATCGGCCCGGAGAATCGATACCGAAGACACCGACGCCGGTCAAAACCACGTGGACCCCCTCCAGCAGACTACACCGCCACCACGAACAACCTGGAGTTCGCAAGAGAAAGACTGACATACAGAACCAAGAGAACCCTGAAAATAAAACCTAGTTTGAAAAGATATACTGGTGTACCGCCTCTACCTGACACAGTAATTAGTACCACTCCCACGCCCCCGCCTACAGGGTAACTATAGATAAAAAAATTAGCTGGAAGCCGCAATTAAACTGTCTCATGGTGAGACATGCTCAACTCTCGGGTGTGCTCCTTAAGGAGCATTGTCGCTCCTATACCAAACCCGTAGCTCCAGTATTGCAGATCTATAACTCTAAAATTGGTGCCTCAATCCTCTATGGTTCAGAGTTGTGGGCGTATGTAAAACTGGATTCTCTAGTGGCGGGCCAAAATAAATTCTTAAGAACGTTAATGGGCCTGCCACAATCTACCCCACTGATCCCCCTTTATATGGACTTGGGGTGCCATTCAATTAGGGATGTAGCCTGTTATAGATTAGTATCATACTGGAGGAGACTCTGGGTGATCCCGAGCTAGCCAATTATGCATTGGCTGTGTTAGAAATTCGGGATATGAATGTGAACAACAATATTGAGTGGTTTAGGAGTATAAAAATCATTCTCTGTGAGATGGGATTGAATCGGCAGTCCGTTTCCCAGCAAAACAGAGTTAAAGGCAGCTTATTGGCACATGATTTATTCCCAGCAGTTTTCAGCTTTCAGCAGTCTTACCCTGTCCAGCACCTTCCTACAAATTTAATCTGAACCTAAATATGAACAGTACTGGGATCTAATCACTTCGACACGTGATAGAAAAGTATTCCACCAGTTTAGAGTGGGATCATTACCCACCAAGGCTTTTACTTCGAAGTGGTCTAATTTGCATGCAAATAATAACAACTGTCCTTTTTGCCCTGATAGGGTTGAATCTGTGGCCCACATTTTGTTTGCTTGCCCAGCGTATAACAACCGAGGCGATGCTGGTTGAAACCCTTTTGTTTATCTATGGGGACCAGGGTCTACAGTGAGGCATACAGATTACTTAAAACAGCAGTAGCTGGCCCTTTTGTGATTACCACAGCTAATGCAAAAACAACAGCTGGTAGCATTCAGTCAATGAAGAATCTAGTTCAAGATTGGTACAAAATTGTCCAGCATAGTGCAAAACGTTATGTGACAGGTAAAACTTCTGGGAATTGGCCCCAGGTATTGTAAAAAACTGACTTGCTTTCAACTCACGTTTCTTCAGACAACAGGTCATTTTATAAGGCACAATAAAATTAATAAAAAAGCTGAAAAAGTCGACTAACTTATTACAAAATAAAAATGCAAGTCATACCATCGCCAAGATGAACAGAATAAGTGTTAAGTTTTGGCAGAGTCACCAATTTCAATTGCGTTTAATAAACCTTATTACGTTTAAAATTGATTAAGATTAACAAATTTCAGAAAAGTACACCTGACCAATCAAAAATGTGGAGTAAATCCTTTAGAAAATATTTAGACATACTCTGTGGTCTCCATTTCCCCTTGCAATAGGTACTCACCGCAAAACTTCTGAAAATCCGTTTGAAGCTCTTTCCTCAAGTTCAAGAATATTCTACCCTTCTCTGTCCCAACCACAAACGTGCTTTCTTCGTGAACAGCAACACAGGCCACTTCGGCATTTAATTTGGAAAGGGCCGAACACTAATGGGAGATCAAAAACTGCAGTTCAGAATACGAACAAGAAAGCAAGCACAGCAAATACCAGATGATTAACTACTAAACATGCCTGCCCTTTAAAGGATTAGCAACAAACATTTTCACTGTGAGTAATGAAAATGTAACAAAAAGGTAAAACACAAAGCCAACAAAACAACAAAGAATAGCTAACCTGGAACATCAAAAGACTCACTTGTGTGACAAAACAGGACCCATTAACACATAAAGGTCCTCAATACCATTTCACAGATAAAGTGACATTCCCAAGTAGTTCATTAAACGAGCAATACCTCACTGTACATATTTTTTTTTTTTAGAAAAGAACAAGATCGTGTGGTAGACAGATGTTGATAGGCTCTTGTGGAACCATGTGCTATGGGCCCCAGTGTGAGGTCTTCTTGCTCACTTTGGTAGACAGATGCGGAACCACAGGAAATGGGTCCCTATAAGGACCCAGCTTTATCTCAATGGTAGACAGATGTTGATAGACCTTGCTGGTGCATATGCCATGGGTGTGTATGTGGTGCCATTAGGATCACTGTGGTAGACAGATGTTGAAAGGGCTTATTGCACCGTGGGTGATAGACGTAAATGTGGGCCATCTTGATCACTGTGGTGAAGAGATGTTGAAACATGGGAGATGGGTTCCCATTGTTTTAACGTTTTGATCACTTTCGTAGAAAGCTGTTGACAGCCACTAGTTACATAACATGATCGGCTATGAGTTCCAGTGTATGGTAATCTTGATCACTGTGGTAAACGGATGTCGACGCATGTTGAATTATTGGAGATGGGCATCAGTGTAGGCCATCCTGATCTCTGTGGTAGAAAAATGTCGAAAGGTCTTTGCGGGATCATGGTTGTCAGTTAAGGACATCATGATCACTCTGGTAGACAGATGGCAAGTCAGGTTCTTGTTAGAAGAAACAGAAAAGAAGGGGTGGTCCAATTACTAACTCCTAAGAGATTTCCAGAAAATGATAGGGTCAGGTTAATGAGAGCTCAATTCTCTGGGTGAAACATCAGTGGCTGATGAAGATTCTTCCAAAGTAAGAATATTGGTGCCCAAAAGTCCTTTTCCCATGTTTCTTCCTTCTGACTGTGGTTTCGAACATTAAGCGGCCATGGCAAGGGCATGTCAGGAGGTATGGCTTATTGCTCATGACATGATAGACACATAATACTGCATACATACTTGTGCCTGCATTTCAGAGAAGCATTCTGAAAAGTATGTCTTTCTGAAAACTATTTATTTTTGGAACATTTCGCTTTGTACTTTGCTAAAGACTTACAGAATTAAGGCTTAAGGATTGTTTCATTTGGAATTTGAGGTATTATTCATTTGATGGAACAGGACAGAATTTAATGGAAAGCTATGATACACACTATATGTATATGTTATTATATGTAATGTAGTCAGGGTTCTTAGCAGTGATATATGTATGAATTATCAATTTCATGGTTAGATGCAGGGCTTCCTCAGCTGGTTACTCACCACAAATGTGCTGTTTTTTTAGATGCATATTTCGACCTCCAAACATCAGTGCTCCGCAGAAGTGACTTGTCAGACAGGTGAGGTCCTGTGTCTCTGGTCTCACTTCTATCCCAGCCTCTACTTTTGGCTTTTATATTACCAGTGTATGTGGTTAGTGGTGGGAGGAGGGGTGAGAAGCAAAAGACTACATTGCTCCTGTTGGATTCACAGTGTCAGCTGTCTTGTGTGAGGTTTCAAATGTCTGGTGAATAGATTATGCATCAGCCACCCGATGGTGGGACTACACTTCCCAGCAGTACCTGAACTCTCATAGTATTAAGACAAGGCAACAACCTTTTTGAGTCATCAGGAGCATTTTCCTCATGTCTCACAGTGTCCTTCAAGGTTATTGGAGAAGAAAACGAGGTACTCGCCTGTAACTTCAGTTATCCAGAATTGGTATCTTTCATAGATTCACATTCACATGCTTGAATCATCCCCGCAGTCAAGGTGGGAGTCTCACGGTAAAATTCTAATAGTAGTAATTCATATAATCATAGGCAATTATGCATTGCACAGTCAGGGCAATAGTCCACCCATATCCTTTTGTAAAAAAAACACAGCCAATAAGACCCAAACACCCTCTAGAACACTCCACAGAGAGGCAAGACCCTCAGGTGTTCTATCACAGGTGACAAGAGTATTTATAAAATAAGAAGGGAACCCTCTCCGGGGAAGAGGGTGGGTATGAATCTATGAAAGGTACCAGGTAAGTTACTTGTTTTCCTATCCAGTAATGGATCTTTCATAGATTCACATGCTTGAAACAGAATAGCCAGCAGTTATTGAAAGGATAATCATTCATCCTTAATATTAGAGGTTGGTGGGTACCGTCAGTGCTTGAAATGAAAAAATAGAAGTGCAGGTACTCTGTAGCAGAGTACCTATTTGTTTCTGATAGGTGCAGGTACTCTCTAATTAAAAGTATAGCATTTCTCTTGAGAAGTGCCGGTACCCTACCTCCAAAAATAAAAAAGTACTGGACAGTACCGGCCCATTTAAAGCACTGGGTACCATATCATTAACTAATAGATATCTAAATAAATAGATATACATGTACACACACATATATATATATATATATATATATATATATATATATATATATATATATATATATATATATATATATATATATATATATATATATATATATATATATATATATATATATATATATATATATATATTTCGGGACATTGAATCCGCAGTTTCAGGCCTGGCTGTATTGGGACCATTACAGGTGAGGCGTCTTGGGGGCCCAGGTGAGGAGTTTGGTTTCAGCCACAGCGTTTCGCCAGAGCACAGATACCCACGTTTTGATGTTCATCCTGGAACCATGTGGGATAAAGGGTGCCGCATAAGAGACATTTACTGTGTTGCCTGTGAGAGGAGCATTCTGGGTACTGTAGTCTGCCGACGCAACTACAGTGGTACAAACAAAGTGGTCCCAAGTACTATCGATAGATATTATCTTGAATAAATTCAAAGGAAAGATATCACAGCATTGTTTTTAATCACAACGTGTAAAGTAGAACAAAATTCATAAAATACATCAACAATTAATCACAATTAATGCCCCTGAGGGAATGGGAAGGGAAGGTAGTGAATGGAAAGTGAGGAAACTATACAAATGATGAAACACTGGTCGTTATGACCTCGATAAAAAATTACTAATAATTGATTATAACAAACTAAAAATAACAATTAATAAAATAATTACTTCAATAATCTCATGCCTCATAAAAACAGAATCATAAATGGTATATCAAGATAGAGGCTGGGAAAAGAAAAGGAGTGTCGACGTTTCGACCCAAATTAATGCAGGTGTACAATGGAACCTTGCTAGAGGGTCTTCATCAGGACAAGGACGGACGAGGGGCAGGTAATTGAAAAATAGGATCATATGAGTAGGACAGCAATGGACGGTATTCAATATTCAATAATGCTGCGTAAACTAATGTAAATTTTCCATGTTGCATTGCAGCAAATTGTATCCAATGGCACTCCGAACAAAAAGAACAATTATTTGACAGAATGCAGACCAATGTCATACTTTCACCCCAATGTAAATGTAAATGTAAATGTCAAGGTATTTGTAGAGCGCACTGTCACCAATCGGTTTTCTGGCGCTATTACTCATACCGCTGTGGAACCCCTCCTGGCTTTCCCTGTGAAGTGTCCACTCCTGGGCACCCCCAGGGTGAAGCCAGGCATCCACAGCGCTGTTGGGGCCGGTGTGGAGGTTAAGCAAGCTATTGCCCAGAGTTGCAGCGTGGGACCCATGATTAGAATAGGCACCGAGGCGAGAAATCAGGTCCGAGGAATTATGAGCCCAAGACCCGCTGAGGCGGGAATTGAACCCTAGTCCCGGACCAGAACTCTGCATCAGGGTCTGCCGCTTTAACCATTGAGCCACACTCCTCCACCCCAATGCAGAGAACTGGGCCTAAATCCATCGTTTTTTTGCTCCCAATGCCATTCCAGTTTGAACCCAGCCATATCCTAATCAGTCTTGGCCCTACACCAAATGGGAATAGCCCAGCCTGAACTGCCAGGCCAGGTCCTCCTGGGACTGGAAACAAGCATCCTAGGACCGGTTTCGGGGTTTTACCCCTCATCAGCCAGGATAGCTTGACTCCAGGGGCATGGAGATCACAGGACCCACCACTGGGCATACCCGTCCCACTCGGGGTGACAAATGCAAAAAAAAGAATTGATGGACAAATTGCAGAACAATGTCATAAATTCACCCCAGTACAGAGGTCTGGGCCTAAATCCATCGTTGTTTTGCTCCCCATGCCATTCCAGTTTGAACCCAGCCATATGCAAATCAGTCTTGATCCTGCACCCAATGGGAACAGTCCAGCCGGAACTGCCAGTCCAGGTCCTCCCAGGACTGGAAACAAGCATCCTAGGACCAGTTTTGGGTTTCACACCTCATCAGCCAGGATAGCTTGACTCCAGTGGCATGGACAGCACAGGAATCTGGAGGACAAAACCAGACTTAACTGTAATGAAGAGGGCCTCTTTGGTTGAGGCGCGGACGAAGTCTTCGTCCACGGTGAAACAGACACGTCGATGTAGAAAAAACAGTTGTCAACTGCGGTGTTGTCATCGTCGATGGCAAAACTACCGGCGATAAAGAAGTCGTCATTGTCGTCGACAATGGAGGTGTCAACGATGAAAGAATTGTAGACGATGGGAGTGATGTCAACGGTAGAGAGGCCGACGGTGGAGGCGGTGTCGCCGTTGGAAGTACCTTCGACAATGCAGGTGCTAACGATGTAATGGTTGTCATTGACAATGGTAAAGTCTTTGTCATAGCTTCCATCGGCGATGCAAGCGCCAGCGACAAATTCTGAGAGACAAAGTCCACAACGAGTTCTATTTCGACGTAGAAGAGGTCTTGACAGACTCTGACTGAGTCTTAGGCTATTCACAGGCAGTTTGTGAGGCAGATTTTTCGTCGGAAGGGAATGGAAGCATCCTTTTTAGGTCTCGCTGAATCAGCGTGCATGCGCTGCTCGGAGAGACTTTAGTAGGTGAGTTTTCAAAGTGCTGCTGGCTGGCGACAGGCTTGCGTTCACGCGAGCGCGCACGCCAGCCATCTTTCTTTCATTAACACCACTCGGCCGCAAGTCTTTCGCTTTGAACGCGATCACTTTTACTTTCGCGGCCGTGTTATTGACTGGCAATCTGGTAGAAAATACAGTAGCACTCCCAAAGATTGGAGGATTTCTCAAGGGTCTCCTTACGATGGATTTTGAACTCGTATATTAACATATCTCAGTGAACAAAAGGGCAAGCCCGGTCGGGGTTTTGTTTCTTCCTCTGTTTAAACTGTACTGTTTGTCAATTGGTGTATAAAAGAAGCTTTCATTTTAAAAGGGAAAATCAACTGTGAACTTGGTTCCCCTACTCCGCTCAGGCCAATAGGGGTGGACGGTTGCCAGGCAAGTGTAGCAACCACTGCCCAGGGATTTCAAGTCCGTTTTTTTTTTTACATGAGATATGTTTTTATTCTGATTGTTTACTGAATAAACATGTTGCACCCAATGTATTTTACATCTTCTCCTTTAGTTGCAGATGCTCAAAGTCTGCTATTTAACATTCCGCTGTTTATTAAGGCCCTTGTTTCTAACTATGAGGTTATTTACGCCCTGGTTCTGGGGCAGACATGGGAAACCTGCAAGATTTCATATCCCAAAAACCTACTATAAGGATGGAGCAGTAACCACCAGTCCACATGACCTGCCCACGACCAGAACCATATAGGGGATGTGTAGGCAAACAGCGCCATGCGTTCTTAATTTTAAGCAGATTGTAGGTTGTTGGAGTAAATATCTTTGAAAATCTATCTCTCTGACCGCTAGACCCATTTTCTTGAGCTGCTCGGGGTGAGTCAAAAGGGGAGGTTGGTCCGTCCTCAAGCACGGATCCATGGGGACAGGGAGTGAGAAATGTAGGTATTTCGCTTTGATCGCGATCGCAATCACTTTTGCTTTCACGGCCACGCGGAAAGGAGGTTAAATTCTGGGTCTCTCTTCCCTGGGGCCTGTGAATGTCATCTTGCGAATCGTAGGCCAAGGAGTGTTCTCCTTTGCCTTTTTGCATGCATGCATTTGCACATTACAGACAAGCTTCACTGCAGGTTCGCTAATGTGGACTGTATAGGATAAGGTGTCAGTGTATCTCATTTAGTGCTCTTCAGTTTTGTTTTCGGGAAATTCACACACCTAACACAGGCGATTGTTGTTTTTTCTTGCTGGTTGTTTTGGTCAAGGGATGCAATAACCTCTTGTTGACCTGCCAGCAATGCGACCCCTCCCCCCGCTCCACGGATGGACTGCAAGTTACACACACTGCCCCAGCTGCTGGAGTGATCTTTGACCCCTCTGTAGACATACTTGGTGTGATAATGGCCCCTCGACTCCCTCCCCTACCCTGACCACCCCCGCCCCCCACCCCCCTCCTTCGCCCCAGCCAACACAGAGCCCTCTACCTGCCTGTGGCCGGTGAAACAGCAGCGCAGCCTTCCTAACGGTCAATACGACAGCAATACAACCATCTGACTGTGCAATGCATTATTGCTTGTGATGATATGAATAACTACTATTATAATTTTACCATGAGACTCCCACCTCCACGGCGGGGATGATTCAAGCATGTGAATCTAAGAAAGATCCAATAGTGGATAACATTGCAAATACAGAGAAGTATTCTGAAAATCAAGTCTTGTTGAGAACTATTGTGTTTTTTGGACTACATGTTCCTATGATGGAGCAGGAGGGATTCTAATGTCAAGGTATTTTATACAGGCTATGTATATGTGGTTATGGGAAAGGTAGTCATATTTCTTAGTGGTGATATGTAAATTATCACTGTTCTGGTTAGATGTAGGACCTTTACAGCTGATTTCCTATCTCTTTTAGATACCCACTTCGACCTGAAAACATTGGTGGTCTATTGTCTCTTTGTTACCCCTTATTCTAGGTCCCTTTCCTGGTTTCTACTATTTGCTTTCATATTCCCATTGTATGTCAGTAGTTGTGATGGCAGCGAGAGAGGGTAGACTGCCCTGTTAGTGATCGATCCAAAGTAAAAGGTTAGTGCTTTTTGACATAGTCTAGATGTAAAAAAAATCATAGACCGGGTTAGTTCCGTGCTGCGGGATGCCCTGAATTAGGTAGAGACGTTCCTAAGAATGATAAATTAATAGTTTGATAGTCTGCTCCCTTAGTCATTCATTCATTTGAAATTTTTATTCGGATACAAGAGAGCTATAGACGTTTATTTAAAACATGTTTAACCCCTTTGCTGCTCATGACGAGCTCAGCTCGTCATGCAGTACACTGGTCGTGTGCTCATGACGAGCTGAGCTCGTCATGATCCATGGACTATTTCAATTTCCAGCACAGGAGGGGAATTACCTTAGCAGTCATGTGGTTAACAACAATACAAATTCATAATAAATAGGGCATTGTCTCATAAATTAATACACAATTACCTTTCATTTTCATAATCTTTTCTGATCTTCAAGGCTACCTGAAACATACTTTCTGAGGGGAGCTACTGTATAAAAACCATAGCCTCCTTATTACATCTGGTATTTAGATTTTTAAAAACAGGAATAAGAAAATGTTTCAGTGGAGTTCCCTCAGTCAGTATTTTTTGTCTATGGTTGAAGAGCATCTCTAAATCGAACAATATTTGCTCCGTAGAAGGTGGTCCCCGCAGGGGACTGAGCCATAGAAAGGAAACAGTACAACGATCTTCTCTACAAATTTTCACCTTTTCTGCAAAGAAGACTTTAACCATAGGAATTTGTGTTCCAGGCAGTCTGGGATATAATATCACTTTTGTGGTCAGCCTCCTGCCAGATGTGGCTCCTGATGAAGTCTGAGTACATGTAATAATGAAAATAGTAACATGCGCAGATGCTGTCCAAAGTGGCACACATTGGTATTGAACAAAATAGGAAGGGATAGGAAGATTCACTGGAGCAATCTGCAAGTTACCTTTTTTGTAGGGCTACAACATGCTTATTGACTTTTTTTAATTACAGTTTGTGAGACAGGATTGAAACCGATTCAGAGGAGATCCAGACAACCACGCCCGCTATTCTCTATCATGTCAGACCGAGGAGCTTCCAATGTGCCCCTGTCTTATAAAGCAAAAACAAGCCAAGGAGTAAGAAGCATGATGGCTGATAGCTATTCTTTGCCTATGTAATCCTGGATGGTTGTTAGAAGAGCTTATTAGGCTGTTTGACTCCACATATTTTCAAAGTGTTCTATGACCATAATTGCCAATATTGTGATCTTCATGGCAGATTTATTATCAAGTGGTGAGGACCATCCACTGTGTCCAGGTTGCTTGTAATGGGTAAGTTACTATAGAAGCTCTCCAGATAGGTTAACGCACTGCAAATAACAACACACACTTACATACATAAGCTGGTAAGTGACTATGACCAGAACGAATGGGACTATGCTCAGAACGAAGGAGGTGTTTCATAGTTTCCTAATGTCATGAATAAGTGTTTTAAATGTGCTGTGTATGATCCTATTGGCAAGTTGCATGCTTTGATGTGTTCAGGAATTTAGTGGGACACATAGGCCAAAGAAGGAGACGGAGGCATAGAGTGTTGGGGAAAGATAGTAAGTATTTGGTTTGATGTTTATAACCTCATAAAAGATCAAAGAGCTTCATATTGCTGATGGGACAGCAGCTGAATCTTTAAAAAGCTTTACTGAGGCTGGATAGGTCCTGGTGGAATCATGCATTTGATACCTTAAATATTGCAGTCTAAATACCTGCAGACCATCAGACAATTATGTCAAAAGTTGTTCTAGGGTGACACTGTCTAAGGAGTGTCAGAGAAGAGGTGGACATTTAGTGAAAGCTACATAGAGCTATGTTTGATACATCTAAATTGAGTTCATTCTATGTCAGGACCGGAGGCATGGATTATGCTGTTCTTCTTCGCTTTTATTTAATAAAGCAGCTACATACAGCATTAAACATCAAACTACTTTTCCCATGAACATTAGGGAAAAAGAAAAAACTATATCAAGCATCAGAACCAATCATAGAGGCACATTACAATAGCTACCTTCCTGTAAGTCTAGTATCCCTCTTTCTTCGCTGCTTAGCAACCAGTAGGTCAAGTACCTGGGTCTCTCATCTAGCCCGATTCTTTTTATTACTATTATTATTGTTGACAACGTTTTCCACTGTGCTTATAATGTTTGTCTTCCACACTGTTTACTTACAGGAGCGTATTATCCCCCACATGCATGAAAGTATTTTGGAATCGCAAACGGTGCGATTCCTTAAAATCGGCCGTTTGCGACTCCAAAATAGCTTTTTGGAATGCATCATTCAATTTTCGAATTTGCATCTTTTTTGCGATTTCTAAAATTGCATTTGCTTTTAAGAAATCGCAAATATGCGATTTCTTAAAAGCAATGCATGAATATTTTTCAAATTGCGAATTCGCAATTAGGGGGTTAAATTTACCGAGTGGTTGAACCACTCCGTAAATTTGGAAAAAGGTGTAAAAATGCTTAAAAATGCTTTTTTTAAGCAGTCATGTTACGGACACACATGTCCTTAGGACATGTGTGTGTAACATGATGCGAAAAATACATTTCAGGGGTGCAGGGGGGGGGTCCTTTGGACCCCCCCCCCCCTGCACCCATGAAATGCATTAACAATCGCAATTTGTTAAAGCCTTCCCATTGATCCCTATGGGCCTTTTTGCCCATAGGAAACAATGGGAAGTGCGAATTCGCACTTTGGAATTCGCATAATATTTGAGAATCGGTAAAAACTGCGATTTTTACCGATTCTCAAATATTTTGCACAAATCTACATGCATCCCATTTTGCATTTCCTAATTTGCGATTCCCTAAAAATCGCAAATTAGGAAGTGCAAAATGAAACAATGATGCATGTGGGGGTATGCTCCTTCCTTGAGTTCGCAAAGTGTTAAGAAGCCGTATCGCAGTCTGTGGTACCTCCCACCCACCACTAGAGGGCTGAAAGAGCTAGTCTCATAGAGACGCACTCCTCTATGGCTCCGCGATCGGCCAGCTAAGACATGCTTCTGATATGACGCCATAGTGGGGCCTGTATTTGGTGCATGGTATAATAAAGAGCTTTGCTTTCAGGCCCTGCCCCAGGGACGTAAACCCTTTACCAAGAGTCACTATATTATTGACTGCAGTTGGTAACCCAATGACCATACCCCTGTCGTGCAGGAAAACTGGTCTAGTATTTTCCATAGGACAATGAGTTTTGTGATGCAGTATATATGTCTATACACAAAGTGGTCTCTTATGCCCTGACTCCAGATGAGAGGACATTACAGCGGCTGATGGACTTCTGTCATGGACCCCCTCTTTTCATTGAAGACGTTGGGGACTGTTGGGCACACAACGTGAGAGTCAAGAGCTCAGCGGGGCTAGCCAAGAGCAAACATGACCAATTTGGGGATTTTGATGGCTTTGATAGGCTTTAACGCATTTTTCTCGTAAGAGACACCCCTCACCTTGATAAAACCCGATATTAGCCAATTCAGACTTGCACACAGCCTTCACTCCCCTACCGTGTACGGACGCCGCCCATGCGAACTCTCAAGTGTTCTCAGGTGCAGAAGGGGAGCAGTGAAGGCCTTGGCGCTCCTCTTCTGAGGGTTCCACTTCCACCCTGGACTCTACAGATATGGGGGCTCTATAAATGGTATGCTGGATCCTGACAACCTAATCTACCATAGATACTGTCAATGGGCGACGGCCGTGAAGGTGGCTTTTTACATTGAGGCTGGGTCTCAGAAGCCCCTAGATAAAGAGGTCAGGAACTGGTCAGGAACTGCCTTCGGGCAGAGTGTGTTTACCCTTTATTGGTGAACAAAGTTGCCATGACCCTGGAGCTGGATGCCAAAATGGCCATCTTCCTCGTTAAATACATGAGATACCCTAAGAAGGGGACTGATCGGTCCTGGCATTCCTGGCAGGGCAAACTACTGGATGTGACAGGGCCCCTCATAAAGATACTGGATATAGCAGTGGAGGCCAAGGTATCAGAGTCACTTATCCCTCTGGATGTTCTTTTGGGATGGGCCCAGCGAGCCATTATTCTCTTGGGCTACACTCATTGTGCCCTATCTTCAGAATGCCTGATCAAGGTTGACCCGAAATTGGAGGATGTAGCATCTTCGGTAGTGGAGGCAGTGGTGCCAGGGGGCTTTTTGGTGACCTTTTCATTAAAGAATTAGAAACATTCTTGGCCACCTTTAATTCCTTGGACAAGGTACAAGGTTTTATAAAGCAGATCTTAAACCCCAAGGTTGTCATCAGGCCGGTCAAGGCAGGAGGCACGCAATCGGCCGCCTAGCAATTTATTATTTATTATTATTTATTTTATTTAAAGATTTCTAAAGCGCGTAGTCACCCAGAGGGTATCCCAGCGCTGAACCTATTACCACCAGTGGAAGATAGTCGGGAGTGGGAGGGATGGCTCAGGGAAAAAGTAGGGTTTTGAGGGCCTTCCTAAACCTTGGAAGGTTTGGTTCTGTTCTGAGGCTCAGGGGGAGTGTGTTCCATTTTTTCCCCGTATTGACCGAAAAGCGACGGCCACCGAACCGGGCCTTCCTCACCTTGGGGATCGTGATGAAGTTCCCATGTTCGGAACGGAGCGCTCTTGTGGGTCTGTAAGGTGTGATCCAGTTCCCAAGGATAGGAGGGCCAGCATTGTGCAGTACCTTGTGGGCCAGACAGAGGGTCTTGAAGGTTACTCTTTCCCTAATAGGGAGCCAATGCAGCGTCCTCAGTGCAGGCTTGGCAGAAGTTCTTGCCGGGGTGTTTGTCAGGAGTCGGGCTGCGGCATTTTGGGCTTTTTGAAGAGTTGCACCCCTCTTCCTTCAAAGGCCAAGACAACCGGTGGCAGGATACTTCCCAGTTTGGCGGATTCTTCCCCTCCAAAAAGTGGATCCCACCTCTGTGGCTCCACAGAGACCAGCCCACCCAAGGACATAATAACGGTACGTCCTACCCTTTCTTCCCACCTATGGGGTTGAAAGAAGGCTTGCCAGCTTTTCCCATAACTGACAGAGGATTACCTCAGATGCCTGGGTGCTTTAGACAAGTCAAGGGTTTCCAAATAGAGTTTAACTGCTTCCCCTTTCAGTCCAGATGTCAGAGACCCATTGTTTTTTCACAACAGGACGCTTCCGTTATAGATTTGGAAGTCTCAGAGCTTCTAGAGAAGCAAGGCATTTCTCCTGCCCACCTTCTTCCCAATGGCTTTTTAAGCAATCTCTTCCTGTTGGAGAAAGAAAATGGCAGTCACAGGCGGGTCATCAATCTCAATGAGTTCAACTAGTGTCTTGTTTTCTGCCATTTTAAGATAGAGTGGATGCATCTCCTGTGAGCCTATGGCATCCATAGGTTTGGATGCTCGACCTCAATCTCAAGGATGCACATTTTTCGATTCCCATCCCTCATGGCAAATTCTCCCAGCTGCAGTAGCAAGGACAGACATTTGAGATCACAACTCTTCCATCTGGCCTGTCTTCAGTACCATGGTTCTTCACCAAGGAAATCAAACCGGTAATGGAACACCTCAGGGGTAAGGGCTTCCATCTGATAATCTATCTGGATGACATCCTCTTGATGGACCAATGTCCCCGACTACTGTTGCAACAACTTCAACATGCAGTGCCTTTTTTGGAGTCCCTCAGCGTTTTCAGCAATGTGGAACAGTCCCATCTCAAGCCGACTGATAGGCTCACCTTTTTGTGCTTTATCATAGATTCTGAGACGGTCTCGCTCAGCCTCCCCTCAAGGAAATTGACGAAGATGCTCCGCAAGACGTTGGCAAAACCAAAGACGTCTTTCCGTTAGATAGCGAGAATCATGGGACTTCTATCCTCTTCTATCCAGGTGATATTTCCGGGTCTCCTTCATTATCGCGCTTTTCAACATCGGAAGGCGTTCCACCTCAGGAAGGGTCTTTCGTCAGCGGAATCGGTACCCCTCTCTCAGGAAGCAAAGGAGGAAATACAATGGATGCTCACCCACATTGAGTCCTGGAACAGGAGGGCCATATTTGGCTCCAACCCGGACTTCATTATAGAGACCGAAATCAGCACGTCAGGCTGGGGCGCCTGTTGTGGGGATGTATCCACACCAGAAAGGTGGCTATATCAAGAAAGACACATGCATATCAACTGCTTGGAGTTCCTCGCAGGTTCTTTTGCAGTACATTGTAGGTCCAAGGTCAAGATAAAATGCCGTGTCCTCCTGAAAATAGACATAGACAATGTGTCAGTGGTGTGGTACATCAAACGCCTCGGGCAGAACGAAGTCCAAGCCACTTTCGGACCTGGCCAGGGAGTTCTGGGAATACTGCCTCATCCACAGAGTCTCTGTGACAGTGAAACACCTTCCAGGCTCCTCCAATGCAGTGACTAATTGGAACTCCAGTCACCTACAACATACGATTATGTGGAAACTCGATCCTCACGTCTTTCAGGCTCTGGCTCACAGATGGTGGATCTATTTGCGTCTTGGCTGGACCATCAAGTGGACAAGTTCTTCAGCTGGAGACAGGCTTCACAGGCAGTAGCAACATATGCTTTTCTACAGGATTGCAGTTTGGAGAAGGGGGTACGCATATTGGTGCAAATCAGGAGACAACAGGCGGACCTAAGTCCTGGTGACGCCCCTTTGGACATCTTAAGCATGGTATCCAGCTCTGATGGAACTTTCTTGGGATTCTCCAATTCCTCAACCTGGTAACAGGATCTTCTGAGCGACCTATTAGGGAATCCCCACAAGCTGATTTTGGAAGGGACTGTATGTCTCATGGTGTGAAGGATTACCGGGGGAGAAGATGGCAATATTCCAGGCCTTTCGAAACAAGCACAGTATCTCCTAGCAAAGGTTTGGGCATCTTTCACTGTCCGCTGATACAAATCCGCAGGGGCCAGATGGTATAGTTTGTGTATGCAACAAGCTTTGGAATCAGCAGCTCCGATGTTGTCCAGCTATTAAATTTCCTGTCTGAGCTGGCATCTGCAGGCATGGCTTGCAGGTCAGAAAACTCCTTTTAATTGGTGATTTTGACGGGCCATGACCCCGTAGAAGGTCTTCCCATGGGTGAGCACCCTTTGGTGAGGAAATTGATGAATGGTATCAGGCTGTTGGTATTCATCCCTTTAGTATGTTAATAGAGTTCTTACCCCCAGATTCATCATTGTCATGTTTTGCGAGTCCTTAATAGTGATTATTAAGGAATCGCTATTAAAGACTCGCAAAACGGGATTCATGTAGAAATCGCAATATTTATTGCGATTCCTACAGCTTCCTTATATGCGATTCGCTAATTGCTAATCGCAAATAAGGAATGACTCCCCATTCATTCTTATGGGCCTTAGGCCCATAAGAATGAATGGGGAGTCATTCCTTATTTGCGATTAGCAATTAGAGAATCGCAAATAAGCAAGCAATTTCAAGGGTGCCAGGGTGTCCAAAAGACACCCTGTAGCACCCCTGAAATGGTAATGTACACTGGTGTTGCGCACACACATGTCCAAAGGACATGTGTGTGTGTAACAGACAACTTAGAAAAATGCACTAAAGAGCATTTTTCTAAGTTTTTGCTATTTACCACGTAGTTAGACTTCGCGGTAAATAGCGGCCCCAGATTGCGAATTCGCAATTTTTAATTCTTAATTTAATTCAGATTCTCAGAATCTGGCCCTTTGCGAGCCGAATTTTCTTTCATGAATCTGGCTGTTAATCTTTTCCTATCCTGACAGAGTAAAAAAATACATGTAATAAAAGAAGCTCTCTGGTAATTTGGCTATGTTGTTATGTCTGATCTGCTGTCATAGAGTTTTAGATATAAGAGCTCTGGATATTACAGGTAGATTATTTACCCCTGGATGGATTACTTTACATGAATCCAAAGGGACTAAGGCGGATACTAGAGTAATCTCTCACCCCTCTTTTGATGACAAGCGTAACCTTTGTGCTGTGAGATGCATCAAAGTGTATGAGGCTGAGTCAGAGAAATTGAGAAGCCCAGGATAAAGGCATCTCCTCATCTCTATAAAGAAGTCTTTTAAAGCAGTGGTTACGCCAACCAGTGTATGCTTAGTTGGGTGGGCGATGCAAGAAGCCGGTAGTGCTACCGGGATTGTTTGGTGCTCATTCTGTAAAGGGGACCATGTCCTACAAGTCATTCAGGTTGGGTGCCCGTTTGGAAGATATTATTAATGCAGCAAATTGGACTTCCGATTCGACTTACAAAAGATTTTACTATTAACTGGTAATTGATATGGCTTCCTTGGTTGGGAATAAGCTTTAGACTAGTGTAACCATCGCCTCCGGCCCTGACATACAATAGAACTTTTCCCAGCTAACATGAGGAAACATTTCAATTCTATTAAGGACACAGAGGCGAGGATTATTCCCACCCGTTGATCCCCCCACCCTGCTGCTCATACGCTTCACTTGGTGACAATATGGGTTTCATTACGGATGAGTAATAACATTTTGTTCTTACATTCTGAGCACCTGAGGGTTGCAACTTAGACGCTTGAATATCCTGTGATCCTGTTCTGTTATTCCTTTTTGGAAATATTGTTCCATTGTAGAATTGTAGAATTGTATTCATACATGCTTTGTCTTTTCAGATAATTATGTTTCCAAACAAGAATAAGAGTCCAGAATGTGATGCTGCTCGTCACACAAAGAAAGACAGACACTTCTCGTATAGGAAGGACTACATTGTGATGTGCCTCTATGATTGGTTCCGATGATTGATGTTCTTTTTTCTGCTTTTACCTAATGTTTATGGGGAAAGTAGTTTGATGTTTAATGCTGTATGTGCCTGCTATTGACTAAAAGCAAAGAGAGAACAGCATAGTCCTTGCCTCTGTGTCCTTAATAGATTTGAAACTTTCTTTCAAGTTAGCCAGGAAATGTTATATTCTGGTGGAATCTGAAGAATAAGGAATCAGGTTGTGTCTCAAATTTACCAATAGCACTATGATGAGTGTTCTTTCCAGGAGAGGGTTGATGTAGTTGAATGTATGTACAAAACTAAATCTAATGTATGGCTGGCCTTGTAAGTGTGGGTGTTCACTATCTGATCAAACTCCAGTAGCTCAATATTCTCTATAAGGTTTGAGAAATGTAAGACTCACAAAATTAAGATTCGTGGGCAAATAAATTTTTAGCACAGTAGTGCTATAGCGTTCCTTCTGATATAGGAATATCAAAGTGAAAGAGTTGTTAACACTGATTAAAGGTTGTGCTGCTAACCTAGGTGTACAAAAAAGCATTAATGTGCATTAAAACCACTTCATGCTTCCATTGGTTACCCTGTTTCTAAATATGATTTTGTTTTCCAGGGCAAAAAATCTAACACAGGTATGCCACTCTAAAAAATTGGCATTTGTATTCTTCAGCTGGATTCAATACTTCAACAAAGTGGTTAGAGGACAAGTTTAGAGCCACAGGTTGTGTAGAGGGTGCCCTAGCGTAACAAAATGCTATGAGTCTGGTGGCTGGCAGATTGGACTGTGATTGAAGTGTCTGATCTTGACTAGTTCTTGAAATCCTAGAACTATTGAGACTGGGGTTTACATGGATTATGTCGTGAATTTGGGATTAGAACGGGTGTGTATGGAGGTATAGAGTTTACCGGGTACCCAAGCTCCCTGAGACCCAAAGAGCCTTGATGGGAGAAGTGGACCACAGTAGGTGCAGAGTGAGAATTTCCAAAAAGGCATTGGAAATGGAGCTAAATGTGCAAATAACTAAAAGTTCATACCATGCCTAAGAAGACCAAAGTTCATGTAGTGGGCACAATAAGGGGAAATGCTCACTATGTAATAATCGGATGAAAGGCTGCACACAAGAACTTAGAAAAGCTAAGAATCCTGAAATGTAACAGAGATCGGTTTGCAAAGCGATATTGCAGTTTATAAATGGAGAGCCAGAATGAATGATCAGATTGTAAAAGTGGTTTTGCCCGAGGCTTGTCGTCTTCATCTGGGATTTATAGTACACCACATCCATTTTGCTGCTGCTGCAGACATATCCTTCAAGTTTGAGAGCCTTTTGAATTTGAATTTTAAAATATTTATAGAGCGCACGTTTACCAAGCAGTTTCTTGGCGCTAGGGATGCAGACCCGTGGTCAGGGCAGGAGGTAAGCCGCTAATGTGGGAAGGCTTGGGAAAAGAGGAAGGTTTTAAGGGCTTTTCGGAACTCTGAGTAGTGCGAGGTGGACCTGAGGGAGAGAGGAAGAGAGTTCCAGAAGACAGGGGCGAGGGTGGAGAATTTCATGCCTCCCAGTTTCTTTCTCCTAAATCGAGGAACAGAGAGAAGAAATTGGGAGGAGGAGCGCAGCTCTCTACAGGGGAGATAGGCCTTAATTTCTGAATTGATAAATGCGGGGCCGTCCCTTCCCAAGCCTGAAAGGTGATGCAACTCATCTTGAAAAGGGATCGTTCCCGAATAGGGTGCCAGTGTAAAGCTTTAAGTAGCGGAGTAACGTGATGGGACTTAGGGAGGTTGTATGCAAGTCGGGTGGCCTGGTTTTGAACCAGCTGAAGTCGCTGTAAGTCATAAGCTGGGATCCTGTGGTATAATGCGTTGCCGTAGTCAATGCAAGAGATGACCATGGCTAAAAGAATGAGTTTCAGAGCAGAAAGGGAGAAAAAACTGGGAATTTTACGGATGGTGCGAAGAACCAAAAAGCAGGAAGAAACAACAGAACTAATCTGGGAGTGCAATGTAAGATGATCATTCAATTTTATCCCCAAAGTCTTTACCGAGGAAGAGGGAATGGGTGTAGAACCCAAGGAGGGAGGCCAAAATGAGGGGTTCCAGGGACTGGAGCAACCACCTGTAAGGACCAATTCAGTTTTTTCAGGGTTTAACTTCAGGTGGTTATAATTCATCCAGTCCCTGATAAAAATCATAATGGATTGAAAATTATGAATGGCGTCAGTGGAAGAGGACAAATCAAAAATAAGCTGGAGGTCATCGGCGTAGTTATACACCGTGACCTCCATTTGCTGTAACGCAAAAACCAGAGGGAAGATGTACAAGTTAAACAACAAGGGGGACAGGGAGGAACCTTGTGGCACGCTGCATAGAACCTTGCGAGAAGGTGCAGAAAAATCGGCCAGATGGACTGCCTGGGTACGGTCCCTCAGGAAGGAGGAAAGCCAAATAAGGGCCGATCCCCTGATGCAAGCCGCCCTGACATGGGTGAGCAGGATGGAATGGTCAACCGTGTCAAAGGCGGCGGATAGATCAAGAAGGACCAGGGCCTGGGGCAGATTGGTATCCATTCCCTCTCTGAGTTTGTCCATGACGGACAGGACTACTGACTCCGTGGAGTGCCTAGGGCGAAAGCCTGCCTGACAAGGAGCTAGCCTGCCAGTTTCCTCGACAAAGGTTTTGCCAAGAAAGGGAAGGAGAGAAATGGGTCGGATATTGACCATAGAGGTGGGGTCGGCACCAGGTTTCTTTAATATAGGAATTATGGTGGCAGATTTGTGCAATTGCGGGACGATGCCCTGGGCAAGGGAACCATTGAGAAAAGTAAAAGGAGGTGAGGGACATGCCAAATAAATTTGTCTGAGGATTCGGGCAGGACAGATGTCCAAGGGAGAACCAGACTTGACCCTTAGAAGTAGGGATAAAAACATTTCCCGAGTCAAGGGAGGAATGTAATCGAGGAATGACTGATTGGGTGGAGGCTGAGAGTCAGAGAAAAGGGAAGAGGGGGGTGAAATGTTGAACTTAATAGTAGAGATTTTCTCAATAAAAAAATTATTAAGCGAGTCACAGAGGGCCTGGGAAGGGGAGGGTTTGAGAGAGACTCTGTCGGAAAAAGCTAGGTCCTGCAGAATTGAGAAAATTTGTCTGGGTTGGTTTTCAGCAGCGAGAACCTTCAGGGAGAAGTAATTTGTCTTAGCAGTAAGAATGGCTTTTTTGTATAGATTGAGAAGTGAGGTGTATTGTAGTTTGAGTAGAGGGCAGTAAGCGCGCCGCCAGGCGCGCTCTGCCCGCCGAACTGCAAGCTTTCTCTCTTTGAGTTCGACGTTAAACCACCTATTTGCGTCATTGGCGCGCCTGGCCACAACGCATCTCAATGGGGCTACTTGATCGCACCCACTAGCAAGCCATTTGTTGATGGAATCTGCTTGAGCGAAGGAGGAGAGGTCTTTAATGTCAGGAGTTGAGGCAGAAAGAGAAGAGCAAAGGGAAACCATGTCAACGTGGTTCCAATTGCGCGCCCAGGTGTTCTTGGGAAGGGAGGGTCTTTTAACAATAGTAGGGTGAAGGATGAAGGAAACTAAAGAGTGATCTGACCAGGCACATGCGGAAACTACGGGGGAAGAGACTGGGCAATAAAGCGACCAAACCTGGTCCAAGATGTGACCATGAGTGTGGGTAGGTTTTAGTCTCCTCCAAAGTACTTTTTGGACTACGATTCTGCATAACGAAATGATTACTTACCAGTAGGAGTAGTTTTGCAGCTTGAAGAGTTTTCTGGATTCACATGCTGTGCATTATTCCGCCATCTAGTGGTTGGGTCCGGAATTGTCTCTTTCTCTTTTTTTTCTTTTTTTCTTGTTTTGGTCGCTGTCGACCACCCTTTGGTGCCAGGTACATCCCCTGTGTGATGTCAGACGGTATCCTAGAGGTCGACATACATGGTAGCCATCTTCCGATTTTTTTTTCTGTGTTACTTTGTTTTGAAATCCTTCTGATGGTCCTTAATAAACATTGATGTAGTCTTTTTTCTCCCACCTGTTTGTTACCTTTGCAGGGGTAGGCTGGGTGGGTCGCATGTGAATCCAGAAAACTCTTCAAGCTGCAAAACTACTCCTACTGGTAAGTAACCATTTCGTTTTGCAGCATGAATCCTTTTCTGGATTCACATGCTGTGCATTAGATTATGTAGCGGTTTTTCCCGTCCTGAGGAGGCTGTGGCGCAAGGACATTTTTGCAAACAGGAGTTGTAGCACTTTCTGTCCAATTTGAGCTTCCTTATTCATTTGTATGTCCACACAGTAATGTCTTGTGAAGGTGTGTGTTGATGCCCATGTTGCTGTTGCTCAGATGGCATCAATAGGTACGTTGGCCATAAATGCTAGCGTTGCTCCTTTCTTCCTAGTGGAGTACGCTGTAGGTTGCATTGTTAGGTCCTTTTTGGCCTTTTTGTAACATAGTTGAATAGCCTGTACTATCCATCTTGTAATTGTTGCCTTTGTGATTGCAGACCTCTGTTGGTGTGTAAGTAAGCCACAAACATATGTTTGGTTCTCCTTATTTCTTCTGTTTTTTTGCAGATAGTATAGTAACGCCTTCCTTACATCCAAGGTATGGATGCTTTTTTCTGCTTTAGTTTGTGTTTTTTACAGAAAACTAGTAGCAGGATGTTCTGATTTAAGTGATACTGAGATACCACCTTCAGTAGAAACTGTGGGTTGGCCTTTAAGATTACCTTATCCTTGTGGATTTGCAAGTAGGGTTCCTGTATTGTTAAAGCTTGTAATTCACTCACTCTGCATAGTGATGTAATCGCTATGAGGAAAGTTGTCTTTAGGGTAATATGCTTGATGTCTGCTTTGTGCATGGGCTCAAAAGGTCCTTTCATCAGTTGAGAAAGTGCAGTATTTAAGCTCGATGTTGGTACTGGTGCGGCTCTTGGTAGGGCTATCCTTTAAACTCCTTCTAAGAATATTTTTATGACTGGTCTTGTTAAAAAACTCTTGCATGATTCTCCTCTTGTGTATGCCACTATGGCAGCCAGGTGCACCTTTAGGCTTGAGAAATGTATGCCGCTGTCCAAGAGGTAAGTTAGATATGTGATAACTGTTTCTTGTGTTTTTATGGCACTTGTTTTCTTGTTGGTGATGCACCATGTGGTATATCGCTTCCACTTTGCTGTATAGCATTTTCTTGTGGATTGCTTTCTTGCCTCTCTGAGTATCTCCATGGTCCTTGGTGGTAGATTGAGATGACCAAATTCTATGTATTCAGGCGCCAGGCTGTTAGTTGTAGCGTTGCTGGCTCTGGGTGACAGATTTGACCGTTATAATGTCAGTAGGTCCTTTTCGGGCTTATCTCTTGGATAGTTCCAGGAGGGTTGAGTACCATGTTTGTCTTGGCCAATGAGGGGCGATGAGAATAATGTTTGTCCCTGGTTCTTTTGTCCTTTGCAGTACCCTTTGTATTAGGGGTAATGGTGGAAAGGCATAAACAAATGTCTGAGACCAGTTTAGTGAAAGCGCATTTCCATTTGACAGGTGGTGTGGAGATCCCGAGGCAAAGTGTTGGCATTTCTTGTTCTGTACTGTTGCAAATAGGACAAACACTGGTGTTACCCAGATGCTGAATAGGTACTGGATTATTGTTTGTTTCAGTTTCCATTCGTGAGAGCAGTTGTTTTGTCTGCTCACTTCATCTGCAGTTGTTTTGTCTGCTCAGTTGGTCTGCTGTGATGTTGTCTACTCCTGCTCGTTGTACAGTTTGCAAATGCACATCCTGCGGTATTGTCCAATGCCATTTTTCCTGTGTGAGCTTGACTTCGTTCCACCTTGTTTGTTGAGGTAGAGCATCGTGGTAGTATTGTCTGTTTGTATCAGGATTGTTCTCCTTTGAATATGTTTCTGGAATGCCTTTATCACCATAAGAACAGTTTTCAACTCCAAGTAGTTGATGTGTTTCGTGGGGTCCTCCTCGCTCCATTGTCCATGTGTTTTTAAATTGTTTAGATGTGCCCCCCATTCGTTGAGAGATGCATCTGATGTGATTGTCACAGATGGAGTTGGATCCCTGAAAGGTCTCCCCTGTGTTATGTTGCTGGATGCCCACCATTTTGTCTGTGCTTGCACATCGTGTGTAACCACTACTAGATGCTCCCAACTCCCTGAGGCTTGTGACCAGCTGTTGGTGTGCCATTCCTGGAATGGGTACATGTGTAGGCTAGCATGAGGAAAGAGTGGGATGCATGATGCCATCATGCCAATTAGTTTCATCATCTTCCTCACTGTCAGAGACTGTCCCTTGTGGTAGAGGGAGGTTTCGCTGTGGATGGCTTGTATCCTCTCCTATGTGGGATAAGCCTTTGCGTCCTTTTTTATTGAGTCTTGCTCCTAGAAATCTATTTTCTCTTTCCGGGGTGATTGAAGATTTCTTGTGGTTTATTGAGAAACCCAGATTTTCTAGTGTCCGAACTGTCTTCTGGACGTGAAGGAGGCATATTTGTTTTGTGAGTCACCTTATTAACCAATCGTCCAAGTAGGGTGATACGTGGACCTTGTCTTTTCTTAGGTGTGCGGCCACCGCTGCTAAGCACCTTGTGAACACCCGTGGCGCTGATTTTATTCCGAACGGGAGTACCTTGAACTGGTAATTTGTTCCGCTGTGTAGGAACCGTAGGTATTTTCTATGTCCTTTTTTCACTGGGATGTGCAGATAAGAGTCTTTGAGGTCTAGTGTTGCCAAGAAATCCCCTCTTTGGATTTGCGGTATTATTTCTTGAAGTGTGCACATTTTGAAGTGTTGAGTTCGTATAAATTTGTTTATGAATCGTAAGTCCATGATTGGCCTCAGGGTTAGGTCTTGTTTTGGTACCAGGAAGTATGGGGAGTAGTTTACTGTGTGCCATTCTTGTCTTGGTACTTTCTCTATTGTTTGTTTTTGTTCTCTGTGTTTAGCAGAGTCTTTTCTGAGAGTGATAGTCTTTTTGTTTTTGGAGGATATGCAGGGGACGTGTTTGTTAGCTATAAGCAATATCCATGTTGTATAAAATTAAGTATCCGGGGGAGGAGCTACGACACCAACCAAGATGGCCGCATAGTCTCCCGGCTCTGCTGACCTCCGTCCTACGCTCTACTATCCTGTCATCTATCCTGATCTCCTGCTCCGGATCCGTGTGTGTGACCCGATTTGCACTCCGATGAGGTGATCCCGGAGTTTCTCCGACACCGTGGAGCGGAGTAACGTCGTGGACTGATTTGAGGCCTAACCCAGCCGAGAAGCCGGGGTCTCGAGTGCTGGCCTAGCCGGGTCCGAGTTGAACAACAACGGACTGTTGAATGCGGTTGGGTCCGGTCTCTGGAACATTCGGAATTTTGGGATTGCTCTGCTACCATATGCTGCCTGGTGTTCTATAGGAGGTGAGGTGACGAGTGACGCACGTCGCTGTGTTGCGGGGGTCCCGGACCGGGGGTCCGGCATTCATATTGCCGGTGCCCCTTGGGTTGGAATCTCACTACGCGCTACTGCACGCTACCAGTCTGTCCCTCATGGCTCACCCCTGCTCCGCCTCATCTTCCCCCGGAGAAGGCGCCTCTCCTGTGGGGAACACCATGCCTGAGGAAAAATGGAGGCTGACGGAGCAGGCTCAAAGTGGCCCGTCATTGCAGACGGTACTGGAGGCCCTTGTGGCATTTCAGGAGACTGTTAAAGCCCAGACCTGCAGCCTGTTGTTGGCGGCGGATGGAATCAAAGGATTGAGACCGGATCCTGACTTGACGCCCGAGACCCGGCGGCCAGCCCGCCTTTTGATTGATGCCCCGGTGGCGTACTTAGACCCGGCGCTGGAAGCTGTATTTGCCCCTATCGCAGTGGATCTACCCGAAAGTACTGTGATTGGTGACTCAATTAATCCGTTGGAATCCCCGGTTTTGCAACTGTCGGAACATTTACATGCTGTCCCCACTTCGGATCCTTTTAATTGGTACCGTGAACTGTTTTGGACTGTGTCGACCCCCCTCCCCAGTCGCTCTATCACGATGGCGGATGGGATAAAGCCTGGCTTCGGAGACGGGGAGGGGCATCGTTGGTACCAGCCGGCTAATTTGGGACCTGTCGTTCCTTTTTCATCTGTGGACACCTGTTCTGCTAACTTCTGTGTACCTTTTGACATTTTGAGGATGGGGCTTTCTTCCCCTGAAGGACTCAGCGAATTTAATCGACGGGGCCAAGGCTGAGATTGCTGTCTGGGTTGTTCATTGTGGTATTATGGTTAACGGGATTGTTTTATTGAATTAACGGAGTCCGGGGCGGGGTTGGTTAGGACGGGGGCGAGAGACCGGGAGTGCGTTGAATAAAGCCCTCCTCCATTTCCCCTCTTCGGGTGGGGTTTAATTTCTTTTCCCTTTTTTTCCCTGTTTCTTCTATATTTCGGGTTTCGGTTCTTGGGCGACAGGCACGCTGCTAGGGGGGTAGGCTGTAGTCATCTGCAGGGGTGCAGGGTGGGGGGTTGGGGGATGGGAGTTTTGTTTTTTCTTTGTTTCTATGGCCTCTTTTCTCTTCTTATCTTCTTTGGCCTTTTCTTTCTCTTTTTCCGGGTCAGCGTAGTGGGTTCATTGTTTGGTCCATCTTTGCTTTCACATCTGTGCCTCAACTCTCGCGATGTTTCGGGGCCATGGGGCGGGCATAAATGTTGGCGCGACCGTAATGGTATGCTTGTTTATCCGGGTGTCGTCTGCTTTAACGCCACTGACCTACATGAAAACGAATTGACTGTGGACACACTGCTATTTCACTCGCCCCCTCTTCATAGCTTGAGATATTGTATGGCACCTGATCCTTCTATTTTATATTATAAAATGAAACCTTTTGTATCCTGTTCCCAATTTGATATGTCTTCCAACCAGTGAGCATTGTGGATGTAGCGACTATGCTCCCCGGGAGGCTGGGTCTGAAGTTTTGATCGTAATATTGTGTTGCAATTGCTTAGCGGCCAGCCCTGGGGGTTGTAGGCCCGTGTTTGTATCTGGTTGAAAATGTCAAATAAAGGTTTTCACAAAAAAAACAAAAATTAAGTATCCATTTGTCTGTTGTAATCCTCTTCCACTGTTTGTGGTAAAGGGATAATCTTACCCCACTGGTGTTTTGTGTGGGTCCCTTCTTGTGTTGGAGTCAGTTTTAACCATTTCCTCTTCTTCTAGAGGTTTAGCCTCTTCCTCCCTGTTACATCGCCCTCAAAAGGGCTGTTTCTGCTGCTGCCATCCATGGTAGCTAGATTGCTGACTTGTTTGCTGGTTAGTGTTTTGTTCCTGGCTTTGTTGGGATGGCTGTTGGGTTGGCTGAAGCTGCCTCTTCCGGTGGTCTTCCTGTTAGAGAAGCCTCCTCTTTTGAAAGAGCCTCTTTGTTGCAGGGGTCCATTGCCCTTGCTATCTCGTTGTCCTTTTTTAATTTGTTGTAGGGATTCATAATTTTCCATTCCGAATTGCTCCTGTCCGTTAAACGGTCTATTTATTATTGATGTTTGGACTTCTTGATTGAATCCAGATATCCTGAGCAAGGCATGTCTTCGGAGCATGGTTCTTGTGCACATTTCCTGCTTGCGGTATCTGCTGCTTCTAGTGCATATTTTAGGCATGTGTTAACTATGACTTTTCCCTCTAGGATTACTCCCTTTGCTCTCTTCCTGTCATCCTCTAGGAGTTTGTTGATAAATTTCTCCATTTCGCCCCACTGTTGGTGGCCATATCTGTTGAGCAAGGCATTTGAGTTGGCAATGCGCCACTGCGCCGCTGCCTCCTTTTCCATTTTTCTCCCCACTAGGTCCATCCTTTTGCGCTCCTTCTCTGGAGGAGGACCTGTGTTGGAGACCGCAATAGCTCTCCTCCTAGCCGTGGTAACAATGATTGAATCAGCTGTGACTTTTCCCTGTATGTACTTAGGGTCTTTTGTCGAAGCTTTGTATTTCTTCTCGACTCTAGGATTGATCCCCTTGATGGAATCTGGTTCTTTGAACGCTTCTTTGCCTTGGTCCCAAATACTTGGTAGCATGGGGAGGTATTGTGTGCCTCTTGTTGTAGGTGCCAGAGTTTCCTGCAGGAAACATCTGTCCCCTTTTTCTTCCTCTAGGGGCACCCCACACTGGTTTGTTGTCCTCTTCACCACTTTGTTGTAGAAAGCGATGTCATCTGGGGGGATGCTTTCGAAGGATAGCTGCTGATTTCTTTCTCTGGACTCTCTGTATCGAGATCGTTCCAGTCATCTTCGAGGTTTCCTTTGTTCTCGTTATCCTCCGGTAAGTTTCCGTACTCCTCAGGGCCTTCGCTTAGAGGTTCCGGTGTTGGTGGAGAGTTGAAGATAGTCTCTTCCTCCTCTTTGGCGTCTACTGCCTCTTCGGCGTCGACGTTCTCTGGTTCTGCTTCAGGTGCTTTAGGGATTCAGAAATCCATTAACAATGTGTCGAACGCCCTCTTTCTTTGTAACAGAGCAACCATCTCTTCCTCGAATCTTATCCTTTTGTTTTGGACTTCGAGGGCCCATTCGGCCTCTGAGTCCGGGGACTTTCTCTTCTTTTCGGCGTCGACAGTTGTTTCGGCATCGCGCCTTTTTTAACGGGTTCGCTGTCAACCCTTGTTTTCGACGGCTTGTGTGATTTTCCCTCACCAGAGACCTTTGGCTGGATCCCGTGTGTTTCTTTCGATCCCGGCTGACCTTCAATCGCCTTTTTGTTCGCCATCAAGGCTGCCTTTGCTGGCTTTGGATCGTGGCCCTTCGGTTCGGACGGATCTTTTTTTCTTACCTTCTCCGTCTTCGTCTTCTTTTTCGACTTCTTTGCCTTCTTATCGGCATGTCTCTTTTCGGTGTCCTTTTCTATAAGTTCCACGTCCGAACCTTCGTGTGTCGATTCCGCTGGAGCTGCAAGCTAGTCCTTGTCGTTGGAGAACCCCATTTTGCTCATGGTAGGTTTCTTTGAGGCCTGCAACATCGTGGTGTAGTGGGCCTGTCTCTGGTTTCGGCGCGTCCTGAATGTCTTCGGCAGGAACGCTGAAAAGGCCCCACAGTCTTCGTCTTGGTGATCTAACGGCAGGCAGGGGTCGCGCACGGTGTGTGGGTCTCGTTGTGCGTATTTGTGATGGCACTTTGGACAAAATTTGAAGGGGGTCTTCTCCATGGCCCCTACCTCGCCATTTGTGTCTTGGAGTGTTCCTCCGGTTGTTCTCTGATGATGTTCCGTTGAAATTTCAGTGATAATATTACTTCTTGAAGTTTTTTGGGGGAAAACGCCAAACTTTCTTCCGAGCTTTCCGTCGTTCTTCCAGACCTCTCTATGAAGCTACAGTGATTTCCTTATGTACCTTTCAACTTTATAAGCCGTCATCGAGATTATAATGGCGCTAGTGATTTCTCGCATTGATTATGGGAGTTCTGTCTACTTAGGATTGCCAAAAGGATTGAATCAGAGGCTGCAGACAGTACAAAACCAGGCAGCTGGCTGGTCTGGCATCAGCCAAGATATTGCCATACTAAGCCCTTGATGAAAAATATGCACTGGCTCTCAGTAGCTCAGCAGACCATCTTTAAAACTGACTGTATAATTTTTAAATCACTTTATGGGAGAAGCCAAGTTTTTGTATCCACCACGTTTCAAAAATACATCCCAAAACGCAATCTAAGATCAGCTCACCACAACTTGTTAGCCGTTCCGATGTTTAAAAAGAAGAGGTTGGGTGGCACCAGTTTTTCTGTGATTGCCCTGCATCTTTGGATCTCTCTTCTCTCTGACATAAGATCTACAACTGTCTAGTCCAGATTTAAGGTACTTATAATAACCTAGCTTTGTTTTCAAACAAGTGTATGGCTAGACTCTTGACCTTGTTGTTCCCTCATTTCACTCAGCTCCACGAAACCTGTTTGCGCGCTTTACAAATGGTGTATAACATAACATAGCTTAACTTATAGAAAGTCTTGTGCAACGTCGATTCCCAAATTCTCACTAATAAATTACAAAGCAATACTTTTGGTTGGAATTATCACCGGCATCTCAATTATGCCGCTTTGCTTTCAGAATCACAGCCCTTAAGAAGTCATGGGAGTATCCTCCTAGACGAAACACGTGTTGGCTGGTTGTTTTGAGCTGATTGCTTTTCGACGCAAATGAAATTAAAAGAAATAAGAAACAACTCTTCTGCGAACTTTATTGAAATTTAATTTTCGCATGGACTTACGTTACAGTGACCCTTTTCTAAAAACACCATTGCATGAGTGCCCAGGATATGGTAGTACTATGTTGTTGTAGGATTTCCCTACACGCATATAGGGGTGTCAGGGGTCTCCCCTACCTGGCTAGCACCATATTCACTTGAACTTTACTTAACACGTACGCAAATATAGCTGAGCGCCACCACTTCCTAATCACTGAAAACCCTCCCTCTTGACTGTACGCTTTCTACCACTCTTTCCAATGCACTACCCTATTTCTCACCCTATACCTTTATCAATGTATCCTCTACTTCCACTCTCTCATTCATCTCAAACGCCATACCACTACCATGACCCCCTAATAGCCCTTTCTAGACTCTCCCCTACTCCACCCCTCCTTGCACCATCTGACACCTTTTACCATACTGAACCCCAAAACAAGCCTTTCTAAACTCTTCCCTATGACTCCTCCCCTCCACATCCCTTTTTACTCATTCCAAGCCTCCCACTCCTGCTATGACATCCCCAAAACAAAAAATCGAAATCCTTCAATCTTCTATCCCTCCACTATCCTTTTCAATCAAAATAACAGACTAACATGTCCACTTATCAAATTTCATATGTCACTATACTAATTCACTACTAATCCTTTATGGGTTCCGAGTAGCGTGCTACTCGCCGAAAAAGGACTTCAACACCCCATCAGGGGTAACAAGCGCCATATATATATGCAAAACAAGCGCTATATATATATATATATATATATATATATATATATATATATGTATATATATATATACAAACCTCTGCCCCTCTTCCATCCCTCATCTACTCTTCCCAATCTAAATAACCAACTAACATATCATCCACCACTAAAATGTATTTCATATTTCACTATACTTATTCACCACTAAGCCTTTAATGGGTTCCGGAGTCGCGTGCTACTCGCCCAAAAAAGCACTTCAACACCCCAAAAGAGGTAACAAGTGCTATATAAATTCAAACCGTTTTTCCCTCTTCTATCCCTCCGCTATCCTTCTCAATCAAAATAACTGACTTATAGCCACCAATCAAATTACTTTCATATTTCACTATAACATAGCAGGTGTATTTGTAAATCGCATGATTACCCAAAGGTGTCCTGGCGATGAATAACAGATGTTTATTGTTACCCAACTCAATGGTACTCATTTTATCGACCTCAAATGGATTTAAGGCTGAGTGGACTCGCCGGGATTTGAACCTGTGACCATGAGGTCGAACACAGGTCCATGCAGTGGCTGCTTTAGTTCCCTAAGCCACCAGACCCGGGTACTAATTCACCACTAATCCTTTATGGGTTCCATAGTCGCATGCTACTCACCAAAAAGAGGGCTTCAACACCCCATCAGGAGTAACAACCGCTATATAAATGCAAACCTTTTTCCCTCTTCTATCCCTCCGCTATCCTTCTGAATCAGAATAACTGACTAACCTATACACCACTCAAATTACTTTCATATTTCACTCTACTAATTCAACACTAATCCTTCTACGGTTCCGGAGTAGCGTGCTACTCGCCAAAAAAGGGCTTTGACGCCTCGTCAGGGGTAGTAAGCGCTATATAAATGTAATTACACTACAATACAATACAATACTTATTATACTACATTCATTTCATACAGTCATCCACATAGTGGACCTAACTTCAAGCGTGAGTCGGACACAGAATCAACCACAATATGATGGTGTGCAGGCAAAGGCAGAGTTGATGACAAGGTGGAGTCTATGAAGCTACAGCAAGTAGGTCTACAGGGGGCAGCTGTGATGTGTATTTAATAAGGAGTCTTCAACGCACGATCTAATTTGCAGACTGTCCTCACAAGAGAAATTTCCATACCATAAATTTGAATAAAACTTATCTATATAGTTATCTGGACAATTTGGCTCTCCTAGGTCCACAATGGCCATCCCTGGTCTAATTATTCTTTTCAGACCTCTATTGATATTTGACTGTTTTTACTTGAGAAAGGTGAATCGATTACTCACGCAATGACCAACAAATTATTCAGAGAATGCTGAGCTACTGCTAGTGAGGTCTGGACAGAGAGATGCTTCAATCAAATCCTATCAGCATTTTAGCTATTAACAAGTTATATTCAGTAAAAAAAACAATATATTTCATGTGGATTTATCTGCGTTTCACCCCTTTCTGAATATCTTAATGTTTAGAACGGACATTAATTTCTATTAGAGCATTGGAATGTTGGGAGCTCCATTGAAGACAATGCAGCTCCAGAGATCTGTATTCACTGGTAAAGGCCCTCTTAACTGAGTGTTCTATTCTCCACAAGCTGCCAAGAGCATTCCATTCTTTTGTTTAAAATCACAGTTAGCTCAACAGTCAAGCAAAGGTGAAGAGCTGAGCAGTAGCAATGGCAAATCCTCAAAGCTATTTCCAGTTTTTTGAAAGGCCTCAACAAATATCTTTCAATTTATTTGGAAACCTTTCCATTGGTGAATGGGTAAATAAATCCACTGGAGTTCAAATGGAGAAGCCTGGAAAACGTCACCATAACTTTGCTTCACATGAACTGGATATCCTTGAAGAGCAGAGGGCTGAATCCAGCACTAGATCAGCAACAAAATGGGCGACTCAAATATTCAGAGACTGGTTGGAAGAAAATGGGCATGTGCCAGACTTTGAGATGAAACCACTGCCTGAACTCTGTAATCATCTAAGACATTTTTATGCAGAGGTAAGAAATGCAAAGGGGGAATGTTACAGTAATCAAAGCCTTATATCAGCAAGGGCTGGACTAAATAGACAAATTAATAATCCTCCTTTTAGCAGAGCTGTTAATATCATGCATGATGCTGTATTTGCACCCGCTAACAATGTGTTATTAGCAATTTTAAAAAAACAACGTAGAGAAGGCAAAGATATCAGTATAAGAAAAGAATTTATCTCAGCACAGGACTTGTCATTGATAAAACACTGTGGTATCTTGAAATGCGATGAACCTATTTCACTGCAGTACAAAGTTTTTTTTGATACCCAACTACACCTTGCAAGACGTGGCAGGGAAGGATTACGGGAGTTGCCTAAAAATGCTTTCACCTTCCAAATAGATGAAAACAACCAAGAGTATGCAACCTTAACTTTTAACGAACAAACAAAAAACCACAAAGAAATAGATGAGAAATTAAGATACCAAAACAGAGGTCGCATCTATGCCCAGCCAGACAATGATATGTGTCCTGTGAAATCGTTGAAATTTTATATTTCAAAATTGCCCAGAGATTGCACATACTTCTATGTTCAACCAATGAAACTTACTGTGGAGGATGCTGCATGTGCCACTGTATGGTATTTCAAAAGGCCACTAGGAAAAAACACAATTGGAGGACTAATGAAAGAAATCAGCAGAAAAGCAAGTTTAAGTCGCATTTACACAAACCATTGTCTGCGCGCTACAGCTGTGCAATTGCTTGCAGATAATGGTCTAGAAGCGCGACAGATTATGGCAGTCACTGGCCACAAAAGCGAATCCAGTGTACAGAGTTACTGGAAAGCTTCATCTGAAGATCGAAATACATGGTCCACTGTACTAGCAAATGCAGGTGACAATACCAAGAAAAAAATCTCTGACAAAAACATAAATGGGCCTGAAACTTGTGCAGAAATAGAAGGCAATCCTTCTTTGAAGATGCCAGGGAGCAGAGCAGATCACAATAAGGAAAAAATTATTAAAGATGTTTTTTCTCACTGTAACATCACATTTAATGGCAATGTACAATTTGTAATGAAATGAAACCTTATAATTGAAAACTTACTTTAACAAATTATTTCTAATCGTTGTCATGCTTTGCAAAATTCCTTCTTTTCCCAAAGTATTAGTGTGCATGTATAACTCCTAAATTTGAAACTTGTCATTCCATGATTTACTACTGAAATTGTAGTACAAGGTGATGTTAATGGTGTTTTTAAATAATATTTTTGCACAAACTTAACGGTCTGTTGTTTTTTATTCTCCTTATTTGAATACAGTTTTATATAGCGCAAACTAGACCCGAAAATATCAGGTTTCAGAGTGCTTTACGTGTGCACCAGTTTCTTTTACAGATGGACACATTCATTGTTGTAAGACACAGGGAGTTTAAGTGATTTGCCCAGGATCACAGGATGCTGAGCATCGTTGCAGAGATTTGAACCCCTTAAAATTCAAAATATAAATACATTGAAATAAACAGTTTGTAAGAGACTGCCAACACATGTATTGTTTTTCATCTAAATCTAAAAAACTGGGTTTAAACAAATAAAAAACAAATATCCAGCCTGGGAAGGTCTGTGACACATTTCAAACCGTCTTTTTTGGCGGTGGCATTTATCTTTTCACTGACGAAAACACAAGTTATAAAATAAACATTTATTTTGTAATTACCTTCCATGTGCCATGTATCTTCTGCAGCTCATGATTATACTGCACTTAAAGATCGGCACGATCACACGAGTTAGGTGGGAAAGCTGCAAATTATCCAGGTATACCAGTTTCACCTTGTACTAAGCAGCCATATAGTAGGCGTTTTTATGTCTTTCCCATTTCCCTCAAATAAAGCTTTGTTTTCACCTCTTAGTGTATGGGCTAGAGTGAGGGTGGCAGGATGATTGTATTTCAAATCGGCAAAACCCCTTTCTGACAAAAAACGAAAGGAAAACCGGCGCTCTTTCTAGCTTCCGGAATAAGGGGTGGGCTCTTCCTTTTTTTTCTTGGTTGCAGGCGCATGCGCAAAATATTCAACAAATCCCGTAATTTAAAAGGTTGAAAATCCGTTTCATATGCCTGGCATTTTTCACGTCGATGTAATGAATGCCCCGTCATTGCCGTTTCTGCTCCACAACATGGCGTCAGTTGAAAGGTAGGTTTGAGACGAGTCTTTATCCTGCACGCGCGCACGATGTGCAGACCTAGCTGTTGCCGTTTCAAAATTACGTGTCAGGTAATTGCTGCCACCTGTCAATGCTCAAATAGCCTTAGTACAAGGGAAATACATTGAGATATGTGAGCCGGCCTAAAACAGTAAGTGATTTTCTGCATTATGGAAACGTGAGACGAGTCTTTATCCTGCACGCGCGCACGATGTGCAGACCTAGCTGTTGCCATTTCAAAATTACGTGTCTGGTAATTGCTGCCACCGGCCAATGCTCTAATAGCCTTATAGCCCGCCGTAGCGGGCTATACCGGCTGTTAAAGGCCCGCTGGCTAGTTAAAGTCCCTCGCCTTCGGCTCGGGCCTTTAACGATCCAGCGGGCCTTTAACAGCCGGTATAGCCCGCTACGGCGGGCTATAAGGCTATATGGAAATTACTGGTTTCTCTAAACCCACTGCATACGTTTTTCCTAATTATTTAGAGCCATGGGCTAAGATGAATATTCCCAGGGCTTTTTCAAAGTTTGCAGTTCAGACAATATCACCGCCGGCATTTACTCTATGTCAATACACTGAAACAACAGCAATAGTAATAATAATAATTATTATTAACTTAAATAATTACAATATTTTGCGACAATAACGAATTTTAAGAACTGCCCTCCATATTAATAGGTCAGTTCAAAACATTCTGAATGTAGTGGGTCGGAATCCGACCAACCTCATGCACATTAATGAGGTAGGTAGCAAATTGTGCCTCATTACGATTGGAGGTCATCATAGGAATGGTAGTCTGCAGGGGCAGGCAGACCACCATGTCTGTCATTGTTTTTTAAACAAAGCATGTTTAATAAAATGCAACCTGTTTTCCTTAGAGGAAGTGGGCCGCAGTATAAAACGAAAAATGTACTTTTTGTTAAAGGTTGTTTAAGAAAGGACGACAGGGCCACAGATGTCTCTTAAACAAAACTTTTTTTTTAATCCATAAAGTGGAAGAGTATTCAAAGGGTCCCCTTTTCTTTTGCAAATAGGTCAACACTTCCTTTGAGGTTGTCATAAAATATCAATGTTTTCCAACCAGATTGGAAAACATTTATACTTTAGATAACGATTTGGTCATTGTAAAATGTCACTTCCAAATCTCGAATCAGTTTTTATTCAGAATCCCATTTTAGGAGTTGGGAAATAATGAATACACAGGAAAGCACATTTTGACTGTCGCAAACACCAAAGTGGAGAGTTTGCGATGGTTAAAATTCTAATTACATCTGGCCCAACATCCTCAGTAATGATAATAACTTACCTATACGTATCTGACAGTTTTATCTTTTTTCAAGCCTTGCAAATGACAGCTGCGACTATTACACAGTTTAATGGGAGTTAATGCTTCAAACTGAGAAAGTTGAAAGGCTGGGTATGGGCAGACCAGGCCACAGCAGAAATCTGCTTCGCTGGCATCAATGCATGCAACAGCATTACTTACCATAGAATCTAAGGCAGATACGAGGCTGGTAATGATGTCATGTTTCCCAGGGATGGTTGGCATCCATTGATCATGTCTGGCGTTATTCGACGTCCCATCAGACTGTGTCCCTGTTAGTGCCATACTCCCCTGGAATAAAAACAAATGACTGCTTTGAGTGTTTATTTGTAATGCAATTGATGATTTTGTGTCCGTTCTTTCATTGATATTGTTGTACTCTTTGCTTTTCTCTTACAAATCAGCATACATATCCACTTCAAGGAGCTATGTATATTAAACATGAAATCAGTGGCAGATACTCTTTCCTCCAGTCCCCTAACTCTCGACATACATAGGACTCGTGCAAATCATGCTGGATTGTCATATACACAACGTCCAGAAAATGATGAATGACTTCAGAGGAAGTGAGAAGATAACATTTCAAATGAGAAACTACAGAGAGCAACACAATACGAAGCATTGCACGACGATAAGTCGAGTGCACATTGTCACTGAAAATGTAATTGGTGAAGACATCAGTGACAGAACCAAGGCTGTGGTGAACACTGGGGGAGAGAAGGAGTTAATGTTGCATTGGGACCTTCGAACCTGCACACTGTAACCCTAATAGCCACTCCCATGAGTTCTACGTTGAATATACACCGTTCTACCTTTGTAAATGTATCATACAATTGTGTATATCAAGAAGATGGAAAGCTTTGGTATGTACCTGCTTTCTTTATGTTTCCTAAATTAAAATGTGTGCTCAAAAGAGAATGTAAAAATGAGCGTTCAATGAAACATGTTAACATGGGGGGTTTTCTCCGTATGGATTGAGCCTGTCTCCAATCACCACCATCCCTTGGATGTCACAAAGATGTTTTCGATATCAGTTGAAGAAAAAAAGTCAGCTGCAAAGTACAATGTTATTTTATTTTGTAATAATTTAATCTTACAATATTTTGGGAGGAACCATACCCACGTGTAACACTTGAGCATTCCTAAGGGTTATATAGAGTAATCCATTTTGAATTTTACCAATTCCATCTCAGTTGTTGCACTACAATACAGAAACTCGGTTTCCTAACAGATTTTGAGTACTGTAACACCACCGAAGCGTGTTCCTTAAAAAGTACAGGACTTCCAGCATTCTTTTTAAATCACACGACATTTCATGCTCTGTAACTCTCTAGATGCTTGCTACTTTATTAGTTCAGGAACTCTAGCACACCTTTCTTTCTCCGGCCACAGAACTTTCTGCACCTGCCTTGGGACCCCCTCGGTATCCAGGCAGGCAACAAGCTGGTTCCATCACACCCTTCCATGGGCCAGGGGGGAGATGCGCTAACCTTTGCTTCGGTTCTGCCTAGATTTTTTGGGGTAATGCGTCCATATTAGCGGCTACTTCCTATCTGTATCCGATGTCTGCACGTGTGGCTCGTGAGGTGCTTCTCTCTCTTACTTTAATACTTTTGTCCACAACAGCCTCTTTAGGTCTCGCCTGTCGATGCGCATGCGCATCGAGCAAGCGAGACTATGGGGGCTTATCCACTCTTTGTCCAACTTGCAAGGAATCGTGGCGATTCCTTGCAGTGCCCGTGACTTTTAAGCTCAATGCGCATGCGCATTGAGCTTAAAAGAGCGTGCACATGCCCCCAGCCGCCTGCCTTGCCTACTCTCCCGCCCCCTCACTTCTTGATTGCACGGCCGCTAGGCCGTGCCTCCCCTACTCTCCTCCTCCTACTCTCCTCCCCTCGCCGTCTGTTCCCGCACTCCTCCCACACCCCCGCTCCGCCCCCTCCCCTGCCTGCCATGTCGCGTCGCATTTCTCCTCCCCCCTCCCCCCAGCCGCCTGCCTTGCCTACTCTCCCGCCCCCTCACTTCTTGATTACACGGCCGCTAGGCCGTGCCTCCCCTACTCTCCTCCTCCTACTCTCCTCCCCCCTCCCCTTATCTGGCCTTCCCTCCGTCTGTTCCCTCTCCCCGCTCCGCCCCCTCCCCTGCCCGCCGTGTCGCATTTTTTTTTAAATCACATCCACAGAGTGTTATTGTATTGCAGTGTGTGGTAGCGCTGCAGGAGAGATTTTTCCGTCGTAGCACTAACACTGGGAGGGGAGCCTGCAAGCAGAGTGTAAGCTCTTCCTGTGGCTCTGGGGACCGGGAGGCTGTTGTATTGCAATCCTTCTCTGTGGAGTTAGAGCACCATGCGGCAGTGTGAGCCCCCAGGGTTACAGGACAAAGGTGACCACTCTCATTGCGGCTGCCTGTTTGTGCTCTGCCTTTCCACTGGCAAGTAGACCTCTGCTGTGTATGGAGGGGGTGGAGATCCAGCATGGCTTTTCCAACTCACCCGGCCAGATCTGCTTTCTCAGCCCGCTCTCCTCCCCCTCTGTGTCTGTTGGGATCTTCGGCAGAAGTTGGTACTCCTGAAACTACCTCCCCGCCCTCACAGCTGGATCGTGGCTGCCAGAACTTGGATGACCCCTTTCTATCAGTTATTGCCCCGCCTCCCCTGGCCCAACTGGTCCCCCAGTGGTGGTGGCTTTGGAGGTGGCGTGTTATCGCTGACTGCTAGCATTTGCCGTTTTATACAACAACATTTGGTCATTTAAAATGTGAGAGATGGTAAAAGCCTGTTGTTTTTTTTTTACTCCATGTTGTCGTGCCTCTAATCAAACTTTAACGTGAAAGGAGAGTACGTCTGCGCTACATCGATTTCAGAGATACCACGCAGAAATGCATTTACTTTTATTGTCCAACGGAGTCACTAAAGCAGGGAGAGTATGTAACAACAACTTTCGCTCGCACTCCCCCAGAATGTGCCCTCATTAATTGGATGCACTATGCAAGAACTTTCCAACTCTCGCATTGTAAATCGTAGTTCAATATCTCTACTTGTGCTCTTGTCATGTTAACTCTAATGTCATTTCTGTTTCCATTAATTCTAAAGGGCTACAATAACTGATAATTTGCTACTGGTAGCACGCTTGCACAGGGTATTTTTTTATTTTTTTATTTGAGTATTATTTGTTCCACCTTAGATCTTAATTCTTTAATGGTCCATACCTTTTGCAATCAAATTAATCCTTTACTCACCCTCACCCTCACCACCCTCACCACCCTCAACCCCTCACCCTCACTCACCCTCACCCTCACTCACCCTCACTCACCCTCAACCCCTCACCCTCACTCACCCTCACCCTCACTCACCCTCAACCCCTCACCCTCACCCTCACCCCCTCACCCTCAACCCCTCACTCACCCTCACTCTCACTCATCCTCACTCACCCTCAACCCCTCACCCTCACTCACCCTCAACCCCTCACCCTAACTCACCCTCACCCTCACTCAACCTCAACACCTCACTCACCCTCACCCTCACTCACCCTCAACCCCTCACCCTCAACCCTCACTCAACCTCAACCCCTCACTCACCCTCACTCACCCTAAACCCCTCACCCTCAACCCCTCACTCACCCTCACTCTCACTCATCCTCACTCACCCTCAACACCACACCCTCAACGCCTCACCCTAACTCACCCTCACCCTCACTCACCCTCAACCCCTCACTCACCCTCACCCTCACTCACCCTCAACACCTCACAATGACTCACACTCACCCTCACACACCCTCACCCTCACACACCGTCACACTCCCTCTGCATAACAACACCTCTCACACCCTCACTCACCCTGACACACACTCACACTCATGCAACGTCACACACCCGAAGCCTCACACCCCCTCACTCACACTCACCCGCACACCCCCTAACCCGCAAACCGCCTAACGCTCACACCCCCTAACGCTCACACCCCCTAACAATCACCCCCTCACTCTCACCCCACACCCTCACCCCCACCCCTCACCCTCACCCTCACCCCCTCACCCTCACCCCCTCACTCACCCTCAACCCCTCACCCTCACACCCTCAACCCTTCACCCTCAACCTCTCACTCACCCTCACTCACCCTCAACACCTCAGCCTCACCCTCACTCACCCTCACCCTCACTCACCCTCACCCTCACTCACCCTCAACTCCTCACCCTCACTCACCCTCACCCTCACTCACCCTCACCCACACTCACCCTCCCTCAACCCCTCACCCTCACTCACACTCAACCCCTCACCCTCACCCTCAAACCTTCACCCTCAACCCCTCACTCACCCTCACTCTCACTCACCCTCACTCAGCCTCAACTACTCCCCCTAACCCTCACTCACCCTCAACCCCTCACCCTAACTCATCCTCACCCTCACTCACCCTCAACACCTCACTCACCCTCACCCTCACTCACCCTCAACACCTCACCCTCAACCTCAACCCCTCACCCTCACTCACCCTCACCCTCACTCACCCTCACTCTCACTCACCCTCAACCCCTCACCCTCACTCACCCTCACTCACCCTCAACCCCTCACCCTCACTCACCCTCACCCACCCTCACCCTCACCCTCACTCACCCTCAACCCCTCACCCTCACACAGTGCAATAGGTCTCAGACCATTTCAGTTAGAGTTTTTAGAAATGTTTATGGCTTTTTTTATTTGTAATTCTTTAGCATTGGCTACAGGAAACAAAAATGCTAAACATTTACAAAAAAAACCCATAAAGAATTCTAAAAGCACTAACTCTAATGGTGCGAGACCTATTGCATTTCCAATGCTTGTTTTATTTTACCTTTCGCGCTGCATGCATAAGCTACCCTCTAGCATGCTGCAAGAGAAAGGCGTAATATCATACACAGGTACAATCATTATGCCACTGGCACGAAAGTATGCATGGCTAAATGGAAGTCATGGTGCATTTCATGGGCGGAAAACAATCACTTTCATATACATATGGTTCTAAAGATCTGCATGCTCGTCTATATCGATATCTCTTAATAGCAGGACCTGTTTTCTCCTTTTGGTGGTGCACTTCTAATGTATTGAACAACAAGGGGTGGTGATGGACAGAGTTTCTGAATTAATTAGAATACTCTCACCCAGTCAAGAGATCAGGGCTAGATCCAACACCGTTTTTTAGCTCACTGCACCATCCCAGCTCAGAACCTGGCTATTTGCAAATTAGTCTGTTCCTGTCCCAGTGCATGATGGGAACAGGGCAAACCAAACTACCAAGCCAATTCTTACACTGGGAAGGAAACAAGCTTCCGGGGACCGATTTCTGGCATTTAAGCAGTCGTCGGCCCGGCTTGCTTGAATCCTGATGGTGCAATGAGCAAGGGACTCACATCTGAGCATACCCTTCCACGCTTAGGGTGGACAAAATATTTAACAACAAGGGGTGGTGATGGACAGAGTTTCTGAATTAAGCAGAATACTCTCACCCAGTCAAGAGATCAGGGCTAGATCCAACACCGTTTTTTAGCTCACTGCACCATCCCAGCTCAGAACCTGGCTATATGCAAATTAGTCTGTTCCTGTCCCAGTGCATGATGGGAACAGGACAAACCAAACTACCAAGCCAATTCTTATACTGGGAAGGAAACAAGCTTCCGGGGACCGGTTTCTGGCATTTCAGCCGTCGTCGGCCCGGCTTGCTTGAATCCTCATGGTGCAATGAGCAAGGGACTCACATCTGAGTATACCCTTCCACGCTTAGGGTGGACAGGACAAAATATTTAACAACAAGGGGTGGTGATGGACAGAGTTTCTGAATTAAGCAGAATACTCTCACCCAGTCAAGAGATCAGGGCTAGATCCAACACCGTTTTTTAGCTCACTGCACCATCCCAGCTCAGAACCTGGCTATATGCAAATTAGTCTGTTCCTGTCCCAGTGCATGATGGGAACAGGGCAAACCAAACTACCAAGCCAATTCTTACACTGGGAAGGAAACAAGCTTCCGGGGACCGGTTTCTGGCATTTCAGCCGTCGTCGGCCCGGCTTGCTTGAATCCTGATGGTGCAATGAGCAAGGGACTCACATCTGAGTATACCCTTCCACGCTTAGGCCCTGCTAGTAGCTCTAAAACTCTTACCAGTGATGCAGCAGCACTACTGCCCCCACGTTGCCATCTGGGTAAGTTTTCCCAGCGGCTGCAACAAACCGAGGTAACAGCGTTAAACGGAAATATGGACCTCATGTTGTGAGGCATGATGCCTAGGGCACTTTAGGGGATGTGATAATGCAGTAACTAAATCAAGAGCGCTATTTGGGTGTGTGGTTGAAAACGCAACTCAACCGGGTAAACCCCCTAGGCCGCACCTTCCTGCAGGGCCAACACGGACTATCATCTTTCTGATGTTGGCACGAGTCTCCTGAAGTAACAACATGTATTAATCAAGTGGCACTGCTGTCTGTGAATTGCCGGTCTGGCTGTTAGCAGGGGTTGACTGGCACTGCACTCATTGCTGTGATCCGCCGCTGTTAGGTTTGGGGCAGAAGACGAGGCTCCCATAGTAGTGTGTGAGATGCACTCCTGGCACCCCATCCCCTGCATTCAGTGGTCCCCCGTTGACCTGGAGGGGCACAGCAAGTGAGCAAGGGTGGGCATTGAGGATCCAAGGGGCACAGCGAGTGAGCAAGGGTGGGCATTGGGGCTCTGTGTGTGTACAGGGTCTCCAAAAAGTGTCAACAGAGAAGATCACCCCCCCAAAAAATAACGACTGGCCCTTTTGGCACCCTGTACGAATGTAGGCTGTACCTATGAGTGTCAAGCAAAACAAACGTGTAAGGCATGTATTTCTCTGGGTGTCTCGCGAAACTTTAAAACGGGGACACTGTGAAGTGAATTGTTGCAATCCTGATTTCTCGCTGAGGAGGTCTGTGCATATCACTTAATTTCTCTCAGGTTTCAAGAGCTTTTTTTGGTAAAGTTGGGAGCGCTCGGGAAGAGGCTGCAACCCGACTTCCTGCGCTGTGTGCCCAGCCGGGAGGACATGCTCAGCACGGCGATGGTGGCCATGGGGAGTGCAGCCTGTGCGCCCTGCACGACGGGGTGTGATGGGGCTGCTGCTTGTGCGCTCTGGCTCCCGCTCCATACCTGTGATCCTGTGTGTGACTTCTGTCTGGGCCGGGCTGCCTCCGCCTAACTCCCCGGCCATCGCGAGATTCCTTGCAGTAATGCAGCAGCAGGGGCGAGGACTCAGCGACTTCTTGGGGTGGCCGTCGGCGCGAAATGGCATAATAAAAGCGCCGCCATTTTCGGATTCGGAGGGCGTGTTTTGCTGTCCTGATGACGAACGACATCACTGTCTAAAGAACAGAAAAACTTATCCCCCCAAATCCAAAAAAGACGGAGCTTCTTTGGAGGGACGGCTCTCTCCTCCAATGGCTGGCCTCCGTTTAGGAAGCCAGCCAATGGAGGAGAGACAAAAAGAGAGGCGGGATAAAGCAGCCACTCTAAACAACAATAATTCTCCGGACTTCCGGTCTTGGCCTACGGCCAAGCCCTACGGTCCCTCGACCTAAAAAGGGCTTTCTTCTCCTTGTCAGACATTCCAAGATGAAATAACCAACAATTCTGAAGAAAAAACAGTAAACTAGAGTTGAAGTGAGCAGAGCTCAAAGGAGACTAACCTTGCACAATGTGCAGTAGAAAATTTGAGGCTCTGAGGTTCTCTCAGGAGGGTTCTATGGGGTGAGGCTAATCTGATTGGTTGTTGCTTTACTTTGGTCTCTTTTACAAAAAGAGATGAATATGCTACAAAAGATGAGGCCTAGGTCTTTTCTTTCTCTTTTGTACCTACTGCTATGTTATTTTGGTTACGGAGACTCCCATTCCGACGGGGAATGCTACAAGCTATGGGAATCTATGAAAGTTCCAATGCTGGAGAAAAGAAAAGGCTCTCTGAGGTGCTTGTAAGGAATGAGAGAAACATGCAGTCTGGGAGTGAACACGAGAGAGAATACATTTTCTATGTGGTGGGTGTTTAGGATAGATGTATCATGTGTTTTAGGGGGCAGGATGAAGCAGGAAGGAATTGGAGTTCAAGGAGCCAAGTTCACCCATCACTGTATGTAATCTCCGGAGGAAGTGGAGAAGTTGATCTAAGGTGTTTAAAGTTAAGGAAGAGAAGACTCTATAGATGGTCAAGAGGAGTATTGGAGTTTTGGTATGGATGTTTAGAGTAGAAGGAAGAAATGCAAAGGGCAAAGGCCAGCATGATATTGAAGTCTGACACTCTTTCAAAACAACCACAAGTAGGCACATGGAAGTATGTCAATCTTTAACAAGATCCATAAGTCTATGCTTACAGAGAAATGTGCCATACCATGCTGTTGAGCAAGGGGAGAGTAGAGAGACACATTAAACTATATGTTACACCTCTGTTAAACAATGTAAATAATTCATTCCGTACCCACAAGATATTATAGCTTGCCTTCGGTAGTGCTTAGACAAGCTAAAACTAAAAACGTAATGCAAATATATGGGTGATAAGAAAAGTTCCGAAAAGTAAAGAGTTCCATAACCAAGCATGCTTAAATTATCGATATTTAAACGATTTGCCTAAATGCATACAATCACCTTTGCATTTTTTCTGTGTTGTGGAAGCCAAATGGGACAAGCTCATAATCAAGAATATATTGAAAAGGCAGCGTGAAAAAGTCTCATAACAAATTTAAGCATATTGACTTTTACCGTGAAGTGTGCTTTTTAGGTGTCTCCTCAGACAGCTGTGCTGTCTATTGTGAGACATTTTATCATCTCACAGTAGGCTTAGAGCCAGGCTCCTAATTTGTCTGCTTCAGTAGGCTTTGCTTCTTCTTGTGTTTGTCCCTCACCTGACATTACTGTGTTCTTCCACTGCTCGCGTTTTCACGTGCTACTAATATATTTTGTTTAAGAACTCATGGACTTCTGCACCCTTGATTTTTCTCCCCCCATTCGCTTCCTGCTCAAACTCCGTACTCCATGTGCTTCTCCGTTGATTTTTCTTCCTCATTAGCTTCCTGCTCAAACTCCGTACTCCATGTGCTTCTCCGTTTGCTTCTCAAGGCCGTCCCACCTACCCTCCATTGTCCCTGTGCTTCTCCCACCCCTCCCATTCACCCTCCATTGCCTGTGTGATTATTCCAGAAGGCACCCATGGCATAGAGCAGAAGTGTGCCATTAGTCAATCCACGGGCAGGAGGCAAGGTGGAAAGTCGTTCATCAGTTTCACCACAGTGGAGGGTCACCCATGACCTCATCGGGTGGTCCCCAAGGGTTGCAGCATATAAGGTCTTGCAAGGTGAGAGATCAACCTCTTTTTCCCTTCACTGCACACCGGGAACCATCGTACTGCATACGCACAACCACCCACCTACCCCTGAAAGAAGGCGGAATGCAGCGGAATATATTGCAGTAGAAATGGGGGCTATCCCAAATGTGGACCGATTTACTGAATTTTCCCCTTGGAGGGGTGTTGCTTTGTGTGGGCACTGGGCAGGCAGGAGGGGGCACTGACCTGCTGATGGTCCTGGACCTTTATTCCCTACCCCGGGATGCCAGAACTTGAACATTTTGGGGGGATTTTGCCTGGCAGGGATCAAAAGCTATGCAGTGCCCTGGTGGATGTGTTGGTAAATGAAATTGTGGACACTACCCATCCTCAGAGAGATGGAGGGGAAGATCATAATAAGGTATGCCCTTGTTGAGCGCCTACTCTTTCCGGGACGATGTGGCTAGGACAAACGTAATTATAAATGGGACTGCGCTTAACTGGTATCCGACCACGTTCAGATACCTAGGCATACATCTACAGGTCCCCCACAGACATTCTTGAGGACAATCTGGTCCACGCCATCTCCTCCATAAGAGCACAGATGCAGTTCTGGAAGACACTGCCGCTAAACGTGATGAGCCATATCACCTTAACCAAAATGATTATCTTACCTAGGCTATTGTACTATTTAGCAAACCTTCTTGTAAATGTACCAGTAAGACTTTTTAGGGAACTGGAGGGATTAATTTGTGTCTTGGTATAGAATGCGGGGCGACCTAGAATAGCCTTACAGAAACTGTACGGACCCCCGGAGAGTAGAGGCTAGGCAGTTCCACATTTCGAACTATATCATCTAGCTGCGCAACTTCAATGGGTAGCAAATATCTGTCGGACACGGCGACCGAAACGAAGATATGGACACAGACAAAGATATACGGATTGTTTCACCTGCTGGCGGTAATTCCCCGGCCAACACATCTGTACGTAGAGTTAGCTCACAAGTGTTATAAGAGGAGCCTTTACCTTACAAAAGACACAACCCCATATGCCCGACACTGCCACTCATCGGGACACCTAGAGGTAGAGACCCTCTCACAGACACCATACTGATGCCCTGGACTAAGGCAGGAGTGGAGACGTTGGGGGACCTGTATGCAGACGGCTCCTTACTTCTTTTTGCAACATTAGCAGCTGATAATGGACTACCAGTGGGCCAATTTCATTCACACGCAGCCATCACATGGACGATCACGATAGCATGGGAGCATGGGGGGATATGACAAACGAGCCGCCGACTCATCAGTTATTGCAATACCTGCATGTAATGGGAAAAGGCTTGCATGTGATACACTGGCTGGTCCAAGCCCTGCTTATTCATGTATTGCGACCACTACAGAGACTCCGCGCGTACTGGACCGAAGATAGAGGTCGTCGTTGGACGGATAGGGAGTGGGAGCAAGTCTTAGCCTGCGCTACACGCACACCACGCAATTCACGCTTTAAGCTCATACAGACTTACGTATTACACAGAGCATACTTCTCGCCAGAGAATTATTATATATATATATTATATATATAGATATAATAATATATTATATCTTTTACATGCGCGCGCATGTTGGTCCTACCAGCAGCGCACGCGTCGTTTGCTGCCTCACACCCTTTTAGGCACGCAGTCTAGTCTTTTGGATTACAAGCTCCAATTAACCATCTACCAATAGCACGCGCGTTTCCCCTATTTAGTCACTCCCCGTTTTTAGTACCAACATCCACAACCCGGATGCAGACGGTAACGCCTGCACGGACCTGTGCGACCCGTTTCAGATATCTAAGGTAAGATGCCCGACCTGTTTTACTCAGCCTCTTTCTTCTTCTTGAGCAGAAATTATGAATCTGGGAGTACTATTCCACTCAGAACTAAAGTTCAATCCCAAAAATCAGCACAGTGTTTCAAGGTTATCAATTCCCAGCACTCCCTACTCCACAAAATCCTTACATGGATTTGGGTTGAACACTGGGTGCAGCTTACAGGAGCCCTTGTCATGTCTCATTTGGACTGTTGTATGGTGCTGTACACTTGCCTCCACAAAAACTCACTGACAGATTACTAACACTTTGGAAACAGCCAACCAAAATATGCCTAAACTTCAGTAACGGCAACCACAACTAGCCTGCCCGGAAAGTTCTAGAGTGGTTCCCAGTCAAAGTACAGATGAAATTCCAGGTTTGCTGTCCTACCCGCAGAGCATACTGGGAAAAGGTCTCAAAATACCAGTTGATTCTACCTCCACATTAACTCTGCTTGACTTTTGACAACCCTTCAACATTCTTTCAAGAGGACGATACATGGAGGCAGGTCTCTGTGAGTACAAAGCCCAAGACTGTGAAATGCCCTCAATACTTACTTGAAAACGGAGCCAAACTATTTATGATTCATGACATTCCTGAAATCTAACCTATCCAGTCTTGTCTTCTACATGTACTACCAGGTGACCTACATAAGGGGCATGTGTGAAGAATATAAGCTACAGGTACCCATCATATTTTTCTGAACTCTTTCCTTCCCTACCCACCTGTTTCTGGCCAGAAATGTTTCTCCTCTTTATCCAGAGCTTTGAAGTAACCAAAAGGTGCAAAACACTTAAAAATCTCTAAAAATAAATTAGTAAATTAACAAATTGTGTTTCTAACAATCAGAACCCATTTATATAGCTTTATTATTTGGAATTTCCTTGGAGAGTCATATTTGTACTAAATGTGTTTTAAGGGATCAATGTCATCTGCAAATAGACACAGAGAGTGAAAATTGTATTGGTAGATTCAAACCTGGTGCTATCTATTTTATGTTCTGCTTTAAACTTTTGAATTTATAGTCTATTTCCTCTGCCTCCCTTCTTTTCATCTCACTACCTTAAGCGCTCTCAGGCAACTTCAAGTTGGAAGATAGCACTTTACAAAAATTTTAAATGAATGAAATGCATTTCTTCAAAAGAGTTGAAGAGGCATACAGTGTAGTGTCCATTATTGTTTGCCATTTTTTCTGAAGTGTGGGGCACTTGTGGAGGTGGGTGGGCAGAAAAACGTGACAACATTTTCAACTGATAGGGTTTTCACAGAAGGGAGCTAAATCATTTTATATGGGCAATGATTCAGTAAGAAATCAAATGACAATTTATATGTGAATAGGCTTTGCCAAACAAACGTCGGGTTCTGAAAACAAGCTAATCATTGTGGAAGTCGTAAAGAACTTAAAATGGACATCTGGTGAGTGATGTAATAATAGCTTTTACAAGCCAACTAGATGTAATCAAACAGAAACATTCCCGAACCTTTAGTGATTGTGATTATTGATATAAGTCTCATCATTGGACCAAGCAACACACCTTAAAATGTCCTGTAACGCACATCCAATCATTAATGCCTTAGAAGCTGCGGCACCTCTAAAAGAATTTCCTCAAATACACCCACAGCCACACTAGCTCTCCTAATAACTTCTTTCACCCCTCTTGCAAATGACATTGGATACCCTTCTAAATTAAATCAAACATAACAACACTGTCAGCTTCAGAGTCAAGTCCCTCAAAGACAACCCTCTATTCAAACCTCAGCTCTCCCAAAAGTTAAACCTTCAAAACATCCCAAACTGATTTATACCTAGAAACAGGTGGTTTCACAATTTTAATCCTCCTCTTTAACCTCCTTCCCAAACCATCCTGTCCCACAGATAAACAATTAATCAATATATGCCCTGCAGCAATCGCTGCACTGTGTGCATTAATTGTCCTAAAAGACAGTCCTCCTTTAAACATTTTTAATAAATAATTAACTACCTCCACTACATTCAAGTAAATGGAATCAAAATCCCTCTCCACACACCAGCAAAACTATTTCTGCCAATCCAACCTATAACCTTCTTGTACCTGGTTCCCAGTATTGCTTGATGCTACTGAAGCCTTCTGTTAAAGTCCTGGCACCTCCCAAACTCTCCTGAAATTCTCCATGTCACCAGCCTCAGCTGGCATGTAATCACCAAACTGTGCACCTCTCATGCTGGTTTCACCAGAATTTCCTGAAACCTTGGCAACAGAATTGGAAAATCTATTGACAGCTCCAGAAGATCCGGAAACCAATCGTGGGCTCTCCCATCCATTAAACTGGCCCACGAGCGACAAGTTAAATAAAATGACATTCAAACAAGGGTTGGGACAACGGGAGGGATAATATTAGCCTCCACATCTTTAATAGAATCAAGATTGTCTGCCCAACAGGCTGTGGAGCATCTACATTTTATGGCAAGACCCGGAGGCTAACATTATCCAAGTTTAAAGTTTCCCAATCAAAGAACAAGCCGCCTTTCCAACAGGCTTAAAATAGAACTTCCTAAAAGTCTCATCATTAGACCAAGTAACACACTTTAAAATTTCCTGTAATGCACCTCCAATCATAAAAGCCTTAGAAGCTGCAGCACCTCTAACAGAATTTCCCCAAATACACCCACAGTCTCACCACGATTGGCTTCTTTCACTAGTGCACCATCAAAGTTGCCCAAGCAACCATCAAAAAGGGTGGAAATGCATAAGGATGAAGACGTCTCCAGTCCTGACGAAATGCACCTCTTCCTTCCGACTCCTGATCCTAATGCAAACTGAAAACTACATAAAAACAAATGCAGGTCAGAAGAGTGTGCGTTTATGCCCTGCCACAGGGTACATGATTTGCTGACAATAGTCAAAGGCATTGAGAACCCATCAGAAAGTCAGTTTAACTCACATTTATTTCAATGTAGAAATGTGAGTTCAACTGAATTCCTAGTTTCTTTATCAACCAGTGGCTCATTAGAATTCAGCTAACATTTAGAGAAAGATAAGACCACGCAGTGTGCCTAACGTTTTACTGCAAAACAGATATAAGCAAATAATATCATTCTGATATTTATAATAACTGGAGGAATATAATCCTGCAATTAAAACAGTTAGTAGCAACATCAGCTTTGATTAAGGGAGGAAAACGTGTCACAAAAATATATCACGGGGGAGAAATTAGCTGTGTAACAAAGATATCTGGTTATTAGTTTTTTAGAGGACAACATAATACACTCATTTGGCCTCGTCCTCTGGAAGGAGCTAAGATTTCGATCGAGAAAGTAAAAACGTGGCTTATTTGTTGGCTCAGCCATATTCTGCTAACCCTCCCATAAACAAGGAAGCCAAGAGGAAAACAGAATAAAGTATGTACAAGGAAGTATTGAACATGTAAAGCACCCCGATACCTACAGCGCCTTAGATAATGACAAAACAATAAAACATAAAGGTAACTCTCAATTGTTCATACTGCAGTACATTTTTCTAAGCACTGGGGGATTCCAGATGGCTGTCGCAATGTCATGACACATCCAAATTAGTGCAACATCATCTACGTCTCTCTAGATTACAAAGAGTAGACAGTCAGACTAGACTGCGGGGGTGTGCCACAATGTGAAAATACAAAAGCACATTAACTCATCCTACAATGGTCCAACCATTCCTGAGCAGAGTCCAGAACAAAACTGAAATAAAAATGTGAACCATGCTTAAGGCCTCTTGAGGAAGAGCTTAGGATGCCCGAAATTACATCTCACATTAGCAACAAGTAAGTATCTATGGTCTAGTCCAGCTTTAAAAACCTGACGATTTGAGTTCAAGTGGATCAGACATGGAGACACGTCCCTTAGGGTGTGCAATCCCTGGCTATCAGTGCAACATATCGATTTGCTCTTCACTAAATGCTTTGTTTAGATAGGACAAGCACAGGCAGTACAGCGGTCACTCCTATATTGTTTTAATTGTCTCCATGTATCTATGGACCCGAGTTTATTTGTCACAAAGACTTTGACTATGCCACAATGTGACATGCTAAATGCTATCAAAATCAAATACATAAATAAAATGCATGAACTACAAACTAGAAATTAATGTCATATTTCAAAAGCAGCGAATTTTGATAGGAAATCAACAAGTTCACCAAAATAATAGGATTTGCACACCATACCCCATGACTACTTACATAATAGTACAAGAAGTAACGCTATTTGACCTTTGAGCCAAACCAGATATTTAATGTTTTTAAACATTCTTAATTGAAAATTAGATGCAGCAACATATCAATACAATCTACCATAACATTACAACCCAAGACCATTAAAGCTAGCAAAAGCTAAAGGTGTTATTAGTTTTAAAACATCCGATTGTGTAAATCATGGAGGTTACAAGAGGAAACATCAGAGGGGGTAATTTTGCCGTCTAATTGGCTTGGTAATAGCAAGTGGATAACTTGAAAAGATGGCATGAAAACGGCTCTTTGTGCTCAGATTAAAAACATTATTGTCAAGTTTGGTAAAAGGCCCACCAATATTTCAAATGCACTTAATTTGAAGTAGGTAACTTTGTTGTCTTGGTAGCACCTGACCACGGAGACATAACGGTAGAACTGATATTTTGGATATCTCTTATTTCAGAATTTAATTGTAGAAAAGATTCTTCTGGTAAGAGAGAATACTAATAAAATAAACTATAGCTCCTAAGCTACAGGTCTTGACTAGCATTGACATAGGATAGGCCCTCATCAGTAATCTTGTTGTTAGCCCAAATCAGGCGTAAACTGGGATTCGCAACCGAATCTGGACTAAAACAAGTGCAATAATTATCATACCCACAAGTTATTCCCTTCATGATTTGTTTCACCTTGGAGCATGGGGAAGTCATTCTGTGGATCCTCCCTTTCTGAAGTGTAGACCTTTGCGGGCCTGATTACGAGTGGGTCGGTTAATTCCGACCTGTGTGTAAACTCTTGTTTATGCACGAGTCAGAAATACGAGTTCGAAGGTACTTAACACATCTGATAATTCTATGTCAGGACCATAGGCGAGGATTAAGTTATTCTTTCTTCATTTATTTTAACAGCAGTAATGTCAAGATTAACAGCAAAATACTTAATTTCCCATGAAGCCCAGGGAAAGGAAGAAAAGTCCATCAGCCAATCAGGAACTAAGATAGAATTTGTTGCAAATTTATCCTTAAGCCCTGGGCACCCCCATTTATATTGCTGATTGGTACTGGTGGTAACTGACTCTGACTGTCCCTGGGCTCTGCTTAACCAGGCAAAGGGCCAGTGCTATACTGAAAACACACTTAGAATACAGTGAATACACCTACATACACCAGGGTACACTATGGGTTAGGGTACGCCTATGATTGGCGTGACCTCCCCTATATGGCCCTAATACATAATAGGGCGGGGGGGGGGGTCAAAATTACCCTTTAACCCCATCAGCGCTGATGACAAAGCCAGCTCGTCATGGGCATTACCTGCGCTGTGCTTATGACGAGCTGGCTTTGTCATGTACAATGGGAAATAAGAAGGATCAGCACCCAGCGGGAAAACCCATAGCACCCAAGGTGTTAAGTCCGTAGTATATAATAGGGCATGTGAGTTTAGAGGTCAGCAGCCCTTTCTGCACTTACATGTGTGCACTGCTGAGGCCTGAGGTCAGTTTAAAAGCAGCCTTGTGTTGAAGGGTTGCTTTTAAAAAGCAAATTGTGCCCAAACTAGACTTTGGTGTTTGGGGCACTTAAAAATTAATAAACTATAATTTGTTGGCATATTAGGTACCCCTTGGGTCTCGCTTTGGTATTCCAGTGGTGGAGGGGCTGAGGGGGGTCAGGTATTTATAAGGAGGATGCTTGTAAAATATGTTTTATATGCCTTGGGTTTAGTGAACTTGAACATTTTACTCCCCACATTGTAGTAATGTGCCTCCCAAAATCGACTTTTGTGCTAGGAGCACTGTGGAGTGAAGATCAGCAATATTTGTACATACTCAGAACACCTAAAGTCTCCCCTATGTGTTCCAAGGGTGGTGGGTCCTGAAGATATTAGCAGCGACCTTATAAAAGATCTTTTTAAAGCCCTGGTGTTGGAGAAATTGCCCAGTTCATTTTCCCCATTGCAGATCCCCAGCAAAATAGGTTAACACGACAAGAAGTTATTAACTAATAATTCCCACACAAAATTATGAGACTTTCTTGTCTGTAAGCCAAAATTCAGCCTTTCAGCGCTCTGTTTCGACCGAACAGAGTTAAGTAGATTAGCCAGGCTGCTGTGATGAGGTGATTAGTAGCCCCTTTGGTGAAGGAGCAATTCTGGAAGGGCAGAGTTCTGCTACATAGGAATGCCAGACCCAGGAGAAGGGATTGTAAACAATAATCTTTAATAGAAGGAGTAGACAGGCAGGAGAAGCCAGTTTCAATTACATCCCTACTCATTGAACCCAGCCAGATGGCAGGCTTAAGTAAGGATAAGGAATGGGCAGACACTAGGGGGATGGAGAACATTGAGATTGGCCATCGTGGAGGTTGGTTTAGTTAGCTCTTGCCTCTCAGGTTGTGACCTTAGCCATATTGAATTTAGGAGTAATAGTGCTTTTGGGAGACAATTGTATTTCAGCTTTTGGAGGAAATGGTCATGCTCTGGAGTGTGGTTCTGCACCTCATTGGACAGGAGTGTTGTAGAGAATTAGGATCTGCTTTCATGGTTACCCCCACTTTTTACTGGTGTTATTCTGTTTTTTGACCACTCTGACTGGGATGCTGCTAATCAGGACCCCAGTCACTGTGCTTCCTCACTAAATTTGACATTGGTAAGTACTTTGGTACCGTCCCAATTGGCTACAGGTGTACCTATGTAGGTCCCTAGTATATGATACTAAGGTAACCAGGGCAAAGATAACCCAGGGGTCTCCCGTGGGCTGCAGCATGTATTATGCCACCCATGAGAGATCACTCAAAATATGCAGCCTGTGTAAGTTGGTGCTAACACCACTTACAACAGATATAAGTTTCCTTATATCTGAGGTCACTCCACTTAAAACCTATAAGTCACCCCTATGGCAGGCTCTTCAGTCCTAAAACTAAAAACTTACTTGTTCACACAAGATTAACTTAGCCTTCCCTCTGTCACTCCTCAACTATAGTTTGTCTAACTCATACAGAAGCCACGCGCGGAGATACCCCTTCGGGGCTGATTCAGGCGCGCTATAAGACCATAAATAAATAAATAAATAAAAGGGCAGGGTGCTTGGTTATAAGTGTGAGGGTAAGTGTGGTCAGCCATTTAATTCAAGTCAAATCAAGTCAAATACGAGATCACTAACTATATAGTGGCTGCACCGAAACCGGTCATGTTTGAATCCTACCCCAAAACTGATTCCAGTGTTGGATGTAGGATTCCATGTACTGCGGTGCTCACCAAGGGTGCCCCCAGTATTCACTGTACCAGTCTAACAGCAAGTCGATTCTCCAATCTTTGTAAGTGTGGTCAGCCATTTAATACATGCAGTGGACATCAAGTAAAATACAAGAGGCCCGATGTAGGTAATTAGTATTTACCGATTGGTAAATACCGAATACCGAATTTTACCGATTCGGTATTTACAAATCGGTAAATGCTATGTAGGTATATTTACCGAATAAATTAATGATTCGGCAATATTCGGTAATTACCGAATTGGTATTTACTGATTCGGTAATTGCCATTGATTCCTATGAGCATTGTGGCCCATAGGAACCAATGGCAATTACCGAATCGGTAAATACCGATTTGGTAAAATTACCGAATTGACATGGGGGACAGGGTGTCACTTTGACACCCTGTTGCACCCCTGATTCAGGCTTGTGTGCCATGTGGCACACATACATGCCCTAAGGGCATGTATGTGTGTACATGTGTACATGCACATGCACAGATGTGCATGTACACAGGAATTCGTTATTTACCATCAAATAGTATTTGATGGTAAATAACGAATTCTAAAGGGCCTGTGGCACTGTTTTCAGTGCCACCTACATGTAAATTTACCGATTCGGTAAATTTATCAATTAGGTATTTTACCGAATCGGTAAATTTACCGAATCGGTACATTTCAGGCCCCCTACATGTCACAAACCAAATACCGGTCGGTAAATGCCGAAATCGGCCGTTACAGACCGGTATTTGGTGAGCTACATCTGGCCCAAGATCTTTAACTATATATTGACTTCACCGAAACCGGTCATGTTTGGTATCAAACATGTTGGAATCCTACCCCAACACTGATTCCAGTGTTGGATGTTGTATCCCATGTACTAGGGGCTCCCCTAGGGTGCCGCCCTGTATTCCCAGAACCAGTCTTATAGGGTCAAACAGCAAGCTAGTGCTCCTGCCGATCTCAGACACGTTTCTTTCCTCCTGCTGCTGAGCTTAATTCGGGCAGGGGAAGGCAGAACAATAGGTTTCCTGCCACAGGGAGGTGTGATCACCTCACATGACAGGATTCCACTCTGCTCACAGCCTCCGTGGGGTTCCTGGGTACGTACCGCGTGTGGTTCCTTTTGTCCCCAGCTCTTCTTAGTCTTCTGGGCCTAGTCCCAACTTTGGTCACAGTTCGCATTCCACTTCTGTAATATATCGTTTGGTCTCCCCCTGGAGATCACTGTGCAGTTGTGCTTACTTACCTGTGTTATATTTGAAATATTGTGTGCATTGTGTTGATATCTCCGGGTACGAGATATACCAATGTTTTAGCGAGTGTGTACAATAATATAACTACTTTTTTAACTACACTGTGTGGTTCTTTTTTGCATAACCTACACTTTATGATTAGTTCTGGTAAAATAAGATTCTTAACACTCCTAATGGACTAAGCCTGAAGCCTGAAGGCTGCTCTCCACAACTACCACTTAGAAAGCTTTCTATGGTTGTCTAAGACCCCTAAAATCACCATAAGAGTTGTCTGTATTAGTGCAAGGTGCTTCACTTAAATAGGTGTTCACCATAAACTAAGCCAGCCTACTACAAGAATCCTCCTGTGTTACCCCAGAGTACAGTGCCTCTCAGATCTGCACCTTGAAACTACAGAAGAACATTGTTGCAAGCTTGATTTACACCAACCAGGCCATGCACTCTGACTGACAGCGCCTGCTTCACAAACTGTAATTACAGCCCTGTGGATCAAACCTGCTTCAAAAGGACTAAAGAGTGGATTCCCTGCAAGCTCCAGGTTAACAGAGCTCACCTTGACCATCACCACCAAACATCCCCAGCCTGGAGTGCTACTAGTGGATTAGTAAGGGTTTTCCCCAAGTAGATGTGGGAATTGAAGTCCCAAACTATCGAGGACCATCTTGGAGCTTCCAGATCCTTGGAGTAAGTTGTGTACATTGTGGGACCCACAAAGGAACTTCAGGAAGAAGTTCCAGAAGTCTAAGAAGTTTGAAGCAACTTTGGAAAAAAGCTCCATAAGTGGACCGCCTCGACCTGCCGTCCAGGTGCTTCCCACTGAAAAGCTCCAGAGGTCCGACTTGCTGTGAGTTGGTGTAAACCCAAGCTGGTGAACACTCACCAAATCCAGCCTTGTAAAGGGCATTGAGGGACCCCAGAATAAAAAGCTCTGTAAAAGTTTCTGAGTCCGAATGTAGAAAAGGGGACCGGGACAAACCACTAGAGTCATGCCGCCCACCTTCTACCCCAAGCCAACCTCGATCTCTGGTACGTCCTGCTGGAGAGCTCTGGATTTCTGACTTCCATAAGTTTGAACGGGAGCTCGTCGCAAGGCAAGCCAGCATACCCTCACAGAACCCAGACTGACTGAGAGATGCAAGGAACCCTGGGAAGAAAAGCTCTAGAAAAGTTTCTAAGTCAGAAGATAAAAACTTTGACCGAAGCTTAACGCGAGGGGTAGCCGTGCAGGGCTAAATCACGGTTGCCTTGAAACTTTGACTTTGTCCAAGTCTAGCACAGCCAGATGTCCCATTAAGCGCCATAGGTTTCTATGTGCTATATAGTGCTAAATTCTGATCTCTGGTTTCTTTTTTTAATATTTTTTTATAAACTCTTTTTATTGAACAAAGCACAGTATCACAATGTTGAGGTTACACAATCCAGTATTATCATCTTTTGTTTTCAGTTAACCAACATTCACGTATCTCTGAACAAACCCCTCAGGAAGGTTATAGCCTAATCTAATGTCCGGCCCCCCACCTCTCTCCCATTTACCTTAGTACCCGCGTTAATTCTTCCAATCCCCCCAAAATGTATCCCATGTGTGTGGACATCCTCTGGCTTTGTTTATCACCTTCTCTGCGTTAGAGCACCAATCCAGGTCGGTTTCCCATTCTCTCAGGTCAGGTGTGTGTTGTGCACCCCACTTTCTAGCTAAATTTCGTTTTGCTACCATCGCAGCCACTCTTAGTCAAATAGTTGTGTATTTTGGCCATTTTTCCTCCCTGTCACACATAATAACAGCCAGTGTGGTTCTGTTGGGATCTTTATCCCCGTGACCTCTGTCATGACACTCGTCACCGCCTTCCAGTATTCATTAATATATTCACAGTCCCATAAAATATGAAAATATTAACCTATTTCGCCACATTCCCTGGCAAAAAGTCGGACAACTCATGATTTGTGCTGCTTGAAGGCTGTTGTGTAGGGGGCAAAGTCCACGGTACGCTATGTGAACGAGGGAGCGGGTCTGCCATGTTGGGGGTAGTGTAGGTCAGCGGGCTAGTTCTCATACCCCTGGCACTACATATGGAGGTGCTAACGCGACCGCGCACTATCTTAGACTCCTGAGGCATGAGCCGTGAGAGAAAGCATAGCGTTTGAACATTCCATTGACTGTTTTAAAATCATAGAGTTTGTACTCTTAATCTGCGTTTTTAAAAAAGAATGTAACGTTCACATAAACCTGTTTTAGATTGCTTAAAATGTAAAATTTGTGAATCTGCCTCAGCGACTGAACTTACTTCTGCTGATTTGTGCTGATTGTAGGCTGTTGTGTGGGGGGCAAAGTCCACGATATGCTCCCTGATCGCGGGAGCGGGTCCGCCATTTTGGGGGTAGTGTAGGTCAGCGGGCTAGTTCTCGTACCTCTCACACTACATATGGAGGCGATAACACGACCGCGCAGCGGGTTTGCCGCTGGCACCCCTAAGGAAAGCCTGTCTGCGCCCATCCGCGCTGGATCGCTGCCAGACACCAGACCCCCTGCCCAACCTACAGTTGCCCCACTCAAGTATTCTCGTGCCGAGCTTTTGTCATTGAATATGAAATGCCCTACTTTGGCTAAGGTTCCTCCGGTCGGTTCCTTTAAGTGCCAGCATTGCTCTTTCCAACTCCAAATAGAATAGTCAGACCCACTCCCTCCTGACCTCGCTGATTTCAAGTTCTTAAGTCTTAATTATCAGTCGCTTGCGAAGTCCCACGGTGAGATCTTTGACCTATTAATGGATGAAACTCCTGACATATTATTTTTAACGGAGACGTGGTTCCCGCAGGACTCTTTTGCGGAGTCCTGGCTGGCTCTCCGTAAGGTTTTATCATGAATCAAGTTAACAGATCAGGAAACAGAGGGGGTGGCATTGCAGTAATTTTTAAGGAGTCTTACCACTGCCGTTTTATTAAGGAGGACATCCCTGACTGCGAAAGTGCTCTTTTCAAAATAACGTTAAACCACAACCTCACTGTCACTGGTCTTCTTATCTATTGACCCCCAGGGCCTTCTAAAGTGTTCAGGGAAGAATTGTTGAATAAAGCTACCCTTTTTGCGAGTAAAACGGGGAATTTTACTATCTTAGGCGACCTTAACCTACATTTCGATAACATTGGCAAACCGGAGATCGCCAGTTTTCTGGCAGATTTAGAGGCCTGTCAGCTAGTACAATGTTTCCCTAAGAGCACACAAGTTGCAGGTCACCTGTTGGACCCTATATGTTCCAACCTGGGTTCTTTAAAGGTTTTGTCGTTGATCCCCATTGTCTGAACAGATCATTTCTCATTTATTTCTCCCAGCGGTGGCTAGGAAGGTCCGTTTTGAATTGCCCCGTACCAGTCTTAAAACGTCCCTGGCACAAGTTAGACACTAACTATTTCTTAGATATATTGTTATACCACAAGCCTCAGCTACCACTTGACACTGAGGACGCAAATACCTGATTCCAGAATTGGCTGATGATAGCTTTAGACAGCTGCATCCCTGCCAAATTGAGTGTAAAAAAAAAGAGAACAGCCTAATCCCTGGTTCAACGACTCGCTGATTAAAGGCAACAAACACTGCAAACTACTCGAGCACGCCTGGAGGCACACTTATGATGCTGAAGCAAAAAATAAACACAGGGCATCCATTAAGCTCTACCATAAACTGGCCCGGAGAGCCAGAGCAGAGTTTATAGCTGGAAAAATCTCAGCAAGTAATAACCCCTCAAAAACAATCTTCATCCTGCTCAAGGTCATAAAGAGCTCTGGGCTGAAGGTGGACTCTCCTATCACCTCAAATCTTCAGTGTGACGACTTGGCCTGTTACTTTTTTAATAAAGTGGAGAAGATATATAAGAGTCTCCCTCCGGCCACTGGCACCACTGATCTCTTGGAAAGCCATGGGAACACTGAATCCACTGGGGTGAGTGTACTCTTGTCTTTTCCTTTACTGTCCCTCACTGATTTTCAGTCCCTCTGTCTGAAAATTCAATTAGGCTCTCCAGCCGACCCTTTGACACCTGCTCACTTTCGTCAGTTTCACACCCTTATTGTGCCAGTGAGCAGGGATCTGGTTAATTTATCTCTAACTACTGCGTCCGTACCATCTGCTTGGAAGCACGCTAAAGTTATACCTCTTCTGAAGAAACCGTCCCTGGACCCATCCGAGCTGGGTAATTATCGTCCTATATCTCAGCTGCCTTTTTTGGCTAAGACTGTAGAATCTCATGTAATACCATCCTTACTGAGATTATTGAGAGAAATGAAATTATAGACTCCTCACAAACCGGTTTCAGATCTTGCCACAGTACCGAATCAGCTCTGTTGGCAGTGACGGAAGAAATCCGTGGCAACCTTGCTGTCGGAAATTCTGCAGCCTTTTCGACTTAAGTGCCGCCTTCGACACTGTCTCCCACGTGATACTTTTAAATCTTCTTCAGGAAATAGGAATTAGGGAGTCATCCCTCGCCTGGCTTCGTTCATTTCTGGAGGGTAAATCTTTCCAGGTCCCGGTGCCACCTTTCCACTCTTTGGAGTACGCCCTGCAACAGGGGGTGCCACAAGGCTCAATACTGAGCCCTTTACTTTTCAACATACATGTCCAACCCCTAGCAGTGGTGGCTAAAAGTAGAAGGTTGTCGTTGGTGTCGAATGCTGACGACATCCAATTGGTTATTGCCTTCTCAAAGAAATGTAACCACAACCTCGTGAAATTTAAGGAGGACTTGTTGGTGATCCCGGACTGGATGGCTTCAAACTATCTGCAGCTGAATGCCAGTAAGTCTGAAATTCTGCTGTTTGGGAGGGACTGTGATATGTGGTCTGAGCAATATTGGCCAGATCGATTGAAACCAGCACCTTCGCCTAAAGAGGTGTTTGGATTGACAGTGGTCTCTCTTTTGAGACCCGATCTAAATCAGTAGCAGGTACCTGCTTTGGGCTCTTGCGAGGATTAAAACCTCTACTTGACTTTTTTGATTCGACAAATCATCAGACCATTGTTCTGGATACGATTTTATATAGATTAGACTACGGCAACTCTCTTTATCTAGGCCCCAATTAGTCCAGTACCCGACATTTGCAGAGAATACAGAACGCAGCAGCCCGTATTCTCCTGGCGCTCCCGAAATCTTGCTCAGTGTCTTTACATTTCTACCTAAACTTCACTGGTTGCCAGTGGAAAAGAGAATTCAGTTTAAAACACTATGTGTGGCCCACAGAATTCTGACTCAGCAAGCACCACCGGGGCTGGCGGATCTACTAGCCTTACGGTCAACTAACTAAGGGCTGGCTTGTATTCCCCGAATCTTAAGATCCAGAGCTGGAGGCCGTGCTTTTAGAACGCTTGCGGCCAGACTTTGGAACTCTCTTCCAGCCTCCATCAGAGGGAGTCGGAATCATCTTGCCTTTCTCAAAGCCATAAAGACCTGGCTCTTCAAGGCCTAACTCCCTTCTATCTTTACAGTCTCTAGTCTTTGGTTGCGCTGGGACGCCCAGTCGCTGAGGCAGCCATGCGCATTATAAATCTGACAATAAATAAATAAATAAATGTCCCAATCCGTATAGTAACACCCTGGAAGTATAAGACCTGTGAAGTATGCGCAATTGTACCAAGAGGAACCTGGCTCTAACAGCAACTTCCCGGGGGCTTTGTATTGCCTCTTCCCAGTCGTCATTCTCTAGCATCCCTAAATCCCCTTCCACGCCATCCGGAGGGAATTATTTGGGTAGGGAGAGTTGCATTGCAGTTTTTTGTATGTCAATGAGGTGGCTTTTGTCTCCATCGGGTCCATCACTATATTTCAGGGGTGAGTAGTCTCTCTCTCAGATGTTGGTGTAGAGCATGACTTTATTGCATATATTTATATCTTTCAGTTAATCCACTTTCCAGTACCCTTAATCTGCTTCTGTCCTTTCTCGCTCCCAGTCTTTCTTTGCTGCTCCAGCAGCCATGTGAAGATGAGTATTGAAACTACAGTTCCTTATTTGTTTCAGTACTTTATTAACCACTTGGCTGCTAAGGCAATATTTTTCTTTTCATTGATTTTCCATTGAAATCAATGGAAAGTCCATGACGAGTTACCCTTGTCATTAGCGGCGAAGAGGTTAATGCCCTGTTTTTTATACTTGACTGTACGCTTCCCTAACTTCATTGGTAGCAGATGCAGGAATGCCCGGATGCTCTGTTGCTGCAGCTTTGATAGTTTTCTCGGCCAATGAACCACAGGGTGAAGGGTGCTGCCATCCTCCAGCGGGTAGAGCGAGCGCGGCCCTCGCGCCTTTTGATGTGAATGCTTCCCCCAGCCTCTGTGAATCGGAAAACACATCAGCACTTCCCGTGCCTTAGCCGAGCACCTCCATCTGCATTGTAGGTTTCAGGGAATTAGCCCCAGCCCGTCTGGAGTATATACGCCCCATGAGTTCCATACAAATGATTTTCAGAGCAGTGATTATCTACCGCTGATAAAAACACCAACCCAGTCAGTGATCGACAGTCCATATAAATGCAAGGGAGTGTGGTGTCCTTAGAGGCCTATTGCCTCCCATACCATCATTAACTGTAGCGTTTCACTTTCACAACACTCTCTGGGTTCTCCCCAGGTACTGATTGCTCTCTAAGTGTGTGTACACATGTGTACTTACCTTTAGATCAAGGAGGAATAGGAGTAATCCTATAGAGGCGGAGGAGATCTCTTACTTCCCTGTCACAGAAGAATTCTGTGAGTGAGTAGACACTTCTATTCATAAAACGGTCTTGGATGCGGTGGCACCCTCGATGAAGAAGCTACTAGATATGGCACAAAAGTACCTAATACCCCTCTCCCCAAGGTAAGACCCACCTGGGTCTTCGGCCCCCTCTACCTCCAGGGCTGCTTATCACTAACCTCCTCAAGAACCTGTGCCAATGCCCGCAGAACTCCGGGAAGGACCAAGATTCGTTCTCCAGACTTACAAAGGATTTCTAGGCCGCACACCCTCTTCCTCCCCCATAAGTGACGCCCTAGAAGGCCTACAAGCACCAGGGCGGCACAGACCCCCTCCCCTCCTCCTGCCTTGGTTGAGTCCCCCACAGGGCCCATCTGCGAAAGGTACCTGCTGTCCAGAATACAATTTGCTCGGCCATGAGGAATTAATGGACCCCTGCCAATAAATAAGCCATGTATGTGGCATGAGCCACTTGACAAAAATATACGCAACCGCCTACCTCTCATTGGATGGCAAGGTAGCCATAACGCCCAAAATTGACTCCAGAATGGCCACATTTCTAGCCAAATATGCCATGGACGCAAAGAACGGCACTGACCTGGTGGTGCCAGGATAAGCTCCTGGACATGACAGGGCCACTGACAAAAATACTGGACATGGCAGAATATGCATAGACAACCGGTGCACTCATTTCCCTGAAGGTCCTTTCAGACTGGGCCAGTGTGACTTCATTTTCCTAGGCAATGCCAACTGAGCCATCTCTACAGAGAGACATAGATCGCTCTTGATTAAAACAGACCCAAAGTTGAGGATTCTGGCGACATCAGAAGCAGTCCCTGTGGCATAGGGCAAGCTCTTCGGTGAACCATTTATAAAGGAGCTCAACAAGTTTGGCTCAACCATCAACTCTTTGGACAAAGCCAAGTCTTCCATCAAATGCATCTTCACCGCTCTGTTTTTCACGGGGCTGGCCGTGTGAGGAGGCACGCAGCCGGCCACCCCCAATCTCAAGCCTCCAATAGAGGTCAACCCTCAATGGCAGGACTCCTTCCCCTTCTGGGGTGTCTACCCTACCAGAGAGTACCCTCATCACAGAGGATCTCGAGGTGATTCTCGAGGACGAGGCCTTTCTGCCAACACACGGTGAGCCTAAATCTAATTTCTCACAGGCAGTTGGGGGGTTAGCTGGCACATTTCGAACACACTTGGAAAAATCTCATGCTGACACCTGGGTTATACAGACCATTCAAGGTTTTCATAAAGAATTCTCTGGGTCCCCTTTACAACCTTTCGCACCTCGACACCTCTGCTTCTCGGATCCGGAGTCCGCCCTTATCCAGGTAGAGATCCAGGAACTCCTTTACAAGGAAGCCATATCCCCGTCCACGCCCACCCTTCGGGCTTCACAGCTATTTATTTCTGGTGGACAAGCAGGACGGGGCCAGCACCTGGTGATCAACTCCAGGAATTCAAAAAATGGTTGGTATTCCGCCATTCCAAGATAGAGGGCATCCATCTACTCAGGATTTCTCCTAAGGACCAACAATTGGCTGATGCTTTTGGATCTCAAGGATGCTTGTCTGACAGTTCCAATATGCCTGCCACATTGCCGGTACCTCCAGTTCCAGTGGCATTGTCAGACCATCAAATTTAACTCCCTCCCCTTTGGCCTATCATCCGCACCCTGATGCTTCACCAAGGTCCTCAAAACTGTGGTTGAACGGGGCAAAGCTAGCCACAGAGAGTGATGGCCGCGTTTTTTGAGCGAGCTCCTCTCAAATGCCCATAATATATTGCAAAATCCTACACAAATCAGATGCTGAACGACGGGAACCAAGGGGGGCGGCTTGAGCTACCATCGGAAGCCCGGTCTGGGTGAAGATCTGTTCCCTGGCAAGGTTTGGAACTGCCCAAAGTCTATCGGCGATCTGAGGGCCTGGCTGCCGAAAGTGAAACTGTGGCTGCGAGCTGCGGTAGAAATTGTAGCCGTGACGCAGGCCACGCATCGTGGCCAAGGACTGTTGTCTAGATCGGCATGTCCGGATTACATTTTAAAAATTGCCGGTGGACTTTGCGGTGGAAGCTGCGGGAGAGTGTGCGGACAAGGAGTGCTGCGCGTTGGATCAGAGAAAACCTCAAGCGCGTCTACGACATAAGTAGCGGGGTCGCATGGTGGGGAAACGTAGTACGGCACTCACTGATCGGTCATGGCTACTGCCTGCCGAGAGGCTGATTGTGCTTAACGAATCACGCTGCATAACTTTGAAGGGAATTGCAGAGGCACCGCGGACTACTCATCGGGAGAAAGCACATGCGAGGCATACAGCAGCGAGACCCAGCCGCTAATAACAGAGTCGGGTGGAAGCAGTAGGCAGAGCGAGGTGAGTGCTGTGAAGCCATTACGAGTTGGAAGCGAGTTTACTGTACGAGGCTAGCGGAAGTGGGGGGCGGGCAGCGCACCAAGCCCTACCTGCAGGAGCAACTCAAAACCAGCACACCAAGGAGATCAGCAGGGGCAGCGGTCCAGGAACCGCAGTGATTGTTGTTCCTGGGGATAGCAGCAGGAGATTAACGGGCTCTAGACCTCCAGATCATAGTGGCCTTCCGGCGGGGTGGGGACCCCACATTAGCCCTTGAGGGACACATGCTTGAAATAGCACAGATATAAAAGAAGGGACTGCTGCGTGGGGCACTGCCTCTGGAGGGTCACAACGAGGAGCTATATATACTCAGCCGGGCAAGGTGGTGCCAAGAATAAAGGAAGCGCAAAGAGGCTGATTAATACAGCAGAACCGGCCACTGAGACGCGTACGAGTAAAGCCTGCGTTGGAAGCGGATGATATAAATAGGTGGTCCACCTGCAATTCTCCACTGCGCATGAGATCGGAGTGCTGGGTCTGAAGGGGACGGCTTTGCATGGCAAACGCTGCTGAATAGAGCGCCGAACGCACATGGTACAAAAGCTTGCACCCCCTAGGGCTACAGAAGTTTCAGGTGAGACAGGTAGAAGTCTTGGTGCTCACAAAGTGCCGCTCCCCACATAGCGAAAGCTGCGGAACGAACAAGTCACAGCAGGACATACCCTACAACATCATGGGTAAGACGGACCAGACCCAATCCAAACTTACATTCGAACAGGCAAAAAAGCAAACTGATCAAGGCGCAGATGAACAATCTTCGTCGCAATCAACGACAGGGGCGACTGGAGGGGTTACTAATGATGATGTGCAAGCTATGTTTACCACGATCCTAACTGCTTTGTCCAACATTGATGGCAAAATAGACTCGCTAACGTATCAAATGGACAGAATGTCTGAACGCATAGACAAGCATGCGGAGCGGATAGATATGGCGGAGCGCAGAATATCGGAAGCAGAAGACTGTCAGGTGCAGATGGACACAAAGCAGACCCAGATGGAAAAGCAACTGTGGCAAAGGCTGCGAAAGCTGAGGATTTAGTCGCGAGATCCCCAAGAAACAACATTCGCTTAATGGGAGTATCAGAGACGACGAACACCGGACCGATAGAATTGATGGAACAATTAATGGAGAAGCTGCTTATACCTCTGCTCGGGAGAGAAACATTCTCTGACATCTTCATAGTTGAGAGAGCCCACAGATCACAGGCGCCAAAGCCTCCCATCGGATCACGACCAAGACCAATTATTGCAAGACTTTTAAACTACAGAGACAGGGACGGGGTGCTCCGAAAAGCTAAAGAGATGGGCAACTGAACCATGAAGGAATGGATGGTTCCATCTATCCGGACTTTACGACTTCTGTACAGGAAGCACGGAAAAGGTTTAGTGCAGCTAAGCAGAAGCTAAGGGGGGAGCAGGGAGAACAATCCACCACATCGGATGTAGAATGATTGGGCGCTGCAACTGCAAGGAACGCTTCCATAGGTGTGTGGCAGTGGAGGATGCATGACAATGCAAATGTCCCAGGACTAATGACTGCCCAGAGTTATTGACCTTGTAATCCACTGATATTTGGGCAGGAGCGCTATAATGCCGGGCCTGTGTGCTGCAGGAAATGTTTTTCTGTCAGGCTTGAAGCAGACGAATCTGAACATATAGACTGGAACACAGGGCGGCATAGTCACTCAGCATCAGATAAGTCGGAAGACTAGTTTTTTCTCCTATCTCTATTTTTTTATTTATATCCTACAATGAGACTATACCTCTTGATGTATGACTATATAACTACTTGCTGTGATTGTTTGGATTATAGATGGCTAGTTGGCTCTGGGTCCTTGACCCTTCGGTCTATATTTGTAAATGAACAGTGTTATGTTTAGCATCTGTTATTCGAGTTATTGGGCGTGTACCCATGTGGATTAATTCCACAAGAAACGTGGTGGCAGCTCTAACCCATCAGTGTGAACCACAACAGCTTCTTCATGGTTTCTTTCTTTGACTTTTCTATCATTTTCTTTTGTTGTTGTTGCTGGGGGGGGGGGAGCGGTGGGGTTAAAAAGCTGGTGTTATGGGGATGGCTCTGCTGACTGAGAACAGGCGGAGTGGGTGGGAGATGGGAAATTTTGGAAAATGTCCAGTCTGTATTAAGTACGTACACATGCACTGTTTTTAAACCATACATAGTATTCAGGAGGGTGAGAGATTTACACTGGAAAGGAGATGGAAATGGCTGACAATAGCACACCAACCCGCAAACTGACATTTCTGACATGGAATGTTCACCCGCAGAAGATACAACGAGTACTGGCATACTTAGACAAACACGGCGTGGATGTAGCTTGTATACAGGAGACACACCTTACCCCATCCACGGAAGCTAGAGTGGGCACGAGATGCATGACATATCACTTGGCATCTTCCTTTTCCACATATGCTAGGGGTGTGATGTCGCTGGTTAGGCGAGGCACTCCTTTTCAGCAATTGACTACACTTAAAGACGAGCAGGGTCGGTTTGTGATTGTACATGGTGATTTTGGGGAAACAATACTAACGGTAGTGACGTCCTATGGCCCAAATACTGATGACACTGATTTCTATTCGAACATATGGTCCAAACTCAGAGACTTGCCCAGGTCGACGATCATTTGGGGAGAAGATTTCAACAGATGTATTGATCCAACCTTGGATAGGTCAACTGGAAATGAGCGCTATGGTAAACTATCAGCTAGAGTACTGAGGGAGGACATGGATGCATGGGACATGAGGAAACTATGGCGTATGCAACACGACAGATGCAGAGAGGGTACCTGTTCGTCCACGACACATAACACTTGGTCCAGAATTGGCGACTGGCTTGTCACCCAAGACACATGTACATGGACCAAGGTGATGGAACACTTACCAAAGATGCTGTCTGATCACTCCCCAGTCCGGCTCACGCTTGACGTACCCACCTATGTGCATAGGCAATTTACATGGAAGTTGCGGGGAGAAACCCTTTTAGATCCAGTATTTCGCAGTGAATTACGTCAAGCAATAACGGACTATTTCGATTTTAATGAAAGGTCAGTGGAAAGTGCAGGCTCGCTATGGGAAGCATTTAAAATTACAATCAGAGGGCACTGTATTGGCAAACATGCTGGTATCCTAAGGGATATACAACAGCAATTACACATGATTGAAAGAGACATTGCACACCTTGAAGAGGAACATGCACGGACACAGAATCCGGCACTGCTGGGGAAAATACGGGAGAAGATGATTGGCTATCAACAATATGCAGCAGATGAAGTAAAATATAAATCACGCTGATTTGAGGCACAGAGGTATGGGGAGGGGTGCAGACCAGGACGAACCTTGTCAAACAAAATGGATTAGTTACTTACCTGCAATCCTAGTTCTCTTCCAGGGGTATCCTCATCAAAGTCATAAGCACTAGAATATTCCCGCCCATGCGCGGGACCCCGGAAACACAATCATATATGTGCCCCACATATATGTATCTCCATATATACATACATATATATGTATAAAATAAGAAACTGCAGCCTTGCACACACCAGAGCTCAATAATGCTGTAAGGACTCCCCATTTTATCATAAAAGCATACATTAGAAACAGGGAAAAACAACAGCAAAACATGTTTTGAATCTATTTTAATGCTTTGCAGTCAGAAGAAAACTCTCACATAGGACTGAAAGCATATACAGCTCCCAGGCTGCATTGCAGAAACATAGTCTAAAAAGACTGAAAAGATAACTCATAGCAACATAGAAATAAACTGGCACCATGCCTTTAAGGCAGTCATGACCCCCAGCTTCCCATCATGCCTCAGGGGTGACAGTTAGGTCAGTTGTTCTTTGTCGTGACTCAAAAAGCCATGACACAAACAGTTGACATTACCTCATTAAAAACACAATGATCCTTTGCCCGGGGAGGCGGGAGGGTTGCTTATGACTTTGATGAGGATACCCCTGGAAGAGAGCTAGGATTACAGGTAAGTAACTAATCCTTCTCTTCCAGGGGATCCTCATCAATAGTCATAAGCACTAGAATAGAATAGCGAGCCTCACCTCATCCACCTGCGGGCAAAGGAAACATAATGGTAAATTAACCAATCAGCTCAGATAAATAAGCCTGGATAGATAGATTACTATCCAAATAGAATCCTCAAGGAAGCCTGGCACACTTGAGTATCAGCCCTGGAATCGGATTCTAGACAATAATGCCTTGTGAAAGTGTGAACCGATCTCCAGGTTGCAGCCTTGCAAATTTCTGACATTGGAACATCATGCAAGAAAGCTACTGTGACCGCTCTTCCCCTAGTGGAGTGTGCTTCAGGAGACAACAAGGGTTTATGCGCCAACTGGTAAGCCAATTTTATACAGGACACTATCCATCTTGAAATGGATCTTTTGGAGGCTGGGAAACCTGTTCTCATGGCACCATAATTCAGAAACAATTGATCCGATTTCCTTATGCCCTTGGTACCCTCCAGATAGAATTTAAGCACTCTTTTGAGGTCCAAGGAATGAAACGACCTCTACGCAGGAGTCGCAGGGTTTGGAAAAAAGGATGGTAGGGAGATTGACTGATTAATATGGAAATCAGATATAACCTTTGGCAAAAAAGCAGGGTGAGCCCTTAACACTACCCTTTTGTGGTGAAACACAGTAGAAGGTTCTTTTGCACACAGCGCTTGGATCTCACTTATTCTGCGCGCTCATGTTATCGCTCCCAGAAGAGCGTCCTTCCACGTCAAGTGTTGTAAAGAGGCTTTATGAATGGGCTCAAAAGAGGGACCCATTAATCTAGACAGCACCAGATTCAACTTCCTGGGAGGAGAAGGGTTTTGAACCGGGGATTCACTTTCTTCAACCCCTGTAAGAAAGCCTTAACCACCTGCATTTGGAAAAAGAAAGGTTGGCTGGGTGACTTTCTGTATGCCGTAATGGCTGACAAATGAACCCTGATTGAGGCATATTTCAAATCCACTTTAGATAAATATAGAAGGTAAGGTAGATTGACGTCTTCCTGCTCCTTCGTAGGGTCAAAATGATTTTCAACACGCCATAGGTAGAACCTCTTCCACTTAAAAGCGTTTGACGCTCTCGTGGAGGGCCTCTTAGCCTCCTTCAGAATATGTATGCAGTCCTGCAGCAGATTCAAGTGTCCGTATTGTAGGACCTCAGGAGCCATGCTGCTAAGTTCAGGGAGGGAAGGCTGGGTTGGAGAATCCTCCCGTCCATCTTGGTCAATAGGTCCGCTCTGTACGGCAACCTCCTGTGGGGGGAGTACCGATAACTGAAGAAGGTCCGGGTACCACCACTGCCATGGCCAGTCTGGAGCTATCAGAATCATCTTCATGCTGGATCTGATGAGCTTGGACACCACCTTCGGGATCTGAGGCAGAGGAGGAAAGGCGTAAGCAAATGTCTCTGACCAATCCATCAAAAGTGCATTCCCCTTGTCCCTGGACGGTGGAATCTGGATGCGAAGGCGTGGCATTCTTAGTTTTTGTCGTCTGCAAACAAATCTATTGATGGACGACCCCACTGTTGGAAAATATCTGCCACCACCTCGTCATGCAGCACCCAGTCTGGCTGATCTTTGAAGTGCCGACTGAGTGTGTCTGCTTTGACATTCTGCTCTCCCGGAAGGTGCACTGCCACTATGGAGAGGTTTCGAGCCAGAAGCCAGTGCCAGATTGGTTGAGCCTCCAGAGAGAGAGGCGAGAGCGCTTACCACCCTGTTTGTTTATATAATCCATGGTGGTGGCGTTGTCTGTTTGGATCAGGACCGAGTTGGACATGTTCGAAGGCAAAAAAGCTTTCAGAGCAAGATGGACTGCTCGTAGCTCCAACATGTTTATGTGGTAGGACTGTTCTTTCGTGGACCACCACCCCTGCATTTGAAGGCACCCCATATGTGCCCCCCATCCTTGCAGAGATGCATCCGTTATCAAAAATTGCACTGGAACTGGTTGGTGGAAAGGGTCTCCCACCAACAGATTCTGCGGCCGAGTCCACCACTTGATGGAGGATTTCTCTGCTTGGGAGAGCACGATCCGATCCTCCCAGCGACACGTTGCTTTTCCCACTTGTCTTCTAGATCTTGTTGCAATGGTCGCATTCTCAGCCTGGCATTGGGGATGAGAAATATGCAGGAGGCCATCGACCCCAGCAGAGATGCCAATTGTCGGACTGCTGGGCGATCTGTCTGAAGGATAGCCTTGCACTTCTGCTGCATTGAAGAACGTCTCTCCTCCGAAGAAAATGCTCTCCCTTTGTTTGTATCCAAAATCGATCCCAGATAGTGGATCGTCTGGGTGGGCTGTTGTACAGACTTCTCCATGTTGACATGAAAACCCAGTTTGTGTAGTTGCTGTAGACAGACTTGAAAATCGCTCCTTACTTGTTGAGGAGATGTCCCTTTGAGGAGCCAATCGTCTAAGTAAGGGTAGACGAACAGACCTTTCTGTGCAGGGCGGCAGCCACCACTGCCATGCACTTGGTAAAGACTCGTGGGGCAGATTTCAGCCCGAAGTGTAAGACCTTGTACTGATAGTGCTTGTCTCCGACCACAAACCGCAGATACCTGCGATGACGTGGAGCAATGGGTATATGGAAGTACGCATCTTGGAGGTCTAAAAAACACATCCAATCTCCTGCTTGCAGATGTGGACATATTTGATGAAGGGCCAATTTGCAAAACTTCTCCTTCACAATGACTTTGTTCAGCAGGCGAAGGTCCAGGATAGGTCTGAACTTGTGCTCCTTGTCTCTTTTGATTCAGAAAAGGGGGTGGTGATGGACAGAGTATCTGAATTAAACAGAACACTCATACCCAGTCAAGAGATCCGGGCTTGATCCATCACCGTTTTTTAGCTCACTGCACCATCCCAGCTCAGAACCTGGCTATATGCAAATTAGTCTGTCCCTGGCCCAGTGCATCATGGGAACAGGACAGACCAAACTACCAAGCCAATTCTTATACGGGGAAGGAAACAAGCTTCCGGGGACCGGTTTCTGGCATTACAGCCGTCTTCGGCCCGGCTTGCTTGAATCCTGATGGTGCAATGAGCAAGGGACTCACATCTGAGTATACCCTTCCACGCTTATGGTGGACAAAACGATTCAGAAAAGGGGGTGGTGATGGACAGAGTATCTGAATTAAACAGAACACTCATACCCAGTCAAGAGATCAGGGCTTGATCCATCACTGTTTTTTAGCTCACTGCACCATCCCAGCTCAGAACCTGGCTATATGCAAATTAGTCTGTCCCTGGCCCAGTGCATCATGGGAACAGGGCAGACCAAACTACCAAGCCAATTCTTATACTGGGAAGGAATCAAGCTTCCGGGGACCGGTTTCTGGCATTACAGCCGTCTTCGGCCCGGCTTGCTTGAATCCTGATGGTGCAATGAGCAAGGGACTCACATCTGAGTATACCCTTCCACGCTTATCGTTCATCACCACCCCCTTTTTGAATCGTTTTTGGCCACCACAAGTGTGGCAGGGTATACTCAGACATGAGTCCCTTGCTCACTGCACCACCAGGATTCAAGCAAGCCGGGCCGACGACGGCTGAAATGCCAGAAACCGGTCCCCGGAAGCTTGTCTCCTTTCCGGTGAAGAATTGGCTTGGTAGTTTGGTCTGCCCTGTTCCCATGAGGCACTGGGTCAGACTAATTTGCATATATCCAGGTTCTGAACTGGGGTGATGCAGTGAGCTAAATAACGGTGATGGATCAAGCCCTGATCTCTTGACTGGGTAAGAGTGGTCTGCTTAATTCAGACACTCTGTTCATCACCACCCCCTTTTTGAATCGTTTTGCGCATCCGGCTTGAGTGCTGTCAGCCTCAACCAGGAGGATCTCCTGGCGCAAACTCAATGGCATATTGTGTAGCTCTGTCCGCTGCCGTGCTGATCATTTGGTTAGCAACAAGCGACCCCTCGGCGATGATCTCTTCAAAGTCCTCTTGGTCCTGTTTTGGCATCTTTTCTTTGAAGCGGTCCAAGGAGTACCACAAGGCCCAATAAAGCTGCAGCACTGGAGACTTTTAATGATGAAGCTGCCGAGCTGCAAACTTTATGTCCCCAAGAGTCCTGGCACCTACTTTCTTTATCGGGAGGAACCGATGAAGACGCAGCCACAGCATGAGTTTTTCTCGCTGCCACAATGATAACTGAGTCCTCAAGCGGATCTGTCTTCAAGAAGACAGGGTCTCTGGAGGCCTGCTTGTATTTTTTCTGAATTCGAGCCGGTACGGCCTTGATTGTAGCTGAGTGAGTGAGGATTTGTAGGGCGCAACTTAGCCCATAGGCATCAAGGCGCATGAGATGGTACAGCTGTATGAGATAAGAAGAGGTGCAGCAGCTACAGGTAGGCTTCAGAGAAGAGCCAGGTCTTTAATGCTTTGCGGAAGAGCGAATGGGATGTTTGATCCTTGAGCTCAGCTGGAAGCATGTTCCACAGTCTTGGGCGAGGGAGAAGAAGGCCCTCCCTCCCCATCCGGCCTTAGCGACTCGGGGAATGGAGAGAAGATTCTTACTGGCCGAGCGGAGGACCCTACCAGGGGCATAGAGGGACACAAGGGACCTAATATCTTTGGCTCCAAAACCATGCAGAGCACAGTGAGTGAGGCACAGGACTTTAAAATTAATCCTGGCCTGCATTGGAAGCCAGTGCAGATCTCTCCTGATTGAGGATCCAGAGGAGCGCCTAGGGGCATCAACCACAAACCTGGCTGCCGCATTCTGCACTATTTGAAGGCGTTGGACCAGCCTTTTGTTTATGCCTGAATATAGTGCATTGCAATAGTCCAACCTTGAGGAAATAAAAGCCACCGTGACCTGTTTTCGGGCTTCAAACGAAAGATAATGTGCAATCTTTCTCATGATTCTTAGGGCACCACAGCAGGTTGAGACCGTCCTGCTGACTTGCTTGTCAAAAGTGAGTGTGGTGTCCAAAATAACACCCAGGTTGCGGGCAGATTGGGAGGGCAAGGGGCAGGCTCCAAGAGCAGAGGCCACCAGTCCATAGACCAGATCTCCTGTTTGGCTCCGAAGACAATAACTTCGGTTTTGTCCCCGTTTAAATTCAGGAAGTTTTTGATCATCCAGCCTGCAACTGCTTCCATGCAGTTTCTGAAATTAAGGGCCGTGATATTCACTGATTGGGAAAGGGAGACCATAATCTGGGTGTCGTCGGCATATGATAGTACTTCCAGCCCGAACGATCTTACAAGCCTGGCGAGTGGGGCCACATAGATGTTAAAAAGTGTGGGGCTCAGGGATGAGCCCTGAGGAACCCCACACTGCACAGGCTTGACAGGGGAGAGGAAGTCACCCAGCTTGACCCTCTGTTTTCGCTGATCAAGAAAAGATGTCAAGAAGCTTAGCGCTGGTCCATTCACTCCCATCTCACTGAGGCGGGCAGCCAGAATGGAGGGGGACAGGGTGTCAAATGCGGCAGTAAGGTCGAGCAGGACCAGAAGAGTAGTCTGGCCACTGTCGACCTTAGCACGGATGAAAACAAGTTACTTACCTGTAACTTTAGTTCTCCAGTATTGGTATCTTTCATAGATTCACATGCCTGAATCATTCCCCGTCGTCGAGACAGGAGTCTCCGGTATATAAAAAAGCAGTGCTTAGTAGTATAGCAAACTGAAAAGAGGCCTAGGCCCATTTCCCTTTTGCAACCCATAGCCTTTGTTATGTAAAAAAGGCCCAAACTTTTCCCTGAACCAATCAGAGCTCCTCACCCTCTAGAACACTCCTGAGAGAACCTTCTGCCCCTCAGATTTTTTGCGCACTTGTGCATATAACACACTTCTTGTGCTAAATCCGAGGTGAGCCTCTCAGGGGAGGAGGGTGGGTGCATGTGAATCTATGAAAGATACCAATACTGGAGAACTAAAGTTACAGGTAAGTAACTTGTTTTCTTACTCCAGTATTGGATCTTTCATAGATTCACATGCCTGAATCAGAATAGCGAGCAGTGAAAAAACAAAGCACATTTTCCTGATACATTACATAATCATGCAATACCATTAGAAAATGAGGCATAATCTCATATACATACTTATATAAAATGTGACTTTGTAAACAAGAGATTATGGATGGAGGGATGTAAGAAAGGCTCACGTTACTGGATGGTATTCCGCAGTACCGCCTCTCCCACCGCCGCATCCGATTCTGCGGCTGCCTCCAAGCAGTAGCGCCTGGTGAAGGTGTGCGTAGATGTCCAGGTTGCTGCTCGGCAGATATCCTGGATTGGCACTCCTCCAAACAGTGCAGTGGATGTGGCCATCGCCCTCGTGGAATGGGCACGGACTCGTGCATTTAAAGGCTTTCCAGCATCGTGATGACAGTAGACAATCTTACTGGAAATCCATCTGGCAATTCCCCTCTTTGACAGAGGGAAACCTTTCCTGGGTGCGCTGAAGGCGACGAATAACTGGGAAGACTTGCGGAACTCCTTAGTTTCTTTCAAGTTAAATTTCATACATCTCTAAACGTCCAGCGAGTGCAATACTCGTTCTGCCACTGTCGATGGAGGAGGAAAAAAAAACGTTTCAACACGGAATGAACTTCGGGTTTGTCCTGAGAATCATTCTATCCTCCTGAAACTGTAAGAAAGGCTCCTGAATCGTGAGCGCTTGTAGTTCACCTACTCTTCTCGCTGAAGTCAATGCACTGATAAGAGCAACTTTCCAGGACAAGAACTTCAGGTCTGCCCTGTGTATCGGTATAAACGGTGGTTTCATCAATTGAGAAAGTATAACACTCAGATTCCATAATGGTGGTGGGGAGGCTTTACAGAAGGAAAGACTCTAAATATCCCCTTCATAAATTGTTTGATAGTCCTTGAGGACCATAAAGATGGGCCTGATGATGACCTCCTGTAGCGGGAAAACGCAGCCAAATGCCCCTCGATGGAGGCGTGTGCTAATTGTGACTTTGCTAACAGCAGAATGTAAGGTATAATTTGATGAGGTGCAGCAGTAAGATTATGAACATCATGTCTCTTACACCACTGACGAAATCTCTTCCATATCATCCTGTAGGTTTTGTTCGTACTCTCCGCTCTGGCCTTGGACAGGATCTCCCTACATTCGTGTGAGATGTTCAGATGGCTAAACTCATAGTGTTCAGGAGAAAGGCTGCTAATCGCAAGGATTTCGGGTCCGGATGGAGCACTTGCCCCTTGGACCTTGTTAGAAGCGATGGAATAAGGCGCAACCGAATTGGACGGTCCTCTGACAGCAGTAGTTCCGTGAACCAGTGTTGTCCGGGCCACCACGGGGCTACTAGGATCAGCCTGCATGGCTCTTTCTTGATCTTCACCAGTACGCGAGTGGGAAGAGGAATTGGAGGAAAACCATAGGCCAAGATGCCGGACCATGCCATGGAAAACGCATTCCCTCAAGATCCCTTCTGGGGAAGCCGGCTTGCGAAGTACTGGCATTTTCTGTTTTCCCTTGTAGCGAAGAGGTCTACTATCGGTGTTCCCCATCTTCGATAGACGCTGTCCAGGATCCCCTGGTCTAGCTCCCATTCGTGGCAGGTCAATGTTAGCCTGCTGAGAGTATCCACCTTGACGTTTTGATCCCCCGGGAGGTGGTCTGCTGCCAATGATATTCCTTGCTGAAGAGCCCATTCCCATATCTCCTGGGCTTCCTGAGACCGGGAGAGAGATCTCGTTCCCCCTTGCTTGTTCACATAATGTATTGCCGTAGTGTTGTCTGTTCTTACCAACACCGGCGAACCTCTTATCCTTGGCAGAAAAGCCAGTAATGCCAAGCGGATCATTCTGAGCTCCAGCAGATTTATGTGTAACTGCAGCTCCTGTGCCTTCCAACGACCGCTGACTTGAAGGTCCTGAAGGAAACTCCCCATCTTTCTAACGACGCATCCGTCGTTACCACTAGCGGAGCCGCTCTTGCTAGAAACGTCAGTCCTTGAGACACATTAGCTTTTGTGTCCACCACTTTGCTGCCTGTATCATCACTGGTGCCACCCGTATTGCATCGTCGAAGGATCCCTCCGCCTGATGCCATTGAAGATCGATCTGTTTCTGCCATGGTTTCATCCTTAGCCTGTAGCAAGGTACCAGGGGAATACAAGAGGACATCGTGCCCAGCAAGGATTTGCACCTGCGGACTGAAAGAGACTTTCTTTTTACCAACTCTTGGAAGAGGGACACAATCCTCAGTTGTGTTTCCTCGGAGGGAAACGCTTTGTTGCATTCCGTGTCCAATATTGCCCCCAGAAATGTCGCTGGAGTCAGACACTATATAAAGATTAATGGTCCTCCGGCTACTGCCAATCGAAGATACAGTTTAAAGGAAGGATGAAGGGGATGTGAAAAATAAGCATCCTGTAAGACTAGAGTGGTAATATGATCCCTTGGGTTTAAGAGTAGCCGAATGTCTAGGGACAGCATTTAGAAAAAATTGCTTCTTATGGTAAGTATTCAGAACTCTCAGGCCTAGAATAGGGCGCTATTGCAGGGCATTCTTCCGAACTGGGAAGAAACACAGGAGTAAAAAACCTTTTTGTTTTTGGAAGATCGGCACCGGTTCTATTGCTCCCTTTCGGAGCATTGTCCGAATCTCCAAACGCATCTGAGTTAGATGTTTTTAGTCTCTTGACTTGTCTGCAGTGTTGGAAGGAGGGAATTGAAGAAAACTGAAGAGTGTGTGAATTTTAGTATATCGAAGCCCATCTGTCTGCCATCTTCTGTCCACAATATAGATGGGAAGCAACTCTCCCACCCATGGAACTCGTGGAGAGGAAAAGCAACATGCAGCCAGATCCCGGAGGTTGTCATTGTCTTTAACCAATGTTTTTTTTTGTTTTTTTTTCCCTGACGAACTCCTAGTCCTCTAGGAGCAGACTTTGTATAGTTCCTTGTTTGTCGTAACTCCTATTGTTGACAATATGGTTGTGATGATGAGGAATAACAGGGGTTATCTTCCCTTGTTGATAACTCCCTTTGTAGGATGATTGGCCTCCTTTCCAGTCGCCTCGGAAAGGCACCTAACGGTATCATAGTGTACCCAGGGTATTTGTATTCCCTTTGATACCTTGAAATGCCTCATCCACTTGTTTTCCAATGAATCTTCTCTATCGAAAAGGAGATTCAGGATCCTAATTTTTTACTTCTGGTCTTAACGCAGTCGACCTTAACCACGTCTGACTCGTTAGCACCGTCGCTCGCCTCATGTCTAATGTTCTCTAGGAAGAGATCCAGGTTAGGCGCCATATTGCACCATATATGCTTGTATTAACTGCCCAGAATAGCAAGGGCATTATCTGCTTTGCCTAAGAGAACAGACATGGATGAGAATCTCTGTCTTGCGTTGTCCAAGCATCTCCCCTCCCTGTTCGGAGGTGTTGATATAGGTGCAGAGGGATTCTAAGATTCCTGTTGCGCCACTTGCTAATACACGAAATGAGATTTTGGATGGTTTTGAATGGCTACATGAAATCGTATAAGAAGCAATCCGTTCGTATTGTCGACATAGGAAGCTAGAATCTGTTGCAGCTGTTTCCATTATATTATGGAATCTGCGGAGAATCCACCCGTCCTGGTGAGGGAGATGCTGGAGATGGATTCAAGCAAACATCCCATTTTTTGTTGGGATCTGTTATTTCTCCCTCTTCCTGGTCATCCTCATCTGTGGTGACCGGATTCTGGTGGTGTATTATTCGAGGAGTTGCCAGCCTACCTTCTTGTAGTGGCGCCCTGTTTCTAACTTGAGTTGTAGGGATGGGATTTCCTGAGCAGCTGGTGCCGGCGGAAACCTCTTTCCATAGTCTGCCAGCATAAACTGCAGATCTATCATCATGAAGCATGGCATTCCAACCATTCCTTCCTGGCACTCATGGCGATAGTGCTGTTGCTGTGGTACTCCCCCTATCACTCCTTACAGTCCTTCACATGTAATTGTGAGGGACTAATAGCGTATCCCAAAAGGTTCTTTTCCTATGAATCCTGCTCTTGAAGCAGTTGCTGATGATTTCTAATCTTGGAATTTTCCTCGACGAGCCCGTTGAGGAGATTGTCATCGTCGACACCAGGTATAAAGAGCTATCCGTCGTCGACGACAGTCACCGTTGCTGGTGACCTCGTCCTCGACATAGTCGTCGTCGCTGCTGTCTCGTAGACGACCACCGTCGTCGACGGCCATCGTAGACAGCCATCATAGACGACCACCGTCGTCGACGACCCTCGTAGACGACCACCGTAGACGACCACCGTAGACAGCCACCGTAGACAGCCATCGTAGACAGCCATCGTAGACAGCCATCGTCGCCGACGACCATCGTAGACGACGACCATCGTAGACGACCACCGTCGCCGACGACCATCGTAGACGACCACCGTCGTCGACGACCATCGTAGACGACCACCGTCGTCGACGGCCATCGTAGACGACCACCGTCGTCGACGGCCATCGTAGACGACCACCGTCGTCGACGACCATCGTAGACTACCACCGTCGTCGACGACCATCGTAGATGACCACCGTCGTCGACGACCATCGTAGACGACCACCGTCGTCGACGGCCATTGTAGACGACCACTGTCGTCGACGACCACCGTCGTCGACGACCATCGTAGACGACCATCGTACACGACCACCGTCGTCGACGGCCATTGTAGACGACCACCGTCGTCGACGGCCATTGTAGACAACACCGTCGTCGACGACCATTGTAGACGAACTGTCGTCGACGACCCTCGTAGACGACCACCGTCGTCGACAACCCTCGTAGACGACCACGGTCGTCGACGGCCATCGTAGACAGCCATCGTAGACGACCACTGTCGTCGACGACTATCGTAGATGACCACCGTCGTAGACGACCACCCTCGTAGACGATGCCGTCGTAGACGATGCCGTCGTAGACGGAGAGGCTGCCTTAGTCTTTACCTCAGAGGTATAAAAGACTGCTTCATGAAGGGTTCTTTGACCAGAGGAAGTGATTTTGACGGCTCAAAAGTCGTCTTTTTAACATGATCTTACCCCAAAAGCATGTCCTTTCTTCTCCTTTTCCACAGAGTGAGGAGATTTTGAAGGACTGCGCCCATAAGACCCATGAGTGGTCTTTTTGAGGGCCTTCTCAGGACGTTCCCCCGAGGAATGAGTTTGAGGAGATTTTTATCTCTTATGAGATCTCCTACATGTTGAGGACGCCGCCTCATCACTGTCACTGGGGAAAACCTCCTTTCTGGCCTTAGCGTTTGACACCCTATTAAAAGGCGCCCTCCACGACCTCTCAGAACTTACTTGAGAAAATGCGATATATCTTGCGGTTGATCCTTTCTTCTCCTTTCCAGACATTCCTTAAAGAATGTACTTGAAGATAATCCATAGTAGAACAGAATCCAGAAGAATTCCTAAGAACAAAGTTCTTTAAAGAAGTTAAAAAACACAGAGTTTGAGCAGAGCTCAAAGGAGACTCCCTAGCACAACGTGCGGTAGAAAAATCTGAGGGGCAGAAGGTTCTCTCAGGAGTGTTCTAGAGGGTGAGGAGCTCTGATTGGTTCAGGGAAAAGTTTGGGCCTTTTTTACATAACAAAGGCTATGGGTTGCAAAAGGGAAATGGGCCTAGGCCTCTTTTCAGTTTGCTATACTACTAAGCACTGCTTTTTTATATACCGGAGACTCCTGTCTCGACGACGGGGAATGATTCAGGCATGTGAATCTATGAAAGATCCAATACTGGAGTAAGTTATTGACAACCATTGTAAGGGCGGATTCAGTGCTATGTGCCCTCCGGAAGCCATGCTGAGAGGGGTCCAGCAGGCTAGATTTATCCAGGAAGGCACTCAGATGATAATTGAGATGGGCCTCGAGCATCTTAGCGGGGGCAGGAAGCAGGGAAATAGGGCGGAAATTCTTCAAGATCCCAGGATGTAGGGTGGCCTTCTTTAGGAGGGGCTTGACTATCGCCATTTTCCACGATGTGGGAAAAACACCTTCGGAGATTGCCAAGTTCATCACCTCCAGGAGAGGAGGCAGCACTACCTCCCTACACTCTTTGAGAATTCTCAAAGGGCAAGGGTCTAAAGGGGATCCGCATTTAAGCTTATCCAAAAGCCGATTCAGTAGTTCTAGTGTCAGGGGGAAATTTAGAGAGGGTGCTGCAGAATTTATGGGCCTGTCTTTCCTGTGGAGCTGACACAGGGAGGGGTGAGCTCTCAGAGTCTAGGTTGAGGGCTTCAAGGGCTGTGTAAATGTCCATTATCTTAGTGTGAAAAAAAATGGAAATCTGATCACACAGTTCTTGGGTAGGTACTGTGGAATCTGGTGACTGAAGGAGAGACAGGGAATCTAGAATTTTAAACAGTTCCCTCGGTGAGCTAAGAGAAGCAGTCAGCTTTCCAAAGTACGCTTTCTTTTCCGTCAGCACCGCAGTTTTGTACCCCTTGAGCAGGCATTTGTGTTTTTCTTTCTCCTTTGGGTTGTCCAGAGTCTCTCTAGTTTCCTGCAGCCCTGCCTTAGTAGTCTGAGGGAATCAGAGTACCAGGGAGCTGAAAGACGTTTCCTGGCGGAATAGTGATGCTTAAGCGGGGCAAGGATATCCACGGCGCTTGCAATGGTATTAGAGAGGTCAAGGGCAGCCGTGTCGGTATCCCTCATGGAGAGGTGCCTAAGGCTAGACATCCAGGGAGCCAGAGTCTCATTATTCAAATCCCTGAAATTCCTTTTCAGTACCCACTTGCTGGAATCTAGTATGGGCACAGCAAGGTGAGGAGATGTGAATTCAAAAGGAACGGCCATATGGTCTGACCAGGACAAAGGTAGTGGGGGGCCTATTTCTAGCCTGGAATCGTTGGTGAAGACCCCGTCCAGGGTGTGTCCAGCTGAATGAGTGGGGTTTCTTACTCCTTGTACCAATCCACAGGAGGCCAGGGAATCTAACAGGAGAGCCGTATCACAGGAATTTGAATTTTCCAGATGGAAATTGAAATCTCAGAGAATGCTCATGTTGGGTCTATCAACATAAGGTTCCAAAACTTTCAGTAGTTCATGGCTGAAAGTAGACCTAGGACCAGGGGGCCTGTAGATCAAAATGCCGGTGAAAGACACAGTATGGGAAGGGTTAGGCACAAAGTACATCGCCTGGAAAGGGTCCAGAGGGGAGGGGAGGGGCTCGGTCCGGCATCTTATAGAGGTTTTATACAGTATGCCCAACCCTCCCCCCCTGCGACCCACTCTGCCCATTCTTGACAGGGCATATCCCTCGGGGATAGCATTTAACAGCTCAGGCCCTGAAAAGTCAGAGGCCCAAGTTTCAGTGATGAAAACCCATGAGGGATTTCTATCGGAGATGAAATCTCTGAACGCAATGTAGTTCTTGACTAACAAGCGTGCATTAATGAGAAATCCAGTTTCCTTACCCGGTAGGAAAGGATCTTGCTTCTTGGGCAAGGACAGTTTATGTGAGAGGTCAGAGGTAGCAGAATTCTCATTACAGCGGCACAGAGGACGTATGATGACAAGGCTGCCAGGGGGGTTTAAGAGCTTGTAGTGCGCATAAGGAGTAGAGAGGACTTACTGAGACATAAAAGTGTGTATCATCATTCTCCCTGGCCCCTGGTGCTTCCTCAGCGCTGACTCCGGCGCTGGTACGGCGCGTCCGCTGTTCGCGTCCGCTGCGCGGAGGCATGCCCGTCTCCTTAAGTACTGGCGACTAGACCGCTAAGGGTGATGCCTCCCACCAAAGATGGCCGCTGCCGAGTTCGATCGCCCGGGTCCGGGGGTCTCAATACCTGACTCGGCTGAGCTCCACCCGAAAGCGGGGAACAGAAGTTAAAACTGCTGAGCTTTCAACAAAGTGCAAGGTGAGTTTTAGAGTGAAGTTTAAAAGCGCTGAATTAAAAACGGTGGCACCGCTGAGAAGTCACACACACAAAGTAGCAAGGCACACAGCACACCTCCCGGCTTTCCGCCTCAGGAGGGAAACAAACAGCAAGATCTCGCGCCTGCCCTAGGTTTGCTCCTTAAGTACTGGTGACTAGACCGCTAAGGGTGATGCTGCCCACCAAAGATGGCCGCTGCCGAGTTCGACCACTCGGGTCCGTGGGTCTCAGCACCTGACTCAGCTGAGCTCCACCCGAAAGCGGGGAACAGAAGTTAAAACTGACGAGTTTTCAACAAAGTGCAAGGTGAGTTTTAGAGTGAAGTTTAAAAGCGCCAAATTAAAAACGGTGGCACCGCTGAGTCACACACACAAAGTAGTAAGGCACACAGCACACCTTCCGGCTTTCCGCCTCAGGAGGGAAACAAACAGCAAGATCTAGCTGGCGTCAGGAAAATGTCCGTGCATCTTGCTTCTGGATGGAGATATAGCCCTCTTGGAGCCCTTCCTCACCGGTGACCTGCCTCTGGAAGACTTTTCTGCCAGAAAAATAAAGACAGATTCTTTCTCTGTCCTTTAAAGTCCTTTTGGACAGGGCTCGGCAATGAGGACAAGCCTTAGGGTCATGTTCCTTAGGCAAACAAAGAATACAGACCTCATGAGAGTCTGACCTGGCCTTCTTTTTACCACAAGAAAGGCAGGGGTCAAAAAGAGATGGCATTTTGAGTGGAAAAAAATGCGCAAAACTGTCAAAAAAAGACAGAACCTTACTTCAGAAGATGGAAGACGTTGAAGTAAGTCAAAAAATTTCAAAAAAGTGAAGATTATTTCTGACTAAAATCAGAAAGAAGTGAAGCTGTGTAACCAGGATCCTTCCTGAAGGAGCCAGAAAGAACAACTGACCTAACTGTCACCCCTGAGGCATGATGGGAAGCTGGGGGTCATGACTGCCTTAAAGGCACGGTGCCAGTTTATCTCTATGTTGCTGTGAGTTAGCTATTCAGTCTTTTTAGACTATGTTTCTGCAATGCAGCCTGTGAGCTGTATATGCTTTCAGGCCTATGTGAGAGTTTTCTTCTGACTGCAAAGCATTAAAACAGATTCAAAACAAGTGTTGCTGTTGTTTTACCCGGTTTCTAATGTATGTTTTTATTATATAACTAGCAGCCCGTCCGGACGTTGTCCGGGTATGAATTGCTGCCTGCCAGTAGTATATTGTTTTGTAGGATTTCGTTTTGATAGCATTTCTTATCTGTGACAGGCCTGTGAAACGCTCCGATTCACAGTGCACTGCTGATGCACTTAAGAGTGCGCGCTCAGTAGTGTGTGAACTCGAGTTTCCCTACTTTATTTTTCCTTGCAATATTATATAGCGCAAACTCGACAACATGGCATGAGCACAATTTACATTACAGAAGAACACATTCATTTGTGGTAGGCACGGGGAGACAAAGCGATTTGCCTGGAATCACAGGATGTTGAGCTGATGCCGAGATTCGAACATAGCTCCCCAGCTCTAAAGTTCGCAATTCTAGAACTTGTGGCTGGAGGTGTGTCTAAAAGTGTATGTCGGTGCTGGCCATCAATGAGAGAGACCTGTGCATTTTTCAAATCGGTGGTGAAAAAATATGAGTATGTTGCTGGAGATGAGGGCCAATGTACGTAACACCCATTATTCCACAACTTTCTTTCCGCATACCATCACTCCGCATACTTTCATTACGAAAGTACCATGACTCCGTAATGCCACTAAAACGCATGGCATTACATTTTATATGCTTTTACCACGCATACATTTACAATGAAATTCGTTGTACATGCATGCATGGTAAAAGCATGTTTTTTTTAATGTTTGGATAAGGAAAGTATGGGTATAGGGGTAAATGTTTTGGGGTACTGAGGTCTATGTTTTGGGGTGTTTGTGTATTTTAAGGGTTCAGATATCGTTTTGGGTTATGGGGTACAGGGGTAGTTTTTGGGTTTAGGGATAGGTATGGGTTTTGGGGTACAGGGGTATTTTTAGGGTTCAGAGCTAGGTTTGGGTTTTGGGGTACAGGGGTATTTTAAGGGTTCGGGGCTAGGTTTGGGTTTTGGGGTACAGTGGTATTTTTAGGGTTCAGGGCTAGGTTTGGGTTTTGGGGTACAGGGGTATTTTAGGGTTCAGGGGTAGGTTTGGGTTTTGGGGTACAGGGTTATTTTTATGGTTCAGGGCTAGGTTTGGGTTTTGGGGTACAGGGGTATTTTTAGGGTCCAGGGGTAGGTTTGGGTTTTGTGGTACTGGGGTATTTTTAGGGTTCAGGGCTAGGTTTGGGTTTTGGGGTACAGGGGTATTTTTAGGGTTTAGGGGTAGGTTTGGGTTTTGGGGTACAGGGGTATTTATAGGGTTTAGGGCTAGATTTGGGTTTTGGGGTACAGGGGTATTTTTAGGGTTTAGGGATAGGTTTGGGTTTTGGGGTACAGGGTATATTTATAGGGTTAAGATGGGTTAGTGTTTAGGGGTGTTAGGGTATTTTAAGGAGCAAGGGTGGGTAATGATTATGGGGTGCAGGGGTATTTAAAGGGAGCAGGGTGGACACCCGGAGCTGGAATGTACAGAACCTGGGAAGAAAAAACAATGAAATATTGGGCACAACGCTCGCTTTTTTTTCTCTGTAATCCTACGCCCTGCACACGCCCACGCCCCCAGCACACGCCCACAGCACACGATATAAGACATGGCATGAAGGGCGGAACGTACCACACGCCCCCAGCGTTTGTCACGCCCACAGCACACGCCCACAGCACAACGCAGACACGCCCACAAGGGACTACTTTGCTGGCACGGTTCTTTTACCTTTTGAATGTATATGGTGGGCGTCTGCATAGCCTATGTCCTTCTGCTGCAACTGCCCTTTCCAACGCTATATTGGGTGTTGTGATTGGTGCTGTGGTTCCTGAGATGACCCGCCTCAAAGGTTTGGGTCCTCTCTTTAATATAGGTCTGCCTGCCACATGACATAAGTGTGCATGCACACATGTGCATGCACACCGGAATAGGTATTTTACCATGAAGTTGGATTTCATGGTAAAATACCGATTCGTGAAGGCCTTTGGGACTCAGAAGAGTCCCACCTACATATGGAATTTACAGAATCGGTAAAATTACCGATTCGGTATTTTACCGAATCGGTAATTTTACCGATTCTGTAAATGTAGATTTACCTACATATGGCCTTGGATTTAGGCCCCTACATACCGATTGGCCATTTACCGGTCGGAAACGGCCGAAATCGGCCGTAACCGGTCGGTAAATGGCCTGAAACGGCCACCTACATCGGGCCCTATGACACTCCGTCTATTTTGGATTGTTTTAAAAACTATTTTATTCACCTTTACAGGACAAAAATAACAGCTAGCGCGCTAGAAATAGATCAATATTTGCAGAATATAGCTATAGCATGGCTGTCGGACAACCATCGCAAATTTTTCAGACACCACATTACAAAAGACGAAATAGTAGACGCAATAAACTCACTCCCGAATAACAAAGCACCTGGCATAGATGGGCTACCGGCTGAATTTTATAAAGCATATAGCGAACTGCTAATAACACACTGAGCAGAAATGTTCGAGGAGGCGTACGAAGAAGGTATATTACCAGCTTCTTTGAGGGAGGCTCTCCTGGTAGCTCTCCCGAAACCAGACTAAGACCCCACAAAATGCGATTCGTACCGACCGTTATCTTTAATAAATATAGATGATAAGATTTTAGCCAAGGTTATTACAACTAGAATACAACTTCTGCATAAGAAGCTAGTGTTACAAGACCAATTAATTAAACAACAAGGGGCGGTGATGGACAGAGTTTCTGAATTAAGCAGAATACTCTCACCCAGTCAAGAGATCAGGGCTAGATCCAACACCGTTTTTTAGCTCACTGCACCATCCCAGCTCAGAACCTGGCTATATGCAAATTAGTCTGTTCCTGTCCCAGTGCATCATGGGAACACTCCGACATGAGTCCCTTTCTCACTGCACCATCAGGATTCAAGCAAGCCGGGCTGAGGACGGCTGAAATGCCAGAAACCGGTCCCCGGTAGCTTGTCTCCTTTCTGGTGAAGAATTGGCTTGGTAGTTTAGTCTGCCCTGTTCCCATGATGCACTGGGCCAGGGACAGACTGATTTGCATATAGCCAGGTTCTGAGCTGGGATGGTGCAGTGAGATAAATACGGTGATGGATCAAGCCCTGATCTTTGGACTGGGTAAGAGTGGTCTGCTTAATTCAGACACTCTGTTCATCACCACCCCCTTTTCTTAATCGTTTTTGGCCACTATAGGTGTGGCAGGGTATACTCAGACATGAGTCCCTTTCTCACTGCACCATCAGGATTCAAGCAAGCCGGGCCGAAGACGGCTGAAATGCCAGAAACCGGTCCCCGGTAGCTTGTCTCCTTTCTGGTGAAGAATTGGCTTGGTAGTTTAGTTTGCCCTGTTCCCATGATGCACTGGGCCAGGGACAGACTGATTTGCATATAGCTAGGTTCTGAGCTGGGATGGTGCAGTGAGATAAATAACGGTGATGGATCAAGCCCTGATCTTTGGACTGGGTAAGAGTGGTCTGCTTAATTCAGACACTCTGTTCATCACCACCCCCTTTTCTTAATCGTTTTTGGCCACTATAGGTGTGGCAGGGTATACTCAGACATGAGTCCCTTTCTCACTGCACCATCAGGATTCAAGCAAGCCGGGCCGAAGACGGCTGAAATGCCAGAAACCGGTCCCCGGTAGCTTGTCTCCTTTCTGGTGAAGAATTGGCTTGGTAGTTTAGTCTGCCCTGTTCCCATGATGCACTGGGCCAGGGACAGACTGATTTGCATATAGCCAGGTTCTGAGCTGGGAATGGTGCAGTGAGATAAATAACGGTGATGGATCAAGCCCTGATCTTTGGACTGGGTAAGAGTGGTCTGCTTAATTCAGACACTCTGTTCATCACCACCCCCTTTTCTTAATCGTTTTTGGCCACTATAGGTGTGGCAGGGCATACTCAGACATGAGTCCCTTTCTCACTGCACCATCAGGATTCAAGCAAGCCGGGCCGAAGACGGCTGAAATGCCAGAAACCGGTCCCCGGTAGCTTGTCTCCTTTCTGGTGAAGAATTGGCTTGGTAGTTTAGTCTGCCCTGTTCCCTTGATGCACTGGGCCAGGGACAGACTGATTTGCATATAGCCAGGTTCTGAGCTGGGAATGGTGCAGTGAGATAAATAACGGTGATGGATCAAGCCCTGATCTTTGGACTGGGTAAGAGTGGTCTGCTTAATTCAGACACTCTGTTCATCACCACCCCCTTTTCTTAATCGTTTTTGGCCACTATAGGTGTGGCAGGGCATACTCATACATGAGTCCCTTTCTCACTGCACCATCAGGATTCAAGCAAGCCGGGCCGAAGACGGCTGAAATGCCAGAAACCGGTCCCCGGTAGCTTGTCTTCTTTCTGGTGAAGAATTGGCTTGGTAGTTTAGTCTGCCCTGTTACCATGATGCACTGGGCCAGGGACAGACTGATTTGCATATAGCCAGGTTCTGAGCTGGGAATGGTGCAGTGAGATAAATAACGGTGATGGATCAAGCCCTGATCTTTGGACTGGGTAAGAGTGGTCTGCTTAATTCAGACACTCTGTTCATCACCACCCCCTTTTCTTAATCGTTTTCGGCCACTATAGGTGTGGCAGGGTATACTCAGACATGAGTCCCTTTCTCACTGCACCATCAGGATTCAAGCAAGCCGGGCCGAAGACGGCTGAAATGCCAGAAACCGGTCCCCGGTAGCTTGTCTCCTTTCTGGTGAAGAATTGGCTTGCTAGTTTAGTCTGCCCTGATCCCATGATGCACTGGGCCAGGGACAGACTGATTTGCATATAGCCAGGTTCTGAGCTGGGATGGTGCAGTGAGATAAATAACGGTGTTGGATCAAGCCCTGATCTTTGGACTGGGTAAGAGTGGTCTGCTTAATTCAGACACTCTGTTCATCACCACCCCCTTTTCTTAATCGTTTTTGGCCACTATAGGTGTGGCAGGGTATACTCAAACATGAGTCCCTTTCTCACTGCACCATCAGGATTCAAGCAAGCCGGGCCGAAGACGGCTGAAATGCCAGACACCGGTCCCCGGTAGCTTATCTCCTTTCTGGTGAAGAATTGGCTTGGTAGTTTAGTCTGCCCTGTTCCCATGATGCACTGGGCCAGGGACAGACTGATTTGCATATAGCCAGGTTCTGAGCTGGGATGGTGCAGTGAGATAAATAACGGTGATGGATCAAGCCCTGATCTTTGGACTGGGTAAGAGTGGTCTGCTTAATTTAGACACTCTGTTCATCACCACCCCCTTTTCTTAATCGTTTTTGGCCACTATAGGTGTGGCAGGGTATACTCAGACATGAGTCCCTTTCTCACTGCACCATCAGGATTCAAGCAAGCCGGGCCGAAGACGGCTGAAATGCCAGAAACCGGTCCCCGGTAGCTTGTCTCCTTTCTGGTGAAGAATTGGCTTGGTAGTTTAGTCTGCCCTGTTCCCATGATGCACTGGGCCAGGGACAGACTGATTTGCATATAGCCAGGTTCTGACCTGGGATGGTGCAGTGAGATAAATACCGGTGATGGATCAAGCCCTGATCTTTGGACTGGGTAAGAGTGGTCTGCTTAATTCAGACACTCTGTTCATCACCACCCCCTTTTCTTAATCGTTTTTGGCCACTATAGGTGTGGCAGGGTATACTCAGACATGAGTCCCTTTCTCACTGCACCATCAGGATTCAAGCAAGCCGGGCCGAAGACAGCTGAAATGCCAGAAACCGGTCCCCGGTAGCTTGTCTCCTTTCTGGTGAAGAATTGGCTTGGTAGTTTAGTCTGCCCTGTTCCCATGATGCACTTGGCCAGGGACTGACTGATTTGCATATAGCCAGGTTCTGAGCTGGGATGGTGCAGTGAGATAAATAACGGTGATGGATCAAGCCCTGATCTTTGGACTGGGTAAGAGTGGTCTGCTTAATTCAGACACTCTGTTCATCACCACCCCCTTTTCTTAATCGTTTTTGGCCACTATAGGTGTGGCAGGGTATACTCAGACATGAGTCCCTTTCTCACTGCACCATCAGGATTCAAGCAAGCCGGGCCGAAGACGGCTGAAATGCCAGAAACCGGTCCCGGTAGTTTGTCTCATTTCTGGTGAAGAATTGGCTTGGTAGTTTAGTCTGCCCTGTTCCCATGATGCACTGGGTCAGGGACAGACTGATTTGCATATAGCCAGGTTCTGAGCTGGGATGGTGCAGTGAGATAAATAACAGTGATGGATCAAGCCCTGATCTTTGGACTGGGTAAGAGTGGTCTGCTTAATTCAGACACTCTGTTCATCACCACCCCCTTTTCTTAATCGTTTTTGGCCACTATAGGAGTGGCAGGGTATACTCAGACATGAGTCCCTTTCTCACTGCACCATCAGGATTCAAGCAAGCCGGGCCGAAGACGGCTGAAATGCCAGAAACCGGTCCCCGGTAGCTTGTCTCCTTTCTGGTGAAGAATTGGCTTGGTAGTTTAGTCTGCCCTGTTCCCATGATGCACTGGGCCAGGGACAGACTGATTTGCATTTAGCCAGGTTCTGAGCTGGGATGGTGCAGTGAGATAAATAACGGTGATGGATCAAGCCCTGATCTTTGGACTGGGTAAGAGTGGTCTGCTTAATTCAGACACTCTGTTCATCACCACCCCCTTTTCTTAATCGTTTTTGGCCACTATAGGTGTGGCAGGGTATACTCAGACATGAGTCCCTTTCTCACTGCACCATCAGGATTCAAGCAAGCCGGGCCGAAGACGGCTGAAATGCCAGAAACCGGTCCCCGGTAGCTTGTCTCCTTTCTGGTGAAGAATTGGCTTGGTAGTTTAGTCTGCCCTGTTCCCATGATGCACTTGGCCAGGGACAGACTGATTTGCATATAGCCAGGTTCTGAGCTGGGATGGTGCAGTGAGATAAATAACGGTGATGGATCAAGCCCTGATCTTTGGACTGGGTAAGAGTGGTCTGCTTAATTCAGACACTCTGTTCATCACCACCCCCTTTTCTTAATCGTTTTTGGCCACTATAGGTGTGGCAGGGTATACTCAGACATGAGTCCCTTTCTCACTGCACCATCAGGATTCAAGCAAGCCGGGCCGAAGACGGCTGAAATGCCAGAAACCGGTCCCCGGTAGCTTGTCTACTTTCTGGTGAAGAATTGGCTTGGTAGTTTAGTCTGCCCTGTTCCCATGATGCACTGGGCCAGGGACAGACTGATTTGCATATAGCCAGGTTCTGAGCTGGGATGGTGCAGTGAGATAAATAACGGTGATGGATCAAGCCCTGATCTTTGGACTGGGTAAGAGTGGTCTGCTTAATTCAGACACTCTGTTCATCACCACCCCCTTTTCTTAATCGTTTTTGGCCACTATAGGTGTGGCAGGGTATACTCAGACATGAGTCCCTTTCTCACTGCACCATCAGGATTCAAGCAAGCCGGGCCGAAGACGGCTGAAATGCCAGAAACCGGTCCCCGGTAGCTTGTCTCCTTTCTGGTGAAGAATTGGCTTGGTAGTTTAGTCTGCCCTGTTCCCATGATGCACTGGGCCAGGGACAGACTGATTTGCATATAGCCAGGTTCTGAGCTGGGAATGGTGCAGTGAGATAAATAACGGTGATGGATCAAGCCCTGATCTTTGGACTGGGTAAGAGTGGTCTGCTTAATTCAGACACTCTGTTCATCACCACCCCCTTTTCTTAATCGTTTTTGGCCACTATAGGTGTGGCAGGGCATACTCAGACATGAGTCCCTTTCTCACTGCACCATCAGGATTCAAGCAAGCCGGGCCGAAGACGGCTGAAATGCCAGAAACCGGTCCCCGGTAGCTTGTCTCCTTTCTGGTGAAGAATTGGCTTGGTAGTTTAGTCTGCCCTGTTCCCATGATGCACTGGGCCAGGGACAGACTGATTTGCATATAGCCAGGTTCTGAGCTGGGAATTGCGCAGTGAGATAAATAACGGTGATGGATCAAGCCCTGATCTTTGGACTGGGTAAGAGTGGTCTGCTTAATTCAGACACTCTGTTCATCACCACCCCCTTTTCTTAATCGTTTTTGGCCACTATAGGTGTGGCAGGGTATACTCAGACATGAGTCCCTTTCTCACTGCACCATCAGGATTCAAGCAAGCCGGGCCGAAGACGGCTGAAATGCCAGAAACCGGTCCCCGGTAGCTTGTCTCCTTTCTGGTGAAGAATTGGCTTGGTAGTTTAGTCTGCCCTGTTCCCATGATGCACTGGGCCAGGGACAGACTGATTTGCATATAGCCAGGTTCTGAGCTGGGAATTGTGCAGTGAGATAAATAACGGTGATGGATCAAGCCCTGATCTTTGGACTGGGTAAGAGTGGTCTGCTTAATTCAGACACTCTGTTCATCACCACCCCCTTTTCTTAATCGTTTTTGGCCACTATAGGTGTGGCAGGGTATACTCAGACATGAGTCCCTTTCTCACTGCACCATCAGGATTCAAGCAAGCCGGGCCGAAGACGGCTGAAATGCCAGAAACCGGTCCCCGGTAGCTTGTCTACTTTCTGGTGAAGAATTGGCTTGGTAGTTTAGTCTGCCCTGTTCCCATGATGCACTGGGCCAGGGACAGACTGATTTGCATATAGCCAGGTTCTGAGCTGGGATGGTGCAGTGAGATAAATAACGGTGATGGATCAAGCCCTGATCTTTGGACTGGGTAAGAGTGGTCTGCTTAATTCAGACACTCTGTTCATCACCACCCCCTTTTCTTAATCGTTTTTGGCCACTATAGGTGTGGCAGGGTATACTCAGACATGAGTCCCTTTCTCACTGCACCATCAGGATTCAAGCAAGCCGGGCCGAAGACGGCTGAAATGCCAGAAACCGGTCCCCGGTAGCTTGTCTACTTTCTGGTGAAGAATTGGCTCGGTAGTTTAGTCTGCCCTGTTCCCAGGATGCACTGGGCCAGGGACAGACTGATTTGCATATAGCCAGGTTCTGAGCTGGGAATTGTGCAGTGAGATAAATAACGGTGATGGATCAAGCCCCGATCTTTGGACTGGGTAAGAGTGGTCTGCTTAATTCAGACACTCTGTTCATCACCACCCCCTTTTCTTAATCGTTTTTGGCCACTATAGGTGTGGCAGGGTATACTCAGACATGAGTCCCTTTCTCACTGCACCATCAGGATTCAAGCAAGCCGGGCCGAAGACGGCTGAAATGCCAGAAACCGGTCCCCGGTAGCTTGTCTCCTTTCTGGTGAAGAATTGGCTTGGTAGTTTAGTCTGCCCTGTTCCCATGATGCACTGGGCCAGGGACAGACTGATTTGCATATAGCCAGGTTCTGAGCTGGGATGGTGCAGTGAGATAAATACGGTGATGGATCAAGCCCTGATCTTTGGACTGGGTAAGAGTGGTCTGCTTAATTCAGACACTCTGTTCATCACCACCCCCTTTTCTTAATCGTTTTTGGCCACTATAGGTGTGGCAGGGTATACTCAGACATGAGTCCCTTTCTCACTGCACCATCAGGATTCAAGCAAGCCGGGCCGAAGACGGCTGAAATGCCAGAAACCGGTCCCCGGTAGCTTGTCTCCTTTCTGGTGAAGAATTGGCTTGGTAGTTTAGTTTGCCCTGTTCCCATGATGCACTGGGCCAGGGACAGACTGATTTGCATATAGCTAGGTTCTGAGCTGGGATGGTGCAGTGAGATAAATAACGGTGATGGATCAAGCCCTGATCTTTGGACTGGGTAAGAGTGGTCTGCTTAATTCAGACACTCTGTTCATCACCACCCCCTTTTCTTAATCGTTTTTGGCCACTATAGGTGTGGCAGGGTATACTCAGACATGAGTCCCTTTCTCACTGCACCATCAGGATTCAAGCAAGCCGGGCCGAAGACGGCTGAAATGCCAGAAACCGGTCCCCGGTAGCTTGTCTCCTTTCTGGTGAAGAATTGGCTTGGTAGTTTAGTCTGCCCTGTTCCCATGATGCACTGGGCCAGGGACAGACTGATTTGCATATAGCCAGGTTCTGAGCTGGGAATGGTGCAGTGAGATAAATAACGGTGATGGATCAAGCCCTGATCTTTGGACTGGGTAAGAGTGGTCTGCTTAATTCAGACACTCTGTTCATCACCACCCCCTTTTCTTAATCGTTTTTGGCCACTATAGGTGTGGCAGGGCATACTCAGACATGAGTCCCTTTCTCACTGCACCATCAGGATTCAAGCAAGCCGGGCCGAAGACGGCTGAAATGCCAGAAACCGGTCCCCGGTAGCTTGTCTCCTTTCTGGTGAAGAATTGGCTTGGTAGTTTAGTCTGCCCTGTTCCCTTGATGCACTGGGCCAGGGACAGACTGATTTGCATATAGCCAGGTTCTGAGCTGGGAATGGTGCAGTGAGATAAATAACGGTGATGGATCAAGCCCTGATCTTTGGACTGGGTAAGAGTGGTCTGCTTAATTCAGACACTCTGTTCATCACCACCCCCTTTTCTTAATCGTTTTTGGCCACTATAGGTGTGGCAGGGCATACTCATACATGAGTCCCTTTCTCACTGCACCATCAGGATTCAAGCAAGCCGGGCCGAAGACGGCTGAAATGCCAGAAACCGGTCCCCGGTAGCTTGTCTCCTTTCTGGTGAAGAATTGGCTTGGTAGTTTAGTCTGCCCTGTTACCATGATGCACTGGGCCAGGGACAGACTGATTTGCATATAGCCAGGTTCTGAGCTGGGAATGGTGCAGTGAGATAAATAACGGTGATGGATCAAGCCCTGATCTTTGGACTGGGTAAGAGTGGTCTGCTTAATTCAGACACTCTGTTCATCACCACCCCCTTTTCTTAATCGTTTTCGGCCACTATAGGTGTGGCAGGGTATACTCAGACATGAGTCCCTTTCTCACTGCACCATCAGGATTCAAGCAAGCCGGGCCGAAGACGGCTGAAATGCCAGAAACCGGTCCCCGGTAGCTTGTCTCCTTTCTGGTGAAGAATTGGCTTCCTAGTTTAGTCTGCCCTGATCCCATGATGCACTGGGCCAGGGACAGACTGATTTGCATATAGCCAGGTTCTGAGCTGGGATGGTGCAGTGAGATAAATAACGGTGTTGGATCAAGCCCTGATCTTTGGACTGGGTAAGAGTGGTCTGCTTAATTCAGACACTCTGTTCATCACCACCCCCTTTTCTTAATCGTTTTTGGCCACTATAGGTGTGGCAGGGTATACTCAAACATGAGTCCCTTTCTCACTGCACCATCAGGATTCAAGCAAGCCGGGCCGAAGACGGCTGAAATGCCAGACACCGGTCCCCGGTAGCTTGTCTCCTTTCTGGTGAAGAATTGGCTTGGTAGTTTAGTCTGCCCTGTTCCCATGATGCACTGGGCCAGGGACAGACTGATTTGCATATAGCCAGGTTCTGAGCTGGGATGGTGCAGTGAGATAAATAACGGTGATGGATCAAGCCCTGATCTTTGGACTGGGTAAGAGTGGTCTGCTTAATTTAGACACTCTGTTCATCACCACCCCCTTTTCTTAATCGTTTTTGGCCACTATAGGTGTGGCAGGGTATACTCAGACATGAGTCCCTTTCTCACTGCACCATCAGGATTCAAGCAAGCCGGGCCGAAGACGGCTGAAATGCCAGAAACCGGTCCCCGGTAGCTTGTCTCCTTTCTGGTGAAGAATTGGCTTGGTAGTTTAGTCTGCCCTGTTCCCATGATGCACTGGGCCAGGGACAGACTGATTTGCATATAGCCAGGTTCTGACCTGGGATGGTGCAGTGAGATAAATAACGGTGATGGATCAAGCCCTGATCTTTGGACTGGGTAAGAGTGGTCTGCTTAATTCAGACACTCTGTTCATCACCACCCCCTTTTCTTAATCGTTTTTGGCCACTATAGGTGTGGCAGGGTATACTCAGACATGAGTCCCTTTCTCACTGCACCATCAGGATTCAAGCAAGCCGGGCCGAAGACGGCTGAAATGCCAGAAACCGGTCCCCGGTAGCTTGTCTCCTTTCTGGTAAAGAATTGGCTTGGTAGTTTAGTCTGCCCTGTTCCCATGATGCACTGGGCCAGGGACAGACTGATTTGCATATAGCCAGGTTCTGAGCTGGGATGGTGCAGTGAGATAAATACCGGTGATGGATCAAGCCCTGATCTTTGGACTGGGTAAGAGTGGTCTGCTTAATTCAGACACTCTGTTCATCACCACCCCCTTTTCTTAATCGTTTTTGGCCACTATAGGTGTGGCAGGGTATACTCAGACATGAGTCCCTTTCTCACTGCACCATCAGGATTCAAGCAAGCCGGGCCGAAGACGGCTGAAATGCCAGAAACCGGTCCCCGGTAGCTTGTCTCCTTTCTGGTGAAGAATTGGCTTGGTAGTTTAGTCTGCCCTGTTCCCATGATGCACTTGGCCAGGGACTGACTGATTTGCATATAGCCAGGTTCTGAGCTGGGATGGTGCAGTGAGATAAATAACGGTGATGGATCAAGCCCTGATCTTTGGACTGGGTAAGAGTGGTCTGCTTAATTCAGACACTCTGTTCATCACCACCCCCTTTTCTTAATCGTTTTTGGCCACTATAGGTGTGGCAGGGTATACTCAGACATGAGTCCCTTTCTCACTGCACCATCAGGATTCAAGCAAGCCGGGCCGAAGACGGCTGAAATGCCAGAAACCGGTCCCGGTAGTTTGTCTCATTTCTGGTGAAGAATTGGCTTGGTAGTTTAGTCTGCCCTGTTCCCATGATGCACTGGGTCAGGGACAGACTGATTTGCATATAGCCAGGTTCTGAGCTGGGATGGTGCAGTGAGATAAATAACGGTGATGGATCAAGCCCTGATCTTTGGACTGGGTAAGAGTGGTCTGCTTAATTCAGACACTCTGTTCATCACCACCCCCTTTTCTTAATCGTTTTTGGCCACTATAGGTGTGGCAGGGTATACTCAGACATGAGTCCCTTTCTCACTGCACCATCAGGATTCAAGCAAGCCGGGCCGAAGACGGCTGAAATGCCAGAAACCGGTCCCGGTAGTTTGTCTCATTTCTGGTGAAGAATTGGCTTGGTAGTTTAGTCTGCCCTGTTCCCATGATGCACTGGGTCAGGGACAGACTGATTTGCATATAGCCAGGTTCTGAGCTGGGATGGTGCAGTGAGATAAATAACGGTGATGGATCAAGCCCTGATCTTTGGACTGGGTAAGAGTGGTCTGCTTAATTCAGACACTCTGTTCATCACCACCCCCTTTTCTTAATCGTTTTTGGCCACTATAGGAGTGGCAGGGTATACTCAGACATGAGTCCCTTTCTCACTGCACCATCAGGATTCAAGCAAGCCGGGCCGAAGACGGCTGAAATGCCAGAAACCGGTCCCCGGTAGCTTGTCTCCTTTCTGGTGAAGAATTGGCTTGGTAGTTTAGTCTGCCCTGTTCCCATGATGAACTGGGCCAGGGACAGACTGATTTGCATTTAGCCAGGTTCTGAGCTGGGATGGTGCAGTGAGATAAATAACGGTGATGGATCAAGCCCTGATCTTTGGACTGGGTAAGAGTGGTCTGCTTAATTCAGACACTCTGTTCATCACCACCCCCTTTTCTTAATCGTTTTTGGCCACTATAGGTGTGGCAGGGTATACTCAGACATGAGTCCCTTTCTCACTGCACCATCAGGATTCAAGCAAGCCGGGCCGAAGACGGCTGAAATGCCAGAAACCGGTCCCCGGTAGCTTGTCTCCTTTCTGGTGAAGAATTGGCTTGGTAGTTTAGTCTGCCCTGTTCCCATGATGCACTTGGCCAGGGACAGACTGATTTGCATATAGCCAGGTTCTGAGCTGGGATGGTGCAGTGAGATAAATAACGGTGATGGATCAAGCCCTGATCTTTGGACTGGGTAAGAGTGGTCTGCTTAATTCAGACACTCTGTTCATCACCACCCCCTTTTCTTAATCGTTTTTGGCCACTATAGGTGTGGCAGGGTATACTCAGACATGAGTCCCTTTCTCACTGCACCATCAGGATTCAAGCAAGCCGGGCCGAAGACGGCTGAAATGCCAGAAACCGGTCCCCGGTAGCTTGTCTACTTTCTGGTGAAGAATTGGCTTGGTAGTTTAGTCTGCCCTGTTCCCATGATGCACTGGGCCAGGGACAGACTGATTTGCATATAGCCAGGTTCTGAGCTGGGATGGTGCAGTGAGATAAATAACGGTGATGGATCAAGCCCTGATCTTTGGACTGGGTAAGAGTGGTCTGCTTAATTCAGACACTCTGTTCATCACCACCCCCTTTTCTTAATCGTTTTTGGCCACTATAGGTGTGGCAGGGTATACTCAGACATGAGTCCCTTTCTCACTGCACCATCAGGATTCAAGCAAGCCGGGCCGAAGACGGCTGAAATGCCAGAAACCGGTCCCCGGTAGCTTGTCTCCTTTCTGGTGAAGAATTGGCTTGGTAGTTTAGTCTGCCCTGTTCCCATGATGCACTGGGCCAGGGACAGACTGATTTGCATATAGCCAGGTTCTGAGCTGGGAATGGTGCAGTGAGATAAATAACGGTGATGGATCAAGCCCTGATCTTTGGACTGGGTAAGAGTGGTCTGCTTAATTCAGACACTCTGTTCATCACCACCCCCTTTTCTTAATCGTTTTTGGCCACTATAGGTGTGGCAGGGCATACTCAGACATGAGTCCCTTTCTCACTGCACCATCAGGATTCAAGCAAGCCAGGCCGAAGACGGCTGAAATGCCAGAAACCGGTCCCCGGTAGCTTGTCTCCTTTCTGGTGAAGAATTGGCTTGGTAGTTTAGTCTGCCCTGTTCCCATGATGCACTGGGCCAGGGACAGACTGATTTGCATATAGCCAGGTTCTGAGCTGGGAATTGCGCAGTGAGATAAATAACGGTGATGGATCAAGCCCTGATCTTTGGACTGGGTAAGAGTGGTCTGCTTAATTCAGACACTCTGTTCATCACCACCCCCTTTTCTTAATCGTTTTTGGCCACTATAGGTGTGGCAGGGTATACTCAGACATGAGTCCCTTTCTCACTGCACCATCAGGATTCAAGCAAGCCGGGCCGAAGACGGCTGAAATGCCAGAAACCGGTCCCCGGTAGCTTGTCTCCTTTCTGGTGAAGAATTGGCTTGGTAGTTTAGTCTGCCCTGTTCCCATGATGCACTGGGCCAGGGACAGACTGATTTGCATATAGCCAGGTTCTGAGCTGGGAATTGTGCAGTGAGATAAATAACGGTGATGGATCAAGCCCTGATCTTTGGACTGGGTAAGAGTGGTCTGCTTAATTCAGACACTCTGTTCATCACCACCCCCTTTTCTTAATCGTTTTTGGCCACTATAGGTGTGGCAGGGTATACTCAGACATGAGTCCCTTTCTCACTGCACCATCAGGATTCAAGCAAGCCGGGCCGAAGACGGCTGAAATGCCAGAAACCGGTCCCCGGTAGCTTGTCTCCTTTCTGGTGAAGAATTGGCTTGGTAGTTTAGTCTGCCCTGTTCCCATGATGCACTGGGCCAGGGACAGACTGATTTGCATATAGCCAGGTTCTGAGCTGGGATGGTGCAGTGAGATAAATAACGGTGATGGATCAAGCCCTGATCTTTGGACTGGGTAAGAGTGGTCTGCTTAATTCAGACACTCTGTTCATCACCACCCCCTTTTCTTAATCGTTTTTGGCCACTATAGGTGTGGCAGGGTATACTCAGACATGAGTCCCTTTCTCACTGCACCATCAGGATTCAAGCAAGCCGGGCCGAAGACGGCTGAAATGCCAGAAACCGGTCCCCGGTAGCTTGTCTCCTTTCTGGTGAAGAATTGGCTTGGTAGTTTAGTCTGCCCTGTTCCCATGATGCACTGGGCCAGGGACAGACTGATTTGCATATAGCCAGGTTCTGAGCTGGGATGGTGCAGTGAGATAAATAACGGTGATGGATCAAGCCCTGATCTTTGGACTGGGTAAGAGTGGTCTGCTTAATTCAGACACTCTGTTCATCACCACCCCCTTTTCTTAATCGTTTTTGGCCACTATAGGTGTGGCAGGGTATACTCAGACATGAGTCCCTTTCTCACTGCACCATCAGGATTCAAGCAAGCCGGGCCGAAGACGGCTGAAATGCCAGAAACCGGTCCCCGGTAGCTTGTCTACTTTCTGGTGAAGAATTGGCTTGGTAGTTTAGTCTGCCCTGTTCCCATGATGCACTGGGCCAGGGACAGACTGATTTGCATATAGCCAGGTTCTGAGCTGGGATGGTGCAGTGAGATAAATAACGGTGATGGATCAAGCCCTGATCTTTGGACTGGGTAAGAGTGGTCTGCTTAATTCAGACACTCTGTTCATCACCACCCCCTTTTCTTAATCGTTTTTGGCCACTATAGGTGTGGCAGGGTATACTCAGACATGAGTCCCTTTCTCACTGCACCATCAGGATTCAAGCAAGCCGGGCCGAAGACGGCTGAAATGCCAGAAACCGGTCCCCGGTAGCTTGTCTCCTTTCTGGTGAAGAATTGGCTTGGTAGTTTAGTCTGCCCTGTTCCCATGATGCACTGGGCCAGGGACAGATGGATTTGCATATAGCCAGGTTCTGAGCTGGGATGGTGCAGTGAGATAAATAACGGTGATGGATCAAGCCCTGATCTTTGGACTGGGTAAGAGTGGTCTGCTTAATTCAGACACTCTGTTCATCACCACCCCCTTTTCTTAATCGTTTTTGGCCACTATAGGTGTGGCAGGGTATACTCAGACATGAGTCCCTTTCTCACTGCACCATCAGGATTCAAGCAAGCCGGGCCGAAGACGGCTGAAATGCCAGAAACCGGTCCCCGGTAGCTTGTCTCCTTTCTGGTGAAGAATTGGCTTGGTAGTTTAGTCTGCCCTGTTCCCATGATGCACTTGGCCAGGGACTGACTGATTTGCATATAGCCAGGTTCTGAGCTGGGATGGTGCAGTGAGATAAATAACGGTGATGGATCAAGCCCTGATCTTTGGACTGGGTAAGAGTGGTCTGCTTAATTCAGACACTCTGTTCATCACCACCCCCTTTTCTTAATCGTTTTTGGCCACTATAGGTGTGGCAGGGTATACTCAGACATGAGTCCCTTTCTCATTGCACCATCAGGATTCAAGCAAGCCGGGCCGAAGACGGCTGAAATGCCAGAAACCGGTCCAGGGTAGCTTGTCTCCTTTCTGGTGAAGAATTGGCTGGGTAGTTTAGTCTGCCCTGTTCCCATGATGCACTGGGTCAGGGACAGACTGATTTGCATATAGCCAGGTTCTGAGCTGGGATGGTGCAGTGAGATAAATAACGTTGATGGATCAAGCCCTGATCTTTGGACTGGGTAAGAGTGGTCTGCTTAATTCAGACACTCTGTTCATCACCACCCCCTTTTCTTAATCGTTTTTGGCCACTATAGGTGTGGCAGGGTATACTCAGACATGAGTCCCTTTCTCACTGCACCATCAGGATTCAAGCAAGCCGGGCCGAAGACGGCTGAAATGCCAGAAACCGGTCCCCGGTAGCTTGTCTCCTTTCTGGTGAAGAATTGGCTTGGTAGTTTAGTCTGCCCTGTTCCCATGATGCACTGGGCCAGGGACAGACTGATTTGCATATAGCCAGGTTCTGAGCTGGGATGGTGCAGTGAGATAAATAACGGTGATGGATCAAGCCCTGATCTTTGAACTGGGTAAGAGTGGTCTGCTTAATTCAGACACTCTGGTCATCACCACCCCCTTTTCTTAATCGTTTTTGGCCACTATAGGTGTGGCAGGGTATACTCAGACATGAGTCCCTTTCTCACTGCACCATCAGGATTCAAGCAAGCCGGGCCGAAGACGGCTGAAATGCCAGAAACCGGTCCCCGGTAGCTTGTCTCCTTTCTGGTGAAGAATTGGCTTGGTAGTTTAGTCTGCCCTGTTCCCATGATGCACTTGGCCAGGGACAGACTGATTTGCATATAGCCAGGTTCTGAGCTGGGATGGTGCAGTGAGATAAATAACGGTGATGGATCAAGCCCTGATCTTTGGACTGGGTAAGAGTGGTCTGCTTAATTCAGACACTCTGTTCATCACCACCCCCTTTTCTTAATCGTTTTTGGCCACTATAGGTGTGGCAGGGTATACTCAGACATGAGTCCCTTTCTCACTGCACCATCAGGATTCAAGCAAGCCGGGCCGAAGACGGCTGAAATGCCAGAAACCGGTCCCCGGTAGCTTGTCTACTTTCTGGTGAAGAATTGGCTTGGTAGTTTAGTCTGCCCTGTTCCCATGATGCACTGGGCCAGGGACAGACTGATTTGCATATAGCCAGGTTCTGAGCTGGGATGGTGCAGTGAGATAAATGACGGTGATGGATCAAGCCCTGATCTTTGGACTGGGTAAGAGTGGTCTACTTAATTCAGACACTCTGTTCATCACCACCCCCTTTTCTTAATCGTTTTTGGCCACTATAGGTGTGGCAGGGTATACTCAGACATGAGTCCCTTTCTCACTGCACCATCAGGATTCAAGCAAGCCGGGCCGAAGACGGCTGAAATGCCAGAAACCGGTCCCCGGTAGCTTGTCTCCTTTCTGGTGAAGAATTGGCTTGGTAGTTTAGTCTGCCCTGTTCCCATGATGCACTGGGCCAGGGACAGACTGATTTGCATATAGCCAGGTTCTGAGCTGGGAATGGTGCAGTGAGATAAATAACGGTGATGGATCAAGCCCTGATCTTTGGACTGGGTAAGAGTGGTCTGCTTAATTCAGACACTCTGTTCATCACCACCCCCTTTTCTTAATCGTTTTTGGCCACTATAGGTGTGGCAGGGCATACTCAGACATGAGTCCCTTTCTCACTGCACCATCAGGATTCAAGCAAGCCGGGCCGAAGACGGCTGAAATGCCAGAAACCGGTCCCCGGTAGCTTGTCTCCTTTCTGGTGAAGAATTGGCTTGGTAGTTTAGTCTGCCCTGTTCCCATGATGCACTGGGCCAGGGACAGACTGATTTGCATATAGCCAGGTTCTGAGCTGGGAATTGCGCAGTGAGATAAATAACGGTGATGGATCAAGCCCTGATCTTTGGACTGGGTAAGAGTGGTCTGCTTAATTCAGACACTCTGTTCATCACCACCCCCTTTTCTTAATCGTTTTTGGCCACTATAGGTGTGGCAGGGTATACTCAGACATGAGTCCCTTTCTCACTGCACCATCAGGATTCAAGCAAGCCGGGCCGAAGACGGCTGAAATGCCAGAAACCGGTCCCCGGTAGCTTGTCTCCTTTCTGGTGAAGAATTGGCTTGGTAGTTTAGTCTGCCCTGTTCCCATGATGCACTGGGCCAGGGACAGACTGATTTGCATATAGCCAGGTTCTGAGCTGGGAATTGTGCAGTGAGATAAATAACGGTGATGGATCAAGCCCTGATCTTTGGACTGGGTAAGAGTGGTCTGCTTAATTCAGACACTCTGTTCATCACCACCCCCTTTTCTTAATCGTTTTTGGCCACTATAGGTGTGGCAGGGTATACTCAGACATGAGTCCCTTTCTCACTGCACCATCAGGATTCAAGCAAGCCGGGCCGAAGACGGCTGAAATGCCAGAAACCGGTCCCCGGTAGCTTGTCTCCTTTCTGGTGAAGAATTGGCTTGGTAGTTTAGTCTGCCCTGTTCCCATGATGCACTGGGCCAGGGACAGACTGATTTGCATATAGCCAGGTTCTGAGCTGGGATGGTGCAGTGAGATAAATAACGGTGATGGATCAAGCCCTGATCTTTGGACTGGGTAAGAGTGGTCTGCTTAATTCAGACACTCTGTTCATCACCACCCCCTTTTCTTAATCGTTTTTGGCCACTATAGGTGTGGCAGGGTATACTCAGACATGAGTCCCTTTCTCACTGCACCATCAGGATTCAAGCAAGCCGGGCCGAAGACGGCTGAAATGCCAGAAACCGGTCCCCGGTAGCTTGTCTACTTTCTGGTGAAGAATTGGCTTGGTAGTTTAGTCTGCCCTGTTCCCATGATGCACTGGGCCAGGGACAGACTGATTTGCATATAGCCAGGTTCTGAGCTGGGATGGTGCAGTGAGATAAATAACGGTGATGGATCAATCCCTGATCTTTGGACTGGGTAAGAGTGGTCTGCTTAATTCAGACACTCTGTTCATCACCACCCCCTTTTCTTAATCGTTTTTGGCCACTATAGGTGTGGCAGGGTATACTCAGACATGAGTCCCTTTCTCACTGCACCATCAGGATTCAAGCAAGCCGGGCCGAAGACGGCTGAAATGCCAGAAACCGGTCCCCGGTAGCTTGTCTACTTTCTGGTGAAGAATTGGCTTGGTAGTTTAGTCTGCCCTGTTCCCATGATGCACTGGGCCAGGGACAGACTGATTTGCATATAGCCAGGTTCTGAGCTGGGATGGTGCAGTGAGATAAATAACGGTGATGGATCAAGCCCTGATCTTTGGACTGGGTAAGAGTGGTCTGCTTAATTCAGACACTCTGTTCATCACCACCCCCTTTTCTTAATCGTTTTTGGCCACTATAGGTGTGGCAGGGTATACTCAGACATGAGTCCCTTTCTCACTGCACCATCAGGATTCAAGCAAGCCGGGCCGAAGACGGCTGAAATGCCAGAAACCGGTCCCCGGTAGCTTGTCTCCTTTCTGGTGAAGAATTGGCTTGGTAGTTTAGTCTGCCCTGTTCCCATGATGCACTGGGCCAGGGACAGACTGATTTGCATATAGCCAGGTTCTGAGCTGGGATGGTGCAGTGAGATAAATAACGGTGATGGATCAAGCCCTGATCTTTGGACTGGGTAAGAGTGGTCTGCTTAATTCAGACACTCTGTTCATCACCACCCCCTTTTCTTAATCGTTTTTGGCCACTATAGGTGTGGCAGGGTATACTCAGACATGAGTCCCTTTCTCACTGCACCATCAGGATTCAAGCAAGCCGGGCCGAAGACGGCTGAAATGCCAGAAACCGGTCCCCGGTAGCTTGTCTCCTTTCTGGTGAAGAATTGGCTTGGTAGTTTAGTCTGCCCTGTTCCCATGATGCACTTGGCCAGGGACTGACTGATTTGCATATAGCCAGGTTCTGAGCTGGGATGGTGCAGTGAGATAAATAACGGTGATGGATCAAGCCCTGATCTTTGGACTGGGTAAGAGTGGTCTGCTTAATTCAGACACTCTGTTCATCACCACCCCCTTTTCTTAATCGTTTTTGGCCACTATAGGTGTGGCAGGGTATACTCAGACATGAGTCCCTTTCTCACTGCACCATCAGGATTCAAGCAAGCCGGGCCGAAGACGGCTGAAATGCCAGAAACCGGTCCCCGGTAGCTTGTCTCCTTTCTGGTGAAGAATTGGCTTGGTAGTTTAGTCTGCCCTGTTCCCATGATGCACTGGGCCAGGGACAGACTGATTTGCATATAGCCAGGTTCTGAGCTGGGATGGTGCAGTGAGATAAATAACGGTGATGGATCAAGCCCTGATCTTTGGACTGGGTAAGAGTGGTCTGCTTAATTCAGACACTCTGTTCATCACCACCCCCTTTTCTTAATCGTTTTTGGCCACTATAGGTGTGGCAGGGTATACTCAGACATGAGTCCCTTTCTCACTGCACCATCAGGATTCAAGCAAGCCGGGCCGAAGACGGCTGAAATGCCAGAAACCGGTCCCCGGTAGCTTGTCTACTTTCTGGTGAAGAATTGGCTTGGTAGTTTAGTCTGCCCTGTTCCCATGATGCACTGGGCCAGGGACAGACTGATTTGCATATAGCCAGGTTCTGAGCTGGGATGGTGCAGTGAGATAAATAACGGTGATGGATCAAGCCCTGATCTTTGGACTGGGTAAGAGTGGTCTGCTTAATTCAGACACTCTGTTCATCACCACCCCCTTTTCTTAATCGTTTTTGGCCACTATAGGTGTGGCAGGGTATACTCAGACATGAGTCCCTTTCTCACTGCACCATCAGGATTCAAGCAAGCCGGGCCGAAGACGGCTGAAATGCCAGAAACCGGTCCCCGGTAGCTTGTCTCCTTTCTGGTGAAGAATTGGCTTGGTAGTTTAGTCTGCCCTGTTCCCATGATGCACTGGGCCAGGGACAGATTGATTTGCATATAGCCAGGTTCTGAGCTGGGATGGTGCAGTGAGATAAATAACGGTGATGGATCAAGCCCTGATCTTTGGACTGGGTAAGAGTGGTCTGCTTAATTCAGACACTCTGTTCATCACCACCCCCTTTTCTTAATCGTTTTTGGCCACTATAGGTGTGGCAGGGTATACTCAGACATGAGTCCCTTTCTCACTGCACCATCAGGATTCAAGCAAGCCGGGCCGAAGACGGCTGAAATGCCAGAAACCGGTCCCCGGTAGCTTGTCTCCTTTATGGTGAAGAATTGGCTTGGTAGTTTAGTCTGCCCTGTTCCCATGATGCACTTGGCCAGGGACTGACTGATTTGCATATAGCCAGGTTCTGAGCTGGGATGGTGCAGTGAGATAAATAACGGTGATGGATCAAGCCCTGATCTTTGGACTGGGTAAGAGTGGTCTGCTTAATTCAGACACTCTGTTCATCACCACCCCCTTTTCTTAATCGTTTTTGGCCACTATAGGTGTGGCAGGGTATACTCAGACATGAGTCCCTTTCTCATTGCACCATCAGGATTCAAGCAAGCCGGGCCGAAGACGGCTGAAATGCCAGAAACCGGTCCAGGGTAGCTTGTCTCCTTTCTGGTGAAGAATTGGCTGGGTAGTTTAGTCTGCCCTGTTCCCATGATGCACTGGGTCAGGGACAGACTGATTTGCATATAGCCAGGTTCTGAGCTGGGATGGTGCAGTGAGATAAATAACGTTGATGGATCAAGCCCTGATCTTTGGACTGGGTAAGAGTGGTCTGCTTAATTCAGACACTCTGTTCATCACCACCCCCTTTTCTTAATCGTTTTTGGCCACTATAGGTGTGGCAGGGTATACTCAGACATGAGTCCCTTTCTCACTGCACCATCAGGATTCAAGCAAGCCGGGCCGAAGACGGCTGAAATGCCAGAAACCGGTCCCCGGTAGCTTGTCTCCTTTCTGGTGAAGAATTGGCTTGGTAGTTTAGTCTGCCCTGTTCCCATGATGCACTGGGCCAGGGACAGACTGATTTGCATATAGCCAGGTTCTGAGCTGGGATGGTGCAGTGAGATAAATAACGGTGATGGATCAAGCCCTGATCTTTGGACTGGGTAAGAGTGGTCTGCTTAATTCAGACACTCTGGTCATCACCACCCCCTTTTCTTAATCGTTTTTGGCCACTATAGGTGTGGCAGGGTATACTCAGACATGAGTCCCTTTCTCACTGCACCATCAGGATTCAAGCAAGCCGGGCCGAAGACGGCTGAAATGCCAGAAACCGGTCCCCGGTAGCTTGTCTCCTTTCTGGTGAAGAATTGGCTTGGTAGTTTAGTCTGCCCTGTTCCCATGATGCACTTGGCCAGGGACAGACTGATTTGCATATAGCCAGGTTCTGAGCTGGGATGGTGCAGTGAGATAAATAACGGTGATGGATCAAGCCCTGATCTTTGGACTGGGTAAGAGTGGTCTGCTTAATTCAGACACTCTGTTCATCACCACCCCCTTTTCTTAATCGTTTTTGGCCACTATAGGTGTGGCAGGGTATACTCAGACATGAGTCCCTTTCTCACTGCACCATCAGGATTCAAGCAAGCCGGGCCGAAGACGGCTGAAATGCCAGAAACCGGTCCCCGGTAGCTTGTCTACTTTCTGGTGAAGAATTGGCTTGGTAGTTTAGTCTGCCCTGTTCCCATGATGCACTGGGCCAGGGACAGACTGATTTGCATATAGCCAGGTTCTGAGCTGGGATGGTGCAGTGAGATAAATGACGGTGATGGATCAAGCCCTGATCTTTGGACTGGGTAAGAGTGGTCTACTTAATTCAGACACTCTGTTCATCACCACCCCCTTTTCTTAATCGTTTTTGGCCACTATAGGTGTGGCAGGGTATACTCAGACATGAGTCCCTTTCTCACTGCACCATCAGGATTCAAGCAAGCCGGGCCGAAGACGGCTGAAATGCCAGAAACCGGTCCCCGGTAGCTTGTCTCCTTTCTGGTGAAGAATTGGCTTGGTAGTTTAGTCTGGCCTGTTCCCATGATGCACTGGGCCAGGGACAGACTGATTTGCATATAGCCAGGTTCTGAGCTGGGATGGTGCAGTGAGATAAATGACGGTAATAGATCAAGCCCTGATCTTTGGACTGGGTAAGAGTGGTCTGCTTAATTCAGACACTCTGTTCATCACCACCCCCTTTTCTTAATCGTTTTTGGTCACTATAGGTGTGGCAGGGTATACTCAGACATGAGTCCCTTTCTCACTGCACCATCAGGATTCAAGCAAGCCGGGCCGAAGACGGCTGAAATGCCAGAAACCGGTCCCCGGTAGCTTGTCTCCTTTCTGGTGAAGAATTGGCTTGGTAGTTTAGTCTGCCCTGTTCCCATGATGCACTGGGCCAGGGACAGACTGATTTGCATATAGCCAGGTTCTGAGCTGGGATGGTGCAGTGAGATAAATAACGGTGATGGATCAAGCCCTGATCTTTGGACTGGGTAAGAGTGGTCTGCTTAATTCAGACACTCTGTTCATCACCACCCCCTTTTCTTAATCGTTTTTGGCCACTATAGGTGTGGCAGGGTATACTCAGACATGAGTCCCTTTCTCACTGCACCATCAGGATTCAAGCAAGCCGGGCCGAAGACGGCTGAAATGCCAGAAACCGGTCCCCGGTAGCTTGTCTCCTTTCTGGTGAAGATTTGGCTTGGTAGTTTAGTCTGCCCTGTTCCCATGATGCACTGGGCCAGGGACAGACTGATTTGCATATAGACAGGTTCTGAGCTGGGATGGTGCAGTGAGATAAATAACGGTGATGGATCAAGCCCTGATCTTTGGACTGGGTAAGAGTGGTCTGCTTAATTCAGACACTCTGTTCATCACCACCCCCTTTTCTTAATCGTTTTTGGCCACTGTAGGTGTGGCAGGGTATACTCAGACATGAGTCCCTTTCTCACTGCACCATCAGGATTCAAGCAAGCCGGGCCGAAGACGGCTGAAATGCCAGAAACCGGTCCCCGGTAGCTTGTCTCCTTTCTGGTGAAGAATTGGCTTGGTAGTTTAGTCTGCCCTGTTCCCATGATGCACTGGGCCAGGGACAGACTGATTTGCATATAGCCAGGTTCTGAGCTGGGATGGTGCAGTGAGATAAATAACGGTGATGGATCAAGCCCTGATCTTTGGACTGGGTAAGAGTGGTCTGCTTAATTCAGACACTCTGTTCATCCCCACCCCCTTTTCTTAAGTGTTACAAGACCAGGCAGGATTCGCACCCAACAGATCAACCACTCACAACCTCCGCACTATTTTTGTGCTATATCACCACTTAGACCCTTACACCCCAGCAGCAGCGGCATTACTAGATGTGGCGAAAGCCTTTGATTCCGTTGAGTGGGTGTACATGCAAACAGTCCTAAGGAGGATGGGCTTAACTGAGTGCTTTCTAAAATAGATAGAACTATTGTATACAGACCCCAGTGCCAGAGTTAGGATAAACTGTCACACGTCAGTCGGACGCCATAAGTATAAGTCGCGGCACGAGACAGGGATACCCGCTTTCCGCTATCCTATTTACGCTGATAGTAGAACCACTGGCATGTAAAATACGTCAGCTGCACCCAGAAGCAGCACTACAATTTCACCTCCCCCCACTCAGCATCTCTCTTTATGCTGATGACATAGTGCTCTTTACTCAACACCCGGACACATACTTAAACGCACTTATTAGGGAATATATCCGATTTGAGCACCTCTCTGGCGTACGAATTAACTGGCAGTTTTATTCAGAAAGAGGACTCATCACTAAGCACACACAACACACAAATGAAGCAGGTCCGCTCACATGCGTTTACAGGCAGCGATGAAGGACTTATATGAGTCCTTCCTGGATGAACCGCCTACTTTATTATCTCTACAAGCACTGTTGACTGCACCTAGTCTCCGGAAACTGATCACCCGGTTGTACAACACATCACAAGCAGAACAAAAAGGTTCAGTAGATAAATCACTCAGCAAATGGGAAACGATGCTGGGAGAAACTATAAGTGAACAGGACTGGGACTATAGCTACACCTAACTGTAATTGATAACACCTAACTGTAATATACGGCTAATACATTTTAAATTTCTACACCAATTTTATTATACTCCGTCCCAATTACACAAATATGGCCTCTGACAAACTGAAAAATGTTACAGGTGTGAGGCATTAGGGGCTTACTTCCTACACAAAGCATGGGCCTGCCCACAGATACATAAATATTGGGAGGAAGTGACGGGGCATTAACCACCATGCTGCCCGAGACAATACCCAACGCACCACGAGCGTGCTTTCTGGGAATGTACAAGATAACCCCAGCAAACAGGAGGAAATTCTTGGCAGTACCGCTTCTGCTAGCCAAGCGACGGGTAGCTCTTAGGTGGGGCAGTAAGCTTCCCCCTAGGTTCAAAGACTGGCTCAAGGACATGACATACTGCAAGGACACCCTAGAGATCTATTCGGAAAACAAACCACAAGCATCCAGACCTAGGGATTACTGGGAGCCTCTGCTGCAATACCTCCAAAATGCACAGACGGATGAGTGCACATAAGAACATAAACAAAAATGACAGATGAATATATGGTGATACTGGTGGGTTCTCAATGGGGAGTCGACTGGAGCAACTTAATACTGTGGTATGTATAAAAAAGTATGATGGTAACGCGGACATTGCAATGTTAGAAGGTTTTATTTCTCATCACAGAGTGTTGCTGTGCCTTGCAGAGGCTGTTGAGATTGTGTTACTCCCTGATGCAGTACGATGCAAATATAACAATGTACATGATGAATAATGCTATGTGATGTACGACTATACTATGTAAGTAAATGCTTCTATCTGTTATTAGTTATATTCTCGATGCAGACTAGACTCAATAAACACATTTTTTTTAAACTGTGGTTGAACACCTAAGGGCCTATGAGAAACGGATGATAGTGTACCTGGATGACATTCTCCTCAAGGCCCAATGCCCACACATGCTATCAGTGCATCTGGGAAAAACTGGGGAGCTTCTCCAGTCCCTGGGTTTATTATCAATGACAAGAAATCCGCCCTTTTCCCTTCCCGAACCCTTACCTTCCTGGGTTTCGTGATCAACTCGGTGGCTACAAGCGTCAGTCTTCCATCCAGGAAAATGGGCAAGATAAGACACTTAGTAAGCAGAACCCTGTTCAAACCGTCCCCCTCCCTCCAGCAGATAGTCAGAGTAGCTAGCCTCCTGTCATACTTCACTACGGTCATTGTTCCTGAACACCTACACTTCAGGGCCCTACAGTGTTTAAAGTCAAGGGTGAATTGTGGTGGTTGCGAACATATGCGAAGGCCTGGAATGAGAGCACAATCTACGGATTTCAACCCAATCTCGTGATCAAATCATGTACCAGTGGCACTGGTTGAGGTGCAGGTTGTGGTGAGTTAACCACCAGATGCGGCTGGTCTGCCGCAGAACAGTCCCTGCACATCAATTACCTCGAACTGATGGCGGGTTCCTTCATTGAGAGGTGTTGGAACAAGGACCGCATGCATTGTTGTGTTCTCCTAAAAATGGACAATGTAGAGGCAGTCTGTAACATCAATCATCTGGGGTTCACGAGGACCAGAGCCCTCTCAGATCTGGCCAAGAGGTATTGGGATGATTGCCTCGATTATCTTGTTTCGGTGGTGGCGGAACACATTACGGGCATGGCCAACCAGGTCGCAGATTGGCAATCAGGACACCTCAAGGATACGAGCCTGTGGCAACTGCTCCCGTCCATGTTCCAAGCCCTCTTGGACCGCTGGGGTCTATTCACGATAGATCTATTTGCCTACCCTGTCAACTACCCTGGTACTTTCGTTGGAGACTGGATCCCTGCCCGGTGGCAACCAATGCCTTCTTTAAGGACTGGTCGCTGAAGAAAGGCAATGTTTCCCCGCCCCCTTTGCCCTGACAGTGAGTTTCACTGCACAAACTTGCAGACCGGTGGTGGATCTGGTGGCAGTGGCCCCGATGTGGAAGACGTAAGTTTGGTTTCCAGTTCTGATGGAGCTTTCTTAGGATTTTCCAATCCGTCTACCCCTTTGTCCGCATCTTCTCTGGGAATCCCCACCATCTAACGATGAAGAGAACCCTCCAACTCCTGGCATAGAGGATTACAGTTCTCGATGGCAAGTCCCAGTACTTTTTAAAAGCACTGTGGACCTGGTTTCTTGAGCCTAGGCGGATGGTCCAGTCAAAGGCTACCGATTGGCTTGGTCTCGAGAGTTGGGTTGGTGCCAGCAAAGGGACCTGGATCCCAATGATACAGACATTGCCAATATCTTGAATTTTCTGGCTTGATTAGTAGTATGACGGGATGGCCTATAGATCATCAACACTTTTACCTCAGCGATTTCCGCAAGCCAGCCTTCCAGTGGGGGAAAAGCCCCTGGTCTGGAATTGCTCGCCTCTTCCTCCGGAGCCGAGGTATTCGTTGTTTGGGACGTCGAGACACTCCTGACCCTCGTCCTTCCCAGGCCTAGTAACATATACCTTTTTTGAAAGCAGATGTTGGCAAAGCTGGCCACTCTTTTATGCCTAGTCTCCTAAAGACGGGTCTCAGATGTCTGAGCTTTAGATATTATGGGGAGGACGTTTACCCCAGATGGGGTCACTTTCCATGTTTCTAGACGGATGAAGGGTAACTCATGTCTGATTTCAAACCTGGCTTTTGCACGTTCTAGAAAACGATATATGGTTCATTGTATCAAGACTAATTAGACCTTAAATGAGGAGCTATGCCACCATGTAGAGCGGCAACTGCTCACTGTCCTTGGAACAATATATAAGGCGGTCGCTTCCCCGACCATTGCACAATGGGTTTGACGGACCAGGCAAGAAGGCTGGCATTGACACAAAAGTGTTCGGGGCACATTCTACCGGAGGAGCTATGGCGTCTAAGGCCTTCGCACTTGGAGCTCGCTGGAAGGATATTTTAAATGCAGCGGACTGGTCCTCAGATTTAACCTTCAAAAGGTTCTATTTCAAGCTAGTCCCCTCAATTGCAGCTCTAGTAGTGGATAAGCTTTAAACTAGCATAATCCTCGCCTCCGTTCCTGACATAGAATGAAAAATGGCCTAGCTTATGTAACGAAAAGTTTCAATTCTACTAAAGACAACGAGGAGAGGATTAGCCCACACAGTGCTCTTACATTGTTGCCCACCAGAGGATAAAAGTACTATGTTTTGTATTATGTTGACAAATTGTCTGAAGTACATGTTCTAGCTGGGGGGGTGGGGGGGGTCTGTCTCTTCCAATGCATTGTATTAGTACCAATTGTATTATTTTGGCCCCCTTTGAGGTAACAATTGACAGAAAGTTGATCCGTTGGTTCCTGCAGTATCGAAATCTTCCAAACAGGATTAAGGTTTTCCACATCTGGTTTTTGTTGCATGAAGAAAGAGGGAGAGAGCGAAGACAGAAGCTGTTGAAGAGATATCCTGGTTCCTGACTGGCTGATGGACTTTTCTTCCTTTCCCTAGGGGTTGTGGGAAATGAAGTCTTTTGTTAATCTTGACATGGCTACTGTTAAAATAAATGAGGAAAGAATAGCATAATCCTTGCCTTTGTGTCCTTAATAAAAATGTAACTTCCTGTTACATAAGCTAGGAAACAGGATGAGTTAAATAACTCAACCTTTGTTAAATTTGGCTAGTTAAATCTGACAAATGTAAATAGGTGAAAAGCATACACTATTTACTGTATCATGCAGATTTTGGTATGTTAAACACCAAAATTAGAATGTTATTTGCCAATAACTCGTAATAGGTATTATTTATCACACCCAATTAATAATGCACCTTGTGGTATGGTTATTTGTAATCATGCGCTAAATGAGGCAGTAAAACCGCATCCAGTAAAAAACGCACCTGGCAATTTCAGTATTTTTGGGGTATTTTATAACAGCAGGAATGAGAATGTAGCACACCAGCATTACTTTACTGCACTTTCACAGCCTGACAAAAGCATTATTCATACAGGAAACATGCCATTAGTTCAGGCTAGAGTGCCAAACCTTATGCTCATCACAGATACATCGCTCTGGATATGGCATACAGTTGAGTGACAATGGCTGAAGGACCTAGTTATATTGGCGTCTGTTGCAGTTGCCATGGGTGCGGTGAAACTAAGAATTTCCATGGAGCGGAGTACAACTCAGGAAATAATTACAGCCAGCACCATTAATCAGACAATAATTACACAGCTAGACGAGGTCCACAGCCTGGCATTCAGCCAACACTTCTGCCTCACGATGCTAAACAGAGAAAAAAGGAAGTGGGAATATTCTGCATCTAAGTAAATTTATTTGCAATTGTCCGATTAACAAATTTCAAAGGCATGCAACTTTAACACTCAAAACAAAAATTGATTTACAGAATGAAACTGGCAACAAATGCAGAGGGCTATTTAAACCCTGTATAATTCCTCTTGGTGCTTCCTTTTTCTGCAACTGGGCCATACCATGCCGCCATACTAATATTGGGTGGCAAATCACAACCATAATTAAACATATACAACAGAGAAACAACGACTGAAGCCAAGCATAGTCATTTGAAGACTTTTGCTTCTTCATATACCATTATCACTTTCCACATTGTTGGGGGGCGTGGCCTAGCCGCCTAAGATGGCAGACAGATCTCTCTGAAGCTCCCGCAGCCAGCCCACTTCAAAGGCCTACCACGGGAATTCCCATGAAGTAACAGCAGTTTCACGGACGGATATCGCCATCGGAACCCCCAGAGCGGGATCGGCGGCGGTCACAGCCGCAAACGGCGGCCCAGAACGGGCCCGGGACGCCATGATCGCTGCCCATGGGATCCCCTGCAAAATGGCTGCTGCATGTTGCATCAGCGGCGCTGGTGGGCCCAGCGCACTGACAAGTGCGCGGTGACCGGGCAGCGCTGCTGTGGCACCGAAGTGTGCATGTAGACCGACGGAGGAGGGCCCGGCCATGAAGTGACGGGGAGCTGCTGAGCGAGCACAGCGGGACTGAGAGCTGCGGAGTGCGGTCATCCGTGGAGCGGGAGAAGGCCATCCCCCCGCCGAAGAAGTCCTCAACCTGCCCGACCCTCTCTGAAAGAAGCGCGACCGCCGGAGACGCACAGACTGCCACCCTTAGCGAGGACGTGTCTAGCCACGGGGAACAGCACCAGTGCACAGACTCCACCTGCACCCTAAGAGGCGGCCATTGACCCGAGAGGCAGACGAGGCACTCCCCCGGGTCGGGGACAACGGACCCCAGGCGAGACACCCGACGTGAGCACCAGGTGAGGGGCCGCACTGCAGGGGGAAGTGAGCGGGCGCCGGACGCACTACTAACCCAGAGGCCCAGCATATCTAGGGCGGCCCGCGCGGCCAGGGGCACCTCCTCCCCCCACGGGAGCAGCGCCGTGCATCCACGCTTGTCTGGGCCACCAGGCCATTGTCCACAGGACAATCGCCCCCCCAACATCAGCGCGGGGCCCGGGAACCGCCCAGAGGGGGCCTGGGCAGTGCCTTCCGGTTCCCCCCCCCCCCCCAAGAAACGTACATATTAATACGCTGGGTCACCGCCAAAAGCCACCTGACTGGGAACAACACGCCGAGGGAGGACCAAGGGACCAGGGAATAGTGACCAAGTGCTGGCAGCAATAGATGACCATAGGAAATTGTCATATAAAGTGTCTCAGGGGGAGCAGAAACTCCTCACGCTGCACCCGCAGGTGCAACAACACCACAGCGACATCGCTGACCTCCAAGCAAGACTCAAGACCCTAGAAAGCAAAACAGACGACTTGGAAGGGCGCTCTCGCAGGAGTAACATCCGCGTCATGAACTTACCGGAGGGGGCATAGGGGACCGACCCCATACAGTTCATCACTGACTGGATCAACACCTTCACACCATTCACAGATCTGACCCCCTTCTTCTCTGTGGAAAGAGCGCATAGAGTCCCGGCATGCAAACCGAAGACGGGTCTACCCCCAAGACCTTTCCTGATGAAACTCCTCCACTACCAAGACAGGGATGCGATCCTAAGAGCGGCCAGGACACACGGCAGAATACAAGTGGAGGACAAACAAGTCATGCTCTTCCCTGACTACTCCCGGGCAGTGCAACAAAAGAGGACCACGTTCCAGGCGGTAAAAAGAGCTCTCCGGCTCAAGAACATCCAACATGCCCTCCTATTTCCAGCCAAACTCAAAATAATCCACGACGGCACCACCCACTTCTTCACAGACCCGAGAGCCGCAGACACCTGGGTAGAGCAGCACACGCAGCCCCGCACAACACCGGCGAGCTCACAAAGCAATCCACAGTTGCGGCGGCCGCGTGGCCAGAGGCGCAGGATCACCCTTACGCAACTCAGTACCCATTCCACCCCGCCGGGAAAGGCTCCCCGGACCTCACCCAGATCATGGTGGAACGCAGAAAAGCACTCAAGGCGGTGGCTGCGCTGGACCCACCGGAGGAAGCATCAGATGTTGACAATGGTCCACACTTGTTTAGCTCAGAAGAAGAAACTAGCAACGCTCGGGTCTCCCTCGAAGGGTCGCAAACATCCCCAAGGGTGACACACCAGACCTCGGACTTGCTGATGTAACAATAGATGGGTGTATGGACAACTCACACCAAGACGACCAAATCAGCGACATCCCGCCCCCATAGGCCCAAGGCGGCTCAGGATAAAAGGAATGAGGACAGATCTATGGACAGAACCCGAGGAGCAACCGGATTGACCTCGCACGCCTCCGGCAACTTCCAGCAGCACTCAAGTTACCTATGGAGTCACTTACGAACTCATATTCACTTTGGTGGTGGAGCCGGCTGCGCCAGAGAGGGAACCGGGTCATCGCCTCCCCTACAATAGACAAACAAGCCTACATGTTCTGCAGTTTGGACGTATTGCCCCGTTCAATAGGTCCCCTCTGTTGGGATTGTTTCCCGAAGTTGAACTTTGTTCCCCCCAATCGTTATAATTTTCCTAGTGACAGTACCACTTCCCTTATGGCAATAGCGGTGCGCAGTCTGAGCGGGGACCTTTGGGGCGGTGGGAAACATGGAGACCGGGGGAGGGGGGGGGGTTTGGGGATGGGAGAAGGACACGAGGGGCCCACAAGCTCCGTACAAGACACAGCTATAATATGACACCCACGTCACTACACTCAGATCTTAAAATCATAACATTGAATGTTAGAGGAATGCAGACTGCCGCTAAGCGATATTCCATATATGCATACATAAAATGACAACAGGCGCAAGTGGCCCTCCTACAGGAGACCCACCTGACAAACCTAGAGGTAGGCCATCTCGAACGAAAGTGGCGAGGCATCATCTGTGCCACAAAATACTCGGCCTTCGCGAGAGGGGCACTGGTGTGGATTAGACCTGGAGTGCCCTTCAAGGAACACACCCGTTTAGTGGACAATAGTAGTTGCTATGCCTTCATTAGTGGCCTCCTAGAGGGTCAACCGATCCTACTAGGTAGCATCTATGCCCCAAACACGGATCAAGATCGGCCCGCTACACTGTGAACCCTTGGCTACTGGGAGGGGACTACAATTGTGTGTTGGACCTACTCCTTGACAGATCAACCCCCCCCCCCAGAGCTCCCCAGCACACAAACAAACTGAAGGTTTCCGCAACTGGGTGGGGCGCTGGGCACTGATTGACATTTAGAGGTCGCGGCACCCAACGACCAGATTATACTCATTCCACTCTATCCCGCATGACCTTAGGGTGCGCTTAGACAGATTCCTCTGCTCCCCTACGATACTATCCACAATACATCACACCGACTACCTAGGCCGCACTGTTTCGGATCACGACGCACGTGTGGTAACATTGCGCTGGCGCCCACCCCACCCACCGGTTCCCACGTGGCGACTCCACACAAGAGTGCCTTACTGATCAAGTTTTTTGCCACACACACGGGGGTTCCGCGTCCACTAGGGGTTTAGAATGGGACGCATACAAAGTCACGGCACGAGGACACTGCATCCAACAAATAGTGCGGGTATGGAGAACATTAGAATCGGCTTTAAATGAGGCGGAAAAAGCACTGGCATCAATTTCCTGCGCCTCAGACCAAGGCGGGGTCCCCCCCGAACAAATAGGAGAGGCAAAGCTGACATACGCAGAGACACTCCGGGACCTACGGAAATACAACTTCCGCAAATATGCAACCCGCACACATAGGGAGGGAAACAGGGCGGGCGCTCTTCTAGCATGGATGGCCAAACAAGACACGACTCCGCAACCAGTCAGAGAGCTCACAGATGACACAGGCCAAATGCACTACACTCAAACCGGTATCCTTAATACATTTTGCACCTACTACACAGGAATTTATCACAATCCCACGCTAACGCCGCACGACGCTTTGCAAAAATTCCTAGGTGAGCACAGACTTCCTGTCATATCCCCGGAGGACCGAAGGGATCTAGACAAGAAAATTAAGGCCTCAGAGATCAATCATGCCATAGGTTCTCTTGCTCGTAAGAAGGCTCCGGGGATGGATGGGTTCCCTTTAGAGTATTATAGCATATTCAAACCTCAACTGGTGCCCCGACTCGCTCTCGCACTTGAAGAAGCCCTGGTCATGGGGATTCTACCTGCATGATTTCGGGAATCCACTATGGTTACATTTTTAAAGCCACACAGAGACCCCACACGCCCCTCCTCTTACAGACCCATCACGCTCCTCAACGCGGATTGTAAAATCTTGGGGAAAATACTAGCTGACCGCTACAGCCCACTCATACCCATGTTAATCCATCCGGATCAGTGCGGATTCGTGCCCCGGCGCAACACCTTTCACAATTTACGGAGACTTTTTCACATCCAAGACAGTGTCCGTGACAGGTACCCCAGAGCAGCATGACTGATATTCGACATAGAAAAAGCGTTTGATACGCTACTGTGGACGCATTTGTTTGCGTTCTTCAGACACTACAATATGGTTAGACTCTGTTAGTTTACACGCGGCTATTATACAAGGAGCTCACCGCTAGGGTGAGACTCGGTAAATTGATTTCGGATCCCTTCCCAATAGAACGAGGCACCAGGCAGGGTTGCCCACTCTCTCCTCTTCTATTCACACTGGCAGTCAAACCATTGGCCGCGGGGAGGGTACAGCCTGGGGGATACCAATCGCGGAGACGACGCACTGCGTCTCCCTGTAGCAGACGATCTGCTGATCTACGTCCGTGATGTCACGGAGGATCTTACCCCGACGACATCTTGTGACGTGGCACTACAAAGCCATAAGGGAGCTGACCAACGTCTCTTTAGGCAACCTGCTACAGACTTGGGAGGACGATATAGGCAGGGCATTCCATGATTCGGAATGGAAACGCGCCTTAGAATATACTAAAGAAAAAGTCTCCAGAAATGCGAGATTTAAAAATATACATTTCAACATTCTGCACCGGGCTTACCTCACGCCAGACAAACTTCAACACTACTACCCAGACACTCCATTCCATTGCCCACGATACAATTTGTCTGCAGCGCACTTTAAACACATATTTTGGGATTGCCCCTCCCTCCGGCAATACTGGGCCACGATATATCAGACACTTCGCATGTTGGTCAACCTCCCACAAGTCGAATCCTGGAAAGTTACCACGCTAGGCACCTACCATATGAAAGAGACAGAGAAATTACAGTGGAAATTCGCATCCTTTGCCCTTTTGCTAGCAAAAAGAGCCATTGCAATGCACTGGAGGGCCCCCGCGGGCCCCCCGGCAGCAGCCTGGATAGGAGCAGTAAAGAAATAGGGGGCGGCCGAGGAGGAACTTCTACAGGACGAGGAAGTCAAGGGAATGCGAAAGAACCCCATCTCATTAGAATGGGCACAACTACTCAAACAATTCCAGCATGAAACTACCCCGGAAATTGTCCCGGATCCCTCTCCTCCGCACACTCAAGCCTCCCCACGTCACCCCAGCCCATTGCCTGACACCTGAGTTCCCCGCACGCACAGCGAGACAAACCGACTATAGGCCCCCTTGAGGATAGGCTGCACTGTCCCCGGCGACTCGTATTTCCCCGTATCTCCCCATTTGTACGATGCCCACTGACCCCGACTAAGGTACCACATACTTTCAGTACTGTATAATACACTAGGAAAAGTTTCCCCCCACGACTAGATGTTTCCCTCGTATTGCAAGCCGGCGGTTCCGAGACCGGCGTACATTTCCCTAACTATTTATCACGGGACTGCAAATTGCAACGACACACACAGGGACAATACTCACACACAACTCCACCGGCACACGAGGTCATAGACGCGGGGTCGAGGGCCCTAGTGTAGGGTTGCTAGGCCCCCGTCTAACAGGCTATTGGCCCTGCCATATACGGCGAGCTGGAGAAGATAGTGACTGTGTGGCACTAGTGGACTGCAACATGTACTACTGTTCATTGAAATGTAACCCTCTACTATGTGCGATAATGTGTAATCCATTTTTCATTGTGCCTTACCCCCCCCTTTTCCGGGGAGGCGTGATATGTGAAAATTTAATAAAAAAATGTAAACAAAAAATCACTTTCCACATTGTTGTTTGTATGCAGAACATACTGCCTAGAACCCTTACAGGAGGTGTTAGATGTTTCAGAGCCCAAGGTATTGTGGAACTACTGACCATTTTCAACGTGATACTTGCAAGCCCTTTTTCGCTGTAGCCCAGAAACAGCTCTAGCAGTCTCACCAGTCTCAATCTTTCCAAAAAATTCAAAACACACACACACCTGCCCAAAATGGTGGCCGCCACTTTCTTCTCAGGTTGCACTCAGCCAAACACCCAACACCCAGGCAATCACAACTTTGCTGTTGGCATGTGGATCTGTGAACCTGCCCGGATCCGCGTTTCTAGATATACACCATTTTTTTACTTCAATAACTCCAAAACTACTGAACAGATTTACACCAAATTACAAAAAGCACTCTTTCTGGACCAAGATCTTTCTATCAAATTTAGTGTCATTCTGTTTAGCGGTTCGGTTTTCTGCCTGTTTATTCTTTGGTAGCTTCAAGTTTCATTCACCTTTTGCTTCGTTCCACTGCACACGTGCACATAATCTTTTTAAAAAATAGTCAATTTCAGTTCTAGACCTGGTAGAACAATCTCTGCTCTCATTTCATCTTTCATTTCAGGTTTTATTTTAAATGTATTGTAGTGATGGGTCCTTTTTTACTTATCTTTTTGCAAGGATATGTACACCACCTATAAATGGCGGAATTTTTACTTTTTATCACCGTTAATTTCATATGGCTGCAAAAAAAGAAACATCTTAGGACTGTGGAGGCATGTCTTTTGACTTTGTGAATGCTTCTTTCTGCTACTGCCTTTCCATTTGTAGCCTAAAACATATAAACGTACTCAATAAAGTTAGAATCATTACACTGAACCTTAGGCACAGGTGGTGGTAAATGGCAGGGTGTCCCGGCCAGTCCTCTTTTTAAAAATCGACTAAGCCTGCCTCCCAGGCGAAATTGAATCCAGCGGCAAAGCGAAACAGAGCTTGCTTGTGGGGGGGCGGAACCCGCGCCAACTCTCAAGGACTAGAAGACAGACATGCAGGGCTCGAGTCGGGGCACCACGCGGGTGGACGGCGTCCCCCACCCCCCCCCACCTATTTTACAGGGTGGACGCCGTCCCCCCTGCCAAACAGCTGGACTTCACCTTTTTGGCCTCTCTGGGACGAGATCGGAGCCACCTTTCGTGACGTCACTTCCTGTTGTGACGTCACTTCCGGTGACAGCGCCCCCCCCCCCCCCCCCCTTCTATTTTTTAGGACTTGTGCATGATGACAGAGAAGACAGTATATGAAAGTAGAGGCTGTCCCTAGAAGTGGAAAAGAACATGAGGGAAATTGAAAATGAATATTGAATATGTGTCGTTTCAGCGGCTGTGACAATAGTGTCACCGGCGAACGAGAGTGCAGTCTAACCTAGGCCCCGGGCACAACGATAACTGTGTAACCCTCTAAGGAATTAGGTCAAAAATGTGGTAATTATCAGATTGACCTCCACCTCCCTGGCACTGCGTGGCATATGTATAAGAATGTGGTGCTGTACAATGTGATAAACTACTTTAATCTACTAAACAGAAGTTATAAAAAATGTTTAAGTTAGAAGCCGAACAACAGTTTCATTGCACATTGTAGTAAAAAGAGTAATTTAAGAAATGTTACGTTCTGCATCTTAATTGGTCATCTCAGAATCATTGCTATTAGGACCATTAAGGCTTTGAGGTGTCCATTTTGCCAGCGTTCTTTGCTGAACTTTAATGAGCTGCGGTTTGTGTGGACGTGGACCTTTGTTATTATCCTCGGACCAGTCCTATGTCTGCATGTGTTCTCCCAACTATCAAATGGACTGTTCAATTTCACATTTCCAATGTAGCACACATTGATACACCTCGACAGACCGGCCAACCTAAGAAGACTTTTCAATGTATGAGGGAGAAGGGGTGTGGCTTTGTGGCAGGACGGGCCATGACGGTCTTTGGACCCCCTGCTCTGTCAAAAGAGCCACAGCTATCCTCCACCACACCACACCACTTCCTTTGTCCCCTGGTGCTTTGAATTGAAGCCGAGCTGTGTAGAGCATCCACACCTGTGCTGGAAAGGGGTGCCAGCTGGCATTCTGATTGCACCTAGGCTTTACACCACGTGCCCATGCGATGAGGCATGAACCCGTGTCACACAGCAGATCCGTATGAGCTGGCAGGCCGGCCTTGCTCTAAGACTCAACACATGTTATATGCAACCACAATATTCAATGACACCTGGTTATCTTGTGACCTACCTTTTAGGAAGAGAAGGCCAGATGCAGGTTTGCGATCTTCGTATGAGTGCTACATTTTCATTTTCTAGCTACCTTAGAAGAAGTTTTTCTTCGCGGAGCAAATACCTGCAAAATCAACCAATCTAAGTATGAAAGGTGTTAAAGTAACACGTTAAAAAAAATACATTTATTTATGGTACTTCCGAAGGATGTCATAAGTCGTCTGACATAAATACCACGTCTTAAATACAGTTAACATAAAATGTGCCCCACGGGGTGTAGACTTTCTATTGTCAACTTCAATGAAGCATGTATTTTTTAAAACAATATTTAAGTGAAGATATGTACGTTAGATAACACTTCGACCATGTATTATGCTACTATTCTGCATACCACATTAGGCTGCATAAATCGTAACGCAGTTAGGGCTGTGCTGTAATAAATACACGTCATGTTGTTATTCATTTGCATTTCAAGTCTATTTTTTATGAAGGTTTTCATTTTCAAACTTCTGCTCAGGGTAACCGGGGCACCAGCGTGTCCAGAATCACACAATGTTTTGACCGTAAGCATTCATCTAGATTAGAACTAGTGGTGTGTAAAATTATACTTCTGGTTTAGATATTTTGTGACAGTGACACACTTTGCAACTTCACTAACTTGCGACAGTTGTCACCTTTGAAAAAGCTCTGCAGCAGAAAAATTTGCAAAAAAAAGTGTGCAAGTTTATATTCGCCCTTCTAAAAAAATATATTTGTCCTCAACTTCGCCGAACACATGCACTTCCAGATCCACACTGACCCCAACACTACCCTCAGATGAACCCTTCACTACAGACCTCCGGACCCTGACCACAGTTCAGCGACTCCATCGCCGACTTCATCAGCACCCACTCCTCGCCTCCACGGACTACATCCTCCTAGGGGACTTGAACTTCCACCTCGAGAACAACAACAATGCCAACACCACCACCCTGATCGACTTCCTCGCCAACCTCTGACTCAGACATCTCATGACGACTCCTACCCACGCCGTCCCTTCAACCACACCACCAAACCCCATTGCACCGACCACTGATGCGTCCATTTCACCTTCAGGAAACCCACCACGCACCACCGCACCCAACAGATGCCACGCCGCTGCTGTGGCAAAGTCACTAAAGACCAGCTGACCACCACCATTGCCCAGAGCCCACCCGCCGACGCCACCGACCCGACATTGCTGCTCACAACCTTAGACAGTAGATCGACGACTGCGCCAACACCCTCGCTCCACTCAAGACCCCCTCCAACAGCAGCACCAGCAAGAAAGATACCTGGTTCACCAAAGACCTCCAGTCCTCCAAGCGCACATGCCGAAAACTAGAGAAGAACTGGCTCAGCGAAGAGTCACCAGACAGGTACATAGCCTACAAGAATGCCACACGCAGACACCATCAACTCATCAGAAACGCCAAGAGGACCACTTTCAAGGACAATGCACACAGCAGCATGAACTCTTCAGCATCGCGAAGGAACTCTCCAACCCCAGCTCTAACACCAACGACATTCCCCCATCGCAGGACCTGTGCGACTCTTTGGCTTCCTTCTTCCACCGCAAGATCACCGACATCCACGACACCTTCAACTCCTCGACTCCCCCACCTACCACGGAGTCCCCCACCTCCACGACCACCACCCGTACCACGACCACCACCCGTACCAGCCGTCTGATCTCCTGGTCCAATGTCAGCGACGATGACACCGTCAAGATCATGAACTCCGTCCACTCCGGATCCCCGTCTGATCCATGCCCACACCACGTCTTCAACAAAGCCAGCACAGTCATCGCCCCCCATCTCCGGAGAGCGATCAACATTTTCTTCGAGACAGCAACCTTCCCAGAAAGCTGGAAGCACGCCCAGATCAACGCCTTACTCAAGAAACTCAAGGCGGACCACAAGGACCTCAAGAACTTACGTCCTATCTCCCTGCTCCCGTTCCCGGCGAAAGTCACAGAGAAAATCGTCAACATGCTACTGACCCGCTACCTCGAGGACAACAACATCCTGGACCCATCCCAGTCCGGCTTCTGCAGCAACCACAGCACCGAAACCGCCCTCTACGCCGCCACCGACGACATCAGGACCCTGCTGGACACTGGAGAAACAGCAGCCCTCATCCTCCTGGACCTGCCAACCGCTTTCGACATGGTCTGCCACCATACCCTAAGGACACGCCTCCATGATGCCGGAATCCAAGAGAAGGCACTGGACTGGACCACATCCTTCCTCTCCGGGAGAACCCAGAGCGTCCGCCTCCCACCCTTCCGTTCCAAGGCCACCAAGATCATCTGCAGCGTACCACAAGGCTCCTCACTCAGCCCGACGTTGTTCAATATCTACATGGCACCACTTGCCCACGTCGCCTGACAGCACAGGCTTTCAAATCATCTCCTACCCAGACGACGCCCAACTGATCATCTCCCTCACCAAAGACCCTCTCACCGCCAAAGCCAATCTCCGCTGAGGAATGAAGGCCTTCGCCGAATGGATGAAGGACAGCCGGCTGAAGCTGAATTCTGACAAGACGTAGGTCCTCATCCTCGGCTCCACCCCTCAGCCTGGGACGACTCCTGGTGGCCAACATTGCTGGGAACAGCCCTGACACCCACCGACCAGGCACGCAACCCGGGGGTGATCCGTGCCTGCCATCTTGCAGATGGCAGGCACTGTGCAATCAGGATTAGGGATTGTGTCCACTCCCACACGTAGGGTGAGCACACCAAGGGTGTAGTCACCCTAAGGTCAGTAGCCCAGTGGCTCCTGACCTTAAGACCCCTAAAACGCCCCCTAAATACAGTATATAGGAGGAAGACTTGAACCAAGAAGACAGATTCCCGGAACCTACGAAGAAGAAGGAATGAAAGAAGACGCCGAGCAGAGGAGACTGCAGAGAAGAACTGACTTAGCTCCAGGCCTACCGGCCCGTCTGCAGATCCTGCGCCAAAAGTCACCTTGTCCTGCAGCCAGCGACCTCCAGAACCCTGCAAGGACTGACTGCCGTCAACAAAGCAGCTCTTTTCAAAAGAGACTCCTAAGAGCCTGCTGAGGACAAAGAAACCCGACGCTTGGTACCACCACTGCACCTGTCGCCTGTGGCCAGAGTTCGAATGGCCCACTGGTCCCTCAGCACTCCGAGTCCACAGTGGCTTGACCCCTCCAGGACTAGACTGCAGTCTCTGCACGGAGACCACCTCAACCATAAGTTTCCTGATAAGGTAAAATCCGACCTCAAAAGACACCCTGCATCCAGCCGTCCTGCGCCCTGGAGAAGAGATCTTGAGGTGCACCTATGCCTCCGAGCCCTCCAACTTACCTGCCTAGCTGTTAGTTCCGCCCGGATGTCTTCCTGGACCGAGCCTGCAGCCAAAATCCAAAACTGGCAACTCCCATTGAAAACATCAGGGCTCCCGACACGAAAACAGCACCCTGCACCCAGCCGCCTCTGCATCTCTGTGGGTGCACTGTGAGTGCTAACTCTGAACCCCCTTGGCCCTGAGCCTAACTCCAGGAGTTTTGCTCCCACAATCTTGTGGTCTGCTTATGAGCAGGCGCCAACCGGAGGCCCCTGTTCCCCATTGGATAACGCTGGGCCTGAGCACTTTGTATCCGGCCACCCTAGAGCCGCTGAGGGTGTTCGAAGAGTGCATCCTCGATCCTGGGGGAACCCTGGTTCTAACCCCAGAATACCAACTTCCACAAATAAGTACTTACCTGCAAACCGTTAACTTAATTTCCTTCCATAGAATTGTATTGACTTCTTTTCCTTGAAAATTGTTCGGTGTGGAGTTGGTTTTGTATGAGAACTTGAAAAACTGCAAATATCTAAAAACTGCTTTACTTGCCATTTCTCTAGCAAATGTCCAAGTGTGATATCTAGACATATCACACTGAGTAGACAAAGTAATACATAAAGTAATCTGTAAAGTAATCAAAAGTAATCTAGCAGTAATTTCAAGTGTATTCAAAGTATTTACAAACAAGTAACAAAGTCATTTTCATTCAGCCTGCTTGTATTGTTCAACCTGCCTTGAAAAGTATCATTTACACTTACATGTACCAGGCTTGCTTGGTTCTACAAAATAAATATAACTAAATAATATTTTGAAACAAACAAATTTGTCTGAGTTCAGTCTTTCAGTGTGTGACATAATTTGCTGCCTGAGTGTGTACAACAAATGCTTAACACTACTCTCTGATAAAGCCTTACTGCTCGCCCACACTACCACAAATAGAGAGTAAGGTGCTATCTACTTTTACCTCTGCCTACCTTTGGGTTCCACTAAGCTCTGTGCACTCTATACCTCATTTTGGTATAGTATATACAGAGGCAGCTTCCTAAAAGTATCTTCTGTCCTCTGTTGTGTATTCACACCAGCTATGAGTGAAGCTCCCCAGGAAACACCCCCATGATGAAGACAGCAAGTTGACAGCAGGGGTTTGGGAAGAAAGGTAAGGGAACGGGGAACGGCACAGTGTGTTCAAAGACTGGGAAACCATATGTTTGTTAAATATATTACTAAACATATTCCCATAAGTCATAGATAACAGTTTTTTACTGTTTAAAAACTGTAACTAACTTGATAGTCGCTATGGTAATTTCAAATTTCTCTACATGTAGACATGTTACTAGCAAGGGAGAAACTAATAATGACAGTGTGGGTGAGGGACATGGCCTGTCTGTATTGTAAGCTTAAGAGAGATGTTAACTGATTAGGAGTGTTCTACTGTGCCATATTTTAGACAGCGCTTACTCTGTCTCTATTAGACATTTTGTTTATTTTTAGTGGGCTTGGAGCCCTTCAATTACTTACCATTGGCGGGCTTCAAAACCCCTCTCAATTGCTTGCTTCCTGCTGGTCAGTTCTGTAATCGGCACTACCCTCTTCATGCATGTGACCCTCCCCCAGAGCATAGCCCAAGTACTTATGTTGTTACACTGCTTGCACTTTTGGGATCTATTTTTTTTATTTCTGCTGAGCCACTCTACTAGGTGCATCGTTCCTAACTGGATGTCCTTTGCTTGTTGTTTTAGGCTGTCCAGTTTGACTCTGCCTCTCTCTGAAGAGGCATTTACATTTTGTTCTTCTCTTGTCTCATTTGATATGCATGCAAAGACAGAGGTCAAATGTCAGGCTTTGAATTCCGAGGGAACTTGATATTTACTTTTCTTTCGCTGACTTCAAAGTGAGAGAATTTATATGACAATCCATCCTATCGAGTACCCATGCCAGAGGACAGGCTGTAGGATGTTATTTTTCGTAGCACACAACACAAATTAACTGCTGATATTTCACATCAGAAGGAGAACAGAAGAAATGAAGCACATTTTGTTTGTAATTCTGAAGTGTAGTGGAAACAAATATTTTAAAATTATCATAACAAATCAATTCACTTGGTGATGACATTTACACACATTATCATTTGTGTGCAATAAAACTGTATGTCTGTGTAAATATAACGGCCATTTTCAATTGGAAATGTGTTGTCTGTAACAGCAGTGTGCTATCAGACTATGCATACTCCACATTACGCCACTCCACTTTACACTAATCCTCTCTACAACACTCACTCTACACCACTTCACTCTGCTCCACTCTATGCCATTCCACTGTGTGCCATGCCACTCCATGCCATGCCACTCCAGGGCACTCCACTACAAGACAGTCTATGGCACGGCTCACCACTCCGCTCCACACCCCTCCACTCTTTTCTACCCCACTCCATTACACCCCACCCCACTCAACTCTAATCTGCCCCACTCCACTTCTCTACAATCTACCCCACCCCACTCCAATCTACCATACTCGACTCCACTCCAATGTACCCCATTCCACCCTAATCTACCCCCACTTACACCACTCCAATCTACCTCTCTCAACTCTAATCCAATCTACCCTACTCCACTCTAACCCCATCTCCCCCACTCCACTCTACCCTATTCCAATCCACTCAATCTACCCCACTCAATTATACTGTACTCCAATCCACCCAATCTCCCCGCTCTACTCCACTCCACTCTATCCCAATCTACCACGCTCCATCTACCCTAATCTTCTTTACTCCAATCTATCCCACCTCAATCTAACCCATTACACCCCAATCTACACAACTCAAATCTAGCCAAATCTACTTCAATACAATCTACTTCACTTCAATCTACTCTACTGCACTCTACCCTGCGCTACTCCACTCCACCCACTCCAACCAACTCTACTCAACTCCAATATACCCCAGTCTACTCCACACCACTCTACCCCACTCCACTCTACTCTTATTTACCCCACTCCATTCCAATTAACCCTACACTAATCCACCCAATCTACCCTACTCCAAGAACCCCTCTCAACTTCCATCTCCCGCACTCCACCCTACCCCCACTACAGTCCAATCTACCCTACACTAATCCACCCAATCTACCCCACCCTACTCCAATATACCCCAATCCACCCAACTCCACTGTTTCCCAATCTACCCCAATATACCTCAATCTACTCTACCACAATCTACACTGAACTACTGCACTCCTATCTACGACAATCCCCCCAAATCTACTCCTATCTATCCAAATGCACCCAATTCTACCCAAATCCACTAGAATCTACCCATCATATTCCACTCCAATCTATCCCACTCCACTACATTCCACCCCACCCAACTCCAATCTATCCCACTCCACTCCATTTCAATTTACCCCACTCAATCCACCCCACTCTTCACCACTGTAATCTACCTCGCTATACCCCAATATACCCCACTACAATCTACATTACTGTACCCTACTCCTCTCTAAGCAATCTAAGCCACTCCCCACTCCATGCTACCCCAATCGACCCCACTCCTCTCTACTCTAAACCAACCTACCCCACTCCACGCTACCCCGGTCTACCCCATGCAACTCCAATCCAACCTATCCCACTCTACGCTACTCCAATCTACCCCAGTCTACCCACTCTAGTCTACCACACCCCACACCATGCCATTAACATTTAGCCATGCTGAACAGCAGCCACACCACTGTACAACATGGCTAAAACACATTGCCAAAACCAATAGCTCTCGCATAAGCTAGACCAATTGGCTTTGCTACTGCGTGTTTACTGTTGCAATATGAATCAGGCCATCACATCTATTAGTCTTTGTATGTGGACCCGAAGACATTTTTTTATGTCCACTGTGCACAGGCATGCTGCCTGCCATTGTGCTATGTTATGCTGTTAATGCTGCTATGCATTGGTGCATTTTGTTTTTACTTAGTTGCATACTACATCATGGTTTTTTGGTTTAGAATGTTATGTCCTACTATTTTATGTTTGAGTTTTGTTATACCATACAATAATAGACAGTGCTTAGCCATGTTCAGATATAATATGGTATGTTAAATCATGCTAGGTTAACTTTTCTATTGTGTAGCCGACAAAAGTAATTGTTTCAATGTCCTTTGATTTATATTTCATATACTTGATAAGGTCCGAAAGACTAATGCATGGCATGATTCTTCGATTACCCAAAGTGGTCTAATAACATTTTATTTAGCTGATGGGCCATGCAACAGTACAGTACATGTGCAAAATAGAGAAAGCATCCACTGTCTTGAATTCACCATCCATCTTCCCTATTTTTAAACAAGCATTTACAATTCAATAGGTCACGCAACTGTGTTTTAGAGCTATTGGTATTGTAAATGGCAATGCCTTTTGAAAAAATAAAAGATATTGTAATTTAGAATAGTAATTTTCCACCAGTACCATAACTATCACTATTACTAATACTATTGCCACAGAGTAGTAATAGTAATAGTTGTAGTGGTGGTTATGATACTTATGGTGGTTGTAGCAGTGGTACTAGTGGTGGTGGTACTGGTGATGTTAGTGGTGGTGGTACTGGCGTTATTGTTTATAGTGGTGGTGGTACTAGTTTTTTAGTGGTAGTATTGATGGTTGTAGTGGTGGTGTTATTGGTGGTGGTGTTACTGTTAGTGGTAGGGGTGGTGGTGGAGATGTTGTTACTGGTGGTGTTGGTACTGCTGGTAGTGGTGGTGGTGATACAGGTGGTTGTTGTACTGGTGGTGGTAGTGGTGGTATTGGTGGTGTTATTGTTAGTGGTGGTAGTTATTGTTATTGGTAGTGGTGGTACTGGTGGTGGTTATGGTACTGGTGTTGTTGGTGCTTTTGGTGGTACTGATGGTGGCGGTAGTGGTGCTGGTAGTGGTGGTGGTGGTACTGGTGTTGGTGGTACTGGTGGTGGTACTTGTGGTGGTACTGGTGGCTGTGGTGTTGGTAGTTTTGGTGGTGGTATTGTTTATAGTGGTGGTGATGGTATTAGTGGTACTGGTGGTGGTGGTGGTATTCGTGGTACTGGTGGTGGTACTCGTGGTGGTAGTGGTGGGTGGTGGAATTAGTTGTATTGGTGTTGGTATTTGTTGTGTTAGTGTGGTCGGAATGGTGGTAGTGGGATTGGTGGTGGTACTGTTGGTGGTAGTGGTAGGGGTGGTGGTACTCGTGGTGGGATTGGTGGTGGGTACTTGCAGTGGGGGTGGTTTTTGTGGTTGTTGTACAGGTAGTGCTGGTAGTGGTGGTGGTGTTACTGGTATTGGTGGTACTGGTGGTGGTAATTGTGGTGGTACTGGTGGCAGTGGTGGTGGTAGTTGTGGTGGTGCTGGTGGTGGTGATGGTATTAGTGGTACTGATGGTGATGGTGGTACTCGTGGTTGTGGTGGTGGTACTCGTGGTCGTGGTGGTAGCGGTGGTGGTAGTGGTGGGTGGTGGAATTAGTTGTATTGGTGTTGGTATTTGTTGTGTTAGTGGGGGTCGGAATGGTGGTAGTGGGATTGATGGTGGTACTGTTGGTGGTAGTGGTAGGGGTGGTGGTGGTGGTACTGGTGGTGGTATTGGTGGTGGTGTGGTGATACTTGCAGTGGTGGTGGTATTGCTGGTTGTTGTACAGGTAGTGGTGGTGGTGGTACTGGTAGTGGTGGTGGTGGTATTGTTGGTGGTACTGTTATTGGTGGTGGTGGTAGTGGTTGTTGGTAGCACTGGTGCTACTGGTTGTGGTGGTGTTATTGACTAAAGAGGGACATACTCAAACTTTACACACACCCTAAGAATGTATGGAATAGGGTAACCGGGAGAGATTTATGGAGTGTGGGAAAATAAGCAAATGGGAAGGGAATTGAGAACAAGATTGAGGAAGAAAAGAGTAAAGAAAATCGCAAATGAGGGGAGTTGTAAAAAGGTAGACATGAGGAGGAAGCCGGAGAGGTGGGAGGCGAGAAAGAAAACAAGAAAAGCAGGATGGGTGGGCGTGGCCAGTAGCATGGCCAGCTAGGACGTGTTTCCTCGTAGCTCCGGACGAGCTGCTATGAATCCGGCATAAAACTGGTGCCTCAAAGCCCCAAATAGAATTAAAAAAGGAGAATTAACTCACGCTACCTCCTTGTGAGCTGAAACCTTCCAGCGGCACGACGTAATCGCCCGAAAACAGCGGACCGAAGGCAGAAATAAAACCAGCCGCAAGAACAAAGATGGCGGCGGCGCACTGATCGCTTAGAATCTGCCCGGAGAAGGAGAGCTGCTCGGGCCGCTACGTAAGCGAGGGGACAACCACCGAGCATTTTCAGCCGCCTACAAGACCCACACGGAAGCGGGGAAGTGGCCCGCACACCTAAACGGGACGCTCCTGGGATCAGCGGTCTTCGGCGGCGGACCCCGACCGGGACCTCTACACCCCCTCCTGGAGGGCGACGTGGACGCCGGGCTGTACCCGGCCGCAACGCGGACGCAGGAAGAGTAGGCGCTGAGAGGGGGAGACCGCACCCGCAACGTCTGGTGCGGCGATCGCAAGACCATAAGGTACACCCGGCAGCCGGGAGGCGGGGGGGAGCGTGCAAGACTCAACGCCACGGGCGCCTGGATTGCGAACGCCCGCCCAGGGACTACGAGACCCCGCAGGGAGGCCCCACGGGCCTGGCAGATTTTGGCAGATTGAACAGGCCTATTGCACGCCCTCTACACCGCTGTGCTGACTTCCCCCCCCTCCCTTCCACATTGGAATTGAGCCCGGGGGGGAGACGGAAAGGGACACGGGGACCGGGGCCTCCCTCGCTGCGATCAAGGACTGGAACCTAGATGTGGGCCGTTCTTTAAGGGCCAGAAGTAGAGGCCTCTCCTGTGAGACCCTAGAGGCAGTGGCGCATGAGAGACGCTTTCCCAGCAAGCCACATCTGCCGCCTGGCGCTGCAGGACCGGAGAGAAAGGACAAGACGAGGCGAAGAAGAGGCGCGATCGAGCGAGACATCACGTGTCCCCACGGCGCTCCGTCAGGATATACCGAGGGGAGAATATATGCCATATGTAAATGTAAATGTATTTGAGCTTATATAGCGCACAGCTACCCGCAGTGGGTTTCCCGGCGCTTGCTTAGGGAACCCGTCCTGGTATTCCCCTGTGAGATAACCCCGGCAGGGTATCCACAAGGTGAAAGCCAGGCATCCCGCCGCGAGGGGCCGTTGTGGAGATTAAGCAAGCTATTGCCCAGAGTCGCAGAGTGTGAACCCGTGAGTCGAGATGGCACCGGAGCGAGAATTATCGAGTCCGTGGAATTTTTAGCCCAAGACCCGCCGAGGCGGGAATTGAACCCTGGTCCAGGGCCGATCTCAGCTTCCGGTTCTGCCGCCTCTAACCCCTGAGCCACACTTCTCCACGTATGGTCCAGACTATGTAAAAGAAGGCAAGGCAAACCGTAGGCTGTGAGCAGAGACTGGGCTCCAGGACGAGGCGCAGACCGAGACCAAGGGCACGAGATACGAGATACAAGGCACAAGATCGCGGACCAGCAACACAGGTAAAGGGAAGCATTGGTTCCGCGCGGAAGTCACTACTCGGCATCACCTACCATGGGGAACAAAGATACGCTCCCCAAAACTGCCAAACAGGGCCCCATGGATAACTTGGCCGTACCACGGCCGACCACAGAGGCCGCGCACATGACAAATGGAGTGCGCTCAGACACTGACCTGTTGATGGCCGCCATCCAAGCGTCCAGAGCCGACATTCAAGAATCCAGGGCAGCATTGGAGGTTAAAATTGGCGAAGTTGGATCGGAGGTGACACTATTGCGTCAAGACTTCCGGAAGTTGACGGACCGGGTGACTATGGCGGAGACGCGATTAGGGGAGGCGGAAGGCTCGATCTCCACGCTGAGGAAGGATATGGCAGAGCTCCAGGCCTCGCATCGTCAGCTGCTGTGGAAGGTGGATGACGCAGAAAACAGGACGCGACGCAACAACCTGCGCTTTGTTGGATTTAGAGAGGGAATTGAAGGGACGGACATGGTGGCCTTTCTCCACTCCTGGCTGACGACAACCTTCCCGGCGGCGCAGTTCTCGACCTGCTTCATCATCGAAAGGGCTCATAGGGCCCCATTGGCAAGACCACCCGAGTGGGCGAGACCCAGACCCATCATTGCGCGCTTCCTCAACTTCGCCGACCGAGACCTAATACTGCGAGAGTCCAGTAAGCTGTGGGAAATCCGCATGGAAAACACAACAATTATGATCTTCCCTGACTACAGCCAGGAAGAACCAAAGCAACGCCGCCCCTTCGACGCAGTCAAAGCAAAGCTGAGAGACATGAACATTACTTATATGCTACTTTCCGGCGAAGCTGTAGGTGATCTATAAAGACAAAGTGCACTTCTTTAACCATCCGGAAGATGCCTGGCAATGGCTGGAGGAATGACCCATATTCCACAGACAGGAGAACAATAGAGGAGGCGGACCGGACAGGCTGACTCCTCACAGGCCACAGTGGGAACGGCCGAAGGCCTAGCGACAAAAGGCACAAAGGAATAGGAGACAAACACAGACTACGCCATACCCGGGACGCACCCAGGTGAACAGACGGAAAGGACAATCGCCATCACCCGGAGGGAGAGGCGCAACGGGATCTAGATACAGTTGCCTGAACAGAACCTCCCGCTCGGAAGGAGAAGAGAGAGAAAACTCTGAAGCCCGCTCATCGGGGGAGGAAGAGGGAGGAACGCACTCCGTCCATCCACTGGAAAAGGCGATCCGGGAGCTAGAACGAGACGCTTCAGGGTACACGACGGACCCCCGTCAGGACACGCAGGACTCGCATTCTTGAACAAGCACAGCTTGGGCAGCCGAGATTGCAGCTCGTCGCTAAGAGGACACGCAAGTTGTTATGCCCTCCTTATACCAATTGGTTTCTATTAGTTACAGACTATCTTTGTACGCAAACCTTTCTTTTTTGCGATTGACTCCTAAGACTGTTTAATGGGGAATGCACTACATGTTTTGCATTGAACTTGATAGAGTAGGTTGAAAGGGAGGGGGACCTCGGGGAGGGCGACAGACCTTCTCCTACTGATAGTTCTGCCTTGCAGAGGGATGGGACTGGAGGGGGAGGGAGGTGGGGTGGGGGGAAGGCAGGGGAGTTCAGTTATGTTGAATCAGCAGGTTGGGGACAGTGCAAGGGGGGAGGGTGAGGGAGTTGGGGGGAGTTGGGAGGTAGGGGGGAGAAAGACAATCAACCAGAGTGACACAATCATCTGTCATTCAGAAAAGGGGGTGGTGATGAACAGAGTGTCTGAATTAAGCAGACCACTCTTATCCAGTCCAAAGATCAGGGCTTGATCCATCACCGTTTTTTAGCTCACTTCACCATCCCAGCTCAGAACCTGGCTACATGCAAATTAGTCTGTCCCTGGCCCAGTGCATCATGGGAACAGGGCAGACCAAACTACCAAGCCAATTCTTCACCAGAAAGGAGACAAGCTTCCGGGGACCGGTTTCTGGCATTTCAGCCGTTGCCGGCCCGGCTTGCTTGAATCCTGATGGTGCAGTGAGATGTGAGTCCCTTGCTCATTGCACCATCAGGATTCAAGCAAGCCGGGCCTAAGACGGCTGAAATGCCAGAAACCGGTCCCCGGAAGCTTGTTTCCTTCCCAGTATAAGAATTGGCTTGGTAGTTTGGTTTGCCCTGTTCCCATCATGCACTGGGACTAAGACTAATTTGCATATAGCCAGGTTCTGAGCTGGGATGGTGCAGTGAGCTAAATAACGGTGATGGATCAAGCCCTGATCTTTGGACTGGGTAAGAGTGGTCTGCTTAATTCAGGCACTCTGTTCATCACCACCCCCTTTTCTGAAACAATCATCTGTCAGGCAGGCACACGTGAAAGGCAACACATTCCACCACAAAAAGTCAGAGGCTACCAAACATTACATAGCACAACATGTCGACTGTTGACTTCTGTCCCACACCGACCACCTTCACAGGAGATACAGGGTCTACCACTTACTCACCATAAGCTTGACTATGGGGGATTATGAGAGAGAAGCTGGCCACGAGGGGGGCATTAAGGTGATGACCTGGAATGTTAACGGCCTGGGCTGCAAGATAAAGAGAGGTCTGGTAAACAACTACATCAGGAGGTCTGGGGCGGATGTGGTACTCCTCCAGGAAACACACCTAGAGGGCAATAGATGCGCCTTCTTGGCAAGGAGAGAATACAAAGTATTGGCACACGCAGGGTTTTCTTCGGGGTCGAGAGGGACTGCAATACTCATTAAAAAGAACCCACCAATGAGAGTGACACAAATATGGACTGATAGACAGGGCACTTATGTAGGGGTGCGAGGGTCATGGAGAAAAAGGGAATACACACTCATATCAGCTTGTGCCCCACCTAAACTACTGGCAGACACTATGAAGGGAGTATCGGACATAATCCTCAATACATCGGACACAATCCAAATCCTTGGGGCAGACTTAAATGATGTGATGAGTTCTACCACAGACCGGACAGGTGAGCGAGATAGACCCCAAACTATGACCCCACTAGCTAAATCCATGGAGACACTGGGCCTCCTAGATGTGTGGCGTTGGCTGAACCCGGACACACAGGCGTTCTCCTTCTTCTCTGGGGCACACAAAGTTTATTCCCGTCTGGACTATATCTTCATGGCGCGACAGGCGCTACAAGTATCGGATTCGCCGGAATACTACGCCCGAGGGATATCTGACCACTCACCCACTGGTGATTCAGATTGGTAGACGGAGGAAGGGGGGTCCCGCGACCCTTCGACTCTCGGCCTGGGATTTGCAAAACCCTGACACTATGAAGGGGCTCAGGGCCGACGTGAAGGTGTTCTTGAGGGAAAACGTGGGATCTGTGGATTCACAAGCGCTCAAAGTGGTGCTTCGTGATAGGGCCCACTGACGGCTGGCAGAGGTTAGAAGGAAGTCTCAGACAGAGATACAAACCCTAGAAGCAAAAGTACTGCAACTAGAGCAAGAACATCTCCTCACGAAAGACATAGGGACACAACGACGCCTTGCGGATACCCAGGCACAATATAGAAAGCTGGTGACAGGAGAGGCCAGGACGCAAGCACTGGCTACCTTACACCGAATATATGATGTGGGCGATAAGTCGGGGAGACTACTGGCCTGGCTCAGTAGGAAGGAGAGAGATGATCGATGGGTTGAGAAAATAAGGATAGGCCATGACTCGTGGATCTGTACTGACGATAAGATAGCTGATGCGTTTGCCGACTGCTATGAAAATCTGTACAAGGCCCACGACCTAGGCTCTAAAACAGAGGCATTGCAATATATGGCACCCATTACACTTCCAGTGCTTGAGGAGACCGATTGCGCAGACCTGGAGTCTGACGTCACGGAAGAGGAAGTCCGAGCGCCTCTGGCCAAACTTCGCACAGGGAAGGCCGCAGGCCCTAACGGTTTCCCGGCAGAACTCTTCAAGAACATGGCCGACCTTCTGACTCAACACTTACTGGGCATGTTCCAGGATGCCGAAGAGGAGGGACAGTTCCCTCCGGATATCAGACAGGCCACGATTGTCCCGATACACAAACCTGGAAAATCGACAGAGGACTGCACCTCATACCGCCCCATTTCCCTATTAAATGTAGAGACCAAGATCTATGCCACCATACTGGCTCTGCGCATGAGTAGGGTCATCCCAGGCCTGATACATATGGATCAGACAGGGTTCATTCCCGAAAGGGCTACCAGATATAATCTAAGGAGGACGCATAACTGGCTGCCGGTGATAAAAGACAGAGAAGAGCCACATTTGTTCCTGTCCCTGGACGCAGAAAAGGCGTTTGATGCCGTTCATTGGCCCTTCTTGGACGGAGTACTCGAACGAATGGTTTTGGACCCAAACATAGAAGAAAAATTAGTCTACTATATGCAGGTCCTGAAGCCCGGGTAAGGATCAATGGGGTGACGTCGAGGACCTTTCCCATACAACGGGGAACCCGACAGGGATGCCCCCTGTCACCTCTGCTATTCGCCCTGACAATCGAGGTGATGGCCTCCGCGGTCAGACAAAACAAGAGGATCACGGAGTTCCGCATAAGCCAAGCTGATGCGCAAGATGAAAAATGGTCCCTATATGCTGATGACGTCCTCCTCTATGTCACGCGGCCGGAAGACACAATACCAGCGCTGTTTGATGAACTGGCAAGGTATAGCGCGATATCAGGATACCAGATTAACTGGCACAAATCGACACTCTACGACCCCCAAGGGCGTAAGGACTGGCCTCAACTGCCGCAAAACTTACAGACGACCGAAGAAGGCTTTTAGTACCTGGGGATATTTGTCACTGCTGACAGAGACGCCTCATATAATCGTAATATCACCCGGATCATACATGGCTTCAAATCCGACGCTAGTAGGTGGGAGTCCCTCCCTTTGACAATACTTGGTAGGGCAGCGATGTTCAAAATGATCTCGCTCCCAAAATTCCTTTATGCCTTTCAAAACGAATACTTCCCGATACTGCCCAAGACTTTTCGGGAAGTGTACGCGGAACTCCGGTCATTCCTATGGTTGGGGAAACACCCTAGAGTCGCACTGGCAACGCTACAGAGGCACCAATAGGACGGGAGGATCTCACTCCCTGACCTAGAGGCCTATTATTGGGCAGAACATCTAGCCCCCATTAATGACTGGCTCCACGCACCTGCCACTCACCCCACATATGCCCTGGAAAGATACCAAATGGGTACGCACTCAAGCCTACACTACATATATGGTAGAAAGGGTCAGGCTAGATTACTGACAGCCACAAAAATTACACTGGGGGCATGGAACAGAGCCACAACTGTCACCGGGTGGGCTCACAGGGCTACGAAGCAAACACCACTATGGGAGTGTTCCTGGCTCAAAGAACTGGGCAAATTGAGAGGGTTCCAGGGATGGGACGACATCTGCATCTCTACCTTAGGGGATGTCACCAAAAGTGGAGCACTAAAACCCTTCGGCTTACTACAGACCGAATTTGGGCTACAGCGCTCTCAATTATTTAAATACATATAACTGAGACATGCTTACTGGGCGTAAGGGCCACTGCGAGAGCCGCTCCCTGAATACGCACCACTATAAGGCCGTTTATTGCAGGAAAAGATCCCAGGGAAAGCGGTCTCCCTGACCTACAAAACAATTCTGAATAATAGACCGAACACACTAGCGGGCCTTTGGGAAAAGTGGGAGCAGGAAGTGGGTTTGATGGATGGGGTAGATTGGGGGGGGGGGGTACTGATGCACCCTAGAGAAGTAGCAATCAAGTCACGCCTACGCCTAATTCAGTTTAAGATCTTACACAGAGTATATTACGACAGAGTTAGGCTCTGTAGAATGGGGAGGGTGTCGGACCCCAGCTGCTTACGCTGCAGACATGAGAACGGGACTTTCTTACACATAAATTGGTCATGCCCAAACATACAGGCATATTGGAGTGCGATCACCACGGAACTGAGTAAAAATTGGAGATAGATATACCACTAGATCCAAAGCTGGTTCTGCTGGGAATGACCAATGACATAGATCTGGCCCGCCCACTGCTAATCTTTCTGGTGCTAGCCTTGGTAGTGGCTAAGAGAGACATAGCTAGGAAATGGGGAACATCTGACACGCCTCAGATAGGGGAGTGGAGGAGGGGACTGGACACCTACATGGCAGCGGAGAGGGTCACATATAAAGCGAGAGGCTGTCCGAGGAAATTCCGCAAAGTATGGAGTAAATGGAGACGTTACCATGGTCTAGACGGGGGTCTTTGAAGGGACCAAAGCAATCACGAGTTAGCCAGCAGGGGTGGGGAAAACCACAAGAATCAAAAAAGATCGGTGGGAAATACAGGGTGAACTGTTATGGATGAACATTCGGACTGTGATGATGGGACTTTGCACTTTGACGGAAGAGGGCGGGATGTGGGGTTAGGGACGCGGGGTTGCTACCTGATGATGACATGCATGTTCTATGTATTACCTTGTGACAAAACAATAAAAATGTTTTTTTTAAAAAAAAGAAAAGCGGGGGGGGAGGAGCCAAGATGGCGACTGGAGCGGACGTGTAGTCGCCCGGCTCCACCGGCCCTTGAGCTCCGCAACGAAATCCTGTTCTCCTTCCTGATCGACCCCGATGGCGGAACGTGCGTGAGGATGAGCTGAATACTTCGGTCTTTTCCCGACGTTTCAGCATGCCCGGATGCCGGAGATACTCGAAGTGATGTCCTCCGCCCCGGACCCTCGCCTGCAATGCCGCTCGTCATCGGCTCCTGGAGGCTCGGACATGGCCGGAACAGTTGCGTAGCGCAGAGGACTTAGATGCGGCGCCTTTCCATGTGAGGCGATCGCCACCGCACTGATACCGATGTCCATTGCAGGCTGCGCCTGGAACGAGACGGCTGAGTGAGGAAGCCCAGAGGTGGCGGATTTTCTGCTCCGAGTGGGAGGCGAGCGGCGTATGGTGCCCAGCGGGCCGGCTCAGCGCAGGCTGTCGATTTTCTCATCCGCTGCCCAGCCTGGTGCGAGACGGTTTATGGGAGGTGTGCCCGTTCTGCTTTCGACTCTGGTGGTGTCGGAGTCTTGAAGAGGTACTTGCCTATGCTAAGCCCTCCCCAGCTCCACTATCGTATTACCGGAATCATGGCCCCGTTTGACCACCCGCGGCTGGGGGGAGCTCACGCATTCCTGCCCGTGGACTGCCTTGCCCTGCCTGCGCGGTGCACCGACTTGCGAGCACCGGCTCTGGAACCTGATTCGAGGGAATTGCAGCCGCCACTATCTTATGGATCCATCCTGGCCGCCCTGCGTGATTTCCGCTCGGAGATGTGTGATGGCCTCCAAGCACTGGGTGAGCGATTTGATAAAATGATGTCTGACGAGGCTCGCGAACGCAACGTCTGCCCCCAGCGAAGTGTGAGTCTGCCTCCGCCGATCTATGAAGATACAATGTTTCCCTGTGCCTGTGATGATTCTGTACTTGCGGCTGCCTCTACCGGAGCCGACGGCTGGCAGCCCTCCAGTCCTGTGACTGATACATTGTCTCCCCTTCCCTCCGGGCTTGACTCATTGCTGCCTGTACCATCGAGTTTACCTGTGGATCCAGCCTCGCAACTTTTGTCTTGCTTGTTGACTTTTCACTGGTGGCCTTCACCCTTCCCCCTGTGGAATCTCTATTCTCCAGATGCCCCTATGGACCTAACTATGGTGGAAAAAGGACCTTTTAACGATGGCCGGTGGCCATTTTGGGATCCTGCTTTGTCTTCTTCTTTCAAGCGGCCATATTGTCCTATTGTATACGGGGGGGAGGGCTCCCATGGGGAAGTATGCTCGAAGTTACATCCACGATCGGGTCAGGGCTAGGCTGTTTTTCGTCACTAACTGTTTTGCTGGCTGACGGGGATGGGGTTGGAACTGATTTACATGTTTCATGGGCACGCATCGCACAATGACTTTCTCCAACTGCATTGCATAGCTGATTGATTTTGTACCGACGCTTTAGTAATGGACGATATTTATGATGTGGGAATCTGTGGAGGGCCGGGATCTCCGGGTGACCTGATATCGAGTGGGCTCCTCCCCGCCTTCTTCTTTTTGGGAGTTTAGGTTGAATTATTCTTTCTCACTCCCTATATTACAGGTGTTAATGTTCTTCTTCTTTCTTCATTCTCTTCCTTCTTCTTTCTTGTCTATATTTCGGGTTCTTTAAAGGGCGACAGGCACTCTGTGGGGGGGGGGGGGGGGGGGGGGGGGGGGGGCAGGCCGTAGCCTCCACAATGTTGCAGGGTGGGCGGGGTAATTTGGTATATTCTTAGTTCTATGGGCCTTCTTTTTTCTATTCTCTGCGCTTTCTTAATCTGGTTCGATTCTGGGTCTGGGCTAGGGTTGGCAGGGAGGGGGCGGCGCTGTTTGGGGTGCATAAATGATGGATGACGACTTGCTGTTGTTTTGCACCACCACACTATACTTGATGTTAACTTCCACTGTTGTTTTCAGATACAACGCCGCTTACCCATGTTGTGAAGCCATTATACGGACTCGAATCGTCTTAGTACTCATTCTTCACTGACTTACCTTATGTTGAAAACGCAAAAAAAAATTAACAAAATTAACCTTCAATTCTCCTCTCCCCCGGCGACATGATTCTTCCCAGTGTAACGCTCATTGATTGCTAACTTTTAACTATTGCTGCTGGGGAACTGTAATGTTTGCACCTGTGCTGACGAAGTATCGTGGCCGGCCTGATGGTTGTAGGCCCGTATTTGTTCTTTTATTCATGCACAATAAAGGTTTTCAAAAATTTAAAAAAAAAAGAAAAGCAGGATGGACCGAAAGTAAAGATGAAAAGAGGGTTGCTGTGCTGGAGTAAGCGGTGGGGAAGAAGGAACGCAATGCACAGAGAGGGTGATAGACAATGAACAGAGGTGGAGCGGAATGAGAGAAGGAAAGTGATGGAACACGGGGATTGGTGAGTAAAGAGAAGGGAAGAGAATTGTGCCCTGGATGGAAGTATTTCTGTATGCTTGTAATAAAAGTTTTTTGCAAATGGCGCATAAGTACGGGATGTAGCATGATAGTGTAACTTCGAAAGTTTCACGTAATAAGCTTTTACCAAAATTCCCAACATTATGCAGGGTATCCATGCGCAATTTAAATGTCAGCTGTGCTTAGACAGAAGGTGGCCCACAAATACTAAATAAGTGGCTGCGGTTCATATTCCCGAGATGGAACCTTCTGGAACGGGAAGGGAGGTGAAGAAGCGGAGTTGAGCTATTAGCCATGAGAATCACTGGTTGCGGCCCTCCAGGTGTTGCAGCTGTCACACTTCCTTAGGAGCCTGAAGTGTCTAGTCTAAATCTTCCAGGCTGTGTCAGCAGAGAGGCCACAAGTTGAATGTGCATTAAGTGAGAAAATACAATGCAACTAAACTGTGTACCAGAAAGAGGTGAAAATGTAGGGTGCTCGGACCCAAACAATAATCCCAATGGTGTCACTTTTTACAACAGAAACCAAAGGCATAAATAAGGAGAGATGGGAAAATCGTCTGCAGTGTGTGATCATAGCAATAACCAGGGTGGGGGGACTACGGCCTGAGCGCTTGCTAACAGTAATTGTGATGCAGATGCAACAGGGTTAGACAGACATGGCCCAAGAGAACAGTTTGGGTTGGCTCTGGGCTATAGCGCTATATTGGGCAAACATCATGGGCTGTTGTAGTTGTGGACTATAGCTCCTCGATGGGGCATTGTACCCTGATGCACTCAACCTCATGCGAAGGTGCGCCCACTACAGACCGGATCTGCATAGGGTAATCAAAAACATGGCACAGTTAACACAGAGAGTGTAGATTAGTCACTCAAGACGAGAGTGTGTTTTTGTTTGCGTGGGCATGTCAAAATCCAGGTGAAATCCGACAGACTTCACAGACCCAGAATGAAAGCACTTGTACACAGCTATTTACTAAACAAGACGTTTTTACGAGGGTGTAACACCCCTGTGAAGCTGCGCTCCTGTGAGTAGATCAGGATAGAAAGAAGTCTATATCTCAGGTCCACAGTGCACGGCAAGTCACCACCAGACCCGAACGTTGACTTCCTGCACGGACAGGATTTGTAAGATGCTCAGAGGACGTGGGCCCGGACTTGTGTCTAGCGTGGCTAATTTAATGGTAAATGTGCACTGGTGCCCAAAGGTGATCACTTCAGATGCACTCTGTTTTCGCGGGCTGTAAATAAAGTTTACAATCAAGAAGGGAAAATAGACAGAATCTTCGCACAGTAAAATGGACGCTCCTGGCCCCTTGTTGTCTGCCACAGCAGAGACAAGATGGGGACAGCGCGCCTTGAACGCACACATGTGTTTTTCAAGGCGGCTAGCGGACCACAAAACACTATAATAAAAAACAAGCGAAAGAGGGTCGCGCCGGAGCATGGGGATCTCTTGTCTTTATGGGGCCATGTGTTTAAACACATGGCCCAATAAAGATAAGAAATCGCTTACGACAGAAGGAAAGCAGGCGAGCCAGTCCAAGTGGTCCGGCACAAAAAGCCAAAGGGAGGCAACATACATAGTTCATTTCCAATGGCTGGCCACCGTTTAGCATAAACGGTGACGGCAGCCAATGGAAATGAGTGGCAGGGCTTAAAGCCCTCTTCCGAAAATCCTCTCCTACAAAATCTCTTGCGGAGGCGGAGCCGGGCTCTGCCCTATAACGCAAGCGAGACCTAAAAAGGGGTTATTTTCTCGTTTCGGGGTATAAGTTCACAGCCTTTAAAGGGAAATGAGTCAAGGATATATGGCCTTTCGCTGGTAGGGAAACGGGTTTCTTAGAAGTAAACTCTACCCCTCTCCCTACTGTAAAAATAAGTTCAAGTTTCAGGTAGACAAGGGCAAACAAAAAGTGTTCATGAACATGGAGCTAACGGACAATATCAATAGGGGAGATTAGGCTCGGTTCGGATGATTTAGAGTCTAGCTGTCAAAGCAAAGGGAGTTCCGCTGGAGGTAAGGAGGACCCTGGATAGATTGCCCTCAACCTTCTCTTCCATAGATTCTCTCCCTGTACAGATTGATCTACATCATGGAAGGGTTTTTAATGGGGTGTCTGCATCGCCTCGTTTACTAGCACTAACCCATAAATCACGGGCCGAAACAGGCAGAGCAATAAGTTATCATTAGGATAGCTGTCAGGACAAATAACCAATACCCTGATCTTTGTTTCCCTGTTTGATAAGGAATTAGGCCCCTTAATAGAAGCTTTCAATTGTAGTTGTTATCTGATATTGAGGATCTAAGACTGATAACAAGTAGAGCTATTGAGCGAGTATTTCTGGATCCTCGTAGCAGACTTCCGAGCTTGAGAGTAATGTTTAGCTCCGGGATCATTGTAATGTTAATCCTAGTGAATGTGGACCATTTCAGGAAAAAGAGGATTGTCTTCCCACGTATGGAGACAGTTGTGGCCCAGGAAGGGAAGATAATCAGGATTCAAGGAGTTTTGAATCTAATAGTTGGGGGGGAGGTAAAACCTAAAGTTATTATAATTTTAGTTGGCAGTATTACAGGGAAAAGAATGGTTAACATTGTGGGATATGATGGTCGAAAGGCCAGTGAATCTAGAGGGGGAGATGAGTTGGCCCACTAGAGTTGGGTAGCTGGTTCCCTGAATGCTCCCAAAGAAAACATAAATCTCCCTATGCTGCAGAGGTAGCTCTCTGGGCAAAATTGTGTCCTGGAATATGGCAGGTTTAGGACATTCTTGTTCCATGATAAGTTCATTAATGTCATCTCTTCCATCAATAATCTGTTTACAGGAAACGTAGAGTAGAGTAGACTCTACTTATGAGAACTATTTTGTTTATTGTTGTGCAGCAAAACTCTCAATAAAATGCCATGCAAGTGGGGGTGTAGCTATCTTACTTAGCTGTAGTATAGATTTGAATCCTCTGGTCTTTGTCCATCCGTCAAATCTCTGCATCTGCATAAAGCTGGTCATGGGTAATGTTATAGAAGACTAGCACTCCATTTTGTTACAGCAAATGTTTATATTCATCCTGGGAGGGAGTTTGACTCAATAGTTGAATCCGTATTTTCCTTTCTGTCTGCATAATATTAGCATCTTAGAAGGATGCACATTGATAACCATGATGGGAGACTTTAATGCTAAAATCTCAAATTGCTCCTCCCTGACCTTTAGAAATCAGGAGTTGGAAGATGCATGGTCTATCCCAGAAACAACTTTGCCAGACCATATCAGATCATACAGACGAGGGTTAAGGTTTTTGGATTGTCTGAGAACCAATGATCTCAATATCTTGAATGGGAGATTCCGAGAGGACTCTCCAGCTTCCTTTACCTTTCATTCCTCTCGAGGGGAGTCATTAATTGATTACATGGTGCTATCTTATCAATTGGTTGGAGCATGTACACAATTTAAGGTACTGAGAACAACTATGAATGACCACACTATCCTTTCTGTGGACATAAATTTGGAACTCAACACGCCTTAGCCCTAGAATCCTAGAGATGATACCATTAAGGATGATTAAAACAAATGTATGTACCTTTTGGTCAAATAAAAACTTGACAAACTTGGCAGTACTGGTAAATGAAGCAAGTTCTGGTCTCTCTCAGGAAAATCCGATTATTTGGTTTGAGAAACATCTAACCCTCTTCAGATCATGTGGGAGCAAAGAACAGGCTAATACTGTAAACCACTCACGGGCAGTCAGTGGCATTCTCATGGAGGTAAAAAAGTTACATTGGGAGCTGAACTCCCTAGTAAGGGAAAAATGTAAGCAGCCAGCATTAGTGAGGCAAAGGGAAATTAATCGAATAAAGATGTTAGGTATTAGACTGAAGGCGTCGGAACGTAGGAGAATGGAGGATGAAAAATGTGTTAAAATCTGAGAAGTGGCCCTCTCTGGTGACTCGTGCAAATATTGGGCTTTAGTAGCCAAATACTGTGATAGCACAATCAAGGCTGAACCGTTTTTAATATCAGATGCTTAATGGGTTCACTACATCTCTCAATTATATGCAATAAATCCCAGGGGTGAGTCCGATTTTGACTTGGCCTTAACCGTCCGGGCTACTTTTGGGAATATTTATGGTCCTCCATCTTGTGAGGCGATTGAGCGTTTTTTTAAAGCAGCAAGGTACTCTGTGGCAATGGACCCATATGTCCTTCCGATAGCCATTATTAAACAAGATATCCCTGCATGGGCACTCTTTCGACATATAATATTTCAATACTGTTACCAACATGGGACCACCAGTTTTAGGCAGATCACACTACTGGATGTGCCCGGAAACTTGTCTGCTTAGAGTATTGTTCAAGCAGAGCAGGTGGGATTTCGTAACATATTTGTACTGTAGATAATATCTCAGCTTTGCAAATCTTAATTGACAAGTACCCAGTGGGTAAGGGTAGGGCCTTGTATGCCGCCTTCATAGATTTCTCCACAGCGTTCAACAGGGTTGACCGGGGAATGCGGTGGAGGAAACTGACCGCAATTGGGATTACCATGTGTTAGAACTGGCAATTTCTGGTAGGCTAAGGCTGATGCCAAAGCCAGGCAGAAACCACCAATCTAGTCAGGGCAAGGAAGTCACACGCCAAGATAACCCCTGCTCACCCCCTTGGTAGCTTGGCACAACCAGTCAGGCTAAACTCGGAGGCAATGTGTAAAGCATTTGCGTCAGCACACAATAGCAACAACATACTAGGCACACCACAAAAGAGACTCCACACAAGGTTATTATAAAAATAACTTTTGTATTGTAAAAACACATCAGATAAAATCACACATATACATGGTGCCACCTGGCACGGGCAATATTCACATGTGATTATTCACAAGACAGGGCCACATGGGCCACTGTCATAATCAACACTTTCCGCAATAGAAATACTTGTCAGAAATTAGGATAAAAGAATATAAGATCACTGTAGCACAAAGTAACAGTTATGAATCACATCCAGTAACTTCTGGGAACAGGTAAGTACACACTACGCAACCCTAAGCCCCTTAGGAGCATGTCACGCAGGGAACCAGGACCTCGCTAGGACCACCTGTACTAGAAAGAACAACCACCTAAGGATAAAATCCACTTAGGGGTATAAATCAGAACACATTACCCATGATGCATGAATATACATTCAGAGGAGTGGTAAAGAAAGAAAACACATGATGTATAAGCCTACACATTCAGCGGTGTTAAGGACAGAGCACATGATGCAATCCAAATACATTCAGGGGTGCAGCGCAAGAAGACACATGATGACTAAACATTCAGAGGTGCAGCGCATGAAAGGAAAGACACATAATGCATAAAACACTCAGAGTTGTCAAGAGTAAAGCACATGAAAGACAGACACATGATGCATGAAAACATTCACAGGTGCCAGAGTAATACAATAGCGCAGAAATCACATGAGGCCTAAAAACCTTCAGAGGTGCAGGAATAACACATGATGCAAGAGATCACATTCAGAGGTGCAATAACCATATACTTGCGCAGCAACTCACATCAGCCACCACCGGTGCCAGTCCCTAGGCCAACGGCCTTGTTGGGGCTCAGACGCCCTGAGTCTCAATGTCAGGGTGCCAGTCTCAAAGTACAAAAAGCCTAAACGTGGCAGCTGCCCACAAAGTGCTGGGCAACTGTGTACAAAAAGCTGTGGCAGGGCTCTCAGTAGCCCCTAGAACAAATCGGCGCCACCTGAGCCACACAGGCTCTCAAACAACCACTGCGCACGTTGGAGCCACACAGGCTCTGGGCATATTGCACATGCCCCAGACGTTGGAGCCACAGAGGCTCTACAAACACTGGTCAAACGTTGGAGCCACACAGGCTCTAAAAACAACTGTGCCCCTTTAGCCTCGGGGCTCTACACAAAGAAATGCCCCCTCAGAGCCTTCTCCAGGCTCTGCAACGGTGGGGCGACCCTCTGCCAATCGGGGCCGCCCTCACTCTGCGTCGTTCACGGTGGAGTCCCCCACGGGGGACTCTAACTTCTAAAAATGCCCCCAGAGCCTCTCAGGGCTCTGAATACCAAATGAGGCGGGGAGCCTCTCCGGGCTCCGTGCACGTTGGGGCGACCCACTGCCGACCGGGGCCGCCCTTGAAGCCTTCATGGCTTCGCGATGGCACTAGGCGCGAGCTCGCGCTTCGGGAGGGGCGGACACCGACAACGTGTCCCGGCGCCCCTCCTCTCTTCTGCCCAGCCCTCCGCCCAGACTCACCGGGTCTCCTGTGCGGCGGGGGCGGGGCTCGGCGGCAACGGAGGAGCTCCTGCTCCTCGCAGACTTTCCTCGCTTGGCCCGGTCCCCCGTCTCGGGACCGGGACGCAGAGTGGAGCCAGCCAGGCTCCCGGGGGCAGTCTCTTCTCTCGCTGCAGGGCTCCCTCGGCACACGGGAGCCCTGTTAACCGGCCGCCACCTTTCTTCCTCGCCGCCTCATCTCCAGCAGGTCACGTACGATGGGCCAATCCCATCGCGGCTCCTTCCGGGAGCCCCCAGTGACGCGTGGCTTCCTTGGCCAATCGGAGCGCGGCTCTCGGGGACAGGCCTCCTGCCACGGCCAATCAGAGCACGGCTCCTGCCGAGGGACGGCCAATCAGGTCGCGGCCCCTTCGTGGCTTCGTCCACGGCCGTGCACAGGCAAACGGCGGCTCCTGGACACCTTTAGGCCCCCGGGCAGCGGCAATCACGGCGTGGGCAGCCGAAGTAAAATAAAACTAAAAATGAGCGAGGTGGGCACTCGCCAGGGCGGGCAAAGCGCGCCTCAGCGCTATAATCAAAATAAAGCGTTCTTCCAGGACTGCGAGCACCAAAGCACTCCCAAGGCGCTAGATCACAAAGTCCCAAGGTCCTTCCAGCAATGCAGCTCCACCATGCTGCACAAAGGTCCCAGAGAGTCCCAGGGGGCTAAGCAAAGTCCCCTCCATCAGCCCAGGCAAGGCAGAGGGTCCCCCAGGAGTCCAGGAAGGTCCATCAGGTGCCCAGGGCTGGGCAGAGCCCAGGGATTCCCCCGAGCCCAAGCAGCAGCAGCCCCTGGCAGATCCAAGTTGAAAACAAGAACGACTTGGAAGGAGACACAGCCCCTTCTTATACCCAGAAATGCCTTTGAAGTACTTTGAAGTTTTCGTGCAAGGGGCCCTGAGTACTGGAATGTTTCTGGTTTTCGTCTTCCTGTCAGCTTCAGGGCCAGAGGTGACAGTGGGCCTTCAGGATGGAGAGCCAGCAGGGTGGGCGGCAGGCACGGCCCGGCACCACCAGACGCTCTTTCCTCCCATCCCTGACAGCAGATGGGGGCCGTTCATCTACGGCTGACTCAGACCCCCTCCTCTGGGGCCTTGCAGACCCTGCAGACCATGTCCTACTCAAACCGGACAGTCCATCCACAAGCAGGCCCAGGCACTCCTGGGCAGACTCACAAGCCAATCACACGCTAGCGCCAACTTACACAAATATGCCAACTTCCAAAAGTAGTACTTCTAGACTAGACACAGTCATGCCGCATATATCATTTTGCAGCATTCATTCTCACGAGTTTATACATACCAAACTCGACCCTGCACTCCCCACACATCAGGAACTACCATGGGCATACATATTCCCCATTCATTCCTATGGGAGGGCAGGTCACTCACCCTTCATACAGAGAGCTCCAGCACTTTACACTGTACCACAGTGAAAAAGTGTGCAGAGGCCTAGAATCACCAACACCAGGTTCCAGAAACAGGCTAGGAAAAAGCAAAAAGTCTAGGGGTGAACCTGCCCAAAGGGCCGGGTCCAACACCATGCATCACCCTAGGTGGGTTATGGGATTGCATTCCTCTACCTAGACTCAGCTCCTGATGGGAGGGAATCAGGGTATGTCAAGTAAAGTAGAAAGCCATAAAATATTGAAGCAAGGGTGTTTATTAGCACCTCTCCTCTCTCTCTTCCCAATACATCATTGACCTTCCTGGTAGGGTGGGGCACTGTAAGGGGGACCCTTCAAAGCTAGGATCAATAACAGTGAGTTGTCTACTCTGTACGGATGACACTATCCTGTTAGACGTAACACCAATAGGTTTGCAGAGGCGCCTTAATGAGTTAGGCCGTTATGCTGATGAACATTTCCTAAAAATGCATTTTTGGGGGGAAAGATAAGCCTGAAGCAGTAAGGTTGTACCCATATTCAGGGAGAATTTTCTCAAGTAACTGTTCTAGCATGGATCACATTGGTCGGTGGAAAAGTAAAGAAATATCCCAGGCCTCTGCACTTGACAGCCTATATAAAAGCTGTGGGCAAAGACATTTTTAATTTTATCAGTTTATAAGATTAAGATTCCGTCTTCACTAAGTTATACGTGTGAGTCAGTGGAGGGGCAGCTTTGGGACTTTTTTGAGAACGTGGAAGGGCGCATTTAGCACCAAATATGCTATCTGAATTGCACAGCTGCTTCAGCTGCCCATCGGCTCAAATTAGGCCTTCTTTCTACCAATATGAATACTATGGCAGAAAGCCTACGGTGGGGTAATAACCTATTAAAACAATCTATGGGGACAGTTCCAAAATAGATATAGTACTATGTTCAGGGCACAATAGGAATGATTTAATAATGGAGATTAGCACGTGTAAAAACCTCAATCATATGTCTTATGGAATCTTCCTCGTGGAGTGTTTAGAGCGACTCTATTACTATCGCTGAATCTGCTCCCTTTAAGAATCATAACAGGAGCATGGGAGGGACTAGCTAGGGAAGATAGACTTTGCGACTTTTGTGGAATTTGGGTGCAAAACCTAAATCACGTGTTATTCGTCTGCCCCTCTTTACAGCCATTAAGAAGCCGGTTATTAGGACCAGTGTTCTATAAGTACAATATTACCTCTGCAGTGGAGGCACGGAACTGTATTTTGGCTCCACCTTCTGAACCAGTATGATTTTTAAAAAATTCCTTTTTTAAACACATTTTAAACATTTTTTAGATAGGATCTTTATACTGTCCCCAGCTTTAATCAGGTCAATTTTGCACAACACATGCAGAATTCTAAGGTTCTTAAGAATTGTTTTGCTAAGGTTCTTATAGCACAATTCTGCCTAAAGCTGCCTGCACTGAATTGCATCAATTTATCATACTGGAATGTGGTGCAGCGGCCAGGGCGGCTGACTACGGAACACAGGGGCTCAAACTTCGATTGCAGGTGGAAGGTTAGCTTAGCACCATGTAACTCTGGGCAACAGCTTGCTTAATCTTCACGATGGCCCCCAGCGCCTTAATAGCCTTAGGGTAATTATTCGCGCTTTACAAGTACCGGATTTATCATTCACAATGCATGGCCTATCTATGTTGAGCAGGTCTCGTATTCATCCTAAAATACTCTGACCCATTTGCACTTAATATATAAGGAATTGTATTTGTTGCCAGGACTCTGCACTGTATATAATCCCCAATTGTATGTCATCAGTTAGTCAGGCTTTTCACATTTTGCCCAAAACTCTGGCATATTTGCAATTTGTATGTTAATGATTTTTATTATATACGGCGTGTGGTTGGTTATGATTTTGTGCTGCTTCAATCTCTGTACTGTATACAAATTTAAATGAGATCACTAATGTGTTTGCTTTTAGAATGTATTTTCCTTTGTTTTGAATAATTGTAATAAACTATTAACAATAACGACAAGAAGTAGTGGGTACTGGAAAATGCAATCCATTGACATCTAAAGAGGTGAGGTTAAACAATTTAAGACAGTTTTGGTGATGCCCAAGTATAAGTGGTGAAATTCAAGTAGGAACAGCAAGCCAATGGTATTAAAGGCTGCAGTCAGGTCAAGCCACAACAACAGAGATGGTGAGTAACAGAACATTGTCTACTATCTTGATTGATGCAGTCTTTGTACTGAAGTGGGTGAAATCTGCAATGGTATGGTGAGGTTCCTATCACTGAAAAATGAAGTCATATGAGTTAACTAATGTATCAAATCTCCAGAACCTTGAAGGAAGTCCAGATCTAAGGGCAAAAAAGGAGGAGAGCTTGTGGCTGCAGGGTGGTTAGTGGAAGACTTGGACTGGACTCTCAAGTAACACGTAGCATATTGTACACGGTAAGTATAGCACCAGATGTAAAATCATTGTACGCAGCGCAATTGGGACAGGACATTAATGCTTATCCTAGGAGTGGAGGAGCCTCACTTTAACAAGTCCCAAGTCAAACTTGGATACTCGCCTGAGAACTGAAGATGATCGACCTCTGCCCAGTTAAGGGATATGCTGAGTGGGGCTGAGATGCCAAGCAGAACTGCTTGAGAAAATTCACAGTAAGGTACAAGACAAAGCAGGATTAGAGGAAAGTATTCTTAGTGTCAATGAGGGGATCGAACAGGGGAGATCGGGGGCTACTGAGGAGAAAAATAACAAAGTTGAGGGAATTAGGTCGGGTGTGAACTGTTACAGAAGTGAGAGAGTTGTAGGAACCACTGTTGACAGACACTTCTTCTCTAGTTGTATAGGGCTCTACGTATTGTGACCTGGAAGTGGCTGGGGAAGTGGGCAGTTGGCTGCACTGGAAGTGCTGTTATGTATGAGTGTAGTTTCCACAGCCCCGTTCTCCATCCGTTTCCTGACCCTTTTCTGCTGACCTATTCTCGAAGATCCAATAATTGTGGAGATTCAGGTTCTTTGAAGCTGGTTAGCTAATGCTCGCTAGAGAATTTTTCAAATCTCACCTGTGTAATGTGCAATGGTAGGTTTTTTCAAAAGAAGTCATCGTCATTAAAACACATGTACCAATCAGTCACAATAACGGATTAATGTTCTAGTCTTTAGTGCCTAGCTTTCTATTTGTTACAAACAATCAGCGAGAATACAGGGTAGGTAGGTGTTTGACTTCCAGATACTCCCTACTGCCAAAAACAACACTCCTCGCTTTTGCCCTCAGTGCTTGCACTAATTGTCTGAAAGAATTTACTGGAATTATAAGTCATATAATATAGTATATTTGAATGTATGAGCCATTCCCTTTCAGAGATTGATTCAGGGCCTGGATCAACATCCCTATATTTATCAGGTATATGGATTTACAAAGAGTTGAGGCGCACTTCTTTTAAGAACACTACATCCAAATGCATTCATAGTCCACAAACTACCTCTCGTAGCATTGATGACTTTATGGCTGTCTTTGCCTGTGTACAAAGATCTCCTAACTTTTGGCTTGGTTAGCACAATAGGAATACGAAATACATACATAGATGGTAATATCATATTAAAATATGTTACGCCTCTCATATGAATAAGAGAAAAACAGAAGATTCATCAAAGAAAGTGATCTAAAACACACAACAGCATTGAGCACCTAATTTGTGTTCCAACAAGAACTGAAGTTTTACAATAAATGCAACATTGCAACTGGGACCTTTCAAACCGAATGAATCAAATGATGCCTGTTTGGCGTATAAGTGTAATTGGAATTTTGGTCGTGAATAAACAAACGTATATTTTTTGCAGCATCCATTTTTATTTTGCAAGCGTATCCACCAAACTCACAATTAAATCATCAAAACATGTTAAATGTATAGGCCCGGGTGAAAAATTATAAACCTGCGACAGACACATTTAGTATCCTGGATATGTGTAGGTTTAGCAAACCAAACTTTGGGGGACACATTTCATGCCCGACCACCAAAATCCCCATCATTTAGAGAAGAACCATTAACATGTAAATATCAGCCCTCAGGACCTAACAGAATATGGTCTCAATTTTGGAATGTAGTTTAATTATGAAAAAAACTTTTAAGAATGTCTGTATATGAATGGTCACCACCTTATTAGATTGCTGTCTAGAGGCACCCGCTCACATGCAGCGACCCCCCTCAGGGCACTTACAGAAAAGTGGAATGGAGATATTGGTATGGAACTGGCAGACAAGGAATGGGACTCACTCCTGAAATACCGCAAGAGGGTGTCCAGTACGGTTACATTTAAATTCATACAGTACTAGGTACTACATAGGGCGTACCTCACACCATACCAACTAAACAAAATGTACCCAGAGGCACAGGAAAACTGCCCAAGATGTCACACACACGATGGCGACCTTGTACACATGACGTGGCATGCCTACGCTTGTCTGCCTTCTGGGCCAAAGTCACAGGAGTAATAGGAACTGTGACGGGGATTGCTAACTGGGACACAGCAGAACGATGTATATTAAGATTACAGCGTCGCCCTAAGACACAGAAGGTACAGCTCAGATTTGCAGACTTGGCCTTACTCATTGCAAAGCGATCCATTACTATGAGATGGAAATCGGCCTTGCCCCTAACACACAAAGTTGGCATGAGGAGGTGATCAGATGTGGAAGGGCAGAAAGTGCAGTTATATGTATTTAAGAATACAGGGGCTTACGGCAAACACCTATTCCACGGAGTCGGACTTGATGTTGGAAACATTTGAAGCCACCGACTCCCTACCAATATAACACATAATATGGCGCTAGCCCACCCCATAATCGGTACTGTGGGTAGTGACTTTATGCTAAAGTAAACACCGAAGTTCGTAGGGAAATGCACAAACTCCAAATAACTTAGCAGAAATATACCATCGAGAGAGAGCTGGATCCTGTACCCGCATGGATGTAATCAGGGGTGAGCCATGGGTAGGGGTGGTTCAGCGGAGTATGTTATTTTTTTTTTATATCTGTATGCATAAGACATAATGCATTGAGTGTGTAGTAGTAAATACAATTCCACATCTGCTCATGGGCTTTACCCCTTTTGTAAACATACCCACGGAGAAGCATAACTGTGTTCTACCCCACGTGCTTAACTGTATGCCTCAAGCAATAGCGGATCTAAGAAGTATTGTGCATTGAGAAAACCATTAAAGTATGTTTTTAAAAATAAAAATAAAATAAGGTTTTTTTATGAAATCGACACTTGCCTTCAGACTTGTATACAGTAGTGGCTTTGTAGCTGGATCATTATTGTAAAACACATTTCAGCCCTTTGACTCGGTGCCAAAATAATGAGTTACTAACGTTATCAGCACAGTAGGTCCCCATTGTGTACTTTGTAAATGTGAGCACTTACTCAGCTTAAAAAATTGCATGGATTAAAAGAAAATGTATTAACTATAAAATGATTTCTCTGGAAAACAAACGGTGCCCCTGAAAAAAAGGATACTACCCTAACAGGGAAAACAACTTATTTGGAAAAAAGAACTTGCACCGTGCACAGTGCTTCATAATGCAAAGAGAAGCAATTAAGCCATAGACCCACAAACCAAAACATGCGAACAATACAACTGATGTATAGAAAAATATATTTACTTTTATTTTTTTTATTTTTTTATTTTCCTTCAAAATATTTCAGGATCAAAAAGCATGTGCAAATACATCTACTACACAATAAATTATCCCTTTTTAAAAAAAATACATACATTCTAGACTCGTATACAAATTTTGAACCACAGATCATTACGTTGTATGATACAATCTGAGAAATATATCTATCTCCAGTTGGCCTGAACAGAATACTCAAACCAGAAGAATCTGTTTGATCTCTATCAACGTACGATACTCCATATATGTTGCTTTCAGAAAACACTGGTTACAGTTGTTAACTACCAAGGCGTTTCGGCAAAGCCTTCCTCAGGGTTTTCGTACCAATTGTTACTAGAATGAGAAAAAACTTTTTTTTATTTAGGATACATTTGTGGTCTAAAGCTTAAATGCTAATTCCATCAATAGCAGCAGTGTAACTATGTACACAACATAACCTTTCCCTTATACATGGTCTAAAACTAAAAAATCTGGGAGAGCTATGTTGTATACATAGTTACACTGCTGCTATTGATGACATTTGCATGTAACCAGTGTTTTCTATATATCAGTTGTATTGTTCGCATGTTTTGGTTTGTGGGTCTATGGCTTAATTGCTTCTCTTTGCATTATCCAGCACTGTGCCGGGTGCAAGTTCTTTTTTCCCAATAAGTTAACTATAACATGACACCATAAATATTAAAGTCTTGAGCATCCTAAACCATGCTAGATTAAATTAAATATAGAAGTCTCATTTTTATTCGCTGCAAAAGTGTTCTGTGGCCCCGTATTTTTTCCTGTTCCTGGTGTATTTTAGGACCGGTCTCCTGCATTTCAGAGAAATGGACGGCAAGAAAACAAGCATGGCAACATCATTTTAAAGTTGTCATCACCTTTAAGTGATAAGTATTTTCTCTGCAGATAATATTTTTCAAAAAACAATAAAAACATCATCAAGAGGTCGATTGAGATAGGACAGTCTAATGTGGCTGTATGAGACTGACCCTTTAAAAGCCTAAAGGATCTTTGGAGTTCTCGCTTCACTCTTCTATGGACATCCTTCATACTTGTGAAGCCATCCCTGGAATCATGAAGTTCTCTCGAGGCTCGTCCCGGGGATTATTCTATGACGGTGTTGACAATAGTGGTGTGTCTGAGGTCTGAATCGGTGTTCCCAACTGAGACGCTCTTAATCATAATTCACACTCTACCTAGATGGGACAGACGTGCTTATGTCGTCCCTCTGGGGTGCAGACTAATGGGGTGCTGGAGTTGCAATGGCTGGCAGACCTGAAGCACACAACGACACAGACATCACAATGGTGTAACCAGAACCATGTTCGCTTAGATTGAGTCGCTACGGGTGAGCCGTGCTGGTCCTTACCAGCACGGCTGTGCTGGTGATTGGGGATGGGCAAACTGATATGACTCGCCTGAAGATCTGCCTTACCCATACACCTTGACCTGTGTTTGTCTTTACCACCAAGACTAACAGCTCTGTTTATTGGAACGTGTGTACAAGTGCAGCACTATCCGCCGTAGCTGGAAGGCAAAGAAATCAGGAGGCAGTAGTAAAAGGTGTGGAGATCAAGTTAGAAAATCTGGAAACCAGGGTGTTCTCTGTTGAATGCCAGCTTTAGTCAGCTGAGAGTAGCCTGACAGCACTGGAGTGACACTGCTGGGTTCTCAACTGCTATGAAGGATTTGTAGAACTTTAGAGGGAGTGCAATAGAGACCAAGGTGAAGATTGATAAGCACAGAGAAATGCTGGACAGCTTGAGATGTGGTGGCCAGGTATCTCCGTAGAACCCAGCCTTAAGGTCTCCAAGACAAACTAAAGTAATTCCCAAGTAATTTAATGCCTCTGCTGCCTGATGTGGTAGGGTACTTGATAAAGACGATTCCTTGCTCCTATGTGGTGAGATTTGAGAGATGGATTGGGTGGCACAGTCGTGATTGTGGTGTCAATGATGGAGTAGGGAGAGAAGATTTTGCGAGCTGCTATTGAGCGGAAGGAGGTTAGGTTGAACTCTTGAAGGATTTTGCTGCACCCACGACATTGGTGAGGATAAGGGCACTAAAATAGCTCAAGCAGGAAACTTAAGCAAAGGACTCAATGCTTTAGCAGTGTGACTGAGGGTGGAGAACAAGAGGAAAAAGTTTGTATTTACACAAGTGGGCTGAGCAACTGCATTTTTGGAGTCCTTGAGCTCTCTCCAGAACTGACTGGGTGGCAGGAAAACAGAATTCTGGCGTGTGCCCCGTGACCGTAGGGCAGGTATAGCTCCCTAGAGCTTTGTGGCTGTGGGAATGCTTCTTTTGTGGGGATGGGTAAAATATTTGCTGTGAATATTCTATTTGTATATACAATTTATATTTTGTCTTTCTGCTTTTCTTTATCCCAGTTACGCTAGAGACCTCAGAGTTTAGCATGGTGTGATAGTTGGGAAAGGACTTCATTACCTCGGAATTGAGTTAGTGTTTCGTTGCCTTTTAAGCGAAAGTGTTTCTGTCAGGTTGAAGGACTGTAGGCAGCTATGGTTATGTTTGTCTTCCTCCAGTAAAGCTATCTCATCCTAAAAGCTAAAGACAGATACCTAGTACATAGATTAATCTGAAATATTTAGCAATTAAATTTTCTGATCAATCGCAGAAACATACTAACAGATTTTATTCTCTATCGAAGTAGAATAGATACTTTAATAATGCCATTGAATATAATCCAAGCGTATAGTATTAAGAAAGATTAAACCAATTTTTTTAAATCTTTGATACACATAATATATTGTTACTCGTCATAAGAAAATTACACTCCAGAGTTCATAATACTGACTAAATGATCTTCATTTTTTGGAAAAGTCTGAGTGACTTTAAAGGAATTAATCAAGCTAATTATAACTACATAATACATTGCTTAAGATTTAGTAACTGCATTTTCAGACCTGACTTTTGAGCTTTCGTAAATGTAAACTCCCGATCAGGTGCTCTACATGATCTCACACAAGAAGACACCATAGCTTGTGATACAGGATATTTACCTTGTATGTACGTATATATGTGGTATTTCTATGGAGCAAACCTAGCCAAAAGACAGCGGTGGGAAATGCTGGGAAAGTGAAACACAGCAAACCTGGGGCTAAATAGCTTTGGTTTAACCACAGAAGGATAGCAAACCTTAGGTACTAAGGTAGAAAACGGATTTCACTGATAGTTAATAACCATTTTTGAAACTAAACATCACAACCAAAAAACTAAGCTGTAAATCTTCAGCGCCCCTGCCTATCTGGCTGACATGCTCATCATTTCCGAAGGCTCTTTGGCACACCCGCAGCCAGGGCACTATCAGACAGTATAGAAGAAGTGCAAAGAAGTAAAAACAAGGCAACAGGGCATCTCCTTCTATGTACCTAGGGTTTGGAACAAAACCCCATTGGTATTGGGGTTGACCCAATCCTGGTCCAAATTAGGAAAGAGCTGAAGGTGCATACCTTTAAAGATCACTATGGATGCATGAATAAATAGGAGCTGTATATAGTGCACTAAAAAAGGGAGCCCATGATATGCGCCTAGACCTTACTGCCCCACCAAAAAGAGCCAGGTTTTAAGTTTTCTATGAAATGTAGTCTCAAGGCAGATCAGATGCATTTTGCGTGGGAGTGCAGTCCATGCTTTGGCCGTACGAAAAGTGAAAGCTTTACCACCACTTGGGAAAAGCTTGAAGCAGAAGTGAGGCAGAGGAAGAACACAGCGCTCTGGTAGGGAGGTACTGAACAAATCTCTTAGCCAGATAACCAGGGCTGAAGAGGTACACTGCCCTTTAAATCAAAACCAGGGCTTTACAAGGATCCGTTTCCAGACAGACAGCTAAATGAGAGCTTTCAAAGCTGAAGTGATCGAAGAACATCTACGTAAATGCAAAAGAAGCTAAGCTGCTACATTGCGGACCCCCTGCAGACGACTCCCCAAATCCTTTGCAATTCCTAGATAGAGGGTGTTAGCGTTGTCTAAGTGCGACGTGATCAGCAATAGATCACCTCTCTCCTCACCTCCAGAGGCTATTTCCTGATGCAGCAACAGTCTCTCTCTTAGAAACCAACTCCCCCTCCAACCACATGTTGACCATATCTTTACCTCTGAACCTGGCTTTTGGCTAGGTTTGGGCTCTACAAATACCAAATACATATTAAAAAAATACATGCAAACAGAAACAGTATAAAGTGACGTTCAAAGGCAAAAAGTTAAGGGATGAGTTTTTCTTTCAGGTTTCGCTATCAAATTTGAGGAAAATCTGTACCATAGGGAAACCAGGGCCTAATGGAGACATTTTTCATCTTGGCCATCTGTCTCAGAACAACAGAACCAGATTCCTCAAGGAAGCATTTGAGCAAAGAATGATTGAGAGACCTTATCCTATGGAATGGTTCAGCCAAAATCCTATTCTCCTTCCACTGGGGCTGCCACCGATGACATTCGAGCCCTGATGGACAACGGAGAAACAGAGGCCCTCATCCTCCTAGACCTCTCCGCGGCCTTCGACACCGTATGCCACCGCACCCTAGCGCAGGGCCTCAACGTCGTCGGAATCCAGGAGAAGGCACTGGAATGGATCATCTCCTTCCTCGACGGAAGGACACAGAGAGTCCGCCTACCACCGTACAAGTCAGAGGCCACCGAAGTCATCTTCGGCGTACCCCAAGGATCCTCGCTGAGCCCAACCCTCTTCAACGTCTACATGAGCCCCCTCGCGGCCATCGCACGCCAACACAACCTGAACATCATCTCCTACGCCGACGACACCCAGCTGATCCTCTCCCTGACCAACGACCCCGCCGCCGCCAGAGCCAACCTTCACGAAGGGATGAAAGAGGTAGCCGAGTGGATGTCGACCAGCCGCCTGAAGCTGAACTCGGACAAGACGGAAGTCCTCATCCTGGGAACCTCGCCCTCCGCCTGGGACGACTCCTGGTGGCCCCCCGCCCTGGGCACCGCATCCAAACCGACAGAACACGCACGCAACCTGGGCTTCATCCTGGACTCCTCCCTCTCCATGACCAAACAAGTCAACGCCGTCTCCTCGTCATGCTTCAACATCCTGCGCATGCTACGTAAGATCTTCCGGTGGATCCCCACCGAGACCAGGAAGACGTCACCCAGGCACTCGTCACCAGCCGACTGGACTACGGCAACGCCCTCTACGCCGGAACCACCGCCAAGCTCCAGAAGAGACTCCAACGGATCCAGAACGCCTCAGCCAGACTCATCCTCGACGTCCCACGACACAGCCACATCTCCGGACACCTGAGAGACCTGCACTGGCTCCCGGTCAACAAGAGAATCACCTTCCGTCTCCTCACCCACGCACACAAAGCCCTGCACGATCAAGGCCCGAGCTACCTCAACAACCGCATCAACTTCTACGCTCCCAAACGTCACCTCCGATCAGCCAGTCACACCCTCGCCGCCGTCCCCCGCATCCGAAGAGCGACGACAGGAGGAAGGTCCTTCTCCTACCTGGCCGCAAAGACCTGGAACTCCCTCCCGACCGACCTGCGCCTGACCCAAGACCACCTCGCCTTCAGGAAGAAGCTCAAGACCTGGCTGTTCGAGCAGTAGCAGCACCCCCCCCCCCAGCGCCTTGAGACCCTCCGGGTAAGTAGAGCGCTCTATAAATGTTTATGATTGATTGTTTATGATTCAGGTGCCGCTAATTAGTGGTGCAAGAATGTAGCACCCTGAGGCATCAACATGCTGCCTCTGTAACAAATGCTTGTGCCTAATACCGAAAACGTTGCGATTACCAGGTTTAGTATATCGATGAGTACCAGGAGAACAATATTCCAACCCTGCACATTTGGTCTTGTGAACTGCCACAATATCTGTCTAGAAATGAGATGGGGACAATAAACTGAGAGTGGGATGGCTACCATATCATTGTGATATTTACTCTTTACTCTTGTTGGTATCTTGCTCAAGGTGAACTTTCTCTTATATAAGAAAATAGTTGGGGCTAATGTATAAAGTTCCATATACATTTTTTAAATACCTTTTTACAAAGGGAGAGAAGTAAGTGAAACTAATTTGTATGCGGCTACTGCTTGCATGAACAGTGGGGGCTACAGCATAAAAAATGTGACTGGTGCTATATCATGTCCTTTGTGTCTTAATTAAGAAACTGCTTTCGCCAAACACCTTCTACCATTGTATCATGAAAAGGGGATTCTGGAGGTGGCACTAGTATAAACATTATTTGCTGCGTCTGAGGTGATAAAATAACGTGGCTCCAGCTTTTGATTTATGTAGGACATCAGTCAGCCCAAAACTGATAGAGGTAGTGTCTTAAATTAGAACTCCTGCTGCTGACTTTATGTGTTGTTCCCCTGGAGCCATATTAACAAGCACCAAATTCTGCAGTCCCTGTTAAAGGGGTAGAACATGACCAGGAAGCTGAACCATTTGACTCGATGGGCCCAAAAGGCAGAAACACATCTGTAGTTGTGTAACATCTTAGCGTTAAACAAAGATGTATGTACAAAGATGCTACTTTTACGTTATAAAGTTATTCAGAGTTTTACTTTCGGTCCTGGAGTCACAAAAAATAAAAAGTCTGGGGTCACAAGAAATAAAGATACCAACTTCACTGGCTGTTCCTCCCCGCGATCCAATCTTCCTGAAAGTCGTGGGGAAAATAATTATCTCTGGGTGGCAGGGGGATGCTCCTGCTGCCATATAGACTGCTGCAAGCTATCTTTAAAGAGAATCCCCAATATTGGGTCACACATCTGTCCTCGTTGTATAGCCATGTCGTGCTCAACCATGTTATACCTGATAGTTTGCGGGTGTCAATTATAGCCCCGATCTACAAAGGTGGGAATAAATATATACCCTCAAATTACTAGCTAATCGCCTTCCTAGATGGGGAGGCAAAATATGTTCAATCTGTGTTATCCTGGTGCACTCGTGAGTATAATACTTTCAAAAAAGGTTTTTCAAAAACTATGGTTGGCGCTACATCTGTTGCACGTCGTCAATCCGTGCCTTGAAGCAACATGAACGTAGAGTGAGAAGGACCACTCCTCACAAAGATGTGCGCATGCTACAGAGCGCACATCTTTGTGAGGAGTGGTCCTTCTCACTCTACGTTCATGAGGCAAAAATATGTTGCCACGCCCTTACTGGCCGACTTAACAACTTGGCCCAAGGCTGCCTCACTGATGATGTTATATCAAACTGGATTCAACAAGAACACAGGCACAACAACCAACATTCTAATGCACACTCTGCTAATAGATCAAGCCAGACGCCGTTCTGTGAATTTACATTTATGCTTTGTGTACTTCCGCTCCGATTTTGATGCAGTCCAGCGTAACATCTGCTCATTTGTATTCAACTACTCTACACTAACACTTGTTCTGGGTTGGGATAAGGTGCGTCTGTTTCAAGGAAAATCTTCATAAATAACAGCCTCAAACAAGGATGCGTCTCAGCACCATACTTTTTCAATCTGTATCTGGCACAGCTGTTTTCAATACTCAACAATATCAAGTCGCATCCCCCAAACTGGATGATTTTAGGGCCTATCACATACTGTACGCTGACGATGGTGTCTCGATCAACCACTCAACAGCTACATATGCAGAAAAACATGGACTCAAAGTCAATCTTAGTAACTCAAAGACCATGCAAGTTAACAGAGGAAGATCTTCACATTCTGCTTGGACAGCTCAGCCTCGGAGCATGTCACAGAATACAAGCACTTAGGCGTAATCTTTGTTTCAAGTGACACTTTCAACAAACAGTGCAGCTCGATACTAAGGAAAAACAACTTTCTACAAATGTTTTCTGCTCCTTAAGGAACTCTTTAAAAGTTCCGTCCCTCCAACCGCTCTCACATGTGATGGCTGCCAAACATGTCCTTCCATAGCATATGGTGCGGAGGCCCTCGGAGGGAAAGCTGATTAAAAAAATAGACAAATCCATAATTGGCACTTATCGGCAAGTGTTTAATCTCCCACATCATGCTTCTCCAGCTCAAATGCGCCTGTAGTTAGGCCTTTGGTGACAGAATGTAAACAGCCTCGGTGCATTCTAAAAACCTGCTACACGTTGAAAAAGGAGCCGACTTCCACACTCAGCTGAATCATGTGGAAAGCCATCTCTGACCCAGGAAACATCCAGGCACATGACTATTTAGATCAAGCATTAACAACGCTTCAGGCAGCGACTCTTTGGACCTTAACTCTTACCCAGCCAACTCTCAACAGAGCCATAAATTCAACAGAGAAGAAGCTCTCCTCTCTTGACAATAAAGCGCTGCTATCAAAAAGGTCACATGCCTGAGTTCTAAAGCCCAAACTGTAGATTTTGGAACTGTTAGTCTAAAGGCGAAACTCGGACTGTTGAATTGTCGATAAGGCAGCTTCTTCACACTGCATGCAATCTCCTGGCCTGGAGAAGCCGGAATGCCAGCGGGATCGCTTGCCGGCTCTGCCACTACCCAAGGATAGATATTTGCCATAGCTGCACTTGCCCCGTCTGAGAAGAGAGGGTTCTTGAAACAGCCGGAACCCGCACATTTACGAAGGTATTATAGCCTCACTTCAAGAAGATCTTATGCTTTGGGAAATTCCCAAAATGTAGGACCTTTGCTGAATTAAAATTGACCTTGCTGGCATCACAGAATAGGGGTGCCTGATATATGTGCCCTGACCGCGCTGGAACCGCAGAGCACGCACGCCAAGTCACTGTCCACGTTTGCCGTATTCCGAGTGCATAACGGTTCTGGGCCTTTTATGACGGTGGTTCAGTTTTCTCTTCATTATTCATGCCTTTCCTCGCCAACAAGCAACTTCATTATTCAACAGACTTCGGTCACGGTCCAACAGCTCTCATGTGTTTAACTTCTGATGTTATAACATGCACTTTTCGTCGTCTCTGAGCCCTATTTAATGATCAGCTGTCCTGTTCCTGCCCCAGCCCTATTTCTGCTCATTTTAAAACATGCACCACACACTTTTTCTGCACTCTACTTCATGTTCTTATTGGTATGGAACAATGCACCTAGAACGCTGCTCTCAACTGAGCACGGATTCAGCAATAATGCTATCGAATTAGCATGGGGTTTAAACGGGGAACGATGTCTGCTATGTGATCTTAACACGAGACTAAATAGCTCTTTTACTGTGTTTTTTATTGTAACGAGCATTATTTTATTGTAAGTTTTAATAAACTGAACAATCAATACGCATCCACTTTCGGTCCTTGCGGCTCAAGCATGTCGATGGGTCTCATATTCTGAAGATATGGACCCACAATGTCTGCTTATACCTTGGTTAAGAGCCGAAATCTCTCGGATTTGGGATCAGTAGGGTATGATGGAAAGGATTTTCCAAGGACAGTTGGACTTGTTTACAAAAATGGTATGTGTGCGCATAATACTGTTGAAAAGTACAGACCCACTCAGGTATTCGGCCCCAACAAAAAAGAAAGAGGTGCGACTTCTGGTTGGGGGGTGGGGGGTTAATACCAACGCTGTGTACATGGAAACTAGTGGAGGGAGAGGAAAATAAATTCCAGGAAGCAATCCGCTCTTCCGCTTTCCTGTCGGGTTTTGTAAACGGACGCTTAAATTGTGGAGCGTGAGCAACCGGTTTGCGTGATCAAGGCGAAAAAAACCCACAATCCTAATTCCTGGCCCCCGGTGCCTATAGCAACGGACATCCGTCTCCTTGGAAACTAATCTCGTGGTATTCGAACAATGCACCGGGGGCCTTTAATCTGCCGAACACTGGAAATCTGTATTCGAGGCTGCTTCTCCTTCTCCCTCACCGTCAGGAACTCGAACCGACCTAAAAAACATGCAGTTTCCCAGAACACGGGGGCGGGGGCTTATTCGAAATCCAAACAAGCACTCTTCGTTGTAATCAAGTACACCTGAGAGTAATTGTTCGTTTTTCACCAACCAGATGTTCCTCGAACCTCCTCCATCCAGAGTCCTCAGGGGTATAATAAAGGCCAAGAAACAGACAACATGTCGGGTTGGAGGGAGGGGGTAGAATACAAAGGAAAGTGGTGTATTTTTCTGCTCGCATGTCAAGGGATTATATTGTCAAACAGCACCTTTCACTCTGCCATCCTTCCTGAATGAGACAGGGTGGGTGCAAAGAGCGCAAGAGACAGCGGTAAAGTTGTTGGCACTCTAGATGATTGGGCACGGCGCATTCAGAAACTTCTAGTGCTGGGCATAACACACCTAAACGCGGTGCATTAGCAAAAACCTCCTTTCTGAGCCAGAAAACCTTGACTTTCCCTTTAACAGTACTGCAGAAAAGAAGAACTGTAACAGGAAAAAAGACTGAAGGCTTAAAAAGGCATTTTATCTTCGCATAGCCCAAAATAGTCTAGATGGCTGGCTGGCACATTTCGCAACAGCATAGAGTAAGAAGGAGTCTGCATCTCTGTATAATCTATTTATGTTGCAACTCTGTGTAGAGCGAACAAGGCCCACCGCTGCTGGATTCTTACGTAGTTTCAGAACAGTAGTAAACGTAGTAGCAAACTGGGACGAAAGTCAAATAAAGTTCAGCTGGATAAATAGAAATTTCCAAACCACCGTATTGTGAACAAAGGTCAAAGACAAAAGAACAAGTAAAATGTACCGTTTAATGGAGAAAAGAAAGGATATTTATTCCAGGGAATAGAATGGCAGATAAATGTAAATAGCAGCAAACATTCAGCACAAAAAGAGAAAGATCATGGTGTATAAATAGACGTAAATAACATTCATTCACACACAAAAGGAGCCACGGGCTTGTGGAATGATCTCTCAAACTAGTAGCTGGAGACATAGAGTGAAACTGTTGGTGTATCGAGCTCGCAGTGGATTGTAATTGTATTCGTATTGCGCTTAATATCCCTGAAGAGAAATTGAAGCGCCTTACACCGGGCTGCACACTGCCCCATAGCACAAGGTTAGCAGTTAGTCTAGTGTTACTAGTTACTGTTAGTTACTGGGATTTGTCTTGTGCACTCAAGTAAACCATTCCATGCAGTCATCTCAGTTCCTTTATGGTGAACAAAATTAATAGGGATTATATGCGAACATTAGTGGGAGGTGTGTGACCTCAGGCACATGGTTGGTGGGATTAACAGCGGAGTTAAGAGATTAGGTATTGTTGAGTTGTATAGGTATGACATTCTGAGGAAGGAAGCGAGAATGATCTAGTAAATGAGCTGTGGGCAATTAAAAAAAAGACGCATGTGTCAGAGTAGGTTGTGCTCAGAAAGAGGAGGGAGCATGCAGAAGATGCAAGGGAAGGAAAGGGACATTTGAAAGAGAAAAAAAGGAGAGGCGATAATCAGAAGATTTGAATAAAGGTCAGTTTTTCATGCCGAATTCAAGGATGTAGAGAATAGTTTTGAGACAGCATGCAGTTTGAGGGTGCAAGAATGTAGATGTTGAAAGTGGCTTTCCAGTTCTTTTTTTGTATGTAGGCAAAAATAAGTTGATCCAAAGAGAAGGTGTGAGAAATGTTGAAATCTTAGCTGCAGTGCCCAACAAGGCCTAACAAAGCAAATTGTTTATTAAAAGCAGGAAGGTATAATAGAAAAGAGTCTCTGAGCTTGGCAGGGGACATAATCCAAAGACAGACGATATATGCACTAAATAGGTTGGCTTCGTGCACTAACACAACAAAACAAGCCTTTTTGAAAATATACCTTGAAATATCTCTTGCGTTCACAGGAATGAATTGGGCAATAACAACAGAACTGGCAGCTTTAACATATATTCACAAGGTGGGAGGAGAAGGTGGAGCCCTGGAGGTGGTGGGGTCTGGAGATAGGGGTGACTTAGAGCCCATCACTGTCTTATCAGCTATGGGTGGGTCTTGGAGGGACAGAGCCGATGAGAGGGGTAAACATTTACGGTAAACACTGCTACCATCCGACAAACACACTAACAAAGGACTCTCACTCTTCTACAATGTACCGAAGAGGTATCAAAACCCTAATGAGTTTCAACAGTGCAAGGCATCCAAGCTCGAGATTGAAACCCACTCTGGGTTTACAGCTTTACTTGCCTTTAATTGTGCTATAATGGACCTTCACTGCTAGGCCTTGTAGAAAAAAAGTTGGTATTGTGTGACCTGTAGTAACCAATGTGTGTGTTAGCAGGCGTGTATGGAGGATTCGGGTAACATGATCAAACCTTTTACTCCCAGTAACTAGCCTTGCTGCTGAATGTAAGGCTGCAATGAAAGAGATCAGGTTCCTGTTTGAATTCCTCAGTACCACAGCCATGTCTGTAAAGGACTGGGGACTGTGCCACCATCTTAAAATGAGAACGAGGCTGCATCACAGGGAAACAATGCTTGGGTACCTCTGAAGGTGACTGTGGAAAAAGGCACAAGTCCATGCAAGATCTTCCACCTCCTTTTCATTGGCACATACTAGCTGTATCCCTCTCAACCAATTGTTATCGGTAATCGGTTAAAGCAGAATAGCTGACAATGACATGAAATGTCAACCAACTTCAGAAATCTGGCTTTCAACCATAGAATATTTAACTTTGACCAGGACGGTCTTACATAACCCAGTAGGTGCTCATACATGGACATTGGTGCCCCACTATAACAATGAGTAACTGGACAGTCTTTGTTTTTGGAGTGTATGGGGCATTAATAGTTATTGACAATTGACCGTTAAAGAGTGGGTCTGCCTCTTTCTGTGGAAATACATGAGAGCTATACAGGGGCTTGATGTGCTGTTTAATTAAAACAAAGAGAGATGATCCACACTCCTAGTTATTTAAAAACGTCTCACGAATGGGTAAAAAAGCAAGTCTATAAACACAGTAGTTAGGACAAGAGCCATTTGCAGTATGTCGGTAGAATGTTCTTTTTAGGTCTCGTCTGAGCCAGCGCGCATGCGCTGCTCTGAGTGGCAATTAGTAAGGGCTTTTGAACTCTGAACACACGCTTGTGCGTGTGTTTATTTTATTAACCCGCAATTGGCCTGTGCATGCGTCTTTCTAAGAAAGACAGTATGCAATTGGTCCAAAGCGGGTGCATGACCTGCCTTCTCTGTCCCATGGCCTAGAGTGCGGGAGCGAGCAGCAGCGCCATCTGTTTCCAATTACCGCGCCAGCTTCTCGCGGTCACGGTAATTGGAAACAGATGATGATACAAACGCGGCGCTTTCACTTTCACTGCCGACCTGGCACGCAAGGCTGCACTAGTTTGTCTCGTGTGGGGCATTGTTCAAAGGTTTCTAAGCCGCTCTTTCGTCACCATTTTCGGTGGGATAGGATGTGTGTGCGCACAGAACTGTCTGCATGTTGATTAATATCTGTACTGACTTCATTACTCTTTTACCAATTTATTTGTATGTTGTGTGGTTCTATCTTACTCAATGTTAGGGTTTGCGTTAAATAAAACATAAATAAAAAGTAAATCATTGTGGGGTTTTCAACACTCTGTGCAGTTGGGACAAACCTGTAAGAACCAGTGCCTCGATACTCTCACAGCCAGGGTAACAAGAAGCACTCTACAAACCCAAATTTCAATACATGAATGTTTGCAGTTTGCACTCACCTCGCCGTTGTGCCTCACAAAATCTTTGGTTTGTACAGCACCGAAGCTCTAGGATGCTTTCTGCCATATGGCACTAGAGCCTTCTCCGCCCAGAGGTTAGAGCCTCTCAGACACCTCTCCCGTGTCACCCCGCCTCCGGTGTTCGGTAAACCCAGACTGGCAGCACCGGACACTACCCAGTGCCAGCACCCCATTGGACCGAGGTGACCGCAGCGTCTGGCCCCACCGGAGGCCTGGAACCGAGTGTACAAAGCCAGCCTGCAGTCCCCTTGGTTACAGGCACTCACTCGTCTCTGCTGGGCCTTCTCGCACTGCTCCAGGCGCAGGGCCTGCCTATCTCCCGGCTGATAAACAGGTTCATTCAAACTTTGCAAACAGCCCCTTTCCTCCTTCTAAGGTCGACGTCTGAAATAACCAAAAGTTCTGGCTTAACACATAAGGTCCCAAAGGCGAGACCTATTGGCTATGCCAATGCTTGCTTTATTCAGGGCAACAAGTGTTAAGTGAGTACCCAGCTGGACACCTGAGGGCAATAAGCAGCACTGATTCTATTAGAGGCTGCAGACAGGCCAGATAATGCTTTACCGGAAGTGCAGCAATGTTCAGAGTAACAGCAGTGAGCAAGTCTGCATTTAGGAGAACATTGCTATCAACAAAGTAGATTGAGAGCTGTGAAAGTGTAACTAAGCATTTTGGTGCGGTGATGCGGACACCAGCAGTAGAATGCGTTAGTCTTACGTCTGATGATCGGTACTTAGCAGGGCTGAGGTGGTTAAGTAACTCAAGCTAAATCCATGTGCACCAACACCATCAGCAGCATGCCCTTGACATATGGAGCACAGAGTTCGTTTTGTCCTTGTGCTGTTTTATGTCATTTGCATAATTATACATGCTATATCTAGAAAAGGCCACAGGTGCTCACACTGGTGTCCCTTGCCACCAAAACAATCATGCCTTCAAATAGCCAAAGGATGTAGTCTGAAAGGTTTAATCAGGTAAGTTCCCCAAAATGTGTGGAGAAGTGTGGCTCAATGATTAGAGCGGCCGACCCTGATGCAGAGGTCTAGCCCGGGACCAGGGTTCAATTCCCCGGCTCGGCGGATCTTGGGCTCAAAATTCCACGGACCTGATAATTCTCGCCTCGGTGCCTATTCCAATCATGGAGTCCCACTCTGCAACTCTGGGCAATAGTTTGCTTAATCTCCACAACGGCCCCCACAATGCTAAGGATGCCTGGCCTCCACCTTGGGGGTGCTCAGGAGTGGACGCCTCACAGGGAAAGCCAGGATGGGTTCCACAGCGGTATTCGTACAAGCGCCTTGAGACCCTTGCGGGTGAGTAGTGCGCTATACAAATATCAATTTACATTACATTACAAAATTTGAATCATCAATCAAGTATTTGTAGAGCGCACTATTCACCCGCAAGGGTCTCAAGGCGCTTGTACGAATACCGCTGTGGAACCCATCCTGGCTTTCCCTGTGAGGCGTCCGTGAGGGTCTCAAGGCGCAAAGGGGGGGCTGCTACTGCTCGAACAGCCAGGTCTTGAGAAGTCTCCTTAAGGTCAACAAGGTCCTGGGTCTGTCGCAGGTGGATGGGGAGGGTGTTCCATGTCTTGGCGGCTAGGTGGGAGAAGGATCTGCCGCCAGTGGTCGTTGGTGTATGCATGGAACGGTGGCGAGGGTGAGGTCAGAGGAGCGAAGCTGGCGAATGGGAGTGTAGAAGGGGAGTCGTTTGTTGAGGTATGTAGGTCTGGTGTCGTGGAGTGCTTGGTGAGCATGGGTGAGGAGCTTGAAGGTGTAGATCTTGCGAAGCATTAGGAGGAGACAGAGTTGACTTGCTGGGATGTAGACAGTGATGAGTCTAGGATGGTGTTGGCGTGGCTCCCAGCGCGGCAGGGCACCAGGAGTCGCCCCATGCAGAGGGGGTGGGGCCGAGCATGAGGACCTGTGTCTTGTCCGAGTTCAGTTTCAGGTGACTGTTTTTCATCCATTCGGCGATGGCCTTCATTCCTTCGTGGAAGTTGGTCTTGGCGGTGACGGGGTCCTTGGTGAGGGAGAGATTCAGCAGGGTGTCGTCGGCGTATGAGACGATGTTGAGGTCATGCGATCGGACGATGTTGGAGAGCGGTGCCATGCGGTGCCGGTGGAATCGGTGCCAGGGGAGGTGTTACAAGGTCTTCAGGCACCGATTCGGTTCCAGCCTAGATCCAAGGGAACGCTGGGGTGCTGGGGCCGAAGCCGCCGGCGTTGAGAGCCCAACCGAGTCTGCGGGGCCCGAGTGGCGCCAGCGGAGTCGGGCTGCCCAAAGATGGCATGATCGCTTCGTAGAAACTCCGAAGCTGGGCAAGGGTCCCTCCGGCTCCCGGAAAAGGAGGGAAACTCGGGATGGGTACCGTCCGCATCCCTCGCCGCATCGTCCAACGGACGGGGAGAAGTCAAAGAGCGATGATGCTTCTTCGACTTCTTCTTGCGCTTCAACTTACCTAAGGAGTGCAAAGACTTCGATGACGAGTGGTGGTGACTCCGCGACCAGTCCCTTGACCTCCCACGCGAATGGGACCTTGAACGGCGTGGAGCGGATTGCTGGGCCTCGAGAAGCTCTCAGGACCACTCCTGCAAATACTTCGGTTTCAAGATCCAGTAGTCGGAGCACGATTTGGGATCATGGTCGCGCTCCAGGCACCACAGGCATACACGGTGCGGGTCTGTAACCGATATCAGCTTGTGACAGGTGTTGCAAGCCTTGAAGCCAGGCAGAGGACGACTGGACATCACTGCGGGCACCAGGAGTCGATAGACTCAAAAAACGACATTGACAAAAAGTTGCAAAAAAGTCAGTCAAAAAGTGCCTGAAGGTAGCGCTTTCTCCAAATCTGCACTGGCTGGAGCGGAAAAAGAAAGAACTGATGTCAGTGCAAGAGAGCGGCGTCTAAGTAGCCGGCCAGCGTCACCTTTCGACGCGCAGGGATACTGCTGACGAAAAAATTCTTCGGATCAAGTCTGACACCTGGGGGTAATTCTAAAGGTAAGGAATCTATAACTAATTGTTTCTTTCAGATCTGACGGTTAGGCTAGGTGGAGGGTCGCAGCAGCATCTGACGCTCAAAGGGACGAATTTGGCCCTCTATGGTTGTAATTTACGCTAGTTTCTGCTTCTCGTAGTTTCAAATATATCCTTTAACTAGGCTCCAAGCTCTGGGCTTACTGGCCGCCTACAGAGTACCAGCTCACTTCACAGTGCCCTTGTTGATTTTGAATTAGGACTGAATCACCGACTCTTTGTAATTGGAACAATCTTGGTTAGTTAGGCACCAAGCACTGAGACACCTCATAGGCTGTAGGGTAGCATCTGTGTAACCCAACTGTAAGAGAAGTGGAGCATGATACAATATTCCCCAGGGTAGACCCTCAACCCAAGACAGCTGAAGGATGTCCACAACCGGGAGGCAAATTAGATCAGTATGCAACAGAGTTTTGTGGGCCGCCGAGGTGTGAGTATATGCAAGATCTCGGGGATGTTACAATCTCCATGCATCACAAACCCTATAGAATCAGCCCAGGCTATCAGCTGGCGGCAGCATGCCTAACGCCCCAGCCTTTGGGAGCCATCCATCTCTGGGTTAGGAACAGCATAGAAATGATTCACCCCACCACAGTGACACCCTGCGGAAGTGTCAAGAAAACAGAAGTAAAACAACAGGAAGTTGTAGTGTCTACCTTTAGTTAGCCCTCTATCCCAATGTATCTCCATTGAGGGTCCACAAGAGAATTTGTCACCCCCAAAAGAAAATCTTTACGTAGTAAGATGGCTACTCCTCAGGCCCCCGAGTGAACCTTGTATGATACACTCCAAGGATTTTATGTACCTGTGCTGTGAAGTACTTTTTTGAATCCTTGAGATTGTAATAACGTCAAATGATGATGATACACTCTATCATAACCATAGTGGCAAAGGGGCAATATTTGCTCAGCAAGTGGGTTTACTGAAAGACAAGAACCACATGCTGAAATCGTTTAACATACCAAAAGACGGGGGATCTTTTAATGCGATTCAGCAAGCCGTTCGTGTTCCAAGACATCAATTTAACTGCCACCATAAGGGTTAAGAATCGAAGGCCCTGGTTCGGGTGGTGACTGAGATGTACAGGGGTCCTAGTGGTGCAGTAACAACACGCTGTGCGGGAATCTGCTATCTTAGGAACAGTGTACTGGAGAGTGATTGTTGTAATCAGTGAGCTGTATGTTCCAACAACCTATAACAAATATCCCCCAACTTTCCCACCCAATACCGCTAGCCCGGAAGCAACTGTCGCCCTAACACTGATCATAACGTGAACTACAACAAGGCTCTGGGATAACAGCCTAAAGTGGGCCTCCTTTCTTGTAAGAACCCTATGCCTAACAACTGTCACATTCTCATTTGTGTGAAATAATAGCATTCACCCTGCTGCATAAAGTGTAACCAGACGGACCCACCAGGTCTGCATCTTTCTTTGGGGGAGAAGTGAATTCAGGGTGTCTGCCCTGGGAACCGAAAAAATCTGCTGTGCCCAATGAGATGTCGTCTCAGCTGACCCCGTGGCTACCACACTCTCCCCGTCTGAGCCAGAGGAGTCCCGGCCATCCACGGAGACAAGAACGATTTTAACGTTAGCGTTCTCGCTTACTCCCAGGAGGCTTTGGGGGGGAAGAAGGGGAGAACCTGTGACTTTTTGCCCGGACTCTCTAGGTCCATCAGTACGACAAAGCTCTTTCCTCTCCACTGCACACTCACAAGCCTGTCAAAGATATATGTTTTAGAGTTAAAGATCACTTCCAACTTCGCAGGAAAGATGAGCAATTATTGCAGGTTGACAACACAAAGCTTCTGTTTAACCTCCTCTAAAGAGTTCCTGCACAGTTCAACTGCCCACGAACAGCCTGGGAAAATCATAAAACGCAATTTTTGAAAGTGGAGATCCTTGTGTTTCCTGGCCTCTCGAAAGATAGTGCCTCTGTCACGATGGTTAAGGATCCATGCAGTCAATGGGCAGGTGGGCGTATCAGGAGGAGGCCTGCGGGTCAAGGACTTATATGCTTGCTCCATCACAAACAACAGCCAGTTAACCCTCCATAACCCAGGGCAGCTGCCAATTCTCTAGGAAACGCTCTGCACCAGAGGCCCCAGCGCCCTCTAGGGAATCCAACAAACTGGATCTATTCCGGTGGGATCGATTTTCAGCATCCTTACACATTCCTTGAGCACTGCCATCTTCAAGAGCAGCTTGGAACCCCGAAGTTTGCATGTGGCTAATTCATCTTCCACAGAGGACACCTAGGTTTCCATCAGTCATCCGACTGGCGACATTCCTGAGGTCTTGGGACAGCAACGAGACATCCACTCTGACTTTTCCATTCTTAGTTTCCACTGCCTTTCTCCAGTACTGGATTGCCTTAAGGATGGTAGCAAGGTTGGGGAGCACAGGGCGCCTTTATGATATCAGCGGATTGTCATTGGCTCCTGTGGCATTTCTGGCTGATGTTGTATACTGATCAATTTTAGTCTTGGCCGAGGCAAGGTATGACTTTCCCCATTTTGTCCAATGCACCTCAGGATACCATGCAAAGCGGTCACTCTTCGCGACCCGTGAGCCGCTTACCCCATGAGGCAAAACAAGCAGCCAGGGGCAAAGCAGTCCTTGTGTAAGTTGTGAGTGCACCCAAGTCATGCAAACCCAGTTGGAGGGAGGCAAAGTAGGTCACAGTTGGGGAGGCCTAAGCCCCATGGCCCACCCCCCAGGCGCCTCTCACTATAAAGGATCCGCTATGTAGCAGTTCGGAGATACAAGACTTTCTGTCAGTGAATCACATTCATTCCACTGTCCAACCAAAGCTAGGACCTAAGTTGTGTTTTCACCCTGGGTGTGCACTCCCCCGCTCACCCGTCCCTCAGACGTAGCAGCTGTTGAGTGATGGCACTCAGGTTAGAGCAAACAAAACAAGTGATGGACAGAAGGTGGATCAATGTCACACATTCACCCCAGTCCAAAGATCTGGGCCCAAATCCATCGTTTTTTTGCACTCCACACCACCCTGGGTTAGACAATGGCGATATGCAAATCAGCTCTGACCCTGTTGCCCCATGGAAACAGTCCAGTCCGAACTACAAAAGCCATGTCCTTCCCAGAACGGAATCAAGCATCCGAGGACCGGACCAGTTTCGAGGTAACACCTCTCATCAGCCCGGCTAGCTTGACTCCAGTGGTGTGGAGTGCCTGGGACCCACGTCTGAGCATCCCCAGCGCACTTATGGCGGTAATTGCAAACAAAACAAGTGATGGACAGAATGTGGATCAATGTCACACATTCACTCCAGTCCAAAGATCTGGGCCCAAATCCATTGTTTTTTTGCACTCCACACCACCCTGGGTTAGACAATGGCGATATGCAAATCAGCTCTGACCCTGTTGCCCCATGGGAACAGTCCAGTCCGAACTACAAAAGCCATGTCCTTCCCAGAACGGAATCAAGCATCCGAGGACCGGAGTGTAATTTTGGCACTCAGGTTAGAGTCACACTAGTGCCCAGGCATTGAGACTTGCTGCTGTGATGTATGCATGGCTTCCTTGGTCAATGGCACGCCGAGTGAGCTTCACAGCACCAAGTCCTGCCCCTCGTACTCTGGACTGGGAAAGTAAATCCAAGCAGGAATCTATTTTTGCCTGGATCTGTTTTTGCATTCGAAAGGCTTGAGCTCACCAGGCAGTTCCACATAGCAATCCATGGACTGCTGCAAGATTTGCGCTTGTACGTGTGTAGGAAGCTGGCTCTTTCATGGTATACCAAACAAGATATATCGTGCAAGGTATTCCCTTATATTATGATATACAACTCAATAAGGAGATCCACAACAATTTATAAAAATAACACATGTTTTTATATATGTTAAGGCACCAGAATCAATACAATCAAGTAAGTATGTTTTGCAAGAGAAATCCTGAAGTGCATTTCTCAGAAGCTGCAATGTAATCCTATGGGAGGAGAAACAAGTATGGCTTTCAGGTACAGTTCAGCAACTCAAGAGAATAATCTCCTAGACTTATGGTGAGTATGGGACAAGGTATAAGGCAGCACCAGCATGTCACCTCAAGTGACACTAAGGCGGCCGGCTGCGGTGATGTAAAACAGCGTTGGGCGTACAATGTGGATCAGTCTTTACGAACAGAGGCTACAGGTTGGGAGTGAGAGGCCAGTTGGGCAGTTGTAAACCTACAAGTGGCCTCGAGTTTTGTGAAGCTAAGGGACGTGGGGACACTCGTGGTCCTCTACTTCTCAGGCTGGGGCGGCCGGATGTATAGGGACTTTGAGGTGTCTGGTTTCTTCATCCAGGAGCACTCTTGGCTGAAGGGGCTCTCACAGAGACGCTGCAGGCGACGTTGGAGAGTTCATGAGGGGTGAAGCTAGGTGTACTCTGTCTCTTAAGGGCTTGGGGAACACGCTGACACCGTTGGCCGACTTTGATTTGAGCTGGGGGCTTGGGGCATCATATTTTCTCGGGTCTGATGTCCTCACGGTTCTTTTTGGGGTGCCTGCTGGATGCACAAGAGCAGCTCCACTGCTCCATGGGAGACATTCAGTATTTATTGAAGGCAAGCAGTTCTTCCAGACTTTGGAGGCACAACAGCGTGCAGCATTTTGGGCAATTCGACAGGGAACACCAGACAGGCCAGCAGGGCGGGTTCTAAGTCAAGTTGCTCTATTTAAGTCTTTACTTTCCTGGCTCTTAAGTGTCCTTTTTCTTTGTAGGCCATCCAGATCTGATTTCCTGATGCCAGGGGCTCCCCTACATATTGAACTTAGGGGAGTAAGGGGAGGGAAGGGTAGTGGCCAATGGTCTACTACCCACTGGGTTACTATGCCCTTAGATTACCTCTTCCTGCGGGAAGAGTAAATTACTTACCTGTAATCCTAGTTCTCTTCCAGGGGTATCCTCATTAAAGTCATAAGCACTGAATATTCCCGGCCATGTGCGGGGACTCCAGAAAAAAATAATATATATATATATATATATATATATATATATATATATGAAAACCTATATATACAGCTCTATATATATATATAAATATATATATATATATATATATACATATATCATTTTTTCCCATACCAATGCCACCCACATAAACATGGCCAAACAATGTAATAATACATCACTGCTTTTGTAAACACATAATGAATATATAGACCACAGGAGGGCAGGTGACACTTGAACTCGTTTTAATGAGCAAGACTCATGAAAAACTGCAAAAAAAGCAGACATTGTTAGCCTACATGCTGCACTGTAAACCAATAGCATAGGTTTTCTTGGTTTTTCCTCATGGACTGGGGTAATGCCAGACCGCCGCAGATGAAAGACTGTACCCATGCCTGAATTGGACCGTGACTTCACGGGAGGAAGACACTTACTGAAGTGAGGATTCCAGGATGCAGCTCTGTTTCTGCGGTGGGGTGAGGGTCCAGGACTGTTGTTTTGTTCATTCCACTCACCATCGCAGGAAGGGAAAGGAGGAAGCAGTCCCCGCCCACTTGGGGAGTACTTAAGCTGACGGACTGCTTCAAAGGGAACTCGGAGTGCCGGGTTTTCGAAACATCCCCCCTACCTGTCAGAACGCCTCGACCAATCGTAGAGGGGCGAACTGTTTAAAGATGTGGACAATGAGGAATACTACATTCTGCGGCATTTGAAAAAGTCGATCCTGACGAAAACACGTCATGCCTGTGGTGTTCTAAAATAAAGGAAGTGTCCCTGGTCCCCACGTGGCCTCAATTCCTTTCGGCTGGAGGGAATATGGTATTGGATATATAGTGTGCGGCAACCGCGCACATGAGCACCCACCCGGCAAGCTGTCCAGCATTTTAATGGCGGTTTTCCTCATGGACTGGGGTAATGCCGGACCGCCGCAGATCAAAGACTGTACCCATGCCTGAATTGGACTTCACGGGAGGATTACACTTACTGAAGTGAGGATTTCGGGATGCAGCACTGTTTCTGCGGTGGGGTGAGGGTCCTGGACTGTTGTTTTGTTCATTCCACTCACCATCGCAGGAAGGGAAAGGAGGAAGCAGTCCCCGCCCACTTGGAGAGTACTTACGCTGACAAACTACTTCAAAGGGAACTCAGAGTACCGGGTTTTCGAAACATCCCCCTTACCTGCCAGAAAGCCTCGACCAATGGTAGAGGGGCGAACTGTTTAAAGATGTGGACGATGAGGAATACTACATTCTGCGGCATTTGAAAAAGTCGATCCTGACGAAACGCGTCATGCCTGTGGTGTTCTAAAATAAAGCAAGTGTCCCTGGTACCTGCATGGGCTCAATTCCTTTCGGCTGGAGGGAATATGGTATTGAATATATATATCCAATACCATATATATATATACACTAGCAGCCCGTCCCGATGTTGTCCGGGGATCAAATATAGCAGCGTTTGAAAGTGGGTAATGCTGACGTTTAAATGGCTGAAATGGCACAATAGTTATGCATCCATAAGGGATTTTTAGGCGTTGTTTAACATTGATCTTGCACTGCGTCTTTTACCTGTCTTGTGAAGTAGGTAATTTCTGTGCAATATGTTTGTCCGGTTGTGGGAAATGCCGCCTGAATGCGAAACTCCGTGAATGCTGCTCCCCGCTGGTAGGCTGACTGCCTTGAGACCCCGCCTGAGCCCCGGACTAAATTGAAATCGTTAAGTGTGTGAAATGTCGCCTGAATGCGAAGCTCCGTGAATGAAGTAGGTAATTTCTGTGCAATTTGTTTGTCCGCTTGTGGGAAATGCCGCCTGAAGGCGAAGCTCCGTGAATGCTGCTCCCCGCTGGTAGGCTGACTGCCTTGAGGCCCAGCCTGAGCCCCGGACTAAATCTAAATCGTTAAGTGTGTGAAATGCCGCCTGAATGCGAAGCTTCGTGAATAGGGCGCACTTTGTTCTAAATGCGAAGCTCCGTGAATGCGGCGCACATTGGTGTTTGGCGACGCCCCTGGTTAGGCCCAAAAGCGAGTACTGTGAAGGTTAGCAGTAATGCTGCATGAATGGCGAGCGTGAATGCCGCGCCCCGTCAGTGCTACGCCCCGTGAATGCCGCACCCATTTAAAAAATATTTGGGGGCCAGGCCCCTCTGACAACGCCGACAAGGGACTACTTTACCCCTAAGGTTCTTTTACCTTTGTAATGTATATGGTGGGCAGATGTATAGCCTATATCCATCTGCTGCAACTGCACTTTCCAATGCTGTATTGTGTGTTGTGATTAGTGCTGTACTTCTTGAGCTTACCCGCCTCAAAGGTTTCAGCTCTCTCTTTATAATAGTAGTATAGATATATATATATATATACATATATATATATTACACCAACAATCCTGAACCACAGCAAATACTCCACAGCTAACTCAGGTACAGAACACAAAAGCGCAATAAAATCCAATTTCAGTCCTTTATTTCTCCGGTAGTCAGCATGACGCGTTTCGACTGCGTCATATTTTCCCATACCAATGCCGCCCACATAAAGGAGGCCAAACAATGTAATAATAAATCACTGCTTTTGTAAACACAAAATGAATATATAGACCACAGGAGGGCAAGTGACACAAACTATTTTTAATGAGCAAGACTCATGAAAAACTGCAAAAAAGCAGACATTGTTAGCCTACATGCTGAATTGTAAACCAATTGCATAGAGAATTAAAGCAATTCTACAAAAAACTGGCACAGTGCCTTTAAGGCAGCCATGACCCCTAGCTTCCCATCATGCCTCAGAGGTGACAGTTAGATCAGTTGTTCTTTGCCGAGAAGATATATCTTAACAAAACAACAGTCTCATTTGCCTGGGGAGGCTGGCGGGTTGCTTATGACTTTGATGAGGATAACCCTGGAAGAGAACTAGGATTACAGGTAAGCAACTTACACTTCTCTTCCAGGGGAACCTCATCAATAGTCATAAGCACTGAATAGAATAGCAAGCCTATCCTCCACCTGCAGGCAAATAAGAAAGAATGACCCAAACCAACAAACAGAATAAATGAGTTGTGGAACAGATTCCTCAAGGATGCCTGACCTACTTGGGTATCTGCTCTGGTATCAGAATCAAAAAAATAATGTCATATAAATGTATGTATAGCTCTTCGAGTGGCTGCTTTACAGATCTCGGAAATTGTTACATTGATAAGGAATGCAGCAGTTGCTGCTTTTCCTCTAGTGGAGTGCACTTTTCGTCTAGACCAAAGTGGCTTCTGTGCTAGTGATAAGCCAGTTTGATGCATGAAACTATCCAGGCTGGAAAACCTGTCATGATCGAACCGTAATTGATGAACATTTGATCAGCTTTCCTAATAGATTTAGACCTGTCCACGTAAAATTTTAAAACTCTCTCCAGGTCTAATGAATGAAGAGCCCTCTCAGCTGGGGTAGACGGATTTGGAAAGAAGATTGGTAGCAAAATGGTTTGATTCACATGAAAATCCGACACCACCCTCGGGAGAAAGGCGGGTGGGTTCTCATAACAACCCTATTGAGGTGAAAACAGTGTAAGGTTCTTTTGAACAGACGGTTTGGATTTAATCGCCACAAAGAAGGCCACCTTCAATGTCAGGTGTTATAGTGACGCCTTGCTGATCAGTTCAAAAGGGGGACCCAACAATTTAGAAAGAACCAGGTTCAGTTCCCAGTCGGATGAAGGAGGCCGAACAGGAGGATAGACCTTCTTCAGACCCTGTAAGAAATCCCTTACGACCTGCAGTTGGAAAAAGGAAGGCTGAGAAGGGGAATGCCTATACGCCATAATGGCAGCTAGGTGTATCTTAATGGAAGAGAATTTCAGGCCTGCCCTAGCTAAATGAAGCAGGTAGGGTAAAATTATATTTTCCTGTCCCTTGGTAGGGCTACAGTTATTCTGAATACCCCAAACATAAAAGCGTTTCCATTTACAAGCATAGGAGTGCCTTGTGGAAGGTCTCCTACCCTCTTTCAGGATGGTCATACAGTCCTGAGGAAGTCCTAAATGACCATACTGGAGGATCTCAGGATGCTGCCAAGTTCAGTGAAGGAAGGTTGGGGTGATAGATGCTCCCGTTCATGTTGGACAGCAGGTCAGGTCTGCACGGCAGTCTCCAGTGTGGATGTTCTGACAGGTGAAGAAAGTCCAGATACCACCACTGCCTTGGCCAGTCCAGAGTAATTAGGATCAATCTCGCCTCTGAGTGTGAGAGCTTGGTCACGACCTTCGGAATGAGTGGAAGGGGAGGAAAGGCGTATACAAATGCCCCATACCATCTGATCAAAAGGGCATTCCCTTTCGACCCTGGTCGGTAGTACCTTGAGGCGAAGTCTCTGCATTTTTGGTTTGAGTCATCTGCAAATAGGTCGATGGTTGGACCCCATTCTCTGAAGATGCTATTGACCTCGTTGTTTAGAACCCAGTCCTGTTGGTCTTCGAAGTGCCAGCTGCGATCGTCTGCTTGTGAATTTTGCTCTCCTGGTAGATGAACTGCCGTTATGGAGAGATTCCTCGCCAGGAGCCAATGCCAGATAGCTCGCGCTTCCAGAGACAGGGACCTTGATCGAATTCCCCCCTGCTTGTTCAGATAGTACATGGAAGTTGTGTTGTCCGTCTGGACCAGGATGGAGTTGGTTTGAATCGAAGGAAGGAAGGCTTTGAGAGCAAGATGCACAGCTCTCATCTCCAACATGTTGGTGTGGTACAACTGTTCTTTTGCTGACCAACGACCCGGAGTCTGAAGAGACCCCATGTGGGCTCTCCAACCTTGCAGGGAGGCGTCCGTGATCAATTACTTAGAGGGAGGAGTCTGAAGGAACGGAATCCCTACCAGCAGATTCTCCTTCCGCATCCGCCATGGAATTGATGCTCTGGCTGCCTCTGACAACTGTATTCTGTCTTCCCACCGAGCAGAGCGTAGATCCCACTTGTCCTCTAGGTCTTGCTGTAGAGAACGCATTCTGAGCTTGGCATTGGGGACCAGAAAAATACAGGATGCCATTGACCCCAGGAGAGAGGCAACCTGACGAACCGAAGACACGCCGTTGTGTAAAATCTGTTTGCCCTTCAAAATGATAGATAACAGTCTCTCCTTCGAAGGAAAAACTTTTCCTATTGCAGAGTCTTTTTTTGCCCCCAGATACTGAATTCTTTGTGTAGGCTGCTGCGTCGATTTCTCGAAGTTGACTTGGAGACCTAGCTGCTGGCATAGCTTCAGACATTGTTGAAAATGGTTCCCCACACTCTGGGGAGGATGAAGCCTTCAGAAGCCAGTCATCGAGATAGGGATACACGAAGATGCCTCTGCGACACAGAGCGGCTGCCACTACTGCCTTGCACTTCGTGAACACCCCAGGAGCTGACTTCAATCCGAAGGGTAGGACTTTGAACTGGTAATGTGTTGATCCCACCAGAAAACGCAGGAACTTCCTGTGCAGTGGACTGACCGTGACATGGAAGTATGCATCTTGCAGGTCCAACGAACACATCCAATCTCCCCATCGCAGATGTGGATATATTTGATGGAGAGCCAGCATGCAAAACTTTTCCTTTTTGATAGACTTGTTTAGGGCCCGAAGAATGAGAATGGGCCTATATTCTGCCTTCCGCCCTTTCTTCCTCACCAAGAAGTATCTTGAGTATACTCCTCGACCTCGTTGCGACATAGGAACCTCCTTGATGGCTGATTTTTGCAGGAGGATGGCATCTTCCCGTCGGAGTATTTTCATCTGATGACACATTGTTTTTACTGGAGGGATCGCAGGAGATCGATGCCAGAAACGAAGCGAATATCGATTCTGTAGTGTAGTCAACACCCACTGATCTTTTGTGATTGCAAGCCACACTTTTAGATGCTTTGCAACACTTCCCCCCACTGGAGTGGATAACGGCGATGGGGGAAGCAGAGACTCATTGTTTGGCAGGTGTTCTTGCTGAGGTAGTAAACTGCCAGGGAGTTCCTCTTTCTCTGGGGGTGCAACGACCCTGATAGTATGACTTGGACTGGTTCTGTTGATGTTGCTGCCTCTGCCATTGAGGGGTTTGAACCCTCTGGTAGAAGGGCCACTTATACGGCCTCCAACGGCGCTTGAATTCTTTTCATTTCTCAAGGCCAACCGCCTTCAAAGTATCTAGCTCTGTTTTCATCTTTGACATCTCTTCATCAGTGTGTGTTCCAAATAAAGATGTCCCTGATATTGGCAAATTGAGGATGCGAGATTGCGCTTCTGGCTTTAGCGCAGTTAACCGGAGCCATGATGATCTTCTGGCACATATTCCATGTGCAGAGGCATGTGCCGACAGCGTAGCTCTGTTAGCTGTGGCGCTGATCACCTGATTTGCCACCAGGTTTCCCACCTTATAACACCTCCTCAAAGTCTTTGTGGTCCTCCTTTGGGAGTTTTTCCGTGGACCTCTGAAGCGAGACCTACAGGTATCTATCGTATCGCAATAAAAGCGCTGAGGCGCTGGAGACTATCATCATGGAGACTTACGTGCCACTGCCCCATGAATCATGTGCCCTGCTGTCATTATCCGGAGGGACAGATGATGAAGAGGCCACTGCCTGGGTCAAGCCAATATAATTACCGAATCCAGTGGAGGATAAGATCTGAAGAACAAAGGATCCTCCTGCGGGGGTCTATATTTCTTTAAGATCCTCGCTGGTGCAGTTTTGAGAGTTGCAGGCGTCAGGAAGACATCCATAACTGGTTGAAGAAGGCCCGGCACCAAAGGCAACACTGGTCTGGATACTGATTTCCACTGCAGCATTTCGAATATCACAGAGGATGAAGACTGTTGAGTGGTCATAACAATGTTCAACTTATTTTCCCCTCTGGCCAGAACGTCCTGAAAAGTACTGATGTCATCCACCGGAGAGATCCTTGACGGAGGGCTGACAGTCAAAGTCGATGAGTAATCCCTCTTTGAAGAATGAGTGGAAGAGGGCGAAGTTGTCGGAAATCTGTGCCTACTTCTGCGCTGTCTAGACCTTGATCTTCTTCTGGAGAAGGATGCAGGAGTATGAGTCCGCTCTCGACCCCTTGGTGAAGCAGTAGGGGAGAGATCCGCTGCTTGCACTAGCCGGGCCAGCGGAGACCTTTGCAAAGGGCTGGAATAGTCCTGATTGCCCCTTGCTTGACTCGTACCAGATTTCTGCCAGGGATGCAGAGGTAGCATCCATTGAGGAGAAAGGTGAATTGATGGAGTCTTCTGCCTTTCCTCCCGTGCAGGAGATACGGCTGCTCGGAGCACTGGAGAAGGAGCTGGACTGCTTGATGTTGAAATAGCCACCTCCGGTGAGCCTGAGGGTGAAGCTGATGAGTGACTTAAGCCAGTATGATGGGTCGACGCCGAATGGCGAGAATGGTCGAGAATGTCTCGCCGTTGAGTGTCTCGACATTGAACGAGGAGACTCTGTATGACCCAGTGCTGGAGATTCTGCCCTCGGTGCTGGTGAAGGTGAGGACGAAATGGTCACCGACCGAGATCTGTGTCTCGACGTCGAACAAGCTCTGTACCTCGACGTCCGGTGATCACGAGAAGACGAAGCGGGTACCTGTACCTCGATGCTGAGCACCTCTTCATCTGCGACCCATGTCTCGACGTCAAGTTATGAGGGAAAGATGGAGTTTTCTGCTTCAACGCCAATCATCTACACAAGAGGGCAGACACAGACCTGTGCTTTGACGTTGATCGCCTGCAAGAGGCCGCTGACATAGAATCATGTCTCAATGCCGAACGTTCCTCCAACGCTGGTGGAGATCTGTTCCTCGACATTGAACGTCGCCGGGTTGACGTCAACGGAGGCTCCGATACTTGACTTGATGTTGGGTAGGTCTTCGGTCTTGAAGTCGAACAGTGCGCCGGCACTGTCGAAGACTTCGACATCGCCTTATTATTTGCCGCTGGTAGGTTCGACTCCGATCCCGACGCCAAGCACGAACGGAGTGGAATCTTTCTCCTCAACGTCGATGTAGCTCTCTCTTTCTCATGTCTTGCTAGAGACCTACCTCTTTCAGAGAGCCCATAAACTCAGATCCTCTTCCTCCTGTCCTTGATGGTTCTCTTGGGCAGCTTTTCACAATCCTGACAGGTCTCTGGAGAGTGAGAGTCAGGGAGGCAGAGAATACACACCAAATGTGTGTCAGTCCTAGCCTTCTTTTTGCCACCGGAAGGGCATGGGTCAAAAAGAGAAGGCATTCTGACAGAAAATAAAGCCTTATATGTCTCAAAAATAATGATACTTCACTCTAAAGCCAAAAAGAAGTCGATTGAGGAGTAGAAAACTAGATTTTGAAAACGATTTTTTGACAAAAAAGTCAAACAATCAGAGCTGTGAATTCCAGGGTCCTGACTGAAGGAGCCGGCAAGAACAACTGACCTAACTGTGACCACTGAGGCATGATGGGAAGCTTGGGGTCATGGCTGCCTTAAAGGCACAGTGCTGGTTTTTTGTACAATTGCTTTCATTTTCTATGCTATTGGTTTACAATGCAGCCTGTAGGCTAAAAATGTCTGCTTTTTCGCAGATTTTCATGGGTCTTGCTCATTAAAAACAGTACAAGTGTCACTTGCCCTCCTGTGGTCTATATATTCACTATGTGTTTACAAAAGCAGTGATTTATTATTACATTGTTTAGCCTTCTATATGTGGGCTGCATTGGTCTGGGAAAAAATGATATGTATATAGCTGTATATATATGTTTTTCATATATATTTTTTTATTATTTCTGGGGTCCCCGCAAATGGGCATGAATATTCAGTGCTTATGACTATTGATGAGCATCCCCCGGAAGAGAAGTGGGCATAACCCTGTCCCAGAGTTCCTAAGTTTCCCATTACCAAGATGGCTAACTCTGAAAAGTCACCTCCACTACAGGCCTATCTTGACTAGCTATTTTTTCTGTCAGTCTAAGGGGCCCTGGACACAGGGGGTTGTCTTCCTCCCCTGTGAGAGAAGCCAGATTTGCATACTGAAGGCGTTAAGCTCTTTGAAGCTCTGCTGCCTTAGAATGCTAATCCTTCAGGACATCCTGTGTAAAACACTGTCTGCCCGAGCAGTATTGGTTTCTGGCCTCCTGAGGGCAAAGGCCTTGGGGCTTAAAAATGGTCTCTGGTGACAGGTTGGCAAAAACCATTCAGTCAGCACACCAGAAGCAGGCACATTTTCAGGGTGCACCTCTAAGGTGTACTCTGTGTGCATGCATTAATATATCCAACACTGGAATCAGTGTAGGTTTATTAATACAAGATGTTTGATACCAAACATCCCTATCTGCAGTGAAGCCATCATGTAGCTAGGGAACTCATTTTCACTAGTGTCCAGCGTCCAGCAAATGCCGGTAAAATGGCTTCCCTGCTCACTGGTACTGGCAGTAATGGAAATGAATAACATAGGGGCATATCTGCTCATGCAGATATGTCCTCATGTGTAATACAATGCACACTACCTTAGGGCGGCAAGGCCTGCTGTAGGAGTGACTCACAAATACTACATGCAGTTTTAGGGAACATGGCACATAGGGATGTGTGTCACGTCGTGTTTTCACTTTTGTCCGCTCCAAAACACACAGCTTGTAATAACAGTCTTACATACGTTTGGTGAGGGGTCCCTTAGGGTGGCACATTGGTGCTGCAGGCCTATGGACCCCCTCTAGTACCTCAGGCCCTATGTATCAGGTAGACTATTTACTAGGGACTTACATTGGGTGATAAAGGTATTACTAATTGGTTAAACAATTACACATATGTGGGAAAGAGATCTGGCACCGGGACCTGACTAGCAGGAACCCAGTGCACTTCCAGTCGATATCACATTATATATAAGGCAAAAACTGTATTTTGCAGTCCAGAGTGCTACATGTACCCTGAATACAAGGACGTTTGTGATTAGGCATTAATTTCCACTTGTTTTTTGTCCCTCCTCAGAGTGGATATTGGAAATTTTGTAAACCAAATTCTGCACAAAAGGAGCCAATTCAGACAACAAACAATTAGTAAATAAAGTAGTACTACTTTAATACTCTTTTATGTACACTTAAATGCTTTTTTGCTAGTCGGTCGCATGTCCAATTTCCAATTAGTAAAAGTGTGAAGAGGACACAGTCCTTTCTGTTTTTAATAAATTGTATATTAAAATTAACTGAATATTCTGATTTTAGTCTCACTTTATTAGTTTTTTTTAAATTTCAAAGTATTTTATTAAATTGTTTACAGACAGGTAAGCGCGCTTTACCAATACAGGGTATCAGCCCAAATTGGCTGTTTTTGCCATGGTTACAGGTAGGTGTTATACATGTTTGGCCGCCCCCCTTTCCAATGTGTTGCTAGGAGATTAAGGGTAGCTGAAAGGGAAAAGAAAGAGAATAGAAAAGAGAAGGGAGGAGATAGTATACAAGAAGAGTACTTTAGCCATGGGCCTATTGGGGTTTTGTTTTGTGGGCAGACGCCCCTCTTCAATATGGCCAATTCACAAAGGAATCTAGCACTACACAAAAGAGCACTACATGAGTACTAATTTACATACTCTAAAATGCCCGTTGGCAAACAATTATTCATAGGCCTATGTACATTCCTACTAGATTGCAAGGAAACAAATCACTAACATAATCAACTTTAATCCAAACTGCAGACGTTCACAGAAAACCCTTCACAAAGGTTACCAATAAATGGACACAAAATGTATACAACTGTTTTAAAGAGAATCACCCACTCAAATAAATAAAACCATACAGACGTTAATTGTGGTTAGTGCAAGACCACCGCTCCCTTTCTTACTTAGTTTGAGATTGTTTTAAGAACACGAGCAATCACCTTCAGTACTTGACTGCACGGTATAGTACCTGTGAGCACAGCCAAAACCAATGGCAAACAAGAAAACAAATCTTCTTAGTTTAGCCAAGTGCATGTTCAAGGCGTGTTCTGCAACAGCAAATCAATAGCAGAACCTTTCTTCACTTGGTACTTAAGACCATAACTGCTTTTAGCTCTGGGCGAAGTGAAATCTAACACAGATGCAGGAAGAAAAGATGGGGGATGTAAGGAATGATAATGAAGCCGTAAGAACTCTTGTTTCGAACATGCGAGCTCTCCTCCCACATGTGGCTGAACCCTTCTAGAGAACCTGGCAGAGCCCTTCCACTGTACTCGGTACCTTTCCACCAGACACTGACGAACCTCTATACTCTGCCTGACTACACAATTATATATTTGTTCCGAATTTGACATTCTACTGAAAAATACTCAATGGGTTTTAGCGGGTAACCTCAATAATAATACACAAAGTACAATTAACTGAATTGTGATGTCTTTGTACAACAGGTAAGCAGTCAGTGCTTTAAATGGGGCTGTAAAGTCTGGCAGTTTTTTATATTTTGACAGGGAGAGTACCAGCTCTTCTCAAGAGAGACATAATACTTTTAATTGAAGAGTACTGGCGATTCTCAGAAACAAGCAGGTACTCTGCACTTCAGTTTTTCCATTTCGAGCACTTGGTAAGCTATAAGTTTTTACAGAAGCAATTTACTCATAAGCTTAACCACCACGCAGTTAAGCGGTGGTTGTTCAAATCTGTTTCAAAAAGATATGAGGGAATGGTCCCTCCGTGGCAAAGTCTTCGATGACTAAGCTTTTCTCAAGAGCCTTTAATATATGACTAAAGTAGCCATTTTGAGTTTAGCAGATGTACAGCGGGTCTGACACAAAACACTTTCTCTTGCAGAGGGGATACTGCAGCGTATCTGAAGGCAAAGCCTCAGTTGGCTGCATTGTCTGAAACCCCTGACCTGACGATTTGTCTGCTAGATAGCAGTGGTGTTTGTCCTTCCTATCTTATGCAGGGCCACAGTCACTGTTTTTCCCTGCCCGGGACCGCACGTGACACGGAAAGCCAACAATGGCTATGCTGTGCAGATTGATTTGGAAGTTTGTTCTAGAAAAGCAAAGAAGTTTGCTGAACTGTGCCAAAAACAAAAGCATGGTGCCCACCTGATTAACTGCTCTGCCCATAATGTAAATGTGATATTCTCACGGCCAGGCAAGCAGAGCGTCAAGAAATGGTGGGCAATCCCATGGCCACACCAGAAGATCGCGCCAGAAGTTCGGATTACAGGCCACCCGCTGAGGTCTAAATGACATTAGGCCTGTTTAAGATCATGGCGGTCCGTTGAACTGCCATAGTCGTGGTGGCAGTCCACCTGCAATTTTACCGCTTTGGCGGTAGGACCGCTGCAACTACCAGGATAGGGCGGTGGCGCAGCGGTCAGAGGTTACAATATGTTGGCGTTGCGGCTGTGGCATTGCCAAGCATATTACGAGTTTCCTCACCCCCTCCTTTTCATGGCGGTGAGCCCATCATGAAAACATTTGTGGGGAGGAAACTAGGGAGCACCCTTGCAGGGCCCTCAACCTTTCTTGTACATGGAGGTGCATCAGGGGTGGACATGGTGTGCCTCCTGTTTTTCTGTACCCCCTGTTCCTACAGGTGAAAAAAATGCATGACATGGTGCATTTCTTCCTGTGCAGGAACGTGCTGCGGCACTCCCATATGTGTTCCTTTCGAAGGCTCTCCTTTGAGATTTATGCATTTTCGCTAATGTTTGTTAGACTGGGGTTAGAATAGTACATTTTATGCCCTTGCCCAATGCATGTAGTGTACCCAGTGTTTATTATTCTGGAGTTAGAATAGTATATATGATTCACACCTCCTCCAATGAATGCATATTCACCAATATTTGTCAAGGTGGAATTAGAGTAGTAGAGTAGAGTAGTAAATATGCCTCCTAACTATACATTTGCCACTGTATTTTTCAGATTGGAGTTAGAACAGTAAATACACCCGCCATCCCCCACCCCCATGTACACATGTTCACCAATGTTTGTTGGAATAAAGTATGAATAATAAAATGAATAGTAAACCTGCCTCCCCCAACTGTATGCACTTCCCTCAACATTTGTCAGACTGAAGTTGCCCCCCCACCAAATCTACATTTACTCCAATATTTATTGGACTAGATTTAGAAGAGTAAATATGACCCATTTCCTCACAATGTATGAATTCCCCAATATGTGTTCACTGGAGTTACAACAATGACACTGACCTTGCCAAATGTATGCATTTCTCCGAATGTTTGTTATACTATAGTTAGATTAGTAAATTCGAGCTCCCCATCACACAATGTATGCTTTTCCCCAATGTGTGTATGTTGTTAGAATACTGTATTTACATATTTGTATTTATTTTGAAAATAAGTTAGGTGACTACATGTAACTTTATCCTGGAAGCTTTTTTAAAGATATTTTGAATAATTTTCACTTAAAACATTTCTATTGTGTTCTGTTTGGTCCAAAATTTTACTATTTTTGGTTACGTTTAAGGAAACTTTAAACGTTTTAGATGCATATTTGATTGATTTAAATAATATTTACAATGGTTCAATACATCTAAACTGTTTTTATATTTTACAAAACATTAATTAAAATTACTTGTCTATGATGTGTTATGTTCAATAAATATTTTTCTTGTGATTTATACTTTAATACTAAAATGTTTCCATGTATTTATCTTTTTAAATTGGATACATTTTTGATGAAAACAATTTTATTTGTTGTTATATTTCTTAACTATAATAAAACAAAATTAATTTAATTTTATATTTTTATATTTTTAAATAATACTAATGTTAATTACACGTATATACAAATGCAGATTTTTTGTATCACAATAATTTTGTAGTCGATATTTGTTTACTTTATAACATAGGTATTTAAAGTCAATATTTTCGTGATTGATATGTTATCACAGAACCTTTTTCAATCCGTTGTAGTGGCCACTAAACATTGGATTTTACACTCATTTAATGGAAGGATTTAACCAACTACATCCCAAAATTATCAATATAATTAACAGTGAAATTTGAATTGAACTGCCTCACATGTTGCCACCTTGCAGGTGAATTCTTGGCAGCTATTTTAGATCAAGGATAGGGCAAAACCTCTTACAAGGCTATGACAAAAAGAAAAAATATGTGTCGGTTATTATATTGGCAAAATCCAATAAAACAAAAAAAAAAACACCTCTGGGTTACACAACACCTATATTTACAAAGATCGAAACCACCAAGAAGGTATGCTAACAGAGAACATGCACTGCATACCCCTAGGCTGCTGTTAATCCACCGGCTCTGCTGCACCTTTTGTTTCTTCTCTGGCATTATCCAAACTAATTCTAAATTTGCTTTCTACATGTTGGTAGTTACAGCTTTTAATACCTTTTACTGTTCTTTAAGAGGATTGAGCAACAAATATCTTTTCCACGTTCTTTCTGGATTCAGCTCCCAACTCATTTTTGATGTATTCGTTTTTAAATGTGTATTCCTCCGTCTTTCTTACTTATTAGTTTTTATTGTTACTACAGTATTGTATTGCAGTTGCCTTTATGTGGTACTTTATTGTAGTGCTTGATAGGGCACAGAATCTCAACATAATGACTTTTGGGTAATGTTCACATAGGGATTTGGGTTTGGGGAGCCTTTATTGCCGTCCCGTGCCAGTCCGTCCAATTTAGCATAATTCACAAGAGACACATTCACTCAAACAACAAGCATTGGAAATGCAATAGGTCTCGCATCATTAGAGCTAGTGCTTTTAGAATTGTTTATGGGTTTTTTTTTGTAAATCTTTAGCATTTTTGTTTCATGTAGCCAATGCTAAAGAATTACAAATAAAATAAGTTCTCTGGCACTTGAAGTACTTCTCTGTGTCTATTTCATTTCTACTGTTGGCGATTAAATTTGGGAACACCACTCGGGTTACTTTTATAAACAACATATTTACAGCCTTCCGTGGCTGATCTGGTCTACACAATACCGGATTCTACTGAAAAACGCTAAATAATCAGTATACGATCTCAATATTTATAGTTACAACACAAAATAAATAAAGCAAAATGTGGTGCATGATCCAGTTGAAAAACGAACATCTTGAAGTAGTCAAATTTTAACTGTTTGCAACTGACAGTATTCTGAAAATAAGTATTTAGTTTGGAATTCTAAAAATAAGGAGTTCTTAAAAGCGCTGAATGACGACCACATCGGCAATTCTAAACGAATGAAATATGCAACTTACCAGCTGGATATCTGAATGACGGAAAGGCACCACGATACGTGAGTGGGAAGCTTTCAGTCTACTACCGCTGGGGTTGGTCATGGGGGAGAGGGTGCAAAGACTATACATTCGCCGCATGTACAGTCCATTTATAATTAAGTGGTACTCTCGGGTTATAATTTAACGCATTGTTGCAAAGGGAACCTATGGGATGCGAGTCTGAAACACAGCCAAAACAAACACGCCAATTTCATTTAAGAAAATGTAAACGTGGGCTCAAAAACTAAGCAAACTATTTGTAGTTGCCTCTGTCCGAATTGGCATAAAAGGTCCCACACACTGTGACTCCTTGGGACCTTGTGAATCTCACAGTCTACCAGTAGGCACAATATGATCCACAACCCCGCATCCACTTTAGGCAGACCATGTGTGTAGCGATTAGAAAACCTTCAAATGCAAATGATCCACGTATAGAGAACTACGAGGAGTTACCCGTTCAACGTGCCAAACGCTTGGTATCATCATCCAAAACTCGCCCCTCCAACTGAGCAGCTATAAAATAACAAGCTTCTGTGTTGTGCGACATGGCGGGCAGGGGAGGGGGCGGAGCGGGGAGAGGTGCGACACGGCAGGCAGGGGGAGGAGAGTAGGAGGAGGAGGGGGGAGGAGAGTAGGAGGAGGAGGGGGAGGAGAGTAGGGGAGGCACGGCCTAGCGGCCGTGCACCCAAGAAGTGAGGGGGCGGAGCTTTAAGTGGTACTCTCGGGTTATAATTTAACGCATTGTTGCAAAGGGAACCTATGGGATGCGAGTCTGAAACACAGCCAAAACAAACACGCCAATTTCATTTAAGAAAATGTAAACGTGGGCTCAAAAACTAAGCAAACTATTTGTAGTTGCCTCTGTCCGAATTGGCATAAAAGATCCCACACACTGTGACTCCTTGGGACCTTGTGAATCTCACAGTCTACCAGTAGGCACAATATGATCCACAACCCCGCATCCACTTTAGGCAGACCATGTGTGTAGCGATTAGAAAACTTTCAAATGCAAATGATCCACGTATAGAGAACTACGAGGAGTTACCCGTTCAACGTGCCAAACGCTTGGTATCATCATCCAAAACTCGCCCCTCCAACTGAGCAGCTATAAAATAACAAGCTTCTGTGTTCTGCGACACGGCGGGCAGGGGAGGGGGCGGAGCGGGGAGAGGTGCGACACGGCAGGCAGGGGAGGAGAGTAGGAGGAGGAGGGGGGAGGAGAGTAGGAGGAGGAGGGGGGAGGAGAGTAGGGGAGGCACGGCCTAGCGGCCGTGCAACCAAGAAGTGAGGGGGCGGAGCTGGGGGAGGCTGTGAGAGAGAGAGTGGGCAAGGCAGGCGGCTGGGGGCATGTGCATGCGCATCGACAGGCGAGACCTAAAAAGGCAATACCTAGGAGAATTAAAAAAAGCAAACTTAGGGCCTGATTACGAATTTAGTGGTCTTGGAGCAGGCTGCCACGCCAGCAGTCTGCTCCAAGACCGCCAAACTCGACCCCCGACCTCCAGCCTGATTTCGAGTTATCTTGTGGTCTTCAGGCGGTCCTTTGGCATTCCCATGGCAGTGCCAATTAACCGCAATGAGAACACCGAAGCTTATTCCTGCATGACATTGACTGTAAAGTGTATGCCGTCCTGGAAAGTGGGTGATTGCCCACAGGAAGGGGGGCACAACATGTATACCCCTGCAGGCAACCCATAGCCCTGAGCTAATAGGGGGGCCTGTATGGTCCTCTTGGTTTCCTCACTGCCACAGTTTTCACTGTGGCCTCACCACCATGAAAACTGTGGCGGTGAGGCAACTCCTAATAGGCTCTGCGGTGCCGCAGCAGCACCACCAGCATATTAGGGCCTCCTACCGCCACAGGATCTATGATCCCCGGTGGTTGCAGCGGTCCTGTGGCGGTCACATCACTGTGATCGTAATATGGCGTGTGGACCACCACCACAGGTTCAATGACTACAGAGAATAAATGTAATGAATGCCTTTGTCTGCACTTCAAAGCAAAGTGTGTATGAGGTGACATGCCATTTGAGCTCCTGTCAACTGACCTGTTCACAAAGAATCTGTAAGCAAAACGGATAGAAACTGTTTCAATGTGACATTATAAGAGCTGTCCTCCTTCATTGTACGTGTTATTTTAGAGTCATATTAAAAAACAGAACTCTAACTCCACAGCAGAAAATACATATGACCCATTTACAGAATGATGATTGTGTTTTTTAACTCACCCCTCTTCCCCTCCTGCACCTCTCAGGGCACTTGCTCGCTCCTGACCAGGCCGCGCAGCGGATTTCAGCGCTGCCGCGGAAGCTGCACAAACTAATTCTTGCCGCCATCACCACGCCCCTTCCCGATGCCACGCCTCCCCCTCCCCGTCCTCTTGGTCTATAAATCATGTGCCTTTTCCGGACGCGCAGCGGACGAGCGCAGCGGGCGCGCCGTTTGCGCGCCTAAGGCAAGCCCGTCTGCGCCCGTCCGCGCCAAGGTAGCGCCTTGTGCCAGCTATGCTGCCTGTTTTGCCCCAACAGACTCTAGTCAGCTACCTTCTGGCCCTCCCTACTCAAGAGGGACGCTTATACAGCTTGGTATGCTACATGCAGATAAAGGAACATTTACACTGTTACACACGGCCCTCCCACGAGCCGATTTTCTGGGTGATGATCTGTTAAAATGTGGGCTTCTGAATGTGAGGTCCCTGCCTAAGCACAGTACAGAGATCCAGCTATTGATTGAAACTCATGAATTAGACATTCTCTTCATGACGGAAACGTGGACTCGTCCTGATTGCCTGGTTGACCCCGGCTTTGCGTGTCCTCCTGGGCTTCAATTTCTACATACTCCTAGGGCTAGTGGGAGAGGCGGGGGGTAGGAGTGATTTTTATTGCATCCTGTAGCATTAAGGTTTTTGTTTTAGATCCGACTGAGGGCATTGAACTTTTAGGCTTATCAATTCAGGCCCACACCGGGACTACTGTCACTGGGGTAGTATGCTATCGCCCGCCAGGGGCGTTTAGCCTTCAGCACCAACAAGCGTTACTGGTTACCCTGACTAATATCGCATTTTCCCATCACAAGTTGATTATTCTTGGGGACTTTAATCTTTGGCGCAATGGAGCCCTTGACTCAGGTCTTTGCAATTTACTTCAATCTTGCGAAAGCTTTGGCCTCTCCCAGTTGGTTACTGGGGCAACCCATAAGGCGGGACATCTTTTAGATCTGGTGTTCGCGGCTCCTCATTTGGTGGCTATGGGGGAAACCTTACCTATGGAGTGGGCAGACCATTCACTTGTCAAATTTTTTATACACATGGATGGTGGCCATCACAAGGCTCCTGTGTTGACTAGGGAATTTAGATGCAGAGACTGGAGAGCCCTTACACGTTTGCACTCCCTAGGTGAAGTGTTCCAGGTGGAGCAACTCTTTAATGCAGAAAAGCAAGTAGAGGAAAATTACACCTCACTATGCACCGGTATCACAGCCATCCTTGATGCTCATGCTCCTCAAAAAACACACAGCTGTAAGGGTAATGACTCCACCCCTTGGTTCGATGACACCTTAAAAAATCTGAAGCAGGGATGCAAACAAGCCGAGAGAAGATGGAGACGTGAATACAAGGAAACCTTTAAGGGGGTGTGGAAAAATAAGGTTCGAGAATATAAGAACCTGATTAAGAAATCTAAAGCAGAATATTATTCCTCTTTGATTTGTAACTCCACCAACAATTCCAGGAGCATTTTCAATATACTGAATAGTGTTACTAACCATGAATGCGCCAAGAACGCCATCATCCCGTCCCAAGAACTTTGCGAGAACCTTGCTGTATTCTTTAGGTTTAAAGTATTTTATTGAAGCAGGGTAAGGAAGGAAACAACAAAGTACATGAAAAAGAAAACCACAGGTGCCCCCACAATCAATGCGTACGGTACATTAGATACATCAAAGCAATTCTGTCGCCTCAGTGGGCACCATCCTGCATGGAAACACAGCTTGCGCACCTGTGGTTGAAGACAAAAAAAAGGGGGGGGGGGGGGGGAAGGGAAGGAAGGGAAAAAGGAAAAAGGGGAAAAGGGCGGGGAAACAATCCTGCTCCATTTCCTACCCAACCAACAACCCCCCAACTCCCACACCCCGTCCCACCCCCTGTACTGTGCCATTGACCACTCGCTCTCTCCTCGTAGCAACCCTTCGATTGCCTCCGCTACCAGATGCCGGCTCCGACCAATCAAACAGGCGGGTCCGGCGGCGGTGTCAGCCGTAACAGTCTGAGATACCTAGGGCAGGTGATTTCTCTGAATTCAGAGCACAACAGATTATGGAAAGGCGCCCACAGCTCCTCAAAGGCATCTACGTCCCCTGCCGCCACTAAGGACAGTTTCTCCATGCCAAGGACATGCCACAATCTGTGCAGCCAGCCGACAACAGTGGGGAGCGTGGTGGAGCGCCAGTGTATGAGTATGTTTTGTACAGCTGACCCCAAAGCTAACGCTATCTGTCTACCCCTTTTAGACCTGAGAGGGTACATCAATCCATTCGGCAATCCCAATAGGACGTAGGCAGGGAACCGGGGCAGCTCTATCTCAAAACATTTGTCAACGTCATTGAGGACCTCCTCCCAGTAAGAAGCCAAAAGGGGACAGTCCCACAAGATATGAGTAAGCGTGCCATCCTGGCCACAGTTACGCCAGCACGTCCCCGGTATTGATCTATCCATCTCATGTAGTTTCTCAGGAGTGCGATACCAATAGGTTGAAATTTTTGTGAAGGTCTCCGTGAGCCCCGTGTGATAGGCAGAGTGGCGTGCCCGGTAGGAGATGTGGTCCCATTCAGTATGACTCAGCACTCGACCAAGCTCCCGCTCCCAGCGCTCCCTACCCGGGTTGTGGATGTGAAAGGGGGGGGGCTGCAGCATCTTGTACAAATCGGAGATAAGCTTAGCGTCTGACGTGCGAGTGACTAGCCAGCGCTTGTACACCGTGATCTCCCGGTCTGCCGTCGCGCGCACTTGAGGCTGTAGCGCCCAGTGGCGCGCCTGCATATACCGCATGCGCTCCGTCTCGGGGAGGCCATAATCCCGACGTAAGTCCTGGAAGGGGATGACACCCTCTGGGCCATATAGGTGATACAAAGTGCAACAGCGGGCCGCCCGCCAGCAATCGTAGGCGCCAGGCTCCGTTCCTGGGCCAAAGTCCGGATTGCCAATCAGCGGCGTGAAGGGAGAGGGAAAGGTAGTGAGTTCATGCCTAGTGGCCACTGAGTCCCACACCCGAAGTGGGACCCGCGTCACAAAAGAGGCGTAAAGGTTAGGGGGCCGATGAGCCCGTCTCAGGAAAGGCACCTCCTGTAGCGTTCTGCCTGCTACCGCCTGGTCCTGAAACAGCCAGTGTTTATCCGACTCCCACCAGCTCCACTCCACCAAATAGCGCAGTTGGGCGGCCTGGAAATATTTCTGCAAGTCTGGTATCCCTAGTCCTCCAGATTCAGGCGCCAGCGTAGCTATGGTCCGTTTGATTTGAGGCCTACGGCCCTGCCACACAAAACGTGCAATGGCCGATTGAGTCTCCGCGAGCCATCCTGTGGGGGGCTGTAGCGGGAGCGCCCTAAACAGGTATAGTACCTGAGGTAGAAGGGTCATCTTCACTGCGGCCACCCTGCCCAGCAGCGATAACGTGCCCTTAACCCACCGGGCCAATTCCTCTCTGATTTTCGTACTCAAAGCCGTGTAATTGGCCGTGACCATCGCGGGGAGTGAGGGTGCCAAAAGGATCCCCAGATACGGAATCCGGTCCCCCGACCAGCTCAAAGGGAAAAGCCTCTGCAAGTCAGCTCTGGTGGCGCTAGTCAGCGAAATATCGAGGGCAGCAGATTTCCCGAGGTTCACCTTGAAGCCCGCCACCGCGGCAAAGAAGTCCAGTTCCGCGATACATGCAGGCAGTGACCTCCGTGGGTCATCGAGCGTCAAAATGACGTCATCCGCATAGAGGCTAATCGCATGGTGAAACTCTCCCATCCTGACCCCTATGATATCGGGGTTCTGTCGGACCCTTTGTGCAAACGGCTCCATATAAAGAGCAAAGAGCAGAGGGGACAGTGGGCATCCCTGTCGCGTACCACGTTCTATAGGAAAGGGTCGGGAGCTGCCCCCATTCACCCGGACCACTGCGGACGGAAACCGGTAGCAGTTGAAGATCAGGTGCCGGAACTTCTCGCCGACCCCGAACTTGCTCAGGACCTTCTCTAGGTAGGGCCAATGCACCCTGTCAAAAGCCTTCTCCGCGTCTATGGAGAGGAGCATGCGTTCCCTGGGAATCCTGGAGGCCTTCTCAAGAATATGAGTCACCCTCTTCGTGTTGTCCACCGTCTGCCTGCCTGGCACGAAGCCGGCTTGATCCGAGTCGACCATGCCTGGGAGATGAAGTGCCAAACGTGCCGCCAGTATGCTAGTGAAAACCTTCAGGTCCGTGTTCGGTAGCGAGATAGGGCGGTAGGATCCACAGGCAGTCCGGTCCTTGCCCGGTTTCGGGATCACGGAGACCGTGGCCTGGAGAAATTCGGGGGGAATGGCACCCAGCTCCGAGAATGTATTGAAGAGGCGGGTCAACAGAGGCGCCAGCTCCTGACAGAAGGTCTTATAAAAAAGAGGGATGAAGCCATCCGGTCCCGGGGCCTTACCCGTCTTAAGCCGGGAGATCGCCGTAACCACCTCCTCGATACGAATCTCCCGCTCCAGATACTGGGCCTGATCCGGCGTCAACGACGGGAGCGGCACCGATTCCAGATAGTCCGCCTCCGCTCGGGCGGAGGGGGCCTCGCCAGTGTAGAGGTCAGCGTAGAAGTTACGGAAAACGTCCGCAATCTGCTCGTCCTCCGTGACTGACCCTCCGGCAGGAGTAACCAGCTCCTTCACTCGGTGCTGCTGATGTTGCACCCTGAGCTTTTGTGCCAAGAGCCGGCCACACCTGTCGCCACCGGTGTAATACTTGTGCTTCAGACGAAGCACCGCGTACTCCGCCCGGTCTGTGTCAAGAGCAGACAAGAGTTTCCTGGCGGCCTTCAGTTGCCTCCAGACTCTGGGGGCTCCCGTTCTGTGATGTACCTGTTCCAGCTCCCGCACCTGCCGGGTAAGCTCGTCCCTTTTGAGCTGGCGACCCTTGTTCTCCGCCGAGGAGATAGCGATAAATTCGCCCCGGAGCACAGCCTTCAGGGCAGCCCATTGCGTCGCGCGGGAGGTATCGTCGTTGTCGTTTACGCGCTGGAAGTCCGTAATGGCCGTGCGGATCTGTTGCACCGTCGAAAGCCTGTGCAGTAGTGTGTCCCGGAGACGCCAGACCCCTCTCGGACGAGCCACCGGGGGTATACTGAAGGTACCCTCCACCGGCGCATGGTCGGAGAGAGAGAGGACCCCCATGTCGGCATTCGAGGCTAGTGCGAGCATCGGGCCTGTCACTAGTAGATGATCCAGTCTCGCGTAGGACTTGTGTGCATGAGAGAAATAGGAGTACGCGCGGGTCGCGGGGTGGAGGCGGCGCCACATGTCGTGCAAGTCAAGCTCCTCCAGTCGGGTACGAACCGAGCCCGAAAGCTCTCCCAACTGGTGGCGCCGTTGCACAGACCTGTCCAGTTGCTGTATTCTTTAAAGAAAAAATTGAACACATCATTAGGGATCTGGAAGTTTCTCCGGACTTTGTCCCTCACTCCGACCTAAGTCTTGGGTCTCCTGTGGACCAGTGGGCCAGCCTCGGTTCCGAATGAACTTCTACTTGAGTTCCCACCTCTTACGTATGAGGCCTTCAGGAAGCTAGCCCGAGGGATTTCCTCTGGGTCTCCTCTAAATCCTTTGCCTCATAAGATTTAGAAGGAATTTGAGGAAGAACTATTTCCCTCACTCCATCTTATATGTAATCAATCTCTTGTGACTGGTACTGTCCCAGCTCAATGGAAGCGGGCGTTAGTATCTCCTCTGTTAAAAAAGCCCTCTCTAGACCCGGATTGTTAAAAAAACTATCGACCCATCTCCCTGCTACCGTTCCCAGCCAAGATTGATGAGCGTTTGGTTAGCAACACCCTCTCCAACCATCTGGAATGTCATCAATTACTAGACGTTGATCAATTTGGCTTCCGGCCTGCCCACGGAACCGAAACTGCCCTAATCACCGCTATGGACGAGCTTCAGAGACGTGCAGACAGAAGGCAGGCAGCGTTTCTGATCCTGCTTGACATGTCTGCCGCCTTTGATACGGTGAATCATAAGATTCTGCTGAGGTGGCTGTTTGAGGCGGGAGTGAGAGGTTCGGCGCTGCAGTGGTTCCATTAATTCCTGCAGGATAGGCAGCAGGCGGTGTCTATCCCCCCTTTTCAGTCAGCTTTTACTCTGATTTCGCATGGGGTTCCCCAGCAATTAGCCCAATCCTGTTTAATTTATATCTCAGACCTCTGATTTCACTCATCAAAAGCTTTAACATCAGGATTGTCAACTACGCTGACGACACGCAGATGATCCTCTCCTTGGAAGGAGAGGACTCTACATCGGTGGAGGTTCGCCACAACTGTCTGCGTGATACGTCGCGGTGGATAAAGGACAACTCCCTCCAGTTTAACGCGGGGAAGACGGAGGTGCTCTTTAGCGCCGGAACTAAGATTCCCTGCCCGTTTCCTGATAACTTTTGGCCCCCGGAAACAGGGACCAAAGTCCGGCCGGTGGAGTCAGTCCGCAATTTAGGGGTCAGGCTGGATCATAGGCTCAGTATGGAGATGCATATACAAAAGACGACTGCCTGCTGTTTTGCCATCCTGCGCTCCTTAAGAAAAGTCCTGCCTCTTTTACCAACCCATGCCCGTGCCCAAGTGGTACGGTGTACTATCCTCAGCAGACTGGACTATTGTAATGCCCTTCTGCTAGGATCCCCTGGGTTCCTGCTGGATAGGCTCCAAAGGGTCCAATCAGCAGCTGCTAAACTGGCCTTGGGGCTTCCGAGAAGAGCACACGGACCGTCCTCTCTGGGCAAACTGCACTGGTTGCCGTTGAGACAGAGGATACAATTCAAGGCCCTTCGTATAGTCTTTAGGGCTCTTCATGGAATTGGCCCAGCCTCTTTACAATCAAAATGTGCCTGGTACACTCCAACTAGGCAGCTTCGTTCTTCTGAGGCCAAGCTGGCAGTGGTTCCCAGATTCAGGAAAGTCAGAGCCGGAGGCAGATCCTTCGAGGTGGCAGCTGCCAAACTCTGGAATACGCTCCTGGCCGAGATTAGACATATTACTGAACTTCTCCCATTCAGGAGAAGGATTAAAACCTGGTTATTTCCCACGGTAACCGCCTGATAGTTCACACACCTGTGATCACTTCCGCTTCATCTGATCTAGTCAGCGCCAGGATGCCTGCAATGGTGATAGTGCGCTTAACAAATTCCTTAAATAAATAAATGACCGATTTAAACAAAACATGTTGTTTCTATCATGATCAGTGGCCTGTGTTTGTTTATCTGTGTATACCAGGCAGGCAAGTATATGCACCTCTCAGAACTTCAATGGTGCTTAGGTCTTCCGCCCCAGAGGTCGTCAGTGATACAGCCACATCATAGGCGCTGCTTGGTGTGAGACTTCCCGGCTGCAGAGCCTGCACTATGCAAAACATGAAACTAGAGTTAAGACAAACTAGAGCTCCTGGATGCTCTTGAGACTTGCAGTGGTAGTGGCCATCTTACATCTGACTGAGTATATGTTCCTCATATTCATAGTTCAGAGTGTTCCATTTTTAGGCAATTTTGATTCTTAGCTGCTATAATCAGAATCTTGTTGTCAGGAGATTGTAATTTATCATGACCTCGTTACGAGTGGTCAAGGATCTTGTTCTCAGATAATTTTTCTGGATAAACATTAGAGATCAAGGATTTAGACTTTGATTTCCACTCTAGTACAGGAGTCATCCAAGGATTTCTAATTCTAAACATAGAGGTCACCCTTTTTAGGTCTCGCCTGAGCCAGCACATGCGCTACTCTGCGAGACATTTAGTGTGTGGGCTTTTAAAAGTCCTACCACACCCTTTTGGCTGGCCTCACGCTTGCGGTTACGCGCACAATGATGAGCAGAGGAACCATCTGGCTTTCCTCTATCGCCATGATGCGCGCACACCACTCGCCAGCCTGCGTGTTGTTTTTTTAATTTCCTTTTTATTTTATGCGCGCACACAAGTCCCAGTCATGGAAGCAAGTCTTGCTCGCGATCACTTTCACTTTCGCGCACACCATTTGCTTGTAGTACGGCAAATGCTTGTTAAGTGCTGCTAACTGCAGCAGCGTGCATGGTGACCCACAAAAAGAGTGCTCTGGGCACGGGTGTGCACGTAAGCATGAATGCATGTTGAGAATTTAGGTGCTTTGTGATAAAATGCCAAAATATTCCCGTTTGAACAACCAAAGTACTTAACATGGCTCAAAAAAGCGGTGCTGCCCTTTTCCGTTTTCTGGCTTACCCTGTGTTTTAGGTCCACTCAACTTGAGTCATGCACGCCACTGGGGATGCGCCAACATGTTTAGGTTTGTTCGGCGTCAGAGGTATGCTGTGATGCCGATTCACCTACCGGCCTGAGCACGTCCACCGGAATCCACAAAGCCCCGCTCTGGACAGAAGGCGCGTGCCTCCCCACTGTCCCATCAACAGGTGAGGGGGGCAGGAGGCTTGCACTTCAGCTCATGAACGAGTGCGTGCAAACGCTCAGGGCGGTAAGGGCAGCACCCCATGCGGCGGAGCCCCATCAACATCCGGGTTACTGTGTGTAGCTGACGTTGGATGGACATAAACCTTTCGGCAAACCTATTTCAGCTTTATGAGGAGCCTAGAGTCCTCTGCGTTCAACCACCCCGAGTCTTGTAGTACACACTGCCGAGGGTGAGAAAAGTAAAGGCGAAGGAGGGCCACTAATTGTGTCTTCACCCTGGTTGTGTTGTCTTACTTGTAAAGCCTTGGTGGAAACTTCCACACAATGTTATTACCGCAGGGTAAAGTGGTTTTTACTTCCTCAAGCAAAATATCACTGGCTGGAAAATTAATTATCACTAGTTCCTGGATTGAGTTCCAAGTCTATACAACACATATCCCTGAGAAAGCATTGCCTGATCGACTTCCCTGAAGTGCTTGTGCTAAAGAGGTGTGCTTTTTTGGGCCCAACAATTAGGTATGCCTCACGCCACCAGTGAAGAAGGCTTTCAATGATGCACATTGATCCGACTGCCTTGGGACTCCTGAAAAAGCCTGCACTAAAGTATTGACTGGACAATGATGTTAAATAAATGTTATTTTGTCATACTGTATCTTAGTGTTTATGCCCTACTCTTCCCTTGAGTAAGCCTTTGCTGTTTTACTTAGTTTCCCGGGGAGTCAAGTGCCTACTGGTATAATTTGGAAATCTAGTCATAGCCAAGGCCACTGGAATTTTGCAGTAGCTTTGGACCAAATTGTGCGACAGGTGCAACTGAATTATGGGTCAAGAAAAAAGAAAATTATACAGCGTGATGCAGCATATTTTGTGATCGTATTCTTTTTTATTATTACACATATTAACACAGTTTAGGAAACGTGTTTACCTCATTAATACCAATTTAACACCAAAATACAGCAAAAGGCAACTTATAGATGACCAGTCAACCATAGCAAAGGTCCTTTCGATGCGTGGCAACAGGGGTTCATGCGTTTTTAGTTACGCTTGATCTATTTGAGCTACACACACATTTTTTTGAAATCTGCAAATTATGCAGCTGATTATGGGTTATATGGCAAATGCAATAAATCCATTATTATGAAAAATGTCACACTTGCAGAAACTCATAATTCAAGAGGCCCTGATTAAAGCTTATTAGTAATGTGACCATGTGTCGCCTATTTTAAACAACACTACCTTCATATATTAGCTCCTAGTAAACACTAAAGGGCATATTCACAAACTGTACTTTGTAATACTTTAGTAGTACTACAGTAGTACTACAAAATACTATTCACAAATCTACAAGTGTAAATCTTCACCTTCACCTTCACCTCTCCTATCATTTCTATGAGGAGATTCTTGCACATGTTTATTTACTTGTTAGCTGTAAATGTGAGGGGAGAAGGGGCATACTTACAACTACATTTTTAGGTCTCGCCGACGCAGTGCGCATGCACTGCATTGGAGGACCTTTAGCCGTCGTTCAGCTCTTTTAGGAAGCACATACTCGTGCTTGTGGCTGCATACAGCTTGCGGGGGTGCACAGCGATGCGCCACAAGCACGAGTATGTGCTTCTAAAAACAGCAGATGGTGCACGCACGCATGCACCACTCCCGGGCTTGTCTCTCTCTCGCGCACATCGCACACACTGTAAGCAACACTGCCGGCGCCGCTGCTTTCCCCTGTAATCCAGACTTGTTTGTCTTGTGATCCGTCTCTCTTGGTACGCCATCTATGATGCACAACGGCAGCATGATTTAATGCCACGCTGCCCACATTGCTTCATGTATGCCTTCCTTTCAATATTCAAAACCTCGCTGCTGTAATCTCCCTCAGCTGCAGCTTTTCGTTCCTTATTTTAACACTCACTTTTCTTCCCCCCTGGCTCCAGTGGGATCGCTACAGTACATTTACAGTCGCTGCAAACCTAGGGCTGTGCCTTCCACTCGCTCTCTGCTGCTCCGGGATTTCCAACAAATTGCTTCTGTTCTATTTCACAAAAATTGTGCCATATACCTGTAGATGTGTGTTCGTACACAAAACGTGGCCTGGATTCAGGGGCAGTGTGGGCTATTCTGAATGGTTTACGTTGAATTAGAAAACAGCGTTAGCTTTTGCAAGCTGCGGTTCACGTCACAAATATTAAACATCATTCTATTTGCCTAATAGTCCGCACATTTTAAAGGAACTTCTAAAAGCATTTGCAAAAAAAGAAATTGCTGTCTATTACAGACATTTCCTGAAAAATATGGCATGCATACAATTAATGTTTTAGTATGGACCCACCTCCTGCAGCCTTAGTGCTCCCCTGAACCCCTACTACCCCTATGGCCTCAGTGCTCCCCAAACCTGTGGCCTACAGGCTCCCCGGACCCCCTCCCTACAGCATCAGCGCTTGTTTTAATCTGTAAACGGGTCACTCGTAAGAAGCTGATTTTGGGTTGCAGGGACTTATTTCTATTTCTTACTTTGTTAACAGATTTGTTTTTTATTTATGGCGTGCCTTAAGAACCAGAATAGACTTATTAATTGAAAACAATAACCATATTAACGTGCATAAGCTCAGCCTATACCATACAGTGCAGCCTGGGAATAAAATTGATTATATTTTTTAATAGCATTTTTGTGTATTTTTAATTTATATAAGATTGCAAACACTTTGCTCCTGCGCTCTTTTAAAAATAGATTGGGGCTGGGGCTGAAACAGGCTGTTGTGAATATGTGCAACGTTAAAAAAAAAAAAAAACATGTGTCTGTGCCAAACACAAGCAAACACCTGCACAAATTGAGCACTGGAATTGGCCACAGACAATTGTACAGCATCTCTGAATGAAAACATATTACCACCCTCAATCTCTCTTCACACGTGTTTATGCCCACAACATATCTCTCAACCTTTTAAGGTTTCGCTCCTCTTATATTAAATACGATGGTTCTACTCATTCATTCCCTTGTGCCTTGAAGGTTTTCTTTTACTGTGAGTAAAACAAATGCAAAACCTAGACTCTCTCACTAACTGACTTACTCTCACTAACATACTCTCACACACAAACTCTAACCAACAGATTTTCAGTGACATAATCACTCACTGACTCACTCACCAACTCACTCTCACTGACAAAATATCACTTGCAGACTCTCACTGACTAACCAACTCACTCTTTCTCACTAGCTAACTAACTCTTCCACTCTCTATCACTAACTGACTGACTCTCCCACTCTATCTCACAGACTAACTGACTCACTCTCACTGACTCACTATCACTAACTTACTATCAGTGAATCACTCTCACTGACAAACTCTCACTGGCAACCTCACCCACTCTCTCTCACTAACTAACTAACTGCCTCACTCTCAATGACTGGCTCACTCACTCACTCTCACTGACAGAATCTCACTAACAGACTCTTTCACTCTGACTGTGCACCCTCTCTCACTAACTGACTGAGTCACTCTCACTGACTAATTCACTCTCTCTCAATAATTCACTCTCTCTCAATAACTAACTTTCTCTCACTGACTCTCTCTCACTAACTGACTCTCTCTCACTGACTAACTGACTATTCTTAAAAGACTGACTCACTCTCACTAACTTACTATACCACTAACTCACTCTCTTACACTCAGTAACTAACTCACTCTCATTCACTATCATTGACTAACTCACTCTCACTGACTAACTCACTCTCTCACTAGCTGACTAACTCTCACTGACTGACTTTCTCACTATCAATAACTAACTAACTTTCGCAATCTCACTGAATAACTCTCTCACTAACGCTCACTCTCACTAAATAACTGACTCAATCTCTCACTCACTGACTCTCTCACTCTAACTAACTAACTAACTCTCACTGACTTACTCTCGAAAATCACTCTCACTAACAACCTAAATAACTGACTGAATTCCAATGTTTTCTTTGTTATGGGGTGGCATAAATAACAGCTGTTATAACCCTTCTGTTATTTATGCCACTCCCATAACAAAAAAAACATTGGCACAGCCAATAGGTCTCATATTTGGAAAAAGGGGACCCCCATATAATATAGTAGCACTTGCTATACATAGGGAAGAAACCGAGTTAGGAAAGGTCTATAGCAAAGTGACAGACATTGATTAGATAATACAATTTACGTTTTTTTGTAAATAAAAACCTAGAATGAAACAGTATATTAAGTCCACTTGTGCACAGAAACCAATGAGCAAAATAATTTCTGATAGAGCTTTATTGTTTATTGTTGTTGACTATTTTTCTTTTGTTTTCCACTGTTTTTTGTATATATAGTTTTTATAAGTGATTATGTGTTTAAATTTTATATAGTCTTGAATTAAAAAATACAAAAGAGAAAATACAAAATCAATAGAGATGAAACATATATACAGTGATGAAGGCAAAGCGGTAGACACCACTACGCGCGTTTCGGCTCTTGAGCCTTCTTCAGGTGACCGTCTATTGTTAGAGTTTCAAAGAGTCCAGGACTCACAGTTAGGTGTGGCGTGGATATAAAAGGTCAGTCGGTAAAGGCAGCTTCTTAAGATCTTGAGATGTGGAACGATGTAGTCCTATAGCTTGTCATATGATGTTATGACATCAGAGAAAAGGAGGTGGTAGAACAGTATAGTGGAGGTAGCTTAGATTCAGATCGTTATTTGTGTTGACATTTGTAGAACCTCCACGAGGATAACTTCCAGTGAGTAGATGGTAAGGTGATGAGAGCAATAGTGAAGGAAGCGAGTATTTATCTCCACAAGTTGATAAAATATCCGGAGGCGAGCAATAATGATGTATAATTGTTAGCACGAATATTTTGTATCCACCTAAAGATAAAGGAGAAAGGATGTCCCAGGAGTGGAAGATACTATGGAGGATGATCTGGTCATAGCATTGCCCGTGAGAATTGATGAAGATAGTGACGCTCCTGGTAGAAAAGGACTGGTAGCAGTACTCGACCGCCAAAAGACCGCACACCGGTATGCTAGAATGCAAGCCAGTAGGTCTCGCCTTTGGGACCTTATAAGTTTTTAGCCATGCAACAGTTGATGTTATTGCACCAAGGATATTATGCTGCATAACTAAATACTTTCAGGTCCCAAAAGCGAGCCCTATTGGCTATGCCAATGCTTTTTAGGATTGCAAACTGTACTACACGTATTCCTGGGAGGAGCTAGTGAGTCCTGAAGAAATGAAAGGGTGTTGGTAAGAGTGTTCCTAAAAATAACTAACACTTTTCTGAAATTTTGAATGCCTGAGCCGCAAATATAACTGACTTTATATATGGGTTGTTTATAAACTTCAGGAGTAGAATTTGTGTAACTGTATTCATGTTTGGGATACTAGGGGCATAAATAAGCTACATGTGCAGAGTTCCCTAGGGTCTGTGGAGATAGAATCATTTAGCAAGTAATGTTTTTCATTCTAATTTGTGGGGGAAATGGGTGTTGGGGGCTAGCTGATCTGCTAAAATAGTTGAAGACTGTATTCCATCAAACACTATCACACCCTTTCACAGCATGTGGTATATTGATCTTTCATTACGAACAATATATTGTTACAATATTCTAATCCTTATCAATGCACCCGGAACTAGGTAAAAAAAGAAAATCAACAAATTACATGTATGGTATCATTTGTACAGCATGTGAACACACTCTATGTGCACTGGAACACGGTGAATAAAAATACAGAAATGCTAACAAAATCTGACATTTGTCTCTGGAATTCTTTGAAATAATTCTATTTAGTTTTCCTGGTAGTCACTATTCGACAAAGCCAAGGAATTCGTATTGCTCAAAAAGCTGCCTGCTGGCAGAAACCAATGTCATTTCATAAATAACCCTACTAATTCATACATTTGCCTGTTCATATTGTCAAAAGTGTCCAACGTCCAATTTTGCTTAGGTAGATAAAAGGAGGCAGCGTGTCTGGATCCTTGACTTTTGCATTTGGCACATTCGATAATTTTTACGATTTATTTCTATAAATGCAGCGAAGAATATTTCACTTGTCTATCTGAAATAGCTCAATACAAAATAAATTCATGGATATCTGCGGTCACAACCTCGATTGGCTGAATTATTTAATTGCGTTTAAATCTAAACAGATGGATGGAAAACAATACCCTCCCACCCATTCAAATTCTATACCGATCAAAGTACCTAAATCTGGATAAAGGATCTCAAATGAATGTCGAAATCTGTTTAATTTAAATGGGCTGCAAGCAATTAGTTAAACTCAACGAGTTGTCTATCAGGGACTGTTTTAATCTCCTTCTAAACTTGAGATTTGGCTTCAGACGCCTCAGGGAACCATATTAAAGTAGGCTAGAGAGCTCCGTGCTAAGCCTTTCGCGCAAGACTGAGTCCCAAAGTAGGTACACAACCAGTGATTTGCTGATGTAACAATAAATATTTAAAGAGCAGTTTACTCCATATGTTCCTTCAATCAACTTTCTTTTTGTTTGGCTAATAGACAAGATAAACTCTACTAGCTTCTGCTGCTGTTAATCTTTATCGACGTAAGGGGCTTTCACCACAATGTAAATAACGCATACCGCTTGCTTTCTGTTTTAAATCAACTGGTACAGACTACAACATAAACCCATGCTGATACATGTTTCAGAGATTTCTGCCTTCGGAAAGGACTCATAGTACTGCTCATTTGAGGACAAGCTTGCCAGACAGTGCAAGCAGCCTGGTTGCAAAAGGCCTATTGTGGGCTTATCAAGGACTTACAGCCATTGCTTACCATCAATTGGCTTTTTTTGTCACTCTAATTTACTTGATTCAAATTCAATGTATTCCTTGCCCCAGTTTGTTCATCTTGTGATTGTCCCTCCACTGAAGTATAGCCTCTTTACCATCTCTCTGATTAGCTGGTTTCTATTTTGCCCACTTTTAGGGACTACTACCTCTTTTCCATTTGTTTAAACACTCATTGAGAGTGCATGCGATTTAAAGCTTGCTCCCTTGTGTGCTTCTCTCTCCCTCTCAGACAACCTCACTGCGCTTTGTGTTGCTAGTACTCTCTGGTGTAGTTCTCTCTGCCAAATTCCCTGCCTCTTCTGTACTCCATGTTGCTTTATTGCTCTCATGCTTCTCTGCCCAGGTGCAATGTTGCGCTCCCTCTTGTGCTGCTTTCTCCTCCCCTGCCACTTTTTTTTGTATTTTATTTTTGTTGGGGGTGGGGAGTAGAGAACAAGGCAGCAAACTGGTACTTGCCCTTCTGCGTTAAAAAAGCTGTGTTGTTGCGCCCTTTCATTTACTCTTGGACATACTGCACAGCATCTTGCTGATGCTGTAAAAAATTGCAAAAGTCATTGTCAAAGCCAATAGGTTTTAAAGGCGAGACCTACTGGCTTTGCCACTGTTTGTTAGGTCTGGGCTTTGACAGAACTATTGGTAACAATATAGATAGCTTTGGGTCTTACTTTATTTGACCAGGTTCTTTCAGTCACTGGTTTGAGACTTTGTCAGTAACAACTCTTCTCAGCTTATTAGCTTATTCATCCCCTATCTAATGGTATTGGCTATTTGGATGTATCCTTTCACTCCACTGTAGTGCTTGCATTGAACTGCATGAGGTACTACTTTACAAGTATAGCTGACTCCCTCCCACCTGTGTGCCTCACACTAATGCGCTAAGACTAGCTATGCCTTAGCTTACTTTCAGTATGGTTGTCATTGTGCAGAGGTAAGGCGCCATTCCGTTAGAAGTACGAAGTCGATTTTAGCCGACTATCTTTAGCCTCTTGTCTACTTTAGATCTGCTAATCAATATAGTTTTGATGTGGCTTTGAGAAGCATACGCCATATTAGTAAACGATAAAATAGAACATAAACAAATTCATGTACTCTTGGCTTTCATGAATTTGGGAGAGTCAAGTCAAGTCAAGTCAAAAAGATTTATATAGCGCGCTACATACCCAGAGGTTCTCAAGGCGCTTGAAGAAGGGTGGGGAATTACTTGTCGAATATCCAAGTTTTAAGTTGCTTTCTGAATGCAAGGTGGTTCTGAGTGAGACGAAGGTGAGTGGGAAGTGAGTTCCAGGTTTTAGCTGCCAGGTAGGAGAAGGATCTACCTCCCATGGTGGTTTTGTTGATGCGAGGTACGGTAGCAAGGGCTTGGTTGGAGGATCGTAGCTGGCGGGAGGGGGTGTAGAAGGAAAGTCGTGTGTTGAGGCATTCGGGTCCAAGTTCGTAAAGTGCTTTGTGTGCTTGGGTTAGGAGGCGGAAAGTAATCCTCTTATTGACGGGGAGCCAGTGGAGGTTTTTCAGGTGACCAGAGATGTGGTCTTTACGCGGGATGTCTAGTATGAGTCTGGCTGATGCGTTCTGGATGCGTTGGAGTTTTTTCTGGAGTTTTGCGGTGGTACCGGCGTATAGGGTGTTTCCGTAGTCCAGGCGGCTTGTAACCAGTGCATGGGTGACCGTATTTCTGGTTTCGGTGGGGATCCAGCGAAATGTTTTTTTGAGCATGCGAAGAATGTTGAAGCAAGATGATGAAACGGCGTTGACTTGTCTGTTCATAGAGAGTGAGGAGTCCAGGATGACGCCCAGGTTCCGTGCATGGTCCGTCGGGATGGGTGCTTTTCCAAGGGCCTCTGGCCACCAAGAGTCATCCCAGGCAGAGGGGGAGGTACCTAAGACAAGGACTTCTGTTTTGTCTGAGTTCAGTTTCAGACAGCTGTGCTTCATCCACTCGGCTACTTCTTTCATTCCTTCATGTAGGTTGGTTTTGGCGGTGTTAGGGTCTTTGGTGAGAGAGAGGATCAGTTGAGTGTCTTCAGCGTAGGAGATGATGTTGACACCAGGGTCAAATCTTGTAATTACCTAGTCTGTCAAGGGAATTACTTTATGTCAGGGCTATGCGGTGCAATCTAAACTATGTTGTTTGAGGTCTTCATGCAGATTTGATATCAAAATCTAGACGGCGCCAGATTTTCAAGACACCATTCAGAAAGCTGGGGGTCTACTCTTTTTTTTTTTAGTGTCATGCTCTTCATCTTAATTACATACGGCCAATTGTGGTTTCATCCAAGTTCCCTTTCCTTTCTATTGTATGTAGAGGATGAACATGAGCATTATACTTTTTCAAGAAAAACATTCATATTGCAAGACAAAAGGATGGTAGTTAAAGTGACTCAATCCTTTTTAAAGAGCCAGTGCACAAGCCTACCTTCACTGAAGCACCTTCCATGAACAATAGTATGTCTCACTGCGTCGTCGGTATACTATTTTAGTTGGGTTTTTATGGGAAATTTAATGCACACTGGGAGTTGTAACCTTCAATTCAATTGAATCAATAGAATACCGAGATTTCTGACAAAAAACGCACTGGGCTGTAAATAAGATGGCTGGAATTAGGTGCCAACCAAGATGGAACAGATATGTTTTTGTGACTATATTGCTAATTTTGAACAGAAAAGCGCCTAATCTAGGTTTTCTCACTTCACCAAAATTATGCAATTTTAGGCAAATAACTTCATGTCCCTCTGCTTCATTTCTGCAAATGCCTTGCGTTCCAACAAAATAAGAACATCTGGAAATAAGGTGATCACCACTAGTAAGTCGATTCACTGGAGAGATCAGAAAACATTGAAGATAACTTAATATTTTCATGTATGCTTATTTCTGACCTTCATGAGTTCCATTCTGATCAATGCAAAGGAAATGTACGGAGTCTCATTTATTTCTGTCAAGGACACATTAGGTGATCAAGTAATAGTGGCATTAAACATTAATATCACAACTGATCCTATGTATATTGTTTGCTTAATAAGTGCCCTTTGTCACCTGCAGCAGCTGAACTAACCAAACAAGCACTGGGTCACTGGACACATGATAAATGTGTATTTTCTGACACATCATAAAATACAATAATATATTTTCAATGAATTTGGAATTGTAAGTATATTGAAATAACAAGTGTGAGAAGTTAGCCTGGCATATGATGTCCACTAGTTCTAGTGGGCACCTTGCACCAGTCTAATCGACCCTTATTGATGGTGGTTGTAAAGTCAACCTTATGGAAAGCTATCCTAGTGGTAGCATGAACCAGCAGTCTTCACGCTAAGACTTCAGTAGGCGAGTTAAGCAAGTTGTTTTACCAATTAAAATCCCTTGAGTACCAAATGAAAGGACACCACACAAGGTATATATCAAATATATATGTATTTAATCTAAACACAACCCCTCTGCACTCTTTATGAGGTCAGAGGTAAAAATACAATACAAGCCACAAAATTAGTATACGATAAGTTGCACAGTATACGTTATGCCCTAGGGGCCTCAAAAACCATATACTAAGGAAGTGGTATAAGAACCAGGAGAGAGTTAGAAAGCAGGCCTGGGGCCTGTGGAATCGCTGGGGCTACTCTAATCGACCAGAGGTTAGGAAGTAAGAGGCCCACGGGAGCCGCGTGCAGTGTCTAAACACAGGCGCGGGTTACCATTGACTTTCTATGGAGATCATAAAAGTTACTAATATACAATTTAAGGACACTTCCGGATGGACTCGGATGGAACCCTTTTAAACTAGGACACTTCGAGAGTCAAGTCCCACGGGAGCACCGAAGTACTCGTGTTACTTCACCCAGGGAAGCCAGGTGCATAGGTGTCTTTTCGTGTCGGGTTTCGTCGTCGTTTTCTATGGAGAGCTGCAAAGAAGTGCTGTAGGCGACCAGAGGAAAAGTGTCCGGGTGGATTAAAGGGTGGATCGACGATGTGAAGAACCTGTAAGCAGAGGGGACAGAGTCTGGGTCACTAGCCGGTGACCAGGAAGGAACCAGGAAGGAACCAGGAAGGAACCAGGCGATGTCGCGTGCTTGAAAGTGAAGAAGGTGAGCTTGTCTCTTCAGCCACGAGGTCCAGGAGGCATCGACGATGACTAGGAGCTGGATTCGAGCTGCCCCACGATGGATCTAGTTGACTGCGGAGCCGGTATCCGGATTGGACCCAACAAGCCTTGGCAACCGCAACCCACGCAGGATTTCGAGATTGGCTCTGTTGCAGACCAGCAAGGTCTGTTGCACTTTTCCTTTGAAGGGAAGCTGGAGCAAGCCTGAAGCAACGAGGAAAGCAGTTTAGTTAAAAAAGAAAGTCTTCCGGGGGCTCACTAGCCAACGGGCAAGGAACCGGGAAGACGCGTCGAGCTCAAATGCAAAAGCAGGGCCCACGGAACTCTCGCAGAGTGTGGGGGCCTGGACTTTGGTGCAAATGGTGCTCGGGGCTGGGGATTTAAGCACCCCAAAGCACAATTTCGAGTTACCTCGTTGAAGGAGTGCAGCTTGCAAAATGCAGGATGTCCAGGAGTTTCGGTCCCACGTCTCTCGTGTCCACTACGGGTCTCAACTTTGCTGTGGATGTGGGTCGGGTCAGAGAAGTCTGGAAGTTGCAGATTCTTCGGGATCCGGCGGGAGCCTCGAAAATGCAGACCGGCAAAGTTGCTGTTGGTGCCTGTTTGAACAAGGTGGTCACTCCTTGACCACAAGGGAGATATCTTCTGTCTTCCAGTCAGTATGAAACGTCGAAGGTCCAGGATATGTCTTTCAAAGATTCACCAGGGTAATCTAAAGTCCTAGGGACACAGCTCCTATACTTATGCTAAGGATGGGGGCTGGACTACCTGGCTAGGTCCCTCCTATGGGTGGACCTGAAAAGGGGGTGGTTACACCCCTTTCCCTTTGTCCAGTTTTGCGCCAGTGCTGGGGCTGAGTGCCCCAGCAACTGGTTTGAACCGGGCTATGCATGGAGCACCTTGTGTGCCCAAGGCAGTGTCTAGCAAAGCATCTGCTGATGCAGCCCTCCCTGCCCCAATACACAAAACCCTGTCTGAGGAGGTGCTGGCACCTCCCTGGACAGGAAACCTATTGTCCAGGCCTCCCCTGCCGGAATTTCGTCCAGCAGCAGGAGGTCAGACTCGTGTCTGTGGCAGCAGCATCCATTTTGTGATGCTGAGGCTCTGTTTAACTTTAACCGGGTAAAGCAGTAACTACATGTCTTCTCCCTCTAGAAGGGTGGAATGCTACCCCCGCCGCAAGGACTGGCGGGAGGGGGTAGTATTCCAAAGTGTTTGACACCTTACACAACATGTTTTGATAAAGCCAAACCAAAGTTAGCATTAACCGCGAGGATTAGAATGCACTTAAGAGTATATAGTATGGATATATCATGTAACAGCTATAAGGAGATGGTTCCGAAAGCTGCAGAGGGGCTCAGCTCATGCTAGGGCACCCTCTCACATAAAACCAAGCACTCTGCCTCCAGGATTCTCGAGGCCTACCATAGGAGTGACTTATAGGTGTATATGTGTCTATATGTAAAGGTAGATATAGGATTACACCACCTTACTCAGGCTGTGTGAACAGACCTGTGGTGTCAGTTTGGAAGGCAAACCAGGGGTGGCACAATACATGCTGCATCCCCTGGTAGGCCTAAGGTGCACCTATGCCCTGGGTACCTATGGTACACTATACAGGGGCTCACAAGGGTGACCCAGTAACATATACAGAATCCTACCAATGAAGTCTAAAATTACAAAGATCTGCAAAAGCTGTCAACAAAACAGTACCCGCTCCAGTAAAGAAAAACTATCATTCTTAACCTGGGAAAACAAAATGATGGATTTCTACTTTAACTCTCACGGTTATTCCTGCGACTGCCACCAAGGACATCACTAAATGTCTATGACAGCTCCTCTATCAAACACACCTTCCTCCCCAAAATACTCCAAGACAGCACCAACTTCTTAACTCCTTAACACCATCCTGACTCATCTAATAAATCAAACTCCAAAGGTAAAATAATTGCAACCCCTGCCCTCAAAAAAGTCTCTGCCACTCTCTGCTCAAGAAAAGTACAATAGAAAATGGCGTCCAACTTAGGCCCAGGAATGCCTCATCCATGCTGGATTTTCAGAATAAAAATGGACATAGAATACATTTACAAAGCTAATTTTTACACTGAAATACGCCATCTCGACACCAATATTTTAAACCGACCACAAAATAACTACATGCCTAGTGATTAGTACATTAGAGATTTCAATAATATTTGAGGAAAGTGGTGTTGTACAGCTTCAAGTTCTCCTCAACAGTACAGCATTCTCAATACTGTATAACTGGCTTCCATCTCAGAAGCGGTAAAGAAACAATCCCCACAAACCTCTTCAACAATCCCTAGAAGCAGAGGGTGAAGATTCAAACTCCTTTTAACACATGTAGATCCTAGTGCAATATTTGATTCTGAAAATGCCAGCGTTTTGTTCTATTGCCTTCAATGTTTTGTGTTATTCCTCTCAGACCATTCTCTCTATTTTTCCGTGTATTCAAAGGATATTTTCTGCCACTTGAGCTCTTAAATATTCTACCTCTGTTCCTTCCTGTCGAGCATAAGTCACTGTAAACTAATGTACCACAGCTACGCTGAAAAGACCTTGCTTTAAATACCTTTCTTTAACTAGACAAACTAGTGCCATTCAGTCAAAACCCGACCAGCTTTCAGGAACATCAACACAGCATGCAATACCTGCAGTCAGAGTAGGCGAGGTTTTGTCACAGGGGCTAATCAAGGTAGATGGTCATGAGTATGAGGCACATTTATAGTTTCTTCATCTTGTCATTCAGAACATTTATATCCTGAACGTTGTTTTATGTACCTAATATCAAATGCAGACTTTAGTAAGGGTTAGATTATAATTCAAAGATGGAAGCTAAAATGGGAAGCGCTTGTTATATCTTTCCCAGAGCAAAATTTCGCCCACATTCTGACCATGTGTGAACTAGAATGTGTTGCCATCTTTGAACTCTGGTACATCAAGGCGCTTATAGTGGAGAGCCTTGCTCAACCATGGCAGTTTTTTGTCTGCTCGCATCTCGCTCAGTTGAAGACTGAATAGTCTTACGATCATCTCTGGATTATCTTTTTCGAGAATTCAGCTGAATTTCTTGAGTGGAACTGATTCCTACTGGAGTACCACCAGCTGTGCTCGCATGGACTTGGATATTACTCAAAAGGTGGTATTATTTCTTAATAGATTCTATTCGAACAAAAGCTACGTTTTCGTTTGGGAAGTTACAATCTCAATTTCTTGTAAAGGCTTTGAAACACATACTTGATATAGTTTCCTAAACATATTATGAGCTGCATTAAATATTACTGAAGTGAGTTAACGAATTAGGTTCTGCATACATATAAAATTACAAAGCAGAAGGGTTAGCCTCAGACTAACATATCATAATATATGCTGCAGATGAACCATTTATTTTCACAAGCACAAACTACCCAACGCTTAAAGCTAAAAGGTAAGTCAAACAATGTTTTAAACAATGTGAGAGGTCAGTTCCGGGGACAATATAGTCAGGGTTGTTTGTACATTCTCTTCAGGACTCAACTGCATGAGATTAATTACTTGTCTGAATTTTGGAAAGCTATTAAAACCTTTCTTTTCCCCACTGTGTAGACTGCTTCCTGTGCTGATGTTGCCTATTCTGTTGCTAGCGCCGGGACGCCTCATGGCTGGAGCAGCTGTCGCGCTTTATAAATGATATAAATATAAATAGAAATAGAAATTAATCCATCCAGGTCCAAAAGAGGGTGCTACACAATGATGTTTGTCTTTCCAAAGTCGCCTTTCCTCTGGTGTTCTTGAGAGTGGCTTTTGGCCTTCTTACAGTACAAGTGGGCAAGATGAAACAATATCAATGCCCAGCCACCTCGCAGTGAAACTGTGAATCTGACTCTAACGGCCATTGACACCCGGGTGGCAAAGAGTTGCCTGCAACTCCAGGGCTGCCAAATAGGTCTTCTGATTCTCAGAGCTATAGGTCTCCCCTGCACTCAAATCTGCTCCTCGTTGGTTTGGATCCTATTGGTCATCTCTACACATCGTGCACATCTCTTCCTAGGTCAATAACTCTCTTTCCCATTTTCTCTGCATTTTCCCTTTGTGCTAAACTCTTGTGAACCGACCAGTAAAATCTTGTTGATTGTACTTGCAAAACTACTGCTAAAGAGTGCCCAATCTGTCAATACATAAAAGCTAATTTACACAGTAAGACTTCTACCAGGAATTATATGCCCTTTTAAAATTTAGAAATAGGCAGGAAATGAGGCTCATGAATATTGATTTTAGTACAATTTTGCCGCTAGTACTCATAGGTGTTTTTAAAGGAGGTGCTTAATTTGCACAGAAAAGTTAATTTGCAATAGAGGATTGTACTAGAAAACATAAGCATTGGAGATGAACCGAGTAATCTGAATAGTTACAGGAACCAGAGGTGACCATCTTAGGTACTTTAACATGGATTCTTACATTTGAAAGTATTTCTACATTCCTAATGTGTTGTTTTTAAATCTCAGATTTTATTAAGTGTCGGCTTGGTATGATTCGAAATTGTATGATTTTAATTAATTAAACAATAAAATATTACTTACTTACCTACCTTTGTGCAAACCTTCCTGACATTATTGGGGTGATCCCTATTCCCACATCTTTCCTCCTCCTGCATCTGTTCTGTTTCCTCTTTGCTCCTGGTCATTTGTGTGTTCAACCATACACATGTCCCATCACTGAGGACCCTCCCCTTTGCCTAGTCCCAAAAGGTTGACATCCACATGACACCTTACTCCGTCATGCCAGCTTTCTCGCCTACTGCCTTTCACTATTTTCCTTAGTGCCATCTTGATTTATGATTTGATTTGATTTATGGATTTGTAAAGCGCGCGAATGCCCGTGGGCGTCTTGGCGCTGGGTAGATGCGAAGAGACCAGGGCTCAGTTAGGATCAGGGACTAATCGTAGGTGAATAACCAGGTTTTTACCTGCTTCCTGAATGAAAGCAGGGAAGGGCTATTTTTGATTGCGATTGGGAGCATGTTCCAGGCCTTAGCTGCATGTAACAAAAAGCTTCTCCCCCCCACCGGACCTGAATCAGTTTTGCTTGGCTGGATCGAAGCCTTCTGGAAGGCTCATAGAGTTTGAGATGAGGTTTTAAAAACTGAGAGCAAAATCCGTGAAGGGCTTTGTAGGCCAGACATACAGACTTAAATTTATATTTTATCCATAGGGAGCCAGTGGAGGGAACCTAGGCGGTGTGCAGTCGGCTCAGACCTGGAAATGTCAAGCACCAGCCTTGCTGCTGCGTTTCGCAGACATTGAAGTTTAGCTAGGTGCTGAACTTATATCCCAGTGTAAAGAGAATTCCCGTAATCTAGCCTTGACAAGGCCAGAGCCGTTACCACCGTTTTACGGGAATCAAGGGGGATGAAGCTTCCTTATCATTTTCAGGATATACCAAATGGTGGATTTTATTTTGTTAGTCTGAGCGTCAAACCTAGATTTTTCACTTTGTTGACTGGGGATGGACATTTGCCTAGACTAACTGGCCATCACTCCAGAGACCAGATTTCCATATCTGTCCCTAGCAGCATGACCTCGCTTTTGTCTCAGTTTAGCTTTAGGCAATTGCTCTGCATCCAATGACTGACTTGCATCACACAGTTTTTAAATTTATCAACCGTCTCTGTGGTGTTGTTTGCAATTGATACCACTATTTGGGTGTCATCAGCGTAAGAGACAAATAGGAATCCACAATTCCTTATAATTGCTGCTAAAGGAGCTACATACAAAGTAAAACAAGCATTTGCAATGCGACAGGTCTCAGGTTTGTTAAAGTTAGAGCTATTGGCATTGAAAATAACAATGTTTTTTTACTTTTGTTTTTTTCATTTGCAGTGGAGTGATTAAATTGGCATAGCACTATTGCCAATGGTATATAAAAGCAAAACTAGAAAACATCGTAATTTTCAACACCAACAGCTCTAATTTTAACAAATGCGAGACCTATTGCTTTGGAAATGCAACCTGTCTTGCATTTGTTGGCATTAAAAATGGCAATGTTTTTCACTATCACACTCTCTGGCATGCACTAAAATTCACACAACAAACTTGACTTGTCAAATTCTTTGGTTGATGCTCTTGCATTAATGTGGCCATTTGCTGCTGTGTTTCGGTTCTTTTCCAATGTTGTTCTAGGTGGTTTATTATGTCTTGGACATTCTCAACTAGAGCTATTTTTTAAATACAAAAAATGGGCTTGGAGTGTTCTCATGACTGAATGGCTTTCTTGTGCGTGTCAGGGCCCATTCGTACTTCTAAGGATTCGTTGAATCATTTGTTTCATAATTTAAAAAAAATCCATATGACATAATGGCAGCGCAACCAACTTTGGAACTGGGAACCAGTTGGAGTCTTAGCGTGGGCACAGCATCCTGAGATTCTGAGCAAATCACTAAATCTCCCCGTGAGAAAAATAAAATGAATGTGTCCCTGTATAATATAACTGGTGATCATGTAAAGCGCTGCAATACCTTCGGGTACAGTTGGCGCTAAGTAAATAACTAAAATGGTGAGACAATGGGCTTAATGGGTAACGCCCTAATGCCGCACTTACATCAACATAAAACCCAGACAGACAGAATTCTTTGGAAAATAGGAAGAAAGGCAACTGCAGGAAAATCCCTCCTTGCACCATCAGCATATTGAAGACGCCACAAAACCACTCTGAACCGGTGTCTCCCAGTGTGTTTAGGTAATTGACCAATCAACACTTCCCCACTCTCCATGCTATTTTATAGCAATGAGGTATCTTTTGAAATAATTAAACATGTGTTATGAAAATATCCGTCATACTCCTAGCAGAATAATCATGGCCTGCCGAAATAAGAAACAAATACAATACAAAATATAATCATGAATATATTTCCCTGTCTTCAGTGCGCTTCGAAAGCTATTAATATTACAAGGGTTTTGGGGCATACAGGAGCACAAATCCGCATTAAAGAAAAGACAGCGCATTCTAAGGAGGTCAGATGAACTGGCGACAATTTATATACCCAGATTCCACACAATCCTTTTCACATAAACCCACTGAAACCATGTTGTTGTTTTACATTTACTTTTGAATTTTACACAGACTTCTTTTACTGTGTAACATAAAAGCAGGTATTGGAGAGGAGTTTACAAGTTAGTGTATTTTCAGTCAACACAGACCTGGTATTGAATGAACCTTGTTGACAGCCTCAAGGTCAGGCATGGAAATGGCGTTGTTTACACAGTCCACCTGTGCATTGCAGCGATTGAAGGTTTGTTTTGCTTGTGCCTTCCGGAGGAGGGAGGATGGGGGTGGAGTTCGCAGAACGTTGTCTGCTCTGGCGCCTAATTGAATCGAGTACCGCATGCCACACGTAAGGGCGGTGAAGTCAAGTGGTGTATGCAGATGAAAACAAGTAACATAGACGGGAGGTAAAATATATTCCCGATGTGGCAGGAATTTAAGGGATAGAAAAATGAGTGTCTCCTGTTTTGCACAGATCTCGAACAGCAGTGGCGGTTGCTCGTAACACTCAAGTGAGTACCCGTAGGCAGAATACAAGCCATTGTGAGGGGTCTGTATCACTAGTACTTTTATGAACAGACAACTTCCTCTTTTTTACATCACTTTACTCACAGTAAAACACATTTGTAAGATATTCTGGTATATGTGCATGCATCGTCATACGGCAGTGTATGTAACTAGTATCACGGGCGTTTAACACACCCGTTTTTTCAGTGTAGATTAGTCTATCATGCACCAGAGGTCACGAGGGGGGCGGAATGACACTGTATTCTTATTTGTATTCGAGAGCACACTGCACTTGCATTGTCATGAGGTGTAGTCGCTCCGTGTTGTGGAAGAGTGGCACAGTTGCGATAGTGGTGTATTGATTTAAACAACCTTCAAAGGAGGAAAAAGTGAGCCAGCACAGTGGAAGTGAAAGCTGTGACTGTCAGGCAGCACAGAGTATTGTAGCAGACACGTTAACCCACAGAGATACACCGTGCGCTTCTTAGTGCCAGGAGGACCCTGCTGAGATGTAAGTCAGTTATGATTTGTAAATACCGAACAGACAGAAATGGTGCAGAGCTCTTTACACCTGCAGGAGCGCTCCTCGCGCACTGATAAAAAGGCAGTTTTCTGGAGTTTTGCAGAAAAGCTCTGCTGCTAAGAGGAAGAGATTTTGTGGGTGCCGTCCCGTTCTCAGTTTGAGGGTGGAGCTCATCGTCACAGGGAAACCCTGGTGCATGCTCTCCCGCCTCCCACGCCAGCACGGAGAGACGCCACAGCCTGTTGGGAGTAGCGAAAGTGCAAGCAAGCCATGCACACGTTGTGCTGAACGCGCCCGCCCTACGTGCACAAATCGCCTGGAATGAAGAAGACTATGCCGAGACCTAAAAAAACAAGACGTCATCGCTTCACCGTGAAATGGATCCAAAAAAAAAAAAAAAGCCCGCGAGTGGTGCGGGCACGTGCCACTGCAGGCATATGTCTTCAATTATCATGGCCGGGTCTGGTCGCAATAATTGAAAACATATGGCCTTTGGTGCGTGTAACAGACACCAATAGGCCATGGGCGGAGCTACGCGACCGCCCATTGCCTATTGCGTGTTCTGTTAAAAAAAGTACACACACGCAAAACCCAATGAAAATGAACCTAGGAAACGCACACGCAAGAGCTGTGTGGAATTTCAAGGTCCATTTTCAAAACCCTGAGAAAAGGACTCTGGCTGCGCGAACACTGCTGCGCAGTGTACGCTAGCCCGAGACCTAAAAAGAGTGAGACTTAATGAAGACCCCTGGGGAACACCACATGGAGAGTTGAAAGCTTTTGATTTTGCTTCTCCCAACTCAACTGTGAATGTCCTATTGGACAGGTAAAGAAAACAACAGCGTTTGTGCAGTTCAGTGAACGCCGGCCTCGGCTAGTCGACCCAGGAGTGTATCATGGCTAACCGCGTCAAAGGCCGCCGAAAGATCCAAAAAGATTAGGGCGGCCTTTCCTCTGGCATCCAGTACACTCCTGAGTTCTTCTACTGCCATGAGCAGGGCTGTTTCTGTTCCATGTCCTTCTCGGAAACAAAATTGCGAGTGGTCTAAGGCATTTGTCTCCAGAGGAATTGGGCCAGCTGTTTATTCAGTAATTTGCCAGAACCTTTCCAACAAACGGTATTCTTGCAATAGGTCTGTAGTTCCCAGGTTCTTGTGGGTCTAGATTAGGTTTCTTTAGTAGTGGCAGTACTGATGTGGTTTTTCACGCATTTGGGAAGGGCCTGATTTCACTATTTGTGACAATAACCTACCTAGTTGCGCGCTTAGCAGCTCAGGGAATAAATGCATTACCTTCGGCGGGCAGGGGTCCACTAGAGCTCCGGACTTAGTGGTCCTGACCACCTGAAGTATCTGTTCCACTGAAGGTGGTGAAAATTGAAACAAGGGATTCTGTTTTGTTGGGAACGCTTCTTCTCTGAGTTCTGTATTGATGATGCTGAAAGCTGTGGGTCAGTCGATTTAAATGACTCATAGACTGAGGTCACTTTATCTACAAAATATTGGCCCAGAATATTACAGAAATGAGAGCTAATCACAACCTGTTTGTCGCTATCAATTTTAGTTCGTTTTTTTACAGTAGTGAATAGTTCCTTACTAGAGTTTTTTGCCTTGTCTATTTTTCGAATGAAATAGTTACTTTTTTCTATTAAAATCATTTTTTTATAAATGGCCAGTGAGGTTTTATATTCGGCTTTCAGCTCTTGGTCATAATTAGATCTCCATCTCCTTTCTATCCTTCTGCAGTTTTGTGCCTTAAGTGAGTCAGAGAACCAAGGTTAGGAAGGGTTTTTTTCGTAACTTTTTTTGAGGGACTGCTACTTTAATGGCTGAAATTATCCAGCTTGAAATTTGAGTTGTGGCGATGTTACTGTCTGGTTCCAGCTCCGGAATAGAAAATAGTGAAAGCTGTTCCTTTAATTTAGGGGAGTCTATCCTTGACCAGTCAAGGCATGTGCTGAGCTGGGTGGTAGGGTGGGTGAAACTGCATCCTTTTTCACATTTAAGGAGAAAGTTATTACCTTGTGGTCTGACCAGGGAATCAGCAGTATTTCAATTATCCCAATGCCACTATTGGAGGTAAAAATCCTGTCGAGAGTGTGCCCTGTTTTGTGGGTATCCTGCATAACAATCTGTTCCAAGGCTAAATTGGTAAATGCATCTTTCAATGTGTCCGTGCCTAAATCTGAACTCCTAAATCTGAACTCTTCTCTAAATCTTCAACTTCTTCCCCATCCATCATCATTTTCCAGCCTCCTTGATATCGGAGCCTGTCCACACCTGTGAGGTTTCCAGCTTTCCAGGATGTAGTTTGAAGTATTGACGTACTACCACTCGTCATTCACACCAAGAGAGTGACAAAACAATATTTTTGCAGTGAAAGGTCAGAGAAGTATGGCAGAAAAGGAAATCATACGTCTCCATGCTGTCCTCTGGAAGTGTGAATTTGATGAGCTAAGATACACTAAACATGGAGTATCCATCAGGCTACCACCACCAATCAAATGGGCACTGCATTTAATAAGTATGTACAAAGCAAACAACACCGATCAAATAGTTATTGTATTTCACAACTTTTCAAAAATTAACCAACATGCATTTCATAAGTTTTTCCCATTGTAGTTTGTAAAAACATTGTTGTTTTTTTAAATAAGACTTACAGGTATCTGTTATAATTCGGAAACAATGACGAGTCAGAGGTATATGTACACCAGGAACCAGATTGGGCACCTGATGCTTGCAATCTTGAACCTCAATGTGGCTATCGAGTTTCCATACACCTCTGGACTGTTGGTACAACATCAGTTGAATCCGTTACGCCTTTTCTAGAAGACTAGAACTCGACAGGGTTCCAGGTACCGGAATGTGCACTGCAGGACATAAACTAATGACAGGCCTGACACCGCCTTATGAGGTCAGTAAACTGAGTTTTATTAAAATGGGTAATTACATGTGATTTGTAGTGGTGAGGGAGAGCAAAAGTAACATCTGGAATGATATTTAAAATAGAAGTTGTCATACGACCAGAGGCATAGCTATAAATAGTGCAAAGGTGCAGTAGTACCAGGGTCTAAGGGCCTACTGAACCCCAGTGTGAGAAGCTGGCATGATATATGATGTACACTCATGTAAGTGGACACCTTGCACCAGTTCAGACAACCCTTATGGTGATTTAGGAGGTCTTAGAAAACCTTAGAAAGCTCTCTAAGTGGTAGCTGTCTAGAGCAGCCTTCAGGGTTAGCCCATAAGTAGTGTAAAGCAGCGTGTTTTACCAGAATGCAAATTTATTGTATAGATTAAGTGAAAAATAACCACACAAGATATTTATAAAAATATGTATTATATAATACTCTCCTACCTGGAGATATGCACAATGCACACAATACTTTCCAAAGAAACACAGTAAATAGCATGTAGTACACAGTGGGCCCCTGGGGGGAACCAAACCAAATACTAAGAAAGTGGTATAAGAACCACCACTCAGGTCAAGACAATGTCGAGAGGACGTAGAAGTGCTGGGGACCCAAGGAACCACCCAAGGTGAGAGACTAGGAACCCCACGGAGAAAGTGTGCAGTGTGGAAACACGACAGCGTGCTCGGTACAAGTCTACGTGTAAGCAGTGGTTGGATTTTTAAAGATTAAGGACCCTTCCCAGTGGACCCTGAAGAAACTCAGTGGAAGCCCACTCCGCATTGGATATCCTAGTACCCTAGTGCCTACGTTACCTACACCAGGGAAGCCGGGTGCATAGATGTGAAGTGGTGTCCGAAACCGCAGTCGAACCCAATGGAGGACTTCAGGAAAGTGCCGCTGCTGGAAGAGGAGAAAGTGTCCGGTGGATTCTAGATGAGAATTACCTGCAAGCAGAGAGGACAGAGTCTATGTCACTTAGGACTAACCAGGAAACTTGGAAGACGAATGCCCCCGATGTCAGGTGTTGCAGAAGAGTTGACGAGGACCTTGACTCTGCAGCTGTGAGGACCAGGCGATGCTGAGGAAGACCTGGAGCAGTACACGATCTGTCCCATGAAGCATGTTGAGTGCTGAGGGGTCTGCGTCTGGCAGGAGTACCAACAAGCCTTGACAAATGCAAACCACGCAGGAGCTGAAGATGGAGCAATGTCGGGACCCGCAAGGTCCAGGGGACTCACCACAAGCAGGGGAGTCAGGGCAGGCCCTGGGCAATCAGGGGAGCCCAAGATAATTAAAGGTGACCCTCAAATGGACCCACATGCCAGAGGTACTGGAGTCACGAGAAGACCTCAAGCAGCTCACCAAAAGATGCTGGCCACGATGCACACAATGCGGTGTGGCTGAAGATTCTGGTCACAGGAGATGCTCGAGGGTAGGGCTACCTGGAGCCCGAAGATCTTGGAAGGAAGTCAACAAGCCTTTGTGACTGCAAGTTGACATGGAGTCCAGGGGTTCGGTTATTGCAACCCACACTAGGGATACTGGCCTCAAACTTGGTGAGAGGGTAGGTAGGGCAGGCCTCTGGAGCTGTGGAAAACCACCACCTGTGTTGCAGAACCTATCGGAGTCCGGAGGAGCTCAGGATCAGCAGACCGGTCGACATACTTGCAGTGCCTGCGTAAGCAGGGGAGTGACTCATTCACTCCTAGGGAGTGTCTTAGATGCCCACAGGCCTTGAAAGGTTCTTGTATGGTGTACAGGCACAGACGATTCAGCAGACTGGAAGGGAGACAAAGTCGAGCCCAAACGAAGTCCAGAGTGCCCAGACGCTAGAAGAAGAAGTGGTGTCTGATCTGAATCTTATCCCATGACGAATCTAGGGACCCACCTACAGGTAAGCCCATAAGTACCCTTAGGAAAGGGTTGGGATGATTCAGGGGACCCTGCCAAGGGGGAGGTCTGGACGGGGGGGGGGGGGGTTTACTCTCATGTCCTTTGTCCAGTTTTTCACCAGAGGGGGAGCCAATGGCTCCCAGGACTGGTTTGAGCTGGACTATGTATGGGGACACCAAATGTGCCCCACATGCAGACTGAGTGGCGCTGGCAAGTGCACCCACCCTGCCCCAATACACTAAATCCTATCTGGGAGTTGGTCATGCCTCCCTGTGACAGGATGCCGTTTGTTCTGACTTCTCCTGCTCGAGCTTGGCTCAGCAGCAGGAGAGCAGAATCATTTCTCTGGTCGGCAGCAACCATTTTGTTTTATCCGGGTCTGGAAGACTGTTACCGTGGACAAGGAAAGCCTAACGTTTAAGGTGTGGGGGTATGATTCCAACATGTTTGATACCAAACATGATAGGATTCATTGCAGCCAGTTTCGAGATGGTCATCGCATAATGACGATGTGCCCCTCTATATAGTATATGGCTGCTTCACTGACAACCCGGGAGAATGGACTCCGTAGGCTGTAGGGGTGTCCTGCTCATGTAGGGGCACCCCTTCACTTAGAACCAAGCACCCTACCTTCAGGATTGTAAAGGCCTGCTGAAGGGGTGACCTAGGTTTTAAGTGCAGTGACCCTAGATATAGGAAACCTATATCTTTAGTAAGTGGTGCTAGCACTAGCTTACACAGGCTGCAATAGCAGGCCTGTACTTCCATTTTGAATGGTCTCCCATGGGTGGCATAATGCACGCTTCATCCCATGGGGGACCTCTGGCGTACCTATGCCCTGGGTACTTTGGTACCATATACTAGGGACTTATAAGGGCACCCCAGTATCCAATCTGGGATATACCCAAGTACGTACCATAACAATTTAGGGATAAAGCAGATAGACGGGGGTCCGGATTAGCAGCATCCCAGTTAGATTAGTCAAAATGAGCTTAGCTGAGCAACATGCCAAAAGTGGACGTAACCATGCAGAAGGATCCTACCTTTAAACATCCAAATACTATTCGTTTTTTACTTCCAAACCAGTGAATGGGGGTCTATTTTCCTTTAGTGCACTAGGTTTCATGGCCCTTCTGCTACGCCATTTGCATATCACAACATCGAGCAAAATATTGGGGATTGTCCTGAAATCCTCATTTTAGGTCTAATTTCATATATTTTCTGATTAATAAAGTCTGTGATGTCTAAACTTTCCACTAAAATTTACTGAATGAATGTTCATGAGTTTTTGTTATTAACTCAAACTGTAGTCAAATGGTCGTCTGGAGATCGTTGTCAGTGGAAAGGAGGGACATTACAGGTGCTCTGGAAGTAGTTTAGGAGAAAGCCGCTAAAACGATGTAGAGTAAGAGAATTGTTGGGGCAAGATGTATGAAATTCCGTTTTGGGATTTACTAATTAGCGAATCCTATGAAATCACTATTTAGGAAATGCAAAATGGAATGTACAAACATAGAATTTCCTAATAGTGATTCCTACAGAGTAGGAATTGCTATTTAGGAAATGCTAAACCATTTGTTCTTATGGGCCTAAAGGCCTTAGATACAAATTGTTTGCTTTTCCAAATTTGCTATCTCCTAATAGCATATTTGGAAATGCAAAACCAAGGGTGCCTATGGCCCTAATCCCCACTTCATGCACTCCAACGAAAAGTGGTGAGCAAGTAAAGCGCACTGATACCCTGGGGGGGCATGTGTGTATATTTTTAGCTGATTTTTAAAAATTGCATATGGTTACCATCGACTTAGAGTCGATGCTAATAGCATTTCCTAAATGCCAATTTCACATTTAGGAAATGCTTTGTATATGTGCTAAGGAAATCACAAATAGGAAATCTCTATTTGTGATTTCCTATTTAGGGAATCACAAAATGCGATTTCTACTGGGTAGAAATCACATTTTGTGATTCCCCTATCAGCCTTAGTACATACGGAAAGGCAATTTAGCATAACTTAACTGACCAAAATTGTGATTCATTCTGGTAAGAACTTCTAAATTCTTTCGTACATCTGGCCCTTAATGTATTAAATGTTCTGAGTAAGGGTCGCAAGATGACTTCAGAGCAAGATTAAATGGGGATGAGATCTCAAAACAAGGCTTTAGTGTAACCTGACTGGCAAATTAATAGGAAGAGCCGAGCCACAGCTGAGCCAATCATCTGGCTAGGCTCTAAAACCCTGTGCACAAGCCCAGCCATGAAAATAGTCCAGCCCTGAAAATATTTCTCATGCAACAACTATCAAGATTAAATATTATAAAGTCTTTTCAATATTCAGGAAAATGTAATTCTTTAACATGCAGAGGTGTTTCACCTTAGTACATCAGATTATATCACTGGATTGAGAGGCATTTATTAAAAGTGATATTTTTATACAAGAAATTAAGAAACATTCCAATCTCACCCTCGCCTGACGACACTGTCAGTAGTGATAGATAACATATTTGAAGGTGCTCTCAAATGCGATAATGAAGAAAATGGAGGATCAGTGAAATAAATCATTTACCTAGTATCACACAACTTGGTTAAGCAGAAAAGCAGAGATTCATCCCAAATGTTCTGGTATCCCATTGTGCAATTCAGCCCTCAGATTAGTATCTCTACATCTATTTTTCTCACTCTTTTTACAACAAATGTCCCTGCTTTATCTTTAATTCTTGACATGAGGTAACAGACAGAAGACATATGAAAGCTCAGCTTGTCTTGGGCTTCACATATAGGAGGACCTCTAGTTAAGTCGAATCCAGGCATCTGGTTCAAGTCTGACTCAAGATTTCAGTGGTTCGCCCACCTCTAGACCAGATGCAACAATTCTAGCATTGTTTGTAGAGTCCAGAGGCAGTTACAAAATGTATCTTTCATAAAATGCAGTCTTTTGTTTAGTGCTAAAAGTCCTTTAACAGAGGATAAATGGACTAATCCCAAAGACCGATGAAATGCTTGATTCAAATAACAGAGCACGCTCTAGGCCATTCAGACCATAGAACAGGCGCCATTCTAGCAAGACTACAGTTTGACAGATCCTCAGAATATAGTAAACTTCATTTGAAAAGAAAATCCTGAAGCTTTTTACATTTCAATCTAAAATTACAGTCATCGCAGCTTCCAAAGTTTTGGAGATATGCATTAAATACTGTGGTATTGGCCTCTTTGTCCAGGTCACTGAAAGTTCACAGGCACACTGGCCCAAAATGTAAACTTGTTTTCATCTAATATTCAGGGACTGTAATGTGTCTTTTCAATAGTGTAATACATCAGCAACTCATTAATGCCTTTGCAAATAATAGCACGACCCTCCTCTCATTTCTCATATGTGAGGTCCTGTTCTACAAGAATTTTTCATGGATGTCACTTGGTGGTGAAAACCATAAACAATCAATCAATCAATCAATCAAGCATTTATATAGCGCACTACTCACCCGGAGGGTCTCAAGGCGCTTGGGGAGGGGGGCCCGCTACTGCTCGAACAGCCAGGTCTTGAGTTGCTTCCTGAAGGCGAGGTGGTCTTGGGTCCGGCGGAGGTGGGTCGGGAGGGAGTTCCAGGTCTTGGCGGCCTGGTAGGAGAAGGCCCTTCCTCCTATGTTGACTCTTCGGATGCGGGGGACGGCGGCGAGGGCATGGCTGGTCGATCGAAGCTGACGTGTGGGAGTGTAGAAGTTGAGGCGGCTGTTGAGGTATCTTGGGCCTTGGTTGTGTAGGGCTTTGTGTGCGTGGGTGAGGAGACGGAAGGTGATTCTCTTGTTGACCGGGAGCCTGTGCAGGTCTCTCAGGTGTTCGGAGATGTGGCTGTGTCGGGGATTGTCGAGGATGAGTCTTGCTGAGGTGTTCTGGATCTGCTGGAGTCTCTTCTGGAGTTTGGCAGTGGTTCCGGCGTAGAGGGAGTTGCCGTAGTCCAGTCGGCTGGTGACGAGGGCCTGGGTAACCGTCTTTCTGGTCTCGGTGGGGATCCACCGGAAGATCTTACGTAGCATGCGCAGGATGTTGAAGCACAACGAGGAGACGGCGTTGACTTGTCTGGTCATGGAGAGGGAGGAGTCCAGGATGAAGCCCAGGTTGCGTGCGTGGTCTGTCGGTTTGGGTGCGCTGCCCAGGGCAGGGGGCCACCAGGAGTCGTCCCAGGCAGAGGGTGAGGAGCCCAGGATGAGGACCTCCGTCTTGTCCAAGTTCAGCTTCAGGCGGCTGTTCATCATTGACTTGGCTACGTCTGTCATCCCTTCGTGTAGGTTGGCTCTGGCGGTGGCGGGGTCGTTGGTGAGGGAGAGGATCAGCTGGGTGTCGTCGGCGTAAGAGATGATGTTGAGGTTGTGTTGGCGTGTGATGGCCGCGAGGGGGCTCATGTAGACATTGAAGAGGGTGGGGCTGAGCGAGGAGCCTTGAGGAACGCCGCAGATGACTTCGGTGGCTTCTGATCTGAACGGGGGAGGCGGACTCTCTGTGTTCTTCCGGCAAGGAAGGAGATGATCCATTCTAGTGCCTTCTCCTGGATTCCGACGTTGCAGAGGCGCTGCACTAGGGTGCGGTGGCAGACAGTGTCGATTGCCGCGGAGAGGTCCAAGAGGATGAGGGCCGCTGTTTCCCCGTTTCTTTGCAAAATGTCAGTAATAAACTCCCACACAACAGCCCTAATTAAAATAAAAAGAAAAACGGTATTAAAAAATCTACCTTTAAGTGTTAATTAAGGTCATCAAAACTGTCTGTAGAAGCGAGTCGAGCCTGAAACACTGGGGCCCGGGGCCCGTGCCTACTTTGCCCACACCTTAGAACGTCTCTGCCTTCCTAGTCGATCTCTCGGTAGTATACAAGGCCATCGATCACAGAACCATATCCACAGACCTAGAGGTGGCGCATCATGGTCTTACCTCGCACTGTTGAGGTGCTGGTTCAGTACATATTCAATCCATAGTCTCTTGGAGCAGGTGGTAGGATTACAATATTTGCACAGGCACGAAAGTGAAAACCTTTTAAGTGTGATGGTTTCCAGGAGTAGAAATATTTGGCTTTATTACGGGTCTCCCGATGTTGATTACACTGCGAGCCGACCATGAAGTCATGACTACTAGCAACAATAAGACTATCAGTATCTAAGTCACTGGGAGAAAGAGAACTTCGGGAGGCGACGAGGAAGGGAAATTATCTGTAAACGTGGCGGTGCTTTGCTTTAAAGATGCCATACCCTTTACACAGGGCCACAAGAATTATGCAGCAGAGAAGAATACAATTATGTGTCATGGTTTAATTAATTATTCAGCAAAAAACAAATTATGCGACATAATGCTGTACATTTTGTGATACTATTACTTCATTATTTTGTCATTTTTACACCTGGTTACAGTGTTTTAGAAAGACTTCACCTTATTTGTACCAATTTAACCAACAAAAACAGCAATAAGCAACTTAAGCATGACCAGTCAATCTTTGCGAAAAGGCTCCGGTACACGGGAACCGGAGTCGCCATATATTTGGTAACTTTTGATCTGTTTGGGGTAGAAACAAAAAAATATTGGTTAACATCTGCAGACTATCCAGCAAATCGAGGATTGCGTGGCAAATGCGACAAATCCATAATCATGCAAAAATCGCCACAGCCACAAGAGCACATATTACCAGCGCCCCTGCCTTAGCAAGGCGGGGACGGCATCGGACACGCCACATCTATGGCACTCATGCCGGTGACCCGCAGCGGCAGCAGGGAGGCGGGGCTGCGCCACACACAAGAGTGACGCGGCACCTCGCCCCCCTCTATCCTTGGCGGGTCGGAGCGTGACCCGGAAGCAGTAAGAATCTCTTTCGGGTCGCGCGTAGTCGCAACGCTGGGGGAAGCCGGTTAGAACCGGCTTTGGTATCGGAAAGCCATAAAAAGGCTGGGGAGCGGCAGAAACGTCCTCTTCCCCGCCGCCCTCAGAGTTGTACACAGAGCTGAGCAACAGGACCACGCACGGAGGTCCCAACAAATTATTTCTGTTTTTCTTTCTGTCCTGCAGGTTTTCACTGGGACTGCCAGGAGCAAAGGAGCAGGCGATCGGGGCATTGCTGGAGACTGGGGCTCACTGAGAACACAGAGTGGAGTGGAGGAGCAGGCGATCTGGGCACTGCTGGAACCCTTTGGTTCACTAAGGACACAGAGAGGTCGCTTTCGGGGCTGGACCGGCAGGTTTGCATTCCACTGCTTCTGGGAGCCACGCGGGTTAGAGAATACTCACGACCCACTAGAATAGCTGGTGGGTGTGGCTCTGGTTGCGTGGGTGCTGTTGGCCAGCCGGGTGCTGCTACTTCAGGGAGGTAAGGGCCTCGGCAGTGTCCCAGACTGGATCACCACAAGGAGCATCGCATGGTTTCTCATCTTTTGAGGGAATTGTGGGGTTTTGTGGCCCTCTTTTAGTCTGTGTGTGTTTCAGGGTCATATCCCCTTTGGGACTAGATTGTGCATTAAGTGTGGTGTTTTCTAGAGTGACGAGATGGTTGTGTTAATGCACTGGCGTATTTGGCACCTATTACTAAGTGTTGGTGTTCTGGTCATTCAGGACAATTTTCAAGTTAGTGCACTCGTGCATTTGTTACCACTTAGTAAGTGTTTGGTGTTCAGGACAAATTGATATAAGTACATTGCAGTGGGTTGTAGCATGGCCCCTAAAACAAAGTGGAGTGAGCAGCGTTCCCGCATGAACACTTTAATGGAGACCATGATGCGTAAAATGAGGGCCATGGAGACCATGATGAAAAATGTTGAAGACATGGGGCAAGCTTTAGCGGAATTAAGGGAAAAAGTTGATGGACATGAGGGGGTTGAGGAAAGTCCCAGGCGATCTGGGGTGGCCCCTACAACAGCATTTCCCCCTGCACCCAAAAGGGCGAAATCTAAGAACCTGCCAAGATACCAGTGGCAGTGGCTGCGGCCATTGCACCAGTGGGGGAGGTGACGCAGACAGCGCTGCCGGTGCTGGCAGAGGGGGTGCCACAGGTTATTGATGGGGGTGACTGCACTTCTCCCCCCCGGGGAATACTTTATCAGGGCCTTGAGGGGCGGCACCCCCACCTCAGCCACAAGTTATCCCGATGGGGGGAGGCACAGTAGAGAACCAACCAGGACCGGCAAATCCTCCGTCCACAAGTGGGCCATCGGGGAGCGCTCCAGGGCAGCAAGATTTAGTAGCAAGCTTGGCAGCAATTCTGCCATGGTTGGAGAAGTCAGGTACTTGGACTCCAGCGGAGGGGGTCTTAGGTGGGGGGGGATTCCGCCCTTGAGAAAGCAGCAAAGGTAATGGCGCAGTCTTCTGGTGGCAAGCCAGGGGAAAGGCAGGCAGCCCCATCAGGTGGTGCAATAGTGGGTGGAGCAGCCCCCGCAGGGGGTGGTAAAGGACTGCTATCAGCAAACACAACTGTGGACTCAGAAAAAGAGAAATCAGCGGAGATAGCTGCAACAGGTAAGCGGCAGACATTGCCAGTTAGTGCGCTCGTCCAGGGAAAAACTGGCGAGGTATGTGACACAAGTGAAAGAAAAAATGTGGAAGGGAAATTATGTGAATATGTTTTCCTTGCTGTTAGATGAAACCAAAAGAGAGGAAGCCAAAAAGAACAAAGAGTGGATGCACCCAAGAGAATGGGCAAATCAGTTGCAAAAACAATAGGATTGAAGAGTCTTTGATTAATGGGTTCAGAGGTTTCTCCATTTATATGGAGAAACACCTCCCACCCAGAGTCTCTAAGGTTTTTAAAAAATTCCAAAGATAAGGGGGTAAAAAACAGGAATGATTATTTGTCCCTCCTGAAGGCCCGGTCCCCCCATATAACCAGTGCTTTGATCTCATGGTTGAACAAGAACAATTGCCCTACTTCTGCCAGAATTCTGTTAGAAGGTTTCAGAGATGGCTTCAGAATTCCTGCACCTGACTATTTTGGGGTGTCACAATGCCAGAATCAGCTATCGGTGAGGGCTAATCCTGGGGTAGCGTCAGCAAAAATTGAAAAGGAATTGCGCCTGGGCAGAGTAGCAGGTCCATTTGACTGCATTCCGGTGGAGGGCTTTGTGTGCTCTCCACTGGGAGTGGTCCCCAAAAAAGAGCCAGGGGAGTTCAGGTTGATTAATAAGCTTTCAGCTCCAAGGGGCCAGTCTCTGAAAGACGCCATTGATGGAGAACTGTGCTCTGTCAGGCACTTTTCCTTTGAGCAGGCAGTTGAGATGCTTAGAGGTCTGGGCCCTGGCGCGCTTTTGGCAAAGACGGACACCGAGTCAGCTTTTCGCTTGTTGCCGGTGCACCCTCTGGATTTCCATCTGCTGGGTTTCCAATTCCAGGGGATGTTTTACATGGATATGTGCATGCCTATGGGGTGCTCTGTTTCTTGTGCTTACTTTGAGAAGTTCAGTTCCTTTTTGGAATGGGTTTTCAGGCAGGTGAGGGGGCACCAGTACGTTTTGCATTACCTAGATGACTTCCTCTTCATGGGAGCACCAGGCCCAGTCAGAACCAGGCTGACTGGGCATTACGGGAATTCTGTGCACTCACACAGGATTTTTGGGTACCCCTAGCGCAAGGAAAAACTGTCAGGCCATCTACTGTGATAGAATTTCTGGGAATAGAGCTGGATTCTGTTCAAGGTTTCTCACGTCTGCCCAAAGAAAAGATGACGAGTTTCAGGGCAGCTTTACAACAATGCTTGGCAAAAGAGAAGGTTACACTGCATCAGCTACAACAGACTGTGGGACAGTTAAACTTTGCATTAAAAGGTATTCCAATGGCATGACCATTTTCACGCTCCATAGCACAGGCCATGTTAAGACTCAAAAGAGAAACACCACCACACCCAGTTAACCAGAAAGGTCAGGCAGGACATGCGCATTTGGATGGCATTCCTGCGTGCCTTCAATGGTAAGGTACTGTGGCCCGGCCCTCCCAAGCCCTGTACGGAGATAGTCTTGATGACTGGCTCTGCAGGTAGCGAAGGGTTTGTCGCCATCCTAGGTACAGAATGGGTGACACAGCGCTGGCTGGCATGGTGGGTCGAAACCAGGTTAACCGGTAACATTGGGTTCTTGAAGCTGTTTCCCATCCTGGTGGCATTGTCTGTCTGGCCCGAGCAACTGAGGAACCAATCATTGGTTTTCTAGTCATACAACATGTCTGTGGTTGAATGCATCAACCATCAATCAGCAAGGTGTAAGATGATCTTCCGTCTGTTGAAAGAAATAATACTGATGTGCATACAATTGAATATGCTGTTTAGGGCCAAACAAGTCCCAGGGGTGTTAAAGCATGCTGCTGACGGGCTCTCTCACTTTAAGATGCAGGTGTTCAGGTCCCATCCTCCCGAAGCGGCGGAGAACCGAACGCCTTTTCCAGAACAGCTTTGGCAGCTTGGTGCCCCCAATTATCGGACATCATGGCAGCTAGCCTAGCACCCAGGACCAGGAGGGCATATGAAGGGGCGTTTTGGGCTTACCGTAATTTTTTGGGTTACGAATGGGAGGGAAATTTGCATGACACAGAGGCAGTGTTTTCCTACCTGAGGGAAATGAAAGATGAGGGACGCTCAGTGGCAGCAGCGAGGCGACACATAGCGGCTATCTCCTTCTTTGCGCAAGTGAAGGGCAGACGGGACCCCACTAATACATTTTTAGTGCGTAAAGCTTTAAAAGGGAGGCAGCGTCTGCAGGGTTCGCAGCCGGACCCATGACGGCCAATCGGTATTAACACTTTGGCCACTATACTGGAGGTCCTTATTTAGGTTTGCAACACAGAAGCGGAAGCATTATTGTTTAAAGCCGCTTTTTTGCTGGCATTTTACGGCGCTTTCAGGATTGGGGAACTGGTGGCGAAGAATAAACAGGACTGGCAGGGAGGGCTGCAGTTGAGCCATGTGAAGGTGCAAGGAGATTCCTTATTGATATCAATCCACAGGTCTAAGACGGATCAGGAGGCCAGATGGGAGGGGGTGGTGCTGCGGCTGGCACAAGGGAGCCCTTTCTGCCCCATCACCAGGCTGGAGGCATTCCTGGAACGCAGACCAAAAGGAGTAGGGGGACCTTTGTTAATTCACACGAATGGTACACCACTCACTAGAATTCAGTTCAGAAGGGTCATGGGCCTGGCCATGCAGCAAATTGGTTTAGACCCCAGCAGTTTTGGGACCCACTCTTTTAGGATAGGGGTCGCCAATGAAGCGGCAGCAAGCGGTTGTGCTGGGAGCGAGGTGCAGAGGATCGGCAGGTGGTCTTCTAATTGTTACAAGCGCTATGTAGGGCTGCATATGCTCTAGATTTGGAAGGACGGTTTCACTGACAGTATTTTCTTTCTGTTTCGACTTACAGTTTCTACATCCTGCCACGCGGGAGGGAAACTCGCGGCGGCTCACCATCGGTCAGGATCTACGCGGACCAGGTTCATTCCTGGGGACATGGCGAATACGACGTATGGGTCATTGGACATTCCTATGTGAAAAGGTTGCAACAATTTTTTCTCACAGGCAATTACGAGTTGAGAGAAAGGCAGGCTCGTTTTAGGGTCTCTTTTCATGGGCGGGCCTTTGCTTTGACGGATTCAGGAATTTCATAGAAGGCCTCCTGGACCGAGAAGGGGCTCCCCCTAGAGTCGTTATTCTGCACCTGGGGGGGAACAACCCAGTATACCTGGGTAGAAGCAGTTTGGTGGAAACCTTTATCACTGAAGTTGGTTGGTTGGCAAAACGATGCCCTGGGTCTATTCTGGTGTGGTCCCATATGATACCAAGATTTCAGTGGAGGGGGGAGTGGGGGGTGGGGGGAATCCTTGTGGGCCTTCAACCATTCGGTTAAATGAATCTATAACAAGATGGATAGATTGTTCAGATCTCCAAGATTGCAGACAATAGCGCATGGGTGCATTAGGAGGAAGCTGTGCTTTCTACAGGACGGCGTCCATCTATCCAAGTTAGGTAATGAGCTCTTCCTGGAGAACCTTCTTGTCTGGTTAGTAGGTTCACGGAACAGGGCATGACCTTCGGTGGGGCAGAGGGGGGAGGCCAGCTGGTCGGGCAACTACGCTGGCCTGTGGCAGTAAGGTCATGATTGGTGAGCTTAAATTTAAGGTCTTTAGCGGGCGGCGCCATTGTAAAATGGGGATGCCTGAGTGGGAGGGACAGATGGTCTCTCATGGAACTCCAAGGGCAGTTACAGCCGGTATGCTGGAAGGGTGCGGTGAGGGGAGTTACACTTACCGGTAAGCTGGTTGGCCACCCGCACGCGCACTAGGGCGTAAGTAAGCTGTGCATAACTGCACAGGCCCCTTATGGAGATAATCTTCTGGGCGTAGGGGGTGACCGGGGGCAGGTATCCTCTTGGTGAACGGGCCCCCTCCGCAAGGTCACTCCGGTAGGAGTTTGGCCATAGCTTGATCTGGATCTGGGACCAGTCATTGACCTTGCCGTAGGCTCAAATAGGATCCATCCGAGACTCGCTGCTTTTGTGCTTGGAACAACTATGATCCCATGCTTTGGTATTTTACGACTTTTTTGTGCGCTTTATTTTATTTATCCCATGCTTGTTCTCTATATTGTCTTCCTATTCATTTGGTATAATGAAGTCTGTTCATTGTAAAGGCTCTCATATCCGCAAGGATCTTGTTCGCGCTCTATAAAACCTTCTAAATAAATAAATAAATAAATACGCAGAAAGATAATGTAATGTTGTTGAATGTTTAGCTTAAGCTTAGAATGACTATGTCTTAGAAACATGTTAAGGTTAGCCAATAAGACATACTGTACCTATCAATGTAACGGACTGGACTTTCTGCGTATTGTGTATATAATGTAAATATATTAATGTGTGGTTATTGTTTGTAATAAATACGGCCGGGGTTTACGACCCTTAATCCAAATATTGGTGTTAATGAAGTTGTTTGCCTTGGGGGAAGATGGGCAGTGAGCATCTTGGGCACCAGGAATTGGGCAATCATCCCAAGGGCGGGAGTCAAGGGAGGAGGGGGACTCGGCTGTACCTGGCCATATAGCAAGGCGGGGAAGGCATCGGACACGCCACATATATGGCGGTCATGCCGGTCCCCCGCAGCGGCAGCAAGGAGGCGGGGCTGTGCAACGCACAAGAGTGACGCGGAGCCTCGCCTCCCTCTATCATTGGCGGGTCGGCATGCAGCCCGGAAGCGGTAAGAATTGCTTCTGGGTTGTGGGTAGTCGAAACGCTGGGGGAAGCTGGTTAGAACTGGGTTCGCTATCGGAAAGCCATAAAAAGGCTGGGGAGTGGCAGGGACATCCTCTTTCCCCGCCGCCCCCACAGCAGTTCACAGCGCCGCGCAACAGGACCTCACACGGAGGTCTCATCGAATTCACCCACCCACTATCCTCTAAAGCAGAAGTTGTTGAGCAATGTTTTGTTGTGTTTTCTCTTTGTCGGATAATATTTGCATTTACGGGTTCGTCACTGCATGAGTAAAATTTGTTGTATTTAGAAATGCTATTCCTAGGTCAACAGTAAGGTCTTGATTGGTGAGCTTAAATTTAAGGTCCTTAGCGGGCGGCGCCATTGTAAAATCGGGATGTACGAGGGGGAGGGACAGATGGACTCTCATGGTACTCCAGGGGCAGATACAGCCGGTAGGTTGGAAAAGTGCGGGGGGAGGGGAGTTATGCTTTCTGATGGGCATGTTGGCCACTCCGCAAACGCACATGGGCGCAAGTATGCTGTGCGTAACTGCACTGGCCCCTTATGGAGATAATCTTCGGGGCGTAGGGGGTGTCCGGGGGGAGGTATCCTCCAGGTGAATGGGGCCCCCTGCGCAAGGTCACTCCGATAGGAGTTTGGCCATAGCTTGATCAGGATCTGGGGCCAGCCATTTACCTGCCGTAGGCTCAACCAGAGATACGCAGAAAGATAATGTAATGTTGTTGAATGTTTAGCTTAAGATAGGAATGTATGTGTCTTAGAAACATGTTAAGGTTAGCCAATAAGACATACTGTACCTATCAATGTAACGGACTGGACTTTCTGCGTATTGTGTATATAATGTAAATATATTAATGTGTGATTATTGTTTGTAATAAATACGGCCGGGGTCCAAATATTGGTGTTAATGAAGTTGTTTGCCTTGGGGGAAGATGGCGGTGAGCATCTTGGGCACCGGGAAATGGGCAACCATCACATGGGCGGGAGTCAAGGGAGGAGGGGGACTCGGCTGTACCTGGGCATATTATTTTACCTGGTACCGACTTGTTTTGTTTACCTATTCATTCTTCTGTACTTCATAATATTGGGAGTTTACTCCCCACACTCACTCGAGACATTTTTATTGTCCTGTGAAGAACTGTTAGCTTTGCTGCATGATTTGGTTGGCTTCAAAATAACACACTATGTAGGAAATACATAATCAAGGCCACGGGAATTGTACTAAAGTATACAAAAAAATGATGGGTGGAATGCTTGACTAATTCCGGACTGCATCCAAATCCATTGTAATTTTGCACCCCATGTCATCTCTGTTTGGACCATGCTATAATATGCAGAGCAGTCTTGAGCCTGCTCCAATCGGGACAGTCTAGCCCGACCAGCCAAGCCAGGTCCTCCCTGAACCAGTACACAAGCAACACAGAACCGGTTTTCGCACTAGTTATGGGCTCATGATCAGAGAGTAATTACCAGGGCTCAGATTAAATCAAGCATTCCATCCATCACTTCTTTGCATACTTTGGTATGTCGCTCTAAGTGGGACGGGTATAACCAGATGTGGTTCTCGTTAACACTAGTGAGTACCTACAGTTCTATTTTTCAATTTAAAGCACTGAGTCAAGGCTAAATACAACTGCAACTAAATAAAATATAAATACATAAAAGATTTTGGTAAGTGATAAGAGTATTGAATCATTGCTAACACTGGGTTCTACCCACAGGGTTGTTCTCATTCTTCATAAACTGATATTACAAGATACCTTCTGCTCTTCACACATACTTAGAAGCAAATGGTAGATCGACATTGGCAGGGAACTTGAAGATAAGGAATGGACTACAGAAACGGCTTATATAGTAGCGATATCAAGCAATGAGTAATTTAAGTTCAAGTCAACTATTTACTTCAAACCAATGTTAGAGCAATAAGAACAGGAACGCACAAAGTGGTCCACACAGGAGTCAATACCTGGCCACCAGAAAGACTCCTTTAAACGTCTTCTGGTGAAAGATATCCCCAAATGCCCTTCATGGTCAATTTCAAGTAAAGTGTTTCTAATAGAAAAAGGTGGAACAATCTTGTCACCACGAAGAATTAAATCACTTTCCACAGCAAGTTCCTCCTGAACCTTAAAAAAAACCATTAAATTTCCAGATAACTTCCTCTGTTCCGGCCAACCATGCACAAGGTACTTTTTGACACTGCACAGTTCCAAATCTTTACTCATCTCTTGCATCCAAACATCCTCCTGCAAGGCAAACCGTTCACCGCACACCAAATTGACATCATGAAAAGTGAAAGCAACTTCACACTCCTCTTCGCTAACCAGTTCAGGAGGATTCGTATCAGAGATCATCTGGACATGCAATCAGCATGTACATTCGCCTTACCCTGAACATATTCAATACTGCATTGAAAAGATTGCAATCTTGAAGCTAATCTCGCAAGACGCGCCAACATAGTTCTGCCTCCACCTGGAGCCATGAGATACACCAAGGGCTTATGGTCAGTTTTTATCAAAAATCTCGTACCTCATAGGAAAGGTCTAAAATGCTCGGCTCCCCAGACACAAGCCAGTAACTCTCTCTCTATGACAGAATAATTCTTTTCTGCATCTCTTAAGGCTCTTGACGCATAAGCAACAACCCATTCTTTCTCACTATCCTTCTGCAGAAGTACTCCACCCAGACCAGACGAACTCGCATCTACCATAATGATACATTTCACACCAACAACAAAAGGTTTGAGACACGGAGCATTCACGATAAACATTTTCAAGGACTGAAAAGCATCTGTCATTTCATCAGTCCAAATGAACTTAGCATTTTTCTTCAGTAAACACCTGAACGGATCAACCTTAACCGAGAAATTAGGAATAAACTTAGCATAAAATTCGATAAGACCTAAAAAGGCTACCAGTTGTTCTTTCGAAGTAGGCACGGGAGCATTCGTGATACTCTTAACATGATTTTTCTTAGGTTTGATTCCCATACCACTAATAGTATGGCCTAGGTATTCCACTTCCTTTTGCCTAAATTTGCATTTGTCAAGACGTAGTGTAAGACCTTTCTCCGCTAAAGCAGCAATCACACACCTCAAATTATTGTCATGTTCTCTGTCATCTTTCCCATGCACCAAAATGTCATCTTGAAATGCTATGGCACCACTCAAACCCTCCAAAGTTTCCTTCATGAGCCTCTGGAACACTGAGGCTGCACTCGCTAATCCAAAAGGCATGCGACAAAACTTGTATAAACCTTCAGGCGTGATAAATGCAGTTATGTTCTTAGACTCCTCAGCTAGTACCACCTGATGATAGGCACTGGCTAGATCAACACATGAGAAGACTTGCGCACCTGCCAAGGTCGAAACCATTTCATGAAGGTTGGGTAGGGGATGGGAGTCCACCCAAATGGCACCATTAACACTGCGGAGGTCAATGCATAACCTAAGCTCGCCAGTGGACTTAACCGAAATTACAATGGGGGAAACCCAAGGTGACGACTCAATTGGTTCAATTATATTTTTCTCACATAAATCTTTTAGCATTTCTTTAAGTTTGAGTCTATAGGATAGGGGAACATTCCTTACTCTATGCCTAACAGGAATGGCATTCTCATTTAATTTAATGACATGTTCAAATCCTTTATACCGACCCAAAGTTCCACTGAAAACATTAGGGAAAGATTTGCGTAAGCTCTCTACAAGCAATGAACTATCTCCAGTTACACATGAAACATTCAACGGTTGTACTACATACACAGGAGGATTGGCTCTTGGATCAATTTTCATCCCTAATTGATGTTGGTGTGGCCAACTTAACAGTGATAACCCAGATCTTGACACATAAATTTTCCCAGATATGTGTCGATCAGAAAATTGTATATTTGCAATAAAATAACCCATTAGATCAATTTTGTGGCCTGTGTAGCCACCAGGTGATACATCAGATTCAAGTAACTTCTTATTCGGGAATTTATCTCGAAATACACTTAAAGAAATTATGCTGTACCATGCACATGAATCTACGAAAATCTCCAAACTCACATCATCAATAGTTATGATACAGGATGGAAATTTAGTGCAGTCTCCATCTTCACATACATTGATAACAGTATTAAATTGAAATGTTTCTTCATCATCTAATTGATAACCTTCGCAGCATTCATGTATACAGTTCATCTTCCCCGATGATGACCTACAAAATCTTGTAAAATGACCCTTCTTGTAGCATTTTGAACATGTTTTCCCTAAGGCTGGACAATTCTTACAATCCGCTAAGTGTGCATCACTTCCACACCTAAAACATAATAATTTTGAGGTTTTCTTGTCATATTTTTGACTCTTAAATTTGTTATCATTTCTAAATGAAAATTCGTTTTTCTGTGAAAAACTTCTTTTCGACTTGTCAAAATCTTTAGAGACACTAAAAACATCACTTTTATCATTGCCCCTAATCTCCTTGACAAACTTCTCTGAATGTTCTATTGACTTCGCAATATCTATGGCATTATTAAGGGACAAATCAGACGTTGTCCAAAGACGTTCTTGTACTTTTTTGTCATTAGTCCTCATCAAAATCTGATCCCTTAAAACTTGTTCATAAGATATGTGCTCGAAGTCACAAGTGACAGCCAAGGATCTTAACGCTGAGACAAAATCTTCTACAGGTTCATCTGTACGTTGTTTCCGAGAATAAAAGATAAACCTCTCCATGACAACATTCTTTTTCTTCCCATATCTTAAACTTAATTGTAAAGAAGCATATTCATACACATTAATATTCCCCGGACTTACTAGTGCTGGTAATGTTTTGAACTCTTTCAAAGCTATTCCACCCAAACAATGTTTTAACAGAGATAACTTCCTTTCTGGTTCACACTCCCCCTCTTCCAACACATCTACGTAAGCTAAGAAGACAGGTTCCCAAATCTCCCAAGCCATGGGTGGTTCACCAGGTGATGATAAAAATGAAGGAGGAGGTACAATGCCAGACATATTGAATTCAAATATATAACAATCTTTACGTAAATAAATCTAAATGTAAAATAAAAAAATTAAAAAATAAGTCTTAAAAATAAAGATTTAAATTCAGAATAGCAATTAAATTACAGTCAAAACACGCAGTGTGCGTGTCACTAAAAACCTTTGAAATAATTAATTTTCCTTCAGTGTGGTTTCTTTTCCTCACTCGCGTAGCAAAACAATTCTCCTCAACAGCTGAAAGTCTCCGTGATAGAAATGTGATGAAACGATGTCTGAATGTAGTCGTTTCCGCGTTGACACGTAATGAAATAACCCCAACGAGATCAGCAAAACAAGGAAGGAGCGCCTCTGATGCACGTCTCTAATGCTCTTAAAATCGTGCTATGACGTCAGACGTCGCGCTGCTCAACGTTGATTGGAATGCTCATGCGCGAACCCTTGCGCGCGTACACTGGGAAAATAACACTCCTCGCGAGTCGAAGTTGGCAATTTCAAATAATGCCACCACTCAAAAGTGAGTAATTTCCTGCTTTTTTTTTTTTTAAAAAAAACCAAATAAATCTTCCGCTTCCCAAGGAATTGTAGTCGTCTTGCGCCGTTCGGTAGAAATCCAGAAAGCGCAAAATCAATCTCAGATAGGTCAGAAATTCAGGAAGAAAAAAAAAAAATTCTCGTTTTTCTGATGTCCTTCTGATGCAGGTAACGAATCCCGCCCGTCTCCAGTGTAGGGAAGCCAATAATAACGCAGGAAACTTGTAGAAGTAGGACGTGAGTTTATTCAGATCCTCTCGTCTTAAGTTGCAGGCTAGTAATGCCAATAACAGTTACACAGTCTTAACACTCCCACATTCTACATATTCAAAAGCAAACACGGTAACCCACTACACGAGCTTGCCACGAGCTACAGGCCTCTGTGAGCGCTCGTGACCGCTCCCATAAACATATGTACATACCCAACAAATTTCATTCCATAAAATATTTGGTTCCAAATTGGGTTATTGCCTAAGCTGTTCTGCTAAGGTTGCTGCCTTCCTTCATATGGTCTGGAGCAGTCTTGTGCTCATGTCCTATTTGAAGGTTGCTGTGAGAAAGACCAGAAAGACAGAGGTGTGTCTAGTGGGCATATTTCAACGTACAGAGAAGACCAAAAAGGGAAATTGGTCTGGTGACTTGGTTATGCTGTTAGCCACGCATAGAATAGCAGCAAGCTGGAAGAAAACACCGGCCCCTCTATAAATACCTGGAGAGCGGATGTTGTTGACAGTAAAAAAGAGGATGTTGTTGAACCGGAACTCGGAGAAACCTTGTGATATAAAAGACTGGGAGCCCTGGCTGCATTTATGGAAGAACCGAGTGGCCCAAAAAAGTGTAAAAGGGCAGGATTCGCCTTGATGATTGAGGCGGAGGACAAGTAACGTTTTTCAATATAATTGGACTGAGGAGGACCAAGATTCCTCGTCATAGATATTGGGGAATAGAGAGTAATAAAAGAACAACACAACGGAGGAGGGCACGAGTATGCCCCTACCTGTCATTGATTAACCCTAAAGAATAATAACACAACGCCGAAATGTGTGAATGTAGAGGTGTGATACTGTTGGCACTTAAAATTTTGACAATAGAAGGCCTGATATAGCAGTTCCCTTCTTCCCTAGGTTTCTAATCTTTCCAATCTGAATTTCTGAGAGAGATTGTGTATTTGTTGTTTTCTGTCCTGAAGAAGGGGGTAATACTATTTTTATTTTATGGGATGTATTTAGCACATGGATACCTAACTGGCCTCCCAGCCCAGGTAATGACCCCCACTTTGGTTGAAATATCTATACTTCCCTAAAATAGATGAGTTTTCAAAAGCTTCCAGACGGTAACTTCTGATTTCTCCTTCCTAATATGAAAAGGAAGCTGGTCCAAAACTTGGGAGCTAGAAATGTAAAGGAGCTTCCGCCACCTCTTACCTTCTTGATCTTGGGAACAAGAAGAAGGTTCTGACCCTCGGAATATAAAGCTCGTTTGTGGAAGTAGGGAGTGATCAGTTGTTGGCAATTTCTTCAGGGCATCACAAATTTTTAGAGCCACTGCATGAAGACACACATCGTATTCACAACTGAAAAACAAATAAGAATAGAGACGCACACATATAATTTGTCATCCTATTTAAAAATTTGTGATGCCCTGAAGAAATTGCCCGAAATAAAAGTGGCAATGAAACATGTCGGCTAGTGGAACATGGCTAGATAGGAATTAGCCATCTTCACTGTTTTACATTCCATAACCAACACGAAAGAAACAGAATAAAGATAAGTCCTGTGTTGTTTGTGGCTTTTACATATGTGTTTGGTCTTCCGTATTGTGGTTGTTTGTTTCACACACTGCATTTTTTCACAAACACTGTCTTGTTCGTTCTGCGGACTCTAGTTTTTCTTTTAGAGCTTGATGGCGCCAATGATGAGATCAGGGCAATCCTGGTGAGTACCTGCCAGGTTCCCGTTGGTGGTTCGCCCGTGAGGTGCCATCTAGCTCACACACTTTTTCTAATTTCTATATTTTCCTATTTGGACACATTGGTGTGTGTTATTGGTTGTCTCACAACTGTTTTTTGTTTCCTTCAAGGGTTGGGCAAAGTTTTTTATTGATTGGCATAATTTGGTTGTACCTCCTACCTCAATAATCAAAAGAGAGGAGTATTGTGCAAAAAGATTTTGCTGTTGATGGTAAACCATTAATATATTGAAATTTCTATGCCTTTTTGATCTAGGTCTTGTTTTGTATTCAGCAAATGTAGTGCAGCCAAAGCAGGGGCTGCTGAAATACACTTAGGGATAATAAAAAGTGTACCTGCTACAGCGTTCTGTATTACCTGCAGACGGTTGGCAACATATTCGGGACTGCCTCGGTAAAGGGAGTTCCTGTAGTCTAAGCGTGCATTGATCAGACCTTGGACTACTATTCTGCGCAGCTGGATTGGAAGCAGACTCAAGAACTTTCTTAAGGGACAAAGAAGTCTGAAGCAACAAACTGCCCACTTTTTGGCCTGGACTTCCATCAATACCCTTTCATCGTTCCAGAATCCTAAACTCTTCACTGATGGAGCTGGAGCCGGGAGCAATCCTAACTCTTTCAGCCACTTGAGTTCATTCCAGAGGGAAAGATTGTTTCCTATGGCTAACACCTCTGTTTGATCTCCATTAAGTTTTAGATGACTACTCGACATCCAGTTTGTGACATGCTTGAGGCCTGCATTCAGCTTCTATGAGGTGTTCTTGATGTCTGTACAGAGGAAAACGACAATCTGGGTGTTGTCTGCATTTGAGACAAGGATAAAACCCATAAGTTTGTATAATTTTTACCAGTAGGAGTACGTAAATATTAAAAAGAGTGGGACTCAAGGAGGATCCCTGGGGTATTCCATAATTTAATGCATAGGTTGTGGAGAAGGAGGACTTCTCTTGAACTTGGAAGCTTCTCAGCTCTAGAAACGTAGTTAGTCATTTGAGAGAAATTCTGTTTATTCCTGCCTCTTTCATTCTCTCAGTGAGGACTGGGAGGAACACTGTGTCTAAGGCAGTGTTCAGATCAAGCAAGATCATTGCAGCTGAGCCGCTCCATCTTAGCTCTTCGGTAGCCACTCAAAGGGCTGTCTCTCTGCGGTTGCCTGGTCGAAATCCTTCCAAGAACGAAGACAGATGTCTATTCACAACTTTTTCAAGGATCTTGCTCACCCCAGGAAGAAGTGATATGGGGCGGAAACTTTTCACCACCAAAGGATTAGCGGTAGGCTTTTTCAAGAGAGCTTTTACTAATGCATGTTTCTATGCCTGTGGAACTGTGCCCATCTCTAATGAAAAGTTGAGGCGATCCGTTAAACCAGCTAAAAAAATATTCCTTCCTTTTCTTAGGTTCTCTGGGGGGAACCTGATTTGATCGTGTTGAGGATCTCCTTGGTTGTCTCCTTGGTTGTCTCAATTTGAAGTTTGGGAAAAGGCTTATTGTGCAGCTTACTCAAGCACCCACGGTGTTGGTAGAATATTGAGTGGCGTTTGTCGGGTAAACAGTCATAATATCGATTCCAAAATATAGAATGGACATAATATCGAAGTAAAAATATAGAATGGACAAAATATCGAATGGACACAATATAGTGGTTAAAAATATCGAATTTAAGGTAAGTAATATCGATTTTCAAAATATAGAAGTAAAAATATCGAAGTATACAATATAGGCATTAAATATATCGATTTTTTAATAATATACATTTTTTTAAAGTGTTTTGTATGTTAGTATATGTGTGAAAAGTGTATATTAATTTTTGTAATGTATGTTTAATGTATTTTAAGTAATGAATTTTATGTTATTTAATTTTTGCATAATTTAATTCTGTAACGGGTTGTGGGTTTATAGGGGAATAGGGTGGGAAGTAATTTAATTATATTAAATTAAATATATATTTTTTTCAATTATTATTAATTTTTAATTACATTTTGCTTTTTAGTTCTGTAGCGGGTTGTGGGTTTATAGGGGAATAGGGTGGGAAGTAATTCAATTGTAATTAATTAAATATTTTTATTTATTTATTGGTATTCATTTTGAATTTATTGTTATTTTTTAATTGGTAATTACTTGTTATTAATTGCCAATTAATTTGTATTAATTGATTAATTGTTCATTATGTTAATTTTATAAATTTATTTTCTGTAGCGAGTTGTGGGTTTATAGGGGAATAGGGTGGGAAGTAATTTAATTGTAATTAAGTAAATAATTTTTTTCATTCATTGGTATTGATTTTAAATTTATTGTTAATTAATTTTTAATTGGTAATTAATTTCTATTAATTGGCAATTAATTTTTATTAATTGGTAATTATTTTGTATTAATTAAATATTTGATAATTATGATAATTGTATTAATGTATTTTCTGTAGTGGGATGTGGGTTTATAGGGGAATAGGGTGGGAAGTAATGTAATTGTAATTAATTACATGTTAAAAATACTTTTTGTATATTGATAATTAATTTACTGTTAATTTTTAATTGGTATTAATTTGTATTATTAATTAGTTTTTGTTATTGAAAATTAATTAGTTGTTAAATAATTATGAATAGGTTATTAATTTTTAATAACTAATATGTAGTTGTATTTCAAATTAATTATTACCTACTATTAAATTGGTTATTAATTTCAATTAATGTTTTATTGGGATTGATATTTAATTTATTTTTAATAATATATTAAATCATTACTTTCCCTACTGTTAAACTCACTGGAGTGGGAATAGTAATTTTCACCCTCCCGCTATCCAACGCTTTCCCTACTGTTGCACTCTCTGGAGTGGGAATAGTATTTTTTACCCCTACGCTATCCAACGCTTTCCCTACTGTTGCACTCTCTGGAGTGGGAATAGTAATTTTTACCCTTACGCTATCCACAGCTTTCCCTACTGTTGCACTATCTGGAGTGGGAATAGTAATTTTCACACTCCCGCTATCCAACGCTTTCCCCACTGCTGCACTCTCTGGAGTGGGAATAGTATTTTTTACCCCTACGCTATCCAACGCTTTCCCTACTGTTGCACTCTCTGGAGTGGGAATAGTAATTTTTACCCCTACGCTATCCAATGCTTTCCCTACTGTTGTACTCTCTGGAGTGGAAATAGTAATTTTTACCCTTCGAATATCCAACACTTTCCCTACTGTTGCACGCTCTGGAGTTGGAATAGCAATTTTTAACCTCCCGCTATCCAACGCTTTCCCTACTGTTGCACTCTCTGGAGTTGGAATAGTAATTTTTACCCTTATGCTATCAAACGCTTTCCCTACTGTTGCACTCTCTGGAGTGGGAATATTAATTTTAACCCCTACGCTATCCAACGCATTCCCTACTGTTTCACTTTCTGGAGTGGAATAGTATTTTTTACCCCTATGCTATCCAACGCTTTCCCTACTGTTGCACTCACTGGAGTGGGAATAGTATTTTTTACCCCTACGCTATCCAACGCTTTCCCTACTGTTGCACTCACTGGAGTGGTAATATTAAATGTTACCCTCCTGCTATCCTACGGTAAAATATTGTACATTTTTTATTAATTAATTATAACTTAATTTTAAGGTTATTTGAGTATTTTTAAGTATGTTTTAGTTAATTATATTTATTATTTCATTAATTTTAAATTACTTTTAAGACATTTAAAAAAATTCAATATTTTGACTGACTATATTTTTTACAGACTATATTTTGGATTCAATATTTTTGTACATACCTGTTTGTAGATAGGAATTCGATATTTTGGCATTCTATATTTTGGTGACTATATTTTGGTAAGTCTATATTTTGTCATTCTATATTATGTCAGTGATCCGTTTGTCGGAAGTGCAAGCAGGATATTATTCACCTTGCCTAAAAAAACTCATCTGCTGTGTTACACTGCTCTACTGAGGGTGTGGTTCCATTTTGAGTTTTAGCTGGCTTAATAAGACTGTTTACCAGCTTAAACAGTTCTTTAGAGGTACCTGGGGCATTTTCTATTGTGGTGCTGAAATTTGTTATCCCTGCTATTCTGATGATGTACTGATATTTTCTGTTGTTTTTGCATAATGTGTTACTTGCCTCAGACATTTTTCTCCACTGTCTTTCTACAATTTTTGCTTCTTTTATTAATTCACTAAGGTTGGTGGAGTACCAAGGTGCACGACTTACGGGGCGACCTTGTCCTGTCAACTTTATAGGGATTAAGGCATCCAGGGAGCATGTAAGCCAATTCTCAACGTTTTTATGTCGCTCGTATACTTCACCTTCCCTTGTGGTATTTTCCCAACATCGGGTATTTAGCTTAGACCAACATCGCTTCAATTTTGTACAATGAAATTGTTTTCCAATTTCCCTGGTAATATTAAGAGAGAAGAGTACTAGAAGATGATCAGACCAGTAAATAGGAATGGGAGTGTGTATAGTAAGCTCCTTAATATAAAAATAGGATCCAGTATGTGATCAAGTTTATGGGTAGAGTATTTTACTACTTGAATCATTTGGATTGCTGCCATATCCTGTGAAATTCTTTATGCTTTTATTGTTAAGTTTATCGAGGTGAATATTCAGATCTCCCAGTACTGTAAAATTAGATTTTTTCAGGCTATGGTCTGCTATTAATTCAGGGAGTGCTGCATTAAATTGGGAGGCAGGACCTGGAGAGCGATATATAAGAAATCCTGAGGGGGAATGTAGCAGAGAATTCCAAAGAAAACATCAGACGTTCACAACCCGGAAGCTTTGAGGGAGAAAACTGACCTTTTAAATTCTCTTTAAAGATTATTGCAATTCCCCTCCCCTCCTGTCTTTGCGGTCACATCTTTCAATGGCATCGCCTTGGGGAAGGAGGGTTAAAACAACGTCTGGCATAGACTTTCTCGCAGCCAGGTTTCTGTGATTAATAAAACATCTGGTTGCTTATCTTCTTAGAAGATATACAGCTCAGAGCTGATTTTGGGCAAGGATCTGCAGTTTAGCAGCATCATCGCATATTCATAGGGCCCACTTAGTGAGGAGGAATTAGTCATGCTACATGCTGTAGACTTTATGTTCCCAGCCTCCTATTTACAGTGCTTACAGGCCTGATGGATCTCCACTGCGAGCACCGAGTGCCTGCAGGCCACGTCTAATGGTGCCTTAAAGGTTTGTGCAGGGGTATATGTAATTCGAGCTGGCCGGGGAGAGGCTGGGTTTCTATCGCCGATTTAAAATGGCAGCTCTTGTTTTCAGTGGCACTAAACACGGCCAAAGCAGAGAGATGCACACAAGATTAGTAAATGGCCCACCCTCCTAATCTTCTATTACATTCCCAGATAAAATAGAAGTTTTAGTATCAGGCAGATTCCAAGTGTAAAATGTGGCGATGTGCAAACACAGTAATAAAAAGCAAGCCTGCCCTCCCTGCAATTTCAGAGTCCCAACTTAACCAAGATTGGTTAAAACACTTAAAATTCAGCAGTAGGCAAGAAATAAAAGGCATAAAATTCAAATTAAGGCAGAGACCAGAGCATTGCTCTTACCTGCACGTCAGCGTCCTGGGCTCCATTTAATACTGGCCCGGCCAGTTGAAAAACAACTATAGCGGCAACCTAAAATGGTGGGTCTAGTTGGCAATCGCACTAAACACGATCAAAGCAGAGAGGTGCACACAAGATTAGCAAGTGGTTTAATCACAAGATCCACTAAAGCGAGTCAACATAATTTCTATATGCAGGATAAGCTACACTTTGTAATATGGTAGATGACCATCTGAGCAGGACACAACATATTACTTCTTACGTTTGAAGCAGGCCAGCAGCCCTGGAATTCATTGTAGTGTACAGTCTAGTGTATTTTTTCCTTTCTATCTGTGTTGAATTTTTGCACCGTATTGTGGGGCGGGGGATTGATTCGAGTATATAGATATTTTGTATTATGAAACGCCCAGTTCTTAATATTGCATGTTTTAATGTTCGAAATATCACCGTAGATGAATTAATATGGTTTTTTAAATGTGGAAGTGGTACCATTTGATGATTGGAAGTCCTGGGGTTTTGAAAGAAGAGTGTTTAATGTTGGTTAAAAAGTGTATAAATGTCTGATTGTTCTCCCAAGGGGAGAATTATTTTACTGTACATAAGGTGCTCTGTCCCCTTGGATTATGGAACCCCTCTCTCTAGTTTAGCGGAACACAGACAGCTACAGAATTATCTTTCTAATTATGTAAATCAAAATCACCCAGAAAGGGGAAGAGAGAAACGGTCAGGGCCCATGACACCATGGATGTCGTACAAAAGATAATGATAACCCATTCTATACATGTCTTCTTGTATTATAAACCAGTAGGGGAGGGGCGGGCAGGAGGTGGGCGGGGGTGGGGGTTGGTACACAAAAAATAAAAATGAAATAACTTACCTGATCGCCGCCTGCCACAGTGTGCTCTTCCTGTCTTCTTCAAGGTACATGCTCCCAGAATGCACTGCGGCCAATCCTGAGGCTGCATGAAAGCAGCATTAGGATTGAGCTGAGCGCTGTCAACTTCTGCTCCCAGGCACACTGGGAGCCTGTGCCAGCTCTCTCCAGTCCCAGCACCGCAGCTGGAGCTGGAGAGTGCTTCAGTGCACATGACAGTTTGGCCGGCCTGAGATGACCAGCCAAACCGTCATGCACACAGGAACCCACTCCCCCACCAGCAGTCATCCTCCTGGACCCACCCCCCAAGACTTTTCAGAATCCTGGGGGCGGATCCAGGGGGATTCAAATAAAACAATAATAAAACGGATGTAAAACCTGCTTTATTATCGTTATTTTTGAGGGTTGTGGCTGGGTGGGAGGCGCTCCTCCGCCCTAATGGAGGGGCTGCTGCTGCTATAAACTCCTTCTTCATTTCAAAAATTGTCAAGCTGGTGGGATACTATGTGTAACTGATGGTACAAATACCCTGCAACTTGTGGTCATTATATATTATTGTACTTTATATATATATTTTTTTTACCAATTAAAATATGGGCTTGCTGCATGACCTTTACGCTCCATTACTGCAAAATGTAGTTTGGTGATATTTGTTTACAAAAGTGCCTATTTAGCAATTTGTTTTGCAAATCACTAAATCCTGGGGGTCTGGATTATTACCTCACATATTACATCACTCATGACATGTTCAAGGATATCATTGATGATATCACCAATGACATCTCAAATTACATCACTGAGTGCCTCGCCCAATGAGTGTGACAGTTTACTACATGCTTCTCACACTGAAAGGTATAGCGTGACCTATATCTAGAGGAAAGTTTATATAGCTGCTGTACTGCTAATGAGTATAAGATTTTGCCCAATGTTTGGCCTCCTCAGGGGGCTCATGTATGTGAAGTGTGGGGGCTCTCCGTGAAGAGTTGTCCACAGAAAAAAGGCTGCTAGAGCACTAACATTTCCATGCTACCCCCATTAACCACCCATACCGAGCACTAAAAAATCCTTACTATCCCTATGCACCTCCCACCACTGAACCCTAAAAACTTCTTACTACCCCTATGCACCACCAATCTCTGGGACCTGAAAATGAGTTACTTCCCCTTACCAATCCCTAACCTCTAAAAAACCCTTTGTACCCGTCATCACTACCCATCCCAGAACCCTAAAACCCAGGAAAAAACACTGAAGGGAACTAATTTGGGTAGGGGTGTACCCTTCGTGAAAGAACAGAATGGTGTCACTCATAGTGAAGTTAGCTAATGTGTGAAGTGGGCTGACCCACTGCTCCAGCTTTAGTAGACAAAAGAAAAAAGCAACTGACACAATAAATGACCACTGGATGAAGAGGACAGTTTGAATGCCCTGATAAGTAAGAAAAGCATACATATAACTTTAGTAAAAATGAAAGGGACTTTGCTAAAGCCACAGCTAAAAACAAACACTGGCAAGCCAGAAATGTTTTATTTTATTTATCTTCTTGCAAGCATCAGAGTTGAAATCACAATTGGTAAATTAACCAAATGTGAAACTGCCTATGGGGAGGTGCCAGATTCTAGCAAAATCAATAACATTAAAAGTAATTTTAAAAAATTGGACTGGTGGTCTACTTTTTAGGCAGATGTGATGAGATAAAATTCTGTTGCTTGTGGTGCAAGAGAGTCAATAGGTTGGCTAACCCATCGACCCATGCTGTAGGCAATGGTGAGCAGAAGCAGAATTTGAATGACAGTTTAACAGGGCAACGGACAAAGATCACAAACCCAAAGCCTATATCTATATCTGTATTTAAGAAAATACATTTCCCAAACTTTGAAATGTTGGTTTGTTTACTTTGCATTTGTCTTAGTTTTTTCATTTCATTTCATATTTTCACATACAATCAAGTTGTAAATATGGTCATGTGTTGTTTATCCAGTTACGTTCTTTAAGACCAGTCCTGAAGCACTGTTGTTCCAAACGCTTCTTCCTGATCAAGTCCTCACTGATAAAACATTCACTGTGACAGAGTAAAGGATCCGTTTCGGAGGTGCAGCTTCACAGAGGGCTTCTCTCTGGTCACTAGAAACCTGGGATGAAATTTCACCTTCCGCACAGGCCCCCTGAAGGGTGAAGAATCAGATTATCGTCACTGATCCTGCTACGAGGCCACTTCAGGTCCTGTTTAGTGATCTGTGACCAAACACCACACACGCTACTCTTTAAGGTTTGAAAAAAAAATACTTTTTCGTGAACCGAAAATAAGTATACGCTTCAGTACAGGCGTCTTAAAACCTCTGCTAAAATATATGTGTTTCTCTAATGATTGCCCGCATGTGGGAAGCAAACAGTCCCCGATTATCCCGCTGTGTGGAAACAACTCCAGCTCGTGAAAGGTCACGCGGGTTCTCACTTTCACCTAGCTAATTGTGTCCTGGTAATTAAATCTATTTTCTTCTGACATATGGATTGAAACCCTAGACGCGTCACGTTTGGCTCAGTAAAAGCTATGCTCTATAATGTCACAACCCTGCCGCCATTTTGCATGAGACGGTCCGGACTCCTGTTACAAGTAAAGGCTGCACAGAAAAATTAAATACATTCGGCTGTGTGATCACAAGTCTACAGCGTGCACATCTCATTTTGTGTGGATTTAGAGGATCTTACTAGTACAAAGTGTGACAGTTACCAAAAAGAAAGTATACAGCTGTGACCATTCCGGGGCGTGGCTACGAATAAGGCGGCAGGTGCACTGAGGCACAAGGGTGTACTGGGCCTACTGCACTACAATTATGTCTGTCTGGGTGCATGGAGACCTTCTTTCCCTCACTGTACTAGGGCCAGCCCATGGAACCCTTTCTGGGCCAGTGCAGCGATACAATGCTGACAATTACATGAAAGGGGCTGGGAAAATCCAGGCAGGAAGAAAAATTCCCCAATATGCGCAAATCAAGCTACTCTCAACCATCATTCGGAAATTCAGTGCAATAGAAACCTCAATTACTTACTGCGGAATAAGAATACTAAAGTGTCATGAAAACACTTTACTCAACTCATGAATATGGTTCAAATTGGTATTACAGTTCATCCAAACAAAACAAGAAAATAAACCGTGAATGACCATCAAGAGCATACCTGCAATTCTTTGTAATTAGAACAGTCCATAAGTTATGGCTCACGATGTAAATATGTACATCAACTTCAGGTAGAATGGGAACGAATGTAGCTTTGGTAGCTATTGCAAATACAAGCTATTGCTTACGTTTACAAAACGGCATGTTATTTTAACATAGTATCGTTTTTCCCAACTGCCACCAGTACATCTTTATGTTATATTCATAGTGTTCTATTGTACTATTTATATATCACTCACTACCTCTATGTGGGGCGCTGAATTTCTTGGCTACATGGGTAGCACCGCAACACTGTATGGTGTGTGGTTCATCCTATGTGGGAAGTGTTTCCATGTGGTGCGTGATGATTGCTGGGGTGAGGTTTTTGTGAGTCGCAGGGGTCAGCAGTGTGATGGATGAAGAAGTGTGAGAGATAGGCACACAGTTTTTTTAAGTAAACTGACAGCTTTGAAGGCCCCTTTATGGTATTTCTTATGATCATAATCCACTTAACTGGTCCTGGTTACTGCCCTGTGTTATACATTCTGAGATATTTGTTTGCAGTTAATTGGTCCTGCGCAGGCATAGGTTAAAGGGATAAATGGTGGCGCGATCTGCGGGGATGTGCTCAGTTAGCATCACTCCATGTGATATGTACAATTATAACTGATTGCAACAAAAACACAGTGGGCCATGTAACAATTAATAGAATAAATAACTCAACCCAAATCTCAACTCAATAGAAATACGGCAGGACGATCAGTCCCTTCTCATAGGATCGAAGTATGATGGCATTTGTTAGCATTTTCTGCAAAAGCAGTACTACTTTTGCGCACAATATATGTAACTCATTAAGAGTAAGATGGAAGGAAGCAACTGAGTCTAGCTAGTTCTGTTGACCGGAAACATTCCTAAGCACTTGATCTTTTGCAAATAATTTTAGATAAAATATAATTACATTTTCCACAATCATGACTTTGAGCATGAAGTTAAAATAGCAAAAAACGAAGAACAAAGCTTTAGTACTTGTTAAAGAAATGCTGGCAATAAGCATAAGAATAATTTACTGCACATAAGACAAGCACCTATGGTAGACCACCAGACTCATCAGGTAAAATGCAATCAAGCGATCAACATAAGAGAAGATTACACCCTAGGCAGTACCCATACAGTTGATCAGTACATCATTTCCACTACCATTTTCAATCTTTATGCCTTTTTTCATACCCGGTAACCAAAGGATACTCAATGGTGAACCACTGCTTTTTCATGCCATGGCCACAAGATATTTAGCCTAAATCGCAATACTCAAAAGAACAGATGAGGGAGGGAATGCTGAACAAATCAAACATTCAACCCTAGTCACAGATCTGGGTTATAGCCATCGTTTTTGTGCTTGCTATGACATTCCAGTTTAGACACAGCTATTTGCAAATCAGTGGGAAGGATATGCCCAGACGCGGGTCCTGTGCCACTGGATTCAAGCTAGACTGGCTGAACTCCCGAAACCAGTCCCAGGATATTTGTTTACGGTTCAGGAACTACCTGGCCTTGTAGTTTGGGCTGGTTCTGTTCCTATGAGAGCAGGGTCAAGACTGATTTGCATACGGCTTGGTCAAAACTGAGGAGGCGTGGTGAGCAAGAAAACAATGCATTAAACCCAGATCTGTGACTGGGGGTGAATGTTTTATTTGTTCAGCATTCCATCCATCATTTGTTCTTTTTACTTTTGTCGCCATCAGCGGTAAGTGTATACCCAGCCATGGGTCCTGTGCTCACTGTGCCACTGGATTCAAGCTAACCTGGATGTTGAGGGTTGATGCCCCAAAACGGGTCCCAGGATGCTTGTTTCTGCTCCAGGGAAGACATGACCTTGCAGTTCGGGCTGGACTGTTCCCATGGGGAGCAGGGTCCACACTATTTTGCATATGGCTGGGTCCAAACAGGGGTGGCATGGTGTGCAAAAAAACAATGGATTATACCTAGATCTGTGAATGGGGTGAATGTTTGATTTGTTCAGCATTCTATCCATCATTTGTTCTTTTTGCAGTTGTTGCCCTAAGTGGGGAGGGTATGCCCAGACATGGGTCCCTTGCTCACTGTGCCACTGGATTCAAGCTAGCCTGGCTGATGAGGGGTGATACCCCAAAACCAGTCCCAGGATGCTAGTGTCTGTTCTAGGGAAGACCTGGCAGGTCAGGCTGGACTGTTCCCATGGCTGGGTCCAAACTGGGTTGGCGTGGTGAGTAAAGAAACTTTGGATTAAACCCAGATCTGTGACTGGAGGTGAATGTTTGATTTGATCTGCATTCCGTCCATCATTTGTCCTTTTTGCTTAAATCTTAATACTAGCAACTAATTTGACAGCGGTCCTTCCTCTTTGTTAGTATGAGCTCCACAGACAAAGTTTTGGCAACTTAACCAGACTACAATTCATGAAGTCAAGAAATCTTCCTCCAGCACACTCACTAAGAAACTTGATATCAGTCGATTATCACCCTAGACCTCATGGAGCCTGAGCACGGGTAGAAAGGGTAAGGTAGGAAGGAATGATGTGAGGGTGGACTAGAAATGTACCCCACTTCAAAGAGTAGTACCAGGTAAAAATAGTAGACCAACTGACCCCCTCATCAGCACACTGCTGGACCTGTGGACATTACACATTAAAGAAATAGGACTGCCTTGTTTCTCAGACGACTGCCATGCTGCTTGAGGATGCTTTATTTTTCAGAGGTATCCCCTGCTGCTACCAGAGGACTGTCCTACTGCTAGAGGCCCTCCTTGTTCCTCAGAGGATTATCCTGCTGCTCGAGGCCTGCCTGTCCTTCAGAGGACTGTCCTGCTTCTTTAGGCCTACCCTGCTCTCTGAGAATGAAGACTAGACCTGCGTCCTTCATCCCAGGCTAACCTGAGTGACTCCAAAGGTAAGAACGTTCTGTTCTGAGCTACAAGGATACAGCAAGCTTCGGAGGCTTCCCTGCAACTGCCAAACTGGCCTGCTTCAACTGGCCCTGCCTAAACCTGTAACTGAAACTGCAACTGGGCCTGCCTAAGCCTTGCCGGCCTCTGCTGGAGTGAGTTCCTGATACCCTAGAAGTGCCTCTCCAGGCCCTAGAACCTTGACTGTCATCAGCTGAGCTGTGAAATATGGAAGTTTTGAACTCTGCATGCTGGACTTCGAGAAGGTAACTTTTTCAGCAGGACCAACCAGGTCCCTTTATCTGGCCATCACTCTATTGGAGTCGGCCTGAACTTGTGACTTTGTCCGGGTCTAGCACGACCAGATACCCACAATTGGCGAATTCTGCTTCTTGGCACTATTTTTACTTACACTTTGAAAATACGTATCTATGGTTCTATTAATTAGTTGTTTGTAGTTTTTGCCTCATTTTATTTATTACAATTTCTAATACTTTTCTAAATTAGTTTGGGATTTTTATTGTGTTGGGTCCACACTTTATTACTGTTTTGTGTGCTACAAAAATACCTGATTGAGTGCCTCTAAGTTACGCCTGATGTGCCAAGCTACCAGAGGGTAAAGCAGAGGGTAAATCAGCAACTTTAGTGGTTCACACAGACAAGGATTGCAGTTGTTGCTTGAGAAGGGGTCCCTTCAATCAAAAATCCAATTTCTTACAGAATCCTAGTGCTGTCATTGTACCCATTCTGGGACACCTCATTTGCTAACACCATGCCATGAAATGTCAATACTATGGAGTGTGTTAATTTACAGGTGTGTTATTACGCCATTATGAGATGTTCTTTATGGATTGGGGAATTATGACAAAGATAGAGATTTCTACACTGATTTAACTGATGAAATAAGTTACTGTAAATCTCTGGGTGTGGTAATCCTGCACATTTCAGAACACCAATTTTGGTGGAAACTCATGTTTTTGCCCTAATCAGTAATTTTGAGATAATCAGAATGAAGGCCAGGTCCCCAAAAAATGGAGTACTGTTGACCTAACCATTACTATGCAAGCACAAACTTCTGCTGTGCTGAAATTATGCTTTTGCATCAAGGAGTACTTGATGGATTGCATCAACCACTGCTGGCCATGAACATTTACTTTATTTTTATTGTATTTAATTGGCACATACTACAAAATAAATGGAATATCCTGCTATCTGAAAATATTTAAAACAAGCATTGAAAATGCAATAGGTCTCGCCTTGATTAAGTTAAAGCCATTTGCTTTGTTAATGGTATTATATAGAAAAGCAAATGGCTTTAACTTAATGAAAGGCAAGACCTACTGAATTTGTAATGCTTGTTTGCCATTGTAGTTCCTCGCGTCTCCATTTCATAAACCACACCCGTTCAAGCTGCTAGCCGTAGTGGGCTTGATAGAACTCAGCGAAGTCAAAGATTGTCTTGATGGGAGTGTAGCGGGACGACAACGTGCTCTCTGTCCTCTTGGGCGTGGTAGATCCATCCACGTTCCCCGTTGGTTTCCCCGCCGCCCGCACATCCTCTTGGCTTAGGATTGCTCGGTCGTACTTCTTGCACAGGATGATGCTGCCTAGTATGAGGTAGGCCTCGCTAATCTCGGTGAAGCACAGCGCTGCCGCCTCGTCACCATTGTTGCGGTACGGGTGGTAGAGGAACGACTGGAGGTAGTATCCTGTCGTGGTCTGGGACTGAGTGGCTGAGCAGTGAAGCCAAGAATATTGTAGTAGGCGGTCGGGCTGTGGAAGAGCGGTTGCTTCAGGGAGCCATTGTTCCTTCCAGCTCCGTTAGTTGTAGAGTAAACCCTGATGAAAGAGTTCTGGTGGCCGACAGCAGAGAGTCGCCCCCTGGTGCTTGCTGAAAGCCCGTAACTCATGAAGAGCACAATGGTGCACTCTCTAAAAGCAACTGTCAGGAACCTGTGGTGTGTTGGGTGGACAGCAGCGACCAAAACTGTCACTGTGGAGTTGCTGATCACGCTGTTCATTCTGGCTGTGCTGATGCTTGGAAGTGAGGATGACAAAGACCAATGATCGGCTAAGGCACCACGACTAAGAAGTTGCAAATAGAGTACCCTCAGAGCATCTAGCTTATGACCAATGACTCCCTCCTGCCCTTTCCAATGTCTTGGGCCACTTCCCCCTACTTTAAGGCTCAGTGCCCCTTGCTGGTGCTTACGGGCCGCTCCCTCAACCCATTCTCCCATATATCCTGTTGAATGCCCTGACTTCACATCCCGACTAGATGAAGAGTGATCTTTTTCCCGGTTGGTGGCCCCAGACTGCAGCTCTTCAAATTCTCTTGGCAACCCCAATAAAAGATTCTCCTCTTCAAAATGCCCTATCTCTTAGGCCACTGACGGGTATTTGCAAAAGACTCCTCCTCAGTGCCCGGGCGGCACTTCATCAACCCTAATACTCCCCTGTGGTGTGTTCCCGGGGCCCCTTTACGCAGACAACTTGGTTTCAAGGCGCCAGGACCAACAACAACCTCCGGCTGACCTCTGCCATCATTCTTAAGCGGCCGGCATGCAGCACCGGCTACTCCCACCAATCACAGAGCGAGTAGAAAACTGGAAACACACGGTCTCCAGCGACAGCCAATCATGATGAGGTAAGAAAGAAATTCTGCGCAAGCCAACCATAATGGAAAACACTAGACAGTATTCTGAAACGTCACGTTAAGTGAAAGAAACGTCAGCAGCACAGCTGGTACGAAGATCTTTTAAACAATGCTTCCGCCATAGAGAAGGACTGGAAGATGGCGTCACCCAGTGTGACAGGGTTCTTTCTCTTTCTGCTCTTTTTTTTGTTGGTATGCGTTAAAGCGCAGGTGGCCCAAGGGCATTACAGCAATTTGCATAAGCGCTAGAACATATTACACGATTTTCCTGTCACGGGGGAGGATTCATTTTTGTCCAGAATGACCGGATATTGTGCCAGATTTAAAACCTGTTTCCCCAGTGCCAAGCTCGGTAGTTCCAGCCATAGGACCAATCTCCGCATTGTTAAGGGGCGACCACATTTTAAACAAGCATGGTCTTATGTAGGAGCCCGACTTGCGGGTTGGCTAATAAAGTAAATAACCAAGCGCGGCCGCTAATGTTAGCGGACCGCGCTAAAAAATATTTAAATAAACATATGCAAATGTGAAAAGCGTGGCTGCTAATGTTAGCAGACCGTGGTACAAAATATTTAAATAAACATATGCAAATGTGAAAGCGGCCGGCACAGCCAAACAATTAAATAACAAGACTGCGAGCCAGGCGTGAAGTGTGGTGGAAAAGAGTGCATAGGGACCAGTTAAAGGAGACAGTATCACGCCGCATGTGAAAGATCCAATCCTGGTGGGCGGGGCTAAAAAGAGACAAGGCGGCAACAAGGATGGACTACGAAGCCTCCTTTACAATGAGAAGCCTGCGTTTAGCCTAAGCTATGATGAGAGCCAATGGAAAGTGGGGCATGGCTTCAAGTCCCCTTCCTCGACCGTATTCAATCAATCAATCAAAGTACTTGTAGAGCGCGCTACTTACCCGTGAGGGTCCCAATGCGCTGAAGGGAGGTGGGGGGCGTGCTGCTATAGCTCAAAAAGACAGGTCTTGAGGAGTCTTCTGAAGGTGAGTAGGTCGTGGGTCTGCCGTATGTGGGTAGGGAGGGTGTTCCAGGTCTTGACTGCAAGGTAGGAGAAGGATCTGCCGCCGGAGGTTGTTCATTGGATGTGGAGGACAGCGGCGAGGGCGAGACTGGCAGAGCAGAGCTGGCGGGTGGGGGTGTGGAAGCTGAGTCTGCTGTTCAGGTAGGCTGGTCCGGTGTTGTGGAGTGCTTTGTGTGCGTGGGTGAGGAGTTTGAAGGTGATCCTCTTGTCAACGGAGAGCCAGTGTAGGTTTCTCAGGTGGGGGGTGATGTGGCTGTGGCGGGGGATGTTGACGATCAGTCGGGCGGAGGCGTTTTGGATGCGTTGTAGTCGTCGTAGGTGTTTGGCTGGGATTCCTGCGTAGAGTGCGTTGCCGTAGTCCAGCCTGCTGCTGACAAGGGCCTATGTGACTGTTCTTCTTGTTTCGGTCGGGATCCACCTGTAGATCCTGCAGAGCATGCAGAGGGTGTTGTAGCAGGAGGAGGAGACGGCGTTGACCTGCTTAGACATGGAGAGAGAGGAGTCGAGGATGAATCCTAGATTGCGTGCGTGGTCGGGGGTGTTGGTGATGTTCCCAGTGCGGTCGGCCACCAGGAGTCGTCCCAGGCTGAGGGTGTGGATCCGAGGATGAGGACCTCCATCTTGTCCGAGTTCAGCTTCAGACGGCTGCTCCTCATCCAGTCGGCGACGGCCTTCATTCCTTTGTGTAGGATGGTTTTGGCAGTGTGTGGGTCCTTGGTGAGGGAGAGGATGATCTGGGTGTCGTCGGCGTAGGAGATGATGTTGAGGTCGTGATGGCGGGCCACTAGTGCAAGGGGGGCCATGTAGACGTTGAACAGCATTGGGCCCCCCTCGGGGGACGCCGCAGATGATGTCGGTGGCTTCGGCTCGGAAGGGTGGGAGGCGGACGCTCTGGGTTCTGCCGGTGAGGAAGGACGTGGTCCAGTCAACTCCCATAAATTAATAAATGTCCACACCTAGCCATATCCTGTAATTGAAGATTGGACCTTCCCTCGCAGCACATCAAGAACTAATAATGCCTGTTGGCTGTATGCATACACCAAGACCAGTGTGCTTTAATATCTTCTAGAGCTACTAAAACATTTAAGAAGGTTACTGCGTCCGATCACTGGGGCAGGGGATAGAGACAAGCATTTTGTAATAGTTGCATAGGACAGAGAAGAAACATTTCTATCTTTAGATGGGTTTTATGTGCTCAAGGTACTAAATTCTTAACGTGGAATAGGATTGTATATATTAAATCTAGTAACTAAAGTTAAAGTCAACAGTTGTCTGTCAGAATGCACAAGTTACTACTTGTGTAACGATATATCTGTAAGAGACATTAGTTAGTGATAGATTCCTTACCTTAGAATATCCCCAGGTGTCAGACTGGATCCGGAAAGTTTTGCGTAGCAGTACCCTTGCGCGTCGGTAGGCGTCGTCTGCGGCTCCGCGTCCGTCGTCGGCGTCGTGGGCGCCGTGATGACGTCGTCGGAGTACTTAGACGCCGCCTCCGCGTGCTGACGTCAGTTCTTAGCCACAGCTTTTGAGCGCCAGAAGCGCAGAGCCATGACAAAAACCGACACTGGTGCCAAGAAACTAGGGCCCTGAAAGGGGATGACCTTAAACCTAGATATCGGTTCGCAGAGCGGGGAGGATGGGTGGGTCGGTAAGGAATCTATCACTAACTAATGTCTCTTACAGATATATCGTTACACAAGTAGTAACTTGTGCATCTGAAAGAGACACGTTAGTGATAGATTCCTTACCTTAGAATAGATACCCCAGCAATACCATCCCCGTGGTGGTGGGTCTGCGAACCAATATTTACACCAGAAAGTCCTGGAGAACGGAACGGCTGAAGTAGCCGTCCCTCCGGACTTGACTGTCCAGGCAGTAGTGCCGCGCAAACGTGTGCAACGAGGCCCACGTAGCTGCCTGGCAAATGTCCTGCAAGGGCACACCTCGGCCCAAGGCAGTGGTAGTGGCCGTGGCTCGAGTGGAATGAGCCCTCAGCCCAACAGGGGGTTCCTTCTTAGCCAAGCAGTAACAAGCCTGGATGCACATGATAATCCGTCGAGAGATGGTCCGTTTGTGCACCGCTTTCCCTTTCTTAGCGCCCGCGTACCCAACAAAGAGTTGATCATCCACCCGGAACTGGCGTGTGCGATCCAGATAGAACGAGAGCACACGTTTTGGGTCCAGACGGTGGAGCCTCTCCTCCTCTCTCGAGGGGTGCGGAGGCCGAAAGAAGGTGGGCAATGTGATGTACTGCCCAATGTGGAAGGCCGTGACCACCTTAGGCAAGAAGGAGGGCCTAGTCCTCAAAACAACCTTGTCCGGATGGACTGAAAGGAAAGGAGGCTTACAAGAAAGAGCCTGGAGCTCACTCACTCTCCTGGCAGGGGTGATGGCTACCAGGAAGGCAGTCTTCAAAGAAAGAAGGCGAAGAGGACAGTTGTGAAGTGGCTCAAAGGGAGCGCACATCAGAAATGTTAGAACCAGGTTCAACTCCCACTGAGGCATCACGAAGGGAACAGGAGGAAAAGTATGAGTGATGCCCTTCAGGAATCGATTTACGATAGGGGACTTGAACAAAGAAGGTTGGTCAGGCAGCCTCAGAAAGGCTGAAAGAGCCGAAAGATAGCCCTTGATAGTGCCCAGAGCAGAGCCCTGCTGGGCAAGAGAAAGAAGGAAGAGAAGAACCTCAGAGAGAGGGGCATTGAGGGGATCCACAGCCTTTGCTGTGCACCATGCCACAAATCTGTTCCACCTGCAGGCGTATACCGTCTTTGTGGAGGGACGCCTGGCTGCCAGAATGATGTTGCAAACTTCAGGAGGCAAGTCAAATGGCCTCAACTGTCGCCGCTCAATCTCCAAGCATGGAGGTGGAGACTGGACAGGTTCGGGTGGAGGACCGTCCCCTGCTGCTGCGACAGAAGGTCCTCCTGAAGAGGCAGACGAACCGGGGGATCGACTGACATACTGAGTAGCTCGGGATACCAGTACCTTCGTGCCCAGTCCGGAGCCACAAGGATGACTTGTGCCCGGTCGCGCTTGATCTTCTTCAGCACTCTGGGCAGAAGAGGTATAGGCGGAAAGGCGTACAACAGACCGCAGCTCCACTCGCGACGAATAGCGTCTCCGAGCGAGTGCCGCCTTGGAAATTCCAACGCACAGAACTGATGACATTGCGCGTTCTCTTCGGTGGCGAATAGATCTAACCAAGGCTCTCCCCATCGCAGAAAGAGGCCTTGCGCCATGTCCGAGTTCAGACGCCATTCGTGATCCATCGAGCACCGACGGCTGAGTTCGTCCGCCCTGGCGTTCAGAGAACCTGCCAGGTGTTGAACCACCAGAGTCACGCCCTGATGTTCCAGCCATTGCCAGAGACGCAGAGCCTCCTGGCAAAGGGTCCACGACCCCACTCCGCCCTGTTTGTTGCAGTACCACATGGCGGTGGTGTTGTCCGTGAACACCTGCACTGCACTCCCTCGGACAGACGGGAGGAATGCTTTCAGTGCCAGACGAATCGCCCGCAGCTCCAACAGATTGATATGGAGCCGGGACTCCGCCGGAGACCAGAGTCCTCTGATCTCCGCCTCTCCCAAGTGGCCTCCCCAGCCCTGGAGGGACGCGTCCGTCACAACTACGTGCTCCGGTTGGGGAAGGGAGAGGGATCTGCCGTTGACCCAATCGCGGTCCGTGAGCCACCACTGCAGCTGTCTCGCAGTGCCCTCCGAGATCAGGACATGATCGGACAGGTTGCCCCGGTGCTGGGCCCACTGAAACTTCAGGTCCCACTGCAGAGCCCGCATCCGCCACCGTGCGTGATGCACCAGAAGGATGCAGGAGGCCATCAGCCCCAGAAGCTGCAGCGTCAACCTGACCGAAACCCGGGATAACGGCCCGAAGATCGGAATCAGAGCCTGTATATCCCGAACCCGCTGTTCGGGCGGGTAAACCCGAAACTGCGCCAAGTCGAGAACCGCTCCGATGAAAAGGAGCTTCTGAGAGGGGCACAGGTGTGACTTCGGCGCATTGATGGAAAATCCCAGCTGGTGCAGGAGATCCGCCGTAGTCTGGAGGTGGCTGACGACTGCCTGTGGCGAGCCCGCCTTCAACAACCAGTCGTCTAGGTAGGGGAAGACTGAGACCCCTAACCTGCGCAGATGAGCTGCGACCACCGCCATCACCTTCGTGAACACCCGTGGGGCGCTGGTAAGGCCGAAGGGGAGCACGGTAAACTGAAAGTGCTCGAGGCCTACCGTGAACCGCAGGTAACGCCGGTGGGCCGGCAGGACGGGGATGTGGAAATATGCGTCCTGCAAGTCCAACGCTACCATCCAGTCTCCTGGGTCTAGGGCAGCCAAGACCTGAGCCAGTGTCAGCATTTTGAACTTCTCCTTCCGGAGGAAGCCGTTGACGTTCCTCAGATCCAAGATAGGGCGTAGGCCCCCTTTGCCCTTCTTGGGTACCAGGAAGTAGTGGGAGTAGCAACCACGTCCTACTTCTGGCCCAGGAACGCGCTCGATGGCCCCCTTGGCCAAGAGGGCCGAAACTTCCTCCTGCAGGAGCCGCAAGTGATCCCCCGATACGCGGTGGTGTCGCGGTGGCATGGCTTGAGGGGTCGTCTCGAAGGGGAGGGAGTAGCCCCTTCGGACGATCTGCAGCACCCACCTGTCCGAAGTGACTGTGCGCCAGTGAGAGTGGTGATGGCGAACCCTGCCTCCCACTGGCGTCACATGGGCCGAAACGCACGGACTAGGAGGGTTTAGAGGCGGATGCTGCGGGGGCAGGTGTGGACTAGCTCCGCTTGTTTCCCCGACCACCTCCACGGCGGTTTCCACGGCCGCCCCCGCGCTGGACGACAGTCTGCGGCGAGTGGCTGGCGGCACGTGTGGGGGCGCCCCTTCCTTGGCCACGAAAGGAGCGAAAGGCACCCATTTGCTGGCGCGCGCCGAGAGGCCCAAGGACTTGGCCGTAGCCCTGAAGTCCTTAAAGCGCTCAAGCGCGTGGTCTGCCTTGTCGCCAAAGAGGCGACGGCCATCGAACGGCATGTCCATGAGTGTATTTTGGACGTCTGCCGAGAAGTTGGCGGATCTCAGCCAGGCGTGGCGTCGTATCGCCACCGTCGTAGCCATCGCTCTGCCCAGTGAGTCAGTAGTATCCAGTCCGCACCTGATTGAATACTTTGCTGCGTCCCGGCCCTCCACTAGGGCTTGGCCGAGTTTGGCCCGTACCTCCAACGGACACTCTGGCAGCACTTCCGCCACCGTTTCCCACAGAGAGTGGGTGTAACGGCCCAAGAGGCATGCGGTGTTGGAAGACCGCAGTCCCAAGCTAAGGGACGAGAATACCTTTTTACCATAGGCCTCGTACCTCTTGGATTCCCGATCGGGGGGAGCCGTCGGGAATGCGGTCTGGGAGTTAGAGGCCTGGATAACCAGACTCTCGGGGGTGGGGTGGGTGGACAGGAAACATGGGTCGCCCGGGGCCGGGCGGTGGCGTCTGGCCACGTTCCTATCTACAGGCGAACCTGTAGTGGGCCTGGATAAAGTGCCCAAAAGAACGTCCGTCAAGACCTCATTAAACGGCAGCAGAGGCTCCATGGAGCATGACTGCGGCTTAAGGACCTCAGTGAGGAGGTTAGTCCTCACGGCCGCGACGGGGAGCTCAAGGCCCAAGGCCTTAGCAGCCCTCATCAACACCACACCATAAGTAGCGCCCTCCTCCGAAGCCACGGTAGGAGGAGAGACAAATCCAGTGTCTGGAGAGGTGTCCAGGCCACTGGCCTCCCCAAGGTCTCCTGTCCAGTCCATGTTAGACTGACACTCCCTGGTCAGAGGGTCCTCAGACCCCTCCCAATTCTCCTCTTTCCCCATCTCCTGAGATTCAGGGTCGTAAGTGAATGGGGTCGGTTCATAGAGACTAAACTCCCCCAACGGCATCGAGAACGACGCCGATAGGCGTCGTCCCGACGTCGGAACCGATTGAGAGGAGGCATCGTGGACGGTGCCGCTCGAGGACGACGCCGGAGGGGACACCACACGGACGGACGCCGGGGGAATCGTAAGGTCCACCGGTGACGATCCATCGCCCGAGTAGGGTCCAGCGGCGCCGGGCCCGAAGGCGCTGACGACGCCGGGGCCGCTGTACCCTGCGGCTCCGGGCCCGAGGGCACCGGCGGTGTCGGGATCGTGGAGCCCCGCGGCGCCGGGCCCGAAGGCGCCGGCGGCGTCGAGGCCGAAGTACCCGACGGCGTTGGGGTCGTAGCCCCCGACCCACTAGGGCCCCCAGACGGGTTCGCTGGGCCCGAAGGCGCCGCGGAACCCGTCGGAGGAGAAAGGGACCTCATGGCCATGAGGAAACGCTCGATCTCCTCCGGCGTCGCGTTCAGCCCAGGGACCGGGGGGTATGGGGCCGAACGCGGCGCCCGCGACTCCCGAGGAGCCGCGTGGGCGGTGTCACCCGAACCCCCGGCCGCATCGCGCGAGCGTCGGGGGGAGCCAGAAGAGCGATGATGTCTCTTCGACTTCTTATGCTTCTTACCTGACGACTTGGACCCGGAGGAGTGGCGCCGACTCCCGGAGCTGTGACGGCTCCGTCCCCGCGACCTGTCCCTCGACCTCCCGTGGGACCGGGACCGGGAACTCACACGGCACGGGGCCGACTGGCGGATTTCGAGTCGCCTGCGGGACCGCTCCCGCCTGGCCTTTCTCGAAAGGGCCCGACAGTCGGAGCAGGCCTCGTCGTCATGGTCGACGCCCAAACACATCATGCACAAGCGGTGGGGATCCGTGACCGACATAGTACGGTCGCACTCGTCGCAATGCTTGAATCCGGGCATCCCTAACGGCACCATCGGAGTCGTAAGACTTCGAAATGGATCAAAAGATCTCAAAAGTTTAATCAAAAAGTGACTAGGGAACTGCTCTTTCCAGATCTGCGCTGGCTGGCGCGGAAAAAAGAAGAACTGACGTCAGCACACGGAGGCGGCGTCTAAGTACTCCGACAACGTCATCACGGCGCCCACGACGCCGACGACGGACACGGAGCCGCAGACGACGCCTACCGACGCGCAAGGGTACTGCTACGCAAAACTTTCCGGATCCAGTCTGACGCCTGGGGATATTCTAAGGTAAGGAATCTATCACTAACGTGTCTCTTTCAGATGTATTCAATTATGAGGCACTAGCAGACATAGCAATCCAATAGTATTTCATTTACGAGCATAACTCTTGGCAGAATTGGTTGAGGACTTAGCATATCAGAGGTTGAACGTCAAGAGGAATGGAGCAGATCATCGCTCATCTTGAGAACAATATCCTGCAATGTAAATAAGCAGTAGATGATGCCGGCAATGGATTTTAACCAAGAATTTTGAGGACATTCAGATCTAGCTCTAAATTGGCTGAAGTTAGCTTAATGTGGTCGAAGAAATAAAGATGACCCTAGGACGGACAGAAGTCAGCACTTGAAATATAAACACACTGACAACTACAGACCCATTACAAATGGACCTTTCCTGGGCAAACTGATAGAAAGAGCAGCGTTCGCCCAGATGTCACAATTGATTGAAGAGAATGACATACTTTCAGACTTCCAAACAGGATTCCGTCCGGGAAGAGGCACTGAATCTGCCCTCCTTGCCATCTTGGATGACCTGAAGAATACAGTTGGCTGCAACGGGGTTGCCGCGCTACTCCTTTTGGACCGCTCAGCAGCCTTTAGACACGGTTGACTATGACACTCTGAAACAAAGACTCTATGAAGCCGGCATAGAGGGAACTGCTCTAGACTGGATATCGTCCTACCTTCGAAACAGAAATAATGTCATCCATACCCCACCTTTCTCGTCCAAACTGCTCCACAAAAGCAGGGGTCCCTCAAGGTTCTATCATCTCGCCCATGCTTTTCAACATCTACATGAAGTCATTACCTGTACTGATCAATACATTTCACCTCACATGCTATAACTATGCAGATGACACGCAAACACTCCTTCAACTGGAATACCCCAAAGACATTGGAAAATCACCAATTTTCAGCTGCTTCAGAGCTGTGGATCAGTGGATGACTTGGTGCCATCTCAAATTGAATGCTTCAAAAACTGAAATACTCACGTGTGGCGATTGGAAACATTACAACCGCTTGCCGCATGGCCTAATGAACTGGGATCACCGCCTAAAGTATCGAAGGAAGTAAGAAACCTCAGAATGACCATGGATTCCAAGCTGTTGATGAATGCCCAAGTGGATAAACTAGCAAGATCAAGCATTGTTACTATAAAAACACTGCGACAAATTTTCCCTCATTTGGGATTTCCACACAAGGTCCAAGCTACCATCTTCCTTGTTCTGACCAAACTCGATTAAGCCAATAGCCTCTACCACAGATCACCTTTAACGACCATGAAAAGACTACAACGGATTCAGAACTCGGCTGCCTGACTACTCTTGCATATCAAACCGCGAGACGACATCTCTCCTGCCTTGAAAGCCCTGCATTGGTTACCGGTTGCCAGAAGATTCAAGTTCAAGCTCCTTTGTATCACCCACAAAGCAATAAATGCAATGGGACCACTCTTCATCAGGAATAAAATCACCAAACACATTCAACAGCGGAACCTCCGTTCTAAAGGAGCATCTCGCCTCACAATCCCACCATACAAGAAAAAAACCATGGGTGGCACATTCTTCTCTGTTCAAGTAGCTAAACTATGGACCTCTTTACCCCCCAATATAAGGTCCACCAACAACCACCTTATCTTCAGAAAACTACTCAAGAATTGGCTCTTCCCCACATAAGCACCATACGCAAATAGAAATTTACAGCATATCCCTTTGTATATATGCATTTGATTTCACTATGGATATGTACCTATCTTTGTGTACTACTTTGTATAAACATGTAAAATAATTATGTTGTTGAGAGAAAAAAATAATAATAATAAATAAATAAAAATCATCTTTGGTCTACATGTAGATACTTCCATTGTGCATCTAAGTACCTTCCATGTACCTGGATCCGTGTGTCTGTTACTTTTCTCATGAAAAAGCATATCCAATGCACTACCCTATTTCTCATCCTGTGCCTCCTATCAATATCTTTAATCTACATATACTTACCTCCTTTATGTATCTATATACTTTCAATGTACTTATTTATCTATATATTTATCACTTTCTTCTAATTTAGCATTTCCAATGCATTACCCTATTTCTCAGCCCATACTTCGCTCAATATATCTTCTAGCCCAACCTTCTGACTCATCTCAAACTTCTTTCCACTACTCTTTCCAATGCACTATCCTATCGCTCATACTATACATCTATCAAAATATCCTCTACATCCACTATCTCATTTATCACAAACCCCATACTACTACTATCAATATCTTTAATCTACATATATTTACCTCCTTTATGTATCTATATACCATCAATGTACTTATGGATCTATATATTTATCACTTTCTTCTAATTTAGCATTTCCAATGCACTGCCCTATTTGTCAGCCTATACTTCGCTCAATATATCTTCTAGCCCAACCTTCTGACTCATCTCAAACTTCTTTCTACTACTTTTTCCAATGCACTACCCCATCTCTCATCCTATCCATCTATCACTATATACTCTACATCCACTCTCTCATTTATCCCAAACCCCGTACCACTACTAAGATCGCCAAAATAACCCTTTCTAGACTCTCTCCTACTGTACCCCTCCTTGCATCATCTGACACCTCTTTTTACTATACCGATCCCCTAAAACAAACATTTCTAAACTCTTCCCTCTGACTCCGCCCCTCCAAAACTCCTTTATACTCATCCAAAAGCCTCCTCCTACTTATAAGACCTAAAAAATAAGCCTTCACTCTTTTATACCTCCACTATCCTTTTCAATCAAGATTAACAGACTAACATGTTCACTTCTCAAATTCCATATTCAACTATACTAATTCACCACTAATCTTTTATTGGGTTCCAGAGTAGCGTGCTACTCGCCAATAAAGAGTCTCAACACCCCATCAGGGTTACAAGTGCTTTATAAATGCAAACCTTTTTCCTTTTCTACCCCTCCCCAACCCTTCTCCATCCAAATAACTGACTAACATATCTACCACTAAAATTACTCTCATGTAGCACCATACTAATTCAACACTAATCCTGATGGGTTCCAGAGTGGCGTGCTACTTGCGCGTCAAAACCCCATCAGGGGTAGCAAGCGCTATATAAATACAAACCTCTTTCCTTCTTATATCCTGCCACCTCCCTTCTCTACCCAAATAACTGAATAACATATCCACTACTCAAATTACTTCATGTTTACTATACTAATTTTCAACACTAATCCTTTATGGGTTCCAGAGTGGCGTGCTACTCGCCAGAAAAGCGCTTCAACACCCATCAGGAGTAACAAAGTGCTATATGAATGCAAACCTTTCTTCCCCTTTTATCCCTCCGCTATCCTTCTCACTCCAAATAATCTGACTAAATATCCACCACTGAAATTACTTTATATTTCTCCATATTAATTCACCACTAATTCTTTATGGGCTTCCTGAATAGCGTGCGTCAATAAGCACTATATAAATACAAACCTTTTTCCTCCTCTATCCTTCTGCTATCATTCCAAATAACTGACTAACCTATCCAACACTTAAAATGTACTTGCATGTTTCACTATACTAATTCAACACTAATACTCTATGGGTTCCGGATTAGCATGCTACTCGCCGGAAAAAGCGCTTTGACGCCTCATCAGCGCTATATAAATGCAATTACAATACAATACATCTGGCCTGCAAGAGATAAGGGCCAAGAACCAATTCTGAGATCTGAAACTGGAAGCTACTGTTGACAGATTTAATGTATTTATTTTATAGTTAGAGCAAAGAGTTTTTAATTTATTACTTGCCATAATGTCTATATATTTTATAGATGTCCCACTTGAATTACCTTAGATTTTTTTCAGAGTTTAGAAGAACTGAGAAACATAGTAAACACTTTGGGGAAAGTGATAATAAGAAGTGCACTACAGACACTGTTTTGATTTTTAGACAGGGAGGCCTTGGTTTACCAGAAGTTCATAAATGTTACTATAATCAGTGGAAGATTGATCAAGAGCCAGACCTACGTCATAAAAGAATTGTCTATGACAGATATATATTTTCTGTATAGAGTATGTTAAGTAGGCCTGGGCGGTAAATTCCGTTCCGCTCGCGGAATTGAGGGTAATTTGGCGTTCCGCGGAGAACGCGAAATTGCCCAAAATTCAGCGTTTCGCGACTATGCGTAATTTTTTGCTTGTTCGTGTTCTCAAAATGCGTGTTCGCAAGATATTTCCCCCCAAGCAATTCCGCGTGTTAGCGGAATTTCTGCATGTTAACGGAGATTTTTTACCGTTTCGCAGAGATTTGCGTAACGCGATTATGCAAATTCCGTCCACCCCTAATGTTAAGTAAGTTAGTTAACCCACTGGCAAGCATCGTACTAAAGAGCAGGCATAGCATGCACGAATTGTTAGGATAGAAAGCCAAGTTGATCCTTTGTATGCTACTAAGGCTCAGAAGAGAATTCATGAGAATGTAATTTAAGTACAAGTGAAAGCTCATGTATGCTAATTTGTTATATTATTGACTAAATTCAGCCCTTACAGAAAAATGTATTTAGGTCCTACATCAGAAATTGGAAGTTAAGCAAGGCAAGGTTTCAGAGGAGATTTAAGGGCTATAGATCGATATACTGATTTTTTCTAATATTTTACACTCTTTTGTTAGAGGTATCAAACAAATATTTGACGAATATCCTCCTCTCACACCCACCCAAAATGAACAAATACTTGTTAGCGAAGGAATGAAAAAAAGGTGCAGATGGTATACATTAACAGAAAAAAAATTCCAATAACGAGAAGGTGAAAGGATAGAGCATAAAAGGAAGGCAGGAGCGGGAGGGGACAAGCAACTATGCAACTGCATTAGAACGGGTGCAGTGGAAGCTGGTCATTCGGCCTGATCTAAAATGAAAAAAGCATTGACAAGCCTACAGGTCTGACAAATGCAATTCCGGTGTGATTTTTTAGAATTTTTAATTGCAATCATAAGCAAAAGAAAAAAGGGAAAAAAAAGAAATCCTAAATGTAACTGGCATTCTCGCAATAAAAATCTTAAATGCGAGAGGTGTGGCTTGGGGCATCAAGATGACGGTTACATTCTAAGACTGTTCCGGATCCCTCAGTCATCTTCCGCCATGCTACCATTGTGTGTAGAGCTTCCCGCTGCAACGACCAGCTAGCCAGGGGCCCGCAATCATGCTCTCCCGATTGGTTTGCCAGGAGTCTGTCGGACGCTCTTGGGAACGCCATTTCAACTAGACGACTGCAAACGATCTTAAAATGGCGGCCCCATGCGAGTGGCTTCCTCGAGGTATACTCTGAACCAAGGAAGCCTATCGAAGAGAGTGGAGCTGATCGGGAGCCTGAGGTGGGGGCTACTTGACAAGTGAAGGTTCTTCCGTTTAGGAGAGGGGGGAGGAGTGAGAGCGGGGAGATCAGGCCTGTCAGTGCCGCAGCTGTATGGTGTCACGCGGCCTGATAACCTACTAGTGAGCTGACTGAGGTGCCAGATGCTGGGCTTTGCAGGTGGACCCTGCGGTGCTTCAAGGCCCCGCCCGCCCCCTCCCCGCTTAAAGCATCCTGCAAGATTTTGGCCTGATTTGTTCTCCTCTCCCAGTTGGGGGTGTACCGGGCAGAGGTCTCGATCTGTATAGACTTATAGTGGTACAAAAGGCTGAAGTGGATTACGTGCTTCCCCTTCTGGTATGCACTGCATGCCTGCTGACATCTAGGCTGCGCCAGAGTTGTACGCTCCTCTCCACCTGACATAGCAGCGCTGCACTGCGGTGCGGAAGAGCCCGGCAGGGATCACTGCCCCCTTCTGAACTACCTGTAAACTCTGTAAGTACTAGAAGTCTGGCGGAACACGCTGACAGTCCCACACTGATTGAGAAAACCCAAAGACAAATAGTTGAGTTGCCCCGGCATGGAAAGTAACAATCCTATGCTATTGAGGGGTCCACCACCCCTCGTCTGTTAGCAGTTTTGGGGCAACAGATGCTTGTAGGGGGAAGTTTGGGGTGGGAGTTTCAGTTACTGCTTTAACTTGGTTACAGTCTGTTTTCTATCATTGGACATATTTAGTACATCCCTTTGCTATGTGGCAGTTGCCCTTGATGGCCTATTGCAGCGGCAGTCCAATGAGAGGTGCAGACACCCATCGGGCATCCCCCTTTGTATGTGTTCCAGCACATCTCCTACCTCCTCGAATGTATCGTCTATGGGAATGGCGCCTCGTCATAATATGACATGAAATGTCAATGGTCTCCCAGATTGTATAAAACGCTCCAGGGTACAGCGTTATGCCCATCATTTCCTCCCCTCGATTCTAATGTTACAAGAAACTCATTTGAAGAGGGAGACAGTGCCCGTTACTGACTCACCAGGGATTTGACAGAGTTTACCATGCGGGCTACACAAGAGGATGGTGATCCTCCAGCGGAGTGATTTTCCTATGGCGGTCAGCCAGACGTGGCTAGATCCCAAGGGAAAATAAACCAGGACACTGGAGGGACGACCACTGAACCGCCTGTGTCTTTATGCTCAACCTACAGCAATAGATTCTATTACAGGACCGGAGGCTTCAGATTATGCTTCTCAATCTTTACTGCATAAAAGACAGCAGCCAATGAAAATGGATATTTTCACAAAAAACAGTAAAACTTCATTTCCCATGAGTACACATGAGTATAGGCACGCCCCCATAGTCCATAAGAACCCCTTGCGTGCTCCCATCATCCTCTTTCTTTGCTGCTCACAAGTCAGAGTTAAGTGCACCTCCCCTCTGGTCCCCTCACTCTGCTTGTGGTTTGGGGTGCTGTTGGGGGTTTATATTGCTATGATTTGATGTTACTGCGGGATCATCCGCTTATACTTGGGGTCTTAATGCATTAGCATATTTGTTCTTGTTATTGGTGCTCTTTTGTTCGAAATAATTGTAATCTCTGACTTTAATTCTTTCTCACTCTCGCTTTGGGCCGTTCAGCTTTCAGCTGTAATTATTTCCGCTGTGAAACGCGCGCTTCGAAGCGCTTAAAGAGACGGTCCTTGACCGGCAAGGAGACGCCGCGCATTTCAGTGGAGCCCGGTACCGGCAGCCTGTGGGCACGCATGGGCTCCCCTGATACGCCCTGACGTTCAGACCGGGTGGCTCTCGGTCGACGCACGCGCCCAAGACGCTGACCAAATTGGGCTATTTTGGTAGGTTTTTTGGTCGCTTTGGGCTGCGCGCCTCGGCGCGATACCCTGGCTTACGGGAACACACGTGTTCACACGCTCCACACACCGGCGTGCTCCTTGTTAGATCGCCAGAGATATTTGGTTGTAAAATAGTGGAGGCCCAGGGTGTGCACACGCTCAGGAGATCTAAGGGCCAAGGTCGCTGACCTAATTGACTACAGCTTTGCTGAGGGGGTTTGGGTATCGTTGCCGGATTTTGATTTGCACCAGTGTGCTTGGGCTGACCCCCCCATTACCCCTCCCCCGGTGTGAGAATTTCTAGAGTGTTCTCCCTTGTACCGTGAGGTGTATTCCTGCACCATGGAGAATTGGGTACGGTACCCGGATGAAGAATATGCAGATGGGGAGGAGATTGTTGAAGGACGGCAGGAAACTGTCTTGGAGGACAATATTGTGGAAGCTTTGGATGCCTCGGTCCAAGCTTCCGTGAATCGAGCCATGGAGACGAAGGTCCCTCAGACAGTGCAACAGGCACTTGCGGTGGCCCTACGCCCCTTACGGAAACAACTGGAGGGTTTTGCGAAACGCCACGGATGCGATAAGAAGAGAAAAGAAAAGCAAGCAGCCTCTTCTTCTTCCGCCGCAGGTTCGGCCGAGCAGACGCAATGGCCGCATGCGCAATCCTTGGTTTCCCTACCCGCAAGAGGGGCATCGGACCAGCCCCATGCAGGTGGTAAGGCGAGAAATAAAAGGCCGATTCCGACGGACACTGATACCACCACCACCAATACAGATACCAACACGGACACTGACACCTCAGTGGAGCAACCTCCCCCTCCCAAAAAGGCTAAGGTTATCCCCAAAACGGCGGAGGACAAGGTTGCCAAAACCTTTACCTTTGACCCTTCGGACATAGTACACCCGCGATCTTCGGACTGGGTCCCGCCGCAAGAGGTTTCAGAATACCTTCATGAGAACCTCAGGAAAAGCTTCGATAGAGAGGTCCGTAACTGGTTACGGTCAGAGTGTCCATGTCCAGATATCCTGGATGGTGTGGCTGACACCCCGAAAATAGATGCCAGCATGTTAACCTTTTTGAAGAAGTTTTCGAAGGACCCCAAACGGGGGTTAGACCGGGCTTTGCGGGGATGCCAAGATAAAATGCTTGACGTTGTGGGGCCCCTGGCGAAAATCCTGGAGATGGCCCTGGTGGCCAAGGAAGGGGCGACTCCTGTGGATCCGGACATCTTGGCAGGCTGGGCTCAGCGCACTATTTGCTTGGTAGGCAATGCGAACTGTGCAATCTCTTCGGAGAGGCGCAAGTCTTTGTTGCTCTGGTTAGACAGTAATCTAACTGAACTTGCCGAAGCTGAACCAGGCCCTCTAGCGGGGGGCTTTTTGTTCGGAGACCGTTTCGTCAAAGACGTCACTAAATACGTGGGGACATTCACCGCCTTGGATAAGGCACAGAGTGGAATCAAGTGCGCCCTCAATCAGGGGGTTTTCAACAGGGCCGGGCGAGGCGGGTCGCTCGTCAGGCCGAGGTTTCCAGCAAGGCTCCCAACGAGGAGACTTTGGTCGCGGGCGTGGAGAGTGGAACTCCACCAGCGGTGGCACCTTCTATCCATCCAGAAGGAGGTTTAACAATAGACGTTTCCAGTCGGGAAACAACAGAGCGAACCAGAATACCGGTGAGTGTAACAGATGTCTCTCTACTTCCATTGGGGGGGGGCGCACGCAGCACTGTCTGCCACAGTGGCAAGCCTTAACTCAGGACGCTTGGTTGCTGCAGACCATTCAGGGATTTCAGCTGGAGTTCTACCAGGCGCGGTTCGTCCATTGGGGCGTGGGGGCATAGCCCCCCCTGCCCAACGCCGCCCGCAGCTCCCTCATGACAATCATGTCAATTAATCAACATGATGTCAGACCGCCGGGCGGGCGTCATGTTGATTCATTGACATGATGGTACAGACGGCAACACAAGTATGCATGCGTGGGGACCGAGGGTGAATTTTTACCCGTGCCCACGCATGCGCACTTGTGTTTTGGCGGCGTTGCGCATGCCCATAAGGAGCCCTAATGGGCGTGCTGCGGGCGAGAGGGTACCTGTGCCCCTGGCGCTAGGATTGGCCAGAGGCGCTGTGAGCCTGTGACGTGTGCGGGACCGGCAGCAAGGTGAGAGTGTGTTTTTCGGTGTTTAGCTTGCACAAATGACTTGCGATAGTTCAGTGTTAAAGCATCTGCTGCAGAAATGTGTAAATACATGAATGATGGATGGATGCAGGGTGGGTGCATTAATGATTGTTCGGTGGATGGGTGGGTGGGTGGGTGCATGGATGGAGGCATGCATGATGGGTGGATGGATGCATACATGATGGATGCAGGATAAATGGGTGGGTGGATGGGTGGATGCATGAATGAATGATGTATGGATGCAGGATGGATGGGTGGATGGATGGGTGGATGCATGCATGATGGGTGGATGCATGATGGATGGATGGGTGGATGGATGGATGGATGCATGAATGATGTATGGATGGATGCATGGATGCATGCATGATGGGTGGATGCATGATGGATGGATGGATGGGTGGATGGATGGGTGGATGGATGGATGGGTGAGTGCATGAATGAATGATGTATGGATGCAGGATGGGTGGGTGGATGGATGGGTGGATGCATGAATGATGTATGGGTGGATGCATGCATGATGGGTGGATGCATGATGGATGGATGGGTGGATGGATGGGTGCATGAATGAATGATGTATGGATGCAGGATGGTTGGGTGGATGGATGGATGGGTGGATGCATGAATGATGTATGGATGGATGCAAGCATGATGGGTGGATGCATGATGGATGGATGGGTGGATGCATGAATGATGGATGGATGGGTGGGTGAATGGATGGATGCATGAATGATGTATGGATGGATGCTTGCATGATGGGTGGATGCATGATGGATGGATGGGTGGGTGCATTAATGAATGATGTATGGATGCAGGATGGGTGGGTGGATGGATGGGTGGATGCATGAATGGTGTATGGATGGATGCATGCATGATGGATTAATGCATGATGGATGGATGGGTGGGTGGATGGATGGGTGGGTGCATGAATGATGTATGGATGCAGGATGGTTGGGTGGATGGATGGGTGGATGCATGAATGATGTATGGATGCATGCATACATGATGGGCGGATGCATGATGGATGGGTGGATGCATGAATGAATGATGTATGCAGGGTGGGTGGGTGGATGGATGGGTGGATGCATGAATGATGTAAGGATGGATGCAAGGTGGTTCGGGCTCGCTCACTGCGCTCGATCGCTGTGGTGCAATATGCAAATTAGTTTACGCCTCACCACTTTCAAATGTCACCAGCCGCCCCTGAGTTCTACTCTCACCCGGCGCAAGCGTCCCCCCCGCCACCTCTCCATTTTTCCTAACTAGATCACAATTTCATAGACGAAGAGGTGGCAGACTTGCTGAAGAAGGGCGCGATTGCTCTATGTCAGAGAGGCCCTTGCGGTTTCTCCAGCAATGTCTTTATTGTCCAGAAGAAAGGGGGTGGCAACAGGTTAGTGCTCAACCTCAAAGAGTTCAACCAGTACCTGACTTACAACCACTTCAAAATGGAAGGTATTCATTTGTTAGCAGATTTGTTGCAAGAAAAAGATTGGTTGGTCCGTCAGTTTCTCTGAAACGGCCAATGCTACGAATAGTTGGCCCTTCCTTTCGGTCTCTCCTCGGCTCCCTGGTGCTTCACCAAAGTGATGAAACCGGTGGTAGCCTATCTCAGAGAAAGAGGAGTGCGACTGATCATTTATCTAGACGATATTCTGATCATGGCGCAGGACCAGTCCGTCCTACAGCAGCAGTTAACCATGACTACTTCGCTGCTCCAGGACTTAGGGTTCGTGATAAATCTAAAGAAGTCGGTGATGGTCCCGACACAGGTGATAGAATTCCTGGGGTTCACGATAAACTCCCAGACAGCGCAACTGTGTCTGCCCCAAGCGAAATTGAGGGATTTGAAAAAGGAGATTGAGAAGTTGCTGGACAAGCAAATGGTCACGCTGAGGACGCTGGCCAGAGTAGTGGGGATATTGGCGTCGTCTATTCAGGCGATATTCCCGGGGCCCCTGCATTACAGGGCCCTCCAGCGTCTGAAGATCAAGCATCTTCAGAGGGGACTCTCGTACACGGACTCTGTTTCCCTTTCATAGGAGGTCCGAACCGAGCTTCAGTGGTGGCTAGGCCACGTGGACGCCTGGAACGGCAGGGCGATCTTCGGATCACAACCAGAGGTGATAATCGAGTCAGACGCCAGCAGGTGGGGCTGGGGGGCGCGCTGTGGAGAGGTTTCCACAGGCGGCAGACGGTCAACGCAAGAGCTCGAACTTCACATAAATTGTTTAGAACTGCTAGCGGGGTCGTTTGCGATTCGCACGTTATCTCCGAGGCAGACATCTTGTTGCATCCTCCTCCGTTTGGACAACGTGTCCGCGGTGAGGTATATCAACAAGTTGGGCGGCACGAGGTCGTCACTTCTAGTCCAAATAGCCAAAGACTTTTGGCACTATTGCCTCCAGAATCAAATCTCGGTAATAGCAGAGTACATTCCAGGCCAGGCCAACCAGGTGGCGGACTGGAATTCCAGACATTTAAGGGATTACAGCGACTGGAAGCTGTTTCCCCAAGTATTCCACTGGCTACAAACGATTTGGGGTCCTTTTCAGACGGACCTGTTCGCCTCCAGATTGACTTATCAGACTCCCCGATTCTTCAGCTGGAGACCGGACCCGATAGCGGCAGCGACCGATGCCTTTGTGCAGGATTGGTCTCAGGGGATTCAGTATGCCTTTCCCCCGTTCTTGTTGATTACCAGGGTGATGACTCAAGTGATCAGACAAAGGGCGGAAATAGTCATGGTGACTCCGTGGTGGACGTCACAAGCATGGTTTCCCACGTTGTTGCAGTGGAGTCGCGATCGTCCACGGTTACTACCGGACTCGAAGTGGTTGTTGCAGGGCCCTCGTCAGGAGCAGCATCCATTGCTGTTGGAGGGCAGGCTATCGCTGATGGCAAGGAGGCTTTCCGGGAACATCAAGCAGGCATGGGCACCTTCCACCAGGAAACGTTATTCCGCAGCCTGGAAGAACTGGGTGGATTGGTGCGTGGGACGGCACCTAGATCCCGTGGAATTTTCAGTCGGAGAAAGCTGCCGACGGTTTAGCGTACCGTTCGGTCAATAATTTTCGTTCCGCTATCTCGGCGGGGCATGCTAAGGTAGACGGGAAACCGGAAGGCATGCACCCGGTGGTTTGCAAGTTATTGAAAGGAATCAGGGTGGCTAACCTTCCCAAACCCAAGTATACCGGGTTATGGGACGTTTCTTTAGTGATCTCGTTATTTAACTAATGGCCGACCAATGCTCTTCTGTCTAGAAAACAATTGTCGGCGAAATTGGCCATGTTGCTTTGCTTATCGTCTTGCAAAAGATCTTCAGATGTGAGAGCACTCGACGTAACAGGTAGAGTGTTTACCCTGGAAGGGGTTTCTTTCCATATTACAGGTCGTACTAAAACATTGTCTCGACATATTTCTTACCATTCTTTCCCTGACAATGTAAAATTATGTGTGGTCCAATGTTTGAAGACTTACGAGGAATGTACCAAGGCCTTGCGGCCTCAGGGCTGTACTCAGTTGTTGATTGCGATCCAAAAGCCCTTTAAGCCTGTGGTAGCTGCCACTATTGCCAGATGGCTTCGCTTCATTATGAAAGAAGCCGGTGTTGATACACAGATCTTTGGTGCTCATTCAGTGAGAGGCGCTATGGCGTCGAAATCATATGGTTTGGGTTCAACTATCTAAGATATAATGCGTTGTGCAGATTGGTCTTCTGAATCAACGTTTAAAACGTTTTATTATAAGCCGGTGGGAGATATTACTTCAGTGGTATTTAATCAGCGTTAAACTAGCATAATCTGAAGCCTCCGGTCCTGTAATAGAATCAAAAATTTCTTAGAATTCGCGACAAGAATTTTAAATTTTATTAAGGACATGGAGGCGAGGATTATCCCACCCGGCTTAATGTACAGTATGTAATAAGCTTGCCCACCCTATTATTCACTGATTACGGTGGTGTTATTCCTTTAATTCAGGATCTGATAAGAAGTCGGATTGAACGACGATGGATGTCAGGATGTTGACCTACAGATGTTCTTCCACGTTGGAGGAGTTGTGAATGTTCAAGTTTCGTTGGACTTGTTTCGCCTCAAAGAAAGAGAATGATGGGAGCACGCAAGGGGTTCTTATGGACTATGGGGGTGTGCCTATACTCATGTGTACTCATGGGAAATGAAGTTTGTTTTACTGTTTTTTGTGAATATACATTTTCATTGGCTGCTGTGTTTTATGCAGTAAAGATTGAGAAGCATAATCCTCGCCTCCGTGTCCCTAATAGAATTGAAAATTCTTGTCGCGAATGCTAGCAAATTTTTGACTCTTTCCTAGGTTTCCTCACACAGACAATAGCCAAATTCCCAAATGGACTCACATATGTAGGAGGCGACTTTAATGCAGTCTTAGACCCTGTTGCTGACTCAACTGGTGCTCTGTCAGTGGCTGTCCTGCCAAATATCATAAGATATGGGGCAAATGGTGGGGGGATGCGGTCTCGATTGGTTGTCTTAATGACAATGCAGTACTGCTTGACTGGCTGACTTGGTGGCCTTATAGAGGAACTGTGCTAACTGAGCAAGATGCATTTATATATTACGGATGGTGATGTAATAATTGATGTGATTTTCAAACGTGTTATACTGTTACAAAACTCAAAGTCGTTTATCAAAAAAAATCTTACATGCAACACAGATTAACTATTCCATATTACTGTAACAGTACAATACCAGAGCTCCCAAGCAAGCAAGTGTTTTAGAGCAGACTAGAATATCTTTTTAGCTTTAATGCACATTACCGAAAAATATGATTCTATAATAGCACAACAATATGGTTCTATAGTCTTTGGATTACTGTATCTTGAAGACATAACTTAAACGCACAAGGATCATTAAAAATAATAATACAACTGGCAAGAATAGAAAGAAAAATGCTCTGGCAAAGTAAAATATTGGCCTTCCTATGTGCCCATTGGCCTAAAAGAAATTTTCTACTCTTTTTAGCCTATGAGCACATGTGATCAGGCAAATTTCATCATTCACAGTGAAAGAGAGGCAATAAAGTGGGCTACCCCATTGCCTCATATGTGTTAATTAGTTGGGGGAGCAAAATGTGAATAACAGTTAACAGTCCAGTGAAGGAAGAGGGCTGATTCACAACTCCTCAATGTTTGTACTGAAGTTTTAACGTGTTCTTTTTTGCTTACATGAGTCTGTAATAAATTAAACCTTTGGGCCAGACCTAAAAAAGATATTATATTGTACAGAAAGGTACCCTTGATGGGACTTGCTACATTGACCCTGTTCAGAGTTAGTTGGTGTTTTCATGTCCCCTTGCAGACCCCTGTTTGCACAGGGGTGTAATTCTGAGTTTAGAGACATTTACTACTTGAGGTAATTAGCTAGTACGTTAAATACCCTGGCCTTCGTTATATTTCAGAAAAGGGGGTGGTGATGAACAGAGTGTCTGAATTAAGCAGACCACTCTTACCCAGTCCAAAGATCAGGGCTTGATCCATCACCGTTATTTATCTCACTGCACCATCCCAGTTCATAACCTGGCTATATGCAAATCAGTCTGTCCCTGGCCCAGTGCATCATGGGAACAGGGCAGACTAAACTACCAAGCCAATTCTTCACCAGAAAGGAGACAAGCTACCGGGGACCGGTTTCTGGCATTTCAGCCGTCTTCGGCCCGGCTTGCTTGAATCCTGATGGTGCAGTGAGAAAGGGACTCATGTCTGAGTATACCCTGCCACACCTATAGTGGCCAAAAACGATTCAGAAAAGGGGGTGGTGATGAACAGAGTGTCTGAATTAAGCAGACCACTCTTACCCAGTCCAAAGATCAGGGCTTGATCCATCACCGTTATTTATCTCACTGCACCATCCCAGTTCAGAACCTGGCTATATGCAAATCAGTCTGTCCCTGGCCCAGTGCATCATGGGAACAGGGCAGACTAAACTACCAAGCCAATTCTTCACCAGAAAGGAGACAAGCTACCGGGGACCGGTTTCTGGCATTTCCGCCGTCTTCGGCCCGGCTTGCTTGAATCCTGATGGTGCTTGTTTCCTTCCCAGTATAAGAATTGGCTTGGTAGTTTGGTCTGCCCTGTTCCCATGATGCACTGGGCCAGGGTCAGACTAATTTGCATATAGCCAAGTTCTGAGCTGGGATGGTGCAGTGAGCTAAAAAACGGTGATGGATAAAGCCCTGATCTTTGGACTGGGTAAGAGTGGTCTGCTTAATTCAGACACTCTGTTCATCACCACCCCCTTTTCTGAATCATCTTCGTTATATTTCAGCAGGTCAAAACAGTGGAATTTAACATGGAAAAATAGTATGGTATTTACTGTAACATGCAGATTTTGGTGCTCTAGGCACCAAAATCCACGTTACTCCTCATTAATCACGCTCAGAAAATGATGAACCTCGGTGTATCAGATTTTATTGAGTGTAATAAATAGAACATAATTCATCCAACCAAATCGGAACTAGGGCCATTGTTGTGGATGAACTGCAGCCATACAAACTGCTGTTTCGAGCTGTCCAATAATTTAGCCATTATCACTTTTGGGAGAAAGAGTGCACTTTCAGGGTGCATATCCTCAGTTGAACTCTATCATATACCCTTTATTTAACACGGGATGCTATTTAGGTGTTATCACTTTCCACTAATTGTAAACAAGGTGTTCCTTTATTTGAGACCTATGTACATGAAGTTATTTGAAGTAAGACAACCAAAGTACTGACCCGCATTTTCAATAAATACAATCTGCCATTTTTGTACTCGATAAGGAGCTTGGGGATTGAAGTATTGCATGGTTCAGAGTAAACAGACAAGAGTTGAAGTAAAAAGGTGATTTATTTATCTCGGACGTGGGGTACTCCACCAACTTAATAAGACACTAGCGGCTAGATTCATCAATGTCCCGATTTGCGAGTCCTTAATAGCGATTATTAAGGAATCGCTATTAAGGACTTGCAAATCGGGATTCATGTAGAAATCGCAAAATAAATTGCGATTCTTACAGCCTCCTTATTTGCGATTAGCAAATTGCTAATCGCAAATAAGGAATGACTCCCCATTCATTCCTATGGGCATGTCAGAAATCACACTAGGGGAAACAGAAATATTAATTTTCTTATGATTTAAGGCAAAAAGTGCCAAGAAATAACAAAGTGCCAATTATAATCAATGCTTTCAGTTGACTCGGACCTAGGTGTGTTTAGGCTGACAACAAATGAACAAAACCTAATAGGGAGATTGGTCAAATGGGGCATGGTATTTTTTCTGGAAGTCAAATTCCTACTAGCTGTGGAATTAGGACATCAGTAAAGATCCCTCAAAGGCAGACAGATCAAATCTGTCCACTCCAGCAGAAGCCTTCAGCTTTGGCTTCAAAAGCGACTAGTGGAACAACACTGTTTTTTCCAGACATGAGGTTGCTTCAGTACTGGGGCATCTATGCAGCCTCGTCCTGTCAACAAAGAGTACGTTAGGACATCTTATGCAGTCCATGAGTCAAACGCCAATGAGGGATCTACAGGATAGGATACTTCTTTTCAGCAGTCACATAGTCTTGAACTTCCCTGCAGATGATTGATAAGTATTTTACTTGATTTTAGTTGTGGCTTGAGACAGGTTACATACATTTCAAAGCACTACAACAACTTGAGGATAGTTTCTTCAGTTTCCAGTTTCTCTACACATTACTTATTGCCAGAGAGTCTTGATTTCTTGTTGCGCAGCGCTGCCAGGGATCAGTAATAGACTCAGGCTTGTGAAAGATAAGCTTTTTCTTAGTTGCGCAAGATTCATTTGACTTATCTCTCATCCATGCGGTTTCTTCTTTCTTGTTTCCTCTGATCATAATACTGGCAGCACATAGGTGTAGTGCAGTGGGTTCTTTACGCGAGGTGTAGCTCAAGCTGTGTTAGATGGTTTCTTCTCCGGTCTAGTCAGCAGAAAACGTTGCCAAAATGTTGTAAATAGGATGGTGATAGATGACAGGATACTTCTAGTTGATTACATGTAGATTTATTGTAGGACACAGCTGAGTACACAACCTCGCCAGCTGACCAGACCATCAACTGACACAGGTAGAACACTCTGGTAGAGGTTAGAACATTCACAGGTATTCAGGAAGGCTGAGAAGGTGAAAACACTAATGAAGGGCTAAAGACTACTGTCAGCCATATTACAAGAAGAATCAATGTACAACAAAGGGCAAACCGGCAATTCCTAGCTGGCTAAGTCGTGCCTTTAGCTGGAAACTTCTGTGCTTTGTTCTAGTCCTACGGGTTTGATCTAGTGCTACAGGGGCCAAACAAAAATAAGAAAACTCCACTTTTTCAAGATGCTGAAAAAATCACTCATGATAACTTCCACAGCTCTCATGCTTCCATGGAAGATGCTAAGGGTCCAGGCCTCTGTTTCCTAGAGGGGTCCAGTGCAGTTTACTCCCAACAAGGCAGCTGGTTATCCCACAAAGATGGTACACTTCTTTAGCCTTTTTTGTCTCTGAGACATTGCCCGTGGTAAAAGCAGAGAGCAGGACAACTCTAGAAGAAGAGAGAGGGACAACCACAGATTTCTTCACTAGTATTTCTAGACAAAAGTCTTTCTTTTGATTCTTACCCAGGTCCAGTGGTGTTCTGATGAGCTGGTGGTGCGTTGTCGTTTTTATCCTGTGCACTAGAGCAGTGACTTGTGACATTCCAACTGTGCTGTATTCCCACCATCAGCCATTCAAGTTTTGCTGCAGGTTCTGTCTTGTCTGCCTGTAAACTATCCTGGAATCCGTTGTTCAAAATGAAATACATCTGGCTCCTCTGTTAACAATTCTTAGACTCCATCTTGGCCCACCCCATGGAAATCAGGAAGAAACCTTTTGATTAATCTGGAAATGGGTTACTCCCCTACTGGGAGCAGAGACAAATGTCTCAGAGTGTTTATCTGTTAAAAGGTCTCCTGCACAACTCAGTTTTGACCCTTTTTTGCAATCTTTTTCTCTCCACTCTCAACTTTCACATTCTCAGCTAAGTGATAGTAATTACTCCTTACCAGCCTTTCTGCTCTCTGAATCAAGATTTTCCCTGGAAGACAGTGTTTTCAAACCTTAACAAACGTTAGTCCATGTTTCGATGGAAGTCCAGCAGAATTGAATGTATTACTGTGGGAGCCATCATGCAATACAAAGTATCATTTTATAAAGTTACTGTCCCACTATAGTTTCCAAAATCTATCTTTACCAGTGAATAAGAAATTGTTATCAATATTAACAAGCATTTGCAATGCAATAGGTCTCCCATTTACTTGAGTTTAAGCTACTGGCATTGTAAATGACAAATCCTTTTATTTATGTATTGAAAACCAAAACATAAATAAAAGTAATTGTCATTTACAGTGCCAATAGCTCAAACTTGCATAAATGCTAGACTTATTGCATTGCAAATGCTTGTTTACTTATCAATCAATCAATCAATCAATCAATGCATTTATAAAGCGCACTACATACCCGTGAGGGTCTCAAGGCGCTGGGAGGGAGGAGGCGGGGTGGGGGAGCTGCTACTGGTCGAAGAGCCAGGTCTTGAGGAGTCTTCTGAAGGCCAGCAGGTCCTGGGTCTGTCGTAGGTTGGTAGGGAGAGTGTTCCATGTCTTGGCAGAGAGGTAGGAGAAGGATCTTCCGCCGGCGGTGGTTTTCCAGATGCGAGGAACTGTGGCGAGGGCGAGGTTGGCAGTGCGGAGGCAGCGGGTGGGGGTGTAGAAGCTGAGACGGTCGTTGAGGTATGCTGGTACGGCATTGTGAAGGGTTTTGTGAGCGTGGATGAGGAGTTTGATGGTGATCCTTTTGTTGACTGGGAGCAAGTGCAGGCCTCTCAGGTGGGGTGTGATGTGGCTGTGTCGGGGGATGCCAAGGATCAGTCATGCCGAGGCGTTCTGGATTCGTTGCAGTCGTCTCAGGAGCTTGGTTGTTGTTCCTGAGTAGAGGGCGTTCCCGTAGTCGAGTCTGCTGGTGACGAGGGCCTGGGTGGCGTTTTTTCTCGTGTCAAAGGGGATCCATTTGAAGATCCTGCGGAGCATGCGGAGGGTGTTGAAGCAGGACGCGGAGACGGCGTTGACTTGCTTTGTCATGGAGAGGGCGGAGTTGAGTATGACCCCCAGGTTGCGTGCGTGGTCAGTGGGTTCTGGGGCTGTGCCTAGCGATGTGGGCCACCAGGAGTCCTCCCAGGCTGATGGGGTGGGCCCGAGGATGAGGACCTCCGTCTTGTCTGAGTTTAGCTACAGCCTGAGTTTAGCTTCAGCCTGCTGTCCTTCATCCATTCGGCGACGGCCTTCATTCTTCTGTGGAGGTTGGCTTTGGCGGTGTGGGGGGGTCTTATGCGTTATCATATGGTTTCTGCATGCCGCAGTCTCACGCGGAAGTCCTGCGCCGCCGCCATGTTAACCCCAACCGCCAGCGTTTCCTGTGTCTGCTTCCAAATAACCCACTTGGTTTTAAGCAAAAACACAGCAAATGCTGTCAAAATAAATTCAAAAAAAATTATTTTTATTTTGTAGAGCAAAAATAGTCGCCTTGTTGACCGAGAAGCTGTTGATAGGTCAAAAGAGGCCTCCAGATTTCAGATGCATTGCTGTACACATTTTATAATGTCAGATTGACGTGAGGCAATACCACAACATGGCGGCGTTCTTAGTCGCCCCAGTGTCAGCATTGGGGTTTATTCTCCAGTGCTTCTTTAAAGATTGCAGGACAGGTCCTGCCTTTATTTAAATACTAGCAGCCCGTCCCGACGTTGCCCGGGTATGAATTGCTGCCGGCCAGTAGTATATTGTTTTGTAGGATTTCGTTTTGATAGAATTTCTTATCTGTGTCAGGCCTGTGAAACGCTCCGATTCACAGTGCACTGCTGATGCATTTAAGAGTGCGCGTTCAGTAGTGTGTAAACTCGAGTTTCCCTACTTTATTTTTCCTTGCAATATTATATAGCGCGACCTCGACAACATGGCATGAGCACAATTTACATTACAGAAGAACACATTAATTTGTGGTAGGCACGGGGAGACAAAGCGATTTGCCTGAAATCACAGGATGTTGAGCTGATGCAGAGATTCGAACGTAGCTCCCCAGCTCTAAAGTTCGCAATTCTAGAACTTGTGGCGGGAGGGGTGTCTAAAAGTGTATGTCGGTGCGGGCCATCAATGAGAGAGACCTGTGCATTTTTCAAATGGGTGGTGAAAAAATATGAGTATGTGGCTGGAGATGTGGGCCGCCGTGCCACCAATGTACTCACAGGGAGAGGGTAAACACTCATTATTCCGCAACTTTCTTTCCGCATACCATCACTCCGCATACTTTCATTACGAAAGTACAATGACTCCGCAATGTCAGTATAACGCATGGAATTACATTTTATATGCTTTTACCACGCATAGATTTCCAACGAAATTCGTTGTAAATGCATGAATGGTAAAAGCATTTATTTTTAAATGTTTGGATAAGGTAAGCATGGGTATAGGGGTATATGTTTTGGGGTACTGAGGTATATGTTTTGGGGTGTTTGGGTATTTTAAGGGTTCAGATATAGTTTTGGGTTATGGGGTACAGGCGTAGTTTTAGGGTTTAGGGGGGTATAGGGGTATTTTTAGGGTTCAGGGGTAGGTTTGGGTTTTGGGGTACAGGGGTATTTTAAGGGCTCAGGGCTAGGTTTGGGTTTTGGGGTAAGGGGGTATTTTAGGGTTCAGGGGAAGGTTTTGGGGTACAAGGTTATTTTTAGGGCTCAGGGGTAGGTTTGGGTTTTGGTGTACAGGGGTATTTTAAGAGTTTAGGGCTAGGTTTGGGTGTTGGGATACAGGGGTATTTTAGGGTTCAGGGGTAGGTTTGAGTTTTGGGGTACAGGGGTATTTTTAGGGTTCAGGACTAGGTTTGGGTTTTGGGGTACAGGGGTATTTTTAGGGTTCAGGGGTACGTTTGGGTTTTGAGGTACCGGGGTATTTATAGGGTTCAGGGCTAGGTTTGGATTTTGGGGTACAGGGGTATTTTTAGGGTTTAGGGATAGGTTTGGGTTTTGGGGTACAGGGTATATTTATAGGGTTAAGATGGGTTAGTGTCTAAGGGTGTTGGGGTATTTTAAGGAGTAACGGTGGGTTATGATTATGGGGTGCAGGGGTATTTAAAGAGAGCAGGGTGGGATTAGATTTTAGGGTGTAAAGGGTAATAAAATAAAATAATAAATAAAAATAATATAAATAATGCAATTTAAAAGAATAAATGTTTTAATTAAATTTAAAAAATGTGTATATATATTACCTACTGGCGACAGCCAGTAGGTATATATAGTTAGGACCTAGCTACTAGGAAAAAAGGGGGGTCCCAAAACGTGTTTTCCCCATGTTAATTTCCATAGGACAAATAGACAAGGCTACAGCCCGAACCGCTGAATGGAATTACACCAAACTTTGCAAAATTGTAGGGACTGCTGGTACGCAGAAATGCCTTTTATATATTTGGTGAAAATTGCTCCAGTGGTTTTTATGAAAATTAACTTCAAAAACACATATATATCTGGGCGGAGCCTAACCACACATCTCATCGTGAGATCTGATTGGCTGTCAGCACTTCATCCAAGAAGTGTTGGCAGCCATCTTGGGACCAATATACATGATAGCACCTCATTAAAAAGCATTGTAGTTAATAGTTACATTATAAATCATTTGTTGATGGTACCCTACTCATTTTAGGAATTGTGGTGTGTTCTAAGGTGATTTTACCATGTGAAAATTCCTTCTGCTGGGATATCATGAATCATGTTTGAAAGAAAACTATTATCTCATGCTTTTCCCACAGTGGTTTGGAAGGGGATCTATAAGCTAAACTGAAAGCATATTTTCTGTAAATACACATTATCTTTCTCAGTCATGTGAGAATGAAGTCTGGCATTCTCAGTAAAACATGTACATACAACAAGGACAGAGACTGTCAGTTGATTACTTTGTGTTCTACTGCAGCCTCCTAGAGTGTTCTAAATAACAACTAGAGCGCTAACAGTCCTACTTATTACAAAGGTATGGCACACCTGAAGCCATCTTGATTGGAATAAAGTGGTAACTCTTAAAACATTTAATTTAAAAAGAAACAAAATGAGGGGGCTCATTTTGCCATAGAAAGTATGATTAGTGCTTCAGAAAGAAAAATTAGGGCTCATTTTGAGTGACTTCTCAAATTCTCTTCTATTTCATTTCAAAAATTCTGACATGCAGACTGAAACATGCACTTTGAACACCAGCAGCAGACTTCCCCGGTGAGCAGTAGCTTTACTACAGTGATCTAATGAGCAACTAGAGTGCTAACATTCAGAATTTATGGCAAATGTGTGACACATCTGAATGCCTTCTTGATGGAACCAAAGTAAACAAGCATTGAAAATGCAATAGATCTCGCCCTCGTTTTAGTTAAAGCCATTCTGTTTGTAATCAGGTGGCTTTTTAGCTCTGCTTTTATTAGTGTTTTTAAAACTTTCATGTAAATAACATGCATATGTATGCATATATGTATATATATGCATGCATTTGTATTTGTATTTATATAGATATGCAGATTATATATGTTTATATATGTATGTATATATATACACATACATATATATATAAATGCATATGCATATATATGCATATATATATGTGAATATGTGTGCGTGTAGAGAGAGGTAGAGAGATAGAGGTGTAGAGGTAGAGAGGTAGAGGTAGAGAGGTAGAGACTAGTAGAGAGGTAGAGACTAGTAGAGAGAGGTAGAGAGTAGAGAGTGAGTAATAGAGAGTAGAGAGTGAGTAGTAGAGAGTAGTAGAGAGCAGTAGAGAGAGTAGCAGAGAGTGAGTAGTAGAGAGTAGTAGAGTGAATAGTAGAGCAAGTAGTAGATAGTAGTAGAGAGTGAGTAGTAGAGAGTGAGTAGTAGAGAGTAGTAGAGAGTAAGTAGTAGAGTGAGTAGTAGAGAGCAGTAGAGAGTGAGTAGTAGAGAGTAGTAAAGAGTGAGTAGTAGAGAGTAGTAGAGAGTGAGTAGTAGAGAGTAGTAGAGAGTGAGTAGTAGAGTGAGTATTAGGGAGTAGTAGAGAGTGAGTAGTAGAGTGAGTAGTAGAGAGTAGTAGAGCGAGAGTAGTAGAGAGTGAGTAGTAGAGAGTGAGAAGTAGTGTGAGTAGTAGAGAGTGAGTAGTAAAGAGTGAGTAGTAGAGAGAGAGTAGTAGAGAGTGAGTAGTAGAGAGTAGTAGAGAGTGATTAGTAGAGAGTAGTAGATAGTTAGTAGTAGGGAGTGAGTAGTAGAGAGAGAGTAGAAGAGTAGTCGAGAATGAGTAATAGAGACTGAGTATTAGAGAGTAGTAGAGAGTAGTGGAGAATATTTCAAAGTTTGGCACAGCACCACTTGCACAATAAGTCCAATCAAATCATATCACTTAGAGTCCTTATTGAAGCGCTGAATCTTGGTGTATATTCAAATGCTTTTATTTTCCTTAAATTTATGTACCACAGCCAGCCGACGCGTTTCGTTCTGTACAACAGAATTTCTTCAGGGCGTTCTTATTTCCTTCAAGTTATGTCGGTATCCTGTTGTCATATAACTAGATACTTCTTCCAAATGTTAGACGAGACGTAAGTACATTCTTATTCAAAGTGACTAGGTATCAATTTTACCCACACAATTCGGGCAGACTTGAGTAATTTATAGCATCCTCAAAGTCAGTCTTTCAAAAATTCCAAAGCATAGGACATGATAATCCAAATCCAAATGTTTCTCAAAAAAAGTCATTTTCAATCGTTCGGAATATCGGCGAATGCAAGGGGAATTAGTCCCCCCTCTGCAAACGCGCTAGTGGCCTGCGTTGCAGAGAGGTGTAAAAAGGGGCATAGCCTCATTACACCTCTGCAATGCAGCCCCCTGGCGCATACTGGAGGTTCCAGGTGGGCTAGTTGGCCCCCAGGGACCCCCAGTATGCAAGGGGAATTAGTTCCCCCTCTTCAAACATGCACGGGGGCTGCGTTGCAGAGAGGTGTAAAAATGGGCGTGGCTTCATTACACCTCTCTGCAATGCAGTCCCCAGGCGCATACTGGAGATTCCTGGTGGGCTTTCAGGTCTTATATAGTTAGGAATTAGCATTAAAAAAAACTTTGAAATTCATTGAAAAAAACATAGGTTTCAGGCCTTATATAGTTAGGAATTAGCAATAAAAAACCTTGCAAATTCACTGAAAAAACCATAGGTTTCAGGCCTTATATAGTTAGGAATTAGCATTTAAAAAACTTTTGAAATTCACTGAAAAAACCATAAGTTTCAGGCCCTATATAGTTAGGAATTAGCATTTAAAAAACCTCTAAAATTCACTCAAAAAACTATAAGTTTTAGGGGTGTTATAGTTAGCTGGACATTTCACTCATACAAAACCATTGAAATTGCTCCTATACAGTTAGTTGTACTAACTATATTTCGCGCACCCGCAATCCACTGCTGATGATGTAACATATTACATCATTCATGACATGGTCAGTGACATTACTGATGGCATCTCAAAAGTGTTAGTGCGGATACCTCCGTGTGTGCCGATTCCTTTTGGGGCAACTCGTGTGTTTGATATATATATAAATAGCACTGGAAAAGGGGTTACACTGCATGGAAGCAAAGAAATCGACAAAGCCAACGTGGAACCACATAGACCATAAAGCACCAAAAACTTAAAATTGAACTTACCACTAGAGGGATTTAAAGTGCGGACAACTGCGTGGTCTCCACACGTGACTTTGATGGCTAGGCTCACCTTTGAAAAAGTGCACTGGATGCACGAAACGCGTCAGGACTGCCTGCAGCTAACAAATAAAGAACTCAAACTACAGTGAAACGAGCGCGGCTCATCTCTTTCTTTCACAGAAGAAGGTATTGTGCATATATATATATATATATATATATATATATATATATATGTAACAATCCCTGCCACCTCTCGCCCGGAGCCCAGTCCTGGAAACCGCTGCGCAGGAAGAAGAGAGGAGACCTCAGGTGCAGTGAGCAATACTTCTTTATTGTTTCCTCGAGGAAGCGGCACACCACAGCATGACGTTTCGGCCTACACAGAGGCCTTGATCACATCAAAAATATATATAAATAAATACACATATATACAAACATGTATTTGATGTTTTAATAATGTACTTTTACAATGTATATGAATTTACCACACATGCATTTGCGTTATAATGGCATGCGTGATAAAGTCATATGCGTTGTAAAAGTTTTAGAAATTATGTCTTTGCGGAGTAATAGTCCCCCGTTATACAAAATTGCGGAGTGATGGTATGCAGGATGTTGGTTTGCGGAATATCATCACATATTCCCGGAGGAGGGATAGTCCCTTTCTTGCTATTTCCGTGGAGGCGGGCCTTGTGTCCGGATGTGCGTGGCGCGAGGCCTGTGCGCAACAGAAGTGGAAATCTCCAGTGTGCGCTTCAGGCGTCACCGGAGGTTAAGGCGAGATTACATTTCCTGCACAATGCCTGACCTCCATACAGTAAAGCAGGTGCACGTCACTGGGAGCGCAGGGCAAGCACACCCGGAGCTGGAATGCACAGAACCTGGGAAGAAAAAACAATGAAATATTGGGCATAACGCTAGTTTTTTTTCCGTAATCCCGCGCCCCGCACACGCCCACACCCTCAGCACATGCCCACAGCACACGATATGAGACATGGCATGAAGGGCGGAACGTACCACACGCCCCCAGCGTTTGTTACGCCCCCAGCACACGTCCACAGCACAACGCAGACACGCCCACAAGGGTTGGGGGGAGGGTTCAAGTTAAGTGTGGGGATGGATATTGGGGTGACGGTTGTCTTCTCAGAGAATCCACTCAGCGAAATGAAAGAGGTTGGGGTTTGGGACTGACAGCAACTGGTAGAAGCCCTTTGTAATAAGTGGAACACAATTACAAGAGGGGATAAGGAAATGGGAGTGGGGGTGTTATGTAGAGAGAAAGACGCCGGGTCAGACAGAAGAAAGAATAGGATAACAAAGGAAACAAGAAGCAGAGAGAGTGTACGCTTGTCTGTGAGAGAGACAGTGAAAGGGCATCGACCCACAGAGAAACACTGAGGCACCGAGAACAGAAACAGAACAACAGACTGGAGATGGGCAAATAGGGACGTCTCGGGTGAGATAGGGTACGCACCCCTTCTCTATTTGACCTGACCCTCTTTGCGCACCACCAACACAGCTGATGAGCAAAACACAGACCCATTTATCTATGTGTTTTCATATAGCGTACTGAAGTATCAACAAACGAAGAACAAGTACAACACGGACGAGCTGTTGCCATTGCACAAAGGCAGCTTCTTGTTTATATTTGCATCGCACTTTCACTTTAAGTGAAAGCATGATGCAAAAATAAACACGCGCCACCATTTCCAAAGACCCTAATGGAAAAAAAGTGCTTACACGACTGAACAAAGCAGACAGTATAACGCCGCCAGTACACGATCCAGTCCTGATGGACTGGTGAAAAAGGCGACAGGGAGGTAACCAAGATCAATGATTTCCAATTACGAGCCAGCATTTAGCATAAACGATGACGCCAGCCAATCAAACAGATGGGCGTGGCTACAAGTCCACTATTGAAATGTTATCGATTACATGAAGCCTCGCAGAGCGAGGAGCACATGCGTGCTCCAGCGCTAGGTCTGCAAGACTTAAAAAAGCAACTTTGAATGGAATTGTTTTTTTTATTTTATTTTGTTTAATGTATTTTCACAACAAAACTCAAAAGAGAAGCGTACAGACAGAAATGTACAATAAAGTCGGAGCAATATAAAACAGTTGTACAATATGGCATTCTGAGTATCCAGTTAGTACCATCAACCCAATTATAACCAAAAGGTAATTATTAGTCATTGCTAACCACAGTATAATCATGTATCGAGCTTCTGATCGTCTGATTATACAGTATAAGGAAACAATCACATCCCATCATAATCTACTCGCTTCCTTAATCTAAAGGATGAATCAGCAGGTAGTCTTTGAATGGCTGCCAAATATCTTGAGGGCAGAAGGCTAAAGGCAGTAGTGTTACGTAAGTGTCACTAGTTGTATTGCAGTAAATAATTTGAATGGATTTGTTAGTACTGTCCTGTTAAAATTGTGAAAGTGAACTTTTAATCACAACCACAGAAAAGTGCCACTTTACCTTTACAGTGAAAATGCCATTTTGTTGCTGTTCCCACAATGAATATGGTTTTAACATTTTGCATGTCGCACTTATATATATTAAGCAAGCGGTCATGTAGCCTAGATGAGATAACCAACAAACCACAACCGAATGCCAATACTGCTGCTGTTCTAGCGAATTGAATTAGTACAAGATGTACGAAGTAGCCATCAAAATATCTTAAAGCTCATTAGTCGCTTTTTTATTTTTTAATTACCACTTAACCGAATGCCGAATGCCAATACTGTTGCTGTTCTAGCAATTGAATTAGTACAAGATGTACGAAGTAGCCATCAAAACATCTTAAAGCTCATTAGTCGCTTTTTTATTTTATTAACTATCACTTAATTTTTTCACAAAACATTTTCCATTTTTATATATATATATATATATATATATATATATATATATATACTATACTTTTTACAAAAACCCACAAATACTATACAACAATTCACAAATTGCATGACAAATCACATCACACTCGCCATTTCACAGAGACTACATTCATACACATACACAATAATACATTAATATAGACATAAACCAAACATTCAAATTAGACAAAAAACCTTTTTCTTAAGCAAAATTCTGTACACTTTTTACATTAGATGAACTTAATATTATTTGCATAAATCCTCTAATCGATTAAAATATACATTTGGGACATAAAGTAACGTTTGGTTTTATTCTCTGGTCTACGCGTTTCAAACCTCTTTGTTTGAGAGGTTCTCATCAGGACCAAACTCACTATAGAGAAAAGAAGAAAACATAAAAACTAATCAGAAAATGACATTGATTCGAAAGAATATACCATGGCTACACCCGCCGCTTAGCATCAGCGCTTACCTCTAAGAAGAGTCTAATGTCGGACAACTCAGATGGCACGTTTTTTTTTTTTTTTAAATGAATCTAAAGAAAAAAGGATAGTGGGGGTACCGTCAGATATTTGTCTGTGCTTGTACGATTTGTCAGAGCGAATGCGTGTGGATGCGCCAGGCGCAATGATCACTTACATGGAAACTTTAGAAGAGTGGCTGGACGCCGCTGTTGTGGGTCCAAGACCGTCGCTGTTCGGCGGTCTGAAACCAAAAATACAAAAATGCTCAGGAAACCTTTGTGCAAAATCGCTTAGGGAGAAAGCCATGTGGACAGATCGAAGCAGGCAAGCCGCGTTGCTTACCTTGGTTTAGAGCGCTTGACTTTTGCTTTTCTGGAGTTGTAGTCGTATCTAAAAAATTTTAAACGGGGAGGGGGAAATGTGAGTAATGTCCATTTCGAGGAGTCGGTTAAAGGCAAGCCTGTTCGATGGAGTGGTTGTTAGTTCACTTACCGTAGTGAAATCAATCTCCTCCAAATCGTGTTCTCATCAACGGCCAATCGATGTGCCTGATGTTGACGAGAGCGGCGTCCTCTGTTTTATGCAGCATTGTCATTCGGCCGCTAAGGTTGCTGGGACTTGTAGTCGTGGGAGCGCGTGCCGATGTTGCACTTCTTTACATCAAAAACGTTTCATATGTTTTACGCTATTGTTCACAAATGAGGTTTGGTGGTCATGTACATAAATTAAATTAATCCGTTTCCGTATATTTTGTATTATTGTTTTTGATGGCATCGATGTTTTGGCTCAGACTGCGCTTGTGGCCCCAGGGCTGCTGGGATTTGTATTTTATCCTTTCAGAAGCCTCGAAGTTAGTGTGTAACTTCAGTGATACTTGTGGTTGCAGACTGCTGGGTGTGGCTAAGCTATGCCCAGGTAGGAAGGGCTCTTATCCCGCAGGTTTTGCGCATTATGGTGTCTAATGTCAATAGACAAAATTATGTCATTGGGCTCCAATATTGATTTGATGTATGTGCTGGTGCATATTATTTCCATTCAGAAAAGCGAAGGCACAGCTTCTTTTGAAGAACCCCATACCCCTTTTTCCCTATGAATTCTCATTATAAACATGGATGTACTAGAGTGCATGATGATACAGTGTCATATTTACAGCTTATAGATCTCGGATATTTCGTTTAATCCTGACACAGCCGTGTTGAATTTAAATATGAGAAGAGCTTCGCTTTTAGATAATTTTTGTTCTCTATCACCTCCACGAGGATCCAGCTCAACAGTTGGAATCACAGTCCATTTCAAGTATTTTTCTGTGTGTGAATTCCTGGTAAAATGGTTGACGGGAGGAGCTGTTTCTACTTTCTTCCTAATCCGTGACTTATGTTGGCTTATCCTTTGGCGTATTTCTTGGCTTGTTTTTCCGATATAAAGTAATCCACAGGGACAGGTTATAGCATATATCACGAATTTTGTTTTACAATTGGAAAAAGATTTGTGCTTCCAATGTATCCCCTGATGACTAAATAGAGAGCCCTCTACTGTGGTCTCGCAACACAAGCATGTACCACATTTGTGGTGGCCTTTAACCGGTATCAATCCCATTAATTGTCTTCTTGTGGATTTGGGTTCTTTCTTCAATGCTGCCCTTAAAACGTAGTTCGAGATACTACTCTCTTTCTTAAAAGCAAATAGAGGAGTTGATTTGAACTCGTCATCGAGTTTTTTGAGGAGGTGCCAGTTTTGGGTAATTGTTTTTTTCAATAAATTAGAGTCTGGGCAGAAAGTGGTGACACATACTTGTCGTGCCATTGATGATTTCTTTTTTCTTTCCAAAAGTGTCTAACATGGGGTAGATGAGATAAGGCACACCTAGGGTGACATTTCTAATGAAAGAAAATATATTTTTATACATTTCAGAGCTCGTTCCTATGTCTTATGTTACTGGAGACTTTTAAGCTATAGTACTGTGACCTATGTCACAGTGAGAACCACTAGACACCCGAGATGTAACGTTTAAACCACTGGGGTGCTTCCTATGCCACACTACTGTGGCCTTGCTAACAAGTACAACAAGCACTGGCGTTGCCAATAGGTCTCGCAGTAGGAAAGTTGGAGCTATTACAATTGCAAATAACAATGCCTTTTATTTTTGTTTTCATTTTAAAAACATAAAGGGCTTTGTCATTTACAAAACCAATAGCTCCAACTTTCCTACTGCGAGACCTATTGTGCACTGCACAGTGTGGAGTGAGTGGCGTTGCGTGGGTGAGTGGTGTTGCATGTGTGAGTGTTGTTGCATGGGTGAGTGGCGTTGCGTGGGTGAGTGGCGTTGCGTGGGTGAGTGGCGTTGCGTGGGTGAGTGGCGTTGCGTGGGTGAGTTGCGTTGCGTGTGTGAGTGGCATTGCATGGGTGAGTGTGGCGTTGCGTGTGTGAGAGTGGGCTTGCGTGGGTGTGAGTGGCGTTGTGTGTCTGAAAGTGGCGCTGTGTGGGTAAAAGTGGCACTGCGTGGGTGTGAGTGGCGTTGCGTGGGTGAGTGGCGTTGCGGGGGTGAGTGGCGTTGCGTGTGTGAGTGGCGTTGCGTGTGTGAGTGGCGTTGCGTGTGTGAGTGGCGTTGCATGTGTGAGTGGCGTTGCATGTGTGAGTGGCGTTGCATGTGTGAGTGGCGTTGCATGTGAGTGGCGTTGCATGTGTGAGTGGGGTTGCGTGGATGAGTGGGGTTGCCTGGATGAGTGGCGTTGCGTGTGTGAGTGGCGTTGCGTGAGTGAGTTGCGTTGCGTGAGTAAGTTGCGTTGCGTGTGTGAGTGGTGTTGCTTGTGTGAGTGGCGTTGCATGTGTGAGTGGCGTTGCATGTGTGAGTGGCGTTGCATGTGTGAGTGGCGTTGCATGTGTGAGTGGCGTTGCGTGGATGAGTGGCATTGCGTGGATGAGTGGCGTTGCGTGGATGAGTGGCGTTGCGTGGATGAGTGGCGTTGCATGGATGAGTGGCGTTGCATGGATGAGTTGCGTTGCGTGGATGAGTGGCGTTGCGTGGATGAGTGGGGTTGCGTGGGTGAGTTGTGTTGCGTGTGTGAGTGGTGTTGCTTGGGTGAGTGGCGTTGCTTGGGTGAGTGTGGCATTGCGTGGGTGATAGTGGGCTTGCGTGGGTGTGAGTGGCGTTGCGTGTCTGAAAGTGGTGCTGTGTGGGTGAAAGTGGCACTGCGTGGGTGTGAGTGGCTTTGCGTGAGTGAGGGGCGTTGCGTGGGTGAGTGGCGTTGCATGTGTGAGTGGTGTTGCGTGGGTGAGTGGCGTTGCATGTGTGAGTGGCGTTGCGTGGATGAGTGGCGTTGCGTGGATGAGTGGGGTTGCGTGGATGAGTGGGGTTGCGTGGATGAGTAGGGGTTGCGTGGATGAGTTGCGTTGCGTGTGTGAGTGGTGTTGCTTGGGTGAGTGGCGTTGCATGGGTGAGTGTGGTGTTGCGTGGGTGATAGTGGGCTTGCGTGTGTGTGAGTGGCGTTGCGTGTCTGAAAGTGGTGCTGTGTGGGTGAAAGTGGCACAGAGCCTTTGATGTGGCCTGGCGCAGGAGAAATGCTGCTGCTGCTAATTAAATATAAAAAGTGTTTAGGGAGTCACGGCTGCCGAGAGTAACAAGGCAGTGCTGGGAGGGGGGCTGCGCACCAACTGAAGTGCTCTGGTTGCACGGCCTGCGGCCGTGTGAAGTGATAAGCCTTTGAAGTACACAGGCATGCTGTGACGGAGGTGTGAGAGGTCTGGCAGGGAACAGATGGCCTGCCGTGTAGCAGGGGGCGGGGCAGCGCTGGAGAAGCCTGTGGGAGGGTGATTGATGCCTTTGATGTGGGGAGGGAGGAGAGCCTTTTGCGAGCCTTGTGCAGGAGAAATGCTGCCGATGCGCGTGCATGTTTAATCACGTGATTCACGTGAACTTAAAGAAAACCGCGGCTGAAAGCCCGTGGTTTGAAGAGGATTTTGCCGACATGAATTCTCGCTCCGCTCAATGCGCTTGCGCGCATTGATAAGTCGCGAGACCTAAAAAGCTGAAGGTATCAGGCTCATTTTAACTCACGTTTTTACGGGGAAAGTATGCACACGGTGAGACTAATTTACAGTGTCCAAAAGCCACAATAAAAATACCATCAAAAACAATCTAATAAAATAGGGGTGGGAGGGCATAAAATGTCCTTTCTCACAGTAAATTTAGATTTAGATTTGGAAGAGCCAAGTGGATCAGTGCAGCAAATACCGTGACAATCTACCACTGTATCCAAGCACCAACATTTGAAAGTTAATCGTTTACATAATGTGACACGTTCATACGAAGGACAAAGCATCAAACCAATTCAGCAAGTACAATAAACTAGCACTTAACCATGTGTGGGATCACAGAGCACATGCACAAACTTTGAGGAGAACATTCTCTTTAGTATTGGTTAACAACTTCTAAGGCTCTTCCTTTAAGGGTGTAGTCCGTCTCTGTTTGTTTTATCAGCTATTGTTCAGGTTTTGTTTATCAGCTAGCTTTCTTGTTACTAAATGTATATATGGATGAAGATAGTTTTTGTTTATTTTGAAACAATACATTTTCACCACTGTTAAAGCAAAACGTACAGATGACAAGGTCTTTATTGCACAAGGCTATTAAACCATATAAAACTTCCTGAAAAGCTATTTTTGTTTGATTGTTCTGGCCTGGGAGATAGCAGTGGAATTTCACTGTAAGCGACAAGGAAACACTTTAAATCTCAAGTGCTTAATTTTGGATTTTCCTTTCCCGATGAGAGCCTTGCTTTTTTTTCAGTAGGACACACCAAAGTTCTTATATTGATTGCAAATCTACTAGTCCCTCTGTTAAGAAGTAGTTTGCACAATGAAGCGTGTTTACCTTATTTGCTTAGGGATACAGACACATAAAGATTAAAAACACTACCTCCTAGCCACAGCATCAATGCCTCAGATACACTTTTGCAGATTCACCACATCTTCTGAACATGACTTTGTTTAGAAACATCGCAAACGTAATAAAAATCGTTTCCCTATGAGGATTCCTGCACATTTTCAAATTTTCCTTCTGAACCAAAGTCTACAACATAGGTCATGGGTCCCTTGTAATTGATATTTTTTTTATTTATTTAATGCGATTTTATATAGCGCGAACATTACCCTGCTATTTACAAAAAATCCCAATTCTTCATTTTTTGGACTTCTTTTCTTGTAACTTAACCACCTTCTTTTCACTGAAAACATCTAAACATAAATCCTTAGTCAATATTCTAAAATGCCTATGAGAATAAAAAGGCCTTTCATTGAACCGTGATGATTAAAATGTATGCTACCAAGGAATTACCTACAAAAACGTGGTTTAACTCCTCCAACTCCTATATGATGGCTTTTTTTTGTCTCATGAATACAGATATTCATTTACTTCGATTGTCCTCTGCCTCAGTGTAGAATCACCTTGTAAGTATGCCTTGAGCTATCTTCAAAATACCCTGTAGTGTATCGGTGAATTTTATGTATCCTTGAAATTTACCAACAGGTGCTGCAAAAAATCAATTATCAACTAGCATATACAAAACAATATAGGAACCACAATTACTTAATCTCCCATTAGTGCATAAACTGAATTATATAAATATATATATATAACTTGTGCAAACAGACAGTGCAGTTCTCTCTAATGCAAAAAGCTAATTTGATGTGTGAGATCAACACAATACAATATATATATATATATATATATATATATATATATATATATATATATATATAATTATATATACATATATATATATATACGTACACACACATACACACATACATATATACATACACATATACACATAGTGTTGGTCTCAGACATCAAATTAGCTTTTAGCATTAGGGAGAACTATTAAACTGGCTACTCATAAATTCCAGAGTCCATTTTTGTAAACTTTAAACTCGTTCCACTAAACATGAATCTGAGAAGAGCATTGCTTTGCACATGCTACGGCTGGTTTTACCACAGTTACATCAACTTAGGTCAAGGCCGAGGGTAGCTTTGTGACAACAATGTAATGCAAACCTTTGGGGGAGCCAAGCTCGCTGGTGCAGGCATTACTATGTTCTAAACTAAGAACTGCATTACGGTAATCCATTTAAGTACATGTAAGAATATGCTGCGGTGGTGCGATTCCTGAGCTCAGAATACGGATGAAAAATTCAAGTAATTAAAATAATCTAGCAAGCAGTAGAAGTGAACATAGGCTATGCTCTTTTTCACTTGCCATTTCATACCTGATCTTGCTACATTTCTATAATACACCAACACTGCCCACATGTGTTCTGTAAATATTATCAGACAGTAATTTGATAACATTTCCTATTGTGTGCCATATTTCCACAATCATGCTGGTTTATGGGTAACTAGCCAAAACTACTGTGTAGCAGCTAAAACAATTGCTGTTAATAAAAATAATTGTGATATACGTTTTTAGCGAGGGCTTGCTGTTTCACAACTCAAAGGTGCGCATGTTATCGACCCCGACAAAAGGTTATATACAGATGGGCATGAAATGCTGTCTGCCCATATTCAAACATGGCACCCTCAAGTCATACCCGGATCTTGCAGAGCTATCATATTAAAGTATCTTTTATAAAAAATAAACTTCGGGCATGACAGCAAAAGCGTTTATTTGAAACTTAAAGATAATAATTCTTACTATATCAACAATAAAAAAGAAACCACTGCCCAGCCATGGGAAGCCATCCACAAAGAAAAACAACTAGGAGCATGTTAACTAAGTATACACAGAAAAGATACCAGTGAATATTTAAAAGTCCAAACATGTTTATAGAGGCCCATGTTACATTAGAGTAGTTTACTTAGTTTGGTTTGTTACTTTCTTATTTAAGTGCGCAGAGACCAACACAGTAGCCGATACTCTCTCTACTCTACAAATACCACCTAACCCAGCATATATCCTAACATTAAAGAAATAACGTATTTATTATAGTGTGGGGGGGGGGCAACAAACAAAAAAATAGGGCGCGCGAACTTTACAAACTTGAAATAGCAGTGTTTAAGTACATTTTCGTTTCTGAGAATATAAATGAATTTTAAACTACACTTTTATATTTTTAAGTGCCTATCGCATGACAGGCTCAAATCCACTAGCACAAGAGTCATCTGTATTGTACGGATGTTTACAAACATGAATTGCACTGACAACGTGTGGGTAACAAGCTCTGCCACCGAAGTACCAGCTCCTTCCTACATGAGGATCTGTGTCCCTGATGCGACCAGGCACATCTGAGGGCACAATAACCCGCTGCTGCTGCCTCCCTGCTTCCTGTCTCTCACACACCAGCTTCCTTCGTATGGGGAGGAGGTGGAAGACGAAAGGGGGAGGAACACAGAGTACAGCAGAAAAAGCCTACATCAAAACCATGCAACTGTACATAGGGAAACAGATTTAAACACCCACCGCGGCCCTGTAGTAAACACAACCCTATCCTACGGCCCACCGGACCCAGGAAACTACATGTTTATGCGATCATCACATGCACACTGCCCTTGTCTATAGCCCTGAGCTATTCCTCAAAAACAGTCAGCTCTACAAAAACATTTTCATCTAGCGCCGAATGTGTAATCCACAGCACACTGCGAAGGGGTGGGGGAGTGGGAACACCCTTGGATGCTCCCCTCCACCGCCAGCAGCCTGCCTCTCCCTGCGAGCAGCACAAACCCTCCCCGATCTCCTATCGCCTCCCTTTAAATTATAATCCGGAATCATGTCAACCCTGTAACCTTCCCGAGTCACGTGCCCCCAGAACTGTATCCTATGCTAAAATCAGAAGAAAAGGCGACATTCAGATGGCAAGCAGGCATAAAAAGAGGAGCAAAGTTTCTCTTACCCACAGGGATCGCAGCACTTTGTGCACAGCCTCCCCAGTCAAGATCTCAGGCTCCCTGCACCAGTTAATCTGGGAGAAAGGAAAGGCAAACGGAGGGAGGGAGAGGGGGGTGGTGCCCAGGGGGGTATAATTTCTTCTCAGATCAGCAGCGATCTCTCCCCCGATCCGCAGTGGAAAAGGAACCCTTGATTTATTCCTGGAATCATCTCTGTCCGTGGGGTGTAGGGGAAAGGGTGGGGGGGCTGGTAATTTGCTCCCCCCCTACCACATCCCCCCGTTTCTGTTCTGCCTTTGTTCTGTAATCCCAGTAATATTGAAAACCATTCGCCCCGTCTCTAATCCCAGCCCCACTCAACAACAACATCTATTGGCTGTAATTTACATACAGGATTAACAAAGCAGTTTCAGGGAAGGGCAAAAAAATGAAGTAATAGGGGTGTTATTTTTTATAAACTGGCAAATTATATGCATTTAAAAATTATGCACACACAAAATCTGTTTTTGAAGACCGAGAGCACTGACAGTGATTCTGAAGGCTCGTTTGGGTTTCCGTTTTTTAATCTATATTTTTAGTTTGACTCGAATGTGCTGCTCTGGTGTCAGATTATTCGAGATTACGCAGACATGGCTCTGCGGAAACCACAGGGGGAAGGCAGAGAGCAGCGAGCTGTGCTGCCATAGGTGGCTGCGGAAAGGGGCAGGCGGAGGACGGCCAGGCTGGCTGGATGCAGAAGGTGGTGATCTGTGCATGCGCTGCGCTGCAGCTCAGCAGCCGCCCTGATCTACGCACTGGGACCACTCGGGTGCACAGAGAGCACCTCATAATCTCAAACGAAGACCATGGCCCCTAGGACGGCGACCACTAGAAATGAACTCCGAGCACCTCGTATTATCGGGGGCAGCACCCCAGAACTTCAGACCACTGGAAATGCACTCAAAGTAGCCCAATTATATCACAGGAGATTTATTTATTTATTTATGCATTTTTATATAGCGCGGACTTTACCCGAAGGCGTCAGAGCGCTTCACATTAGGAACAGAAATGAAACATAATGAGAAACATTACAAAAGAGCAGATTACTAAAACATACGTTACTTACATAAGGTAATAGTGACAATTGTGAGCAAACAAAAACATGAGGTAGTAAAAATTGTGAGCAACCAAAAATACATGAGGTAGTAAAGGTAATAATGGCAATTGTGAGCAAACAAAATACTTGAGGTAGTAAAAATTGTGAGCAACCAAAAATACATGAGGTAGTAAAGGTAATAGTGACAATTGTGAGCAAACAAAATACTTGAGGTAGTAAAAATTGTGAACAACCAAAAATACATGAGGTAGTCAAAAGTGCACAAGAGGAAAAGTGACAAGTGTGCAGTTATAAGAGAAAACAGAGTATAATTTGAGGTATAATACTGCAATAAGTGCTAGGCACAAGAACAGGCGTTACGTAGGCAAGGTGGCACTTGTGCAAGTATCAAAGGTAAAAACATGTGAGAGGTAGCAACCGTGTGTTACAAGGGCAAAGTGTTGTGTGCATGTTACAAAAGGGCACCGAACACAAGTACATGGAGAATACTGCAAAAAGGCAGACACTCCCACCACAGGAAACACTGGGAAGGCACTCCCATGGTCATGGAAAGTAGAAAATATCAGTAGTGGGAAGTCTTCCTCCAAATAGCAAGAGGACGTGAATTACTTTTGGAGGTGTCTCTGGAGGAGGAGAACTTTGAGGTCCCTTTTGAAGGCCTGGGAGGAGGCGGTGGTCCGGAGCTCAGGCGGAAACGAGTTCCAGATTCTCACTGCGTTGCCTGAAAAGGATTGGGCCATTGTTCTTTCCTTCTTGAAAGTGGGAGGTTCAAGCAGTAGATTCTCGGCATTGCGTGAAGGTCTAGAGCCTCCAGAGAGTTTCAGTTTATTCGCCAGGTAGCGGGGAGAGGAGGAGTGCAAGGCTTTGTGGGTGATACAAGCGGTCTTGTAGATAGCTCTAGCCTCGAAGGGAAGCCAGCGGAGGGTGGATAACATCGGTGTGATGTGATCGCTTCTTTTGGCCCCATAGATGAAACGAGCTGCTGAATGGAAGACAGACTTAAGTGGGGACAGGTGAGATTTGGGGAGGCCAGTAAGAAGAGAATTGCAGTAGTCTAGTCTGGAGAGGACCAGCGATTGCACCAGGGTTATAAGGTCCTGCTCCGGGAAGAAGCGACGGATTCCCCAAAGAAGGCGCAGTTGGTGGCAAGCAGATTTTGCAATAGAATTGATGTGGGGAGTTAGATTGAGTTTTTTGTCTAGAATGACACCAAGAGATTTTGCGCTGTCGACAATGATGGGTTTGTTGTTTAGTAGATTCATCTGATCCATCCATGATTGAACCGGGGGAGGAGAGAGTGAGGAGGAGAAGAGGAGGAATTCAGTTTTGGAGGGGTTCAGAATCAATTGATGAGATGACATCCAGTTTTGAATGGAGTCAAGAGTAGATCTTAGGATGGAGAGATCATGAGTGGAGGCAACCTTGAGGTAGAGTTGAGTGTCATCTGCATAGAGATGATAGTGAATCCCGGATTTGCTTAGGAGGTTTCCCAGTGGTTCTAAGTAGAGATTGAACAGTGTGGGTGCAAGTATAGAGCCTTGGGGAACACCTTGACCCACCGCCACAGGAGCAGAAAGACTGTTCGCTATTTTGATCATTTGAGATCTGTCAGAGAGGAAGGATGCAAACCATTTAAGCACAGTGCCCTCCATGCCCATTCTCTGTTGAAGAATATTGAGGAGGGTGTTGTGATTAACAGTGTCGAAGGCTGCGGAGAGGTCAAGGAGAATTAGCAGACAGGACCCCCCTGAGTCGAGTATCCTCAGCGCATCATCAACCACTTGCAGTAGGGCTGTTTCAGTGCTGCAGTCTTGGATGAAGCCGGACTGACAATTGTCAAGAAGATCATTGTCCTTGATATGACGAGAGAGTTGTTTGGCTACACATCTTTCCGTGATCTTTGCAAGAAAGGGAAGGTTAGTGATGGGGCGGAAGTTGTTGAGGTCATTCGCATCAGCAGTGGGCTTTTTCAGCAGAGGGGTAACCTGCCCAGTTTTGAAGGAGACAGGAAGGGAGCCTTGCCAAAGGGAGAGGTTGATCAGAGTGGTCCAATAGGAGAGGGAATGGGTATAGAAGTCAAAGGCAATGGCACTGGGGATAGGGTCAAGAGTATGGTTGGAGGGCTTTGTTTCGCGTATGCACTTGAGAAGGGCATCTTCAGATATGGGGTCAAAGCTCTGCCAAATGGCTAAGGATTTGCGCTCCTCTGGAGGTGTAGGATGAGCAACCTGATCCACAAGTGATTTCACCTTTCCATCGAAGAAAGTAGCGAAATCCGCTGCTCTCTTTGTAGAATCCTCCACCTTGGAGGTTGGGGGAGAGCAGCTCGGAGTCTTGATGAGATCGAATAGTTTTTTGGGTCTATTTTTGGCGGAATCAAGGAGGGTTTTGAAGTGCGTCGCTTTCTCAAGGAAGATGTGCTTGTGGTATTTGGATCTTGCTGTGCGAAGCAAGGCTAAATTGTCAGTGGAAGGCAATTGCCTCCATTGCTTCTCCAGGAATCTTACCTGCTTCCTTTCCTCATAAAGGGATTTGTTGAACCAAGGTGCTGAGGGAGTGGGCCTTATCCTTTTACTTTTGAGTGGAGCGACGTTATTAATTTCAGCTGCAAGAACTGTGAGGCATTGGGAGGTGAGACCGTCAACAGCTATGTTCGGGTCTAGCCTTGGAAGTGAAAGCAAAGCTGATTCACAGAGGGGACCGACATCAATGTTTTTTGCATCACGGAACCAGGAGATGGCCCTCTTGGGTTGGCCAAGAGTTATAGAGTGTGAAAGTTGAAGAGAGAATGGGATGAGGTGGTGGTCAGACCAATCTACATGAATAGGGGTAGTAGTGGAAAGCATGCCTGCTTTAGAAATAACAAGGTCCAGGATTGCGCCCTTAGAGTGGGTTGGTTCAGTGCAGTGTTGGATAAGATCATTTGCCGAGAGGAAGGTGGCAAGTGAGTTCGCAGAGGAGTCTTGCGGTGCGCCCCAGTGGAGATTGAAGTCACCCACGATGGTCTGGTTGTCACTTTGAGAGTATTGGTCACTGATGAAGTCTTTGAGATCTTCTATAAACGAAGAGCTACTACTACGAGGCGGGCGGTAAATGATATGGAATCTGAGCGGTGAACGGTGTTGCAATTGAAGCTCAAGAGAAAGGCATTCAAAGGTGTGGGAGGAGCTGCTAGGAGACGCCTTAAGTTGGAGGTTGTTTCTGAAGATGACTGCAACACCTCCCCCCGTGTTTTCAGTTCTGTCATTCCTAAATATGGAATAACCTGTGGGTAATAGGAGATCAAACATAGAGTGAGAGGTATCTTTGAACCAGGTCTCTGTGAGGAAGAGCATGTCAAGTTTGTGAAGGGTGATGGTGTCGGAGATTTCAAGTTTGTGTTTTACTGCAGATCTGCAGTTGTGAAGCATACAGCGCAGCTCTGACAAGACTGTTTTGGTGACGGGGGCACTTGGGCTCTGAAGGGTGATCGGGATATTGTACATTTGCGGAGGTGCTCGGGAAGGTTTAGGTGGACGCTTTGTTCTGACAGAGGTGATTGTCGGAATAGTGTAGACAGTGGGGTTGCTAGGGTATGCCTGTTGAAGAAGGGTGGCGTTCAAGGGCTTGTGTGAGTTAACGACGCTTGCAGACGAAGGGTTGAGCTTGGCTGTATTGGGGTGAGGGGGCGAGGTGCATCTCTGGGGAAGTTGGGAGGGGGTAGAGGTGCATGGAGGGGTGGGGATCTTAGAGCATAAAAGTGAAATGGCAGCTGTAAGCTGAGAGATGGAGGTGATCAGAGAGCCTAGCGTATTTTCCAGTGAGAAAGAGGCAGAGCACGGAAGGTTGGGTGGCTCGATTGAAATAAGAGGGGGTGGAATTGGTGGTGGACGGCAGGGAGAGGTGGGGGGACAGGGGGTGTGTTGGGGGGTGGGGTTCACAGGTGGGGAAAGGTGGAGGTTGGGAGCGGGAGTAAATGAATTGGGGGTTACGGGAGAGTTGTCATTGTTGGTGTTGCAAGAGGGAGAGGAATTAGGGACAAATTTAGAGGGAGATATGTGCGGAACACGTCGGTAGGGAAGTAGGAGGGGGGAGGCCTGTGTGGCGTCATGGGAGTGTAGGAGGTTTGGGCGGAAAAGAGGTGCATTGGTTGCGGAGGTCCTGTCAGTTAGGAGAGGTAGCAGTGAGGGAACGGTCATCTGGCAGAGTGAGGGGGGTTGAGAGAAAGGGAAGTTGAGGAGGGGAAGTGGTTCTGCTGGGCCCGAGGGAGGGAGAAGGAAGGTGTTCCTAAGAGGGGAAAGGGGGTAGTGCGGCAGTACTGGAGGAGTAGGAGGGAGGAGAGAGATGCAGTGGGAATGTGGCAAACACGGGGTGAATGACGAGGGAATGAAGGGGTGGAGAGGAGGGACGGAAGGAGGGCTAAGGGGAGCATAGAGACAGTTAATTGGGGAAGAGTGTTGGAGGAGAGGTGGACTAAAGAAGGGGGTGATGGGAAGAAGTATGGGGGAGGAGAATAGATTGGAGTATCGTGATAGTGCAGATGGGACGAGGAGCGTGTTAGCTAGTGGTAAGGCTGAAGTAATGCAGGAGGGGATATACTGTGGGGGGGGGGGGAATAGGAGATGAGGTAAGTTGGGGGGGAAAGGGAAGAGGGCCGACCTGCGCTTCTCGAGAGTGCAGCCAATTGGAGTGGGGTGGGGTCGGCGGAGGAGAAAGGGAGTAATGGGTGGAGCTGGAGGGAGAGTCAAGGGGAAGCCTGGTTGCAGAGACGGGGAGTAAGGTGGGGAAGAGGTGGTCAAAGAGCGAGAGGCAGGAGTCTTTGCCTTGGATCATGACAGTACCGTTGTTATAGAGTGAGATAGTGAGGTAGCCATTGAAGCACCCTGAGGGGGAAATTTTTAGTTGTTTCCCATAAGGGATAGAGGAGGAGGAGGTGACGTTAAGGGAATTGTAAAAACTGTTGGACCAAGAGGGGATGTCGCCAGTGAAGAAGATGAAATCGTTTTTGAGCCTCCAAAGACGACCATTGTAAAATTGATCCACAAAAAGGGAGTCCGGGAAACGTTCAATAGTGTTATGCTTAAGTTGTTTTATTGTAGCTTTAGTCTGGTCGGGAGGATAAATGATTTTGTAGCAATTGGCTCCAGTCTTAACTCGAGAGGTGGCCATGTTGGGAAGCTGAGGCGAAGGAGGGTGGGGGAGAGATGGGAGGGGTGTTGCTGGGAGAGCGGTAGTGAGGAGAAAAAAGAGGGCAAGAAGGGGGCGCATAATCCAAACGGTTATGGTGGAAAAACCGGGTTAATGTGCCGTCAGGCTGTAAAAAGGCCTAAACGATGCAGTTGGCACCACTTGCTGCGCAACTGTCAAAAGGCCTAAACGGTGCAGCTGGCACTACTTGCTGCGCAGCTGTAAAAGTCCTAAACGGTGCAGCTGGCACTATTTGCTGCTCAGCTGTAAAATTGTTCAAAATAAATACCACACAGTTAAAGAGTTTAGCGGATGGCGATTTTGATGGAGGAATGCATTACTCGCAGACGCCCGCAGGGATGTCCGATTGCTAGACGGAAGCACTGGCCGTGGAGAAGAAACATCTGGAAGACAGGCTGTGGACTCACTTAATACAACTCGGTAATTAGGAGTGTAGGTGCGCGCTGCGCGCGGCGTCGAGGTCTCAAAATCTGCCATTTTCAGGTCAGGCGGCATGAGCTGGTCGTGAAACAGCCATTCTGAGCCAATATGGGGACCGTTTGAGGCAGGGTCAGTAAGATTGAGCTAAGGCAGGCAGTTTTAGGCCATTACAACAGTGCAGTGCTCGGAGTCGGCGCCATTTTGGAGCACATGTGCAAGTGCTGCCAGACTTGTAGGGCTTATCCGGGAGTCAACAAGGGCTCTCCGCTCACACTTCCGCAGTTTAAGGTGCTACTAGTCGGACCTGCAGATATGCCGGCGCCGTTTTGGAGCACCTTCCTCATAAGTGTCTGTAGGTGGCGCTATTTTATGACCCATAGTGAATAATGACCCTTTAATTTCGAAAGATTGTTTTCCTATATCTTTGCAGTTTAATATAGCGCGACTCTGGCTCAAGAGCACTTCAGCGCTTTACAAGAGATCCAGTCAATAGAGTGAGTCAGAACCAAGGAGGGTTTACAAGAGATCCAGCACTTCAGCGCTTTACAAGATATCCAGACACCTCCCAGGCACGGGGAAGAGTGGTTTTCTCAGGTGCTGCCTTGGACGAATTTGTGCCGATTTTCAAATGGTGCCTGCCCTGTCCCGGGCGCCACCATCTTAAGGTCAGGCAGCTAAGTTAAATCAGATTCGATGCAATTGTAGGGCCCCCGCCCGCCGCTATGGCACACCTCCTCACCACTGTCACAAGCGGGAGAATCAGCCTTCCCTCCGGTCTCAGCAGCAGTGTTCTAGCGTCTCCAGAGCGGCCACCAGACTCGTCAGTCCCCCTCACTGTCTGGTGCCAGTCTGAGGAGGGGGCCGCAACCTCCAAGGTCTAAGTGGCGGTGGCCCCGTGTAGCAAGTTGCTGGTGGGGAGTATGGGGCCAGGAGGACTCTCCCTCTGTGGAGTCGGCAAGCCGGGTGTTGGCCAGCAGCAAGCGTCTTGTTGGGCGAATTATAGGGGCTCTGAGGGGACCAAGCACCACACAGTCTATTCGAAGTCCCCGTTAGTCTTCCCCGGCAGAGCGCTGAGGCCGCAATGTGGAGGAGTCGAGGGGGGGAGCAGAGCGTCTTGGTAGGCCCCGGGAAGTTAAATTATGGCGTCCTGGCTGGCTCCCCCGATGTAGCAATCTGCCCTCATCTCGGTCCCCCAGACTTGGGCCAGAGGCAGGTCGTCAGTTGCTAGATGAGACCAGTCGTCGTGGCGTAGGGCAAGTACAGGGAGGTCGGAGCCGGTAGACAGTGTTGGTCTCTCGGTGCTAGGCCCGAGCCGGGGGCTTGCCTAGATGTCAGCGCCGGGCGGGTGGGGAAGGCTGGTATGGGTCGTCCCACTCCTCACCTGTGGGAGTCAGCCGCTCGATGGCAGGCTGTATGATGGCAGGAGATGTTGCCTAATGGCTAAAGCTACCGACCTCGGAATACAGGGAAGCAGGTTCGAACCTCGGTTTGGTCTTGTAAACCTGTAACGAAAAAATAAACGGGTTCTATTGTAAAGTGCTCTAATGTCCATGAGTACGGTTCGCACCAGACGAATGTACACAAAAGAGGCAAAAGGTGACAGCACACTGAACTAGTGTAGAGCACTGGAGGCGAACTCAACGCACCTTATACTATCAGAGGTAGAACCTGACACTGCCTCTGATGTGCAGACTCATGCCATTGGAGATACACTCACAACAGTTCCTAATAGCAGAGGCAGAGTCTAACATCATCTCCGGAACTGCACAACACTGTAAGTGTACTCAAAGCATATCATATCACCAGCTGCAATTTGTGCAGGTAAAAGTGGTGGGGCTGTATAAGGGGGGGGGGGCTTTAGGGGCGATGCAGAGGGAAATCTAAATAAATAATTAATTTTCCCTTGGCATCGTCCCTCGAAATCCCCCCTTACACGGCCCCACCGCTATTGCCTGACCGGACCGCCGCTGAATGTCACCCACTGACACCAAGATGGTTCAATTTCTATACACCCACTTTCAGTCTCGTCATGTAGAATCCTTGTGGCTCCGGTTAGGTCAAATGACCTTTACCACTGTGGGCAAATTAGAGCTGTTCCAATAACTTCAAAGTATCATTGACATTTAGATAGTCAATGGTGAAAGGTTGGGAAAGTTTCAATCACCTTTATTCATTTTAAAAGTTAGTATTTCTATCTTTATTCAGTTTAGTAAATTTACAGAAATAATAAAATTTTGGTTAGAAATAAACATAAGAAAAATACATAGTGTTCCATAAAGAAACCCATTAAACTAACTAAACACCTAATCTAAATAGAACCCATAAAGTGTTCTTTGGGAAAGAGATAAAGAGATAAACTTCTCATAAGAGTAGTTCTGGAAACTCAGCCGAGTTCCCTACAGCCAGGGCACTAGTCCTAAAAAAAGAAGTGGGGGGACTAACCTAGTTAATCAGAATGCAAGTGTCATAACTGAGCCTGACATCCCGGTGTGTGACATCGCGGTGTGTGATATCATGGCACGCAATTTCACGGCGCATGACATCACAGGAAGTGGCATCATAAGAAGTGACATCAGCTCTTCAGCCCTCACATATGTTTAGCAGGTCTTTCTATGAGTACATTTGAGCACATTTTGAGTGTACATGCAAACCCTCTTGATTGAGGAGAAGATTCACACTTTTGAAAGCTATGAATAAAACAATGTTGCTTTTTGTTAGCACAAACTTCCTCTACCCATAGTGCTTTACAAGAAAAAATAGTGGTACTTAAATTATTTCAACACCTCCTCAGGGGTACTAAGCACTATATTAATTACCTTTATTTTGAGTAAATAAAGGGAAAGACCAATGCATCTGACATTCTTGCAGCACATTAGCAATAATGGGGTAACCCTGTGTCCCTCAGAACCTGGGTATGTATGATATGTAAAGAAGTGGTTCTGTTGGGGGAGTAACAATTCCTTTTTTCAATGTATGTTCAAAACATTACGAACGTATTATAAAAATTGTTCAACAACACTATTCAAGAACCAAATTCTCATACATGGAACACACCACAAAGACAAAGTATTTTTTGTTCAAAAAATGACAATTGTATTGTATGAGTATTATGTACACATATTAATGAATATGGCTGTCAATAAAACAATACAATTCATGGCAATAAAGTGACTGAAGTGCAAGAAAAGTGACTTGTGATGATACGTGAAAAAAGTGCTATACAAATAGGTAACAAATAAGACAAAAAACAATTATGTTGTTACTTACAGAACGGAAGCAGACTGAATAGGTCACGTCTCTCCTTATCGTAATGATCACTTGAGGGCGGCATTGTTTAAATCATTGTCTATCTCGTCTCCAACCGGCTGGTGGAGTGTGCTCGAGATAACTTAGTTTGTACAGACCCCAACCTCCTGGTGTAGGTCTACCAGCTCCTCAAAATTGGAATCAATTCGGATCCTAATCCACTTACTTCATAGGATCCCTGGCATTTACTCCTTTAGGCTGTCAACATTTGTTTCCCAACCCCCCAGTCCTGATGAAGACCCGCCTCTGACGCATATTAAGCTGCGCTTCCGCCTAGGGTCGAAACGTCAACGTTGCAGTCACACTAGTCCATGCAGCTTCCCTGACCCCAATATAAAGTCACAGTTGGGTCATGTATTCATGCTTCAAGGAATCGACAGGGAATAAGGGGAAGGCTTGGGTCCTGTCCCTGGCCGGCCTGGGCCATTCTTATAGAATAAACAAACATAGGAGCAGGACAGTATAATGTTTTTAGAAGCAATTGCAGACCTAGTATAATGAATTGCTAGGCTGAACAACCATTTGTGCTGAATCACTTATTTTTTATGAAAAATTATGAAGCAAGTATATATGCGTCAAAGGATACACTACCACATTTACAGAGGTTCACAAATACATTGAGTAAACCACAAACAATACATTCAATCAAATAATACACATATAAACAATTGTGATGAAAAAATAAATATAGACAACTGTGCAATGCCTCAACAAATTACGTTATTGAGGCACCAATCCTAAATACAAAATGAACAAGTGGACTGACAAGGTGAACAACTAGCCTACTTGTTACAACCACCACAGAATACACAGTGAGTTTGTCACATGGTGCGCAAAATAGGAAAACACATAAACTATACAACAGTGTAGAAATGTGTAAGTTCTATTCCTATTACGCCCTAGTAGTTTGGTATCTTGGTGGAACTGGATGCCGACGCGTTTCGAACCCAATCAATCATTTAACGGGTTCTCCTCAGGACATGGATTGGGGGGGTCGTTGTCACTTATACTTGGGGTGTCAGGATACTCCCTCGATGTGGTAGACACTGGGAATCGATTGTGGTGCCGGTGCACCTAAGGTAGGTGATTTATGGTTATGGAGCGCCTTCTTGTGTGGGCTGGGGACTTATTTGTGCTCATATGCGGGCGGCGGCACAACGTTTTTTGTCTTGTATGTTACTTATTTGTATAATATATGTATAGCACTTTTTTCACGTATCACCACAAGTCACCTTTCTTGCACTTCAATCACTTTATTCCCATGTATTGCATTGTTTTATTGACAGCCATATTCATTAATATATGTACATAACACTCATACAACACAATTGTCATTTTTGAACAAAAATACTTTGTCTTTGTGGTGTGTTCCATGTATCCCAATTTGGTTCTTAAATAGTGTTGTTGAACCATTTTTTATAATACGTATGTAATATTTTGAACATACATGGAACAAAGGAATTGTTACTCCCCTGACAGAACCACTTCTTTACATATCATTCTTACAGTACATGCATATCTTGTAAACAGGGACTGAACAAAGTGAAAAGCTGCCTCTCAAGTATGTGTGAAGTGCTAACAAGGTGTGAGCCTTTGTTTCCCCTCTGCTGCATTTGCTTCTAAGTGTGAGGCTCCTGCCTGCTCCTAGTCAAGAGACTCGAATAAAAGAAGCCTGATGACCCCTCAAATTGGACCTTTCTTCTGGGCCCAGCAGGAGTCCAAACTAAGAAAGCCCCTTGTTCCTGCCATCACGTTGTTGCTATCGAAAGCAGACATTGTGCAGGCGCTGCTGAATGTGTCCCGGTGTTTCCAAATAACATCTGGACAAATTCAGCATATTTTTTAATGTGGCCCAACTTCTTGGCAGGGTGGACAGTGTCTACCTTGTGAAAAGAGAGGGTGGATGCCGTCCACCTGCATGTACCTCCGACTCGAACCCTGCCTACAGCTGTGATACCAACTGCATATAATGGAACAATTTCTGCAGAAGCATTAATCTAAAAATCCAATAAATCAGAAATAAGTTAGAAATAAACCCTTCTAGTAATAGCTAAGGAAATCAACCCACCATAAAGAAGAGTCTAAGGTCAGGAAAATATCCAGCAACAGGACTGCCAGAAAAAGGTAAGGAAAGTAAAAGATGGGGTGGAAATGGGAATGAGAAGATGATTACTAACTAGCTCGGAACACTCATTAATATAGGTTCATACTATTGTGACAATTTAGAAGACGTCTTCACGTAATGTCCAATAAGAATCATCCACTCAGTGGTGTCGTCAGTTGTATGATGCCTCTTCTTTCGATTCCCACAGTTTGGACTCACATCTTTACATTTGATACAGCTTTGCAACCACACTTGTTACATGAGGGAAGTTTCTCATGAGAACCCTCTTATCTATCCTAAAAGATGCATTATGAGCTCGATGTGTAGACAAAGGCTAGTCAGTAATACGAAAGCAACTATCACTATTATTTGGAAGCAACATCCGTGAAGTTTCTAAATCATCATTTATCATATACAGTTTTAATCAGCTCACTGTATTCTAGTGAATGCTCTAACATAGGGTGAGGAGCTGAATGAACGTGGGGTTGGATTCAGCACATTTCTAAACAGATCACTAATGCTAAGTAGTAGCAATAAAATGTTTTACTTATGTAGCTGTGAGCAAGAGTCAAGATAGCAATTTTGGGCCTAATTAAAATGCACGTTAAGGAATGGTTGACTGGTGCAAAATAAAAAATATAAAACACATTTATTAGTAGATATTCTAGTGACATTCTTAATTTCTACAAGTGATTGCTAATGCATTGTACATAGTTTATTTACTAAGGTTTCACATGTTCTGTATTTACATTTTGCCTACAAGTTATTTCCTAATGTAAATATTTCAGCAGCTTTTAAACACATTCTAAAGTGCAATTCTAACACAGTTGACATGCCGGTTTTCAAATTTCACACTAGTTCTCTCACTACAGACCTCAGGAAATGGGAAAGCAGGTTCAAACTTGGTTTGGGGGCAAAGTCTTGTGATTCTGGGCAAATCACTTGATAAGCCTGGGCCGAAATAACTTAAAAGAAAAATAAACTGATTCTATTGTAAAGTGATATAATATCCTTGAGCAAGGTTCATACTATAAGAATGTACAGAAAAGGGGCAACAAGTGACAGCACACTATTGTAGAGCAGTGGAGGCGAACTTAATGCATCTCATAATAACGGAGGTAGAACCTGACACTGCCCCGGAAGTGTGGACTTAGGTCATTGTAACTAACCTCACAGAACTTCCTTATCTGAGACTGAGTCTGACATTACCTCCTGAACAGCGGAACACTACAAGTATACTCAAAGCATCTCATAATAACACCCCCTAAATTATAGGGTACTGCAAATAAATTCAAAGCAACTCAATTTCAGAGGCAAAAGCTGACAGCACAATTAGTTAACTTATGGCAGTGAATCTATGAGAGGGAGGGATGCTTCTCTAATAGACAGAACAGTGGCAAAAGCACTACGCATGATCTTCGGCCTTCCAAGGTATTCATCGGCTGCCCAAATGAGATTAGAGCTCGGGTTACAAAAAGAAGAGCTGGCACGCAAGGGAGCGTACATAAAAACCTGGCATAAAATAAGCAGGGGAGACCCGAAGACTTTAAATGCTCTACTATGGAAGGAACTTCAAAACAAAGAAACATGCTTGGCAAGGCGGTACCTGGAGGCCGCCATCGAGGACCTTGGCTTACAGCAACTCTGGGAACTTTCATGCTCTATAGCAGTTTTCAAAAAGGTGGTCAACAAGACAGTCCGGAAGGAATCAATGCTGCAGGACAAAGCCACCCTATCAGAGCGGGCTCACGGCTGGCTTACGCTCCAATCGTTCACTACGTCCTTGCCTCAAACATATCTTCAGATAGGTTTCACTAAAAAAATAAAAGAGAAGTTCCTGAAATTTCGCCTAGGGCTGCTGCCGTCCGCGGCCCACTTACCTCCATGGTTACGGCCATACTTACCAACAACATGCTGTCTCTGCGGGAAGGGCAAGGACAACATAACCCACCTGATCACTACTTGCACCAAGTTTGCCCGAGATCGACGTGTCTTCCTGCGACCACTTTTTAATATTCGCAAGATACGAAACTGCAGGCAAGCAGTACTTGCCTGCTTTAAAGGAGACGACATCCAACTGAGCTGCAGAATGGTAACATTTCTTAAAAAAGTGGAGGCCTGTTTTAAAACTTTAAAGGAAACCGAATAAACCTACGTATATCGTAAAAAAAAGAAGAAAAAAAATATCTAATGGGTGAACTCCATGATTTCTCTGACGATCATCTACCAGAGGATCACTCTGACTTTCTCTTAAACTGACCACCACCTATTACAAATTGGGACATTTCGAACAGTTATTAAAACATAACATTGGCACTCTTATATACCTCCCTTGGGCCGCCAGTGATGGAGAACCTTTTTTCGGATTCTAACTTTTTCTACCACAAATAGACCGTTCAACTATGTACTAAGCTTTTTTAGGTCGAGTAGACCTAAAAAGCATGCGAAGCATGCTTTGTCTGCGAAGACATCTTTTGCTGGCGTGTCTGGGGGAATGTGAGACAGCGATCGCCCACGCGCCTCGCTGTCTCAGATTCCTCCTCGAGGGCGCGCACGTCGCCGTGCACATCCCCTGCCTGCCATTCACTCTCAATCACACACAGCCACACTCATGCATGCGCGCACACATACACCCACGCAGGCACAATGCATACACACACACGACCGCCCCATGCACGCACGCACATACATACATGCAGAGACACCCCCCCCCCGCACACATACACACACGAGAGCACTGAGGCCCCCCCAGCCCTTTGAAACTTACCGGGCCAATCTCGGGGGACTCCACTCGCAGCACGCTCCTTTCCCGGGGCTCCCACTTGGTCAAGGGAGCCCCGCAACACTTCCACAACCTCCTGCTGGCAGCCCCGGGGCTCTCCACCGCTCACAGGAGCCCCGGGCCGCAAGACGGATTTACGCCTCCTCTTCCGGTCCGAACGCGGCCACGCCCCCCTCACAAGGCAACTTTGCCTAACTTCCGGTGCGGCCGCGGCGGGATTCACTGCTGGCTTTCAGTTTCCCTCCCCCGCCGCCCTCGGCTCCACGGATCCAGATCGCCCTGGTTTTGTTTTGTTGCTGGCTTGTATACGCTTGTATACGACTTCGAATAAACAGACGCATAATTTTCTTTATGGCATTCCTTTCTCTTGCCCGCATTATCTTCACCCTACCGCTCCCGTTTTTTTCAACACACACTTTTAGATGAGAAATGAAATGGAGGGGGCTCCACATTTGGTTTCGTAGGTGGGGAGTGAACGGGGGCACACGGAGCAAAGGCCAGCTCTGCCACAGTGGAATATGCGTTTGCGCTGGTTATAAGTGAAAGCGTGCCTGTTGGGGGGGGGGGAGAGTGGGCGTGTACCCGCATGTGGCGGAACGGAGATCCTCTTCCGCGGATGTTTATATGAACCACACTTCTGTGCTTGCTCTGCACACCGCCCGCAGTCTGCACTGGTGTCTTATTACAGAAGGAAGAGGAGGGCCCGGCCCTGCTCTTCGCCCAGGCAGAGAGTACACTCTGAGCTGCGAAGGGCACCGCAGCGGGCAGACCTCTGCACAATAATCAGGTGCTTCAGTCCCCACGACAAGGACCTACATTTAAGCAAACCCCTTCCGTGGGGTTAGAGAGTAGGTAAGCCCCCCAAGGCAGTCCAGGTAGGTGATGATATCGCCGTCCTTACCTACCCACCCGCTGCTCTACGTTCACCTTAAGCTTAGTTGTCACTGAAGAGGAAAAACTACACCCTACGCAGAAACGCAGCCCCTGCCCGCAATGCCACCATCCATCCAGCAGCTACAACACATCCACCCTCCACCTCTCAGCTATAACACACCACCGACAACAACCCGTCCTCTAGTCCCCACCTACAGCAATACTTCCTCACTACACCCGTCCTACAATTCGAACCGCTACACCCCTTTCACAAATCCACCCTCTTGTAACGTACCGTTTGCTACCTCTTGTTTTTGGTCTCTGTAATATGAAGACCATAACTCAGTGCCTACAAGCCTTAAGTACTCACAGCACATTCCCGTACCTACACGTCAAACATATACAAAGCACGCCTCAATGGCAGCTGAAAGTGTCAAACGTAACCGTGTCAATGACCAAGGCTATGGTAGCTTCCAGCACTTGCTAGTGCCTCCTGTTGCCGGCTTGTCAACTTGCACCAAAGTAAGTGCTTGTCTCTGGTAATGACAGCACACCTTGGCATTATTCATAAGTACCCACAACACCCCTGATCACTAGCAGTACTTCTGGGGTTCTTACCTCCGAGTCCTCTTTAAACCGCGGCAGGGGTGGAAACTCAAGCTACATATTCTCCATGTCCCTGAGCCTAGCTGGTGCGCAGGGTGGAAGAAAGGCGTCTGGGTTCGGCGGAGCGGTTATTTCGGTAATACAGGTGACGGTTCCTTGTGATCCAGTGCAAGAGCAGCTAGCAATTCTAATTCAGCCGCCATGCTGCTCCTATTCAACAGGGGCGGGCAAGCGCGGCCCCGTGCTCCCGGCTCCAGGAACTTTTGCTTCCGGGCCAGCATTGCCAGAGACACAGGCGGGTGGATCTAGAGGGCAGTGCGCGGAAGCCGAGATGTGCGGCAGCGAAGCTCGCTTAATCTCCTCTCGAGGTGCTTTCCCGGCCTCCCTGTCCGAGGCTTGTTTCCATTGCAACTTCATTAGAACAAGGTATTGTGGCTGTTAGCAATGTGGCTATGGTAAACATCAATGATGCCTACAAGGTTGAAAGGAAGACTTTCTAATTTGTATTGTGACGATCCCAAGCCTGTCTCTTTGCAAACCCGCATCTATGCACGACCAAAGGCATTTGTTGCAATTGTGTGCACAGTCTGAGGGACCTGCAACACAATAGAAAATGTGAACAAAACACGCAGTGAGGAAATAAGAATGTTAAAGTTATATGACCTGTGAGAAAGTCTGAAACCCCAAACTTAAACCATTACAACCATTTTGGTTGAGAGCTAACTAGTTTAAGTAGCAAGGAAACACACGTCGACACTAATGTCTACTCTGTGAGCATATTGTGCAGCTGTGGGCTTGCTGCTAATGATTATACTGATACAGCTTGGGAGTTCCCAGAACAGATCTGCTTGCTCAAACTACCGACAATGCAGACTTTGGACGTCATTTAGGGGTCGCCCTGGCTTGCACTTTGCTGCTACCCTTGCATTGCCTTAGTGTCTCCTGGCATATGAGGTGGCAAATTCAGTGCCAGAAACACAGAGCTCCACTCGCTTGATTTTCTGTAAATTTTTTGTAACACTAATAGTGAATAAATAAAATATTTTATTCACTAATAGTGTAATAAAAATGGAATACAATAAGCTGGACTATGCCTTTCCATGGCCGCTGGGGTAAGTAAACAAGCATTTGCAATGCAATAGGTGACACATTTGCGAGAGTTTGAGCTATTGGCATTTATGTGTTGGTTTTCAAAACAGACAAAAAAGGTATTATCATGAACAATGCCAATAGCTTAAACTTTTTCAAATGCGAGACCTATTGCATTGCAAATGCTTGTTTAACTATGTTTTTACTATTACTTCATGCATTCTGCTTTTTGTTTTATGGACGGATCCTTTGTTTTAATATGTTTAAATTTGACTTATGTTTTATGAAATAGAACTTTTTTTATTCTATATTGTAAAGGTTTTAAATAACCATACACAATAAAGTATCTTCCACAATGGACAGCACAATGTGAACTACAGACTATTGGAAGTTAACTCAAAACAAGTCTTAATATTAGTGGGAAATCATGAGGGTGTCCCCTGAAATACAGATATTTAGAGATGAATTCAAAGAACAGTTAATCTCAAAGGCATTTTATCTAGATATTTATATAAAAAGCCTAGACAGTAAGGGCCCGATTACGATGCGGTTAGGAAGGCCCCCTAACAGTATTTGCTCCGTCCGAATCGGATCCGGAACATGTCTTTAAGACTGAATCGGAAAGGTTTCTGACCGGCCAATTATGATGCGAGTTAGGCGTTGGGAATATCCCAATCCGAACCCAAAGGCATTTGGAATGACCGACCTGTACGGAGTAAAATCATATGTCTCTACTGGCCGCATTTCTGAACGACCGATTACGATGCTGGATTCAGACAGCCTTATCCAATCGTGCTATCCGACTCGCAGTCAAAATTAGACTTATGGGCCCCGTATTGCCCCCCCTGCACCCGGAGCCTTCCCAATAGGGCCGGTGGGGGTACCCATTGGTCCACTCTTACCAGCCATGCACAGTGTGACAGGCACCAGGGGGTGACCCCCACAGGGTGCCTGGTTTTTCCCAGCCACCCCTTTCTTCAATTTGAACCTATACATTCGATTGGAACATAGGCTCCTATTGAAGTTAATGGGAGTCCGAGCCATTCGTATCTGGAAGCATTCGGATGCATTGTAATTGGTCGGACGTAAGAAAAAAGTTACTTACCTGTATCTACAGGAATCCAGTATTGGTACATTTCATAGATCCACATGCCTAAATCATTCTCCATCATCGTAGTGGGAGTCCCACGGTACATAAATAACAAAGTAGTAAAGAGTAAATAGTATATTTCCATATGCTATTATGGTAGCAACCATATACTCTATAGCCTATTCCTCTTATAAAAAAAAGGACCAAACTGAAAACCTAACCAATCAGCAGCCAGCACCCTCTAGAACCCTCCCAAGAGAGGCTGAGTCCCTCAAATTTTCCAGCACAAGTGTAGTCAATAGTGTATCTTAGAGATGCCTTTCCCGGAAGGAGGGTGGGTTGCATGTGAATCTATGAAAAATGTGAAAGTAGTGGGAAAGATGCACACCTTGCTTCATTCATGTTAGTCCAAACATTTCTATCCATTTCCTTTTTACTCATTTTCGGCGTGCCAGCTGTATGCGCTTCGCCCATCCGCACTGCAAATGATTCAAGAACATAAAGGAGACACACTTCTGTCTCCGTTTAGCTGCACAACCTGTTTTTATGAATTTAATGAATTAAATTCGTACACCATAGCTTCAATATCTCTACTTTTTCACCATTAATTTCATCTTTACTTTACTCTGTTTTCGCTTCAATCCATTATATCCATATATTGAATCCTTAAACTCTTGCAAAAAGCACAGGAGAATCCTTGTTTCCATTTACCACGTTTTATTTTCAGGAGTTTGTTCACTTGGTGTTAAAATAATTATGTTTTAAAGAGCGGGTGGAGAAGCGGTTAGCACGGGGAACACCAGAAGTACCTTTAATGTTCGTGAATAACCAGTGCAACTTCACAGTGTTGTTTTAAAAAAAAAAATAGATGCAATTTTACATCATTCAGCTTCAACTCGTAAAATGCCTGTGTTTAAAAAGAGTGTGTTTGCGCATAACATGAGAGCTTTTCACTGATTGTTATGTATTTTTTATACTTTAGAAACCCCCGAAGAAGGGATTTTTTCCCGAAATGCATTGGGTGACTGAAAATAAAACGTGGTAAATGGAAACAAGGATTCTCCTGTGCTTTTTGCAAGAGTTTAAGGATTCAATATATGGATATAATGGATTGAAGCGAAAACAGAGTAAAGTAAAGATGAAATTAATGGTGAAAAAGTAGAGATATTGAAGCTATGGTGTACGAATTTAATTCATTAAATTCATAAAAACAGGTTGTGCAGCTAAACGGAGACAGAAGTGTGTCTCCTTTATGTTCTTGAATCATTTGCAGTGCGGATGGGCGAAGCGCATACAGCTGGCACGCCGAAAATGAGTAAAAAGGAAATGGATAGAAATGTTTGGACTAACATGAATGAAGCAAGGTGTGCATCTTTCCCACTACTTTCACTGAATGAACTTCTCGCCCTCATGGAGAGGTTGCACCCAAAGAAAATGAAACAATGAAGAAACACGAGGAGTTAATGAAACATAAACTTATATTGTCAACATGGAAATTCAGGAGATGTGTTTCCCAGCCACATGTGAGAGTGGTTTAAAGCATCGATTTTAGACTTTCAGATAAACATTACAGTCGGAGCTATTTTGCATCATGTTCAAGAGTGTTGAAGTGTTTTAATTGTAATAATGGCATCTCTTTATAAACTTCTGGGTTTCACAGAGTAGCATTTATCTGGCAAGGAATAATTTTCGACCGCAGCATTTCATGACTTACACACAGAGGGGTTTTGGGATATGTAGTATCACAGAGCAGCGTGGGCATGAGAGATAGGAAGGTCACAGTAGTTTGAAAAAATGCCCGAGGTTAATTAAGAATTCACGTGGTTACGTAGCAGATTCTGAAAAGGAGATTCAGGTGAGCAAACGGCAGTTCAGAGCAAAGCTCACAGTGGGAGCTGAAGATAGCAGTGCGGTGGAAGTAATTTACAGCTCAGATGTAGTTATGTGACTGAGATAACTAGTGCCATGGTAAGCGCTTTTCTGAATATAACTGTGTGCTGCAGTTTGGGAGTTGGCAAGGGAGTACATATTTTTTCAGGAGTTTGTTCACTTGGTGTTAAAATAATTATGTTTTAAAGAGCGGGTGGAGAAGCGGTTAGCACGGGGAACACCAGAAGTACCTTTAATGTTCGTGAATAACCAGTGCAACTTCACAGTGTTGTTTTAAAAAAATAGATGCAATTTTACATCATTCAGCTTCAACTCGTAAAATGCCTGTGTTTAAAAAGAGTGTGTTTGCGCATAACATGAGAGCTTTTCACTGATTGTAATGTATTTTTTATACTTTAGAAACCCCCGAAGAAGGGATTTTTTCCCGAAATGCATTGGGTGACTGAAAATAAAACGTGGTAAATGGAAACAAGGATTCTCCTGTGCTTTTTGCAAGAGTTTAAGGATTCAATATATGGATATAATGGATTGAAGCGAAAACAGAGTAAAGTAAAGATGAAATTAATGGTGAAAAAGTAGAGATATTGAAGCTATGGTGTACGAATTTAATTCATTAAATTCATAAAAACAGGTTGTGCAGCTAAACGGAGACAGAAGTGTGTCTCCTTTATGTTCTTGAATCTATGAAAAATACCAATACTGGATAACTGTAATTACCGGTAAGTAACTTTTTTCTTACCCAGTATTGGGGTATCTTTAATAGATTTACATGCTTGAATCAGAATAGTAAGCAGTTCCTTATTTGTATATATATATATATAGATATATATATATATATATATACATACATATATATCACACACACACACACACATATATATATACATATATGTAAACATATGCATGTATATGCATAAAATGCACAGTGGAAAGTATGGTTCCCAAACAACTTAAAGGACACAAAAATGGAATTGTAACTTTAACAAAGGAATGAGTTGGGGGAGGAGCCTAGCTCGCAACCATGATGGCCGCCTTATTCCTCTGCTCCGCCGACCCTCTCGTCTTTCTCCCGGTTTCCGCACTATCCTGCTGTTTATCCTTCTGCCGAGTGGCGTTCGCGGAACCGGGAGGCGAACCCGGATCTATTGGTGTGCTTCTTTGCTTGATCCCGGCGGCGAGAGTGCTTCGACGCCCCCGCCTCCTCCTGGCGCTGCGCGGCTGTAACCGGGTCTTTGTTCTCCGACTGGCCTGTCCTGCTCCACACAACAGCGGCCATTACAGGTGGATCGGAGTCGGCTGGGAAGCGTGGCAGACGCACTCTGCATTCTGCATCCTGCATCTTTGCCTCACGGGCTTTGGGCACAGCCGCTGAGGGGGAAACATTGTGTTGTATCCTCAGCCCGGGTCGGCTTGCCTGATACTTTGTTTCCCAGTGAGCTGTGCTGAGCGCCATCTTGCAGCCTGCATATATCTACGGAGCCGGCGGACCATGGGCTGTTATTGAAGGAGCGGGCGTCTGCCCATGCCAATTAGACATTGTGTGATCATGAAGCGTGCTTCTCTTGTGCCCTCAGAACTGCTGTGCCATGGTATGCATTGGCGTGGGGATCGGCAGATGGCGGTGGGTGAAGACGGCCGGCTTCCGGGACAGTGCTGCATTGATTCGCCTTGCGTGCAGGGGAATGTGATGCCCTCCCTCCCCGATGCACCAGTGCTGATTGGTGAAACACTGGGTGCCCTGGGTACTCTGAGAGCGGCCCTGCGTACTGCTGCCCGTGAACTGGGGGACCGGCTGGATGTGCTTTTCTCTGTAACACCCTTGCCTGCCCGCGGACGCCTCCGAGAGCAGGATACTGTGTCGCACCCTGTTTCTGCCTTCTGTGGTTCCTCCTCCTCGGATGCTATTGATACATCGGGGGTGCGTGACCCTACTACTGCTGAGGTGCCGGTTGTACTATCCTTGGGGAGGATTGAAGATTCTGGAACTGCGCTGTGGCTGGGACAACGTAGCCGGGCGCCATGTTTAGCGACTCCTACGGGGGCTACTGGCATGACTTACTCCCCTGCCTTGGAGTCGTTCTTATCGACTGGGCTCGCCGATTATGGAGGATCACTGCTGTTCGCTGCCTCTTTCTGTACCACTGGTAACTACAGGATTGAATGTTGGATGGACTTTCTTGGGCATCGCCCCACTTGGATGTGGTCACTTTGCTTGCTTGCCTCTTCCATGATGTCTACTGCGAGGCTGGACTACGTCGCTGCTTCGCATCGCAGGGGGCAAGGTTGAGGGAGCCTCCTCTCAGGTCGGGACTGTCTTCGCTTGTACTGCTGGGATGCTGATGGACTGCCGGGGATATTGAACATGGGTGTTGTATTGGTGGCGGGGTCTGGGAACGGGCGGCCGGAGTGATATGTGCTGGTAGCTATGGGTGTATTCGTATGGCCCTCCTCCGGTCTTATGTGTATTAGGCTCTTTCTTTTTCTTTTCTTTTTCCCTTTTCTGTTCTAAATTTCGGGTTTGATTATGGGCGACAGGCACACTGCTAGTGGGGGGGTAGGCCGTAGCCTCCGCATGCGTGCAGGGTGGGGGGTTGGGGGTGGGGATTTTGTTTAGTTTCGGGTTCTATGGGCCTTCTTTTTTCTCTTTTCTTTTCTTGTTTTTTCTTACTTTTTCCTTTCTACTTTGGGTCAGTCAGGTGTTAGGGTGTAGCGCTGTATACTCTCTCCGTTGTCGATACTGTTATTTTAGTGGATTTGGGTGTACTACGTTCGTGGGGCGGGCGATGACCGGCATGTACTGTTTTACTTTGCTATTATCCTGATGGGTATTGCTTTCTGCTGCCTTTTCGATTATTCTCCCTCGTCTTGTTGCTAATTCGCTGGTTCGTTGCCTGCCATGTGCTTTCGGCGGATTGCCGCATCTGATCCTTCTTATCTACAAACTTTAAAATTAACCTCACTACTCCTATACCCGGTGGCCCCTCCTTCTGTGTGCCATGTCCTGGACACTTACTGTATTTTGTTGCTTGGGACTGCCGGGCTGTTCTATCCTTGCTTTTTGTGCTACCAATTGTTTTCGAGGACGGCCCGTTGAGGTTCCGTGACGATCGTAAGTGGTGTTTTCGGCTTGCACGAATATGGTCGAGTCCGGTATCTATGAACCGCAAATGACGAGTTTAGTGGGTGTGCGCAGTTTCGCTGTGCTAACCTGAACCGTTCGTTTGTTTCGTGGGTTTCTATCTGTACCCACGGGTTCCATCTTAGATACGGTATCCATTTTGTCTCTTGCCCTCAAGTAGCCAGCGAACGGACGCTGTCCGCTTCGCGACCCTGGGATTCCCAAGACTTTTGCGGAAGACACGTTTCCTTTGAAAGTGTCTTTATGATGAGGGGGATGATACTGTAAGGCAGATGTCCCCGCTCGAGGCTCATCTTGCCGTGCCGGTCTATTGTCCTAGCCGTGCATCTCATTAGGCACGTCCCTTTGATGCCTGCAGCTCGTGTTTCCCGATACCACCCCTTTTACACCCTTTCCGATCTCCCCACTGTTTCTGCCTTCCTCTGCACCTGTCCTTGTTCCTTCTTCTATCTGTTTACTGTCGATTGGAATGTACTAATGGTGGGAAGATGGGTTTTTACAGTTGGGAACCACCGAATGTTTCTGTACTTATGTTCCGGACCTTGAATACATCAAAGCGACCCCTCTCGGGGATAATTATGGGAACCAAGTTGTAAACCTTTGTGTGCCATGTTAACCTATGAGAGAAAACTGTATAAAAAGGAGCGATCCACAGTAGCAAATTGAATCAGATCCCGCGAACATACCGGCTGTGTACTTCACGTGACTTCTGTGTTCCCTGCAGTAAATAAACCTTGAATCTTTGACGCCGAAGGAAGTGTCCCGTGTCTCTGTCATTTGTACGCCGGAACAGGTTACCCACAAAGGTTTCAGGTGTTGTCCCCTGGCACCGCTGGGTCTTAAATAACCCAGTCCTTCAGTTGGCGCCCCACATGGGGCTGCATCAGTGGTACCAGTCCAAGCCCGACGATCGTGAGGAACTTCGTGTGAAATCTCCGAGGGAAGGTGCACCCCGCTTCATCGATCCTGTTGTCGAAATAAGTGGCCCGACGACTTTTCCCGCGAAGATTCCCGCCTCCTGACGGCTGCGACGGACTGCTGCCCTGACTGTAGACCTGTTTTGGCGCCTGGCGTAGACCTTGGTACAGCGAGACGATTGACGGGCCTTCCTGGTGACGCCATCGATCTTTGAGTTAAGTATTTGTGAGTCGCTCCCAGAGTCCTTGGTTGTGGTTGCTTAGTGGTTGCATGGTTCCATTGCATTTGTGGTTCTTTGTACTTGGTTCTTTGTTGTGATATTTGACGACTGCAGCCGCCAAAAACCGAGGGTTTTTGCTCTTTGCAGGGACTTGGTAAATCCCGTAACCCTTGAAGTTTGTGAAACTCGGCTAGTGTGCAAGATGCCTGGTCGTAGTACTTTGTTCAGTTGTTTCAGACGTTGTGGTACGGATTCCCGGCTGGAGGACTCGTGTCCGATACCTCCGGTTGGAACTCCCACTTATGAGCTTTACAGCAAGCATGGTTTAGGTCGATTACCTTTAATGAATATTGGATACGCTACACCAAAAAAGATGGTGTCCTTAGTTGGCCACCTCATGGTAGTTTTGAGACCCCGATTTTAGATAACCTTGAGGCTAAATTGTTTAAGAAAAAGTCAAGGCCGGCCATGTCTGATGCCTTTCGGTTATGGCGCAAAGAAGCCAGACAGAAAGAGATCAGACAGACAAAACGTAATCAGAGAGATGGTGTTGCTACCATTGTAAAGAAAGCAGAGCATTTTCAGCGTGATAAGGAGGAAAAGGAAAAGGAAGTTTTTGATAGGCTTCAACGTATGACTATAGATAAATGTTATCCCGCTTTGCCAACGGAGTCGGATAAGAAGGAGGAATTAGTTGAGGATCCCTTAATGTCCTATCTTATGAAGTCACCACCTCCGTACGCACAGGGTACCGCAGCTCCTGAGGTTCCACCTGTACCTGCTCCTGTACCCGCTCCTCAACCTGTTCCTCCGACTGTTCCTATTACTTTGCCCGCTTCTGTTCCTACTGCTCCTCCGCCTGTACTTCCTCATACTCCTGTTCCCGCTACTGCCCCTGTTTTACTTACTCCTGTTGTTTCTTCTGTTCCCGATTCTTCTCTTGTTTCCACCCTATCGTATACTTCTCCATCTACTCGACGTCGTACCCCTTTAGTTGCTGCTAATTTTGCTAATTCTCTTGGACATATTCCTGAGTCCGCTGGTTCGGACGGTCCACAAAGACGTAGTCAGCTTCCTGGTAATAGGGAACGTGCCGCGTTGTACAATATGGCGATGTCATGGATGTTGCATCCCTATAGAAATCCTCCACGTTCGGTGTTGAATACGTTTAGTCAATTCAATATACCGACACAGAGGTATGTTTTTGAAGAAATGTGCAAGGCTTTGCGCGATCAAATATCGGCAGATGCATCGGACGATGTATTAACTGCTTTGACTAACTTACAGCTTCAGTTTTCGAGCGGAATGGTGGTGGGTACCAATGTTCGACGTGCGGTCGAGCAATTATTAGCTCTTTGCCCCTCTATGATACCTCAAGCATTGTTCGTTGAGGATGTTGAGAGACAGTTAGATGCGTTTGGTCAGTACCCCATGCGCAAAGTTCCACCCGTGTGGATGCCAGGTGATGCTGCTGCTGTTCCTATTATTTTGCCGCATTTCCAGAGAGTATGGATACATCTCCCATGGAAACGATCGGAAGTTTTGCAGGTGAAGCAATCTTTGCCTGACCCTCGCAAAAATCCTGCAGGGTATTATAAGGAATTGTCGCAGCTCGTAGATGCTACGATAATGAATCTTGCCGATATCGATATGCTGTTTGGCAATGTCGTACCGCAACCGGTATGGGCCAAGATTCGTCAGGAAGATCATGCAAACGAATTAGGTGGTGATTGGGCTGCTCTTACTGCGGCAGATGCACGACAAATTGGTGGGGCTAAGCCTGAACAGCTTATTACTGCTCTCCCTCAGAGAATTATTACCCTAATGAAAACGCTTATGCCAGCTATGAGGGTGAACTGGGACAAGTTGTCAGCTTGCAGACAAAAGAAGGACGAGAGTGTCTCCGACTTACCAGAATGATTCGCAACAACGTAATCGAACGCAGTCGCAATCTAATAGGTCGCAATCGCGAAATGACTCCTCTTCGCAGAGATCTTCGTTAGGGTACAATCAGTGTGCCTATTGTAGACAGGAGGGTCATTTAAAATTCAACTGTCCTGTTCTGAATGAGCGTAATAGTGGTAACACATCTAGAGGAGGTCGTGGTGGTTCTCAGCAGACATCACGTGGTAGGGGTCGTGGTGCTCCCAATGATCGTTCAGACAATTCGTCAAATTCCAATAATTGTTTTGATCAACGTGGATCATCGCAAGGACGATCTGCGCAGTACAATGTAGATGACTATTACGTCGATCAGGGAACTGACGACGGTGATTACTAGGACAGCCATCGACAAGGAGAGGGAGTAGTATCAGTTCCGGTTGATCAGAGAGGGCCTTACGTCGCAGTTGCCACATCGGGCGTCGTTGAGCCTTTTCTGTTGGACACTGGTGCAGTGAAAAGTTCCATCATGCATTCGAAACTCCCTGGCGCACCTTTGTCTGGCTTAACAAATGTTTCCGTTGGATTCTCTGGCGCCCCTGTTAGCAATCCGGTTTCGTGCCCTTTGCCACTTACAATTGGGCCTTGTGAGCTGAAAGCTCCGTTGATTTTGACCACTGGTTGTGGTGAAAATCTTTTGGGCCTGGATTTGCTAAAACGTTTGTATGCGACTTTGTATTGTTCTCCTGCGGGAGTGAAGCTTACTTTAGGTGAGAGAGTTATCTCTCCAATGTACTTGTCTCTCGATAAGCTTCCACCGGAATTGAGTTCTCTTCCTGCATCTTTGTGGGCAACAGGTCCAAATGACGTGGGCCTGCTTGACATCTCCCCTTATGTTGTTCACGTGAAATCTAATGTGCGACTGCCACGTATTCCCCAGTATCGAATCTCTCTTGACGGTGAACGGGCGCTGTTGGCGATCATCTATGATTTGATCGAGAAAGATGTTATTGAGGAGACCCGGGGAAACGTGTGCAACAGCCCTGTACTGCCTATTTTGAAACGTACCGATCCTTCCAAACCACCTGTTTATCGTTTTGTTATTGATTTACGGGAAGTAAATAAAATTGTGATTCCTCAGTTCCCTGTTGTGCCTGACATCACGGCATTACTGACTCTGATTCCAGCTTCGGCATCATGGTTTTCAGTGATCGATCTGAAGAATGCGTTCTTCAGTATTCCGATTGCTGAGGAAAGCAGAGACCTTTTCGGTTTCTCTCTTGGTGGTCGTAGCTTCCGGTTTAAGCGTGCTCCTCAGGGCTACTGTGAGAGTCCATCGACATACAGTCAAGCCTTGAAGGGCCAACTAGATGCATTTGTGTTGCCGGCTGGTGCGGCCTTAATCCAATACGTTGACGACTTATTGGTGGCTGCAGATACTCAGGACATTTGTAAAATTGCTACAGTGTCGTTGTTGCAACACCTCTGTGACTTACATCACAAGGTGTCACCTTCAAAACTTCAATATTGTTGTCAAGAAGTAACCTACCTAGGTCACTTATTATCAAAGGAGGAAAGAAGGTTGACCCCAGAGAGAATTGCAGCCATTGCGCGAATATCTGTGCCAACAACCCAAAGAGATGTGCGTGCCTTTCTAGGTATCACGTCATACTGCAGACAGTGGATCCCGAATTTTTCATTGTTAGCGAAACCATTGGTGGCTCTTACGTGCAAGGATGTTTCAACTCCTTTACCATGGACGGAAGAATGTCAGAAAAGTTTTTCTGAACTGCGTGATGCATTGTGTTCGGCTCCTGTGTTAGGTACTCCTGACTACAGCAAGCCGTTTACACTATACGTTCACGAGAGGGAAGGTTGTGCGTTGAGGGTCTTAACGCAACCCTTCGGTGATAAGCAACGTCCATGTGCATATTTTTCCTCGACCTTGGACCCGGTAGCTAGAGCATTACCGAGTTGTTTGAGAGCAACAGCGGCAGCTGCGGTGTCCATCTGACAATCAGCAGGATTGGTCATGGATAATATGCTTACGGTGATGGTGCCACATGCAGTTGACACTCTTTTGAATCGTACGAAAACTCAGCACTTGACGAGTGCGAGGTTGTCTGGGTACGAGTTGACGCTGTTGGCAAGTCATATTCAGATAAAACGTTGTAATGTTCTAAACCCGGCGACCTTATTGCCAATTAGTGCAGAGTCAGATGAAGTAGCAGCGCATGACTGTTACTTAAGGACTGAGGAGGAAACAAAAGGTCGAGTGGATCTTAAAAACACTCCTTTGGAAGATCCCGATGGAACCTTGTATGTGGATGGTTCATGTTTTAAATTGCCAAATGGTGATGTGACTACTGCGTATGCTGTGGTAACGTTGAATACTGTTGTGGAAGCTGCGAGATTGAATCAGAACTCTGCCCAGGCTGCAGAGCTGATCGCTTTAACTAGAGCGTGTGTGTTGGCGAAAGGGAAACGAGTGAATGTGTTTACCGACAGCCAATACGCTTTTGGCGTCGCTCATAGCTTTGGACGATTTTGGAGAGAGAGAGGTTTTATGACGTCACATGGTACAAAGATTCAGCATGGACAGCTTGTGAATGATCTTTTGGATGCACTTACGTGCGCATCGTAAGGTGACGGATGATGTTGGCCGTGGTAATGCGTTTGCGGATGAGACTGCTAAGGAGACTGCCCGGAACCTTAGCACTAGAATGTATGTGACGAGTTCGGTTAGGTGGCCTACAGAGACTAGTATGTGCGAGGATACCATCGAGAGTGTGAGAATGATTCAGAATGAGGTCACGGATACTGAAAAGACGAAGTGGAAGGAGAGTACGGGAAAGTTGGATGCGAATGGTTGTTGGGTCGATTTGTCGGAGCACAAGAGGTGGATGTTGCCAGATGCGTATGTGCTGGCTGTTGTGACAATGGCACACGGGTTAGCACATATTAGTGCGAAAGGTATTTGTAAGTTGTTGTCTCCTGTGTGGAAGAATGACGGTATTACGAAATGTGCTGAGAGATTGGTGAAGAATTGCATGATATGTATGTTGTACAATCCTGGTAAGGGGACCCCCACACCTCCTGGCCATTTTGCTCCTCCTTCATATCCCTTTGAAGTGATCCAGCTAGACTTCATCCATATGGAGCGATGCAATAACCTGAAATATGTTTTAGTTGTGGTTTGCGCATTCTCCCGATGGATTGAAGCCTATCCTCTTAAAGACAATACAGCCCTGTCTACTGCGAAAATCCTGCTGAAGGAATACTTTCCTCGGTATGGAATGCCCCGAATTGTATGGTCTGATAACGGAAGTGAGTTTGTGGGGAGTGTGATGAAGAGTGTGTGTAAGGGCCTTGGAATTCATCAAAAATTCGCCAATCATCCCCAGTCAGCAGGTTTGGTTGAGGGGTATAATGGCACCCTTAAACTCAAACTGGCTAAGATTCAGGCTACGACTGGTCTTTCGTGGCCTGACGCTTTGCCCCTAGCTTTGTTGTCAACAAGGGCGACCGTACACTCCCGAGTAGGGCTCAGTCCCTATGAAATAGTGTTCGGCCGTCCTGCGAATGTTTGGGGGGTCCCTAGACCAAGTGTGTTTTCTAATCTTGAGTACCCAATGTTGATTGATTATCTTCATGATCTGACTGCTAAACTGAGGTTAATTCACCAACAGGTTTACGAAGCACTGCCGACGCAGACGGAGGGTCCAGGCCACCAGCTCCAACCAGGAGATTGGGTGGTTACTCGCAATTTTGCTCGCAAAAAGAATTTGGAACCCCGCTTTACTGGACCTTTCCAGGTCCTCCTTGCCACGAGAACTGCCGTCCGTTTGGAAGGGCGCAAAAATTGGGTGCACGCCACCCATACGAAAAAGGTACCTGTACCTTTACCGGCAGACTCGTGGGTGAGGAAGGGCATTGCTTCATCTGAAACTGAAGGATTACAGACCTTTGTACCCTTTAGCGACGCACAGCCTGCCGGAGAATCCTCAGTGCAGCAGAAAGACATTGTTGAACATTTGCCATCACAAGACTCAAGATCTGAACAATCGACTGATCAGCAGAACTCTGTCCCCTCATTGGATTCTTTGTTTGATGAACAGACACGTCCTGGGAAAACGCGATACTTTTTGCGATCCAGCACCAGAGACTAATAAAGATTTTGTTTTGTCCCTTGACATCTACATTATCCCATTTGCCACGATCCGTTTAAACACCCGTATAACTGTGATTATTTTTGTAAATATTGAGTTTCGTTCCATCTATGTGTTTTTACTTCCACAGCTAAGAGACTTTGTACATATTTGTAAATAAGATACCTTGCATCCAGGTGTACCGTAGGGCCGCGCGTGTACTTCCTTCTGGTTAGTAGGTCTTGGCGCTAGGTCAAAGACCGTCGGTTCCTGGGAACTCCTAGGGATTGACTACTGCTACACAGAACGAAGTGCGTCAAGAAACGTTGCGGACGGTCTTAGGGGATGGCGTTTTCGAAGCTGATGGACTTGGAAGAAGCTCAGGCGCAAAGATTCAAACTACAGCAGATCATTCGTACCAAATGTTTTATGTTTCAAGTGTTCCTACTGTTTCTGACTGTTTCTTCGCTATTGGCGGGTGGGGTGTATTACATGATGTCGTACTTCTTACCTTCTGCCATACCTACTCCTACTTCTGAACCTAAATCTACCTCCACTGCATCCCCTCATTCTTTCCATATCTTACCCGAACACGAACAGGCTAGACGTGCGGAATTCAGAAACAATTCCTTTATTCAGCTCCTTCATCAGCATCAGTTAGTGGTTAATACTACAAATTGTTGGGTGTGTGGGTTAATGCCACATACCACGGATAAGGGAATTCCATATCTGGTTCTTCCTTATAGTTCCCAGGGTTCAGCTCGAGCATTCCAAACAATGTTTCGAAGCGCACTAGATTCCTACCCCAATCGAGAGCCACGTTCTCCCTACTCTGGTCCTGGCTCGTATCAGAAGCCTTTGTCTATAGCGATAGAGGACTTAGATAGAGATATCTATGAGCCGTCGCTCATTCCAGAAGAAGAGGTACAAGCCTATAGGGTCCTGAGTAAGGTTGAGTAGAGTGCGCTCACTGGTGAAAAGCAGCTCAGGAGCTCGCCTCCGATATGGGTCGTACCCCACCTTGGTAATTTCTGTCTATTGGGGCGTGGCCGAAGATCGAGAGCTCGTCTTGGAGAGAGTGCTTGCTCCGAGACTTATATCCTGCCGATGGTCTCGTCCCCTGTGTTTCTGGCTGCCAAGGGTACATACTTTGTTTGCCATGATCGTGCGTATACATGGCTGCCCTCCGACTTTGTGGGCTCATGTTTCATCGCAAATCTGTTGCCTCCGACGCTCACTGTAGATGCAGACTATCACAAGACTAGAGTTGTGAGAGGCGTGATTAGCGAAGAGGACACTGCCGGTCAAGAGGCAGGAGACTTTTTCAAGGGTTTCCTCCCGTTTTGGGGACCTATGGTCAATAGTAGGAACCTGAGACAATTGACTCGAGTGGTGGAATCGACAGCTAATATCACTGCCAGTGCCCTTGGTAATATCACCACAGAACTACAGGCGGATAGGCTTATGACGTTACAAAAACGTATGGTTTTAGACGTGGTCTTAGCAGATCGAGGTGGAGTATGTAAGGTGATCCATTCGAGCTGCTGTATTTTCATTCCAGATAACGCTCCAACTGTCTATCAAGCCATCTCAAAGTTGCATAAGATCTCTGAGTCCATACACGTGGACGTAGGGGATTGGACGCTGCTTGGGTGGTTTTGGGGCCTGATGTCGACTTGGGGTTGGAAGATTCTGATGATCATCGGAGCTGTTGTAGCATTTCTGTTCACGTGTTGCCTTTGTGTGCAGTGTGGTCCTGCCTTATGTGGCCTCTGTGCTACGACGTGTATAAGACAGCCGCCTGTTACCAAAGGAGCTCAGTTGGACAGAGTTATGTTGCAGCAACATCTAGACGGTCTGATGAATATCGAGTATGATTCTGACTAGTGCTTGCCTACATGAGGGCAAAAGGAGCGTCTGAGGTTCCGTGACGATCGTAAGTGGTGTTTTCGGCTCGCACGAATATGGTCGAGTCCGGTATCTATGAACCGCAAATGACGAGTTTAGTGGGTGTGCGCAGTTTCGCTGTGCTAACCTGAACCGTTCGTTTGTTTCGTGGGTTTCTATCTGTACCCACGGGTTCCATCTTAGATACGGTATCCATTTTGTCTCTTGCCCTCAAGTAGCCAGCGAACGGACGCTGTCCGCTTCGCGACCCTGGGATTCCCAAGACTTTTGCGGAAGACACGTTTCCTTTGAAAGTGTCTTTATGATGAGGGGGATGATACTGTAAGGCAGATGTCCCCGCTCGAGGCTCATCTTGCCGTGCCGGTCTATTGTCTTAGCCGTGCATCTCATTAGGCACGTCCCTTTGATGCCTGCAGCTCGTGTTTCCCGATACCACCCCTTTTACACCCTTTCCGATCTTCCCACTGTTTCTGCCTTCCTCTGCACCTGTCCTTGTTCCTTCTTCTATCTGTTTACTGTCGATTGGAATGTACTAATGGTGGGAAGATGGGTTTTTACAGTTGGGAACCACCAAATGTTTCTGTACTTATGTTCCGGACCTTGAATACATTAAAGCGACCCCTCTCGGGGATAATTATGGGAACCAAGTTGTAAACCTTTGTGTGCCATGTTAACCTATGAGAGAAAACTGTATAAAAAGGAGCGATCCACAGTAGCAAATTGAATCAGATCCCGCGAACATACCGGCTGTGTACTTCACGTGACTTCTGTGTTCCCTGCAGTAAATAAACCTTGAATCTTTGACGCCGAAGGAAGTGTCCTGTGTCTCTGTCATTTGTATGCCGGAACAGGTTACCCACGAAGGTTTCAGGTGTTGTCCCCTGGCACCGCTGGGTCTTAAATAACCCAGTCCTTCACCGTGTGGTTGTGGGCCCGTAACTGTATGATTATGTTGCACAATAAAGGTTTCAAAAAATTTAAAAAAAAACAAAGGAATGAGTTCAAAATAATAAAATATTTAACAATCTTTAATCAAAAGTATAACATTCATTCTGATAAGCAAAACATTTCAATGACATAAGTATTTCATCTGTTAAAAACACATAAGTGGCAAAGGTTAAATCTTCGACGAGCATTTCGACACGAAATGCGTCTTCGTCAGGAGTAGCCAACCAAACACTTTGGTTTATTTCACAAAATTAATGATGTAGGATATATTTCACAGCCGGGACCTTGGGAATTGATGGGGAGGTCATGTTTTAAACAATTTTATAAGGAAAATCGCTATTTAAGGGCAATGGAGATCAAATAACACAATATTGTATGTTGATAGAAAATATTCAAGATGAAGTTCGTAGAATAATCAAGATTGGTGCGAAAAAAGGCCCACCTAATGTCCTGTGTGAAGCGCTATTCACTGTATAATTCTCACTTTATTTGCAGCGCTTCTTAAGTACAGAAAATGGGTCCGGGCGTATAGTAGACCAGGCACGGTAATGCAAATGATCTTGTATACATATTTATGTTTGTCAACTAAGCACCTTTGTGGACGGTGGGTAGTGCTAAATGAATCCTCAATGCAATAGTAGTCTTAAGATCAATGGTTTGATGAAACAGTGCATAGAATACCTGCAGTATTAACAAGTAAAGGAAAAACAATCATGCAGAGATATATCAAATAAGGATACGTTACTTACCTGTAATCCCAGATTTTCTTCCAGGGGTATCCTCATCAAAGTCATAAGCACTGAATATTCCCGCCCATGTGCGGGACCCCGGAAACAATATAAAAATATATATGTAAAAACACATATATCTAACTCCACATATATGTACGTACATATATTATTTTTCTCACATCAATGCAGCCGCAAAAAGAGGCTAACACAATATAAAACCTTGTACATGTACTGCAATTATAAAGGAAACAAAGAACACATTAAATCAAATCTCCTTTGAATTTTGTGTTTTAATGAGTAAAACCACTCATAACTCCTGACAATTGCTCATAAAAAGACATTGTTAGCCTCAGGCTGCATTGAAAAGCAATAACATAGAAAATGAAAGCATTTTCAACCAAAAAACTGGCACTGTGCCTTGAAGGCAGCCCTGACTCCAGGCTTCCCATCATGCCTCAGGGGTGACAGTTAGGTCAGTTGTTCTTTGCATAAACCTGATGTCAGGGCTAAATACCAATATAAAAAACGTACAGCTCTCATTTACCTGGGGAGGTGGGTGGGTTGCTTATGACTTTGATGAGGATACCCCTGGAAGAGAACTAGGATTACAGGTAAGTAACTTATCCTTCTCTTCCCGGGGATCCTCATCAATAGTCATAAGCACTGAATAGAATAGCAAGCCCAACAACCACCTGCAGGTAAATGAGAAGTACATCTTCTACCTTAAAAGACCCAACATCACAGCCCAGACTGGCTGTTAAACAGATTCCGCAAGGAGGCTTGGCCTACTTAGGTATCTGCTCTCGTGTCAGAATCAAGACAATAATGTCTGGTAAATGTATGGACGGACCGCCAGGTCGCCGCCTTACAGATCTCAGACATGGGCACATTATTGAGAAAAGCCGCAGTCGCAGCCCTTCCCCTGGTGGAATGCGCCTTGGGAGAAAACTCCAGGGGTTTTTGTGCTAGCTGGTAAGCAAGTTTAATACATGAAACGATCCATCTGGAAATGGAACGTTTTGAGGCAACATGGCCTGTCCTGATCGATCCATAGTTAACGAAAAGATGATCTGAATTACTAATCACTTTAGACCTGTCAAGATAGAATTTTAAAACCCTTCTCAGGTCTAAAGAATGCAGAGCCCTCTCAGCTGGAGTAGAGGGGTTTGGAAAAAAAGTGGGCAGAGAAATGGTCTGATTTACATGAAAATCTGACACCACTTTAGGCAGAAAAAATGGATGCGTCCGGAGCACCACACTATTCAAATGGAACACCGTATAGGGTTCTGATGCACAGAGGGCTTGAATGTTGCTCACTCTGCGAGCTGACATGATAGCCACCAAAAAAGCCGCTTTCCATGAAAGATGTTGTAAAGTAGCTTTGTGAATGGGTTCAAAAGGGGGACCCATTAACTTTGATAGCACCAGGTTCAACTCCCAGGGTGGAGAAGGAGGACGCACTGGAGGGTATACTTTTTTCAAACCTTGCAGGAAGTCCTTGACAGATATTAGCTGGAAAAAAGAGGTTTGAGAAGGTGACCGCCTATAAGCCGTTACGGCCGCTAGGTGCACCTTGATGGAATTACATTTTAAACCTGCTTTAGCCAGATACATCAAATAAGGAAGAACTGCCTCTTCTTGACATTTGATTGGATCATGACTATTCTGTATACACCACATATAGAATCTCTTCCACTTGCATGCATACGAATGTCTGGTGGAATGACACCTTGCCTCTTTCAGAATGAACATGCAGTCCTTTGGCAAACCTAGATGGCCGTATTGAATGACCTCAGGAGCCATGCTGCCAAGCTCTGTGACGGAAAGTTGGGATGGTAGATCCTCCCGTCCATCTTGGACAACAGGTCCGGCCTGCATGGTAGCCTCTTGTGAGGAGTCACTGACAGGTGAAGCAGGTCCATGTACCACCACTGCCTCAGCCAATCTGGAGCAATCAGAATCATTGTTGTGCACGAGTGTGTTAGCTTGCTCACCACCTTCGGAATCAACGGGAGAGGTGGAAAGGCGTACACAAATTTGTTTGACCAGTCGATCAAAAGATAATTCCCTCTCGAGCCTGGCCGGTGGAACCTGGAGGCGAAGCTTCGGCATTTGGTGTTTTGGTCGTCTGCGAACAGGTGGGACGACCTCAGGATAGAAAAAGTTCCTCTACCACTTCGTCGTGAAGAACCCAGTCTTCCTTGTCGTCAAAATGACAGCTTGGAGCATCTGCCCTCACGTTTTGCTCTCCTGGAAGGGGAACCACCATGACAGACAGCCTGCGAGCCAGAAGCCAATGCCAGATCCTCTGCGCTTCCAACGACAACGTCCGGGAGCGCGTTCCCCCCTGCTTGTTCAAGTAGTACATCGTGGTGGTGTTGTGCCATCTGTACTAGCACAGATGCCTCTTGGATTGAGGGGAGGAACGCTTTGAGAGCTAGGTGGACTGCTCTCAGCTCCAGCATGTTGATATGGTAAGTACTTTCCTTGTGTGACCACTGACCTTGCACCTGCAGTGGTCCCATGTGCGCTCCCCAGCCCAGAAGGGAAGCGTCCTTGATCAGTGTCTGCACAGGGGGAGGTTTGTGGAACAGGACTCCCACCTGCATATTCTGAGCTTTTGTCCACCACGGAATAGAAGCTCGAGCTGCGTCTGAGATGGTGATGTGATCGGGACAGCGAGCCGATTGTTGATCCCACTTGTCCTCCAGATCCTGCTGAAGAGGACGCATTCGAAGTCTGGCATTCGGGACCAGGAAGATGCAAGACGCCATCAACCCTAGCAGGGAGGCAATCCTGCGCACTTTCTGAGCCTTGCTGCTAAGAATCAGTTGACATTTCTTGGTGATTGATGATTGTCTCTCCTCCGAAGGAAACACTTTTCCTGCTTCTGAGTCTAGCAGAGCTCCAAGGAAGTGAATCCTCTGGGTGGGCTGAATGACTGACTTTCTGAAGTTGACATGTAGCCCTAGTCTCTGGCAGAGCTGTATACAAGTCTGGAACTGATTTCTTACGCTGGGAAGGACTTTTCACCAGCCAATCGTCCAAGTATGGGTACACGAAGACCCCTCTGTGGCGTAGAGCAGCTGCCACCACTGCAACACACTTCGTGAACACCCGAGGGGCCGACTTCAACCCAAACGGCAGGACTTTGAACTGATAGTGGGAGGTCCCCACCCTGAATCGAAGAAATCTTCTGTGACTGGGGTGTATTGGAACATGAAAATAAGCATCTTGAAGATCCAGCGAACACATCCAATCTCCCTTCCTGAGATGTGGATATATTTGGTGAAGTGCCAACATGCAAAATCTTTCCTTTTTGACGTGCAGAGTTAGTGTTCGCAAGTCCAGAATGGGTCTGTATTCTGCCTTCTGTCCTTTTTTCTTGACCAGAAAATAACGGGAGTACACCCCGTTTCCCCTCTGAGAGACCGGTACTCCCTCGATAGCTGACTTTTCGAGTAGAGTGGCGACTTCTCTTTGCAGTAGGTGCAGCTGATGATTTGATGTTGACATCGGGGGAACCGGTGGAGGCAGATGATTGAAACGAAGACAGTACCCATTCTGAAGCGTAGACAACACCCATCTGTCTTTTGTGATGCTTTGCCACCCTTTCAAATGATTTGCCAGGCTTCCCCCACTGGAGTGGTCCACGGCGCTGGGGGAAGAAACGACTCATTGCTTGGATTGAGTTTTGCCGGTGTTGTTGCCTTGGCGTTGATTACTTCCTCCCTTGTAATTACGCTTTCCTTTGTACTGGGATTTTTGCTGCCCCTGCTGATCTTGGCTCTTCTGCCAGTTCGGGGTTTGAACCCGCTGCTTTCTAGAGCCCTTGTTAAAGGAGCGAAATTTCCTCTTCGACTACTTCTTCTTCTCAAGACCCACCGCCTTGAGAGTTTCCAGCTCTGCCTCCATGCGCTGCATCTCTTCGTCTGCACTTGTGCTAAATAACGAAGCACCTGAAAAAGGCAAGTTCAATATGCGCGCTTGGGCTTCTGGTTTCAAAGCCGTTAGGCGGAAACATGGTTAACTGAATCGTCGACTCCCATCATGGATATCCTAGTTCCCCCCAACTACTGCATCACCAGACTTGACAGGCCCATCAAGACAGGCGGGGGAATCGCATGCATCTATAAGAGCAACCTATCAAATAATAAAGTCACCACCCCTTCTCTCACCTCCTGTGAATACCTCTGCCTTGATGTCATCAACGAAAACAAACCTGTATGCTCACTACACATCATTTACCACCCACCTGGGGACAACCTCACCTTCTCCCAACAACTCATGGACACAATCCCAACACAGGACGGCAAAACACACAAATCTACCTTGGCGATTACAATCTTCACTGGAACGATGGCAGTGACGCAGTGGTTAATAGCCTCAAAAATTTCCTGATCGCTTCTGACCTCACCCAAATCTGCAATAGCCCGACACATGACAAAGGCTCTATCCTCGACCTTATCATCTCCAAAGAAGGCAACACTCAACTTGATTCAATCCAGCCCTGTGACTGGTCAGACCACCATATTGTCACTTTCTTCATCAAGGAAAAAGTTAAACGTATCCCGGAGCAATCCTCTAAGCCCAAAGTTTGGAAAAGAGACCTAAAGAAACTCAATCCAAACTCTTTGCACCCTAACAGATGTAATCTCCTACTCCCCCGCTCCGACATTATCGACGTCCAGTATCTAACTGACCATTATCTCAACACCATGACCTCAATAATCAATGAGGCGGCACCGATGCAACTGAAAAGAGTCTCCACCAAGATATCCAACCCTTGGTATGACGGGAGTCTCAATGAAGACAGACGGGCTATGCGAATGGCAGAGCGCACTTGGAGATCTGTCTCCTCAGCACTGCACCTAAAATTGCTGAGGAAAAAGAGAAACGCATACTTCAGGAGAATAAAACGCTCAAAATCAGAGTTCTTCAGACTCCAGCTAGACCAAGCAAAAAACCGTCCAAGAAAACTATTCGAGCTAATCCGATCACAATCCAAGGAACAACCCAAGCAGTCGACACTAGGGGCAATACACCTTCTTGTGAAGATTTCGCTACCTTCTTTAACCAAAAAACGGACAACATAAGGAACGATCTCCTCATTGACGCAAACCTTTACTCCAAACCTGACCGCATAACACCCTCTGAACCAAAAAACAAAGCGACATGGTCATCCTGCCTTGAAAACTGAGTTCCTTCTGATCTCACCTCCCGCGAAAATCTCTACCACTCAAACCTGGCTTAAGCACCTAACTGCACTCAATGTCCAACCAACCATTGTGGATTCAGCAAAATCTTTAGGCATAACACTTGACGCCAATCTCAACATGCAGCAGCATATCAGCAAGGCAACTAAGGGAGCAAACCTCCAAATAAATATCTTGAGGAAAATTAAACCCTTCCTCCCAGCCAAGGACTTCCAAACTGCAGTACAAGCACTAGTCATCCCTCGCATAGACTACAGCAGCATCGCCCTCTGCGGTCTCCCCTTAGCTACAACTGCACCCTTAAGAGCTTTGCTAAATGCGGCAGCGAGACTCATCACTGGATCAAAAAAACATTCACATATCTCCCCTGACTTTAAATCACTGAACTGGCTGCCTTTTGAGGCCAAAATACATTTGAAAATTGCCTGCATGACGCACAAGGCCATGCACCTGAAGTCACCTGGCTACCTCACTCAGAAGTTGACAATTTCCGGCGGGTCCAGAATCACCAGAAGTACAAACAATCTTCTGCTGAAGCCTCGAAGATTCCGGAAAGAAACAACTTACAAACGCTCCTTCTCAGGAATGGCGCCTAGGATCTGGAACTCACTCCCCCCTGAAACAAGGCTCATCCCATCCCCCCTCCTTTTTAAGAAAGAAGTTAAAGCTATCCTCATGGCTAAATACACTTGAACTACTACTCCTGACTGTGCATCGAATTATATTATCTGTTTGATCCTTTGGACATGTGTTTTACTTGTATTAATGACCTAATCAGTTGTTCATGCTCCCGCCTATCTACCTCACCTTACCCTACCCACGGCGAGCTACATTATTTGGTTGATCCCTTTGCACATGTGTTTCACTTGTATTATTTACATAACCGATTGTCCATGCCCATTTGTACTACTGCACTGACCTACCCTACCTCTCCTTACCTTACCCCTTAACTATGTTCCCCATGTACCCACCCTACCAAACACTTATGCCTGTGTAAAGCGCTCTGTTATCTGCAAAGATCTTGTTCGCGCTATATAAAACTTTCAAAATAAAAATAAAAAATAAATAAACCATGACGACCTTCTTGCCGTTACCCCATGAGCATACCCATGAGCTGCTAGGATAGCCCCATCTGCTGCGGCGCTTATCACCTGGTTGGAGACTTGACTGCCTGCCAGGAGGATTTCTTCAAAGTCCTTACGATCCTCTGCTGGGAGTTTTCCCACAAAACGCTACAGAGAATCCCACAGGGATCGGTCATAACGCCCCAAGAGGGCTTCCGCATTGGCAACTTTGAGAAAAGCCGCTGATGTATTGCAGACCCGCCTTCCCCACAAGTCTTGCATCTTACTGTCCTTATCCGGAGGCACAGTGGAGGATGAGGCGATTGCATTGGACTTCTTCGCTGCCGCGATAATCACTGAGTCCGGAGGATGATCAGCTCTGAGGAATAGCGGGTCGTCCTCTGGGGATTTGTACTTTTTAAGGATCCTCGCCTGAGCAGCCTTGACCGTCGCTGGGGTTAAGAAGACGTCCATAACTGGCTCTATAATCCCCGGCACCAAAGGCAGAAGAGGTTTGGGTGTAGACCTATGCAGTAGTGTTTCAAAAATTACTGAGGTCTTGATCTGCGGAGCTTTTAAGGTAACTCCCAGCTTATGAGCTCCCCTACCAAGTATGTCCTGAAACGTGAAGATATCATCAATCGGAGATACCCTCGTTGAAGGAGAGTCTGTTAGGGTAGGAGAGGTGTTTCTGTGAGAGCGGGTCGAGGAAGAAGAAGTAGAAGGAGTTCTTCGCTCTCTCCTTGTGCTCCTTGATCGTGATCTATGCCTGCTGGTTAGCACCTTGGAGCGTGATCTTTCCCTCTGGCGAACTGGGGAGCGTGATCTTTCCCTCTGGCAAATGTGATCTTTCCCTCTAGCGAACTGGGGAGCGTGATCTTTCCCTCTGGCGTACTGGAGAGCGTGATCTTTCTCTTTGGCGAACTGGAGAGAGTGATCTTTCTCTCTGGTGAACTGGAGAGCGTGATCTTTCTCTTTGTCTCACCGGAGAGCGAGACCGTTCTCTAGGCGTATAGAGAGCGGCTGCTGCATCCGATACGCCGTTTCCTTGTCCTTAGCTGTTAGAACTGGCTATTTCTTGTTGGCTAAGGCTGACGCCAAAGCTAGGCAGAAACCACCATTTTAGTCAGGGCAAGGGAGTCACACGCCAGGATAACCCCTGCTCACCCCCTGGTAGCTTGGCACGAGCAGTAAGGCTAAACTCTGAGGCAATGTGTAAAGCATTTGCGCCAGCACACAACAGCAACAACATACTAGGCACACCACAAAAGGGACTCCACACAAGGTTATTATAAAATAACTTTTGTATTGTAAAAACACATCACTAGGACTACCTGTACTAAAAAGAACAACCACCTGAGTATCACACAGCACCTAGGGGTATAAACAAGAACATATTACCCATGATGCATGAAACACATTCAGAGGAGTAATAAAGAAAAACAGATGATGCCTAAGAACATTCAGAGGTGTTAAGAACAAAGGAAACACATGATGCATAAACCTACACATTCAGGGGTGTTCAGAACAAAGCACATGATGCAATAAAATACATTAAGAGGTGCAGCGCAAGAAGACACATGATGCCTAAAACATTCAGAGGTGCAGCGCAGGGAAGGAAAGACACATGATGCCTAAAAACATTCAGAGGTGCCAGAACAATACAATAGCGCAAAAATCACATGATGCCTAAAAACATTCAGAGGTGCAGGAATAACACATGATGCAAGAAAACACATTCAGAGGTGCAATAACCATACAATTGCCCAAAACTCACATTAGGCAAATACCATCACATAGATAAAAACATTGCGCCTAAATAAAATCACATACCAGCCCCCATCCAATAAAGGGACTAAAGAGCCCTGTGTCCAGAATGTCAGGGCGCGCTGCCATGCAGCGCCAGTCAGGGGTGCGCCACTGGTGCAAAACCTAAACGTAGCAGGTGCCCACTACTTGCTGGGCACCTGGGAACATCCCTAAACCTAAACGGTGCAGCTGCCCACTAATTGCTGGGCAGCTGTGAATCCAAACTGCAACAGGGTCCTCACTGACCCTTAGGCGCAAACTGCGCCAACTCTTGGAGCCACACAGGCTCTGAAAACATATTGGAGCCACACAGGCTCTGGACATCCCACATGTCCCAAACGTTGGAGCCACACCGGCTCTTAAACAATTAGAATGGCGCTCCAGAGCCTCTCTGGGGCTCTAACTAAACAAACTGCGCCCTGAGCCTCTCATGGGCTCTCCTACAATATAATGCCCCCGGAGCCTCTCAGGGCTCTTCAACGAAGCAATGCCCCAGAGCCTCTCAGTAAAGTAAAAATGCCCCCGGAGCCCTTCACTAGGCTCAAAGACAAGTGAGGCCCCTCTGAGCCTCGCAGGCTCTTCACACCGGAGGGGAGGGGCGGGCACCGGCAATGTGCCCCGAAGCCCCCACCCCCTCCTTCGGCACACACTCACCGGCTCTCTGGGCAGCGGGGACTCTTCCGGTCTCCTCCTCGAGGCTGGCGATCCTTTACTTGCGGCGGGGGCGGGCACCGGCAATGTGTCCCGCGCCCCCTCCGCCCTCCGCTTACTGCTGGCTGGTGCCTGCGGGGCTCTCCCTCAGCAACGGGAGCCCCGCACTGGCGGCACCGGCAGCCATCTCCCGGGTGCCTTCTTCTCTCCTCGGGCTGCCACATCACCGCGGGGCTCTCCCGTCCTCATGGGAGCCCCCCGAAAGCTCACGCCGGCCTCCACTATCCTCGGGCACATCTCCGGTCTCCCTCCTCTGCCGGGAGACCGGCAACGACCGCCATGCTTCTCTCTCTCGGGGCTCCCTCTCGGTCACGGGAGCCCCGCAGCAGCCGCCGCCATCTTCCTCTCTCTCCCCGGGCCGGCAGCCAATCACGGCGCGGCCCGGGGACCGGCTCTTAAACAATTAGAATGGCGCTCCAGAGCCTCTCTGGGGCTCTAACTAAACAAACTGCGCCCTGAGCCTCTCATGGGCTCTCCTACAATATAATGCCCCCGGAGCCTCTCAGGGCTCTTCAACGAAGCAATGCCCCAGAGCCTCTCAGTAAAGTAAAAATGCCCCCGGAGCCCTTCACTAGGCTCAAAGACAAGTGAGGCCCCTCTGAGCCTCGCAGGCTCTTCACACCGGAGGGGAGGGGCGGGCACCGGCAATGTGCCCCGAAGCCCCCACCCCCTCCTTCGGCACACACTCACCGGCTCTCTGGGCAGCGGGGACTCTTCCGGTCTCCTCCTCGAGGCTGGCGATCCTTTACTTGCGGCGGGGGCGGGCACCGGCAATGTGTCCCGCGCCCCCTCCGCCCTCCGCTTACTGCTGGCTGGTGCCTGCGGGGCTCTCCCTCAGCAACGGGAGCCCCGCACTGGCGGCACCGGCAGCCATCTCCCGGGTGCCTTCTTCTCTCCGCGGGCTGCCACATCACCGCGGGGCTCTCCCGTCCTCATGGGAGCCCCCCGAAAGCTCACGCCGGCCTCCACTATCCTCGGGCACATCTCCGGTCTCCCTCCTCTGCCGGGAGACCGGCAACGACCGCCATGCTTCTCTCTCTCGGGGCTCCCTCTCGGTCACGGGAGCCCCGCAGCAGCCGCCGCCATCTTCCTCTCTCTCCCCGGGCCGGCAGCCAATCACGGCGCGGCCCGGGGACGTGTCATCAGGGAATCTCGGGCCGGTCAGCCAATCACGGCGCGGCAACTCTTCTTGGGGCCAGCCAATGGCAGCGCTGCCCTCCTGACGAGCCCACAGCTCGGGTCGCGCTGCTGAGGCTGCGTCGGCGATTTCAAAGACACGGCATTCTGGGGCAAACGCCGGGTGGGCACCGGCTTCCACAAATAAATCGCTCCCTAAAGCGCTCCATGCACTAAAAATAGCTAATCAAGCGCTTCCAAGCGCTACAACAGAAAAATAAAGCACTCCTAGCGCTAAAGGCTGAAATAAAGCACCACCAGGCGCTAGGGGTGAGAGCAAAGCACTCTCAGCGCTAGGGAACAGTAAAAAGTCCACAAATCCAGCAAAGTCCTTCAGGGGTCTAAGACCTCAGCAGTCCAGGACAAATCCATCAGGGGTCCATCAGGTGTCCAGGGGCTGGGCAGGGCCCCTGGCAGGATTCAAGTTAGAAAACAAGAACAAATTGGAAGGGGACACAGCCCCTTCTTATACAGAGAAAAGCCTTTGAAATCTTTGTGCAGGCAGTGTGAGAACCAGCTAGAACTGGTTTTAGGGAACTCTCTTTAGTGTCAGGGACAGAGGTGATAGTCGCCCAGCGGGAGGTGGAGCCAGCATTGTGGTCAGGCAGGCACAGCCCTAGTCACTCCCAGGTGCCATCTCCTCCCACTTCCCTGGCAGCAGATGCAGCCTTTCATCCACGGGCTGACTCAGACAACCTCCTGGGGCTCCCCAGCCCCTGTCATCCTCAAACCAGACAGTCAATCCACAAGCTGGCCCAGGCACTCCTGGACCAGGCTCACCAGTCAATCACACGCCAGACACAAATTACACAAATATGCCAACTTCTAAAAGTGGCACTTCTAGACTAGACACAGTCATGCCGCATATATCATTACGCAGCATTCAATCTCACGAGTTCGCACATATCAAACTCGCCCCTGCACTCCCCACACATCAGGAACTACCATGGGCATACATATTCCCCATTCATTCCTATGGGAGGGCAGGTCACTCACCACACATACACAGAGAGCTTAAGCACTTTACACTGTACCACAGTGAAAAAGTGCGCAGAGGCCTAAAATCACAAACACCAGGTTCCAGAAACAGGCTAGGAAAAAGCAAAAAGTCTCGGGGTGAACCTGCCAAAAGGGCCGGGTCCAACACAACCCCCTTCCAGCCAAAACGCAGGGTAGACCATCACCACCCCCTTTTCTGGCCAGGGACAGACTAATTTGCATGTAGCCAGGTTCTGAGCTGGGATGGTGCAGTGAGCTAAAAAACGGTGATGGATCAAGCCCTGATCTGTTGACTGGGTACGAGTGTTCTGCCTAATTCAGATACTCTGTCCATCACCACCCCCTTTTCTGAATCGTTTTGTCCACCATAAGCGTGGAAGGGTATGCTCAGACATGAGTCCCTTGCTCACTGCACCATCAGGATTCAAGCAAGCCGGGCCGAAGACGGCTGAAATGCCAGAAACCAGTCCCCGGAAGCTTGTTTCCTTTCCAGTAAAAGAATTGGCTTGGTAGTTTGGTCTGCCCTGTTCCCATAATGCTCTGGGCCAGGGACAGACTAAATTGCATGTAGCCAGGTTCTGAGCTGGGATGGTGCAGTGAGCTAAAAAACGGTGATGGATCAAGCCCTGTCTGTTGACTGGGTACAAGTGTTCTGCTTAATTCAGATACTCTGTCCATCACCACCCCTTTTCTGAATCGTTTTGTCCACCATAAGCGTGGAAGGGTATGCTCAGACACGAGTCCCTTGCTCACTGCACCATCAGGATTCAAGCAAGCCGGGCCGAAGCGACTGAGCGCTGCCACCCGATCCAGTCTCCCTTCCTGATTCAACTCGACTCACATCCCTGCCGTGCGATTGACACAACAGCCTGAAGATAAACTGATACTCTCGCCGTAGAAGTGGACGCTTCCCGCCACCTACCGGCATTTACCCCGCCTGGACTTCCAGCCATTCAAGGTAATTTGCTGTTCTCCACGTGCTGCCCGGATCTGGACCTTACCTGGCCTGACCCCAAGTTAACCCCTTCTTATTGATCAGATATTCAATGATCAACGCACTGTACCCAGCCCTGTATGTCCTGAAGATGATCCTCATTCAAACGGATCGAAACGTCGTCGACTAAACAGCCAGACTCTAGGCGCCCCCTTACAGTGGTTCTCCTTAGAAACATTAAATTAGGACACCATAATTGAACTGGAAACCATTGTATTTTCACTGTAAATATTTGCACCTTGCACCCTGCGCTGCTCACGCTGTATCTCTTGTCACTTGCGCTGCCGTAGTGTCACAATTCACTGCACTCGTGCACCTTGTACAACCCTTTGGGCTGATACTTGTTATCTGTCATTTGTTCAATTGCTCACACAGTGCTGTAATTAATTGTGTTTATTGGTCTCCCCCTCTTTCCCCCCCCCTCCCATCCTTTCTTGATTATAACATAACATGATGCTTTTTAGCACTACCTTGAGCGAAATACTTGACTCCTTGATTCTTTTAGGATAATACTGTATAGATATCCTTACCAGTAATTCATTATTAATTTGTGTAATTATACCCTTTGGGATATTGTTTTATATGCACTTCCTTAGACCCCAATCCCAATCGGTTGATGGGTTCATACTCCTGTTTCTGGACACACACGCGCCACTGGTTGAGGCTGAACCACTGGAGTCCCATGCCTCGACTTCCGAGGAGGTGAAGTCCATAAAGCCTTTTCCAACGTCGAACTTTGTTCCTCTCTCGACAGCGAGTGTCCTGCGGACACTTGTGAATGCCTCGACGTCGAGCGTCGATGGTGTGATGCCGACGAAGGAAGCTTCGACGTTGATTTACCATGGTCCTTCGACAACGATGAATGCCTCGACGTTGAGTGCCTATGGGTTGTCGACGGAGAATTCCTCAACGTCGATCGCCGATGACCTGGCGACGACGGAGGATGCCTCGACGCCGAGCGCCGATGACTAGGCGACGGTGGGGGCTTCGACGTCGAAGATTCTACCTGAGCCTTCGACGACGGAGGTCTCGACGTTGAGCCGCCCTGCTTCAACGGTGACCTCTCTCTCGACGCTGCACGTCGCCCGGTTGACGGCAGCAGAGATTTCTTGACTTTCGACGCTGAAGACTTGACCTTCTTCGTCGTTGGAGACCTCGACGCCGATCCCGACGCCGAAGGAGAGAGCTAGGAACTTTTTTTGACGTCGACCGCTTCTTAAGTCTCTTTGGAGACCTACCTCTCTCAGAAAGTCCATAAATCCTGCTTCTTTCTCTGTCCTTGATAGTTCTGGATGACAAGGACTGGCAGTGGACACAAGATGCTACCTCATGAGAGGGAGGTAGACAGCGAATACACACAGGATGTGTATCTGACCAAGCCTTCTTATGCCCACAGGCAGAGCAGGTGTCAAAAAGAGCCTTAGGCATTTTGAAAAAAAATTCACCTTTTTTGAGCCCTAAAAAGGTAGAACTATCTCTCTAGGGTAAAAACCCGTCGAGTGAGATCAAAAAATTGAAGAAAACACCAAGTAATTCTGACAGAAAGTCTGACAGAAAAACCTGATGAGGTTGAGATGAGAAAGGGTCAACACCTTTCTTCTGGCACCAGATGCAAAATTGTTTCCATTTCAAACGGTAAGTCTTGTTAGTGGAAGGAGCTCTAGCCTGAGAAAGAACGTCTCTTATTTCGTCCGAGAGATGAAGGTTTAGTAACTCTCGCTGCTCAGGAGCCATGCTGACAGGTGTAAGGAGCAAGGATCCAGATGCCAGATCTGACCCTGGGACATCGTGAGAAGATCCGGGATCCCCCGCAAAGGACGTGGAGGGGCCAGAGAATTTCTTGGGCCTCCTGGGACAACGGAAGAGATCTGGTGCCCCCTTCCTGGTTTATTTAGTGCATGGGCGTGGTGTTGCCCGGGCGGACAAGAACCGCTGAACCCTGCAATTGTGGAAGAAATGCTTGCAACACCAGACGGATCGCTCTGAGCTCCAGGAGGTTGATGTGAAGAAGGCGGTGCTGGGGCAACCAATGCCCGCTTACATGTAGGTCCTGAAGCACCGCAACCCAGCCTTCCAGCGAGGCATCTGCCGTTACCACTTGAGGAGCTGGATTGCTTACGAAGGATAGACCTTGGGATAAGTTCTCTTCCTTTGTCCACCACAAGGCTGCCTTTCTCATTGCCGCAGTAATCACCACTTTGTCGTTGAATGAGCCAAGAACTTTCTGACATTGCATGTTAAGTTGCTCCTGAAGAGATCGCATCCGCAATCAGCAGTGGGGTATCAGAGGAATGCATGAAGAAATCACTCCTAAAAGGGATTTGTAAAGGTGTACTGAAAGACACTTTCTTTTTCTCAACAAATGAGCCATGGACCTCAGTTTTTCTTGCCTTTCGAAGGATGGGGAAGCCTTGCTGGGAGTCGTGTCCAGGATAGCCCCCAGGAACCATGCTGTCCTGGAAGGTAAGAGAGACGACTTCTCCCTGTTGAGAGTGAGGCCCAGATTCCTGAACACGGTCGTACATGCCTTGACCGTTTCCTCCGCTGCCCCCCTGGACGGTGCCTTCAGTAAACAGTCGTCCAGGTATGGGAAGACCTGAAAACGCTATTTCCTTAGGAAAGCTGCCACCGGTGCCAGCACCTTGGTAAAGATCCTTGGGGCAGAGCTAAGTCCGAAGGGAAAAACTTTGAATTGGAAGTGGCTCTTGGCTACTGTGAATCGACGAAACCTCCTGTGGGCTGTATGAATAGGTATGTGAAAATACGCATCTTCGAGATCGAGAGTGGCCATTAAACCTCCCGTACTGAGGAGACGTAAGATATCCTGGAGAGAGATCATACGAAAGGATTGATAAATGAGATAGGTGTTTAGTGCCCTGAGATCTAAAATGGGGTGCCATTTCTCCAGCGTCTTCTTGACCAGGAAAAACCTAGAATAGAAACCGTCCCCTTGTGAGAAAAGAAAACCAGCTCTACAGCTCCCTTGAGGAGCATCTGATGAACTTCGAGCCGCAAGAGACGCAGATGTTTTGAGGGTATGGCAGCAAGGAGCTTGGAAGGTGGCATGTGAATAAACTCCAGTGTATGGCCCTCTTGAATGATGCTGAGCACCCAACGGTCCGATGTTATCAGTCTCCAGTTGTGGAGGTATTAAAACACTCTGCCTCCCACAGATGTTGATGGGGAGGTGGGTACAGCAGGCAGAGCCAGAACGCCGCTATTGCCTCTTGGAAGTGTCCCGTCCCTGGCGATTCTGTTTTCCTCTAGCGTTGGACCTAGAAAAAGACGAGGTCTGGCCTTGTTTCTGCTGGTAAGATTGCTGATACGATTGAGATGTTGACCCATAAGAAGAGTACCGTTGTTGTTGGTACGAACCTCTGTAAGAAGTAGTACTCTTTCCTCTGGCCCCCCAGAAAGGAACCTTCAGATACTGATACTGAAGCGTACCGAGAGATCTAGCTGTCTCTGTATCCTTTTTTATGTCCTGGAGGGCATCGTCGATATGCTTGCCAAACAATGCCTCACCATCTTGTTTTGGATCTCCGGCTGGAACCATGTCGCCCGGAGTCATCCTTGGCGATGAAGAACAGCCTCCACCTTGGACTCCTGGGGGAGTTGGTCCAAACATGGTGATAGATCCCACCACATTTGGCGATCATATCTGCAAAGGATCGCCAATGCCGGAAGTCTTGTCATAGAGGAAAATCTCTTCCACGCATTATCAAGGCGCCTGCCCTTTTTATCAGGAGGAGTTGTCAGGGGTGCAGAAGGATTACGTGACTTTCTCTGCGCCACCTGCGATATTACCGAATCCGGTTTCGGCTGACCAGTCAGACGCCGGACTATCGTCAGGGGCCTTGTACTTCTTTTCAAGGCGTGGCAAAACTGGAATCACCGTAGCCGTAGCCGGGTTCTTCATTGCCTTCAAACCCTCGTCTTAGACATGGCTGACAATGGGAATGGACCGGATTACTTTTCTGTAGGGCTCCTTAAAATCATAGAGGAAGCACTCCGTTTGAACAGAAGGCATCGGAAGTTTGAATCTACTGGAGGCTCTCTCCATCAGCTTGTGAAATCCCCCAATGTCCGGCGGGGGAGAGTCCACTGGGTCCGGAGTAGGTGACACTGGGTCCTGGATCACATAATCATCCAACTCTAAACCTTGGTTAGACCTGTTGCCATCATCTTGATCCTCGTCCGAGAAATCATCTTGAACATCCTGGACCACTGGCGGTATACTTGAGCCAGTTATCTGCGGCTGTGAAACTACCTGGGAGGGTTCTCCCGGAGAAACCACTGCAGAAGCCGATGGTGCAGTTACTGCAGAGAAAGAGGAAGCAGGAGGAGGAGCTTGAGAGAACCTAGCCTTATAATCCTGCAGTATGCCATGAAGATCTGCCAAAAGGGAAGAAGGAACTGAAGCCATCTCCTGGCCTGCGCTTTCCTGTCGACGATAGGATTGCTGGTAAGAGCACTCATGAAGGTATTCGCCCTCAGAATCAGTGTCTTGGCATTTCACTAACAATTGTAAGGGACTATGTGCATAGCCAAAAAAGTCCTGATCCTCCCATTCTTCTTCTTCTTCAAATAACAGTGCGGGAGGCAAGGAGGTAACCCTCCTTAGAGACGTCATATCCGGCGTTATCCTCTTTAAAGAAATGGTAATCCTCTCCGTCGATGAAGATGTCATCGACGGAAGATCCACCGTCGATGGTTGAATCGTCGACAATGAGATGGGTGTCATTGACACTGCCGTCGGCACTCCTACCGTCATCGTCGTCATTGTCGTCTTCGCTGTAATCGTCGTCGACGCACCCGTCGACGCTGAAGGCACCGTCGACGAGCCCGTCGACGGTGTAACTTTCCTCACCTGGGATTTAGAAGCCTTCGTCGACGGAGTCTTCTGCAGCATAGTCGATGACCTGGAATCTTTCTCTGACTTCTCAGATGTTAGAGAAGGGGGATTTTTAAAAGCTTCAGCAGACTCCACCACTGCTGTAGCTGTAGATAGTCCTTCCCTCTCCTTTGCACCATGGTGAGGAGATTTGCTAGGACTCCGGCTCTTAGACTCACGGGGGGTCTTTTTGAGGAGTTAACTGGACGTTCTGAGAATGGAGAAGGGGAAGCCCTACCCCTTTTGACTGACCTTCTAGATGAGGTGGCAGATGACGAATCCTCACTGTCACTTGACAGAGTTTCCTTCCTCGACTTCAGCTTCTGGAGCCAAGTGAGGAGGCGACCCTCAAGGTCCCAGAGGGTCTTCATAGAGAAGGTGCGGCAGATATTGCAGTCCGCTGCCTTATGATCAGGGTACAGGCAATAAATGCAGTCCTATGCCTGTCCTCTACATACAGCCTTTTCTTGCCACAGGTGGAACAAGCCTTGAAAATGGCTTTCTTCTCCTTGTCAGACATTTCCAGATGAAACACCAAACAATTCTGAAGAAAACTAGTCAATTAGAGTTGAAGTGAGCAGAGCTCAAAGGAGACTCCCTTAGCACAACGTGCGGTAGAAAATCTGAGGCTCTGGGGTTCTCTCAGGAGGGTTCTATGGGGTGAGGCTAATCTGATTGGCTGTTGCATTGGTCTCTTTTGTAAAAAGAGGTGGATATGCTACAAAAGTTAATGAGGCCTAGGCCTTTTTCTTTCGCTTTTGTACCTACTGCTAAGTTATTTTGTTACTGAGACTCCCATTCCGACGACGGGGAATGATACAAGCTATGGGAATCTATGAAAGTTCCAATACTGGAGTTAGTAATTCTTCCTTCGTAATAAAGAGCCTGAGCAGATCTCATTTCTTCCTTATACACTTTTATGGCCTCCCTGTATTTTATTTTGTTAATTAAGTAATTGCTATACCGCCTCCTCTGCTTAGCTCTCGATCAAGTCTCTGAATAACATATCCAGAAGGGAGACCTCGTTAGTCATGTTTCTGTTAATAACAGAACACCAGGACACTCTTCTTCCAGCAATAACCAAATTTCCGTAGAATGCTTAGGAATCGATCGACACTTAAGTAGAAGCATTTTAAAAACCGTCAACGGGGATATGACTGTGGGAGCTTTTGTGACAGGCATAGTTTAAATGAACAGTAAGGGCATTGATTAACATTGCTGTGAGGCAAAATTAAATGAACACACTTACTTCTCGTAGCCTCTCTAAGGTGGTGAAGCTGGTCTGAGGTGTAAGAGAAGAATTCCCTTGTAAATCCGGCAGGGGTTCTGGCCCCTGGGCCCGGTCGAGGCGGTCGGTCACGGACGGGCGCAGACGGGCTTGTCTCATCCGCCTCTTTTGTATTCGGGCGTGCGCGTTGGCGTCAGTGTCTAAAATGCTGATCTGAATGGTAAAATTTCCTGTTAACTAATGTCTCAGCCCCCTGGGGCTATAAAACAGCTCCCTGTCAGTGCAAGCAGAATAAAGAGCAAAGTAGACAAAAACTCTCTGTAGGAACACTGCTCGTGTTCAGTGAAAGGCACAGCTGCATGGCCGCGTCATCCGCCCCTTTTGTAATCAGACAACAGGGGGCCACAATTTAATTTAGAAAAGTTCAAACCTTTCGACTAAAATAAAAATGTAGATAATTTTATATTTTTTCAGAATTAAATAAAACATGTAATCACTTGCGTATTGTTTTGCAGTTCAAATCATATTAATTGCCTAAGCTGGTTGTCCCTGAATTCCTATAATGACTCAGTGGGAGTCCCCGTATTCCAGTAATTATTCATTGTTAGGTTCCCAGACTCCAATAATGAATTACTGGGTGTCCACCGAAGTCAAAAGGTTAAGAAGCACTGGATTAGAAAACCAGGGAAGAAAGTGAATGTTACTTTATATATAGACAAAAAAAGTAGCAGAGGCATTTCTGGCAATAGAAGAAGTGTTCTCAATATTGGCATTCAGATAGGGCTTGAGAAAAGAATTGTTGGATTCCTAAAATCACTACGGTGTTCCTGAAATCGCATCTCGGGGTGACAAGAGTGTGTACTGCTAACATTTGTCGATCGGGAGGACTAGAAGCCTTATTTTCTTGAAAGTATAAAGATTGCAGCTCGCAGCGTAAGCAAGCTAGTTAAAGTGTTGGATGAACAAGAGGTTCAGGAAAAACTGTGAATACCATTGATTTGATTGACTACAGGAGGGCTGAATCATGCTTTATCAAAGACAAGGAATGTAGGAGGCTGGCTTAGTATATGGTGCACACGTATTCAAGTGAAGCACCCTGCACTAATCCAGACAACCCTCATGGTGATTTAGGTGGTCTTAGACAAGCCTGCAAAGCTCCCTAAGAGGTTGCTGTGTAGGTCAGCCTTCAGTCTTAGTCAGAAGGAGTGTAAAGCAGCTGGCTTTACCAGTACTAATCATATAGTGTAGGTTAAGTGAAAAAGAACCACGAAGTGTAATTATAAAAATATGTATTTATTTAAACACTCACTAACACATTGCAATATCTCCTTTCTGACGGTATAATCACAATACACACAATACTTCAGTAATAGAACACGTAAGTAGCAGAAATACACAGTGGTCTCCAGGGGGAGACCAAACCATATACCAATAAAGTGGAATGTGAACCATGACCTAAGTCGAGACTAGACCCAGAAGACGTGGAAGAGTCGGGGACCCAAGGAACTACCCAAGGTAAGTACCTATAGGAACCCCACAGAGGCCGTGTGCAGAGTGGAAACATGACCGCGTGATCAATACAAGTCAATGGGTAAGTCGAGGTTTCAATTTTAAGAACAAGGACCCTTCCCAGAGGACCCTGAAGAAATCCCGTGAAAGATGGAAGATTGGAGAGTCACCCCACTTGTGAATACGCTGGGAACAAGAATACCTACACCAGGGAAGGTGGGTGCATTGGTGCGAAGCGACGTCGGAAACCACCGTAGACCACAGTGGAGGACTTTAGTAACGTTGCCGCTTGCGAAGAAGGTGAAAGTGTCGGGTGGAACTCAAGGGTAGATTCAGGAAGACAAGTACCTGCAAGCAGAGGGGACAGACTCTATGTCACTCAGGAGTGACCAGGAGACAAGGAAGACAAATGCCCACCGATGTCGGAAGATGCAGGAGAGTTGAAGGTGACCATGGCGCTGTACGTGTGGAAGACCAGGAGCCATTCACGAGCTGTCCCACGTTGGCTGTAAAGAGCCAGGAGGTCGGTGTCTGGCAGGAGGACCAACAAGCCTTGGCAGCGGCAAACAACATGGCAGATAAAAAAGGTGCAGTGTCTAGACCAGCAAGGTCCAAGGGACTCATCAAAAGCAGGTAAGTCAGAGTAGGCTCCACGAAACAGGGGAGCCAAATGGAGTCAAATAAGACCCTCAAGAGGACCCGCGGGCTGGAGGCACAGGAGTAGCAAGAGGGCCTCGAGCAGCTCACCAGTGATGCAGTCCCACGGTGCAGAGGACAAAGATCTTGTTAACAAGAGATGCTGGAGATTCTTGGAACCCGAGGATCTCTGGTGAAGACAGTCAACAAGCCTTGGCAACAGTAAATCGATGAGGTGTACAGGGGTACTGCTCCTCCAGTTCTGACGAGGGATACTGGCTTCAAACTTGCTGTGAAGACAATGCAGGCCTCGAGGGAGATGCAGAACCACCAACTGTGTTGCTGAACCTTTCAAAGTCCATGAGAGCTCAGGAACAGCAGACCAGTCACTATTTTGCAGTGCCGACAGATGCAAGGGAGAGACTCCTTCACTCCAAGGGAGATTACTTCGGGTGTCTTGGCTGCCCACAGGCCTGGGAAAGAACCTGTATGGAGCACAGGCACAGATGACGCAGAAGACTGGCAGGACACCGAGACCAGGAGCAGCAGGAACATTCCCAGTGCAGTTCCCAAGGTGAGGTCCAACAAAGTCCAAAGTGTCCAGACGGTTGAAGAGGAAGTGGTTTTGGATCTGAATCTTGTCCCACGACAAATCTAAAGACCCATCCACAGATAAGCCCTTAAGTACCCTAAGGAAATGGTTGAATGATTCAGGGGGCCATCCCAGGGGCGGCACTGGACAGTGGGGAAGATACTCCCATGTCCTTTGTCCAGTTTTGTGCCAGAGCAGGAGCCAAAGGCTCCCTGAACTGGTTCTAAATGGAGTATGCAAGGAGGGAACCAAATGTCGCCTTCAAAGCAGTCTAGTGGTGCTGGCAAGCCTCCCCACCCTGGCCTAATACACCTGGGCTAGATGTAGGTAATTGAAATGTACCGATTCTAAAATACCAAATTTTACCGATTCAGTATTTTAGAATCAGTAATTGGGATGTAGGTAAAAAATAAGTATTTTTTTTCGATTCAGTAAAAATCGGTATCTGCCATTCGGAATTTACCAAATTGGTATTTACCGATTCTGTAAATACCGAATCGGTAAATACCGAATCGGATAGGAAAAAAAAGTGAAACTTAGGAGTTAGCCAATCAGGTGCTACCACCCACCCCCCCCAACCAGGAAGTGGCTACACCCAGGCAGCTGCAAGTAATTAGAAGGTTCTGGAGAAAACCTTTGTGCTTTTAAATTTTGAAAAGCAGCAGTGAAAAGGAACTTCCAGAGAGGAAGAGAAAAATAAAATTTAGCGCCATGGAGTAGCAGGTCCTCGTGGAGGAGGTGGTTAAAGAACACCAGAAACTGTTTGGAAAGCAGTCCCTGACTATGGCTGAATCTGCCAAAAGAAAGATTTGGCTGGAAATACAGTCGAAGGTGAATGCTGTAGGAGTGACTCCAAGGGGCATAGATGACCTGAAAAAGAGGTGGTACGACCTCAGGAGCATGACAAAGAAGAAAATTGCAGAGCTCCACAAAGAGGCAAACAAAACTGGAGGAGGGAAGAACCGTGCCCCTCCCCTGACTGAGCTGGAGGAGCTGGTGGGATCCACCATTGAACCAGAGAGCGTCTGTGGACTGGGAGGTGCAAACAGCTCAGCCAGTGCTGCCATCAGAAAAGATAAGACGCATGCACAGCAATCACCCCCACCCCATCACCTTCCCTTTTCTCTATGTGGCAAAGTTTACCCCACTCCAGTAGAGCTAGCACTATACAGGAGCAATGCATTATGGGACATGTAGTCATTGAAAGACCTACCATGTCATAAAGCACACCAAGCAACACGTTAGGCAAAACAAATCAGTCATACTCAAGCTGAGGCAATATGTACAGTGTTTCAGTGAGATTAATTTAATTGTAGAAGCAGTGAGGCAGGAGCACAGAGCTAATTTTTTTTTTTTTAAGACCAACGGTCCCAAACTTTATTTAGTTTCACAGATAAGCCAGTAATTATTCATACAATGTCATAACAATGAAGTATTACTACAAACGGTACTCAGCAAATAGCACATGTTGACATGTCAGTTATACAGGAGTGAAAGTAAACAGTAGCTAGTGGAGGTGCATTAGTCCATAAGTGACGGTGCCAGGAAATGTCTCAGGCTGCAGTGCTCACTGTTCGTAGCACTGCAAAAGGACCAGCGTGGTCACGAAAGCCAACAGTTATTGTTTGAAGTTGAGTTCCCTGATTAGTACAGCAGCGGGTAGAGGCAGTATCATACCCTCCGTTGTCGTATGGGTCGCTGGGTGCCCGCTTCCTGGTCATGGATGCATCCAGTCAGCATTATGTGAAACGTAAACGGGGAAGGGGGATCGAGCATCATCATGAGTACAGTATGAACAGTCTCTGTGTCAACCAAAAGGTATAACTGGGTAGTAAAATAAGAGGGGGAGGGAGAAACATTTCAATAACTGTTGGAATAGTGTTTGCGTTGGTAGTAGTGTATCTGGAACCCTAGCTGTGTGTGGTGCATCCTGTGTGGGTCGCGCAGGGGCGGGGGCAGTGGAGGATGCGGTGTCGCTGCGGCTGCGAGGCGGGGGGGGGGAGCGAAAGACGGAGGGGAGAGCGGTAGGGGACATCTCCGTTGTGTAAGGCCTCAGTTGTCGGGGGCAGGAGCACAGAGCTAATGTACGCTTTTATGTCCACAGGAGAGACATCTCGCAGGCGTTCCAGGGAGAAGGATGGGACTGCACCACAGAGGGATGACAGACAGGAGGCAGGCACAAGTGCAGAGAATGTCACAGAGGACACTGGTGTACCAACACCACTGCCGCCATCCCAAGACCTTGAAATGTCTCCACATCTGCAGGCGTCCCCAGAATGTTCAGGATCCCCTCCACCACTGTAAATGTAAATGTAAATGTAAATGTACAGGAATTTATATAGCGCAAATCACCGAGCGGTTTCTAAGCGCTTGCTTAGGGAACCCGTCCTGGTATTCCCCTGTGAGATAACCCTGGCAGGGTATCCGCAAGGTGAAAGCCAGGCATCCCGCCGCGAGGGGCCGTTGTGGAGATTAAGCAAGCTATTGCCCAGAGTCGCAGAGTGTGAACCCGTGAATCGAGTAGGCACCGCAGCGAGAATTGTCGAGTCCATGGACATTTTAGGACTCAAGACCCCGCCGAGCTGGGAATTGAACCCTGGTCCCGGGCTGACCTCTGCTTCCAGGTCTGCCTCCTCTAACCAGTGAGCCACACTTCTCCACTGTCTTCAACTGAACTGCCTGCGTCACTGCCGCAAACAACACCTGCACCTCAAATGAGCAGGAGGCATGCAGTTCCTCCACTGGTTGAAATGGAAACATCAGCAGGTGAAATGGAGGGGGATGACACTCAAACCTTGGCTGGGGAAGGAAGCACTGTCCAGCGCAGAGGGTGCCCGTACTGGTACCAGACGCCGCAGGCCCAGAGATAGCAGTGCTGCACAACATGTGGAGGGTCCCAGTGTCTTCCGCGGGCTGGAGGGTAGTATGGTAAAGATTCAAAGAATGCAGGGGAAGGCCATCCAGTCTGTGCAACGCCAGATGAGGCACCTGAATACAAATATGGAAAATATAGGGAAGGGCATCAGTGCACTGGTTGATGAGAACAAACAGATGGCATCAGGTAAGAGGCAGGTGGCTGCAGGGATGCGGGAGATGGCCACATGTGTGCGGGACATGTCACAATCGGTACAGCTTCTGTGCACTAAACTGGAACAGGACAGGTTAGCAAGGTGCAAGGACAGGCAGCATGCGCAGCAACAAAGTAAGGCAATGAACCGCCTGGCCACAGTCACTTCCCTTCTATGCAGACGAGGCATCAACGTGCAAGAGGGACTAACAAACAGCAGCAATGAGGTGTCTAGGGGCCTTGCAAGGGTGCCCAGTGCTGGATGTACCGGAATGTGAGGAAAGCACCAGTAGGAGCAGCATGACAAGCCCCCCTGTTGTTGAGACACGGAGGAGCAGCAGGCGCCATGGTGAGCCAACAGCCCAAACACCCAGTGAGGACAGCCAGCCACTTTCATCTGGCACTGGTAGGCGTGCCCGGAAATGACTTATACAGCCCACACACCATGACCTTAAATGGGGAAGAGAGTCAGGACTACCATTATTACATGGCTGACAGTTGTGTTGCACATTTGTGCTTTTGAGTACCTGCGTAGTGCCAAATATTAAACTACGTTGGGTGCATGCTCCACCTGTCTGGGTCTTTTTACTTACTCAAAAAAAGTTCAGTGTGATCTCTGCTCGTCTCTATCTGCCATCTGTTGGTGGCGCAACTCCTGCTGTGTTTGGTTCAGGCAGTGTATGTTCATCCTCGTGGTCCTCATAGTCGCTCAATTCCACCTCTGTGCCCTTCTTTGTAGCAAGGTTGTGCAACATTGCGCAAGTTGCAATGATCTTACAGCAGATGATTGGTGAGTACTGCCGTGCCCCTCCACTTTTGTGGAGTCAGAGGAACCTGCTTTTTAACAGCCCAAAGGTGCGCTCCACAACGTTCCTAGTGGATTTGTGTGCCACGTTGTATCGTCTCTGGCTGGGGTTTGAAGGGTTGAGGTAGGGTGTCAGGATGAATGAGCGGACGGCATATGCACTATCACCTATTTGGAAATGAGAAAGCCATTACTCACATGCACACATACACATACATCTGCAATATCTATCAGGGTGTGTCACAGTGTTTTACCTAGCAGGTATCCTTCTCCAAATTCCCCGCTGTCAGGCGTGTGTACATCCCACTGTTCTGAAAGATGTAGGAGTCGTGGGTACTTCCTGGGGACTTGGCCACAATGTCTGTGATTATGTTGTTGGCATCACAGATTACCTGTACATTGGTCAAGTGAGTTGACTTCCTACTTCTGTAAATGTACTCTGTGGCAGCAGGTGGGCATATAGGGATGTGGGTGCCATCAATACAGCCGATGACGTGTGGGAACTGTGCAATTTGATAAAAGTCAGTCTTGGTCTTGAGCAGTTCCACGTGTGTGTAAGGGAAGCAGATGTAATGATGCATCCTCTGCATCATGGACTCTAGGAACTTCCTGAAGAAATGGGACAGGCAGCTCTGAGACACCCCGCCTACCACAGCAATCACCCCCTGGTAACTCCCAGATGCAAGCAGGTGTGGGCTACAGAGCACCTGCACATGTGGTGGGATGGCTTGCGCCCTTGGGGTGGGGTGCTCCAAAAGTGGGTGCAGGTCCCTGATCAAGTCCAGGATGGTTTGGGGGTGTAGCCTGTACCTTTGCAATATCTCTGGCTCAGTGAGTTGAAATAGCGTTATCCTCTGTCTGTAGATTTGCTATTCCCTTCTCCAGAACCTCTCTCCTGATGCCTGTAGCCGTAGCCGCCTTGCTATCACGTAGAATGCCGCCATTCTGGCCACACTGTTGCATTTTGGGGCCTTTTTTATAGCCTGCACCTGGTTACCACCTGCTTTCAATCCATGGAAAATACCGACTCTTAAAAATTCGGTATTTTAGAAGTTTCCTACATCTCAAAACTCATTTTTTACCATTTCTTATTTACCGATTCGGTAAATAAGAATTCGGTAATTTTCGAATCGGTAATTTCCGAATCGGTAAATTCCGATTTGGTAAATTCCGATTCGGTATATTCCGATTCGGTAAATTACCGACTCGTATTTACCGAATCAGACTTTTTTGGGCCCCTACATCTCAATATCCAAATACCGGTCGGTAACGGCCGAAAATCGGTATTTTCAGCCGTTGCCGACCGGTATTTGGCTACCTACATCTGGCCCCAAGTCCTGTCTGGGAGGTGATGACAGGAAACCTGTTGTCCTAAGTTCTCCTGCTTGAGCTTGGGTCAGCAGCAGGAGGGTAGAATCATTTCTCTTGTCAGCAGCAGCCACATCTTGCGGTCCGGGTCTTGTAGACTTGTACAGGGAACACAGAGGGCTTCCTGGATGAGTCACACACTGCATGGAATCACACCTCCAACACTTATGATTCCAAAATGTTTCATAATAAACATACTAGGGTTTATTACAGCCAGTTTAGAGTTATCCATCAAATGCATGGCCACTTTATGTATTGTAATGCACTTACAATACCTGGAGAATGGACTCTGGGAATTGTAGGGGTGTCCTGCTCATGCACGGGCACAATCACACTTACAACCAAGCACTCTGCCTGCAGAATTGAAAGGCCTGCCTTAGGGGTGACTTACAGGTTTTAAACGCAGTGACCACAGATATAAGAAAACGTATATCTGTCGTAAGTGGTGCTAGCACCATCTTACACAGGCTGCAATAGTCAAGTCAAGTCAAGTCAAGTCAAGTCAAAGAATTTATATAGCGCACTACATACCCAGAGGGTCTCAAGGCGCTTAGGGAGGGGAGGAGGATTACTTGTCAAATATCCACGTTTTAAGTTGCTTTCTGAATGCTAGGTGGTTCTGGGTAAGGCGAAGGTAAGTGGGGAGTGAGTTCCATGTTTTAGCAGCCAGGTATGAGAAGGATCTGCCTCCCATGGTGGTCTTGTTGATGCGAGGTACAGTGGCGAGGGCTTGGCTGGAAGAACGCAGTTGGCGGGAGGGGGTGTAGAAGGACAGACGTGAGTTGAGGCATTCTGGTCCGATGTCGTAGAGTGCTTTGTGTGCGTGGGTTAGGAGCCGGAAAGTGATCCTCTTATTGACGGGAAGCCAGTGGAGGTTTTTCAGGTGACCAGAGATGTGTTCTTTAAGCGGGATGTCTAATATGAGCCTGGCTGAAGCGTTCTGGATGCGTTGGAGTTTTTTCTGGAGTTTTGCGGTGGTACCGGCGTAGAGGGTGTTTCCGTAGTCCAGTCGGCTCGTGACCAGAGCGTGGTTGACTGTTTTTCTGGTTTCGGTGGGGATCCAGCGAAATGTTTTTTTGAGCATGCGAAGAATGTTGAAGCAGGATGAAGATACGGCGCTGACTTGTCTGTTCATTGAGAGTGAAGAATCCAGGATAACGCCTAGGTTCCGAGCGTGGTCTGTCGGGATGGGTGCTTTTCCAAGGGCTTCCGGCCACCAAGAGTCGTCCCATGCAGAGGGGGATGTACCTAAGATGAGGACTTCTGTTTTATCTGAGTTCAGTTTCAAACGGCTGTGTTTCATCCATTCGGCGACTTCTTTCATTCCTTCGTGTAGGTTAGTTTTGGCGGTGCTGGGGTCATGGGTGAGAGAAAGGATCAGTTGAGTGTCATCCGCGTAAGAGATAATGTTGAGGTTGTGTTGGCGGGCGATGGCCGCGAGGGGGCTCATGTATACGTTGAATAGGGTGGGACTGAGTGAGGACCCTTGGGGTACGCCACAGATGACTTCAGTGGCCTCGGACTTGAATGGTGGAAGGCGGACTCTCTGAGTTCTTCCGGTGAGGAACGAGGTGATCCATTCAAGTGCTTTTCCTTGGATTCCGATGTTTCTGAGGCGTTGTAAAAGGGTGCTGTGGCAGACTGTGTCGAAGGCTGCAGAGAGGTCGAGGAGGATGAGGGCGACTGTGTCTCCATTGTCCAGTAGAGTTCGAATGACGTCTGTTGCTGCGATGAGGGCGGTCTCAGTGCTGTGTTTTGCTCGGAAGCCAGATTGTGAGGGGTCGAGGGATTTGTTGGCTTCGAGGAAGGCGGCGAGTTGGTTGTTGACAGCTTTCTCGATGACTTTGGCCGGGAATGGAAGGAGCGAAATGGGGCGGTAATTTTTGAGTTCGGTGGGGTCCGCTGTGGGTTTTTTCAGAAGGGCGGTGAGTTCAGCGTGTTTCCAGCTTTCCGGGAAGGTGGCGGAGTTGAAGGAGCAGTTGATGACGTCTCGGAGGCGCGGTGCTATGACGGAGTCTGCTTTGTTGAAGATGTGGTGAGGACATGGGTCTGTGGGGGATCCTGAGTGGATGGAGTTCATCAGGCGGATGGTGTCCTCAGTGGAGATTGAGTTCCAGTCGTTAAGGGTGTTCAAGGGGGGAGAATGTTCAGCATATGGTTGGGTGGGTTGGTCTCCGGGTTGGTTGTCGAAGCTGTTGTGGATGTCTGCCATTTTGTTGTGGAAGAATGAGGCTAGGGAGTCGCAGAGGACTTGAGAGGGGGTGATGTCGTTGGAGTTGGCCGAGGGATTGGTAAATTCCTTGACGATGTTGAAAAGTTCCTTGCTGTTGTGGGCGTTGTTGTCAAGTCGATCCTTGAATGCTGTTTTCTTGGCCTTTCGGATTAGTTGGTGGTGTGTGCGGGTGGCATTTTGAAGGCGTCCTTGGTGCTAGTGGTAGGGTCTTTTTTCCAGGCCTTTTCAAGGGAGCGGCAGAGTTTCTTGGACTTCTTAAGATCATCGTTGAACCATGAGGCCTTCTTGCTGCCGGGTTTGCTTTGACGTTTTTTCAGTGGTGCTAAGGTGTCGGCGGTGTTGGATAACCATAGGGTGAAGTTGGCGGCGGCTTGGTCTGGGTTAGAAGAGTGGGCTGGGGTGTTTAGAAGGAGCGATGAGGAGATCTGGTCGATGGTGATTTTGTTCCAGTTTCTTTGCAGAGTTGGTTGGGGGTGGTTGATGGGTTTTGGCTTGTTGTAGGTGAAGTGAACGCAGCTATGGTCAGTCCAGAGGAGATCCGTAGTGTGGCTGAAGGAGACATGATTGCTGGAGGTGAAGATGGGGTCGAGTGTGTGACCTGCGATGTGGGTGGGGGAAGTGACCAGTTGTTTAAGTCCGAGGTTGGCGAGGTTGTCCAAGAGGGTGTTGGTGTTGCGGTCGTTGATCTTTTCAAGGTGAAAGTTGAGGTCTCCCAGAAGGAGGTAGTCTTTGGAGGGGAGCGCGTGTGGTGTGATGAAGTCCGTGATGTCCTCAGTGAATTTTGCGCGGGGTCCTGGTGGTCTGTAGAGGAGGGTGCCTCTGAGTGTGGTCTTGGGGTCGATGTGGATCTGGAAGTGAAGGTGTTCGGAGTTGGCGAGGTTGGCGTCAGAGCTGGTTGAGATGCGGATTGATTTTTTATGGACGATAGCGATTCCTCCTCCTGTGTGGCCGGTACGGTCCTTGCGTGTGATCTTATAGTCCTCAGGGATGGCAATGGTGATGTCTGGGGCGGAGGAAGCGTTCATCCATGTTTCTGTTAGGAAGGCGACGTCTGGAGAGATGGTGTCTAGTAGATTCCATAGGTCAATGGCGTGCCTGTGGACCGATCGAGTGTTGAGAAGGATGCATTGTAGGTGATTGGGGTCGGGAATCTGTGGTGTGGTCGTAGCGGAGATGTTACAGTTGCCGATGAATTTGCAGGAGTAGCAGGAGAAGGGTCCATGGGTGTGTCCGGGAGCGGCTTGGACGCAGCTGGGGGAGCGGCCGGGGTTAAGGGCTAGGAGGGTGGTGGCATCCTAGGAAATGCGGGAGGGCTGGGCAGCGCGAGGGGCAGGGGGTCTGGCACTGGGCGCGGTCCAGGCGCGGACGGGCGTAGACGAGCTTACCTTTGGCGCACCTTCGGCGCGAATTGGGCGCGGTCGCTGCGCGTGAACGCTGCGCGCGGGAACTACTGTCATATGTGGAGAGTGGAGGGGGAGGGGCGAGGGCGTCTCAGCTGGGAAGCGGGGCGGGCACACGAGGAGGGCAACAACAAACAAAATGGAGGCGGAGGGGGGAGCAAACTGGAGGTGAACGCGCTAGCAGCCTTTAAACAGCACAATAAAATCCACACAGCGCAAATGAGCAAAGCGGTAAATCGGCACACAGTAGGCAAAATAAATGGCAGAATAGAAAGCAGACGAAGCAATGCAGCGCTATGATACCAGATGTCTGCAGGGACACTGGGAGCGACCACTCAGCATGTGAGAGGAGCGAGTCACGGCGCTTACCGGGAGAGGAGCGCTATTTCTATTCAGTGGGAGGGCGTCTCAGCTGGGAGGCGGGGCGGGCACACGAGGAGGGCAACAACAAACAAAATGGAGGCGGAGGGGGGAGCAAACTGGAGGTGAACGCGCTAGCAGCCTTTAAACAGCACAATAAAATCCACACAACGCAAATGAGCAAAGCGGTAAATCGGTACACAGTAGGCAAAATAAATGGCAGAATAGAAAGCAGACGAAGCAATGCAGCGCTATGATACCAGATGTCTGCAGGGACACTGGGAGCGACCACTCAGCATGGTCACACAATTTGAGTTGTCTCCAATGGGTGGCATAATGCATGCTTCAGCCCATGGGGGGCCACTTGTGTACCTTTGCCCTGAGTACCTTAGCACCATATACTAGGGACTTATAAGGGTACACCAGTAGCCAATCTGGGGGTTACCCAAGTACTCACCATGGTCCAATTTAGGGAAGAACACAAAGACTGGGATGCTGATTAGAAGGATCCCAGAATAGTCAGAGAAACCTAATGACACAAGCAAAAAGTGGTGGTAACCATGAAAGTAGATGCTACTTTCCTACAAGGATGGAAGAAGAAACTCAGTTTTGTTTGAGATAATAGGAAAGAAGTTGTCTTTCATCCAAGACTGAAGCTTGAAACGACAATTTTTAAGGGTGTTGGTGTCGTGAATGTTTCTTGTTTTCACGTACAGCTGAGTGACATGGAGAAATGGAAAAAGAACAGAGCCCTGGAGGACCCAAGAGGGAAGTTTGGTTGATGGAGAGTTGCAGTCCCCAAGACTCAAAGGCATTGAGTTATATATGTACTTTAAAAAAAAACATCTTCCATAGGAACCGATTATCAACATACTATCTAAAACAGTGAAACGGTGTAAAGTATATACAATTTAAAACAAACATCGACACTCTGTAGAGTATACAGTATATGTAGAGCTACTGAAGTCTGTTTGCAGGGTCTTTTTAAAGACGTGGACTTGAAGTACCTGTTTATAGCACCAATCAAAGTCAAATAAAATGTAAGCCATACCTTGTAGGGCCATTTGACATCGCATATACCTCCTTTTTGGGATTTTCGTACAGGCATCCATGTTCTCTGAGATCTGCACAGTCTAAAGGTTTAGCTTAAGCCCCCTCACTTCTTTTTGCGGATTGTCCCTTAAATATAATTTCTTTTTCCCAATTATTGTAGTCATTGTCCCTGCAATTAGATAAGGAAACATGAAACAATGTAAAATATATATTTTAAAACTGTCTTTTACAAAATAACTTTTCACCCATCTTTTAAGAATATTTTTGTTACAAAAATGTACACTGTTTCCAGAGAAATTCCAAATTTTTCATTAGCTTTTCTACACCTAACAGCATATTGATTATTGGCACACGAGTTAGAGAACTCCTTGTGCAGAAGAAATCTTAAAGTCATATCTTGCTGAGCCAAGTGTATACCAATAACTTTGGATTTAGACATTTCAAAGTTATAGCCTGATACACACCCACACCCATGATGTACACACCAAATATGAATTCAAAGGACCTCATAACATGAGAGGTAGGAAATCTGTTCTTTCTGGGTGATCACCCCATATTTTTAGCCTCTTGCTGGACCCTACATTTTTGCAGGCTTAGAACTCTGTGCACTTTAACCTTGCTAAATATATGGTACAAAATGTACCCAGGGCCTGAATGTTAAATGTCACTTGTGGACATCAGCAGTTATTTTGCCATCCACTAAAGTGATAGAGTAAAATATGGCTTGAGGCCTACCATTGTAACATAACCCTGGCAAAAAAACTGCAATTCCACCTGTCAAAATAAACCCTTTTGATAGGGTAAAACCTTCCATTTAAATATTAATGTTACCCCTTAGCAGGCCCTGTCGCCTACAGGCATAGTGCATGGTATTTAAAATGAGGACATGAAGAAATGTAATATTAAAGAACACATTTGGGAGTAACCCTTTTAGACACAAAGGGAACTGGGTTATAATAGCCAATAACAAAATAATGTTCCCTATATTATTTTTTTGCCTCTCACGCACAGTGCATTCAGATTATAAGCCTTGTTTTTAGAAAAAATCTATCTCTTCCTTTGTTAAAAAAACGATGTATACAGCATTAAAAGTTAGTTTATGTTATAGGTGTTTGTATAGCGCACGGCTGCCCCAGCCAAGGGGCGTCCCGGCGCTAGCTGTCCCGGCGCTAGCTGCCAATGTCCAGGGGACAGCTGAAGATGTAAATTGGAGGGGAGGTAGTCCTGAAGTGCACATAACATAACTAACTAAAAAGGTAAGTTTTTATGGCTTTCCTGAAGGATAAAAGATCGTTCATCTCACGGATCTGGGCTGGGAGCCCATTCCAGAGTTTGGCGGCTAAGTATCCAAATGAGCAACCGCCCACTCGGCTTAGCTTGATGCGGGGGATGGTGACCAGGTTCTGTCCCTCCGACCGAAGGGTGCGTCGAGGAACGTAGGGAGAGAGGAGTGGACATAGCATAGGGGGGGAGGCGAGTTTCAGAATTTTAAAAGCAAGGCACAAGGATTTAAAGTGGATCCTCTTTTCAACTGGGAGCCAATGTAGGCTCTTGTGAGTAGAGGAAACCGATTTGCGCCGGGGTCGACCCGTTAGGGCTCTCGCGGCAGCGTTTTGGACTCTCTGTAATCTAACTTTCTCGGCTACGTTAGTTCCCAACAATAAGGAGCTAGCGTAGTCCAGCTGCGAGAGAATTGCTGATTGGACCACCACTTGGCGGGTCTGGTGGTCAAAATATTTTAAAATTGGCCGAAGGTTTCGTAAAATTCCGAAACATGTGGCAGCCACTTTTTTAGTATGGTGGGTAAAGTTCAAGGCAGAGTCCACCCATACTCCTAGGTTTTTTACCACATTCTTAGGTACAGGCGGTTGGTCCATAGTTTCAGGCCACCAGTTGTTTCCCCAGGCCGTTGTGTCTTTACCTAGCAACAGGACCTCCGTTTTGCCAGCATTAAGTTGGAGGTAGTTTGCTGACATCCAGCTGGTGATGTCTGCGAGGGTATGTTTGAAATTCTGTGCACTCAGGCGGCTCTCGTCTTTTAGTGCTACCACCAGCTGGGTGTCGTCGGCGTAGGATACCAGTGGGAGCCCACGCTTCCTGGCTACCTCTGCCAACGGAAGGACATAAACATTGAACAGGGTGGGGCTGAGAGCCGACCCCTGGGGAACTCCCTGTTCAACGGGACATTCCTTAGAGAGGAAAGGTGGAATGGAGACCCTTAAAGATCTGTCTGACAGGAAAGCCTTAAACCAACTAAGAGCCTGGCTGAGAACTCCTACTTCCTCAAGTCTGGACAACAGCACCTTGTGGGAAACCGTGTCGAAGGCAGCACTGAGGTCTAAAAGAATCAGTGCTGCCGTTCCTCCTGCGTCAAGTATGGTCCGAAGATGTTCAATGACACTCAGGAGGGCAGTTTTGGTGCTTTGCCCGGCTTGGAATCCATGTTGAGACCTGTCTAGAATGGAATTAGACACCAAAAAGTTGGTCACGGTGGAATTAACATGGGCTTCTGCCACTTTGGCTGGCCGGGGGAGCAGAGAGATTGGCCTGAAGTTCTCAGGGAGGTTAGGGTCAAGTGAGGGTTTTTTTATAATGGGAGAGACCCATGCTTGCTTCCAGGTGGCGGGAATGTTGGCCGTAAGGAAGGAGGAGTTAGTTATATCTCTAAGTGGGCCTAGTATTAGTTCACCTGCTTCTCTAAAAAAGTCACGTTTCAGGGGATCTGCGGGGGAGCCGGATTTAATTTTGGCGCATAGTGTCAAATAGTTTTCATGGCTAATGGCTGGAATGATGGAGAGTTTGGGTCTATGAGAGTCGGTTATGGAGGTGGGTTGGGACGTGGTCGTAAACGAGTTGTAGATTTTTTAAATTTTATCCAAGAAAAAAGTAGCCAGATTCTCACAGAGAGCAGGAGAGGTGTTAGGGTTATTTACAGTTTTTTTAGCGCTAAGCTCTTTCAGGATTCTAAAAATAGTTTTAGAAGCGTTTTGGCTATTGTGAATTTCAGTGGCGTAATATGCAGCTCTGGTTCTACATATATTGCGGTGGTAGCTTTTTTGTAGCTGGACATATAGGCTCTTGGACGTGGGATCATAGTCCTTTCTCCATCTACGCTCTGCTATTTTTAACTCTTTTCTTAGTAAAGTGAGCTCATTGTTGAACCAAGGACTGGATTCATGGGTTTGTGGTTTTGTCCATTTCGCTGGAATCAGCGAATCTAAAGCTTTGTTTATCCGGTCACAGAGACTGTCATACTCTAGGTTAGGGTCTTCATTAGGCATGGGGGAATCTGCTGTAAGAAGGGCGTGGAATTCCTCCAGACGAAGTTTTTTCCACGGTCTTTTCATAACCTGGTGTGTAGGATTAAGGCATGAGTCACTGCCAGAGGGTAAATCCATATTCACTAGGTAGTGATCTGTCCAAATCATGGGGATGGGTGATTTAACCTTCATGTTAGCCAGGTTGGAGAAAATTGGGTCAAGGAGGTGCATACCACTATGCGTGTGACCACTCAAAAGTTGACAGAGCTGTAAGGCAGCTAAATCAGCGATTAAGGAGTTGATCTTATTATCTGTGGTGGAGTCAAAGTGAATGTTTAAGTCCCCAGTAATAGAGAAGTTGGCGGTTTTAATAACCAAGGAGCAGGCATTTTCTAGGAGAGATTTTATAAAGTTTGCATCAGCGCCTGAAGGTCTGTAGATCAAAAGACCCGTGAGGGTAAGTTGGGGGTTAATCTTAATATTATATCGGGCGCATTCACAGTCCTCAATCTCTAGTCTAGTGAAGGTACTTGTAAGGTGGGATTTAGCTATCATCGCTATCCCACCACCTCTAGTGTGTCTGTTTAGGGTATACGTAGTGTAGCCCTTCGGGCTTGCTAGATTTACAACAGAGTCCTTCAGCCACGTTTCTGTTAGAAATAAGATGTCTAGGGTGTGATTAGACAGTAATTCGTAGATTTCCAGGTGGTGCTTAGGTAGGGATCTGACATTCAGTAGTCCTAGACTGAGGTTTTGAAAAGGGGTTTTGATGCAAGACGGTGGAAGTGAGGGGGTAGGCAAGGGGAAACCACAAGGACACACATCGAGGGTGTTGCTGTGAGAAAGGCAGTATTTGATACAGTTGTCATGCCTACGATTGAGAGATAGTAACTCATGTTTAGAGTATCTAAAGTCACCTTTCTTAGTTACTCCTGGTGCCTGGGCGAGGGGCGACGTACAGGCGCGGACGGGCGCAGACGGGCAGGACTCTGGCGGGACTCCGGCGCAGGTCCGGCGCGTCCGCTCTACGCGGAGGCAAAACTGTTTCTTTTATATGCTGTGGACTAGAGCGCTGGGATCGTCGGACTTCCCCCAAGATGGCGGCCGCAGTGCTCCGGTATTACAAAATGAAACAATTTATAAAATCTTTTTTTACAAAAGAGACTGTAAACAGTGTTGTAGTAGAGTATTTCCCATCTATGTATTGCTCCTTTGGTTCCACACCAATTATAGTTTAATACATATTTGACATTTCTTTGTGGGCATCATTGTTTTTAATCTAAAGTCTGTCCTGAAGAAGGTGGTGTCAACCAGTTTTGGTCCACCGAAACGCCGCGCCGACAACTGTTTTCCATGGTATTACAAATAAATTGTTACATATTTTTTAATGTATGCTTATATGTAGGAGACTTACTGCCAGATACATTATCTGCACGAGTGTTTACCATTAAATTCACAACAGTGGTTGGTTAGCAACAAGGGGACTGAGCTCAGGTTCATTTAGTGAGTTTAAGGGTTCGCCCTGTCAAAGGTTGTGATTGTTTCTTGAAGTAAGTAGTTACCCTCCCCAATTTATGATCCAATTTCTGAACATAAGAACACAACTTAAAATGCCTAGAGGTGCATCCTTTAGATTTGTATAACCATACTATTCAAATAATCATAGGTTCATTTCTCACCCATTAGCAAAAACTTGAAATTCACTATTTATTACGTCAATGTCCTGATTTATTCTCTGTCCTACTGTGTCATACCGCCCTTATTCAACACCACGCTATTACGCATCCATTGTAAGACAACTCTTCTTTAATGGTTTAAGACAACACCATTTACAGAATGCTTTAGGCAAAAAAAAGAGGAGCAATAAAAACATAAATAATGAAAAGCTTTAAAATAGCATAATTGACGTTTATACTTTAACCATTATGCTAGTGACTAAACCATATGGCTCACTACGACTCTGTAATAATTTGAGGATGGTCAGTGATGCAACCAGTTCGACTTATATCCTATTGCCTCGAAATGAGGAAATGGTGGGCTGAAAATCTGGTCCACATTATGACTACCATTAACTTTATCAAGTGACAGATATCACTGACCTCTTCTGATAAGGAAGAACCAACATTTTCTACTATTTTGGGTTTATCCACTTCACAGTGCTTCTCTTTTAGTGCCATGAAATTCCACTAACATTTCAACATCTAACAGATAGTGCCTTTGTTCAACACTAACAGTACTGTAAGAAAATGGTTTGTAAGCAACAGCCACTCTTTTTGTCAGGTTGAGCTACAAAAGTAACCTGAGCTCACCCCCCTGGTAACTATGACACAGAGCAGACAGGCTTAACTTAGAGCATCATGTAAAGAATGTATGCACTACCAAAACAGTCATTAAGTGAAAACGCAGCACAAGAATGTTAGAAATGGGGGTCTCTAGTTGGCAGAGGTGTGTACCTTTGTCCAAATAGGGACACTTGCTGTAAGGGTGAGGGGGATACACACTTTAGATAATCCCTGCTCGCTCACTGGGTAGCTTGGCACGAGCACACAGACCTATCCCAAAGGCAATGTGTAAAGTATTTTTACTCAAAACACACAGTAATATAGTGATAACACCACAAAAGTACACTACACCAGTTTAGAAAAATAAAGTATCTTTATCTAAACTCAACAATACCAAAATGATAAAAATCCAATATACATGTAATAAGAATAAGACTTTTAAAACGTTTCAAACAACTTGGTCCATAGAAAACTATGGATACCTGATTTCTCACAAAGTACCTGTAGATGCGTCAAAATTCACAAGGCCAAACAGCTGCAGAGATGGGAAGCGTTGAGAAGCAAAGAGATGAGTGAGTTCCTGAGACCTTAAGGAGGTGATGCGACAGTTCTGCTGCAAGCAGGAGAAGTGATGCGTAGAATCCGGTCTGTAAAGTGAAGTGATGTGTTGACTCTGAGACGATTCTGGTCTGTGGGTGATACTTTGGGAAAACTAGCCACACAGGTGCAATGCATGGAAATCCGGGATGCGGTGGCGATCGAGGCAGCTGCGTCAAGCGACACTGTGTCAGTTTCGTCAGTCGCAATCTCTCGATGTGTCGGTTCTTGCAGTGGCGACAGACGCTTCGTTGTTTCGGCAGCAGCGCAGCAATGTGTGGAGATTTCTTCTTGCACAGCAGTGCTGCGTCGGAAAAACAGCTGCAAGATGCGCGGTGTGTCTATTTCATCCGTTATTTAGGTTTCTTTCAGCTCCCAGCACCAAGTACAACCTCCAGAAGCCCAGAACTGGAACAGGCACCTCCTGGCAGGCCAGTACTCTCAGCAGCAGAGTTCAGGGGAGCTGGGGGTGAAGTCTTTGTGTTCCTGAGATTTCAGAACTGGAGGCCAGCACACACAGGCTCTTAGAGATCTTCTTCAAGCAGGTTCACAGCAAAGTTCCAGCCTTTGTCCTTTCCTTGGCAGAAACAACAACTGCAGGCCAACCCCACACAACACACAGCAAAAGGGCAGTACTCCTCCTCACAGCTCTTCTGCTCTTCTCCTTGGCAAAAGATCTTCTTGAGTCCAGAAGTAATCTAACGTTCTCGGGTCTTAGGTCTAATACTTATACCTCAAAATGTCTTTGTTCCCTTGGTGCAAGGGTCTCTGAGCCGAGTCCAAACCAGTTCGGTCCTCACTGGTACAGTATGTCCACAGGGGGTGGAGACAGCATTGTGCCAGGGAGGCCAGGCCTACTAAGGTGCAAGGAAATCTCCTCCCACTACTCTAAATGCAGCCAAGCCCCATTCATCTCAGCTCTGAGTCATTCACCAAGGGCCAGGCACACCTCAATCTACCCAGTGGCTGTCTACAGTGAATGCACATCCCCAGCCCATGTCACGCCAAAACCAGACATTCACTACACAATCAGGCAGAGGCACACAGAACGGTTAAACACAAAAATACCTACTTTCTAAAAGTATCATTTTCACACAATTTAAAAACCATCTTTACTAAAAAAATGCGTTATTAAATTCTGAGTTCAGAGAGCCTAAACTTTATTTGTCCATCTTGTCCCAATGGGAAGTTGTACTTGTAAGATGTTACAAAGTATTTCCCATTCTATCCTATGGGACAGATAGCCTTTCAATAGTGAAAAACAAAATTGGCAGTATTTCACTATCAGGACATGTCACACACACACCAGTTCAAGTCCTACCTTTCACATACACTGCACCCTGCCTAGGGACGGTACCTTGGCTTACCATAGGGGTGCCTTACATGTAAGAAAAGGGAAGGTAAGGGCCTGGCAAGTGGGTGCACCTGCCAGGTTGACATGGCAGTTATTAAACTGACCACGGACACTGCAGAGGCAAGTCTGAGATACCTTTTCAAGGCTACTCATAGGGGTATCACAATCAGTGCTACAGGCACACTAGTAGCATTTGATTTACAGACATGGCTCATTCAGTGCACTTTACTGTGGGCTTACCAGTAAATCAAATATGCCAATCAGGGAGAATCAATTGTAAGCACAATTTACACAGGGAACACTTTCACTTTGAAATGGATCAGCAGTGGCAAAGTGCCCAAAGCATCTAAGCCAGCGAAAACGAAACTCAGCACAGCATGAAAAATACAGGAGGGAAAGGCAAAAAGTCAGGGGAAACCACACCAATGATGCCAAATCTAACATGTGTCCCCTCCAGCTGAAATATGTGGAGAACTACCCACCCACTTGGGAGTTTCATTACTATGACAGAAGAATCTGGTCAGACCATCAGCATTGGCGTGTTCTGTACCAGGCTGGTGTTCCACCATAACGTGCACTCTCTTTAGGGAGAATGACCACCTCAACAGTTTTGGATTCTCACCCCTTATCTGAAACAAGCATCTGAGGGGGCTGTGGTCTGTCTGATCCCAAAGAAGTAGGGTCTTTGGATCTTCATTGTCCAGACCAAAGTAAAAGCTTCTCTCTCAATCTAGAGGCCCATGGAATGAATGGGAATTACTGAATCGGTAAACACCGAATTAGTAAGAGGGAGAAGACCTACAAGGGTGGCAGGGTGTCACATTGACACCCTGTTGTACCCCTGAATAGTGCATGGGTGCACATGTGGCACACATACATGCCCTAAGGGCATGTATGTCTGCCACATGGCACTGTTAAAAAAGCACAAATTGTTTTTTTTATCGGTTTTCGTTATTTACCACCAACTTGTAGTTGGTGGTAAATAACGAATCCTTACAAGTGAAAAGTACTCACTTAAGTGCTTCCTTCATTAAGGATTCGGTAATTTACCGAATCGGTATTTAAGAATTCGGTAATTTACCGATTCCTTAAATTACCGATTCGGTAAATTACCGAAACCTTAAATTAGGCCACTACATCTCAAATGCCTAATACCGGTCGGTAGCGTCCGAAGTTCGGTAATTTCGGCCGTTACCGACCGGTATTAGGCTTCCTACATCTGGCCCCTAGTTTCAGCATATGATGTGACATCAAATGTTCTTGATCAGCCCCATAACCCCCACCCAAAGCAAGAGAATTGCCATCCTGTCGTAAGTGAAGACACCGCTCTAGTGGTGTCAGGGATCTGACCACAAGTGCCTGACGTCTTGGCACAGTTTACTGGAGTTTCACTAGTCCAGTAGCCACTGGCTAGCTGTAGGAGGGTAGTGGCTGGACAGATTGCCAGTTCACCCTGATACCCCTAGAGATCACAAAAAGAAAAGTGGGGCCTGTATCACTGGCTTCTATTCCCAGCAACTGCTTGTACAAGCTTCCACGGTTCAGGGGAGGAGTTTAGAGGGGATTTGATCTCACCTTCAAGGACTAGAATCAAGCTTACCCCTCTCTGGCTCCCTTGATGTGCTGTAAGCTTCCTTCCACACCAGCTTCCTTGATGTGCTGTGCGCTTCCTTTCCACACCAACTCCCTTGATGTGCTGTAAGCTTCCTTTCTACACATTGGGCAGTAGTCTGTAATTTCCTTGTTCAAAAGTGCACGCTCCACAAGCCTCACAGAAACAGCTGGTCTTCCCCCATGCTGCTGATGCCCTGGATTCTCATTAAACACTTGGCAGCAAACTCCATCCGTCATAGACAAAACTTCCTTAAGTTCCAGCCGCAGTGAGCAGTGCCTTATCTCCTGCCTTCACACTGTGGGTTGCGCCTGGCTATCTTCATACGGACATGGTGTGGCCGCCTCTTCAGTCTTAGACCAATCTTGAACAACAGCTGACCACTCAGGCCAGACTTTTATCACCTCTGATTGATAGGCCCATCTAATCAGAGGGTCTGCTACTTTTACATCCTGAATACACCTCCAATCACAAACCATTCATGGCATGTACAATGAATGGCTAAAGCATGCACAATTACCCTCCATGTTTCCTGGTACCAACCTGTGTAAATCCCTAAAGAGGAATTGTAATTAACTCCAGCCAAGGAGGCACTGACCAGTGGGGAGAGTCCTCTTAGCAGAGTTAGTGCAGCTAAACCCAGATAAGAGCTGAGTGTCCACCCCAGCCCACCAGCAGAACAGCAAGCATTCCTCACACTCGCTCAGCTCACCATTCTTCCACAGTACACCCTCTAGCTCTCAAACACACGTCAGGTAGACAAAGGCAACAGGGCCACAAGCATGGCAGACTGCACAGACTTTTCAGGAGGGTACCTAGGGACTCACCCCTCCTGACTGTAGATGTATTGCTGTCTACCATAGCCCTAATAGAGAAGGCAGTAGCCACTCTCTGAAAAGTAAGGGTGCACAAGGCATGCCCCCTCGACCTCAGAGTCAAGCTCTATCCATGTAAACAGGGAGACCCTCAGTGGACATGTATGATTGTCATGCTTACTGAGGTAGGGATCTAGAAACCATTCAGTAGCTTTTGAGTGACTTGCCTGGAGATTGGCATAAGGCAGGGGAAGCTTTGTCTCTAGAGACATGCAGGAGACTTCCCATCCCAACAAACCTATGGGTTGGTCCAAACCCTCGTCGTTCAATTGTGAGAGTACGGCTCTCACACCATGCTCTGAAGCATCTGTCTGCATAACAAATTCTTGGGAGACGTTTGGTGCCTTGAGCATGGGCGCCGTGCACATGGTAGATTTCAGGGCATCAAAAGCAGTCTGACAGGCATCAGTCCAGTTCACTTTTCTTGGATGCTTCCTTGAAGTCAGCTCTGTCAAGGGGGCAATAAAGGTGCCATACCCCTTTACCAAGCACCTGTAGTACCCGGTGAGTCCTAAAAAGACTCTCACCTCCTTCCGGGTCTTGGAGGGCTCCAAAGCCAGAATGGTGTTGATCTTAGGCTGTAGGGGCGCCACCTGGCTGCTTCCAACCCGGTGCCCTAAGTACACCACAGATCCCTGAGCCCATCTGGCACTTACTGCCCATGATAATGAGGCCTGCCTTCTGTAGAGCCTTCAACACTTCATAAAGGTGTTGCAAGTGTTCATCCCAGCTGGAGCTGAACACAGCAATGACATCCATGTAGGCAGCGCTGAATTTATACAGCCTGGACAGTACCTGGATGACCAGTCTCTGGAATGTGGCGGGGGTTCTTCGACCCAAAGGGCATTATACGGAACTGGTTGTGCCCCTCTGGTGTTGTAAACACAGACCTCTCTCAGTTAAGGCAATCTGCCAGCACCCAGAAGTTAGATCAAACGTACTAAGGTACCGGGCAGCCCCTAGCCGATCAATGAGCTCATCAGCTCTGGGGATAGGGTGCACGTCAGTCCTGATGAAGGCATTGAGCCCACAGTAGTCCGAACAGAACCAGAGTTCAGGAGTGGCACTGGGTGCAGCAGCGTTCGGAACCAAGACCACTGGGATAGCCCAGGGGCTGCTGGAGGGCTCTATCACCCCTAATACCAACATCTTGGAAACCTCTTCCTTGATACTGGCCCTGACTTTGTCAGTTACTCTGTACATTTTACGTTTTACAGGTAAACTGTCCCCATTTTCCACATCCTGGACACACCAATTGGTGATTCCTGGAGCCAGGGAGAACAGGGAGGTGAACTGACCTGGCAACAGTCCCTCTGCTACTCTGTGGTCAGGGTGGGAGAGAGGTTTACTCCATCCACTGACCCTTCAAGTTCCTTGGCTGACAAGAGGTCAGGAAAAGGCTCACTCTCCTCTTCCATTCCATCATCTGTAGCCAAGAGCATTGTTACTTCAGACCTCTCAAAGTGAGGTTTGAGGTGGTTCACTTGTAGGACTCCCAAAGGGTTTCTGGAAGTCTCCAAGTTGACCAAGTAGGTCACATCGCTCTTGCACTCCACCACCTCAAATGGACCAGTCCACTTGTCTTGGAGTGCACAAGGCGCCACTGGTGCCATCACAACACCTTTTGACCAGGCTGAAAAAACCAAAGTGGTATTTTGGTTGTACCAACGTTTTATCTCCTCCTGGCTGGCTTCCAAGTTCGCCTGAGCGATTTTCCTGAAGTGCAGAGTCTGATTCCAGAAGGCCAGCATGTAGCTGAACATATCTAGGGGGGTCTTACCAGGAGCTTGTTTTCTCCCAGCCCTCCTTCACCAGACTCAGATGTCCTCTCACAGGGTCCCCATACAGCAATTCAAAGGTACTGAACCCTAAGGATTTCTGTGGTATCCACCTGTAGGCAAACAACCGGCATGGTAGGAAGACATCCCACTTACATCTCATGGGTCCTGCAAGACCCTTTATCATGCCTTTCAGAGTTTGGTTGAATCTCTCAACCAACCCATACCGTTGGGGATGGTAAAGAGTGGGGAATTTGTACATTACACGCACTACTCCCACACTCATTTCATACACTTGAAATGAAGTTTATCCCACCGTCAGAGACCACCTCTCTGAGGAATCCCACACAGGAAATGATCCCCATCAATGCACGCCTCACCACAGGGTTGTGATTGTCCTGAGAGGGACAGCTTCCGGGTACCAGGTGACATGGTTCACCAAGACCAAGAGAACTTTGTTGCCTAAGGCTGTATTGGGTTACAGTGGCCCCACAATGTCGATGCCCACCGCCAGAAAGTGGTGCTCACCACAGGAAAGGGTTGGATGGGAGCTTTGCACTTTCTTCCAGCCTTGCCACTTGCCTGGCAAGTCTGAAAAGACCTACAATGTGTGCCAACGTGTCTCTGCATTTGGGGCCAGTAAAAGTGGGTGATAAGCCTATGATAGGTCTTGTCATACCCCAAATGTCCAGCCAAAAGGCACATCATGAGCAAGACCGAGTAGGAAGGTCCTGTAGCACAGGGGTACCATCAGCACACATGCTGCCTGGGTACAGCAAACCCAGGCTCACTGTAAAGAGGCTGTTCTCTCAATAAATCAAATGTGATCCAGATGGACGACCTGCTGCCTGGTCTGCAGCCTGCTGCCGCAAACCAACAAGAGTAGGGCATTCCATCTGCACCTTGCAGAACTCCCCCCTGAAGGGACCACCTTCCTGCTGCCAATGGGTCAGCCTGTGACAGCCAGCTGCAGGGAGGTCCGGTGTGTACTGGATACTTCAGTGAAGTTCCTTCATTCTCAAAATCAGCAATCATCCTGGCCAGTCACGGCTGGGGCAGATTTATCTCTCAAATAAGGTGCCTTTTTTCCCGAAGGTAGACAATTTATACCCTCTTTCACTCACCACACAATTGGACTACTTTTTGAGTCCAGACCTCAGGGGACGTGACTTTTTGAGCTTCACTAAGTTAAAGCCATCCCCTATGAGTAGTAGATTTAATTTAGGTCATGATGAAATGCCTAGATCCTGTTGTACAGTATATGGTATGAAACATGTTGACCATCCACACACCTTACACATTCCTTTAAACCGAAGCGGGTATAATTTCCCACCTTGCAGTCCATGACTCACTCGTCGATATTTTAACGCACAGCACAAAAACTGAGTGAATAAACGTACCTTTGGCGACTCTTATAGCTAATTTTAGATCACACTCCCCACTTCTACTCACCACACGTAAGCCCTCTCATAATACCCTAAGCTTCACGATGGCAACCAGAAAAGAACTCCGGCAAAGAGCCCCCTCGTGGAGCCCGTTTGGCATTGCAGCACCAGCCCAACAAGGAGCTTCCCCCCGCGGGGTGTGTGAGGGCCCTTGCTCCTTATTGGTGCTATCCCAGTACTACTACACACTCTTATTCCAGCGCCTGGTAAAGACTTCCCTCTTTGCATCTCTCTTCTCCCCCTTCCCCTCATAGGAACAGCATACTCCTTTGTTTTGCATAATGGGTCAGCTCAGACACATTTCCCAGTTCGGCCACTTGCTCCCCTGTAGGTTCTAGGGCATCCCCTCAGGTTCTGCCTCTTCCTGGAGTGTGGGAACTTCTGGGGCGTATTTCTCACGCTCCCTGCCCTTCCTCTTTCCGACAGCCTCCTGGGCCACTGTTTTAGGCTCCAGGTTCTCTTGATCACCCTTACTGTCTGAGATTGACCAGGTGATCTCACAGGCCCAGTCAGGCAGTCCCAACATCTTTAATGAGCCTGGCGCTCCACCTCCTTCCAAGGTGAGCGCTCCAGGTTATTGCCAAGCAGACAGTCAACAGGCATGGACGGACTTAAAACGACCTTTCAAGGAACCTGAGTCCCCACCCACCCACTCACAGGGAACCTGTGCCACATTACATAGGCACTCAGAGTTATCTGCAGCAACTGCAGGGTGAAGTACATTGGGGATGACCTGCTCTTCAGACACCCATTGACACCTGACAGATGTCACACTGGCTCCTGTGTCTCTCAGAGCCTCCACTCTTCTCCCATCGATAGTCACCTACGGCAGGTACCTTTTAGTGTTATCCTGCAGGCAGATTTCCTGGATCATCTCTCTATCTCCTAATGAGATAAGGATCATCACAGCTGGCTCCCCACCCTCACAACGAACCAACTCCTCCTCCAGCACTACACTAACTATCCCCGGTGACGGTACACCAGTGGGTACTGGTGGTGCCTTGGGGCACCTAGGATCATTCTGCATGTGACACTTCTGATCACATGCATAACACTGGCGGTGAGCCCGGTTGTCTTGCCTACCCTTAGGGGGCCATAGCTTCTTTGAACTAGGGGCTCGCAATCTTTAGCCTATGAACTATTTTGGGGCCCTTTAGAGAACTCCTTTTTTTTTTTTTTTTTAATTTTTTAAAATTTTTGGAAGACCTTTATTGATAAGAGGTTACACATACAATCAAGCGCGCAGCCCGGAGGCTCAGAAATGTAGTACATATCAATAAGGCAAGTCCGTCAGGATCAATTACAGAAGCATTGCGGTCTAATTTTCAAATTAAAGTCTGAAGGATAAATGGCGTCAGGATATCGAAGAGCAACACGTCGGTTCCGGCCTCATGAAATCAGGAGAAAACAGTATACAATGCAAAACATCGCCAGCACCACATCTCGCCGCAGTTGAGAATTATCATGGAAAAAGCACAAATCGGGAAGCACAGCGGACAGCAAACACTTATCAGAACACAGTGTCCCACACTTAGGAGGCAAAGATCTATAACCAGGTCGCAAAATGACACAATGTGTAAGACTCCCCAATCGCGCTGAACCCCAATCCCAGTAAAGAATAATATATATAGAAAGAAGAAGGAAATAGAGAAGAAGAAGAAGATAGAGGGTCATAGAAACACAGAGTAACATAAAACACGTCCCATCCCCCAACCCCCCACCCTGCATACCAGCGGAAGGCCACGGCCCCCCCCCCCCCCATAGGCATGCTTGTCGCCCCGAGAAGAACCCCAAAAGTGGGAAAAACGGAGGAGGGTCATAGCACCAGCCCCCTGTACACCCCCAACCCCAGAAGCATAGGCCCACTTAAAAGGAACGTGGGCACCAACATACGATCACCCCAACCACCCATGGTCTCCAGTGCAAACAATAATCCGCTTCGGCACCAAGGTCACAAAAAGTGTCATAGATAGGCAGTAGTCAGCCCTGGCCAGTACGAAAAAAGGGCAACAATGTACCCCATGTGCACACAGGTGATGGCAACAAATCCGCAGTACCAGGAGGGGCCACCCCGGTTCGAACCAAAGACCAGAGTAATGACTCAGGAGTGTTCTCCCGGGACATAACCACATTCCGCAACAAGGCAAGGCGATGGCAATCAGGCAAGAAGGCAGCCAGCAGGAGAGGAAATGGAGGAGCAAAATCGCAGTCCATGTCGTCACGCTCCCCGGTCTCATCAACATGTATCCTGCGCGCCTGGGAGTCCTCAGCTGCAGCAACCGGGGAGAAATCGGGCTCGCGTTCCACAGTGCACATTGCTGTATCCAATTGTTCCTCAGCAGGAGAGATGGTGAGCTGTGAGATGTGTGCAGTCGCCCGCAGTTCTTGTAATTCAATGTGCCAGTCTCGGAGGGCCTGCCAAACATCCATTACCGTAGGCGCCATTTTCGCACTTCCAGCGCCCAAGGACCTCGAGCCTCACACACCAAGGAAAATCCGTCCCAACGGCGGCCCGGCTGCAGCAAGCAGTGCGCGGTGTGCTAAGGAGCATAGATGAGTCACACGCAAGCCCCCATGAATGCGCAGCGCTACACGCCTCTCACCGCAGTGCGAGCAGAGTCCGGTCGAGGCAAGCTGTTCTGCCGTCCGATCACCTCCTCAAAGTCGCCAGCACCGGCAGGGTGTTTGCGCCGCAGTAGTCACTGTCGCGTTGCAGCGAGGAATCCAGGAAATGCGGCGAAGAGTGGTTTCAGTTTCACCACTCGGGCCGCCGGACACTCATGGCCGATTGAGGCCGGTGTTTACACAGTGCGGGGCGGCTGCAGCGCTACGCAAGGTCCCGGCTCACACTAGAGGAAAGGCCAAAAACTTGCAGACGGCAATGCTCGGCCGTCAGAGGCGGTACGAGGGTCAGAGTAACGCGGTCGGGCTCCGCCGTGGTTCCGCTGCACTGGACCGTGGCTGGGGTGCAGGATCATTGCCAGGATAGCGGCGGAGGTGAGGGCGAGCTGCGGAGCCGGGCTTCTATGCGGCCATTTTGGCCGCCGTCTTGGCTCCTCCTAGAGAACTCCTATTGCTTACCCTTGTCACCCCACTGTTCTGCTGGGGACCCTGCCCACCTTTGGTGGGGTTTCCCACATACCCCTTGTGGATCCTGGTACTCATCTCCAGTGGTCCGCCTCCTGAACAAGTTTCCTGGGGTCAGTCAGCTTACTATCCATCAGATGCTGGTGCAGCTCTAGAACACAAAGACTAGTCAGGGGCTCCCAACCTATCAAGTTGTACAACCTGGTAATCAGTTACCCTACTGCCCTTTGTCAAAACATCTAGTGCTCTGCAATAAAGATTCACACACTCACCCTTGTATTGGATTCAAGCTTCTTGACAGATCTAAACTTTTCCCAGTACTGCTCCGGTGTGAGCCTATACCTGAGGCATAAAGCCTCCTTCATATTGGGGTAGGCCCACTCAGCCACCTCCGCTAAAGGTGTCAGGGTGTTCCTCCCATTGTCCTCAAAGTGTCTCTAGAGCCCCGCCCCCAATTCTTCTCAGGGACCTCAATAATATGCAGTGCTGCCTCATAAGATGTAAACCATGCATAAATATCCTACCCCTGCTGGAAATTCTGTAGTAGATTCTTTGGAATGTAAACCTTACCGCCTTGCACTGGCTGCACGCTGCCACGATTTGTACTGGACTCTGCCTATTTGGCCCTGATGTCCAGCTCTCTCATGCTCAATTCAAGTGCCTAAAGCAATTTCTTTTCCTCTAAGGCATGAGCATGCTTGCTCTCCTCTGACATCTTTTCCTTCTCTATGGCAGCTTTTTAGTTCTCCATTTCCAATTGCTTCTCAGGGACCTCATTCATATGCAGTGCTGCCTCATAAGATGTAAACCATGCATAAATATCCTCCCCTGCTGGAAATTCTGTACTAGATTCTTTGGAATGTAAACCTTACCGCCTTGCACTGGCTGCACGCTGCCACCATTTGTATTGGACTCTGCCTGTCTGGCCCTGATGTCCAGCTCTCTCATGCTCAATTCAAGTGCCTAAAGCAATTTCTTTTCCTATAAGGCATGAGCATGCTTGCTGTCCTCTGACATCTTTTCCTTCTCTATGGCAGCTTTTTAGGTAAGGGGGGTGCAGAAATGTCAACTAGAGCCAGGGATTTGTTTTTTGACAAAATCAGGGTCGCATCACTGGCCCCTAAAATTTTTATAAGTATATTCTGCCCCCAGTTTGGGCAGAAATCCCCACTAGACCCAAGGGAGTGTTTTAGATTTTAAATGGAAGCGACCCCTTGCGAACCTCAATTTTACCTGAAAAAAATCACGTTTTTCACAAATTTTTGTGTGGGAAAGTGTGGCATCACCGGGCTCACACACATTTTCTGCCGCCCAGCGTTCCCCCATGTCTCCCGATAAAAATGGTGCCTCACTTGTGTGGGAGGCCCAAGTACCCGCGACAGGCAAGGGCCCAAAACATAGTGAGGCGACATCAAATTTGCCTATCTCCAAACCACCTGGTTTTGCAAGGGGGTCACCTGGGTTTTTGGCCCCGTGCTCGGCGGCCATCTAGGGAAACTTACCAAACCCACACATTTCTGAAAACTAGACACCCCGGGGCTTCCAGGGAGGTATGGCTTGCGTGGCTCCCCCAGAGTTTCCCTACCCAGAATCCCTTTCAAACCTCGATTGTATGTGAAAAAAATAACTTTTTCAGACATTTTCGTGTGGGCAAGTGTGGCATCACCGGGCTCACACAAATTTCCTACCACCCAGCGTTACCCCAGGTCTGCCGATAAAAATGGTGCCTCACTTGTGTGAGAGGCCCAAGTACCCGCTACAGGCAAGGGCCCAAAACATTTTTTGATAGGCAATGTTGATATTGCCTCACTACGTTTTTGGCCCTTGCCTGTTGCGGGTACTTGGGCCTCCCACATAAGTGAGGCACCATTTTTATCAGCAGACCTAGGGGAACGCCCTCCACCCCTTCCCCGCCCCTCTCTCCTCCCCCCTCGTCTATACTTGCGCTTTCCTTGGCTCAACGCTTGCCACGCCCCCCCGGCCAGCGTCACGCCCCCCTCCTGACTGCGTAGCTAACAATCAGAGGCACTCTGCACACGATAATGGCAAGGCAACACCCTCCTCGGCTGCTCCACTCAGCTCCAGGTAAGCCTCTCTTCCCCTGGATTCGCTGGATTCACCCCACATAGCTTTTCCTTCTTAATTTTGCCTTTCCCCCCAGGTATGGTCTAACAGAGGCACCGCACTCCGACCCCCTCCGGAACACGCAGCCCCCGGCATATTTACATGTACCCCTCGAGCTAAGTAGCCTTCTCTGCAGGTAATTGGTCCTCGCCCGTCCGGTCTCCAAATTATACAGGACGGCGTAAACACCCCTTCTCACACGTCTTTTCCTTGCCACAGGTTACCACCGGACTTTTATTCCGATCTACTCCATTCGCCTTGCTGCTCCAGGTAATTTAATACACGCTATGCCCCTCACGCACCGCCCACCCGTTCCCTTCCGCGATCTCCTGTAATTTGGCCATCAGCCAGCTACCTCCTCCCTGTATCGCGACCACTTCCATCCCGACACCCAGCGCGCACCCGTGACCCCCCCAGAACCACTCGTTCGTGACCACACCTCGAGCACGCCTCTCTCCAGCTCGCACACCGTCCCCGTTCGTTTCCGAGGGACACCACCTCTCTACCCCCGTACTCTGCCAACTATTATACTGGACTACTGTGAGTACTACTGTGAGCATCTGATTATACTTTCCGGCTCACTACTTAATTACTAGCCACCGACCGCCACACTGTTATTCCTTTTCCCCTTTAATCCCTCCTTACACTCGGCCCCTGTGCACTGCCACTATCGCGCTTGACTACTGCGAGCTTCCGATTATACTTGCCGGCTCACCACTCATGCACAAGCCCCAGACCGCCACACTGTTACTCCGGTTCTCCCTTAATCCCTCCTCCCACCCGGCCCCTTGCACATCTCCCAGTACCACTGCACCTTACTTGTCCCACACGCCATGGCACCGACGCTCACCCCCCTCTGTTCCTCCCAGCACCCTCCCTAGCGCCCCGTCGCCCCAGTGCTTCTTGACTTATTTATTTATTTATTTATTTATTTATGGAGCTTATAGAGCGCGCAGCTACCTCCGAAGGAGGTGTCCCGGCGCTAAGATTACATAACTGTCCCCATGAGGAGTAACCAAGATCATATCTCACAGAAAAAATGGGAAACGGTGAGGAGTTGACAGTTCCAAGTCCTACCGCCTAGTGAACAGCCAGGTCTTGAGTTTGCGGCGAAAGGCTGGCTCAGATTCGCAGAACCTGAGGTCAAGGGGGAGGCTATTCCAGAGCTTGGCGGCAGTGACGGTGAAAGATCTGCCGCCAGTCCGAGAAAGCCTGAATCTAGGAACCAACAGAAGACGAAGGTTATTGGATCTGAGATGTCTGGCTGAAACAGAGATCTTGAGACGCTTTTTCAGATAAAGTGGGCCAGTACCATGGATAGCTCGAAATGTCAGGATCAGAATTTTAAAGTCTATGCGTCGTGAAATGGGAAGCCAATGAAGTTCTTCACGGTAGGCTCTGACTGAAGTACGGGCAGGGATGTTACCGATGAGCCGGGCTGCCGCATTTTGGACTATTTGCAGGCGGTCAATAAGATAGTGCGGGGCGCCTGCATATAGACTATTAGCATAGTCTAGATGGGTGATGATAAGGGCCTGGACTACAGTTTTGCGTGAGGATAGAGGAAGGAAGGGGAAGATTTTTCTGATCATGCGAAGTTTAGAGAAACAGGCCCCTACCACTTTGTTAACTTGGGCATTTCCGGACAAAGAGTTGTCAAAAATGAAGCCCAGGTTACGAGCTGCCTTCACGGGAGAGGGTGGGGGATTCAGAATGGTAGGCCACCAGAGGGTTGCAGGGGGGGGGGATTTTTTACTGAAAAAGAGAACCTCGGTTTTGTCGGTGTTAAGGGCAAGGTGATTGGCTGACATCCAGGAGCATATGTTACCAAGGCAGTTTCTAAAGTTGGAGAAGAGGGAGTCAGAATGGTCTCGAAAGGAAAAGATAAGCTGAGTATCGTCAGCGTAGGAGACCACCCTGACGCCCCAGGATTCAACTACCTTGGCCAGAGGAGCCACATAAGCATTAAACAGTAGAGGGCTCAAGGCAGAGCCCTGGGGCACTCCACACAGGAGGGGTTTGTCTTCGGATTCAAAAGGGTGCATCGTAACCCTTTGGGAACGGCTAGACAGGAAAGAAATAATCCAGGCCAGCACTGTCCCACCGACCCCTAGCTGCTGTAGGCGGGAGGTAAGTATTTTGTGGGAGACAGTATCAAAAGCAGCGGATAGGTCGAGGAGGACCAACATGGCCTCCTCGCCCCTATCCACTGATTCCCTGATAATTTCAGAGACTTCAAGCAGCGCAGTCTCGGTGCTATAGCCGGATCTAAAACCGGACTGAGAGTCGTGTAGCAGCTGATTTGACTCTAAGTACAGTGCCACTTGTTTCTGTACCACCTTCTCCAGTATCTTGGCAGGTTTAGGCAGGAGAGAAATAGGTCGATAGTTGCTAAAAAGCAGAGGGTCTGCACCAGGTTTTTTCAGTATGGGGACCAGCCTGGCCTGTTTCCAAACTGAGGGGAATAGACCTTGCGACAAAGAGGCATTCCAGATGGAAAGAAACGGGTTCACCAGGATAGGGGCGAGATTACCCATGATTTTGGCAGGAACTGGGTCCAGGGGGGAACCAGACTTAACGTTGCGTAATAAAGCTAACGCGAGATCAGGAGTTAGCTCGCTAAAAGAATTGAAAGAACAAGAGGGGAGGCCAGGGCAATCATCAGAGAAATCCGGAGCCATTGCTGCAAAGGAGGAGGAGAGTTTAACTATCTTCTCTTGAAAAAAATCAGACAATCCATTGCAGAGATCTTGAGTGGGAGTAAAGAGGGATTTCAAAGCAGGAGGATTTACGAAGTCATTCACTATGGAAAAAAGAGTTTTGGAGGAATTCTGCGCCTGTTGAATCAAATTAGAAAAGTAAGCTCTCATGGACGAGCGTGTAAGTTTGTGGAACTTACTCAGGGCAGATTTGTAGGCCAATTTGGCTACAGGATCATAGTTCAATCTCCATTTACGTTCCAACTGCTTACACTTGCTCTTTTCCTCACGCAACAGAGGGGAGAACCAAGGGGCAGAAGGATGGGATCTGGAGGAGGTGACGGGGACCAGAGGGGAAACCGAGTCAAGTGCATCCGAGAGGGCCGAATTGAATCTCAATGTTTCTAAATTGAGGTCATTTAGCTGGTTAAAATGAAAATGTAGATGAGCTTCCAGGGAGTTACATGTAACTTTGGTCCATTTACGACCTTTAACTCGATTAAGGGGGATAGGGGGAGGAGGAGAGGGGGCCGTGAAAGAAAAAGGGATAAGATAATGATCGGTCCATGTCAAAGGAGTGGGGGGGAGAGTGGAGAGGGAAGGAAGATTGGAAAAAATGAGGTCAAGGGTATGGCCTGCTATATGAGTAGGACCTGTCACTAGTTGAGGCAAGGTGAGTCCTTGTAAGGTTTCTAACAGAGAGGAGGCTAATGTGCAGGAGGGATTATCAATATGAATATTAAAATCTCCTAAAACAGTAAAATGGGGGTGTTTGAGAGAAAAATCGGCGATGGAGTGAATCAGAGTGATAAGGGAGGAAGAGGTGACGGCCGGGGGATTATAGACCAGTATGCCTGCACAGATGGAACAAGCAGGGTCCATAATTGAAAAGTGAGCGGCTTCAATGATGCCAAGGTTGGGAATTTTCGTGAGGTTTAATTTGAGATGGGATTTAGCAATGATCGCAAGACCTCCTCCGGTCTTAGAGTTGTCTCGATTAATGCCAATGAAATGATAACCAGGGGGAGTAGCAAGAGTGATGTCCGGTTTGGAGGAGTCTTTTAACCAAGTTTCAGTAAGAAACAATAGGTCCCAATTATGGGTTTCAAAAGATAGCCATATGTCATGAGCATGGGCTGGGAGAGATCTGCAATTGACTAATGCGGCCTTTAAGATGGTGGATGGCTGATCATTGATTTTAGAGGATAGACGCCGAGGTCTAGGTACTATGGGAAGAGAAAAGTTACAGTGAGGGCAGGAATAAACAGTAGTATCTAGGCTAGCAATGTTACAGCAAGTAAAGGGGGCACAGGTATCAGGACGGAGGTGAAGAAGTTGTTCAGAGGACCAACGAATTTTTGGAGCAAGTGGAGCAGGGGTTACGGCGTTGGGCGCGGGTCCGGCGCGGACGGGCGCAGACGGGCTGGACTTAGGCGCGACTTCGGCGCGCAAACGGCGCTCCCGCTGCGCTCGTCCGCTGCGCTTCCGATGGAAGCACATGTTTTATAGCTGCAGATAACGTCAGTAGGGGGGTGTGGCTTCGAAAAAGGGGCGTGGCCTCGCTCGACGACGGAATGGCGGCAGCGCTGACCTCTGCTGCAGCGCCTTCCAACGAAGAGTTCAAGTGCCAAGGGGAGAGCAAGGAAATAGGAAGTGCAGCAAGTAAATAATGTCACAGTCCAATGTTTAAGATCAAATTAAAACAAGTTAAAAAACACACTCCCGGCTTTCTGCCTCAGGAGGACAAGAGAGCAACCACCGGCGCTTGTAAGCAGCGTCCTTATGAATGCTCTGTCAGTTTCGCGCGCCCTCGAGGGGGCGTGGCTTCGAAAAAGGGGCGTGGCCTCGCTCGACGACGGAATGGCGGCAGCGCTGACCTCTGCTGCAGCGCCTTCCAACGAAGAGTTCAAGTGCCAAGGGGAGAGCAAGGAAATAGGAAGTGCAGCAAGTAAATAATGTCACAGTCCAATGTTTAAGATCAAATTAAAACAAGTTAAAAAACACACTCCCGGCTTTCCGCCTCAGGAGGACAAGAGAGCAACTGCGCCTACCTTTTCCTCGCCTGTCTTCCCTCCTTTTTCTTTTTCCCCCTTCCCAACCTTACCTTCTTCCTTCCTTCCCAGTACAGCACTGCTTTCAAAAGGCAACCCGGTCCTGAAGATGATCCCGACTATCGAAACGTCGTCGACCCCTCAGCTCATTAAATGGCGCATCCCCCAGTGTGGCTCATCGAAATCATTGTTTTCCAAACCAGACAAACTTTTGCATTGTTACCTAACTTGAGCCACATTAACCTTTCGTGCGCCGTTCATGCTGAACACAATTGTCACTTGCGTCGCCACCCATGTGTCACTTGCACATACCTTGCACATACCTAGCACCAAGTCCAATTCGGGTTGTTTTGTTATTTATCAATGTACGGTGCTGCTACAACTGTGTTTCCTATTATTATTATTTTTTCTCCAATTATACGATGCCATGAGCACGTTCTAAAACGTATTGAGTCTCCTTGTTTCTGTTCTCGTAATGCTTTTCGCATGAATGTCTAATTGTCTTTACAGTAATACCAGTTGGGATATTGTCTGTTTATTTTGATCCCACACAAGTGAGACACCATTTTTATCGGGAGACGTGAGGGAACGCTGGGTGGTAGAAAATTTGTGTGAGACCGGTGATGCCACACTTTTCCACATTAAAATGTGTGAAAAAACTGATTTTGTCAGCTAAAATTTCGGTGTGTAAGGGATTCTGGGTAAGGAAATGTTGGGGGATCCACGCAAGCCATACCTCCTTGGAAGCCCCCGGGTGTCTACTTTACAGACATGTGTGTGTTTGGTAGGTTTCCCTAGGTGCCGGCAGAGCTAGGGTTCCCAAACTACAGCTAGGAAAAAAAAGGGTCATTTTTCACTGCGAAATTGAGGTATGACCACGTTGCGTTTTGCACCGTTTCCTATCGCGGGCACTAGGCCGACCCACACAAGTGAGGTATAATTTTTCTCGTAGGACTTTTGGGAACGCGGGGTGCATGGAAATTCATAGATCCACGCAGATTCCAGAATTTCCACCACTGAAATGTGGGGAAAATGTGTTTATTTTGACTTTAGGTTTGCAAGGAATTCTGGTTAACAGAACCTGGTGGGAGGCTGTCCAGTCACCCCATCCTGGATTTCCCTGGGTGTCTAGTTTTTAAAAATGTATAGGTTTGCTAGGTTCCCCTAGTGCCGGCAGAGGTAGGGTTAAAAAACTACAGCTAGGCACTCTGCAAAAAAAGTGTCATTTTTCACTGCGAAATTGAGGTGTAACCACATTGAGTTTTGCGCGGTTTCCTGTCGCAGGCACCAGGGCGACCCACACAAATGAGGTACGATTTTTATTGTAAGACTTTGGTGGACGCGGGGTGAGTGGAAATTTCTGGATCCACGCAGATTCCAGAACTTTCCACCACAGAAATGTGGGGAAAATGTGTTTTTTGGACAATTTTTAGGTTTGCAAGGGATTCTGGGTAACAGAACCTGGTGGGAGGCAGTCAGTCACCCCATCCTGGATTCCCCTGGGTGTCTAGTTTTCAAAAATGTATAGGTTTGTAGGTTTCCCTAGGTGCTGGCTGAGCTAGGGTTCATAAACAACAGCCAGGCACTTTGCCAAAAAAGGGTCATTTTTCACTGCGAAATTGAGGTGTGACCACATTGTGTTTTGCGCCGTTTCCTGCTGCAGGCACTAGGCCGACCCATACAAGTGAGGCACCATTTTTCTCTAAAGACTTTGGGGAGCGCAGGGTGAGTGGAAATTTCTAGATCCACGCAGATTCCAGAACTTTCCACCACAGAAATGTGGGGGAAATTTGTTTTTAGTCAACCTTTTAGGTTTACAAGGGATTCTGGGTAACAGAATGTGGTAGGAGGCAGGCAAGTCACCACATCCTGGATTTCCCTGGGTGTCTAATTTTCAAAAATGTAGAGGTTTGCTAGGTTTCCCTAGGTTCCGGCAGAGTTAGGGTTCAAAAACGTTAGCTAGGCACTTTGCCAAAAAAGGGTCATTTTTTACTGCGAAATTGAGGTGTGACCATGTTGCGATTTGCGCAGTTTCCTGTCGCTGGCACTAGGCCGACCCACACAAGTGAGGTACCATTTTTCCCGTACGACTTTGGGGAACGCAGGGTGGGTGGGAAATTGTGAATCCAGACATATTCAAGAACTTTCCAACACAGAAATGTGGGGAAAATGTGTTTTTTTGGACAATTCTTTAGGTATCAGCATGCGGAACAAATCAGATGAAATTACCCTGGAAGGTTGTTAAAACACTAACAACATTGAATATTCCGAAGTCATGCCAGGTCATGTTTCAGAAAACGCCTACCGATAAAAGTGCCACTCCCAAGATTATTCTAATTGTTTCTGACTCTAGCCCCTATATCTTTTCAGAGTGCTGCTTAATTGGCAAATTCTTTTATAAGTAATTATCACTGAAGAAAACAAATTAAATTAAAAGCAAGGCAGCAGAGCCAAACCAAACATCTTGCGTACCTCTCTTTCTGGGTCGCTAACGATGGAGAAACCTACTGCATTCGGAAAATTCCAAACTCATTTGTAATTTGTGCATCATACTAATCACCCGCAGTGCGGACAACAGCTGAAGGAAATATTTCTGCTTCTTTTAAAACTACCCCAAAGTGCCAATATAACAAGAACCTCCATTTCCCAGCATTATCATTGGCAATAAATAGGGAAGCAGTTGTCACAGCCCTAAAAGTGACTTGTGAAAGCGAAGGGAAAACAAGCATTGGCGAAATGAAATAATAAACAATACTACAAGTCCTAGAATTTAAAGATAAAAACCCAGACTTGATCACCACCTCGCACTTGGATCAGGAAAAAAAAACTTGGTAGGACTGAATCTTTGGTCACTCGCCCACTGCTGATTTAGATTTGTTGTTTTACGTGTCATACTGCCTGAAACTCTGTTTTTTTCTCCATTTTATATAGGACAAACCAAATTGGAGCAGTGTGCACGAGCACCATCAGTTTATATTACAGAAGCCACATTTCTTTTTTAGGGCCAGCTATATGAAGTGATTTGCCCAGAATCACAGGAGGCTGAGGGGACACCGAGACTACAACTCTAACAGATGTTAGTGACAGGAAATGAGCGTGAGAAAGACACAAGGCTCACTGAATTAGATTACATTAGATGTGCGAGGGCTTTGGAGGCAGCTGTAACAAAGCATGCTTTGCAGCGGTGTTAATAAAAGAAATGCGGCGGGTTTAAAGAGACCAGCTCTGCTCTCCTAGGTGCACCCTTCATATTTATGGTATTGTCAGGCAACTGTAGCCTAGTATGGGTTAAACTCAGATTAAACTATGCCCAATAGCGTGACAATCCTCTGCCAGCTACCATTCCAGGTCGCCACTTATGCCACTTTCTCCTTGTCGATGGTGACAGCCAGCACTGGTGCATCTCTACCACTCGAGTTCTAAAGCCCAAACAGTAAAGTAAGGGTGATGTGACCGGTCACAAAGGGAGTAGAGGGAGAGGGCGTTACAGAGAGCTGCTACAGACGCTACAAAGCACAAACAAAGAGAAACACGGCGAAAGGCTGTCTAAAGCCCAAGCAGTAAAGTAAGGGTGACGTGCCCGGTCACACAGGGAGCAGAGAGAGTGGGTGTTTATTTAGAGCTGCTGCAGACGGTGCAAAGCACAAACAGAGAGAAACACAGCGAAAGGCTGCACCTCCCTAATGCTAAGAAATTGAGTGAGACTGAGTCTCTCTGTAGCGCACTGATTAAAGCGGCATGATCCTCGTAATAATTGCAGCTAATATGAAACAAACCTAGTGAGGGGGGCACTGAACAGTGTGTGTGACACTAACCCGGTCTCCGCTACCCCCTAACACCGTCCAGTGGTCCAGGACACTCTCCCGACTCTTGCTGCGGCATTGGAAACAAGGCATTGGGTTTTGTCAATGTTTTAATGTCTTTTAGCTATGATGTGCAGCGTGCCGAAAAGTTATACATATATATATATATATGTTGCGACCGCAAGAAAAAACCACAGTAAAAGTCTGTTTTTATTCAAATGCACACTTAACATCAAGTCTGTCACTTTGTGAATTTCAGGGCAGTGTTATTTACTTATTTTTCTTTTGTTCAAATATCTGATCAATGCCCGAGAGTAAATTACACCGGCAGATCCTAAGAACTGTTTTATTACTAATTGAGAGGCCAACATTGCGCTCTTCCTGATTAATCCGTTCCCTTTGGAGGTTTGCAAGTTAACTCCGAAGCTGACAGGTTTGCGTTGTGACACAGCACAGTTTGTGTGTGGTTCCAGGCGGGAGAGTTGCTGGGCCCGAACCCAGGGGCGCCTCTCTGTTGTGCTTCACCACACCTCTCTTTCTCCGGCCCTAATATGCACACACGGCGGGGTATGAGTCACACACAACACAAGGTCACAGGAGCCCCCGCTTTGTTTGCTGTTCAGTCTCCCAGACTTATTCTTTGAAAGCTTTCAGGGAATTTAGCGCTAAATGGTTTTAGCGCCAATTGATTGACAGACCAGCTAAATGTTATGCTACAAAGAGTAGCCTCGGGGATGGCAAAGTACACAGCTTTGCAGGAATCGCACCTTTCCGTCCCTCTTCTACGCTGTCCAGACTTGTAACAATACAATGGAACCTTCAGTTCCAGAGGCAGTGTGGAAGTACTCTCCCCTACTTGATACATGCACTTCTTACATTTCACAGGGGGGTACTAGCACTGCTACAATACTTCTTATTGAGCGAGCACCAGCACGTGTCAGTAGGAAACGTGTCCTTTGGACAGCCAGGAGCTTCTCTTCTATTTGTCCATGTAAAGCTCTATCCATTAGCTTTCAGTTTGTTTAGACTTCTTTTTAAAATGTTTTTGTTTTCGGTCAGAATTGCAATTGGCGATACACCTAGATTGGAAGGGTTATTTACAAGGAGCTTTAGAACAAACCAAGCCTTTACGAACGGAACTCGAGGGGAATTAAAAGTTTATAATCTCCTAAATTGCGAGAACTTTTTGGGGCGGACTGAAAACTGGGAACATGCAGACAATCTTCAACAAGCTCTTGGCATTGCTGTGTGGAGTGGGGGAAGAGAAATGCACGGACTGGCGGCCGTGAAAGTGAAGTGAATGATTAGGGGAGGAGAAATGCCTACCTGAGGCCGAGTGCATGCTGGGGGAAGCTTCAGATGCCAGTGGGAGGGAGGCTGGGAGGGAGGCTGATTGCTTTGATGTGGACGCACAGATGGTGCCTGTGGGGGAAAACCGCGTGCTTGTTCACGTGAACTGTTGAAAATCCGCCGCGTTGGTTTGACAATTATTTTGCCCACTAAAATTACTTGCGGAATGGTATAGGCTCGACCTAAAAAGGATAATTTTTCACTGCGAAATTTGAGATGTGACCACGTTGCGTTTTGCACCGCTTCCTGTCGCGGGCACTAGGCCGACCCACAGAAGTGATAAACCATTTTCTCTGAAGACTTTTACAATTGTTTAGGTTTGCAAGGGGTTCTAGGTAACAGAACCTGGTGGGGGGCAGGGAAGTCACCCCATCCTGGATTTCCCTGGATCTCTTCTTTAAAAAAATGTATAGGTTTGCTAACTTTCCTTACGTGCCGGCAGAGCTAGGGTTCAAATACTACAGCTACGCACGGTTTCCGGTCGCGGGCACTAGGCCGACCCAGAGAAGTGAGGTACCTTTTTTCTCGTAAGACTGAGGTAATATGAATTTTTATGGTCAATTGTGTCCCCTATCGTAGACCCCAACGGCTCCATGTACATGCTTCTAGTACATGTAAGTTCCCTCCACAACCAGCTATGAAGACGCAAATACATTTGCGTCCAACGTTAACATGTCCTCTTTCAGATCCACCATGAATGGGTCCGATATTCAGTTCCTAAGTGTGCCTTGCCAACGTCTTTACATGGTGCACTTTCACGTTTTTCTGGCCCTGGTGAGTTGGGCCTTGTTTTCTGCCATTCAAGCTTTCTCCAGCCCTCTGCCTCTGGAAGCTGCAGCCTGAACCTGCATCTGTATCCATGACCTTTCACTCACTCCCTGCGCGGCTAGCGGTGCCTGGCTCAGCCTGCCGGCCTGCCAAGACTGTATTCAGCCTTCAAGTTATCTGCTCCGCTCCTCGAAAAATACATTCCTGTCTAGTAGTTTAGGTAAACATCCTTCCCAGCTGCAGAGCAAAGGGCCCGGCCTCACTGTCTCCTTGCAAGTAATTCATAGCTTCCATTACCATGGTAGGCCCATGGCCCTTCACATCTCTTGTAGACACGTAGTCGCATATGCACGCACTAGCAGTCAGTATAGAATAGCCTCTGCCCGAGAGACCTTTCCTTCTAGATAATACAGTTCCTCAAACACAAGATATTAGATATGATTTGGGATTAGGTTGTTCTGACTTCCCAGACTTCTGTCTCCTCATGGAGGGCTAAATGTCAAGTCCCCTTCACCCTCCAGTTACACGTCAATCATACGTCATGCTGCTGCGCGCGCATCTCTGCCACATGTTTTTTGCTGACTCTGCAGGATCCTTCTAGGGATCCACCCACTTATGACACCTTTATGTGACGTTTCCAGCACACACCTCCGTGTACGCCCTAGTGCACGCCTTTTTGTTACGTATTTCTGTTCTTATCTCGTTTCTCTCAGCTGTTACGCCTTCTGCATTCAATGTTACTGTATGAAATGACTATATATATGATTTCATGTTAATAAATCATTGTACATGTCCATTGCAATTCCCACCCTGAACCCTCGTGGCGATGGGTCATGCTACCATTGGTTCGAACCAATTCCTTTTTAAGGAATAAAACCCCCTTTTAAACCTCAGATACCACGGATTCTGCCTTCTTATTTTGACTGAGTTATTCTTATTGAACTTTACCGCATAAATTCCGTATAGGTAATTAAAATTTACCACAGAATTGGCGCCCGAACAGGGACCCCTCCCCCACCCCACGCGCCGGCGGTGCGTTGCAGGCCTGGTCCCCTGCCACAGCGCTGACGGACAACTACGCGTACCCGCAGGATTTCCTGTATCTCCCTCAGGCCAACGGAGGTGACTGAGGCTGCGATCGACACCCAGACGAGGCGGTGAGGAGTGCGGAGGATCCCGACCAGAGCCTAGCTGAGAGAGCAAAGTCCGAGGTATCCGGAGGCCCACCAGTTCCGAAGTTCCGAAGTACTTACGTCACGAGTCGAGTCCAGTCCAGTGTCGAGTTTCCGAGGCCTTCTGTTCCGTGCTTCCCGGTGAGTACCGTTGCTGGGGACGCATCTAGACGAGCGCATTAATTTGTGCCGGTCAAGACGGGTTTTGGTACGCAGACCCGGTCTGCACTGTTTAGCGGTGTATCTGTACTGTTTAGCAGTATATCCAGTATGAAATTAATTAGTTTTATTCTAATCATTATTGTTCGTTCTGAAATGTTTTAGTATGTTTTAATGTCGTGGTATGAGTGATTGTTCGATCTGCATAATTGTGTTTACTGTATTAGTTGTGTCCAAATTCGAGTAAGTATCAAGCCCAGAGTAGCACGGCTGAAACATGCCGCTGTTCTCTAAACTAAGACAGATAGGAACTAGAAAAGGGATTCTAGAAGAAGCAGTGCCTGTTCCACCTAGGGACACTCCAGGGCACTTTATGTACCACAAACACGGCCTAGATGCTGTATTATATCTCGATTTGTGGGTAGACTATACTAAGGATTTAGCAGAGAATCAAAGATGGCCCGCCACAGGGACATGGGATGCCGAGTGCATCATGAGAGTAGAAGAAGCATTATGGAAAAAGAAAGCCAGACAGTCTCAGAAAGACGCCATTGAACTATGGCGTAAGGAATCGCACAGACGTACAGAGAAAGCACTCAGAAAAGCAGAGAAACATAAAGAGGATTCAGACAAGGCCCAAGAAAACGTATTAGTTGAGGAGGGGATACGAGTAAAAGCAGAAAAGTAGACCGACAACGGAACACTCTTATGAATGGTATGTATCCTTTGCTGGCCGAGGGTTTACCTAAGGCCACTCCGGAAATACCGAAGGATCTGCCCCCTCCCTTGCTCCCGACTAAAGTACATCACAAGACCACAAAGGACATATTCCTTTCTTCCAATCTAGACGACGTAGCTCCTGCATATACAAATCCACATGCTCAACCACTACCCGCTGATGGTACTCCACCCCGAAATTATCTACTCCCACCTCCGCAATGAACTCCTTCTCCCGTTCCACCCCCTGCACCTGTTCCCCCAACCCTTCCTGCACCTCTTCTTCCAATCACTAACCCATTCAATCCTTTTGGTCCTGGCACCTCAGGAGGTGCGATAGGTTTTCAAACACCGCCACCAGCGCTCCGATTGACTTATAGGGATTTAGCGCAACAACGTACACCTAAATCAGCCGATTATGACATACTTAACGAACGTCTCTCAGACTGTAGATATGATCCAGTACCCGGTAAAAATGACGACAGGATGATGTTGTCATCAGTACGACTAAGACGGGTTACAAACTTTTTACTGTTACTACCAGGAATGGTTGAACATCTAGACAGAATATATCATTTTGTTCAAACAGGGGAAGGCCCTGAAAGTATTGGCGAGGCCATGGCTCACCAGAAAGTTGACACTCAAGCCAAGATATTACGGTTTTTCATAAACTGCCTAATAAGAGAACAAGATAGGCCGGGTGTAAACCCGGAAGAAATGAAAGCACTTAATAGATGGGGTCAGAATATAGCAGACGGGAACCATGATAAACAGAGTTGTATAACAACCATGTACCAAAGAATCAGAAATGCAGTAATAAAAATACATGAAAGAAGATCGCAAGAACCAGAAATAGATTCAGACAAGGTTGAATCCTCAGAAGAGGAGGAAACATCAGAAACGGCAACAGGACAATCACAATTACCAGTTAGAGAAATGATAGCATATGTAGGTAAGGGAAGACCCTATAATAATTCAATGCGTCCGGTACGGACGGAAAGTAAAAGAATTTTTCAAACTGCCATGTCAAATCCAAAGACCCCCGAACACCTATTCCAGGCCACTGATAGAATACTACAGGAACGAATGGGGTACCATGTACTCAATACCATGGATGAACAAGAATTGGCCAGGTCAGCCGTACAATGGACTGACGATCCTGATAAATATAGTGATGATGGTTTAGTGCAGACCTTTTTAAACCTTTCCCCTGATGAACAGAAATTAGCTGGTATATACATGGTTCAGCATCTCATTACATTATTCAAAGGCCATCATTCTGATCCAGGTCCCTTACCTGATATTTTAATAGAACTACTCTCGCCACAATGGAGAGGTCTAGGTACTGACTTGATTAAAGTAATTCTAGAACATCGACACAGGTATAATACTTTCCTGAATACACGGTTTGTTCCAGCTCCACCCGTAGACAGAAAAATGTATTACATTGACAGACAGAACCCCTTGCGAGAAGTGCATCCGGTCCAGAATGCTGATAATTCCTTTAGACGCGTATTTGTGTACACGCCCATAACGAAAATGGAACTGTTAGAAATGAAGAAATTAGTGCCCTGTCACGATAAAGATCCAGCAGGTTTCCATCGCGAAATCAAAGACATGTTACTCATGGGGGATTACACCTACCCCGACATTATGAAAATATTGAAAGTATTAATGCCTTCCGGTATTTACGAGAAACTCAAAGAAAAGGATTGGGAGGTAGGAGACCAAAAGATTGATTGGGCTGCATTAGAAGACGAAGAAAAAACTCGTACCCCAGGAACAGGGCTTGGGGACAAATCTAAAGCATTACCAGGATTGTTAGTGCAAGTATTGCCACGTTTATTAGCAACTAAAAAGGAGGACTGGGATGCTATCTCAGCCTGTAAACAGAAACCCGATGAAGACACTAGCGATTTTTATTCCCGTTTTGAGAAATGTTTTGGTATTAATAGTGGCCTGAAAGCAAGTAGCGAGTCATATCCACATCTTTTCGTAACAAAGCTAGTCGAAAATTCCCTGCCCCAAGTTAAGAATCGTGTACAGAAAGTCGAGAGCACATGGCAAGCGAATACGCCTTCACAAATGTTACAAATGTTACAATAGCACCAGAATAGAATTAGAGAAGAACATGAACACGAACAGAGACGCATGAAAGACACGAAAATGAAAATGTTAGTTGCTCAGTCAGTTCCAGCTGACGGTCAGAAAAAGGGCACGACACAGTCTAATAATACAACAGCTCCTGTTAAAGGGACATGCAACTATTGTAAACAGCCAGGTCACTATATAAACGATTGTGCAGTTTTGAAACATAATATAGCTACGGGTAAAACTAAAGAGAGACCGCGTCCTCCTAGACAGGACCAGGTCCAACAACAAGTACCACAGAATATCCAGCCTATGCAAGCCTCACAACAGACAGTAGCGGTACCACAGCCCCAACCGATTGCTGCAACTCAACATGCATCACAGCAGATGTACCAGTATGCCCAGACTGATTATCCCGATTATCAGCGATACACATGAAACAGCCTAGAGAGGGAAGTTGGCTTGCCTCTTATTGAGGTTCCTGTAGATCAAGAGGGTCCTTATGTACACAGTCAAGTATTAGGGAAAGACAGAAAGTTTTTAATTGATACAGGGGCAAGCCGAACAACGATAAGTCACGACGAGGTCCCAGGGGCACCCCTCTCAGGCTCACAGAATGTTTCCCTTGGTTTTTCAGGCAAGTCTATTATTAATGAAGTATCGCAACCACTTCCCCTTGCAGTTGGTCCTTTAACACGTACTACAGATTTACTGCTCACAAAGTCATGTCCGGAAAACTTGTTAGGTATCAAGACTCTGAAAGCTCTAGGAGCTGTTATTTGCTGTTCTCCGGAAGGAGTACGGTTGTTTCTACGTGACTTTAAAGGTCACTATGTGTTGAGAGATATTGATCCCCGATTACAGAATGTACCTGCACATTTATGGGCGCAAGGCCCCACTGATGTAGGTTGTATGCACATTACACCGTATCGAGTCACACTCAAGCCAGGTGTCGTATTACCACGTATTCGACAATACAAGTTACCCCCAGATGCTGTAGTGGCTTTACTGAAAATCATTGAAGAGCTCATTGCACAAGGAGTGGTTGTAGAATCCAACTCGAATTTATGTAATTCTCCTATCATTCCAATTCTTAAACGTACAGATCCCAATGCACCACCAGTTTACCGATTGGTTATTGATTTGCGCGAATTGAATAAATGCATTGTACCGCAGTACCCTGTGGTCCCAGATATCTCATCTCTATTGACAGCTATTGATTCTGAGGCAACGTTCTTTACTGTTATTGATCTGAAGAACGCCTTCTTTAGTGTCCCTATTGATCCGGAAAGCCAATACCTTTTCGGATTCTGTTTAAATGGACGAAGCTTCAAATTTGCACGCGCACCTCAAGGATTCACAGAAAGCCCCAGCATCTATAGCCAAGCATTGAAAAGACAACTCGACAGTATACACATGCCTGAAAACACTGCCCTACTCCAGTATGTCGATGACCTACTGGTCACCGCCCGAAGTGAACCTGAATGTGAACTAGCGTCGCTGACGGTTTTACATTTCCTGGCTGACAAGGGGCACAAGGTATCCCCTTCGAAGCTGCAATTCTGTGTTCAGCAAGTTGTTTACTTAGGCCACTTGCTGTCCAAATGGGGGAGACAGCTAACGCCCGATCGCATCCAGTTAATTGCAAACATGCTACCACCCAAGACACAAAAGGAGGTGCGGGCTTTTATAGGCCTCACTTCTTACTGCAGACAATGGATCCCTCAGTATGCATTTCTAGCAAAGCCACTCATTCAGTTAACAACTCAGGAGGCAGCGTCTTCGACTGTCCTCCCTTGGACTCAGGAACATACACAAGCGTTTGATGACTTAAAGAAAGCCTTATGTCAAGCACCAGTTTTAGCGACACCATGCTACAGTAAGCCTTTTACACTTTTTGTCACAGAACGTGAAGGTACTGCATTGTCGGTACTCACGCAGGATCAAGCAGGTTCACACAAACCGTGTGCTTACTTCTCTAGCACATTGGATCCAGTAGCCCAGGCTCTGCCTGCGTGCTTGAAATCAGTTGCAGCAACAGCTCTAGCAATCAGACAAAGTGATTCAATAGTGTTAGGACATCCATTGACAGTGCAAGTCCCACACTCCGTGGAAGTTCTTTTAAATCGAACACAGACTCAACACTTGACTATAGCAAGACTGACAGGTTATGAATTGACATTATTTCAGCCACACATAGAAATTAGACGTTGTAATACATTGAATCCTGCTACCCTTTTGCCATTAACTGAAACAGACCCATTGGCACATGATTGCATTGAAGTTATTACTATAACGACGAAACCCAGACAAGACTTGACAGACACTCCATTACCAGACCCAGACCTGACACTTTACGTGGATGGTTCATGCATGAGAACAAGAACAGGAGAATTAGTGGCCGCCTACGCAGTCACAACAGAAACTGAAGTCATAGAAACAAATTGTATAGACATCCTGTCCGTACAAGCAGCAGAGCTCATCGCTCTGACACAAGCCTGTATTCAAGCCCAGAACAAGAGAGTTAACATATACACAGATTCCCGTTATGCATTCGGAGTTGTTCACGACTTCGGCGTCCTCTGGCGAGAGAGAGGTTTTTTGACCTCTCACGGTGCCAAAATTCAACACGGTCCCCTCATTCAAACTCTATTAGATGCAATACATCTGCCTACAGCAATACCCATCATGAAGTGTAAGGCACATACAAAAGTTACAGATACTATTTCCCAGGGTAATGACCTGGCAGACCGAACCGCAAAACATACAGCTCAGAATCAGATTCACGCCATCGACCCGACATAGACAATAGTCCAGACACCGACACATTGCATGACAGTTAAGGATCCCGCCCTAGATGTAATTGACATACAGACACATGCTACACCAGATGAAATCAAGAAATGGATTGAACTAGGAGGGACCCAGACAGATCAAGGGTGGATGACGAAGGGAAAATCCACATGGTTTCTCTCCGACTCTATGGTTCAAGTTATCATTAATACCGTACATAGTCCAGCACATTTAGGAGAAAAAGCCATGTTAGACAGTATTCAACATCTCTGGTTCAATAAACACTTACGAGCAGCAGCCAAACAGAAAGTGCGTACTTGCATGATTTGTTGTCAGTTCAACCCAGGTAAAGGCGTTCCCGTAGAACAAGGTGGTTTTCATCCTCCCGATCACCCTTTTGAAGTCCTCCAGATGGATTATATTCAGATGGAACGTTGTCGAGGTTTCAAATATGTCCCCGTAGTCGTATGTGCACTTTCCCGTTGGACAGAAGCATATCCAGTCCCAGATTACACTGCTCCGACCACTGCCAAGCAGCTGGTTCGTGAATTCTTCCCTCGATATGGTTTGCCCCGTGTCGTATACTCAGACAACGGTCAGCCATTCTCGTCCGAGCTTATGAAGCAGGTATCACTCCTGCTAGGCTACCAATGGAAGTTCCACTGTGTCCGACATCCTGAAGCAGCAGGTCTCGTAGAGAGACACAATCAGACCCTGAAAACTCGTCTTGCAAAAATCTGTAAGGAGAAGGGTGTTGACTGGATCGTAGCTTTGCCGGTCGCCCTTTTTTTCATGAGGATGGTCGCCCACTCCAGAACAGGGCTATCCCCGTATGAGGTGGTCTTTGGTAGACCACCGAATATGTGGGGGACGCCTTTGCCCAGAAAAATTACTGATGTCGATTGTAATATGTTGACAGATTACCTTGCTTCCTTGATGTCTGCACTACAATCATGTCGTTCACAGGTCGCTGCAGCCTTTCCCGACAACACCGAGGTGAAACCGCATGACGTTGTTCCAGGAGACATTGTGCTTGTAAGAAATTTCAACAGGAAAAGTCCGCTGGAGCCCAGGTGGCAGGCGCCGAAGTTGGTACTTCTCACCACGAGGACTGCAATCAAGGTCGAGGGCCGCAAAGGGTGGCTGCACTCAAGTCACGTGAAGAAATTTCATGCATCGCTGCCAGAGACTGACTCACCCTCCCCCTCTAAGGACTGTCCAGATTCTAGTGACTCTAAACTTCCCCTGATAGAAAAAACTCCACAGCAGGAGTATAAAGAAAAATTGAGGTCTAGCAAGTCAGACAGTTTAATTGTTTAAGTCCTCCCCTAGGTGAATCGATTGAACGTGTTTTCTGACATGTATCCCCTAGACCCCAATAGAGAGATAGACAGAAACAGCTCAAGAAACGTGAATATTGCAAATCTCTTCGCAGCCACTGCATTGTGACTTTATTGATTATGTTTTTTCTAAGTCTTCTGATTATTGCTGCAAGTGTACTTTTACATATGTACTACCCTATTTTCAAGCGTGCAAACTCTTCCTTCAACGTCACTGCCGAGCATTCTTTTAGCGAACTACCCCCACACGAACTGTCTTACAGACTTGCGCTGCGCAACAATACATTCATTAGTATGTTACATCATTCCCATCAGACCAGCAATGCTACTAATTGTTGGATATGTGGCCGACTCCCTCCCTATCAGAAATACAAAGGAGTTCTGCCTCTTTTTCCGTACCCGTTCACACATAATGGTTCCTGTGGTGCATGGTTTAGTTTGATTAATTCCTTGGATTCAGACTCCGTAGTTTACCAGGGTAACTGGGTATGGGGAAACCTGAACACTGTTTTGCATAAAGTCTGTTTCCCTGACAAGGAGGGTCTCCCCAAAAGGACAGGAACTGACCTAGAAAATGAAGTATATGGATTAGGTAACTTTACACTTAACCTCATGATTCTCAGTGTTGAATCCGAAACAGAACCAGTCTTGTCCGTACTTCCAGTTAAAGGTGAATTATGTGTCAGAAAGAATGGTTCAGTACACCTGGGTCATAGTAGATGTACTACTGTGATCGAATTCAGTGATAAGGGCAAGTCTACGTTTAAAGCTACACGTCATTCCTACTTCGTTTGTGGTCATACCGCATATATACGCTTACCTCTAGATTGGGATGGCACCTGTTACATTGCATTCCTTCTGCCACCTGTTTTCCTAGCCCCTCCTGACTATCACAGAAACACCCATCTAGTACACAATAGACCACAGAGAGATCTCCCGATTGTCGACTATACCGAAACGGCATGGGAGCAATACACAGATTTCAATAAAGGTTTCTTTCCCTACCTAGGTGCTGTCTTTAATAGTAAACTGATACGAAAATTAACTAGAACCCTTGAAGCTGTAGTGAATGAAACTACTTCCGCTTTAGGCAACTTAACAGAGGAGCAGTCTGCTATGCGGATTGTTGTTCTTCAAAATCGTCTCGTCCTTGACGTCATCCTGGCCGATAGGGGCGGAGCCTGTAAGGTCATCGGGTCAAGCTGCTGTGTTTTCATTCCAGAAAACGCGCCATCAGTATATAGAGCCATAACCCGCCTTCATAAGATTGCAAGTCTGATACACCAGAATCCAGGCACCTGGACTTGGTCCGGTTGGTTCTGGACAACGTTGTCAGCCTGGGGATGGAAAGTCCTATCCTTCCTAGGTATTGGCCTTCTCATAGTATTCAGTTGTTGCCTATGTCTGCAATGTGGGCCAGCGATTTGCGGCTTGTGCGCCACATCATGTATTCCTCATTCAAGTCCTCATTTGAAACGCCATAAGAAGAAAGAAGAGCAAATGATGTTACATGAACAGATTGATAGATTAATGAGGATTGATATATCATGAAGGGTCCGTAGGGGACAAGGAGGGAATGAGGTAATATGAATTTTTATGGTCAATTGTGTCCCCTATCGTAGACCCCAACGGCTCCATGTACATGCTTCTAGTACATGTAAGTTCCCTCCACAACCAGCTATGAAGACGCAAATACATTTGCGTCCAACGTTAACATGTCCTCTTTCAGATCCACCATGAATGGGTCCGATATTCAGTTCCTAAGTGTGCCTTGCCAACGTCTTTACATGGTGCACTTTCACGTTTTTCTGGCCCTGGTGAGTTAGGCCTTGTTTTCTGCCATTCAAGCTTTCTCCAGCCCTCTGCCTCTGGAAGCTGCAGCCTGAACCTGCATCTGTATCCATGACCTTTCACTCACTCCCTGCGCGGCTAGCGGTGCCTGGCTCAGCCTGCCGGCCTGCCAAGACTGTATTCAGCCTTCAAGTTATCTGCTCCGCTCCTCGAAAAATACATTCCTGTCTAGTAGTTTAGGTAAACATCCTTCCCAGCTGCAGAGCAAAGGGCCCGGCCTCACTGTCTCCATGCAAGTAATTCATAGCTTCCGTTACCATGGTAGGCCCATGGCCCTTCACATCTCATGTAGACACGTAGTCGCATATGCACGCACTAGCAGTCAGTATAGAATAGCCTCTGCCCGAGAGACCTTTCCTTCTAGATAATACAGTTCCTCAAACACAAGATATTAGATATGATTTGGGATTAGGTTGTTCTGACATCCCAGACTTCTGTCTCCTCATGGAGGGCTAAATGTCAAGTCCCCTTCACCCTCCAGTTACACGTCAATCATACGTCATGCTGCTGCGCGCGCATCTCTGGCACATGTTTTTTGCTGACTCTGCAGGATCCTTCTAGGGATCCACCCACTTATGACACCTTTATGTGACGTTTCCAGCACACACCTCCGTGTACGCCCTAGTGCACGCCTTTTTGTTACGTATTTCTGTTCTTATCTCGTTTCTCTCAGCTGTTACGCCTTCTGCATTCAATGTTACTGTATGAAATGACTATATATATGATTTTATGTTAATAAATCATTGTACATGTCCATTGCAATTCCCACCCTGAACCCTCGTGGCGATGGGTCATGCTACCATTGGTTCGAACCAATTCCTTTTTAAGGAATAAAACCCCCTTTTAAACCTCAGATACCACGGATTCTGCTTTCTTATTTTGACTGAGTTATTCTTATTGAACTTTACCGCATAAATTCCGTATAGGTAATTAAAATTTACCACAAGACTTTGGGGAACGCAGGGTGGGTGGAAATTTGTGGACCCATGCAGATTCCAGAACTTTCCACCGCAGAAATGGAGAGAAAATGTGTCATTTTTCACAATTTTTTAGGTTTGCAAGGGATTCTAAGTAACAGAACCTGGTGGGAGGCAGTCAATTCACCCCATCCTGGATTCCCCTGGGTGTCTAGTTTCAAAAATGTATTGGTTTGCTAAGTTTTCCTAGGTGCGGGCAGAGCTAGGGTTAAAAAACAACAGCAACACACTTTGCAAAAAATGGTACATTTTCATTGTGAAAATGTGGTGTGTTCACGTTGGGTGTTGGGCCTTTCCGGTCGTGGACAATATGGGGCCGATTCGGATCCGGTAAAAAGTGCTCCGAATAGCCGTTCGGAGGGTTTTTCCCGTACGAACCGTACCCTGTAACGTCCCCCGTACGTACGACGAAGTACGATTCGTACCAGGAGCTGGACTCCGTACGAATCGTACAGAGACCGTACGATTCTAATCTCCATACGAGTCTCACTCGGAACCCGCTGTACGCGGCATCTGTACGGTTCGCAGCTGGTTTATACGACCCAGCAAGTACGATATGTGTTGGGTACTCACCGTACGACCCTTTTTCTACGGGAGCTGAAAACAGCCGTAAAAGCAGAGTTCGCGACGAAACAGGTACGGAACGGCCCCCCCCGGGTTTCGGCGCATACCCCCATGATCGGAGGGGTACGGTGCATATCCCTGCAATCATGGGGTGTCGCAGGGATTCCGTGCTCAGACAGAACTGTGCATAGAGGCTTGGAACCTCAGTGAATTAGGGTGTGCCAAAACTCACCTTACTACCCAAAAATCCCCTACCAGACTAGCTACAGTGTCTCATTGGTTATCACAAACTCCCAATGCTTAGACAAACCAGAACTTGGACTTAGTACACCTCAGGTAACGTGGAACACATGAACACTCTTTCGTTATACAATCATTTCAATCCAGAACAAGGAGTAAAAGAGGACATGTGCATATTTGAAATGTTTATTCACTAATGCAGTGTTCTCTAACGCAGTATCTTAGCTAATACAAGCAAACATATGATAAGAAACAAAGTAATCAGCATAGTCACCAGTCCATAGAACACAAACGATGAAAGCATGGTATTATGCTAAAATGAATAGGGTTTAACAAAACCTAATTCTCACCCTCCCTAGCTAGTATATTATATTATATCTAAAGAGGTCTCTTTGGGTTTTAGCAGGGCGGCCCCATACCTCAAGATCCTAGTGGTAAGGGATCACATCATCTTCCACCAGCTCTCTGCATGCGAAGCACCATCAAGTGTGTTTGTATGCTCTTGTGCAAAGCAATATAAAACGCGCCTAAAGCCAGAATTTGGCTGCAGCTGCATGTATGTTATGTCTAGGAACGTGTGAAGCTCCGTGTTCACTACAACCACTGTGTTGAGATATCCTTGAAGGTTTCTGCACTCACTGTACAGACACAGCTCGCCAAGCAAGGCTGATATCAGAGTAATAACATATTATTCTCGCATGAATCAAAAACATTCTACTAGGCTCAAAGCTAAAGCAACAGCTATGTGTCATGTGCAAAAGCAGCAGAAAGGTAAAATGGCGTTTAAACTCCTAAAAAGCTCATGCTAACTTGACACAGCATACAGGCTATATATATCTATATGACACCCTCCCTTGATCGCACGGATAAAATAAGATAAGCTAAGATAAGATAAGATAAGATAAGGGACTCAATGTTGAAAGCAGAGTTCAATAAAATATTCAGTCCAAATTCGAGTAGGTGAGGAAAAATAATTTAGTTCGCCCAAAAATCCAAAATCTCACCAGCATGACAATGTAATGTCCACTGTTATTAAAGCCAATAGGTCTGATTTTAAAAATTGTCCATCATAATTTTGAAAAGAAAACATTTTGAAAGAGTAAAAAAAATCATGACATCGAAGGCCTCAAAAGGAGTCAGCCTAAAACTGAGTATGCGAAATAAGCAGCAACCGCTTCCAAAAGGAAGTCACTGTTATCATCCGAAAATAACTCAGCCATCCAATTCAATAGTGAGAAAGAACATACATGCTCTTCAATTACCGGAGCCTCTAGTACCATCAGAGGACAACTCAGTGGGTTTACAATGAAGCTGTGTGCCAAGAAATCTTGCACCGCTGCGGATATATTTCAACGACCCAGTATTCCATGCATCGCTGCAAACGATGCTTAGAACAAAGCAATTCATGAGTAACTAAGGGACTCATGAGATGATTAAAATCCACTTCAGGAGACATCAAATTGCAGAGACACAAATCCAGGGCCAAGTCGAAATCGCAGCTCAGGCAATGAAAGACAGGCTGGACACAGGTGAAATAGGAAAATCGAAACGATAATCCATATGCTGCACTTAAAGTGGCAAGGGGCAGCGCACCATAGTATTCAAGCATCCTGTTGCAAAACAGTGCTAACTGCGCCAGCTCGTCTGCGAACACAGGACAGGCATCCATTGTGAATAAAACAAAACAGCAACAAAAAGCCAGCAGCCAGCGTCAGTAAAACAGGAAATCCACCAAATAGGCTGGAAAAGATCGAATGGAAGAAAGCAGGAATGACTCCAAATATCTTTTGGAAAGAAGTCACTAGACCACTGCTCACTACTTTAAAAAAATGAGCCAGCCCCGAAGTGGAGGACGCGTTAAAGATTGTATGAATCAGCTCACCGAAATGTAAAGGAAGGTCAGTATTTAATAAAGCATGCACTTCTGTGCGGGTGTTAGCTACGTGAAGGACAAATGTTTCGTGAGCAGATGTCAGGGCAACTTCTTTTTGTGACAAAAATGCTCTTATTCTGCTCATCTTATTGAACTCTGACTTCAAGGTCGGAATCCTCGGCCAGATGGAAACATCCAGGTTCCCATGCGTGGGTGGATACAACACATTTTTACAGCAAACCACACGCTCACTGACTGTTACAACATAAGCTATGCCTTTCAATAACCCACAGCAATCTTCATTATTTAAAAGTAAATAACTCCTGTTTGCTAATAAAGTAAAAGTCAGGACAATAGCGGGCACAGGTGTACCTTTTAAAACACATGCAAAAATAGGGCGTTCCTGATTACAAGAGCCATGCAATTGTATGTGTCTACACATTAATGAGTGATCTGGTGTTTCCGTACACTCCTCCCCCTTCAGATAAACTTCCTTTCCGTCTCTAAGGCACCTGTAATTGAAAGGGAGTGACCAGGCTTCATGTAAATAGGAGCTACCAAGAGGCTCGTACCGACCAATCGCAAAGTTATTTCATTCAATTTGTAAACTGGAAAAGCGCAAATGGTAAAGTTATTAATCCGTGGATAAGCCACGTTGCAGCAGTCGCCTCTGCCACAGAAAAGGGTAAAGACACCAAGCGTTCAATGTGTAACATGGAAAAAGAAGCATCTCTCATTGAAAGCAAACGTTGATTTTCAGTCAAATTAAAAGGGACAAATAGAGATGAGACATTAATGTAATTCCAAGGCACTTTTCCGTTTTTCAGTGTCTGCATGGTCCATGCAAACTGCATAATAGAACGCAATTGATTTTGACCATGGTACAAAACAGACACTTCATCCTGTACAATTTCAACAACAGATGACATAATATTATCCAACGTGTAAATGCGGGAGGAAAGTGTGTTAATGCTGTTATCCACTACTGCAAGCACTTTTTCCAAATTAGCTTGATCAATAGCCCTAAGGCGGGTAGCCGCTTCAATCTGTGTTGTTTTCCAAAGTTCATTATAAATGGCATAGATCGATCTTTTAGATCTACCTCTAGCCGGGCCTTTTATGAAGTCATTCAAGTCAACCTTGTCAGTCAGTTTAGACAAATGCAGTTTAACTGACGCCAATGTAGAGTGTTTGAGCCAATTCTGACACAATTTGCCTACTGAATAAGTGGTTACAGAATGGTCACTCTCAAAACGGGGATCTACTCTCACCTGCTTAAAACCCTCAGCCAGGCCCAAAAACGATGTTGGCACGAATCTGCACTCCTGTGCCACATCAACCAACCCTTGGGATCCAAACTGGATATGTTAAAGGATGAATTTAGCAATAGGGTCTGCAACTCTCTAATCGAAAATTTAGTTGAATTTTCCCAACCCGAATATTCTTCCAAATCAGGGAAGGAAGGAGCATTTAATTTTTTAGAAGTAGCCAATCCAAAGCATGTTGTCTGTGAAATAGTAGAATTCAAAAACAACATATGATTTGGGATGAGACATGCACAGTGCAAAGCCTCAGTGCCTTGTACCTGCCAACTTTTAGAACCCCAAACTGATTTAAGGTCAATAGTTTCCTTTCACAACTCGTAGCCACCAACAGCTAGCTGGTCTAGAAAGGACTTCGAATACAATAACTTAGTATCGGTAAGTCTAACTTTGGACATGGATTTATCTGTCATTTTAAAATAAAAGGAAGCGGGATTGGACTGATTAAAGTCAGTAAAATAAGTATACTTTTTCAAAAAATTTATTTGTGCTGACTCTTAAAGGAGCCGGGCAATGTTCCCACTGGGTATAATTCACAGTACTTCTCCTAGAATTAGTTTTATGTAAATAGTGATTGCCAAAATGTTGGAAGCAAAACAAATCACCATAATTAGCAGATTCTAAATATAAATCCTCAGCATCAAAGGCAGCATAATATTTCAAATCAGCAAACAAAGCCTCTACGGCCTGAACATCCCAATCATCAGAACAAATGTTTTGTTGAACCACATCCCCCATGTTAACTCTAAGCACATTAGGAACATTAATAACTTCAGTCGGGTCATGGATTTGAAATTTAAATGCATCCCAGACTATTCCATCCAGGGCAAGCCACGCAGTGATGTTAACAAAGGCCAAGTCTCTTTTCAATCTGTGGGCTGAATGTGATGAGGAGTGGGGAGCCAAAGTTCTATTCAGATGTCTAATGCATGTTCTCTCCTCGACATAATGTCCATTGATGAATCGGAAAAAATAAAACACAAAACCAATTGGCATAAAAAGATAGAGAGCAAAAAGCCCCAGCCAAATATAAGTCCAAGGGGGAATCAAAAAATGTTTTTTAAACAAAGTCGCGTAGGCCCTTAGCCTCTTGGGCTTCCCTGAAGTATGTGAAATAGTGTCAAATGAAAATCAGAATTCTGTGGCTAAACGAGTTTGTAAATCAGGCATCGATAAGTCAGTTGGGTAGGTGTAGTCTGTTTCCTCAAGGTGAGTACCAGACAAAGCACTCAATAAAGGACTTGAAACTGCAGGCATCTCAAGGGCCACCTACGGTGCACGATCCGAAGCAGAGGCCAATACAGAATTTCTCACCATCGAAGGACATGAGACTGCCGGTGTCATGCTAAGAAGAATCGGCCACTCTGTGTATTTTGACATTGTCAATGGAGATATCTCTTTACAACCTGGAAGTGGTGGTAAAATGACTGTTCTTGTGCCCTTCACACCAAGCACGGGAACCGGAGCACAGTATGAGGGACCAAATTTCTTCTTGTTATCGATCTTCTCTCGAACCAGTTCTCCAACTTGGGGTAGCCAGCCAACTACCGGGATCTGCAAAGCATCATCCGAGGTGGAGGGCAAATGTTCCTTTGCAAGACGGTCTCTCGTCTCTTGTAGAGTCTGTAAAACATTGCAATGTTCATCTACGTCAAAGGAGGCAGCCGAACCAACCGTGTCTAGACGGTCAAGGACCGGGAAATACATCTTAATACCAAAGAGCATTTCGTATGGGGTCCGCCCACCCAGAGACCTTCTAGGGAGATTATTAAGAGCATGTTGCACGCCATTAAGATGGGCCAGCCAGGGGGGGAGGAGCTACGCCAGCAACCAAGATGGCCGCATAAACTCCCGGCTCCGCCGACCTCCGCCAGCAGCTCGTATATCCTGCAAATTATCCTGATTTCACACCGAACTCCCGAATGTATGAGGAGTAACTGACTCTGAAGGCGCAATCCCGAACTTTCTATCATACCGGGTGACAGAGATACGCCGTGTTTTATTCTCGGCCTACTCCGGAGCAGAAGCCAGGGCCTCGATTTCCAACCCATCCGGGCTGGAATTGAACAACATCGGCTGTAAACCCTGGGCTTTGTCCGGTCTCCCGAACAGAGATATAATCTTCCTGTTTTTGACGGCGATTTCATATCCTGAAGCAAAACATACGCTACGGCGTGTCATATCGTTTGCTGCGGCCCCGTATCCTACGTCTGGAGACACAGTGAGCTTGTCGTGGGAGTGAAGACGGGAGCCCTGATCGGCGGCAATGGAGTAACGTTGTGAGGTGAGAGCGCCCGTTGCTAGTGTCCGCTCCAGATTTGCTTTCTACCCCGGAGAAGCCGGCCTCCGGGGTCTGCATCCTGATCTGTGGCCTGCGAGGGGAGATGGAGGAGATGGAAGACTCGCCCCCACTGCACGCCGTAATGGCGGCCATTAGAGCGCTCCACTCACAGATCACCGTTTTGTTATTTTGCCTTTGTTGTGTTCTATGGCCCCTTTTCTTTTTCTTTTTCTTGCAGGGTCCGGTAGCGATAACTTTCGGTTTCATCCTGAAGTAGATGAGTGGGCGGGGTCTGGGGTGGGTGGCTGCGATGATAGATAGGTAGCTCTGTTCTTTACTCTAAGTGAACTAACTGGCGCTTGCATTTATATTGTTGGTCTATTTTGATTCACGTCCACTTTTAACACCTACCCGCATTTTTGTACCTCCGAGTGTGTGGCTCCGGATATCCTGTATTTTCTTCTTTATCTCATTCTTGGGGGGTGGGGGTTAAATATAAAATGAAACCTTATTCATATCCTTGATTCGAACTGTTTCTGATACACCGCCTATCCTTTACCGCTGCCGGACCCATGGGTTGTCGGCGAAATAGCTGTGTTATTGGCATTACTGATCCGTGTTGCATAAATGTGGTCCCGACCCCTGCTGTTGCAGGGCTACTTTTGTATCTTGTGTTGAACGATATAATAAAGGTTTAAAAAAAAAAAAAGATGGGCCAGCCAGTTTCTGCCAGTGCCTATAACAGAGTGGTGTGGAGTGCAAAAAAACGATGGATTTGAGCCCAGATCTTTGGACTGGGTTGAATGTGTGACATTGATCCACATTTGGTCCATCACCTGTTTTGTTTGCAAATACCGCCATAAGTGCGCTGGGGATGCTCAGACGTGGGTCCCAGGCACTCCACACCACTGGAGTCAAGCTAGCCGGGCTGATGAGAGTTGTTACCTCGAAACCGGTCCGGTCCTCGGATGCTTGATTCCGTTCTGGGAAGGACATGGCTTTTGTAGTTCGGACTGGACTGTTCCCATGGGGCACAGGGTCAGAGCTGATTTGCATATCGCCATTGTCTAACCCAGGGTGGTGTGGAGTGCAAAAAAACAATGGATTTGAGCCCAGATCTTTGGACTGGGTTTAATGTGTGACATTCATCCACATTCGGTCCATCACCTGTTTTGTTTGCGCTCACTATCTGTGGCATATCTGTGTGCTGTTTCTGAAACTGGGGTGTCTTCGGTGTAGAATCGTCCTGCTTGCCTTAACATCTTTCGGCGGGGCTGGTCACGTCCTTGTTGACCACCCCGAACCCTGCCGCCTCCTCCACCACCGGGCGAAAAGGCCGATGACTCCTGAAAAGAACGACGAGAGAGTTGGTCCGAAACCTGAAAACGATCAGGGGATTTTATCATCGCGCGATCGCGCAAGTCATAAACACGTTCTGTGGGCGCAGGCAATAGAGACACAGGACGAGACTCCTGTTTCTGTTGTTGTTGTTGCTTTCCCTGTTTCTGTTTTTTAGGCCAATTTTGTTTTTTGGACTTGGGCTGGTCGTCGGTCTCTGGCTTCTGCCCTTGGGTTTTTTTTTTCTCTGTAGTAGAAAAAGGCTTGAGACCCCTACTATTGCGGCCCACGGTTTTTTAAGCCGCCACAATAATCCTCGCCAACTGCCGAAGGTTTTTCGGCCTCGGGAACCGCCTGCAAAGCATTGGCAACTTGAAAGTTCACCGCATCCCCCTTGACATTAGCAAGAACGAGATCGTAAACTACATTAAAGGCGGCACAGAGACGCATACCCAATTCAACCGCAGCCTCTGGTCCGTGTTCATCTTGAACACGTTTAAGGACCGTTGGCAGGACAGTCATAGACGGAGTGCCGTAACACCTCGTGTAGACCACCGCAAATGTCTTTCCCCAGGTCTCACAGTCACCGACTTCGGGGGTCAAGTCCTTTGGTAAGCTAATTGTCAGAATCCTGTGTTAGGAAATACTGCCTCCAGTTGGTCAAACTTCTCGGCAAGCCAGAAAGGAAAATCATCCTTTTCTTGGGGGCGCTTGCCCATCACAGCGTTGACCATAACGGGACTGAGCTTCATTCCGCCCTGTCCGACAGGAAGCGCCGCACCACCCATGGCCCCGCCCGGGAGATTGCGGGTAATGTATTGCACTAACGACCTAATCACGCTAATTGCGACCACATGTAGTCATCTTAACTCAGCCACTTTACATGCTCCGTGCTGAGGATGAGGCGTAAATCCAGCAAAAACAGGCCAAGTTGCGCCTGGAATCGACAAAGGACCTAACCTCGGAGCTGATAATGAATAGGGTAGGGCACAATTAAACCAAACTCGATGCTGCCAAGTATCAATAGGAATCTCCTGTGCCCTATATGGTGCATATTCTGCTGGCACAGCCATGGGAGTGTACGTGTCGAACACACGAGTATCTGCATTCATAGCCAGGAAGGTCACCCATGAGTAGAAAATCTCATACGGGTAAGCCACCTCTGCACTCACTACCATGATCACGGCCATACCATCTTCGGGGACTTATAATTCTGCAAATGATTGCGCACCGCAATGCGGCTATGTTGCGCAATGTCCACCGCAGCCATAGTGACACAGAAAGAAAAAAGGTACAAAGGAAACTTTGTAGCACAACTGGGTAGTAACTCAATGAAACCGTTTTAGAAAGATTCAAACTTGAAAGGACCTATACGAATACAGGTAGGTTTCTCCGACACCACTGTTAACCGGAAACAACAGTGAAGGGGTTATGGACTGAATGATGTACTACTCAAGTATCGTGCAATTAGACCACCAACGATTGGGCGCCATGTCGCAGGGATTCCGTGCTCAGACAGAATTGTGCATAGAGGCTTGGAACCTCAGTGAATTAGGGTGTGCCAAAACTCACCTTAGTACCCAAAAATCCCCTACCAGACTAGCTACAGTGTCTCATTGGTTATCAAAAACTCCCAATGCTTAGACAATGGACTTAGTACACCTCAGTTAACGTGGAACACATGAACACTCTTTCGTTATACAATCATTTCAATCCAGAACAAGGAGTGAAAGAGGACACGTGCATATTTGAAATGTTTATTCACTAATGCAGTGTTCTGAAACGCAGTATCTTAGCTAATACAAGCAAACATATTATAAGAAACAAAGTAATCAGCATAGTCACTAGTCCATAGAACACAAACGGTGAAAGCATGGTATTATGCTAAAATGAATAGGGTTTAACAAAACCTAATTCTCACCCTCCCTAGCTAGTATATTATATTATATCTAAGAAGGTCTCTTTTGGTTTTAGCAGGGCGGCCCCATACCTCAAGATCCTAGTGGTAAGGGATCACATCATCTTCCACCAGCTCTCTGCATGTGAAGCACCATCAAGTGTGTTTGTATGCTCTTGTGCAAAGCAATATAAAACGCGCCTAAAGCCAGAACTTGGCTGCAGCTGCATGTATGTTATGTTTAGGAACGTGCGAAGATCAGTGCTCACAACAACCACTGAGTTGAGATATCCTTGAAGGTTTCTGCACTCACTGTACAGACACAGCTCGCCAAGCAAGGCTGATATCAGAGAAACAACATATTATTCTCGCATGAATCAAAAACATTCTACAAGGCACAAAGCTAAAGCAACAGCTAGGTGTTGTGTGCAAAAGCAGCAGAAAGGTAAAATGGCGTTTAAACTCCTAAAAAGCTCATGCTAACTTAAGACAGCATACAGGCTATATATATCTATATGACAGGGGGTTACGCACCATACACCCAGCATACATGGGGTACGCACCGTACCCCAGGCACGCTGGGTGTACGGCGTGTTCCCCATGTTCCCTGGGTGTACGGCGCATACCCCCCATGATCGCAGGGGTGCGCGCAGTACCGCTGCGATCATGGAGGGTACGCGCCGTACGGTGTGTATGTGATTGTGCGCTTTACCGTACGAATCGCCCTTACCTGACGTGGACCGTACGACTCGCGTCCTGATAACCCCGCCCGGATCGTACTCGTCGGGTCGTACGGTGTGTGTACGAGTCGTACTGAGACGGCTCCAGATGTGATTCGTACGGACGGTAATTTTACCGGATCGGAATCGGCCCCTATGCCTACCCACACAAGTGAGGTACCATTTGTATTGGGAGACTTAAGGTAGTTCAGATTTGTAAAGCAACTGTTATTACCTATTGAGTTTTGATGCATTTCTGCCTTCAAAATGATAAACATTGTATAAAAAAGAAGTCATTTTGAAAAATGACCAATAGTTTTCATGCTAGTATGAGTATTCCCAATTTTGAAAATGTGCAAATATGTACTGTTTTTACACTCTATAATTTGTTCCCATTTCAAAAATACATAGGTGTCTTTCTTACCGATTTTTCCATGTATACATTTTCACACAATAATTGCTATATACCCGGTACATAATAAAAAGCCATTGCAAATTGCTACTCAGTTTTTTACTCTGAGTTCGTCTGGTTCTTGCCCAGCCCAGCAGTGGAGACTCGGCGCCGATGAGAACGAACGGAAGACTTATCAAGGTCTTCAACAACCTTTACCATAGTAAGATAAGACTCATCTCCACGCAGCGAGTCGTACTACCCTACCAAGACATACTACCACGCCTGACCTTATGCCTTTTAATACTCAACGTGGGGCCTAATATCTTGAAGTCACACAGGTGGAACCTATATCTGGAATAGCTTGCTGTTATCACCACACCCAATAGGATTTTTAATATCGACGCTTCATACTTGTATCCTTTTGAATCATAGACCTCTCCGATGCCAGACCAGTATAGACTGACTAAGATAGCCTTGAAAAAGCCCTGGAGAGGGCGAAACACGTGTCGGCAGTGTAAAGCTGGAAAACTTTTAATATGTTTGACTAATAGAGAACTTGAAGCACAACATTTGTTTTTGGATCCATACTTTGAAGCTCCTATTTGAACCTACGGTTGATGTTGGTGTAACAACCTTGAAAAAAACTATTATCCTACAGAAATGTTCTCTGATAACTGACTTTGTAGAGGGCGCTTGTGCAACTTGGTTGTCTCTTGATTCCAGGATAGCATTAATATCGAATCAAAAATATAGAATGGACATAATATCGAATGGACAGAATATAGACAACAAAAATATAGAATGGACAGCATATAGACTACAAAAATATAGAATGGACAGAATATAGACTACAAAAATATCGAATTTGAGGCAAGTAAGTTAATATCAATTTTTAAAGTGTTTTTATGTTAGTATATGTTTGAAAAGTGTATATTTATTTTATTATTTATATTAATTAATTATTTTTATGGCATTTAATTTTTGCGTAATATAATTCTGTAGCGGGTTGTGGGTTTATAGGGGAATAGGGTAGGAAGTAATTTATTTATAATTAATTAAATATGTTAATTTATTTATTGGCATTTATTTTGAATTAATCGTTAATTAATTATTAATTGTTAATTAATTAAATTATAATTGGTAATTAATTTTAATTCATTGATTAATTGATAAATATGTTAATTTTAGTAATTTATTTTTTGTAGCGGGTTGTGGGTCTATAGGGGAATAGGGTGGGAAGTTATTTAATTATAAATAATTAAATATGTTAATTTATTTATTAGTATTTAATTTGAATTAATTGTTAATTAATTACTAATTGGTGATTAATTAAAATATAATGGGAAATTTATTTTAATTAATGTACTAATTGATAATTATGTTAATTTGAGTAATTTATTTTCTGTAGCAGGTTGTGGGTTTATAGGGGAATAGGGTGGGAAGTAATTTAATTGTAAGTAATTCAATTTTTAAATTCTTCTTTTTGTTTTTAATCTAATTTGTAATTATTTTTTAATTGTTAATTAATGTAGTGTTAATTGGTAAATAATTTGTATTAGTAGGTAATTATTTTCAATAATTAATTTTTATTTGTATTTTCAATTGATTCATTAATATATTATATAAAAGTGTTAATTATTTTAATTAATTTGTAATTGGTATTAATATTTATTTGATTTGTATTTATACATGAAGTATTTACTTTCCCTACTGTTGCACTCACTGGAGTGGGAATAGTAATATTTACCCTCCTGCTATCCAACGCTTTCCCTATTGTTGCACTCACTGGAGTGGGAATAGTAATTTTTACCCCTACACTACCCAACATTTTCCCCACTGTTGCACTCTTTGGAGTGGGAATAGTAATATTTACCCCTACGTTATCCAACGCTTTCCCTACTGTTGCACTCACTGGAGTGGGATTAGTAATTTTTACCCCTACGCTATCCTACGCTTTCCCTACTGTTGCACTCACTGGAGTGGGAATCGTAAATGTTATGCCTACGCTATCCAACGCTTTCCCTACTGTTGCACTCTCTGGATTGGGAATAGTATTTTTACCCCTACGCTATCCAACGCTTTCCCTACTGTTGCACTCTCTGGAGTGGGAATAGTAATTTTTACCTTCCCGCTATCCAACGCTTTCCCTACTGTTGCACTCTCTGGTGTGGGAATTTTATATTTTTACCCCTACGCTATCCAGCGCTTTCCCTACTGTTTCACTCTCTGGAGTTGGAATAGTAATTTTTACCCCTACGCTATTCACCGCTTTCCCTACTGTTGCACTCTCTGGAGTGGGAATAGTAATTTTTACCACTACGCTATCCAACGCTTTCCTTACTGTTGCACTCACTGGAGTGGGAATAGTAATTTTTACCCCTACGCTATCCAACGCTTTCCCTACTGTTGCACTCACTGGAGTGGGAATCGTAAATGTTATGCCTATGCTATCCAACGCTTTCCCTACTGTTGCACTCTCTGGATTGGGAATAGTATTTTTACCCCTACGATATCCAACGCTTTCCCTACTGTTGCACTCTCTGGAGTGGGAATAGTAATTTTTACCCTCCCGCTATCCAACGCTTTCCCTACTGTTGCACTCTGTGGTGTGGGAATTTTATATTTTTACCCCTACGCTATCCAGCGCTTTCCCTACTGTTTCACTCTCTGGAGTTGGAATAGTAATTTTTACCCCCCTACGCTATTCAACGCTTTCCCTACTGTTGCACTCTCTGGAGTGGGAATAGTAATTTTTACCACTACGCTATCCAACGCTTTCCTTACTGTTGCACTCACTGGAGTGGGAATAGTAATTTTTACCCCTACGCTATCCAACGCTTTCCCTACTGTTGCACTCTCTGGAGTGGGAATAGTAATTTTTATCCTCCCGCTATCCAACGCTTTCCGTACTGTTGCACTCACTGGAGTGGGGATAGTAATTTTTACCCCTATGCTATCCAACGCTTTCCCTACTGTTGCACTCACTGGAGTGGGAATAGTAATTTTTACCCCTATGCAAACCAATGCTTTCCTTACTGTGGCACTCTCCGGAGTGGGAATAGTAATTTTTACCTCAACGCTATCCAACGCTTTCCCTACTGTTGCACTCTCTGGAGTGGGAATAGTAATTTTTACTTCTACGCTATCCAACGCTTTCCCTACTGTTGCATTCTTTGGAGTGGGAATAGTAATTTTTACCTTCCCGGTATCCAATGCTTTCCCTACTGTTGCACTCACTGTAGTGGGAATAGTAAATTGTATGCCTACGCTATCCAACGTTTTCCCTACTGTTGCACTCACTGGAGTTGGAATAGTAATTTTTACCCCTTTGCTATCCAATGATTTCCCTACTGTTGCACTTTCTGGAGTGGGTATAGTAATTTTTACCCTCCCGCTATCCAACGCTTTCCCTACTGTTGCACTCACTGGAGTGGGAATAGTCATTTTTACCCCTATGCTATCCAACGCTTTCCCTACTTTTGCACTCACTGGAGTTGGAATAGTAATTTTTATCCCTACGCTATCCAACGCTTTCCCTACTGTTGCACTCTCTGGAGTGGGAATAGTAATTTTTACCCCTACGCTATCCAACGCTTTCCTTACTGTTGCACTCACTGGAGTGGGAATAGTAATTTTTACCCCTATGCTATCCAACGCTTTCCCTACTGTTGCACTCTCTGGAGTGGGAATAGTAATTTTTACCCTCCTGCTATCCAACGCTTTTCCTACTGTTATACTCACTGGAGTGGAAATAGTAATTTTTACTGCTACGCTATCCAATGTTTTTTCTACTGTTGCACTCACTGGAGTGGTTATAGTAAATGTAACCCTCTCACTATCCTATGGTAAATATATTGTATATTTTTTAATAATACTATATTATATAAACGCGTCTGTGCAGCATGTCGGATTAAATTTTTCCTTGAGTTAAAGTCACGGAGTCAGTGCCTTCCTTTCATCAGAGGGAACTGGATTGGTAATCAATATATATATATATATATACATATATATATATATAACATGTTTTTTAATTTATAATAATTATTTATTATTTTAATGTTATTCAAATATTTTAAGTATGTTTAAGTTAGTTATATTTATTATTTCAAAATTACTTTTAACTATTTAAAAAATTCGATATTTTGACTATCTATATTTTTTACAACGATATTTTTGATTCGATATTTTTGTACTTACCTGTTTGGAGATAGGAAGTCGATATTTTAGCATTCTATATTTTTTACTCAATATTTTTGTAGTTCTATATTTTTGCCATCGATATTGTTTCAGTGATTCTGTGGATACCTTATGTGGTCAAAAAGTTATAGGGGCCTAAGCGCGCACTACCCCAAATAGCCAAAAAAAAGGCTTAGCACAGGGGGGGAAAGGCATAGCAGAGAAGGGGTTAAAAAGGTTTCAAACAACTTGGTCCATAGAAAACTAGGGATGCATGATTTCTCACAAAGTGCCTGTAGGTCAAAATTCACAAGGCCAAACAGCCACAGAGATGGGAAGCGTTGAGAAACAAAGAGATGCATCAGTTCCTAAGACCTTGGGGAGGGGATGCTACAGTTCTGCTGCACACAAGAGAAGGGATGTGTCGAACATGGTCTGTAGGGGGAAGTGATGCATCAACTCCAAGACGATTCTGGTCCACAGGTGTTGCGTTGGGAAAACCTGCCACACAAAATCAATGCGTGGAAATCCGGGACACATCGCCGAGCGTTGCGAAGTCGTTGAACGGAACTGCGTTGGTTTCTTCAACCGAGATCCCTCAAGGTGTCAGTTTTTGCAGCAACGACAGGCACTGCGTTGATTCCGCAACTGCGATGTGTGGAGATTTTTTTTCGCATAGTGGTGCTGCTTCGGAAAAACAGCGGCAAGAAAAGTGATGCATCGATTTTTTCATTTCTTTAGATTTCTTCCAGCTTCCAGCAGCAAGCACAACCTTCAGAGGCCCAGAACTGGAACAGGCACCTCCTTACAGGTCAGAACTCTCAGCAGCAGAGTTCAGGGCAGCTGGGGGTAAAGACTTTGTATCCCTGAGACTTCAGAACAGGGGGCCAGCACACACAGGTCCTTCGAGATCTTTTTCAAGCAGGTTCACTACAAAGCTGCAGTCTTTGTCGTTTCCTTGGCAGAAACAGCAACTGCAGGCCAACCCAACACAGCAAAGGGGCAATATTCATCTTCACAGCTCTTCTCATTGTCAAAGGTTCATCTTAAGTCCAGAAGTAATCTAAAGTTCTGGGATTTTAGGTCTAATACTTATACTCCAAAATTTATTTGTTCCCTTGGTACAAGGATCTCTGAGTCCAGTCCAAACCAGTTTGTTCCTCACTGGTGCAGTATGACCACATGGGGTGGAGACAGCATTATACGTCTTGCTCTGCTTTGGACTGCTCGCTCCAATCACCATCCAAATGCCCTAAATGCCACTTTACTTTGTTGTGCTATTCCACACTGCTAGCATCACCTATTCCCCCTTACAAATTCTGGAGCATTAACTGTCGATCTCTGCCTAAAAACAGAGACCATATATTCGACCTATTAGTCTCCTCTCAGCCGGATGCCCTGTTCCTAACGGAAACCTGGCTCCATGCGAGCTCAGGCCCTGACGTAGCCAGTGCCCTGCCACTGGGATACGTTATAGTCAGACAGGATCGTCCCACCGGGAAAGGTGGTGGGATAGCGATCATTTTTAAAGATATATACCCCTGTTCCCTTAACGCTGCCCCCTTTCCTAACTGCGAAGCTGCGATATTCAAGTTAGCTGTCTCCCCCCAACTGACACTATCGGGCATCCTCATCTATCGCCTCCCTGATAAACCTACGCAGTGGTTGGCCTCATTCGCTGAATATGTTGCCCCACACGCTCTGAAGGCAGCCAATTTTACCATTTTAGGAGACCTAAATCTCCATCTAGAAAATACACAAAATAGCGTAAGCAGAACGCTTCTATCTGACTGCGAGGCTATTAATCTAACTTTGCGCAATCAAGGTCCCACCCACCAGGCTGGCCACCTACTTGACACGATCATTTCCAATATTCTGTTTGATTGCACTTCCCCTGCGCTCCCCCTGGACTGGTCTGACCACTTTGCCATTTATTTCACTATGCCTGTGGACAATACAAAGGGCATGCCTCCTCCTGGCCCTATGGGCAACCTTAGAGCCTGGTCCAAACTGAACGTTTCGGCATTCAATGCCTCTCTTTCTGCCATCTACCCTGATACCAATCTTGGGTGTATCCCCCAAACGCAGGAAGTATCCTTTTGGCTTACCTCCAATGTCAACCGTCACCTGCCGCTCCGTCCTAGACGACCAATCTCTCATCTCATCCCTGCCCCATGGTTCACGGCTGATTTGAAAGTTATCAAATCCGAATGTAAACATCTGGAGAGATCTTGGAGGAAATCCTACGCCTCGAACGATAAATTAATCTATCGATCTGCTCTCAAGCGGTACCATCAAGCCTGCACAAAGGCAAAAGCTCTCTTTGTCTCAGACTCTATTGAAAAAGCCATTAACAGGCCGAAGGCCCTTTTCTCTATGGTTAAAAAACTAGCAGGCTCAAACACCGCCGCCACGCCTCCAGTGTTGGGAGAAGTAGAATGCAACCAGATTGCCGACTTCTTCATATCCAAAGTTGAAACCATTTACAACACTCTGTCTGCTGTCCCCTCCAAGCCTCCTCCCGGTCCCTACACCACGGACCTCTTAAGCCCAGCTTCCCAGCAAACTCAGATCTCAAACTGGCCCTTGTTAGATCCCACCTCACTACTGGCTCAAATGGCGAAGGTCAACTCGGGCTCCCCCTTGGATCCAATCCCCATGAACATTCTCCGCCAGCTCTCTCCTGAGGCTTTATTAGTCATCCAAGAGCTCTTGAACTCTTCACTGCGGGAATCTATAGTGCTGGAAGAATGGAAAAGAGCGCTGGTGGTACCGCTCCTGAAAAAACCTGGGGCAGACCCCAAGATACTCGCTAATTTTCGGCCTATCTCGCTGCTTCCCTTGTTCTCTAAAATCCTGGAGAGACATATTGACATCCACCTTTCCTCACATGTGGAGAACATAAGTTTTCTACATCCATCCCAGTCTGGATTTCGCCCCCACCACTCCACTGAAACCACTCTTTTGGGGGTAACTGAGAACCTACGAGCCCGCCTTGACCAGGGTGAGACTGCGGCGCTTATTCTTTTAGACCTAAGCGCCGCATTCGACACAGTCTCGCACCCGATTCTTCTGCGAGCCCTGAGAATGGCTGGTATGACAGGCCCTGTCCTTGCCTGGTTGGTTTCGTTTTTGAACAATCACACTTTTCAGGTGATCTCTTCTGGTTCCTCTTCCTCTGTCCGTTCATCTGCGTATGGCGTCCCGCAGGGGTCTTCACTGAGCCCTGTGCTCTTTAATATCTACGTAAGACCCATAGCTACCATCGTGGAAGACGCAGGGCTATCCCTTTACTCATACGCAGATGACACCCAGATACTTTTTTCCCTCTCCTCCTCCGCAGCAAATGCCCCATCTGCCCTTAAACTTGGTCTTAGCAGAGTGGCCGAATGGATGCAGACGAACCTTTTGAAGCTGAACGGAGATAAAACGGAGGTGCTCATTTTGGGCAAGCAGAAACATCTCTGGAGCCCTATGCACTGGCCTCCAGAAATGGGCCCTCTACCTCTCCCAGCGACTCAGGTTCGCAACCTTGGATTTGTTTTGGATGACTCGCTTTCGATGCGATACCAAGTGGTTAAGGTGGCCGCCTCGTGCTTTTCTATCCTGGGCTGGCTTAGAAAAATACTGTGGATGTTACCGGCAGGGTCCAGACGATCAGTAGTCCACACCTTAATCACCTCCTGCCTGGACTACGGCAATGTACTGTACCTCGGAGTCACACTGGAGCTCCAGAGAAGGCTTCAGTTAGTTCAGAATTCAGCGGCCCGGCTTTTACGCAAGGTCCAATGGAGATCTTTAATCTCCCCATCTCTCAATGACCTTCATTGGCTCCGCATTGCCAATCGCGTCAAATTCAAGGCCCTTTGCTTCATGCACAAAATCAAGCAAGGGTCAGCCCCAGTCTATCTCCAGGCCCTGGTTCAACAATACTTTCCTCCCCGCCACCTTAGATCATCTGGCCTAGGCAATTTCCAAACTCCACGCTTCAAACTAATGAGAATGGGCGGGCGCGCCTTTTCCTGCGTTGCCCCAAGGCTCTGGAACTCCCTCCCGGCATCACTGAAACTTGAACCATCTTTGCTGAAATTCCGCAGAGAACTTAAGACCTGGCTCTTCTCTCAATAACATCTGTGATGCGTGAATCACTGCTTCTCTGGCGCCGGGAGACCCCTTGTGGGTAGCTGCGCGCCCTACAAATTTAACTACAAATACAAATACCAGGGAGACAGGCCTTATTTAAGTGCAAGGAAATCTCCTCCCACTACTATAAATGCAGGCAAGCTCAATTCAGCTCAGCTCCAAGTCATCCACAAAGGGCCAAGCACACCTCAACCCCCCCAGTGGCTGTCTACAGTAAATGCACATCCCCAACCCCTATCACTCCAGTCAATACACAAACAGGCAGAGGCACACAGAATGGGTAAACAAGAAAATGGCTACTTTCTAAAAGTCTAAAACAAATATAAGGATTCCCTTTTGATGTGTTTTAAGTAAAGAGACTGAGATCTTTAGGGGATCCAAACCAGGGATAGGTAGTGCGACATATGTTGTATCTGAAGTTGTGTGGGGATTAACAAATTTACAATTTCAACACGTTAAATCTGTTTCCAGATTTTAAATCATGCATCAAGTGAAACTAATGAGAATGTGCAGACCAAAAGATTTTCAAATATATCTCCAAAATGTATTATCTTTTTCATACAAATGTTGATTAAAAACATCACATTTATTCATAAAAAATATTTAAAAACAATGTACATCTAAACAATGAAAATATGTCGACGCGGCGTTTCGGTGATATGAATCGTCACCTTCTACAGGACGCTATTTCATTTAAAATCACTCTGAATGAGCTGCTGGAAAGTCGCTTTTATCAGTGGGCGATTCCAAGCTGTTTCAACATTTTACATCAATTCTTATTCTTATAACTGTTGCTTTTAGTGCAAAGGGTTTTTGTTTTCCTCTTCTCTAATAAGCCCTCTGGGTGAATTGTCAATGCTCCCTGGATTTCCTTTATTTAGATCCTGGGAAGGACGGTTGTTACTTAATTTTCCAAACACTGTTCAAGGATTTCTATCCTTGCAGCTCTATCTATGGAATGCAAGCTTTGTGTTGGTTTAACAATGGTCCGGAAGCATTTTTTGTTTGTAGCTGTAGTACCTTCGGAATTTTTAAAATTTTCTTCTCTGTTTCCAAACGGCGACTTCACGGACCGTCCTTGGACTCCTGAGTTACCGGAGATGTAGTTAATGTTTTCTTTCTCACTCTCTGTTTCGTTGTAGCATTAGTTGCTAAATATTTCCTGAGTGGAACCCTCAATCTCACTTTTAGCTTTGAGATATTGGGTGACAGCGTATGTACCTAAACTATAACAACCCACAGATGTATACATTTAAGCTACTAATTTTGGTAATTCCTGCTCATGATCCTGAACAGGAAATGCTGCAAACCTCTGGCATATAGCCAGAGCTGTTGCTTCTCCACAAATGTTACTGAGGATGATTAAGGAAACTGTAGAAACATTTCCCATTAATTACATACCAAAGTCCAGAGCTGATACAGATCCATGCTCATTTTGTACTTGATTTAATACATCTTGAAGAACTGATAATGAGGGTGTACTATGTCTGTTATTGCAGATACAGGCAAATATACTTCCCCAGGTGTTGCATTCCTCTTCGGCTGGCAGCATCCCAAGGGGAAGAATGCTAGTTAGGATTCTATGTCTGTTTTGAGTGTTGTGTGAGAGTAAACCACTTCCAACTGGTTGGCTTTATGGGCAATATAGAAGGGAATTTCGCCCCACTTTGTGGGCATGATCCCCAAGATCTTGTTTATTGTCTGTAGTCTAATTGCCTTTACATAAACTTGTACCAGTACTTCTGGTGTTACTGACGACTGTCTTGCATTCATGGTTCATAGATAACATTGTATAAGTTTTCTATATGTGGAGACTGTATAATTTAAGACTCCCCATTTACCCCCTTCATTACTTAAGGGCACAGGCATCCCCTCTATTAGGGTGTGAGATCATCGTCCCCATGATGCAAGCCACCACGTACAACCTAAATATTCTTCAAGTAAATGTTGATAAAATACCTTGCCATGTCCATCCAGCCTGAGTGTTTCTGATGGTGGGGGCAGGACCATACTAACTGATTGGCAGCCATTTGTTTACTGGGCAGCCCGACATACACACTTTAGGCTTCTTCAAACCGTGCTGTGTTAGACAGCCAAGTAAATGCACACACAAGCCCCCAGTTTCCTAAGAAGCTCTGGGTTAGCCAGCTTCAACCAAGTCTGGCACTGTATTCATGCTGGTTACTACTATAAACAGCATGAAAGCAGCGTATAGATTGGTTAAGTTAGTTAGCCCCCTGACCCTGTCATGGGAACCACTCCTGCGTTTCATCAATATCGAAAGTGAACCATCCAGCCCTCAAGTCACCCAGGAACGAGGGGCAAGGCAGAGGAGTCTCTGAGGCCAAACAGTATGCCAATTCAGTGGCAGTTATTGCAGATTCAGCCACATGTTTCAAAAAATGGTCTTGGTCATTTTAAGATTATTTCTGGAAGGTTTGTCAGCAGACGAAGTCGAGCTGCTCTGTTTTTAGCATATACGACTACTACTTCTATTATGACACCAACGTTGGTCTTAGGGGACTCGAGGGCACTAGCTCAGCCAACCCCAGCGGCAGGGACACAGGGCGCGCGCCACCGCGCCTAGCGAGCATATACGACTACTACACCAAGTCTCGCCAGGAATGCCTCTTTCACCTTTTTGTGGTAACAATTGTTTGAGTCCCCAGCTGAATAGCACTGACAGCCCAGTCTCTCAACTCAGTTCACAGTTGTAACTAGACAGTGGCAACTGAATTGTGGAGCACTATGAGGTGGAGCACCATGTTATGCAAGGGAGCACAAAGACACGACGTTTCAAACATGTGACATTGAACATGACAGAGGATAGTAGCATCTCTGTCAGGGCATCTGAGTGAAAGGCAGAACTTTTCTAAAACGTGGCCCATTTAGGTTTTCTGGCATTCGCTGTTTTAGTCCAACATACTCCAAGAAATCACAATGTACCTTCTCTCTGCCGTGGAAGCTACAGCAGGACAAGCTATGGTGTGCATGCAAGTCCTCTAACTGGAACTGTATTCTGATGGTAGGTCTGTGTGCAAGGTAGGATGGCACTAAAGTTTTTTTTTTAAGTTACTCAGCATTATTTTCAGCCCCATGGGCAAATATTGCAAGTATTTATGGCTGTTTTGCCTCAGGCACCCTGGTTCAGAAAAGGGGGTGGTGATGGACAGAGTATCTGAATTAAACAGAACACTCATACCCAGTCAACAGATTAGGGCTTGATCCATCACTGTTGTTTAGCTTACTGCACCATCCCAGCTCAGAACCTGGCTACATGCAAATTAGTCTGTCCCTGGCCCAGTGCGTCATGGGAACAGGGCAGACCAAACTACCAAGCCAATTCTTTTACTGGGAAGGAAACAAGCTTCCGGGGACCGGTTTCTGGCATTACAGCCATCTTCGGCCCGGCTTGCTTGAATCCTGATGGTGCAATGAGCAAGGGACTCACATCTGAGTATACCCTTCCACGCTTATGGTGGACAAAACGATTCAGAAAAGGGGGTGGTGATGGACAGAGTATCTGAATTAAACAGAACACTCATACCCAGTCAACAGATCAGGGCTTGATCCATCACCGTTTTTTAGCTCACTGCACCATCCCAGCTCAGAACCTGGCTACATACAAATTAGTCTGTCCCTGGCCCAGTGCATCATGGGAACAGGGCAAACCAAACTACCAAGCCAATTCTTTTACTGGGAAGGAAACAAGCTTCCGGGGACCGGTTTCTGGCATTACAGCCGTCTTCGGCCCGGCTTGCTTGAATCCTGATGGTGCAATGAGCAAGGGACTCACATCTGAGTATACCCTTCCACGCTTATGGTGGACAAAACGATTCAGAAAAGGGGGTGGTGATGGACAGAGTATCTGAATTAAACAGAACACTCATACCCAGTCAACAGATCAGGGCTTGATCCATCACCGTTTTTTAGCTCACTGCACCATCCCAGCTCAGAACCTGGCTACATGCAAATTAATCTGTCCCTGGCCCTGTGCATCATGGGAACAGGGCAGACCAAACTACCAAGCCAATTATTTTACTGGGAAGGAAACAAGCTTCCGGGGACCGGTTACTGGCATTACAGCCGTCTTCGGCCCGGCTTGCTTGAATCCTGATGGTGCAATGAGCAAGGGACTCACATCTGAGTATGTAAATGTAAATGTAAATGTATCTGAGCTTATATAGCGCACAGCTACCCACAAAGGGTTTCCCGGCGCTTGCTTAGGGAACCCGTCCTGGTATTCCCCTGTGAGATAACCCCGGCAGGGTATCCACAAGGTGAAAGCCAGGCATCCCGCCGCGAGGGGCCGTTGTGGAGATTAAGCAAGCTATTGCCCAGAGTCGCAGAGTGTGAACCCTTGAGCTGAGAAGGCACCGGAGCGAGAATTATCGAGTCCGTGGAATTTTTGAGCCCAAGACCCGCCGAGGCGGGGAATTGAACCCTGGTCCAGGGCCGATCTCAGCTTCCGGGTCTGCCGCCTCTAACCCCTGAGCCACACTTCTCCTACAAGAGTATGCCCTTCCACGCTTATGGTGGACAAAACGATTCAGAAAAGGGGTTGGTGATGGACAGAGTATCTGAATTAAACAGAACACTCATACCCAGTCAACAGATCAGGGCTTGATTCATCACAGTTTTTTAGCTCACTGCACCATCCCAGCTCAGAACCTGGCTACATGCAAATTAGTCTGTCCCTGGCCCAGTGCATCATGGGAACAGGGCAGACCAAACTACCAAGCCAATTCTTTTACTGGGAAGGAAACAAGCTTCCGGGGACCGGTTTCTGGCATTACAGCCATCTTCGGCCCGGCTTGCTTGAATCCTGATGGTGCAATGAGCAATGGACTCACATCTGAGTATACCCTTCCACGCTTATGGTGGAAAAAACGATTCAGAAAAGGGGGTGGTGATGGACAGAGTATCTGAATTAAACAGAACACTCATACCCAGTCAACAGATCAGGGCTTGATCCATCACCGTTTTTTAGCTCGATGCACCATACCAGCTCAGAACCTGGCTACATGCAAATTAGTCTGTCCCTGGCCCAGTGCATCATGGGAACAGGGCAGACCAAACTACCAAGCCAATTCTTTTACTGGGAAGGAAACAAGCTTCCGGGAGTCAGGAGGAATAGAATACGGCCAATCACTGCTTTATTTCTAAGTTTTATATAGCGCTGGCTAGTCCCGGAGGTTTCAGAGCGCTTTACATGAGGATCAGCGAGTTACAGGATACATAGTTATATCAGTTGAATCAGCGAGTTACACGTTACATAGTTACATCAATTTGAATCAAAGAATCACCGGGGGAGAAGGAGGGGGAGGGAAGGAGACACGAACAGGGAGACGAGGAAAAACAATGTCAGATGACCGGCTGGGTAGGTGACGGCCAAGGGCCTAAACTCCTCTATAGCTGTACAGGACACCTCCACCGGGCATCGGCCAAGGTTGCTCGGGCTCTGCGGTAGGTAAAAACAGTTTAGGGGTCCGCCCAGGGGGCGTCATCATAGTTCCATCAAAGGGGGAGGGAAAGAGACACAAAAATGTGAAGACAAGGAAAAAACAATGTCAGATGACCGGAGGAGTAGGTGATGGCCAAGGGGCCAGACTCCTCTATAGCTGCATAGGACAGCTCCACCGGGCATCGGCCAAGGTTGTTCGGTCTCCACGGAGGGTACAAACAGTTTTAGTATCCACCCAAAGGGCGTCGTCATCGTTCCATTGGAGGGGAAGAGAAGGAGACACAAATGGGGAGACGAGGAAAAAACAATGTCAGATGACCGGCTGGGTAGGTTACGGCCAAGGGGCTAGACTCCTCTATAGCTGCATAGGACAGCTCCACCAGGCGTCGGCCAAGGTTGCTCAGGCTACGTGGTAGGTAAAAACAGTTTTGTTATCTACATCAATTCTTACGGGTTACATAGTAATATCAGTATGAATCAAAGAATCACAGAGGGAGGTGAAGGGCGAGGGAAGGAGACACAAACGGGGAGACAAGGAAAACAATGACAGATGACCGGCTGGGTAGGTGACGGCCAAGGGGCCATACTCCTCTATAGCTGTATAGGACAGCTCCACCGGGCATCGGCCAAGGTTGCTCGGGCTCCGTAGTAGCTAAAAACAGTTTTGGGGTCTGCCTGGGGGGCGTCATACCAGGCCGTGCCAGCTGGTCATGCATGGCCCCTCCTGAGCGGCGCAGTGTCCCACTAGGTGTCCCAGCGCTCGGGGCTACCCACCGGGGCTCCCTAGGAATGTACAGTGTCTCTAGCAACAAACCAGGGGGTTGGGGCCCTCTGTGAGCCACCCACTCGACGATGAAGGCCCCCAGGGCAGAGCAAGGTCCAAAACGTCCGGGGCCCTGTTGAGGACCAGTAAGTGTGTCCGGCAATGAGTAAATATGTTGTTAAATAACCTTCAAAACAGAGAAAGGAAGACAGTGTGTGTGCATTTTGGTCTGTGTGTATGCAGAAATCTCAGGTGAATTCAACAGACAGCTCACCATACCCGCCTAAAAGCACCTGCACCATACTATTCATTTGAAAATACATTTATTGGGGGGTTTAACACTTCAAACACCGACCCGACACTACACCCCTGCCTGTCACCGCTGGTTCAAGTTTTAAAATATATGAAGATGTGGTGCAACAGCCATAGTTAACAGACTGAGGAGCTAGCGATACAGGTTTGAGTCTCGACGTCGGCCCAACATACCTTGATTCTGGGCAATTTACCTAATCTCCCCCGTGCCCATGGACAGCGTCTGGGTACGCGCACGGGGGATAAGCAGAGCTATATAATGCTACAAATTACAATTTCGAAAATATTTTTTTCAGCATGTATGTGCAGCGCGGCTCATAAACCACTAGACAAACTGAGTTAGGAAAAAGCAGGGGTGCAAGGTAGGAAAAGGATCTACCTCCTGAACGAGACTTGCTGATTTGTGGTACTGCAAGCAAGGCTTTATCGCTGGATCTTAAGGATTTTGCTTGAGTAATAATGAACAAGCTTTGTGGAAAGGTAACTCTGGCTTTTTCCATGCAAGGACTTAAGAGTCAGGCAGCGTACCTTGAAAATAATTCTTTTGAAAATCGGCAGAAAAACATTAACCCAAGCTTTGGTCATCAGCTGCTTTGCCTATTGCAATGCTTTTTTTGGCTTCTATAAACGAGACTGTTATAAACATAGTGCAATCCATTCAAAATACGGAAGCTCAACTCACCATTGACAAAAAAGAGAATTATTTGAAAAATCCACATAAGTAAATATATATTTTTGCTTATTGTAAAAAAAAAAAAATCAATCATTTAAAAAATTTACAAATATGTGTAACATTTACATAAAGGGGCCGATTCCGATCTGGGTCGGAAGGGCACCAAAAACGAACCGGCCGGAAAAAGTTTTAGCTGTATGCGTTTTTTCCGCCCGACTCATACACCTGTACGCGCGAACAAGTACGATGCGAGCAATACAAAATTCACCAACAGTCGTTTCGGCGCCCAAACCGCTCAGTACAACTCGTCCGTAAGCTGACCGTGCCGTGCAATGGATGCGAATTACGACTGAGCCAGTACGATGCATGCATCGAACAGCCGCTGCGAGCCGAAGTTTCCGGCTTGCAAAATGTCCGGGACGTTGCCTTTGAGGGTCCGCGTCGGAAACCCTGTCACCCGTAGCCTTAGAACTCAGATACAGGGGGAGAGCCAAGGGTCTCCCCAACACAGGCATGTACAGTGCAGATGGCACCGATGCGTACCGACTGTAGGGGGCGCCCTTGTGCGAGACGTACCCATTCAGTCAATGGTAGCCCATGTACGCGTCGTACAACAGGCTCCCATTGACTTCTATGGGAGTCCGACCGAACCGATTCCGGCAGCATGCAGCAGCATCGTACTTGCTTGGTCAGACTGCAGGACTCCGGCTCAGTCGGAAAACACTCCGGATCCGGTTCGGTCGGAGAGCTTTCCGACCCACATCAGAATCAGCCCCTTAATATTATATATTCCAAAAACAGAAAATATAATATTTAATATATATTAAATTGTATGTTTGCTTCATGTACTTACCGTCAAAATATAAAATTACAATAATACTATTGTGAATGTGCAACTAATATGACAGCTTTTCAAAAAGTATATCATAACAATATATATTAAAAAAATAAATGTACATTATTTAATATATAAAATATTATTTTCTTAATAAGTTTTAATATATTAAATAATAATAAAAAATTACGAAACATACATTTGTAAAAAATATATATAATTTTACTTCAAAAATAAAAATATATCAAATGTATTAAAAACATGTGAAGAGAAATGTACCAAAATGTTTACTTTTTCTCATAAATGTGTTTTTTTTAAAATTCTTTTTATTAGTAGTAACAAAAGAAGAACGTGTTCAAGTAAACAAACATACAGATCATCATGTTACCGCATCCCACATCCCGGCATGATACTTATTGTCTTATATCATATACAGAAAATACCTTCACAAATCCAGATATACACCAACTTTGGGTCCAGAGCGTGTTACCAATGATATTTACACATCGGGAGTATTTTGCAAATAGGCAACCAGATAGGACCAATAGTCTCTTGGGCGTGATCCTGATGGTAGTTCTTCTTCATAGGTGAGTAACGTTTCATGGCAATACGACATGTCACGGATCCATTGGCTTGTTTTCGGTATATTTTTACTATCCCAGGCCAGTGATATTCGCCTTTTAGCTAGTAATATTGCAATCAAACAAAATTTGCGTCTCGCCGCTCGGACATTGGTTAAGAGGCCTAGCAGACATACACGGACGAAACAATCAATGTGCATCCCAACCATATTACCCAACATTTGTGTAACTCTCTCCCAGTACTCCAGCACAGGTGGACAGTTCCATGCTAGGTGTATAAAGTCTGCTGATTCGTGTCTACACCGTTTGCAACGTGCATCCAGTCATAGGTCATATTTATGAAGTCGAGCTGGTGTGTGGTAAGTTTGATGTAAATATTTACAATGTAGTATTCTCAAGTTTCCGTTAGGTGTTAATCTTTAAGTTACCGTGCAAGCTTCCTGCCATTCCTCTTCTAATAGTGGAGTTTTCAAAACCCTATTCCATCTTGCACATGCTTTGTGTGTAGTGTCTGCTTTCTCATCTTGCACTACAATATATAGTCGTGAGATGAGCTTTTTATCATTGGGAGACGTGATGATTAATTGTAGTGCGTTCAATTGTGGGGGTTCAGTTGGATATGTGGGTTAGTGTTGTTTGATCGCCCCTTGTAGTCTATGAAGTGTGAAGCGAAATAGTAGTGTTTGATTACTGACATAATCAATGTCATGCATTTGTTTAAACGTTCCTTCATTATATAGATTCCCCAGCTTATCAATTCCTATCTGTCTAAATAATCCCATACCTATCACCTCCTAGGTGACGGACAAGTTGGGATGATGTTGTAAGGGGAGAGCAGGTGCATATATAGGGGATTTGTGTGCCAGTTTCCCTATTTGATACCAGGCAGCGTTTGTGGTGTCCACTGTATTAATATCCTTACTGTGCAGTGGCGGCCTTTTATGCGTTAGTATCGCAGTCAATGGAATAGGGTGTGCATCACTCTCCTCTATTGCTGTGTGAGTGAGGTAGGGGGTTCGGTGGTACCAGTGGTATGCGTATTGAGCCTGTGCACATAGGTAATATAGTTTGAAATCCGGTACTTTAAAACCCCTCTTCGAGTATGGTAGCGTTAGAGCTCGCAACTCGATCCTGGCTTGTTTACCCGCCCATATCAATTTAATAAGCAAGGATTGGATCTGTCGGAACACTTTGGGTTGTGGTGTAATGGGAATATTATTAAACAGGTATAGAAATTTAGGAAGTATTACCATTTTGACTATCGCTAGTCTGTCAGCTAGTGATAGAGGTAGTTGGATCCATCGTTAAATTTTGGTCGTAATGATGCTAACAGCCTTACCATAATTTTCTCGTAGGACAATTTCAGGATCTCTGTGAAACCACATGCCTAAATATCGCACTGAATCATGTTGCCACTCGAGGGGGAATTCTGTAGTATGCAGAGTCGTACTTTCTGAAGGGGGATTATAATCGATTTATCCTAATTTATTTGGAGCCCAGTAAGCCGGCCGTATTTAATGTATTCTCTTAGCAGTGGGGCTAGATTGCATTCTGGATCTCGCACGTAGAGCAGCATGTCGTCTGCATACATTGATATGTGTAGCGGTCTCTCTAAAAATTGCAAGGCCGAGTAATGATGCCCTTGTCTAATTTTGCATGCTAAAGGCTCCAGTGCTAATGCAAATAGGAGCGGTGATAATGGGCAACCTTGCCTTGTTCCCCTTTCTATTGTGATGGTGTCAGACACATAGTTATTAATTCGAACACGGGCAATGGGTTTGGTGTAGAGTATCTTGACCCATTGTTGGAAACCCATTCTCTGAAGTACCGCTAAGAGATAGGGCCAATCTATGGAGTCGAATGCTTTAGCTGCATCCAACATTACTGCGGCCGCTTAAGTGGAGGGTGTTAGGTGGTGTGCCAATGCGAACAGTGTTCTAGTGTTATGGGCTGTGGACCGGGTCGGGATGAATGCAGATTGGCCTGGTGATACCAATGCAGTCATAAGGGGTTGTATTCGCACTGCTAGTAATTTGGCCAATATTTTAGAGTCTACATTTATTAGTTACAGCGGTCTGTAGGATTCACAGTGTGTAGGGTCTTTCACTGGTTTCAATAGAGTCACCAACACTACTTCTCGCAAGGGAGGCGGGAGGATAGATTTCTCAAATGCGTCACCATACATAGCAACGATGTGTGGCGCTAACAGATCCACAAATGCTTTATAAAATTCCCCTGTGAATCCGTCAGGACCTGGAGCCTTCCCATTGGGTAACGATTTGATAATCTCTGTGACCTCTTCTACAGTAATTGGGAGGGAGAGGTATTGTCTTTGGGTATCCGATAGCCACGCAATGGCCACATCTTCCATATATGCCCTTATCTCCTCCGTGGTTGCAGTGTGGTGTGATTTATAGAGTGAACCGTATGTAGTCATAAATTCCCTCAGTATACCCTCACTAGTGGTTTGCATCCCCCCATCTGAGCTCCTGACCTGCAGCACTGTTAGTGCAGCGTGGCACTGATCATTCTCGATGCTAATACCTTCCCGGGTCTTCCCCCCTTACCAAAAGTTCTGGCTCTGGCATGTTTCGTCCTGTATTTTATTTCGTCCTCAGCCAAAGAATGATGCTCTGTCATCACCTCCCTAATATCTCCCAGCAATTTCGGGTTTTGTGATTGTTCGTAATCTCGCTCTAAGTACCTTATTTTATCCTCACTTTTAGTTAACTGCCGGCGAATATCTTTCAAGATTCCTGCATTAGTGCTTAAGCACACTCCACGCAGTGTCGTCTTAAAGGCTTCCCATAGCAGACCTGGATCGTCTGTGGAGGGCTCATTAATAAGGAAGAATTCTGATATGGCGTTTCTAATCGTGTCCTTGTAAATCGTGTCTGTCAGTGCCCTAGCGTTAAAACGCCAGCTATATGGTGGTGGTATATAATGGGGGAGTTGAAGCAATAAGAAAACGGGGTTATGATCGGATAGCATCCTTGGAAGATGTTTAACATCATCAGTCCAGAGCGACACATTTTTTTATCCTACCCAATAAGGGACCAACTGTTATGCATAGCAGAAGTGTGTGATGCTTCGTTCCCCATCGGGTGTTTGATGTGCCACAAATCATACAGTGTGAGTTCTGTCATAATGACATTCATTTTTCGCATGGCTTTCTTGTGGGGTTCCACCGTAGATCCCGATCTATCTAATTGTTCATTCAGGACTAAGTTGAAATCTCCTCCCCATATGAGCGTCCTATTTGCTACATCATATAGTTTCTGCCATACTTCATGAAAAAATTCAGGCGCATCTGTGTTAGGTCCATATGTAGTGATGAGCACTACCTTCTGTCCCCGTAGCACCCCCCTGAGGATGACATATCTACCCATGGGGTCAATCTCAGATGCGTCAAGGGAAAAATGTGTGCCTTTTTTGATCAATATGGTCACACCCCTAGCATATGATGAATACGTAGAATGGTGACATGTATCCGCCCATTTTTGCCCTAGTCTGCAATTGGAATAAGGAGCTAAGTGTGTTTCTTGGAGCATAGCAATGTCAACATGCAGTCTATCCAGGTTTGCAAACATGTGCCTTATCTTTTTGGGGTTTTTAAGTCCTCGCACATTCCATGTTAATAAATTCAAATGTACTGGTCTTAGCTTATCTGTAGTCATAACTCAAGTTGATATCTTATCCCCATGTAAAATATCTCTCTCAGTACATGCATGACGAATACAGGTATCCTTCCAATATTTAAGTTCAAAGCATCCCTGGATTATGGCGTTGCATCTTAACCACTCTGATCTGTAGAAGATATCCCTTCTCCCCCAACCCCTCTCCCACTTTAGCACCCCAAACATGCCAAAGACATATCCCTACAAATCCCACAACAAAACATAACCAAGTCGGGGAATACCCATTGGAGGGTCTGCCATGGGCACACAACACCATCCACCGTGGCGGATGTGGTCAAGGTAACAATAACAATGCAGCATAAATGCTAATAGTTAGTGATTATAAAAAATAACTCTTTTGGCATTTATCAGTACTTAAATGAGTCCCAGTCTGCTCGATCTTATAGTACTTTCTTTTACATTAATGTCAGTAGTGTGATGCAGCAAATGACAAGCATTTATTGTACTCCATCAGTATAGTAGGTGACCAGCATATTACCTGTAGTGGAACAGGAGCAGTTCTTTTGATATGTCTACGCCAGAGTAGGCAGTATTGGTAGGCAGACAAAATATCGAGTTTTAAATATCGAAGGGACATAATATAGAAGGTGGGTTGCTAGAGGAAATCACGAAGGGGGACGAGAAGCTACAGGGAATGGAGAGGGTGAGATCGGAGCGCCCAGACACACATGAGGCACTACTCGAGGCACGAGAAGCAGTGGCGGCGACAGTGGAGCGCCTCAGGTGCTTAGACTACAAGGCCTACCTCACACGCGCGCACTCGGAGCGTGATAAGTCGGGAGCACTTTTGGCCTGGCTGGCCAACCCGGCTCGCCGGAGCTCGGTTATCCTGGGGCTCAGAGATCACTCGGGAGTGGCGTGGTTTGACCAACAAGGGATTAATGAGTTATTCCACGATTACTACACTGAACTTTACCGCAGCACGGTCTTACCGTCAGAGGAAGACTTCCAGGGCTTCACGGGGGCTGGATTTGCCGAAACTGGGGGAGGAAGACGCAAAGAGGCTCGAGAGCAAAACTGAGGAGAGGGAGGTGAGAGTCGCCATCAAGGACATGGCAAGGAACAAGACGCCGGGCTCCGACGGGCTCCCGACAGAATTTTATCTCACCTACGTTGACCTCCTTGTGCCTCGGATGACGTAGCTCTACAACGAGGCGAAGCGGCTGGGCAGCCTGCCGGTGACCACTGGTGAGGCGCTCATCGTCCCCCTATTGAAACCGGGCAAGCAGCCATGGGACAGGGCAGCATATCGCCCACTGTCCATGCTCAACCTGGACTATAAGATCCTGAGTAAAATCCTGGCATCACGTTTACTTCCCCATATGCCCATGCTGATCCAAACGGACCAGTCCGGCTTCATCCCGGCCCGCAACACAGCACTTAACGTGCGGCGGCTCCTGCATATACTGGAGGCTGACACCTATGACGGCGCTGAGGCGGCGGTGTTTGCAGTTGACATGAAAAAGGCCTTTGACAGCCTGGAATGGCCTTATCTCTTCCATGTCATGCGCACGCTGGGCCTGGGCGAGGACTTTGTGTATTGGACGACACTGCTCTACCGGAACGCGACGGCGAGGGTCCGAACTGGGAGAGTTATCTCTGAGATGTGTGTGGTGGGCAGGGGCACCCGACAGGGGTGTCCTCTTTCCCCCTTATTGTTCGCCATAGCCGTTGAACCCCTCGCGGCGCGAGCCCGCCTGGGCCAGGCGTATCGGGACTGGATGTGTATGGGCAGGTGCATCATATCGCATTATATGCGGATGACCTATTGATGTTCCTGGCGGACTCGGCTGCCTCTCTGCGTAGAGCTAAGTCCCTCCTGCAATCCCTGAGCAGAGTGTCGGGCCTCCGGGTGAATTGGTCGAAGTCCTACCTGTTCCCGGATCGCCCGCGGAGGCTTTGTCCACAATCCACGGAGGGGGTGACATGGGAGGAGAGGAGACTGCGCTATCTAGGGACCTCGATCTTCCATGACAAGGCTGATATACTTGAGGGAAATATTGGGACGGCAATTAGACACACCAAGGGGAACTTCGACTTTTGGAGCACGCTCCCATTGTCACTAATGGGGAGAGTGGCGCTTCTCAAGATGGTGACCCTGCCGCGTCTGCTTTATTTCTTCAGGACCCTCCCGATCTGGATTCCAGCGAGCTACTTCCGACGTCTGCGGTCGATGGTAATCGCCTTTCTGTGGGGGGCGGGCAGACGCAGGGTGGCGCACACCACACTTCTCCGCCCCAGAGCAGATGGAGGGCTTGCAGTGCCGGACTACGAATTGTATTACCTGGCGGCGCAGCTGCAATGGCTGACGCAATGGGTCGCGAGAGCCAGGAAAGGAGAGGACGGATCCGGGGAACCGGCGGGCCCGGTTAAGGTGTTATCCCGAATTGTCCTGGGGCTCCCGATGGGAGATTTCCACCTCACTCAGGAATTTGAGACGGCCCGGAAGTGCTGGGGTCGATATCGCCGGAGGGCCCATGTCGCGATCCCGTATGCACCTGAGATCCCGCTCAAGCTGTGCGGAGCACTACCGCATGGGGGCTCGTGGCACGGTCTGGAAAGCTGGGAGCTGCTGGGGCTGACATCCATGGGGGACCTGTATGAGAGTGGGGTGCTACTGCCTTTCGATCAACTAAGAGACCGCTTTGAGCTGGCGGGGGGAGACTTCCTCCTTCACGCGGCGCTAACGACGGCGATCGGCAAGCACTGGAGAACGGGCATGACGGAGCCACCACTGTCCCTAGGCTGCCAGTACGTGGTAATGATGGTGGGGACGGTTAAGGCAGTCACGTGCCTATATAGGCGCATGGTCTCGGAGACAGTCGCCCCACTGCTGTCTCTGAAGGAGAAATGGGAGGCTGACCTGGCAACGGAGATCCCTGAAGAGGCATGGTCTTGCATTGTGGAACGGACCCGAAACGGAACGCGCAATGCTAGATTCCAGCTGGTGCACTTCTATGTCCTGCATAGGGCCTACCTGACCCCGGCGAAACTACATAAATATTTCCCAGCCCACCCGGCGGCCTGCCCGCGATGCCCGGCGGACGTGGCTGATTTCCAACACATGTTCTGGTCCTGCCCTGAGTTGGGTCCCTTTTGGCGGGAGGTAGCGGATATTCTGAGGGAGGTTACGGAGAGAGATTTGCAACTTACCATGGCACACTGCATCCTACACTGGTTCCCACACACATCGAAGAACAAGATCACTAGCAAGTTTCTGGACCTTGGCCTAATTCTAGCGAAGCAAGCCATAACGACCCAATGGAAGGCGACCAGGGGCCCCGCGGTGGAGAAGTGGAAGACCGAGCTTCTCAAATGGGCCCGGTGTGAGGGAGAGCTCCGTATGCAGGCTGCGCTTAGAGCGGGCAATGACGCGGCTCTGGAGAGGGCCAGAGCATGGGAGAGCTTGGTCTTAGACCTCACATTCTTGGGCATGGATGAAGAAGATACCCCGGCGCATAGCCCTGCCCCGGCAGCGCAACCAACTGGAGAGATGATGGTCTAGTCTCCCTCCCTTGTTCCCCTACTTCCCATGTGATGACTGTATGATGTTTGTTGGCTGCTCCTGATCGCCTGCTTCGGGTCTGGTTTAGTTGGAATGCATGAGAACTCGCACTGGTGATACACTGGCACGTCTGAGGGGGGTGGGGGGCAGGATTAGGGGTGGGGGGAGTAGCTCTAGGCGAAGGGAGAGGGGGGGCAGGAGGGGCTGGGAGGAATGGGTGGGGCGGGGGTGTTGTTGTTCGGAAAAGGGGTGGAGAGTCTACTGATCCTACTGGACATTGTGCACGGGAGGGGTTTGTTAGGCCTGAAAAGCGGCACTGCCATTCCCCGGCTGACTGCTTTTCATTTCCAACACGGAACACTATCCTCTACTACGCCGCTCGACCCCCGGGCTGTGAGCTCAATGGCTGTGTGACACATGGGATGGAGGTCTATATGCATAAGAGACAACAGTGGAAATGATGCAAATGTTGGATTACATCACCTGTTATGCTGCAATAAAAAGATATTTACAAAAAAAAAAATAATAATATAGAAGGCAGGCCCGGACTGGCCGTTGCAGGCACCTGGCAATCCCCCGGTGCGCTGCAGGGGTGGGGGCCAGTTTGGGGCCCCAGGGGGCCGTTTTTGTTAGAGGGCCGTAATTGCAGCTTAGCTGCAAAATTGGCCCTGTAACAAAATCGGCCAGAAACCGGCCCTGCAAACGAGCTCAGCTGCACCCCCGGACCCTCCCCCCTCCGGGAGGGGTGAGGGGGGGCCGGCCGAGCACTTTGCCAGGGCTGGTTTTGGTTCCCAGTCCGGCCCTTATAGAAGGTAAGTTATATCAATATGTTTAATATCGATGTTAGTAATATCTATGTCACTAATATCGATGTTAGTAATATCTATGTCACTAATATCGATGTTACTAATATCAATGTTTGTGTGATTTTTATGTATATTATCATGTATTTAATTTTTATTTATGTAATTTAAGTACATTTTGTATTTTAGTACCGTAGCGGGTTCTGGGTTTATAGGGGAATAGGGTGGGAAGTAATTTAATTGTAGTAAATTAATTATTAGGAATTATAAATTAATTTTAATTAATTGGTAATTAATTTTTATCAATTGGTAATTCATTTTCAATTAATTGATTAATTGATAATTATGTTCTGTAGCGGGTTATGGGTTTATAGGGGAATAGGGTGGGAAGTCATTTAATTATAATAAAATAATTATTAATTATTAGCAATTATAAATTAATTTTAATTAATTGGTAATTCATTTTAATTAATTGGTAATTCATTTTAATTAATTGAATAATTGATAATTATGTTCTGTAGCGGGTTCTGGGTTTATAGGGGAATAGGGTGGGAAGTAATTTAATTATAGTAAATAATTATTAATTATTAGGAATTATAAATTAATTTTAATGAATTGCTAATTAATTGTTATTAATTGGTAATTAATTGTAATTAATTGATTAATTGATAATTATGTTCTGTAGTGGGTTATGGATTTATAGGGGGATAGGGTTGGAAGTAATTTAAATGTAATTAAGTAATAATTTATTTTAATTCATTGTTTAGTAAATTATATTATTGTTAATCAATTATTAATTTGCTATTTATTATTATTAATCGGTATTTATTATTAATTCATTTTTACTTAATTATTTATTGCTAATCATGTTTTTAATAATTATGCATTGGTATTTGCAAATAGTTTATATTTATTTAATAATTAATTTTTGTATTATTTTAAATTATTAATTTATTTATAAGTATGTTATTTTTACCTTCTACGCTATCCAATACTTCCCTACTGTTGCACTCTCTGGAGTTGAAATAGTAATTTTTACCCCTACGCTATCCAACACTTTCCCTACTGTTGCACTCTCTGGAGTGGGAATAGTAATTTTTACCCCTATGCTATCTAACACTTTCCCTACTGTTGCACTCTCTGGAGTGGGAATAGTAATTTTTACCCCTACGCTATCCAACACTTTCCCTACTGTTGCACTCTCTGGAGTGAGAATAGTAATTTTTACCCCTACGCTATCCAACACTTTCCCTACTGTTGCAGTCTCTGGAGTTGGAATAGTAATTTTTACCCCTACGCTATCCAACACTTTCCCTACTGTTGCACTCTATGGAGTGGGAATAGTAATTTTTACCCCTACGCTATCCAACACTTTCCCTACTGTTGCACTCGCTGGAGTTGGAATAGTAATTTTTACCCCTACGCTATCCAACACTTTCTCTACTGTTGCACTTTCTGGAGTTGGAATAGTAATTTTTACCCCTACGCTATCCAACACTTTCCCTACTGTTGCACTTTCTGGAGTTGGAATAGTAATTTTTACCCCTACGCTATCCAACACTTTCCCTACTGTTGCACTAACTGGGGTTGGAATAGTAATTTTTACCCCTACGCTATCCAACACTTTCCCTACTGTTGCACTAACTGGGGTTGGAATAGTAATTTTTACCTCTCCGCTATCCAACATTTTTCTTACTGTTGTTTTTTGGGAGTTGGAATAGTATTTTATTCCCTCTGTTACTTAATATTTTTTGTATTGTTTTAGTTATTGTAGTATATAATTAATTGAAAAAATATTAAAAATAAATGTCTTTATTTTAATTTGTTTTGCATAATTATTTAATTTTTATTTATGTTATTATTTTATGTGTATAGATAAATTTGTAATATATAATATTTTGAATTATTTATAAGTTATTACAATAGATATTGCAACTGATTATTAAGTATATATATTATATATTATATATTATATTTATGTTTAATTTTCTTTTTTTATTACATTATGTATATTACTTATTCATTTTAAATAATATAATATATTTTGTACTATGTTTATTACATTTTTAAGTATTCTTTAATAAAAAAAAAAAATTATTTTAAAAACGATATTTAAAAAAAAAACCATATTTTTGATATCGTTATTTTTTTCCCGAAATTTCTGTACTTACCTTTTTGTAGATAGGATGTCGATATTGTTGACCGATATTACTGCTCCAATATTTTTGTAGGTCGATATTTTGTCTTTCTATATTTTGTCATAGATCCGGCAGTATTGGAATGAATGGTCTTACCACTTTAGTTCCATGGTTCCCGTGTGGCGTGTGGCATCTGTTACAATCTCAGACATGACCCAGTCTTTTCATGCCCCGTGCAGCCTAAATGTACGAACCATTTGAACAGGTGCTGTTGGTGGAAGATGTTTTCTTCTTATCATAGTTCCTATTATCAGTCCTCATTCCGCTTCTGCCAGACAGTCACTATTAGTCCGATTCCTGATTATGCTCCTCTCACCGACGATCTCTGCGTTTTGAGTTGATTTTTTTTAATGAAGTCCTGTGCAGCTTTTGGAGTTTGCAGCAAAGTCGCTTTCCCTTCCCTCGTCACCTTCAGCTTTGCAGGGTAAAGCATAGCATATTCCACTTTTAACTCGCGCAGTTTTGCTTTGGCTTGTGCAAATTCCTTCCTTGCTTGCTGAACTGCCATTGTGAAGTCGGGATAGAATTCTAACTTATTTCCTTGGTACGTTATTTGCTGCTTCTCTCTTGCCATTCGAAGTGCTGTGTCCCTATCCCTGTAATTTAAAATCCGCGCGATGATTGGGCGCGGACTGGTACCAGGAGGTGGACGCGGTGCTAAGGATCTATGTGCGCGCTCCACAATTTGGACATTGGAAAAGCTATCTTCCTCAAACACTGATCGGAGCATGTCCTCCATATACTTCTCCATCCGGCCAGTATCTGTTGATTCCAGCACACCCGTATGTTGTTGCGGCATGATCGTGCCTCCAAATCTTCGGCCTTATTCTTAATTACTTCCAGTACTTTTTCCATTCCCTTGCATTTGCCAGCAGTAGTGTTTGCTTCATCTTCCACCGCTGCGATTCAGACCTCCGCATTATCTAGACGTTCTCCTTGTTTGTCTAGTTTCGCAGCCATGCAATCTACTCGCTGAGTCAGATTGTCGAGTTTCCTGTTAATGTCTTGTAGACTTGATTGTATTGCTTTAAGGACAGCCTCCATGGTACTACTGGAAGTTTCTCCCTGTTCTAGTTCTGTATCTGAATGCGACGCCGCACCTTTGGATGGTTTCTTTGATTCAAAAGTGAGTTTGGGTTGCTGTTTGTCTGGCTTCCCCATGGTTATGGGGTGCCTTTACTTGTTGACTGCAGAGATTGTTCACTTTCTTGCGGTGTCGTCAAGGGGTTCCTTGCACTATAACGTGACAGAGGATGCAGAACTAACTTGGAAGGTCGAGTTTGTGCCAGGACATTCGGTACGTTTGTGAATTTAGCGATTAGGCGTGGTTCGCCATCAATTTTGGAGGTTCGTGAGCTTCATATGTAATGACACCGGTCGGCCTTGGTGCATGGGCTGACCTGGAGCCAGGCGGCAGGGCAGCGCGGATTATCTTGTCGCAATAATTTCGCTTCTCTATTTCGCGTGCCAATTGCTAGATTGGGCTGTTATGTGACCAGTCCCTGGTGTTCTTGTTATAGACTAGGATGGATCTGGGCATACTAATTGTCTTTCCACCTCCCAGTACACCTCCTCAGTAAGCCAGACGGTGCTGTTATATCGATTGTTGTGCTCAGGGATCTAGGTGCGTTGTAATATTCGTCGCCATTTTGTGATCAGTTCATTTTTCAGGGTCACTTCGCTGTGTGGCCTCGTATCACCTACCACTGTATTGTATCCGCAAATTCCATGTGCGTGCAGACACTTACATCTTGACTTTGGGTACTGCATAAGTGGCAACAAGATAGTGCCTCACCAAACGCTCTGTTTCTTATGTTGTTGCTCGTGTTATGTCCGCCATTTTATGCATTAGGTAGCGCCGCTAGCCATGTAGGGATTTGTGGGGTGTCGGAATCCTATCTTCGCGCCTCTGTTTCAAAGTTCCGTTTCACGGACATTTGGGAGACCACAAGCCGATATTTTACATTCGCGGTAATCCCTCCCGCTTCCGCTTACCGTGTACAGTTCGGTAAATGCGCCCTGGCTGCACTATGGTTCCTCTTGCATTTCTCCCTCCTCCTCAGCTTTGCAAATAGTACCTTTTTGTTTTTGGGCATCCATCAAGCAACGGTCTTGGCGGGTGTTGTCCACACTTCAAGCAGTTCCGACTCGATATCAACCGCGTTCAGGATTCCGCTTTCCCCACTGCCGCTATCTCCGTGTCTGTATTAGGCGGCCGCCATGTTGTCTTGGGTTCTCGCAGCCCGGGCCCATCACGCCAAAGTTAATGTTGCTATCTGTGGCACAGTTCAGCGCAAAACTTCACCTTCTGGATGAGCTGTGCACCTTCCGATTCACATTTCTGCCTGTTTCACGGCAAAAGGACGCTGCCATCTGCTAATAAAAGGCCATTACGTGAGCTTGACCGGCAGCGCTGTCTCAACAGGCAGCCATTCCGCAGCGCGCCCTCTCATAAGAAATGTTAAAAAATTAAAATGGAAATGTTTATATTACATTTTTTTAAAATTTACTTAACTATGACATGACTGTACTTCAGAAAATGTATAATTTTTCAAAAATTATTTTTTTATGTAAAAATATATTTTTAATTTGACTAATGTACATGAAAAATATATGTAAAAAATATGTTGTACTTTATAAAAAATTCTGAATAATATCAAAATTTCCAAATCATATTTATTATATTGTCAAAAATTGTATAATAAAAAAAATAAAAACAATGTAATTATGAACAAAAAAATACATGTTTTTGCAAATAAAAACATTAACAATAACAATTAACATACGCCTCCTTTTTTATTTGAATGTACATATAAACTCTCTAAATAACTACAAAATAAATAATAAAAAAGTTAATATTCCTAACACCAAAACCAACTACACTCAAAGAAAATGCTGGATAAGGAAAGACCGGGTGAGGTGGTCTTTCCTATGGAAGGTTTTAGAGGGGAGGGGGTTTGGGCCAAGGTTTCGACAGGCCATACAAGCAATGTATTCTACTCCCTCAGCTAAGATTCAGCTGATGGGTGAGAGCTCTGGGGAAATTAATATAACGAGAGGCACTCAGCAGGGTTGCCCCTGCTCTCCTATCTTATTTGCCCTGTATATAGACCCATTAATTACACAGATATTATCGAATATAAAGATACAACCAGTAATTATAAAAGGATTCCAAACAAAATTGCTTGCATATGCAGACGATTTAGCTATTATTACGAACGATCCGGAATCTGCTATGAGGGAAATTGTCAGCTTGACAAATTTGTTTGGGAAATTTTCAGGATACCGACTGAATGAAGCTAAGACTCAAATTCTTTGTTCTAAGAATATAACTAAAAAGGATGCTAGGTATGTCAATTCAGTAGTGTATCTTGGCATAACACTCAATTCACAATCAGGGCACATAATTGGAGATAATTGTACACCCCTCTTGAAATCAATGGAACAAGAGCTGAGGAGATTGAATACACTTCATTTATCAATAATAGGCAGGGCAAACGTCATTAAAATGACTATGTTCCCTAAGATTCTGTATAAACTTAGATCGATCCCATTTAAATTAGAAGATAAAATAATAAAGGAAATTGAAGCAATTTTTATGAAATTCCTGTGGCAATATGGCAAGATTAGAAGATCAAACAAATATATGTCTCTACCTCAGGAAAGGGGAGGGCTAGGTATGCCTAATATCAGGAATTACCACTGGTCCTGCCTCCTTACAGAAATGGCAATCCTCTTCAATCAGGAGAAGGTGACTCAGGAAGGGGGCCCTGATGATATTCCATCGATATTTCAACTGGCATTGGGGGACCAAGCATTTGGGATTCTTCTGAGAAAAACGGGAAGAATGTATTACAAGAAATCACGATACAAAATACTTGAGGGTATAGCTGGGATCTGGGCATCTGTGCAAAAAGTAATGGGTATTCCAAGGTATAACCACCATACGCCTTTATGGAACTCCGATCTCTTTCCAAACCTATGCATGGATGGATCTTGGAGACACTGGGAGCAACAAGGCATTGTAACACTGGGGCAAATAATGGTGAAGGATACATGCAGATCACTGTCTGATTTAAGGCTACGATATACATTGCAGGAAGGGCAGGAATATAAATACCTTCAGGTGGTAAATACAATCAGATCAGTAAGACCACAAATCATCTTGGGGGAAAGAAGTACTCTATTGGATTATCTGAAGGGAGGTGGGCGAAAAATTAATGGACTTTATAAAATCCTTATGGAAAGTTCCCCAGATGACATGCTTAAGATCGAGGCAGCCTGGGCTGAGAAATTGGTGGACCCAGAGATTGATTTAGATAGAGCTCTTACTTTTGATAAGAGATTTCTGCGCTCCTCTAACCTTAAAGCTCAACATTTTAAAACCCTATTTAATTTGTACTATACTCCATCTAAGTTGTTTGAGTGGGGGATGAGGGCTGATAGCAATTGCCCCAGATGTGGCAGAGGCTCTGCAGACATTGTTCATATGTTCTATGGTTGCGAGAAACTTAACCCTATTAAAACGGAGATATTGGCTTTCTTAGAGGGGCTCCTAGAAGTTAAAATTACCTTATCCCCAACCCTATTCATTTTTGGATGTGATATTAATTTAAAATTAAGGATTGAGGAGGAAGCTTTAATTTTTATAGCAGTAGCAGTACTACGGATATTAATAACAGCTGCCTGGAAAGATATAGAGGCCCCAACATTTCAAATGTGGATATGTAGGCTGTTGGGCATCCATAACATCGAGGGTGCCCTATACGAGCACAAAGGTATAAAAACAAGAGAGATGGGGTTACGATTGTGGGCACCAGTGGCCAGATGGAGAACTATAAGGATGAATGGTCAGGGGAATGTGAGCCAAAGTACTGGTTAAGATTTAAAAGTACTCAACTATGAAAGCTTTTCTCCCATTGGATTTTATGTTTTATTTTACACATGTTTATAATTGTCTAGGCTTACTATTTCTTCGCTATGTAGTATGTTCAAACTTGGAAACAAATGGATTTTGTCTGGTATAATGTATACACGTACTCTAATAAAAAAATAAAATAAAATAAAAAAAAATGCTGGATAATAAATCACAATAAATTAGTATTTCAACTCCAAAACAAAATAAACTCAGGGAAAGTGCTGGATACTAAACCATAATAAATTACTATTCCAACGCCAAAACAAAATAAACTCAGGGAAAGTGCAGGATAATAAACCATAATACATTACTATTCCAACTCCAAAACCAACAAAACTCAGGGAAAATGCTGGAAAAAAACAATATTAAATTACTATTCCAACTCCAAAACAAAATAAACTCAATGAAAGTGCTGGATAATAAAACATAATAAATAAAATACTACATATTGTAAAAAATGACACAAATTAAAAAAGATAAAGGGGGTCATTAGGATGACCGGTGGACTTTGTCCGCCCGTCATCCTAGCGGTGAAAGGGACCGGCCGCCATAAGGGCGGGGGTCCCGTGACCAGCATTAGGATGCGCCTGCCACAGTGGTAGGTGCATCCAGCATTCCTACCATTGTGACGGGCGGTGCACTCAGCACCGCCTGCCACAATAGCAGGAAGGCATGCTGTGCACTTCCATACACAGCATGGCAGGCACGGCGCGTTGCCTGCCATGCTGTGCATGGAACTGCTCGGGGGTACCATAGGTACCCCCCATGTGCGTCCCACCAACCCCCCGGAGTCCATAGAGGCCCGCATCGGGCCCCCAAAGCAGACTCCGCATGCCTTTCCACCACTCTCCTTTGCCACCTGAGGCGGACGCCGGGTGTGGGCGAGCGAGCAACTACAATCGTGCTGATTACTAGCGCTACTAGCGTTTTTAGACCTTTTAAACTGCTATTTTTACTTGTGATATTTTATAAAATTGTGTTATACTTTTAAAAGCTGAGTACGAGCTTTCTTCATCTTCACCGCTGCTAAAATTGTATTATACTTTCAAAAGCTGACTACAAGCTCCTTTATTTCCACTGCTGCTAAAACTGTATCATACTTTTAATAGCTGACTACGAGCTTTCTTCACTTCCATTGCTGCTATCTGCACATCTCTCCTGTGACACTCCTTTCAGGCACCTGAGGCCGAAAGCCGGGTGACCTTAGGCCTCTTAGCTTTTGCTACTTCTCCTACCTCTTATTTTCCCCTCGCCTGTGTCGCGCTGCTCTGCCTGGGGTGCTCCTGCCCTTACAGCTGGTGTATCGTGGCACTGAGGGGTGCGCTTGGATCTGCGCGCGCGCATTTCCTTGGTGGCCATTTTGGGTAGGCAGGCTCGCGGGCGGCAGTCAAGTGGTGCGGGATCGTGCCGGACGGCCAGCGACGCCTTAAAACTGCACTGAGGAACAGCTCAGGTTAGACCCTCACTCTCCTTTGCCACCTGAGGCGGACGCGGGGTGTGGGCGAGCGAGCAACTTTAATCGTGCTGATTACTAGTGCTACTAGCGTTTTTAGACCTTTTAAACCGCTATTTTTACTTGTGCTATTTTATAAAATTGTGTTATACTTTTAAAAGCTGAATACAAGCTTTCTTCATCTTCACTGCTGCTAAAATTGTATTATACTTTCAAAAGCTAACTACGAGCTCCTTTATTTCCACTGCTGCTAAAACTGTATCATACTTTTAATAGCTGACTACGAGCTTTCTTCACTTCCATTGCTGCTATCTGCACATCTCTCCTGTGACACTCCTGAGGCACCTGAGGCGGAAAGCCAGGTGACCTTAGGCCTCTTAGCTTTTGCTACTTCTCCTACCTCTTATTTTCCCCTCGCCTGTGTCGCGCTGCTCTGCCTGGGGTGCTCCTGCCCTTCCAGCTGGTGTATCGTGGCACTGAGGGGTGCTCTTGGATCTGCGGGCGCGCATTTCCTTGGTGGCCATCTTGGGTAGGCAGGCTCGCGGGCGGCAGTCTAGTGGTGCGGGATCGCGCCGGACGGCCAGCGACGCCTTAAAACTGCACTGAGGAACAGCTCAGGTTAGATCCTCACTCTCCTTTGCCACCTGAGGCGGACGCCGGGTGTGGGCGAGCGAGCAACTATAATCGTGCTGATTACTAGCGCTACTAGCGTTTTTAGACCTTTTAAACCGCTATTTTTACTTGTGATATTTTATAAAATTGTGTTATACTTTTAAAAGCTGAATACGAGCTTTCTTCACCTTCACTGCTGCTAAAATTGTATTATACTTTCAAAAGCTGACTACGAGCTCCTTTATTTCCACTGCTGCTAAAACTGTATCATACTTTTAATAGCTGACTACGAGCTTTCTTCACTTCCATTGCTGCTATCTGCACATCTCTCCTGTGACACTCCTTTCAGGCACCTGAGGCGGAAAGCAGGGTGACCTTAGGCCTCTTAGCTTTTGCTACTTCTCCTACCTCTTATTTTCCCCTCGCCTGTGTCGCGCTGCTCTGCCTGGGGTGCTCCTGCCCTTCCAGCTGGCGTATCGTGGCACTGAGGGATGCTCTTGGATCTGCGGGCACGCATTTCCTTGGCGGCCATCTTGGGTAGGCAGGCTCGCGGGCGGCAGTCTAGTGGTGCGGGATCGCGCCGGACGGCCAGGGACGCCTTAAAACTAAGTGCACCTCCCTCCGCGCAGCGGACGCGCGGTGCGGAGGCGCCTAAGGAGCGCCGAAGGAAAGCCCGTCTGCGCCCGTCAGCGTCCCGGAGGCGACCGGGCGCGGGCCCAGCTTGTAGGGTGCCCTTCAGGATGATAACATTTACAAGGGACGAGCTTTTCGCTCTTAAACACACACAAACGATATCTGTTCTAAGGTCTTTCCTATGTCGCATCGGTCAAACAATAGGTGTACGACTTGTGGCTGGCAACCAGGCGATGGCCGCATCACCTCTTTGACCCCTCCCTCTCATAGCACCAGCTGTCTACTGCTCAACACCAGATCTTTAAGCAAGCACGCGCTTGACATCTATAATCTCCTGATAGACTCCAGATCCGACTGTCTGTTCCTGACAGAAACTTGGCTGGGGGAGGGCGCAGGACCTGACATTGCCACTGCCATCCCCCCGAGCAATGTTATCTACAGGAAAGACAGAGCCAATGGGAAGGGGGGTGATGTCGCCCTGATTATCGACAGGCGCATCGCTTGCTCTATTATTCCCTCGGACAACATTACGGGTTGTGAAGTTCTTGCTTTTTCTCTCTCCCTTTCACCTCATCAATCCTGCACTGGGCTACTGGTCAATAGGCCCCCTGGTCCTATGGGCAATTTCTTTGAAGATCTCCACTCTTTGATCTCCACACTATGTCTTAGGTCTGACCACTGCCTTTTACTGGGCGATTTCAATATCCATATGGATAAGGAGGACGACCCGGACAGTATCAAGCTCAAGGACATCACTTCCTCCTTACAGTTTCTGCCATACCTTCGTTCCCCCACACACTGTAAAGGACATACATTAGATCAAATTTTCTCTACTGTTCCTGTGGTCCTGACCTTCCTTGCCCCTGTTCTATGGTCAGACCACTTTTTACTGGATTTTGAGATCCCTCTCACTATAAAGAAAGTAGCTAATGGACAATGGCGCGATGCGCTTCCTTCCAGAGCGTTTCAGCATGTCTCCCCAGCCATGCCGTCAAAGGCCTTAGAGACCCAGCCTTGCCTGCTAACAGGCTCGCTCGAAACGGACCTTGATCTTTTTCAGGACTGGCTGACGCAACAACTTGCCGTCCTTGCCCCCCACATTCCGCCGAAGACGCGTTCGGTCAGGTCCTCTGCCCCTTGGTTTTCCCCGGCTCTTGCCGCCAAACGACGACAATGCAAACAAGCCGAACGGACTTGGCGCAAACTTTATGACATCAGTGCTAAGGAAACCTACAGGGCAATGACCAGAGACTATCATCACGACATCGCGGCTAGCAAAAAACCTTATCTGGCTAGCAGAATTGATGGCGCCTCCAACTCCTGTAAAGAAATCTTCAGGATAGTGAAAGATTTCATCTCCCCCCCCCGGTCCACCCCCAAACTGACTCATTCAGAGTCCTGGATCTCCGAACTGGCATACTTTTTTACCAGCAAAATCAGGACTATCCAGACCTATTTCGGGACCGCCAATTTGAGTCCCCCTCTCCTCTCAGGATCTCTTGATCCCCCCCAGACCTTGCCCACTCCCTCCCTCTGGAACTTTCCTCCATTGTCTCTCCAGTCCTCCCTAGACCTCCTCTCCAAATTAAAATCAGGCTCTCCTCTCGACCCTTGCCCTGCTAAATTTCTTGCACAAATGGCCCCTACCCTTAATCATCTTATTAATCCCATACTCAACCTCTCGCTCAACACAGGTGAAGTACCACAATCTTGGAAGCATGCCCTCATTTTGCCTCTTCTGAAGAAAGCCAACCAGAACCCTGATTCACATGTCAATTACAGACCCATTTCCCTTCTGCCAGCTCTGGTGAAAGTGGTTGAAAAACATGTCCATACCACTTTGTCCCACTATTTAGAATCTAATGATATTTTACACAAATCCCAATCTGTCTTCCGCTCTAATTTGAGCACCGAAACAGCTCTGCTTGAGGTCACCAAAGTAATCAAAGAAACCCTGGACAGGGGAGGAAAAGCTATGTTGGTGATGCTTGACCTCTCCGCAGCCTTCGATACCGTCCCTCATGATCGCCTCCTATCTAGACTCTGGGAGGTAGGTCTCAGGGGGACGGTGTTTAGATGGTTCAGGTCATTCCTCACCGGCCGCCAGCAAACGATCTGGGCTCCACCTTTCTCTGCCGCAATGCCGCCTCTGGAGGTCGGAGTGCTGCAGGGCTCAATTTTGAGCCCCTCACTCTTCAACATTTATATGACCCCTCTGGCGGCACTTGCAGCGGACTTTGGGGCCCAGATCCTGTCGTACGCCGACGACACTCAACTCCTGTTCACCTGTGACAGGGGTCATGACTTCGACGGGGCATCCATTCGGGGCTGCCTTGGGGCTGTGTTCGACTGGTTTAGTCAGCACAGCCTCAAGTGTAACTCCGACAAATCCGAGGTGCTCTTCTTCGGCTGCCCTGCTGACCCCAAATGGAAAGAGTGGTGGCTGGCAGCCATGTTCCCTCCCACCGGTGACTCAGGGGCTGCAAAAAACCTGGGCATTCAGGTCGATTAGGGCTCAGGTGGCTGGCCTAGCCGGCAAATGTTTTGCCATCCTGAAGATGCTGAGAAGGTTCCTGTCGCTTCTATCCTTGGAACACAGAAAGACCACTGTCCAGGCCCTGATTGGATCAAGGCTGGACTACTCTAACGTCCTTTACCTTGGACTGCCAGACTACCTCCTATCACGTCTCCAGTTGGTGCAGAACTCGGCGGCCCGCGCCATCTTCGGCCTCTCCAGGAGAGTGAGCTTCTTAGAACTCTTCATTGGCTTCCCATGAAGAAGCGGATCACTTTCAAGGCCCTGACCATCGCGTTTAAAGCTCTTCATGGCACAGGCGCCCGCTATATTCAGAAATGGATCAGTTTTTACTCACCACCCAGATCCTTGCGCTCTTCAACCCAGGCCAAGACAGTCACTCCCATGATCCGTCATGCCCGCTGTGGGGGCGCTCTTTTAAACATCTCGCCCCTCGGCTGTGGAACGATCTTCCTCTCTCTCTCAGATCCAGCCCCAATCTGTTGACTTTCAGGAAAGACCTGAAGACCTTGCTTTTCCTGCAATAACACCGCCCTGCTGAGCTATGCCCCCTTCATTCGTCCTGTCTTTTTCCACTCTGGACCTGTGAGGCTCTGACAGCGCCAGGACACTCCTCGGAGTAGCCGTGCGCTATAGAAGCACCCCCTATAACATAACATCTGAAGAAGCCCATACTAATATGGCTGGCGGTGTCTGATAGACACCGCCACCATATAAACCCTTTTCCAACCCGGTTGCAAGGCGACTGGGGCGGAAAAGCGGCGGATGGTCAATCCGTCCGCCGTGGACCCCCAGCCATGTTAATATGGCGGGGGTCAATGCAGCAAGGATGGTGGGCGGATTGCTACCGCCAGCCTGGCGGGGGCAATCCGCCCGCAATCCTAATGGGGCCCAAAGTATTTCAAAACTATAAAAAAATGTAATTTTTTAAAAATCTTTTAATACAAATTAAAATGTAAAATGTTTCAGAAATGGTTTAATTTTTTTACATTAACAATTAAAAAATTTTAAATTAACAAATACAATTATCAAATAATATATAAATACAAATTGAGACACCGCTTCTCAAAAAAATTAAAAAACATAAATATTAAATTCTAAATAGCAATATTTTAATACAATTTTAATTATTCAAATTGTATTGAAACTATAAAAAATATAAAACATAAACAATAAAATATATACAATGTATAAAAACTTTAAACAATATGTATATATATTTTTTGTTTAAAAAGTATTTATAAAATATTTTACACAACTTACATCAACAAAACATTAAACTTTTTGAAAATGTCAGATTTATAATTTTTTTTTAATTATTGATATATTTCAATACATTTTTAATTAAAATTTATTTTCAACCAACATTCTTTAACTACTCTAACTTTAAATAAATATGTTTAAATTACTCCCCACCCTTATCCCCTATAAACCCAACATCCTGCTCCTAAAATCTTTACAAAAATTTAAAATTCTTTAAAATTTTAAACCACCCTTATCCCATATAAACCCAACATACCGCTCGTAAAAATAAATTAAAATTCAAAAAAACATACAAAAAAGATTTAAAAAATATAAAATAACTACTACTAAATTAATAAAAAAACAAACATTAAAAAAATATATAGTATATATTTTTTACAATATATTTTGAACAATATTTACAAATTTGCCCTTTCTATATTACATAAAAATTGATATTTTAAATAACGAACTTTTCTCAATATTTTCCACCATCGATATTCTTGACTTGATATTTATGCAATTCGATATTTTGACGTCGATATACTGTCTGCACTGCAATTGTGGGGGTATCATGGCATTGTAAGCTTTCATCAGTGGCCTATGGGCCATCTCTCCATGAACACGATTAAACTTATTCAGACTGCACACCGCTACGTGGGCCCTAACGTTTAGGGTCCCCATGTTAGTATGCCATTTCAGGGACCTTTCGACCCAGACCCCTAAGTATTTATATTCATTTACCAGTTCTAATTTTGTGGGACCTAGGTACCAATTACATTTTTGTACTCTTCTCCCAAAGCATAATACTTTGGTTCTATCCATGTTTACAATTAATTGTTTTGGCCTACAATATTCATTGAACGCATCCAACTTTCTTTGTAGACCAAACTCTGGGGGTCATTACGATAGCGGGCGGACTGGAGTCTACCTGCCATTGTGGTGTGGATCGGGAACGCCAGCCATGCATGCGGCAGACCTGCACTACAAATTAGGATGCAACCGCCACCATGGCTGTTGCATCTTGCCATTTAACATTGCGGTGGGTGCCGCTGACTGCAGCACTTGCCGCAATGCGCAACACGGTGCCTGCCACTTAGTGCTATGAAATGTAGGTACACCCACACCTCCCCTCAACACAAGGGGAGCCCGCAACAGGCCCCAGAAACAAATCCCCGCCAGCCTTTCTATGGCAGTTTTGCCACCATGGAAAGGCTGGCTGTAGCTAGCATCCTAATTTGGCGGATGGTGCCTGTAAGGCACCGCCACCATTTTAGCCTATCTGGATCGTCCGCCAGGCAATCTTAACGATTGCCTGTGGCGCTTACGTGGTTGACGGTCTTTGCGTCCGCCACTGTTGCATCCCACCGCCATCGTAATGTGGCGGGGGAAATCGCGGTCCGATGGCGGAAGGCCAACCACCGGACAGCTGGCGGTAGTGGGCCTTCCGCAATCATAATGACCCCCTCTGTCTGGTCTAAGATTACTCAGTCATCTGCATACAGAACGCAACATATTTGTTTTCCGTTCATTCTGGGACTCGCGCTTCTATTCACTTCTAATGCAGTAGGCAAATCTGCTAAGAATATGGCCAACACATAGCCATGACTTAAACCCTTATTAATAGCTATTTTTTGATTCAGAGTTCCCTCCATGTCCTTGATGACCTGTTCTCAGTTCTGCCTATGTAACTCCTGTATTATAGTTAATAGCCCCTTAGGGATAATTTTTTTCAGGATCTCCCAGAGGCACCTCCGGTCTACCAAATCAAAGGCTGATCGAAAATCTACTAAACAGAAATACAGCTTCCATCTTTGTTCGATTGACTTTCGAGCAATCTACCAAAGGGCCGAAAAGTGGTCAGTTGTGGATTGGCCCTCCTTAAAACCATCCTGATCCACATGCACAATTGACCTCTGCTCCACACAATCCTTAAGCATTCCCAATGTTATTTTCGAGAATACTTTCTCTCCCACATCCTGGAGGATAATCAGACTATAATATTTCGAGTCCCTAATGTCCCCTTTCTTATGTAATGGTCGAATTATGACTCCCCTCCAACTATCAGGGATTTGGCCTGTGTGTAATATAATCAAGAACATTAGGATAACACTTCAGCCCACCACTCCAAACATGGGGCCCATTAGGATAAGGGGCAGATTGCCACTGCCCGCCAAAAAACTCTGCCCGCTTCTAATTCCCCCCGCCACATTACTATGGCGGGGGGGACCCCGGCGGACGGGAAGACCGTCCGCCGGTTGGCAATCCGCCCGATTGCCTACCGGGCGGAAAAGCAGTTTATATGGTGGCGGTGTCTGGTAGACACCGCCATCCATATTTGTATGCAGGCGGGGACATGCCTTTCCGTGGCGGCAAAGCCACCACAGAAAGGCAGGTGGCTTTTTACAATGGGGGCCCGTAGCGAGCCCCCAGGGATTCTGGGTGGTGCACAATTCCATGCACAACATGACAGGCACCGCGCGGTGCCTGCAAGTTTGTGCATGGAAGTGCACTACATGCCTTCCTTGCATTGTGGCAGGCGGTGCTGAGTGCAATGCCCGCCACAATGTCAGGAATGCAGGATGCGCCGGCCACTGTGGCTGGCGCATCCTAATGGCACCCATGGTACCCCCGCCCTTATGGCGGGTGGTCCCTCTTCGCAATAGGATGGCAGGCGGTCTTTGTCCGCCTGCCATCCTAATGTGCCCCCATGTCTTTATTATAATTGAGTGATTGATAAAAGATTGTCTGTTCCAGCTGCACAAGTTAGATTTAGCTTTACTATAGTATGTTTCATGTTATCTACTGTAAAGTGTGCTTTTAAATCTTTATCCACCCCTAACCACGGTATTGTGTCTCTTTCTGGGCGTTCTATTGCTGCTTCTTCTACCACACATCCCTTAGCCCCTTGAATATTTTCCTGAGGCTGCCTGTATTAACCTCCAACATTTTTGGGAGTTTTTTGCTTCCAGCAGGTTCTCCCAACACTTCTCTTTGTAAGTTCTTTTTTATTCCTTACTAACGTTTTATACACTTTCCTCATTTTGATAAGATTACTATCATTGTCCATATCATATCTAACTCTAACTCTGAGGCCTCTCTCTCCTTTTCTTATCAACCTTTTTAATTTCCTGTATTCCTCACTAAACCATTTCATACTCCTTCCATGGATAGTTTGAATCTGCTTGGACTTGAATTTTTTTGTTTTTTTGTTTTACTCTTAGGCATTGCACCACTCGTCCAATTGTTTCTTTGTACCATTCCAGTTTCCGTACCCTGACTTGTTCCAGTTTTAAATTCTGCTGGAAGTTTGTTCATTTTGCCAAGCATTCATCAGGTAATCTTGTTGTTAAACGCCGAGGGTAATCTAGATGTAGAGGGATAACTGCATCTCGAGGGCTCTTTGTACTTCTGATTACTTCAAGTGTCAAAGGGTCATGGTCGCCCCCCCCCCCCTTTGAGTTACTCAAAAACCCTTTTATTTTTCCAAAGTTCCAAGCCAGAAGAATAATATCATCAATTAGACAGTGTTGTGTCCCAACCTTGAATATTTGCATAGCAGTCGGTCTTTATCATGCCATTCAACCTAAACAAGCCCTTTGTGCCCAGGTACTTTGCTAGTGCTGGTTCACATCGGGATGGTATATAATTAGAGAAATTAGCCTTCCTTATGTTATATGAGCGCCATATTTCTTAGAATCAGAGATCTATCCATTTTGGGTTCATTTTATGATTAGAATCTCCCATCAGTATAAGCATATCATTGTCATAATTTTCACACAGACTGTCCACATCTTCCTTAAAATTACTGATCACTATCCTATATTCCTCAGGGCTACCCCACTGCATGTAAACATTCATTACCATATAATCATATGTAATATCTGAGTAATGTAATGATAATGATGATACTTGTAAAGCGCACTGTTACCCCATCTCGGGGTGTCCTGGCGCTGAAGACCGCTGGGGAACCTGTCCTGGCTTTCCCTGTGAGCTGGTCCCTTCTGGGTATCTCCAAGGTGAAACCAGGCATCCCCGGCGTCTGTGGGGCGCCGTTGTAGAGATGAGGCAAGCTTAATGCCCAGAGTTGCCGAGTGTGATCCCTGGTTAGAGTAGGCACCGAGGCGAGAATTATCGAGTCCGTTTACCCAGGTCCACAACCCTGCTGCGTCGGGAATTGAACCCTGGTCCCGGGCCGTTCTCTGCTTCCGGGTCTGCCACCTCTAACCAGTGAGCCACACCACTCCACGACAGGCATACTCTACAAACCAGTAACCATTTGACTTTTACAATTATTGGTATCATCTTTGTTGATATTAGGGTCATAGCCCCCACTGGGTGCATGTGCCGTTTTTTCTTTGCTGGCCCATTCAACTGGGCAAACCCTTTAATTACGGGGGTTTCGTCACACGGCCATGTTTCTTGTAAACACATTGGGGGTCCTCCTAGCGGTGATAGTGACCGTCTGCCATAAGGGCGGGGGTCCCGTAGCCAGCATTAGGATGCGCCCGCCACAGTGGCGGGCGCATCCAACATTCCAACCATTGTGGCGGGCGGTGCACTCAGTACCGCCCGCCACAATGGCAGGAATGCATGCTGTGCACTTCCATACACAGCATGGCAGGCACCGCGCGGTGCCTGACATGCTGTGCATGGAACCCCCCATGTGCACCCCCCACACCCCTGGAGTCCATGGGGGCCCACACAGGGCCCCCAAAGCAGACTCTGCATGCCTTTCCGTGGCGGCATTGCCACCATGGAAAGGCATCTGAAGAAGCCCATACTAATATGGCTGGCGGTGATAGACACCGCCACCATATAAACCCTTTTCCGCCCGGTCGCAAGGCGACCGGGGCAGAAAAGCGGCAGACGGTCTTTCCGTCCGCCGCGGACCCCTCAGCCATGTTAATATGGTGGGGAGTCTATGCAGCAAGGATGGCGGGCGGATTTCCCCCGCCAGGCCGGCGGTGGCTACTGCCAGCCTGGCGGGGGCAATCCGCCCGCCATCCTAATGGGGCCCCATATTTCCAAACCTTTGGCTAGCTCTTTAAGGATTACTAATTTTGCAGCCCATTTATATTCCATGAGACAATTCCAAGGCTGTGGGATGACATTATCCTAATCAATTTCGCTTAAGCAATTCACCCCATCCTGAGATTGCGAAGGGGGGAATATTAAAGTATCTTCAAGACTCCAATTACCCCAGTGATTGCTAAGCTCTGGGTTACCTACGATAACTGCAATATTTGGTTTAACCTCACACTCTAGATCTATCAAACTTACTAGGCCTGCCTGGTATCTCATAAAAGCTCTTCCGTGCTGTCTACTCAAACCCTATTCTGATTCTGCAGGGCTCGAAAATTCCACTCGACCGCTCGCATAGTCGAGCTAAATTTAACAAGGTCGAGCTGTTATTAGGTCCTACTCGCCCTTTCTGGCGAGTTGGAAAACAAACCAGCTTTTGTCCTCTGTCTGTGAAAACAGAGCAAAGGTGACAAGATAACAAGATTTAAAGGCATTTTTATTGCTCACAAAGTTAATGAGCAATACAGATGCCTTTAAATCTTGTTATCTTGTCACATTTGCTCCGCTTTCAGAGACGGAGGTCAAGTAGGTTGCAGTTAGGTTGAGAAAATGAATGCTGGGGAGAAGCACACCTGTTTGATTATTTGAACGTTTTATAAGTCTTAAGTTTAACAGTTTATATGTGACTGATCTACGCATGCAACAGTGGTTGCTCGTTTGTCCTCACGAGCCAAAAACTGAACCAACCTACCTCGAGTGAAATCACACCCGACCACTGTGCACTGTTGCGAAACTATTTTAGTTTATTTTCCAATTCTTTTTCGATTTTTAAATTTCAAAATCGGTTTGAGTTTATAAGCAAATCTTTTCAATTCATTACATTAAAAACATCATTCTCAAATATTACAATTATTTACACATTGATACATTTGGCAGCACAATTTGTACAATAAACAAAACGTGACAAATTATCCATTTCATTATTCATTAGGATGCCCGATGCATTTCGAGCCTGATGAGGCTCTTCCTCCGGGGCCTGAAATCTAAACAGATTGAAACATATGTTTTAGAAAACAGATCGTTACATTTGGGACCAAGCATTTGCGTGTGTTTCGTGTGAGTGCTCAGGCTGAGAAAAAGCTCCACCTCATGATCATGTTGAGGACATTTTTTAAGGTACTAGTCCTGTAGGACTAGTACCATTTTTTGGATTTTTCGAGCCCTGTTCTATGATTAATCTTATCCCTTCATTCAATACCTCTTTCTCGGCTTTTACGATAGCTGCCTCTACCAGGTCTGAGTGCATTAGAACCTTTGTGATTTCATTTCCTTTGTTATTCTGATTGAACCCACTTGTCTATGGGCCTTGGTCCCAATTTCTCTTAGACTAGCACATTTTGTGAAGGTGAATATGAGCTAGGACCGATTAAGGGGTTAAAGCTTTCTTATCTTTTTCTTACACTTCTTTATTTTGGATGGTTCAAAATACAACCATCAGTGTTTTTTTCTACATTGTGGGTATTCTCTCTTTTCTGCCCTGCTGCTTGCTGACGGTTAGATTTGGTTTTCTTTCTATTTCCACTTGGTCCCTAATATTGTCATTTCATCCACAACTCATTTCTTGTGGCTTGTCCTTTCTACAATCTTTTTTTATTTTTCAGTAGGGCTCTTAATCAATCTTTCTTTTCCTCCACTAAAGCTTCCTTTTCCTTTTCTCCTGATGTCCCCTCTATCTCCCATATATTTTTTATTAAGAACAGAAAATCTCCTATTTTGATTATTCACTCGTTGTAAATCCCCTCCATCTTTTCCTTTCTGACATTTCTTTCCCTTACCCTTCACTTGTTCACATGCTTTCCTCCATACTTTTATCCGTGGAGTAGTTTGCCTATACCGTGAGGATTTCCCTAATTTCTTTATCAGCATTGGGTGTCTAGAGATATATATGCTCTGACACTCTTCAGGCTGCAGGGTTTCACCTACGCTTCCCAAATCCTTATTTTCAACAACTTACTATAGTTGGCATCTGCTTTGACTAAGCCTTTTTGGACGGTTCGCAGTGAATTATCTGTGGATAATGATTTATTGTTTCGTGGGTCAAGGTTGATTCCTCCATCTAGTCTTAGGAAAGATTTGATAGATTTGGTTCATGTTGCTCATTCTGGTTTATCCAAAAGTAAAGAGAGGCTTCGCATGTCATATTGGTGGCCGGGCATGGATAAAATGGTTGAAAGGGTGATTAGAGATTGTATACACTGTAATGTTAGCGACAAGTCTTATAGTACGCACACTCAACCTATGTTTTTAAGAAGAAGACCTAATGGTCCTTGGCAAGACATAGCTCTGGATTTAGTGAGTCCCATACAACATAGAGATTCTCAGGTTTTTATACTGGTGGTTATTGACATGTACTCAAGATGGCCAGAGGTATTTTTTTTGTCAGGAATTGATTCGAGTAAGATTATCCAATGTTTGAGTGAGTTATTTTGTAGAGAAGGTCTTCCTGCAACCATCTTATCAGATAATGGTGTTCAATTTGTTTCCAAGGAAATGGAACATTATTTATCTTCTACGGGTATTGCACATAAGACCTGTTCTCTTTACCACCCTGAGGCCAATGGTATGGTCGAGAGATTTAACAAAGTAATCAAGGACACTATTAGTTTAGCTAAAAACTTGTCATCTGATTGGAAAAAATGTGTTTTGGCAAAAATAGAAGAATACCGTTATACTCCTCATGCTACAACTGGAAAGGCTCCATTTTTGTTGTTTCGTGGGAGAATTCCTAACACACATGTTGAACCTTTTTGGGTTAATAAGTATGAAGTGTTGAAGGGTAAAGAATGTGTGTGCAACAAAGATGAAATTGTTAAAAATGAGATGGATAAAGCTGAACGTAGAAAAGCATATTTTGATGTTAAAAAAAATGTCAAAAAAACTGTTGTCTGTGTTGGCGATATGGTCATGGTCAGACGACCTGGCATTGTGGGTTGTTCTGAAACAAAGTTCATGAAGCCCATCAAAGTAATCAAAATTTTCAACAATGCAGTGCAAACTCAAGATCATCGCATTTGGAACTTAAATAGAGTTGTCATTGTTAGAAAGAAATTGCAAGAAGGACTGAATTTTGATTCCAAGGAAAAGGATTTTGAAAATAGTAAAGCAATTGTTTCTGGAAATATTAGGTCTTCTACATGTGTTTCCAGAAGGCCTAGTCATCTTACTGATTTTGTATAGTGTGTGTATCTTGATAATTTTGTGTATGTTGCATATCTTATTATTATTTTCTTTGTCTCTTTGTTTGTTTGAAGGGAAGAGGATGTGTAATATGTAACACTGCAGCTTTAATAGAATGGTAAGAACATCATTAGCTATGTCACCTTATGTTGACATGGCAATGTTCTAATTTCAGTCAGTTGATGTCTGCTGGCATTGTATGTGGATGGGATCTTTTATTCCTGGATTAAACTTCATTTTATGAACCATTCCTCATCTTGGATTTATTGGAAAATACTTCACATATGTAAAGTTAAGGGCAAGCAACAGTAGGTACCACACTGTAAAGCATTATTTAATCTTGATTGAGTTTCTCTTCAATCAGCAATAATAATGCTTTGTAGAGAAATACAATACCATTCATGTGGGAAACTGCAGAAGATAGTTAAATTATATATGTCAAAACATACGTGTTGTGTATTTTAGCTATATATTGGTATAATTCTGCTTAAAGTAGTTTATTGCCAGAATGTCATTATTGTGAACCGCTGACTGAGGCTAAGTGAAGTTTCGCCAGAGTCACTGGAATTACGCAGCGTCAGAGGGACAATTTATGCGGCAGGGTTGACTAAATTAAGCGGTAAGAGAAGGAAAATTATGCAGCTTTCAGTACATTCTGTGATAGTATTTATTATTTGCTCATTTTTACACTTGTTGACAGTGTTTGTGCATAGGGTGCATATTATTAGTGTTGGTTTATTATCTCCGAAATATAGTGATAAGCAACGGAAAGGTAACCAATGAACCTATGCAAAGGGCCTTCCACTGTGCAGCAACATACATATGCGGCTGCGTTTTAGTAACTTTTTGGACCAATTAAGCTAGAAACAATTTTTTTTGTTAAATACTGCAGACTATCTAATAGGTGATAGAGTATGTGGCAAATATCTAATTATATGAAACAGCACAAACCCATAATTCCAGTGACCCAGAGTAAATATATCTTTCCATTCCGCAAAAAAAAATCCCGCATACCATCACTCCGCATTTTTAAGTCCGCAAAAACCATTACTCCTCAAGCCATAATTCCGCAAATTTTCACAACGCATATGACTTCACTCCGCATGCAATTATAACGCAAATGCATGTGTGGTGAAGTCATATACTTTGTAAAAGTACATTTAAAAAAAAAAAAAATATATATATATATATATATATATATATATATATATACATATATATATATATTTTTAAATAAAATGAAGCATTATTTCTTTAAAATTACATTATATTTAGAACTATATTAATAATACACACACACATTATATATATATATATATATTCACTGAAAAAACCATAGGTTATAGACTATATATAGTTAGGGATTAGCATTTACAAAACCTTAATTAACTCGCACAAAACCATAGAAATTCGCATATATAGTTAGTTGCAATAACTCTATATTGCGCACCCGCAATCCACTGCTGATGATGTCACATATTACACCATTCATGACATGGTCAGTGACATCACTGATGACATCACTGAAGACAACATCCAGTGACTGTCTGTTTCTGTAAAGTTAAAATATGTCTTACATATTGAAGAATGAGTGGATGTATAAGTGTCTGGATGAAGGATTTAGTAGGTGCATGAGTGAGTGAGTGATTAAATGTGTCTCACTGAGTGCATGGGTTAGTGACTAAACTGTCTTAATTTGTGCATCATTATGTCTGTTGTTCTGTAAACTGCTGCATGTGTTGATCAGTAGCTATATGAGTAACTATATGGGTTATTGATTGATTGTCCAAGTATTTGTATGGAAGACTGAGTGTGTGTGTGGCTGGTTGGGAGATGTGTGACTCTGTGCAGATCAATGTGTTCTTGTATCATTGATTGTATAAGAGAGTAAGTATGTGTTAGTATATGTTTGAAAATGTAAGGTACTCTATGTTTAACTGTATTGATTAGAAAATGGAAGTGTGATTGATTCTTTACAGGACTGACTAGGTATGTGAGTAACTCCATGGATGAGTGGCAGAGTGTGAGTGTCTGTATAGGTGTATGAGTGCATATGATAGTGTTATAAAGATGAGTGATTGTATGTATGAATGATTGTATGGGTGAATGAGTGAATGTGTGTGTAGACATAGAAATCAGTGAGTGCGTATGTAGTAACTAGTATTGGTGTGTCAATGGTTTAAAAAATTATATTCTGTATTTCACACTTGATGTAACAGAGGTTATATTAAAGTGTGAGGAGATGCATTGTATTGTCACATGAATGATATCATCAGTGATGTGACCATTGATATCAAATGAGATGTCATCAGTGATGTCATTTGTTATGTCATCAGTGATGTCATCAGTGATGTCATTTGAGATGTCATCAGTGATGTCATCAGTGATGTCATTTGAGATGTCATGAGTGATGTCATCAGTGATGTCACTGACCATGTCATGAATGATGTAATATGTGACATCATCAGCAGTGGATTGCGGGTGCGCGATATATAGTTATTGCAACTAACTATATATGCAAATTTCTATGGTTTTGTGCGAGTAAATTAAGGTTTTGTAAATGCTAATCCCTAACTATATATAGTCTATAACCTATGGTTTTTTCAGTGAATTTCAATGGTTTTTTAATAGCAAATATGAAAAGCTGTAAAATGTCAAGTACGTGGTAGGTAAAAACATTTTCGTATTTATGCACGCTGATATGCTTTGAACGCTGCCCCCCCCCCCCTCCTCTTTTCTTTTAAAAATTGGAAGAAACAAAAAGTATTCCCTTCCATAAATAACCCAAGACTTTTATTTTGTTATGGCAAGGGAACGAAATAGAGAATAAACTATAGTTGGTCACCATAGGGTTTAAAGAAGGAATGGTTCTTCACCAGATTAGATATTTTCCCAGACCCTCATTCTCCAATGTGATGAACTAGGCTAAAGTTCTTCTGGTGCCTGCACCCTGTCACAGAATATCACCCTAAAACATGGAATCTCCCAAACAACAGATTGAGTTGAACCCCACAGTAAGCCTTATTTCTTCAGGGCCTCAGAATTTCTTTTGCTTTGCTCATGGAAATTGTGGGATATTGGAGAGATAAGGTGTCACCATTAAGAAAGGGTAGTATTTAAATTTGCATATCAATTATGTTAAACCTTTTAGACATATGATATGCTAGCTTGAACTTATGCTTTACATTTGAAGCCGAATTCAACAGCTTAAGTAAGTACGTTTTCGTAGTTGTAACTTTAAAGGGTGATCTAGCAAGTTGTAAAGATTTTCTAAAACAGTGAAGCGTATTTAGTTTTTTAATGTACATGTTTATGAAACGATTACACAAATGAAACATTTGTGAGTTTTAAATTTCCGGAGAAGTATAATTCACCAATAGCTTTCTCTGTAGATGTTTTTCCATTAACAATCCCAGTTCCATCACCCGCCCAGGATATCACTACTGTTAGTTGTCATTGTTGCTTCTGTTTTAATAAAAAATGTTTTAAGGTGTTTACTGTTTTTGTTGCGATGTATATATTTATAAGTTATTAAAGTGTTATAATCCTACTAATTTTTTATCGATTATTGCTCTTTGAGATATTCCCTGTCTACAAACAGAGAAGAATAGGAATATTCTGTCTCCCTTTGCAGATAGTGAAGGATAGGTAATGCGGACTTTTGTCCCCCGTTGTAATCCGTCATGCCTGTTTTTCTCCCCACTGATTGATTGATTGGCTGGACATTTATTGTTCAAGGAATAGTTCTTTCGAGGTATTCTCTGTTTGCAAATAACGTGGAATAGAAATATTCTGTCTAGTCTTTGCAAGTAGTGAAGGGTGGGTAATGCGGACCTTTGTCCCCCGTTGTAATCTGTGATGCCCATCTACTCCCCACTGATTGATAAACTAGTCCCACCCGGACCATTTATTAGAGATACATCATCTGGCTCAACCGGAGGGTACCCCTAATAAAGAAGACATATGTAAAATACGAAGTAATCACTGTATCCTGTTAAACAGAAACTTTAGCATGAAACACACTTGAAAAGGAAGGGAAAGAAATCGAACAAAATCAGTAGGCCACTGATGAGTTTTTGACTTCGCTAGAAATAAGAAACATGAAAGTGGTGAGAGAAGCCAAGCTTGACGTTACGGCAGCCACGAGGTAGCTAGGCTCCGCCACCCCCCCACTGCTCCAAGCATGTCTGTCCCACCGCCCGCCACGCCCAATAACGGTAACATGAAATAGATACAAATCAGCAGATACCTACCCCCATTCCGGAAACTCCCGAAGTGCAACAGGTTCGCGGCTACGCCCATCCGGAAGACGAGGCCTTCGGCACGTGTAGGGCGAGTCCTGCTGGCAGCCGTCGGCCGGGGAGGTCGTCGCGTAAGGTGGGCCAGGAGAGGAGCCGAGGCCGACGGGATCCCTTGTCCCATCCTCTTCTTTTTTTTAATAATGGCTGCGACAACGGGGGGGGATGTCTTGCACATACCACCGACCCGACCCCCCCTGGGCCAGGAGAGGAGCCGAGGCCGACGGGATCCCTCTTCTTTCTTCAATAATGTCTGCGACAACGGGGGGGGGATGTCTTGCACATGCCACCGACCCCCTCCCCCCCCCTGGGCCAGGAGAGAAGCCGAGGCCGACGGGATCCCTCTTCTTTCTTAAATAATGGCTGCGACAACGGGGGGGGGATGTCTTGCACATGCCACCGACCCCCCCCTCCTATCTCCTGGTCTGGCCCCGGCTTGGTATGAGCTCCTCGTTCGGTTCTGAAGCGGCGCCCTGCAGGCCACGGGGGGGGATGTCTTGCCTCTGCCTCCGACCCCCCTCCCCCTCTTATCGCCTGGTCCGGACATCACGGATATCAACGCCAGGTGTCGGCGTGGGGTGCGCTGGGAGGGAGAGGCGGCGCGAATGAGCCTCTCCCACCCCATCAGCTGCACCCCTAACGCTCCACTCACCCAACAAAAGGTCTCGGCAACTATTGCGAGGCAATGATGCTCCGCTCACCCAGCGGGGGTCTCGTCCACTGTTGCGGTGCAACGACGCTTCTAGTTTCCTGCGTCCAGAAACGTTCTCCTCAACTTTGAAGATTCTATAAGAGCCACGGGGGCCCCCGACCCCCGATGGGGAATGACTGCCATGATCACCCACGGAACGACCACGACGTAGCCGCGGGACGTTGGCTCGCTCATGCCGGCGCTGGCCTCAGTCTTGAAATGACCAAAATCCTGCAAGACTACCAACTTGATCAGTTCCGGTGGGACACCAGTATGACCCGGTAGGAGAGATTGTTGCCTCCCACCCCACTTTGACTGATGGTTCATGTCGCCAGCCCCCTCTGCTACCCTTCAACAAAAACTTTTGGACTGCCGAAAAAGGTCCCGGTCCAACCACGAGTTGGTGGAGACATTTTGACTATACTTGGACCTTCCTGACCTCACCCAAAATGGCGCCGGTACAAATGAAACTCTCAACTCCTTGTTGTGCCCGATTGCTCAGCCTTGATATCATGAGATATGTATGCAGTTTTTAGCACATGAATTGATATGGGATAAGACTGATTATATGTTCGGACAATGAATTGATCCGGGATGGGTATTGATTATACGTTCGAACAATGAATTGACATGGGACGGGTACTGATTACACGTTCGGACAATGAATTGATATTAAGTTCTAATGCATCATTGATTACTGTATTTATTGAAGGTTCGAATTGTCGACACTTTTGGTACTTGCTCACAATGAATTATCGATATGATTTTGTTGCACTTGTCGCACTTTTTACTATGAAATCAACGACCACTGACTCTGTTATGTTGTCCACAAATAAATACCCCCCCCCCATTTACAGTTCCAGCCTGCTCCGTGGCCGGCCCACGGGGTTGTAGGCCCGTATTTGTGCACCAACATTTTTATTAAAGGTTTTTGAAAAAGCAAACGTAGTTGTAACGCGTAGGTTTTTTCAGTGAATTTCAATGGTTTTTTAATAGCAAATATGAAAAGCTGTAAAATGTCAAGTACGTGATAGGTAAAAACATTTTCGTATTTATGCACGCTGATGTGCTTTGAACGCTGCCCCCCCCCCCCTCCTCTTTTCTTTTAGGAGTATTCTCTCTTTGCAGATAGTGAAGGGTAGGTAACGTAAGCCTTTGCCCCCATTGTAACCCGTCGTGCCTGCTTCCCTCTACATTTGATTGATTGTTATCCAAGCATTTACTGTTTTAGAATTGGGTGCTCTCATGCTGACGCCAGCTTCAATCTGAAACATCCAGAAACACTGTAGACTACCAATTCAATCAGTTCCGGTGGAGCCCCAACGTGACCCGGTAGAGAAGAACTTGCCCTCCCCTCTTTGACTGATTGTTCTTGTTGCCTGTCCCTTCTGTTGTCATTTAACAGAACTTTTTGGACTGCTGAAAGGGGTTGTATTGCGACCGCTGGTTGGTGGAGACATTTTGACTATATTCTGGACCTGCGTTGTCGCGTAATGCGTCATATGACGAGCCGCGTTAGCGCACCCGGAAGTGCTCCGGTGTGCAAGGTGCACCTTCCGGGAAACGATCCAGAGCGCGCGCGCAGCGCGTAACGTAAGCATAACAGGTCATGTGACTTGTTAATAAAACTTTTCATTGGTTCATTTTACTTTTGGTTTCCTAATGATGGAAGGCTTGATCATATGACCTAAAAACAACACTTTTCATTGGATTAAAACATTTTTTTTTCCCAAACGATGAAAGACCCACCTTTTTTTTTCTCACTCGGCAATCAAAAAAGGTTCCGTTAGATGACAACAGAGGGGACAGGCAACAAGAACCATCACTCAAAAAAGGGGAGGGCAAGTTCTTCCCTACCGGGTCACGTTGGGGCTCCATCGGAACTCATCGAATTGATAGTCTACAGTGTTTCTGGAAGTTTCAGACTAAAGCTGAAGTCAGCATGAGAGCACCACCATCTCGTAGCTCCGTCGTGGCCATTCCGCAAGCAATCATGGCAGCCGCTCCCCACCGCAAGCCTGCGGGAGTCGGGGGCCCCCAAGACTTTTGTAGAATCTTCAAGGCTGAGGGGACGCTTTCGAGAATGGAGCCCAAGCCCTAGCAGACAAGCGTCCGAGTTCCAAGGTGTCCCAGGGCCATTTTAGTGGACCAGGCCCAAATCCGAAGAGCCGGCCGCCATTTTAAGAGTCCTGTTGCAGCGGCCTATCGCTGCACCGCAAAAGTGGGAGCAACTCAACTACATGGTGAGCGAGACGCTGTAGCCGGAAGAGCGGGCGGTAAACAGCTGAATGGCGGAAAAGGCACAGTGTAGCAAAAGCGGGCGGAATGGCAACTGAAACGGTAAAGGGGCGCCCCACTACAGCAGACGAGCCTCCACCTGGGGAGGCCCGTTCACGCCGCCTGCCTCCCCCCCTCCCCCCCCCCCCCGGGCGCCCCACGCCGTTTTTCAGAGCAGCATTGTAGGATACCAAAACCTGTGCGGCAACTTACTGGACATCACCTGGGTGCCGTCCAGATCTCAGCGCGTTCTGCTGCCTTGGGACTATTCGCACAGCAGACCGCTACTGACAAGGCACAGTGCAGCAAAAGCGGGCAAGTACCATGAGTGACGTTAATTCGATCTTTCAATAGTACAGTAATCAATGACACATCAGAACTTAATATCAATAGGGATGTCAAAATGTTCAATCAATTCTCGTCCCTGCTCGCCATGTGCTACAAAACTGCATACGTATCTCGTGATATCAAGGTTGGGCAACCATTACACAACAAGGAGTTACGAGTCCCACTTATACCGGCGCCATTTTGGGCGCGGCCGGGCAGGTCCAGGATATAGTCAAACATAACAAATGAGGCTGACGTCTCTGAAGCAGTTGACGCACAGCAGGACATAGCAAATAAACATGAAGTCTCTGAAGCTGTTAACTCACTGCAGGACAAAACAAGTGAACCTGAAACCTCTGGAATAATTGTCGCTCAGAAGAACAACACACAAAACTCTGTAGTGTCTGAGGAAAGTAAAACAGAAGGGCACTGTAGTTTCAGACACACTTAACACTAATGACTTAACAAAGATATCGTCTGTCAATGAAGCAGCTGTCATGTTCACAGAATTGACAAAGAAGTGTACAGACACCAATGCTATTAAGAAACACAAGGAAATCCCTAACGCATCAGCATTCTCGGAAGAGGTTGACACAGATGACATCTTAAGGAACAAAGAAAGACAAATTAAGGATGAGGAAGTTATCACTTTAGTTTTTTCATCAGCTAGCGACAGCAACAAACACATTGTAATGGAGATTAGAGAGGCTACGAATGGGTGAATAAATTATCAAAAGAAATGGCGACTCCCCCCTTTAGCAGATTAGCTAAATCTTTGCGTAATTTGGGCATAAAAGTTATATTATTGTTGTTGTTGCTGTTGTTGTTGTTATGGTTATAGTTCTGGTTAATTTCCATTTAGAGTGTCCTACACAGCACCACTCTAGGTAAACACTACTTTATGTAAACCTGGGACACAGCACTCATTGAAATGTTTGTGATCTTTCCTGTTAAGTTGCATCATAAGTTATTTTAACCATTCCATATAAAGTCATGCATAAAAATGAATACACAGACACAAATAACATGTGTATCCAAAAACAAAATACAGATTTCGGCCTTATTTATTGCCTCTAGTTTTCAAAGGCAAATTTCTTTGGAAAACATGCACATTAAGGGTTGCCTTTCCTTAAACCTTTGTTTTTTAAAAAAAAATTGGAAGAAAAAAAAAGTCTTCCCTTCCATAAATAACCCAAGACTTTTATTTTGTTATGGCAAGGGAACAAAATAGAGAATAAACTATAGTTGGTCACCATGGGGTTTAAAGAAGGGATGGTTCTTCACCTGGGTGCCGTCCATAACTCAGCACGTGTGCTGCCTTGGAACTATTCGCACAACAGACCGCTACTGACCATTTTTGCTTCTGTTTTAATAAAAAAATGTTAAGGTGTTTACTGTTTTTGTTGCGATGTATATATTTATAAGTTATTAAAGTGTTATAAACCTACTACTTTGTTGGAGTTCTACATATTTTTAATGTGACACATAATTGTGAAGACTTTGATGTACAAAAAGGCATCCCTGGAATCTTCCGCTTCAGGCTCGGTCCCACACACCCTCACAGTGAGAATCCCCTCCCCAATCACAATACAGGATGGGTATCAGATAGTAGGAACGCGTGTGGTGTGACGGATCTCATCGGGTGGGGGTCTTGATCTACTGTAACTCCTTTGAAGAGGGGTAATTCTTTACAGTTGGGGCCATAAACTACATCCGCAGGGCTAGGTGATAGCCTGGGACCGGCCTGGACAATCGGACACAAAGGAAGAGGAGTGTCAGAGGGTGCGGTAGTGAATAGGGTGAAAGGGTGGTGTCGGGCGGGCACAGGGTGTGATTCTCAGGGAAGAGCAGCGCAGATGGGGGGAGGTTTATGGCCCATGCATAAGACAGAGAGCGCGGGTGACCAGTGCGTGGGGGAGATGCTTGCGAGTGTGGGGAGCCATGCTAAGGATCGGCGGCGTGCAGAGAGTTGGTCTGGTCAAGGCATCTAAAATGGCTGCCGTGCACGACAAAAGTGTGGCATTGGAAAAAAAGCAAGATGGCGCAGACAATGTTTCTCAATACGAATTAATTTATAACAATTATTTTTAACAATATATTTACTCGCAGTGTCAAAATGGCGGTCAACACTTCCTGATTTCCTTCGAATCGAACGTTAACAGACGTCACGATCGGCGTCGTGCAGAGAGTGGGTCTGGTCAAGGCATCTAAAATGACTGCCGTGCACGACAAAAGTGTGGCATTGGAAAAAAAGCAAGATGGCGCAGACAAGGTTTATCAATACGGATTAATTTATAACAATTATTTTTAACAATATATTTACTCGCAGTGTCAAAATGGCGGTCAACACTTCCTGATTTCCTTCGAATCAAACGTTAACAGACGTCACGCAGCAAAAAAAAAAAAAACGCTCACGCGCAGCCGCTGGAAGACAAGTATCAACATATATGAGCATCCTCAGCCACCCTCAGAAAATAAGGGGGTCAGGATACGTCTCCCGTACCCCCTTATACCCATTTCCCACATTGTTTTCCTCCATCTTGTAATTTAATTAAAACGAAACACAATTTTTTTTTTGTTTTTTTTGGCCCCGCGGGGCACTTTAATATCCCCCTCATCAATCCTAGGGGGTCAGAAGGGGCCTACCTTGCCCCCTTTCCTTCATTTCCCCCTTCGTTTTGGCCTCCTCTAGTCTCTCGATCCTACCGAGAGACAAGATGGCGGCCGCTACGGACTGTTTAGAATGTTGACAGACACCGGAGAGCCAATCAGCTTCGCTTCGCAAAGCTCCGTTACGCGAAAAGTACGCGAACTGGAGCGCTATCCGGGACGCTGTCACAGATATATCTGTTTTTTTAAACGTTAAAATCCACTGGAGCACATATATTGAGACCCAGCAAAGGCACATCGGGCTAACAGTCCCTACAATTTTGCCAAGTTTCGTGTAAATCCATTCAGCCGTTCGAGCTAAAAGTGAGGCCAAATGCCCTATGGAAAAATGAATGGGAAAAATGCGTTTTGGGACCCCCCTTTTTTCTCGGCCCCCCCTTGACGAAACCCCCCCCCAAATTTTCAGGGGCTGCCCAGAAACAAAATGTGCCATTTTCCTGAAAATTTCTCAAAATCCACTGGAGCACATATATTGAGACCCAGCAAAGGCACATCGGGCTAACAGTCCCTACAATTTTGCCAAGTTTCGTGTAAGTTTCGTGTAAATCCATTCAGCCGTTCGAGCTAAAAGTGAGGCCAAATGCCCTATGGAAAAATGAATGGGAAAAACGCGTTTTGGGACCCCCCTTTTTTCTCGGCCCCCCCTTGACGAAACCCCCCCCAAATTTTCAGGGGCTGCCCAGAAACAAAATGTGCCATTTTCCTGAAAATTTCAGCCGATTCCGTCCACAAACGCCAAAGTTATTAGACATAGAATTTTCAAAAGTTCCATAGAGAAAAAATCCTAACTATATATACCTACTGGCGACCGCCAGTAGGTAATATTATATATATATATATATATATATACACACCCTAAAAACTAATTCCACCCTAGTCCCTTTAAATACCCCAGCACCCTTAAACACTAACCCATCCTGACCCTAAAAATACCCCTGTACCCCAAAACAACCCCTGAACCCTAAAAATACCCCTGTACCCCAAAACCCAAAGATACCCCATAACCCTAAAAATACCCCTGTACCCCAAAACCCAAAACAACCCCATAACGCTAAAAATACCCCTGTACCCCAAAACCCCAAACAACCCCTGAACCCTAAAAATACCCCTGTACCCCAAAACCCAAAACAACCCCTGAACCCTAAAAATACCCCTGTACCCCAAAACGCAAAACAACCCCTGAACCCTAAAAATACCCCTGTACCCCAAAACCCAAACCTACCCCTGAACCCTAAAAATACCCCTGTACCCCAAAACCCAAAACAACCCCTAAACCCTAAAAATACCCCTGTACCCCAAAACCCCCAAAAACCCCTGAACCCTCAAAATACCCCTGTACCCCAAAACGCAAACCTACCCCTGAACCCTAAAAATACCCCTGTACCCCTTAACCCTTAAATACCCCTGCACCCCATAACCCAAACCCACCCTTAAAATACTGCTGAACCCCAAAAAAAACCATATACTTACTTTACAACTTACCTTAAAACATATACTTTTACCAATCATGCTTTTACAATGATTTTCGTCGTAAAAGCATGCGAGATAAAAGCATATAATATATAAAGGCATGCGTTATAAAAAAATGCGGAGTAAAGGTACCTGCGTTATAATGGTATGAGTGAAAGTATGCGGAGTAAAAAATGCGGAGTGACGGTATTTTACCACCCAGAGTATATCCTACTTATGGCACTGCAGGACAAACAAAAAAAAAAAAGCAAAAAACACGAGAGGTACTCAAAGTCTGGGAAAGAGAAATCTACTGGAACCTAATTGTGTCTCATATAGGTGTTCAGACCACGCCGTTGATCTTAAACAAATGACAATATTATGTCAAAGAGGTGAGACAGAGAAGATACAGAGTCTAGGAGGCTAGAAAAAGTACCCATCAGCCCACTCAAAAGTGGAGTCTCGTCATCTGGGTTGTTGGAAAAAAGGTGTCCTCTAGGCTCCTCCTCAGGGAGAGTCTGAGGTTGCCTAATAATGGACCCTGGGATCAAGCATCCAACCAACAGAAGACAGTGTGTGAGCGGAAGGGGCCAATGTTGCAGTGCTCAGAAAAAAAGAAGAGAAAAGGAAAATGATCCTCGTGATTAAAAATACCTACTTTGATGACATAAAAAACTTTATTGGGTCTGACCATCAAAGTGGTATCATTAAAAGCAGTATGCTGATAGCATGCAAGGAATTGCTATCTATCATGTGTGTTAGTTGGTCGACATGTTTCAGCCTATAACGGCTTTCTTCAGGACCTATTATATGCTACTGCAACACTTACTTATCGTGATATGGAACGTGATTTATGACCATACTCCAATAGATTCAAAGGAAGATGGTGTATCTTCTCCCTAATTGTAGGGAGAACAAACCTCACCTCACCTGGCAACAGCTCAGGTTGGAAGGAGGCCACGCACTCTCCGTCGTTGCCTCGGGTTGAAAACTGAGCCGAGGGGGAGGTGACTGCAGGACAAATACCAGCTCTATGCATACTGCCAGTCTTATTTCGGTAGGTTGGACCGCCCGCACAAATCCAGCACCACGGAGTCCGTGATTAGTGGGCGGGCCTCCGTGCCAGGCAACTACAAGGCACTTTCAACATTTAACCACCATATTACTGGCATTTCTTCTCAAGAGGATTTACCTCTATTTCAAAGGAGTAAGCCTCACAAAGCAAGTATTCAGCCTCGGGTAACAAATGCTTATATGTGGAATCACGATTGACTCAGATTGCTTCCTGTAGTTTGCTAAGTTTCCTTTATGTGAATCTTCACATTACGTCAGGATATCATTGTTCCTTTTAAGTTTTTGGAGAAAAACATGACATTGTGAACATCCCTCCAGTACATTTATTTAAGAAGCTTATATCCACGTCTAGCACTATATACACCACTCACGGGGAAATATTGGCTGTGTGCCGAGCAAAAACAACATTCTGAGTTGAGAACTTTGCTCAGGTAACAAAGACTTTGCCCACCAATGATAGTGCGTACCATCCAGAGGGGAGACTCTCTGCAGGAGGGCATGTTGTAAATGTCATGTGGCACACTGTGTGATTGGCTGATGAGAGAATTTGTAAACCGCACCATTACCCTGGGCCCTGAGCGTGATGGAGGGGGAGAGGGCATAGAAATGGAGAGAGCGTGGAGGCAATAACTAGAGACAGACAAGGGAATGAAGAGAAGAATAAGGAGGAAAAAAAGAAACAATCGCAGAAATGCCAGAGTGAGCCAGGAATGACAGGGAGGAAGAGGCAGAGTAAAATATGAGCCGCACAGACCGCCAGCGCCTGGCTTTATACAGACGTGCTTACAAAGCACTCTAAAAAGGACGGGGTAGGGAAATTGGCTTTGGGGCAGGGAGAGAGGGCTGTGAGAGGAGAAGCAAAGCATCCTGGTGGTCATCTTTAGAATAAACAAGCAGAACCTGTGTGCACATCATTTGCTTTTGATACAGAGCGGCGGGAAAGATTCTTTACAAAGAAGGCTTGAGAACGAGAGGCCTCCACAGTGAAGCTCGAGGGAGGCCTTACAATGCCAGTGTGTACATTGAATACATTATAACCACGCAAGTCATTACAACGATAGTCCTTACAAAGAAAGAACAATCTCGGTAGAAATGCACATTTGAGGAGATGCTGCATTGTGCTTGGTGTGTGAGAGCTCGGAGCTCGTAGGTCCCATAAAGTGCTCAATAAACGGCAGGCTGCAGGCGGCGCTTAAAACTTTCCACATGCGGCAAATGCTGCTCTCCTTAAAAGCAATTAACTGTCCTTTACTCAACGACAACAGAAGAAAGAGCAATCCTCAAGGGGGTAATTATGGTGAAGGATCGGAGTCAGCAGAGGTAGGAACAGAACAAGGGAGAGGCACAAGGAGAGGCCTGACAGCGAGAACAGCACTCAGGAAGATTCTCCTGGACGGTTCCACAGTGACCTGTCCTTAACCACATCCGCGCTGGTTGAATTCTCCTTCTATGCTGAGATTTTAAAAAACCCATGCTCCATGACGAGCTGGGCTCGTCATCAGTGTGCGAGGAGGCTACACCATGACGAGCCCAGCTCGTCATGAGCCTGGAAGTGGTTAAACCATACAAATGTTCCACAGCAGAAATACCGCGCGGCAGTGAAAGTGGCAGCAGGGGGAGGAGGCATGGACGATTTCCTTTCGGGAGCGTGCAACCATATGGCGCCACCATATGGGGCTGCATTCTCCCGAAAGGAAATCACCAAGATGTGCACGCGTTGCATTGCAAAAAATGCAACATGTGCACTTCTTTGCTGGAAAAGCTCTGCCGATGGCATTAGGTCCCCTCCTATGCAACGCATGCGTGTTGCGTAGGACGAGACCTAAAAAGGAGCATAGTTCCTGAAAATTGGACAGGGACTGCAACACTATGGTCTGCAACACTATGTAAAAAAACACAACTGATCGATCCATCGGACCGACCGCCCAATTGGGAGGAGGGGAGGGGGGGCTGGCTATTATGTACAGAGAGCACTGGGTTTTTAAGTTGGATGTTCCCACCATTTGGGATGGCTGTGAGGCCTTGGATTTTAATCTCCAACTCTCCTCCCATTTCACATTGGGCGGCTCCTTAATATACCGCCCTCCGGTCTCAGTGGGCGTATTTCTGGATGCTTGTGGTGATGCCATCGCGGACAGAGTCTTAAGGTTCTACAACTATCTCCTCTTAGGGGATCTCAATTTACATCTCGACTCTGGGGAGTCGACCGATTCCGCTGTCTTTATGGATAATCTCCAGTTGGCAATGCTCTCCCAATGGATGACGGATCCGACCCATAAGGGGGGTCATATATCGGATCCTATCTGTTCCAACTTCCCATTGTAAGTCAGCAAGCCACGCCCAATCACTTGGTCTGATCACTTCCCGATATTTTTTTCATGGCGAGCCCCGCGCCAGCGCATATTAGCTCAGGGCCATCGCACCCCCACAGCCAGGAAGTTGGATGCGGCTCTCCTAGGCGATCACCTGGCGGCCTCACGCCCTACCCTCCTGGGCGCTCTTCAGGACAACGTTACTACATTCTCAAGCTGGATTAGCGACGCAGTCACAATCCTTTCGCCACCGGGCTCCGGTAAACTGGGGAGAGAGACCCCCTCCAAGCCTTGGTTTACCTCGGAGCTGAAGGCTCTCAAGCATGACTGCAAGATTTTGGAGAGAGCTTAGTGGGCTAGCAGCTACAGTCCTATCGCCAAACAGGCGCTCAGAGCCAAACAGAAAATGTACTACCTAGCCATTGCTACCGCAAAAAGCAACCATTTTGCCACTCGCATCGATCGGCCGCATAACAATGCTAAAGAATCTTTGCAATTGTGCAGAGTTTCGCTACGCCCCGTGCCCAGGAGGTGGTGGCTCTCCCCTCGGATAATTGGTGTAACACCTTATCCAATCATTTTAGGGTAAAAATTAGTGAGATCCAAGACTCTTTCCCGAAAAATTCTAATCCCACCCTGACTACTCGACTGTATGCTCCGGAGAGGGATCCGGGTTATTCCTTCTTGGCGTTTTGTCCTATAGACCTCTTGGTCTCTCGCAGAATCCTTGGAGCACTGAAGACCCCTGTGCGGCCAGGTTGTTGGCCGAACTGGCCGACACGATCAACCCGGAAGTAAATATCCTGATAAACCAGTCGCTTCGGGAGGCATGTGTCTCGCTTTCTTGGAAGCAGGCACTTTTACTCCCTTTGCTCAAGAAGCCTACTCTTGATCCGGCAATTCCGGCCAATTATCGACCCATTTCCCTCCTGCCTAGGTTGGCCAAGGTTTGCGAAAAGGCAGTCACCTCGCAGCTTACTAACTTTGTGGAGAAGGCGAGTCTGCTCCACCCGGCGCAATCGGGGTTCCGTGCCTCCTATAGCACGGATTCAGCACTGTTGGAAGTGGCGGAAGCTATCCGTGAATGCTTGGATGCCGGCGGGAGAGCAGCTCTGGTGATGCTGGATCTCTCGGCGGCATTCGACACGGTCCCCCACTCCCTCCTTCTCGAGCGGCTCACTGCCATCGGCATTGCTGGCACTGATTGGAGTTGGCTCAGATCCTTTCTGGATGACAGGTCACAACAGATCTGGCTATCCCCGTGCGCCTCGGAGTCCACCCCTCTTTCCACCGGCATCCCGCAGGGTTCCTCCCTTAGCCCCCTTTTGTTCAACATATACGTGAGTCCCCTGGTTTACCTGGCGGAGTCATTGGGGGCTAAGGTGATGGCTTACGCGGATGACACGCAGTTACTGTTTACCTGGAAAAGGGGTGAGGACTCGGTCAGCACTCTGCAGCGGTGTCTCTCTTCAGTGTTTCGTTGGCTGTCTAATTCACAGCTTAAGTGCAATGAAGAGAAATCCGAAGTGCTCTTGTTCGGCCGGTTCCCTGCGGACTTTAGAGTCACCCTCTGGCCATCTGACTTTCCGCCCCCCCAGTCTGACAAGAGTCTAGCAAAAAATCTAGGGGTCTGGTTTGAGGAGAGCCTTAATTTTGCGACTCACGTTAAGAAACTCACAGGGACTTGCTTTGGCATCTTAAAAACGCAACGAAAATTTCTCCCTCTTCTGCCAGCTGGTGCCAAAGAAACGGTTGTCCAGACACTTATCCTCTCCTGGCTCAACTATTCTAATGCTCTCCTGGGGGGATGTCCGGGGTATTTTACCAGGAAGCTGCAGGTAGTCCAAAATGCGGCAGCGAGACTTCTGCTGGGACTTTCGCCCAGGCAGAGTGTGCGGGCCCATCTCCGCCTCCTACACTGGCTCCCAGTTGAGTCTCGTTTTAAATTTAAAATATTGTCCATTGCCCAATGGGCTCTGTATGGGCTGGGCCCATTCTATCTTCAGAAGCGCTTTGCCTTCTACACGCCCTCCAGACAATTGCGGTCTTCTGACCAATTACTTATACAGACCCCCCGGTTCAAACGCCACCGGCTGGGGGGCTGTTCCTTCACTCGCAAAGCTGTCTTAGCCTGGAATGAGCTCCCTCTTGCCCTTAGGTCTCAGACCCGGCAGTTTTTAAGAAGAAATTGGAAACGCTGTTGTTCTGATGCCTTTTTCTCCTCCTGACGTTCTGATTCTTCAGCCCGTTCTGTGGTAGGCTTTTTTGGTAGCAGCGCCGGGATACTTTGAGTAGCTGTGCGCTCTATAAAACTAGTATAACATAACATAACAACCAAAATGAATTAACCGCTCCTTTAAAATGTTCAACAATTTTTCATGTTTGTGGAGTAGACTATTTGGGAAAAATTACATTTATTCTATATTGTTAATCATCTAACACGATTGGGCGGAGCTTGCCTGGCCTTAATATGGCCGACATGGGAAATCACTTCCGACGACATCGCCGCAATCCATAAATTATCTGCGTTACCCACGAACGAAACTTTTAGCAAGGGGTGTAATCGGTAGCGCTTGCCATGGTCAGCGTGACAGTACACGCTGTTCACAGATCGATGCACACATGAAGCCTGTTATATACTTTAGCCTGCTGCGTAGGTCAGGCCTACGCGGAGTCAACCGCGACCTGTGCTAACTGAGGTGCCCTTAGCCTGTGACGTGGAGAAGATGTGGTGAAGCACGCCACTGTCCGCTGGTGGGGTGCCTCTCCCCGCATTGCCAATCCTGAGGGTCGCACCATTGTGTAGCGAGGAGAATGTGAATGCTGCGGAGCTGGAGTAATGTAATGTAATGATGATACTTGTAAAGCGCACTGTTACCCCATCTCGGGGTGTCCTGGCGCTGAAGACCGCTGGGGAACCCGTCCTGGCTTTCCCTGTGAGATGGTCCCTTCTGGGTATCTCCAAGGTGAAACCAGGCATCCCCGGCGTCTGTGGGGTGCCGTTGTAGAGATGAGGCAAGCTTAATGTCCAGAGTTGCCGAGTGTGATCCCTGGTTCGAGTAGGCACCGAGGCGAGAATTATCGAGTCCCTTGACCCTGGTCCACAACCCTGCCGCGTCGGGAATTGAACCCTGGTCCCAGGCCGTTCTCTGCTTCCGGGTCTGCCGCCTCTAACCATTGAGCCACACCACTCCACTAGTGTGGCTAGTGTGGCTAGGCTTCGCGCCCAGACGCCGAATCGCTGTGAGTGGGGGAGAGGCTCCCGGCTGGGCTGCAACAGGACCTCGTCGGCACTGGGAGCTGCACTGAAGGCGCATTACTGGACTGTACATCCGATGCGCTTGGCCCTCTGGAGGACCCCTTGGAGGAGAGAGCCCCAGGGCCTGCTCCAGTTACCAATCGCTAGGACCAACACGGTGGTGTCTGTTTCTCTTTTCTTGCTCCGTCTACTTGGAACTCTTTTCCCCTCTCAATCAGGCTTACACCTGACTATCCTACTTTCCGTAAATTCTTGAAAACGTACCTGTTCCGTCTTGCTCATGACTAGTTGCTTCTACTCTCCTGTGTCCTTTTCCCACTGGTTCTCTGAGCGCCAAGAAACCAATTGGTGTATGTGCGCGGTACCAAATACCTTTAACATAACATAACATAACACAGTACTCACCGTGTGCCACGGCCTTGCATTAGATTACGCAAACACAACAGGTGATGGACCGAATGTGGATCAATGTCACACACTCAACCCAGTCCAAAGATCTGGGCCCAAATCCATCGTTATTTTGCACTCCACACCACCCTGGGTTAGACAATGGCGATATGCAAATCAGCTCTGACCCTGTGCCCCATGGGAACAGTCCAGTCCGAACTACAAAAGCCATGTCCTTCCCAGAACGGAATCAAGCATCCGAGGACCGGACCGGTTTGGAGGTAACACCTCTCATCAGCCCGGCTACCTTGACTCCAGTGGTGTGGAGTGCCTGGGACCCACGTCTGGGCATCCCCAGCGCACTTAGGGCGGAATATGCAAACACAACAGGTGATGGACCGAATGTGGATCAATGTCACACACTCAACCCAGTCCAAAGATCTGGGCCCAAATCCATCGTTATTTTGCACTCCACACCACCCTGGGTTAGACAATGGCGATATGCAAATCAGCTCTGACCCTGTGCCCCATGGGAACAGTCCAGTCCGAACTACAAAAGCCATGTCCTTCCCAGAACGGAATCAAGCATCCGAGGACCGGACCGGTTTCGAGGTAACACCTCTCATCAGCCCGGCTACCTTGACTCCAGTAGTTAGATTACAGTCTGGACAGGTCACACTAAAGCACTGACCCCGTCACACTAAAGCACTGACCCCGGGGTCAACGCGTGAGCCCTCTGCTGCGAGTGGGTTGCTGTTGGAGCCTACAATTCTGATGAGGGGCATTGTCTTAAACGAAGCCAGCGCGGCAGGTGTGCTGTACACGAGCCGAGCGGCGTGTGGAGACGACTGTTTCCCCTGAGGGTGGGTCAGGCTGGGCAATAGTGAAGCGACCATAATACCACTTCGGTGGCTGGGCGGGCTGAAGATTTTACTGCCACACTCAATATCACACTGAAAGAGCCACTTGCTGCAGCTGTGCAGTCGCTGAAGGTGCTGGGCTAATTAATACAACTGGGGCTACCTGGAATGCGGATAACGTGCTGGGAGCATTGCAGAGGCTGCTTTTCCTGTAGGCTCTGCAACACAACAGAACAAAGGGAAGCCCGATAAGACTCAGGCTAAGTTACAATTTGGTCAACGAAAGTCTACCAGGCAACAAGAGGATGGTGCAGATACCGACCTCAGTAATCAGGGTGCAGGGGATTGGAGGCTGATGGTGACCTGAAACAGATATTAGCAGCTCTGCAGCAGAGCCTATCCACAATAGACGGTAAAATAAACTCTCTCTCATAACGCATGGACCGTATGTCGGATCGGTTGGACAAACATGCTGAGAGACTCAATATGGTAGAGAGGAGTGTGTTGGAAATTGAGGATAAGAATGTAGAGGCAGTCGAGAGGAGCCAAGATGGCCGACAGGACGGTCGTGTAGGCTCCCAGCTCCGCGAGCCTCTTATTCCTGCACCGGTATCCTGTCACTCATCCTGAGATATTGCCGCGGCGCCACGATCGCATGAACGGGCTGATCGCAACCGCGTTCCTCCGAGGGCTCTATCGGCCGTGTGGACGAAGATACGGTCGCGCGAGCCATTCGCCATTGCACCCCCCTGGACCCTGCTCTGCTGGCCGCCGCGGGATGCCGATGCACCGGGAAGACTAATACTGGGGACGCCGCAGCTCGCACCAGAATTGCCGCCGGTGGAGTGGGACGGTGAGGTCACCCTTTTTACCCTGGGGCTCTCCGGACCTGGATGCGGTGGGCGCTGGCGGGACGGGACCTCTACCCCCTTCGTTTCTTGGAGTGGTGCGACTGGAGGGCTGACTCGGCTCTGGCTGGCGGAGCCGCCTGTGCCGGGAGCTGCCTTCAGACCAGCGGCGAGGGGTCGCTTACAGTTTGCCATTCTGCTCTATGAGCCGCTCCCCTGCCGGCGCCCCCGCCTGCTGCATCCCGACTTTTGATCGCCTCTCTCCCCCCTTTGTCACTGGATTGCCGCAGTAAAGATGGCGGTCTCTAAGGAAGGGGAGATGACTGCTTCTTTGTCCCCTGGACGTACTGTCCTGCCTGCACTAACCCACTCCTGTAAACCGGGGATATCGACCCAAATGCCGTATTGTGTGGCCCTGCAGCGGGCCCCGACTTGTGTGGATATCCTGGCGGCTATTGTGGATCTTAGTTCTGCATGTCGGCAAATTACTAGTGATTTGTGCCGCAAGTTCGATGAGGCGATTCATGCGCCGGGACGCCAGCTGCCTACAACTATCCTTGACCCGGATACTGTGTTTCAGCAGGCGCCTGACATGAAGCTGACGATTTCTGGCAACAGTGTTGTTGACTTGCCCGCCGACGTGGAGGTGGTTACATTGTCTTTCTCCACTCCGCACTCCGATGCTCAGCCTCCGCCATTATTGCATCTACATGGTCTGCTGGCACCCCGGCTGCTGGACTTCCTTGCTGTTCTTGCTGCTGGAGCTTCATCCTTTCCCCAGCCGGTGGTACTTTCTCCTGTGAGTGCTGGGATGCTACCCTTTTTTGCCAGTCATCCCCTTGTAGACCGGGGACATTCACCTCTTCCTTCCATGTTTTCTCTTCGTTGGGGACGGCCATCTTGTCCCTTTGTTCTGCCTTCGGCATGTTTCCCGCAGTGGCCATTTTCGGAAGGATTGCAACGCTCAGGCCAGGGGTGATGGATCTTTGTTCTGACTTTGCTTGCCTGGCTGACGGATACCGGGACTCTCAAACTACCTTGGAACTTCCGACGGCGTTTTGTTTTGCCCAGCATGGGGTTGTAACTGGTGGGCTCAGCTGCTGATTTCTGTTTGTTAGATGGGGGTTCGGCGTGCGGGCGGTCCTGGGGTATGTGCAGAAGGAGGGGTCCCTACTATGGTTTCTTTATTTGGCTGGTTGCATTTTGGACTGTGTCATCCCTCAATGTACTGGGCGGCTGCATGGTTGGTATAATTGCTTGTTTTGAGCTACATCTGATATGGTCTCTTGTGGGTCGTGGTTGTTGGATTGGAGGTTAGGTGTGGGCTGGGAGCCCGGGTAACAGTGTTTCTGGCCCTCCTCCGGGCTTCTGTTCTATTATTATTATTAAGGGGAGGATGCGCGGATATGCCCCTGCCTCGACTCTTGCCCGACCTGTGGCTTTTGCTGCACGGTGACACTCTCCTCTCCCTCTCCCCAGGTGCCGGCCTCACATGTTTTCTCGGCTGCCCTAGTTAACGCGCGCTCAATGTGCAAACATGCAGCTGATATCTACGAGCTGCTGTCAGATGGCTCACTCGACTTCCTGTTTGTGACTGAATCCTGGCTCACGGCGTCCAGCGCTCCGGTTGTCGAGTTAGCTGTCCCCCGTGGCTATAAAATTCACAGGAAGGACAGAGCGCTGGGAAGAGGAGGCGGGGTTGCCATCATTCTGAGAGACTCACTGACTTTTCATGCGGATTCCCCGGTTATCTTGGATGGGGGCGAAGCTATGAATTTTTCTGTGGTTCTCTCTCCGCATTTCACTTTAGGGGCCACCCTCATTTACCGGCCTCCTGGCCTGGTGGGATCATTCCTCTCGGGTCTGAGTGATCTTATCACCCCCCGAGCACTTAGATTCCCTAGTTTTTTACTGCTGGGCGATCTCAACATTCATGTTGAGGAGGCGGATCTGCCAGAGAGTAAAGGTCTGAGTGACGTTTTGGACTTGGCCCACCTGTCCCAGTGGGTCTCTCTACCCACGCACTCAGGTGGGCATACCCTGGATGTGATCTCCTCTAACTTTCCTCTCCAGGTTGAAGCCCCTGAACCTCTGACATGGTCCGACCACCAGCTGATTCGGTTTACTTGGCCATCCCTGGGACCTTCTACCGCGAGGGCTAATATACTTTGCACCAATAAAATCAATAACATTACTTTAGCGGCTACTTTGATTAAGAATCGCCCTACTTTGGGTAGTAACCTTACCACAGCGGTATCATCCTTCAACGAATGGATGGTGGCAGGGATTTCAGTCTCGTCCAAAGGGAGGGGAGGCAGACTGCGTTCTTCCCCCTCTCAACCGTGGTTCTCCCCGGAGCTACGTTCCCTCAAATTGGCCTGTAAAAAACTTGAGCGGGATTGGCGTCGATCTTATTGCCCTTTGGCCAAGGAAACATTGCGAAAAGAACAGAGAACCTATTACGCCAGTATTAAAAAGGCAAAGGGCATCTATTACGCCAATCGGATCGCCAAAGCCAACAACAACAGCCGAGAGATCTTCTCAATTGTTAACAGCTTTCTGTCCCCTTGTGCGGAGGAGCGGACAGTTCCAGCTTCTAAAGATTGGTGTGAGAGTTTGTCTGGGTTTTTTGAGGATAAGATCGCGGCTATTCAGTCCAACTTTGCCGTTATTATTCCCTCAAATGCCTTAACACACCTGATTCCTCTGAGGGCTCCAGCGGCTTGGTTGACGGAGTTTGCCCCTCCTTCAACTACTGACACTCTTGCTGTGATTAAATCTTTGAAATCCGGGTCACCATCGGACCCTTGTCCAGCAAGAGTGTTAGCGGCTGTTGCCGACGTAGTTGTTCAGGAGGTATCACACTTAGTCGGCCTTTCATTTAAATCAGCCAGCCTGCCTTCTGAGTGGAAACAAGCCAAACTTCTGCCCCTCCTTAAAAAGGCTGGTGCTGATCCGGCGGTTCTGACTAACTACCGTCCGATATCGCTGCTTCCTGCTTTGGCAAAAATTGGAGAGAAACTGGCCTTTCAGCAGCTTAACAAGTTTGTGGAAAGCTCCGGAGCTCTTCATGAGGCACAGTCCGGGTTCCGTGCTGCCTACAGCACTGAATCGGCTCTTGTGGAAATCTCGGAGGCGGTCAGAGAGTGTTTGGATGGTGGCGGCAGAGCGGCTCTAATTTTATTGGACCTCTCTGCCGCGTTTGACACGGTTCCCCACCAACGCCTCCTGACCAGGCTTGCCGACATTGGCATTGGAGGTCTTGCATTAGATTGGCTGAGCTCATTTCTGTCGGCTAGATCCCAACAGATTTGGCTCCCCCCTTACTCCTCATCGGCGAGACCACTCGTGACAGGAGTCCCACAGGGCTCGACTTTGAGCCCTTTGCTCTTTAATATATATTTGACACCTTTGATTGAACTAGCAGAACATCTGGGAGCCAAAGTTATAGCCTACGCGGACGACACGCAGCTGTTGTTTACCTGGCCTGGAGAGGCGCTGGACACTGAGCAGATTCAGAACTGTCTGTCCTCAGTCTTCAATTGGTTAGCGTCTGCTCAATTGAAGTGTAACGAGGACAAGACCGAAATCCTGCTCTATGGCCAGTTCCCCCCTGATTTTCGATCCCTACTGTGGCCGGTGGGCTTTCCTGCACCATGTGCCTCTAACACCTTGGCTAAAAACCTTGGGGTCTGGTTTGGGGAAGACCTTCGCTTTGAGGGGCACATCAAGAGGCTCACTGGTGGCTGCTTCGGGACTCTGAAGTCTCTTAGAAAATTTTTCCCCTATCTGCCTGCCCCGGCCTGCGAGTCAGTCGCGAGAGCTTTAATTCTCTCGCGCCTGGACTACGCCAATGCCCTGTTCAGTGGCTCACCGGCCTATTTGATCGGGAGGCTCCAGATTATTCAAAACGCCACCGCCAGACTTTTGGGGAATATCTCCAGGCGGATCAGTGTTAGAAGTTATCTGGAGAGCCTGCATTGGTTGCCGGTACAGCATCGAATTACCTTCAAAATTCTGACTCTGGCCCATAAAGCCATCAATGGGCGTGGCCCTGCCTATCTGATGAAACGTTTCACGCGGTACTTCCCTAACAGAGATTTACGCTCAGCAGCACAACATCTGCTGCTGGTCCCGCGCTTCCAGCGTGTCCGGCTGGGAGGCCACTCTGTGACAGTAAAGGCCGCGCGCGCATGGAACGCCCTCCCTGCGGCTCTGCGTTGCATTGACGAATTCACTGCTTTTAAAAAAGCGCTGAAGACTCACCTGTTTAGAATAGCTGTCTAGTATGTTTGCTGATCTATGCTCTGCGTCTACTGTTCCCCTCTTTCCGCGCCAGGATACTCCGGAGTAATTGTGCGCGCTATAAAACAGCTTAATAATCCTGATACCCCTGTTGGTCGTATTTGACCCCTATGCTGCCTGCGGGACCTTGACTTTTGTATTGTTATCTGGGTGGTGGAAATACCGCCACTGATGCGTTTACACCTGCACGGGCCCTGCCTTATTATTTCTCTAACCTTAACTCGTATTTTATATTGAAACAGCAATGTTGGACTCTAATTGTTGCAGGGAAAAAAAACTTTAAAATTTAACCTTACAGCTCCTGGGACGCGATATCACGTTACTCAATAGGGTAACTCTTTGATGCCAGCCTGTGCTCCTTATGTGCTACCGTGTCATTGTATTGCTTGCGACAGTGCTTCTAAAGTTTTTCGTGGCCGGCCTGAGGGTTGTAGGCCCGTATATGTACTTCTACGAATGCACAATAAAGGTTTTCCAAAAATAAAAAAAAAAGAATGTAGAGGCATTGGACTCACCTAAAAAGTTAGGAAAAATCGCAGAGGCTCTGGAAGCTAAGGCCGAAGATATGGAGGCGCACTCACGGCGCAACAATGTACGTATTGTCGGACTAACGGAATCCATCCCGCACAGCAATATGGAGCTTTATGTTGAGAATCTTCTGGTCACCTTACTGGGTCGTGATACTTTCTCCTCAATATTTTTAGTTGAAAGGGCCCATCGATCACTGGCACCAAACTGCACTATGGCGGGCCCGAGAGCTTGAGACACTTGACTATGAGGACTCTGTGCTGTCCTTATACCTGCGGTACAAAAGGGGGTGTGATGGCCGCCATAAGTGTGGCAGGGTATGCTCAAACGGGAGTCCCTTGCTCACTTTGCCACTGGATTCAAGCAAGCCGGGCTGAAGACGGCTGGAATGCCAGAAACCTGTCCTCGGAAGCTTGTTTCCGGTCCAGGGAAGACATGGCTTGGCAGTTTGGGCTGGACTGTTCCCATGAGGCACGGGGTCAGACTGATATGCATATAGCCATGTCTGAACTGGGGTGGCAGAGTGGGCTAAAGAACGGTGATGGATTAAACCCAGATCTTTTGACTGGGTGTTAGTATTTGATTAATTCAGATGCTCCGTCCATCACCACCCCCTTTTGTACTGCTTTTGGCCGCCATAAGTGTGGCAGGGTATGCTCAGACGTGAGTCCCTTGCTCACTTTGCCACTGGATTCAAGCAAGCCGGGCTGAAGACGGCTGGAATGCCAGAAACCGGTCCTCGGAAGCCTGTTTCCGGTCCAGGGAAGACATGGCTTGGCAGTTCGAGCTGGGCTGTTCCCATGAGGCACGGGTCAGACTGATTTGCATATAGCCATGTCTGAACTGGGGTGCAGAGTGGGCTAAAGAACGGTGATGGATTAAACCCAGATCTTTTGACTGGGTGTGAGTGTTTGATTAATTCAGATGCTCCGTCCATCACCACCCCCTTTTGTACTGTCCTTATACCTGGACTTTATGCTGCAGGTCCAGCAGGCACGAAAGCAGTTTGTCCCTGTTAAGCATAAGCTCAGAGAACTAAACATCAAATGTGCCATGCTCTACCCGGCCCACTTGAAAGTGACATTAAATGGGAAGGTGCAGGCGTTTGCAGACCCTGGGAATGTTCAACAGGCGCTGAAGGGATGCACCAATGCACGGACCAACAAGCGACACAGATGACATCAACTCTGTGAGTCCTCTAGATCAGAATGAGTGATATGCTTTCGACTGAGGATGATATATGCGAACAGTAAGATAAAGTTGTGAGGGCGCATTAGGATTCGTACAAGATTACCTTATTTCAGTTGATAGCATAATAGTTAAGACCCTATTCCTTTGGAGATAGACGACAGCCACTTCTCTCAGGCCCAAAACTCTTTGCTCTGTAGGATTTAGGGGGGTAGCTGTTTTTCATATAAGGTATAGTCGGGTCCGAAAAGGGTGCTCAGCCGGTTGACAAATAGTCATAACTATGGGTTAATAGGTGATTTATAAATCCATGTTGCTGCGATGTCCGCATACACTACAGTTGGGTGGGCACTCATCGCCCTTGTGTGTAATACACATTGTTATCTTGGGTGGGGGGGGATAGTGAGCTAGAGACGGAAAGAGAATGTGGCCATGTCAACTTTTGGGGAAATTACGCGGGAGAGAGGATTGAACGACAATTCACTGTGTTGTAGCAACGGCACAGATGTTACTGAGTGTTTTTCGTCAGTCAAGCATGCAGACGTTATACTATATACTGTAATGTCCCAATATGGGTGAGAGACATGATCACACAACTATACAGGGGAAACTTTCTGACTTGGAACATCAGGGGCCTAAATGACCAGTGCAAAATCCGTAAGGTAGTTTTATACTTGCATAGACACCACACTGATGTTGAAACTCACTTGGCACCCAATACCGGTCTGCAGACAGAGAGGAGAATGAATGGTACTTGCGTTGTGGCGGGCTTCACCTTGCACGCATGTTCAGTTTTGATATGGGTTTGTCAGGGGACTAACTTTAAGATACTTGGAAGTAGAAAAGGACACTGAGGGGAGGTATGTGATAGTGCACTGCTGCAAAGACCACCCAGATGTACGCATAGTGGGAGTATACAGCCCGAATTATGACAATCCTTAATTCTATCGCTCCCTACATATTAAACTTGAAACACTTTCCAGGATGCATACACTATGGGGATTTTATTTTATTTGCATGAAATCCCCAGTGATGGATTGCTCGAGGGGCCCACCGCGCCCCCCCTTCAGCGGCAGCAAAGGATATTGCAGCAATCACTGAGGCTGATTGTCTGGTTGATGTGTGGAGGCATCGCGCCTCGGCTGAAAGGGAATACACACACTACTCATCCGTACATGATATACACACATGTATAGATTATTGGTTGACGTCCAGAGGTTTAATACCCTTTATATCATTGTGTGAACACCTGCCCCGTACATATTCTGACCACTCCCCAGTTAGAGTATTAAGAGAGCGCTATAAGAAAGCAACTAAATCACGCGCAGAGGAGATACTGAAGGAACGGTGGGATTCCCTCGCCTGCCGTGCCGAACCTAAAGATGTAACCGGGTTCTGGAGTGAGGTAAAAGCTATACGGTCTATTGGATCAAACATCACTCCCATAAACTGTAATATAGCTAGTAGGTCATGGGAGGAGCATTTTTCTAGAATATACACAGCCCCCATAATGACCGTTGATAGTTTTCTCCCAGTTACTAAGGTCGCTATATCTATAACTGAAGTCGAAGATGCTATACATCAAAGTGCAGGGAATGAAGCGCCGGGCCCGGACGGATTGTCAATTGATCTTATCAAATCTGAACCCGACTTCTGGTCTCTTCTTTTATGCAATGTTTTTAATAATTTAACCAATACCACAATCCCAAAAACCTGGTCAACTAGTATTATTGTGCCCATTTTTATAAAGTTCGATAGATCGAACCCTAGCGCTTATCGCCCAATATCTCTGATAGATAACACCCTGAAAATTTTGGCCAGGGTTGTTTTTAATAAAATCAGGAATTGGGCAGAGGACAATCAAATTTTAAATTGTTGTCAGTAGGGTTTCAGGAGTAATGTGGGAACCGTGGAACAGTGTCTGAACCTAAATCTTATATTGGGTAAATACACCATCGCTAAAAAAGTTCCTCTATATTTGGGTTTCATGGACTTAACCTCAGCCTTTGATTTTGTTAATCGATCGCGTTTATGGGAAATTCTTTTAAATTATGGGTTGGATGAGGCACTTGTTCACTTTTTGGCGTACTTGCACAGAGACCTGAAAGCACGGGTGAGGATAAACAAAGAAGGAGAGGTCTCCGCGGATATTTTAATTGGTAGGGGGGTTCAACAAGGATGTGTCTTAGCCCCTCTACTTTTTATTCTTTATATAAATGAACTAAATAATTCCCTGTCCAAACTGACATATGATGTACCTAAAATTAATGGCAAACTGTTCCCCGTACTTTTATATGCGGACGATGTGGTCCTCATGGTCCGCACACCAAAAGCACTTTGCACTTTAATTACGGGTTTTGTATCTTTCATGGCAGACTTGGACCATTGCGCTAATTTAAAAAAATCATATATAATGTCCTGTGGGCCTAAAAAGCATCGCATTAATCACATCACGTCGGGAAATTACTCCCTAAAAAGCACTAGCACTTTTCCTTACTTGGGTTTAGTTTTTTCAGATTCAGGATCATGGCAAGCACATGTAGCCTATGGCAGAAATAAACTTGGTAAGGCGGTTAATTCTATTGTTAGCTTACAACAGCCTAAGCAGGTAGAGGTGGTGATATCGTTATTACAGATTTACAAATCCCAATGTGTACCAACGGCGGCTTATGGTGCTGAAGTGTGGGGGTATGTAAACTGCAGCGGGATCCAAATCGAGAAAATAGATTTTGCAGAAAGGTATTAGGGGCACAAATCTCATCGCCAAACTATATATGCCATAAAGAATTAAATTTACATTATGTGGAGGATTTTATCAAATCCCGGCCAGCATTATTCTGGCTAAAGATATGGCGAAATCCCGCTGCAATTTTAACACAAGAGATAATTACAGATTACCTTAAGTGTGATAGGGGTAGCTGTATACCTTGGCTCGGTGCAGTGAAAAATAGCCTGGCCAGCGTGAAGCTGGAGCATACTTTTCTCCTTCCCCTAGCCACAGAGGGTGTAAACCTAAAAACAGTGAGAGGGGCATTGTATGATTTATACCGTAAGGAAAGAGGAAACACTGAGCTCTGTAAATCATCAATTATCATATATATTGCCATCTTGATGCCATTAGGCAATGAATATCATATGTCACAGGGATATCGCAGGAAAAATATCGAGCGATGGAATAGGAGCCTACTTTTTCGTCTCAGGGATGGCAGCATAAAATACTTACTCTGTTTTCCGATCGGTTATAATAATAATCTAGAGAAGTTGTGCTGTCCATGTGGCATTGGTAGTAAACAAACATTGTTACATTTCCTGTTTTTCTGCAAATTTTATGTCAGAGACACTAAACAGTATTTAATCCCTTATTTTAAGGCACATGCCATTATTGATTTTAATCTGGCATATCATGAAATATTGCAGCTAGTAAGTGATGATATGATTTTCTGAGTAAGTTATTTTTTGCAATCTGTGGTACGCTCACGAGCCTCTATGAATACACTGTAGAACATGTAATATACTTGCAATTGTTTCTTAATCAGTCCCTTTTAAAGAATATTGTTGTTTTTGCACATGTAATGCTTTTTTGAGAGGACTTAATGAATATGTAACTGCCGATTTTGTACTTATTCCAAAGTTTACAATTGGCGAATTTGCACATTGATACTGCTAGTCTTGACGTTTGCTGAATGTATATACAGCACTTTATCTGCACTTTATCGCTATTCTTTGCACAATCGCTCTATGCTACTAATGACGTTAGATTTGACCCAACCCTATTTTTATTGTTTTTAATGTTTTTGTCAATTGTTGATCGTTTATTTTATGTCCTATTGGTGGTGATGATTTGCACTTTTATGGATATTTTATATCCGAATAAAGATCATTTGACTTGACTTGACTTGACTACTACAGGCAATTTTTTTTGTATCCAGGTAATCAACAGTAAAAATAAGCCAAGCAGGTCATAAAGCAGGGACACAAAAATCCAAAAACCAAGCCCATACACTGATCTGTCAGGCATTTTGGAAAGTGTGAGATTTTGAAAGAAAAAATCAGATTAAGGTATTTTCCCCAGTGACTTTTATTGAAGTAGAGGCGATTTTAGATGGGAGATAGCTAAAATGAGGTTGTTTTGTGAATTAAAAAATCAGGAGTCTACAACCTAAATACGGGTTGGCAAAAGGAACAAATGATGGACAGAATGCTGATCAATGCAAACATTCACCTCAGTCACAAAGATCTGAGTTTAATCTCTCGTTCTTTTGCTCACCACTCCACTCCGGTTTGGACCCAGCCATATATAAATCATTCTTATTAATGTTCCTCATGGAACAGTCCATCCCGAACTTCCAAAACAGGCCCTCCCTGGACCGGAAACAAGCATCCTGGGACTGGTTTCCGGGCATTACTCCATATCACCCAGGCTATCTTGAATCCAGTGGTGTAGTGTACAAGGGACCCACGTCTGAACATACCTTTCCCACTTAGGATGACAAAAGCAAAAGGAACAAATGATGGACGGAATGTTGAACAATGCAAACATTCAGCCCCAGTCACAAAGACCTGGGTTTAATCCATTGTTATTTTGCTCACCATGCCACCCCAGTTTGGACCTATCCATATGCAAATCTATCTTGACCCTGTTCCTCATGAGAACTGTCCAGCCTGAACGGCCAAGCCAGGTCCTCCCTGGACTGTAAACAAGCATCCTGGGGACGGTTTCATGGCATCACCCCTCATCAGCAGGCTAGCTTGAATCCAGTGGCACAGTGAGCATGGGACCCATGTCTGGGCATACATTTCCCACTTCATGTCTGGGCATACCCTTTCCACTTAGGGTGATAAAAGCAAAAGGAGCAAATGATGGACGTAATGCTGAACAATGCAAACATTCACCCCCAGTCACAATGATCTGGGTTTAATCCATCGTTTTTTTGCTCACCACACCACCCCGTTTGGACCCAGCCATATGCAAATCAGTCTTGAGCCTGTTACTCATGGGAACAGTCCAGCCTGGACTACCAAGCCATTTCCTTCCTGGACCGGACACATCCTGGGGCCAGTTTCGGGGGATCATCCCTCATCAGCCAGTCTAGATTGAATCCAGTGGTGCAGTGATCACGGGACCCACATCTGGGCATACCCTTCCCACTTAGGGCAACAAAAGCAAAAGGAACAACTGATGGATGGAATGCTGAACAATGCAAACATTCACTCCAGTCACAAAGAACTGGATTTAATCCATTGTTCTTTTGCTCACCACGTTACCCCAGTTTGGACCCAGCCATATGCAAATCAGCCTTGACTCTGTTCCTCATGGAAACAGTCCAGCCTGAACTGCCAAGCCAGGTCCTCCCCGGACTGGAAACAAGCATCCTGGGACCGGTTTCGGGCATCACCCCTCACCAGCAAGGCTAGCTTGAATCCAGGTGCGCAGTGAGCACAGGACCCACGTCTGTGCCTATCCTTCCTGTGAAGGGTGACAAAAGTAAAAGGAGGGGTGTAGGCATCTATATTACAGGCAAGCCTGACCTTGGAATTCCTTATAACTCATTCCATTTTTTATTTCTTTTTGTAATCGGTAGTCTGTCGGGATCCCTAGATCAGTTTCTGTTACATTCAGCTTGAGAGAAATATGTTTCAAAATGATCCAACAGTTTCGGGTGTAGCCTAGCGGTCCAACATGGCAGATGCGCTTTAGGCAAGCTCTAACATCCAGTTTTATAATCCTTCTGAATCCTACTGGATAACTGCAGCCAACATCAGACTCCTGTCCCTTGCTTCCTAAACTACGGAGGTGACGTCTGGGGCCGATCCGAGGTATTAGACCTGTTAAGCAGGAGCGTGCAAGTCAAGCCCATGGCTGGGTTGGAGGGCACTGCAGGCCTCGCGGGCATTGCCTGCCTCAGTGAACAGCCGGGGAAGACGTGCTGCAGGCAGACATGTACTTGTCCCGTAGTGCCCTCACAAGTTGTACCAGACCGCGCTGGGGAGCGAGGGTAAGGCGGCTTTCGCGCGACCATAAGGACCTGAGGGCTGCTGCAACTGTGAGAAGTGTGTTGGTGACAACGTAGATCCTGTGCCGGCTGGGGCCTGTGGTGGCTGCTGACTTGGGTGGGGGTGTGAGGACAGGTTGCCTTGCCCAGGGCGCGCTGCACCACGCCCAGTCTCCCCTGACAGCGTTGAAATGTGAGGGACCGCGTGGTCAGATGCTTGCAGCCCGCCAGTCGGCAGGTGGAGATCCTAGTCCCCAGGCCGGATTGTAGGCACATATATCGGACCCGCTGGCCCTGCACTACCTTCACGCCGCCAGAGACACTGAAACCAGGGGCAGCTTACTAAGAGGTGAGGCGCCCTCTGAGGGGCATATCCCCGTCCGCGGAGGAGGCCGGTTTAGGCCCTGGTGCGGCTTGTCGTTAGGGGAGCCCTCCCTGGCCTGCACCCCAGAATATTCCAGGTGCTGCAGCTGTGGGATAGTTGGACACATATCCTGGGGATCACCGGAATCGGCAGCTGCACATGAGCTTGGTGGTCCAAATTCTGGTGACGACTGGTGTGGTACTTGGGGCTATCTGGCAAGAGATGTCACTTGAGAGGGGTAGATTAGGCCATCCCCTATTGCCCTTACCTCCTCACCATGACTAAGGATAAGCCCGTTGGGAATCTATCTAAACAGAGCACGATGGATCACTTCACGGGGCTGGAGCTTAGCATGTGGACATTGGGGGTGGTACCTGCACACTCCGTGATAACGCAGCTCTGCTTGCCGCGATCACACAGTCTGGAGACACCCCAGAGGCAACAATTAGCGCAGTGGGTTCTGAGGTAACATTATTGCCCCAGGACCTCCGCAATGCTGTGCAACGCATAACTGTGGTTGAGTCTAGAGTCTCTAGCATGGAAGACACTGTTTCTATACTACAGACAAAAGTTTCCACCCTTGAAAAGCTTACTAAGAGCCTGACTTCGCAAGTGGAGGATGCAGAGGGATGGGCCCTGCAGGAACAATATCCACTTAGTAGACTACCCCAAAAACCGTGAGGAAGAGGGCATGGGGATAATTCAAACCCGCTGGTTCACATCATGGATTCCATCGGACACATTCTTCCCATGTTTTATAATTGAACGCGCACATAGGGCGCTGCTTCAGCAGCAGCTTCCGGGGTGCGCGACCACAGCCTGTTATCACCAGAATCCTGAACTTTTTTTAAACAAGCAAGATCTCAGGCTGACCTCCTTTTTGAGTCCCATAGAATTATGATCTTCCCTGACTATACCAAACTGGTACAGCAGCAGCGTCAATCTTTCCTAGTGGCCTAAGCTCCCCTACGGCACCACAAAATCCGATATATGTTCCTTTTCTCTGCCCGCCTACATGTGGTGTATAATTTCCGCACCTTGTTCTTTGATACCTCTACAGAAGCCTTTGCATGGACGGATAAACAGACATACGCCACCTCGCCGGGACTTGGACTCTTCTTTAGGGGAACCCCACCAACTATGAAGCAAATGGACAGAGAAACGCAGACATCAATCTAGATCCACGTTGCCCTCCAAGGACCGTGATGGCAATCAGGAGGAGGACCCTGGAGATGGGACATCCAGATCGGGGAGATAACCGGCTCATTGCTCCTGTGTGAGGACTGGGCGATTTATCACCATATTTGTTGTAACTGATGCATTATCTTGGGCTCTTAATGGGCTGTATGTCTGAGAGGTACACCCTGACCCTCTCAAGTAGCCAAAATGACGGGGAGTGTAGGGTCCATTTGATGGACCCTATGTCTGCCCCCCATTGGAGTCGACGTAGGGTTCCCTCCCAATAGATTCTGCTAAGGGGTATTGGGGTGAGGGTGGGAGGGGGGGGAGGGTTTGTGGGCTGTTATGTAGGTATTGTTTGCTCTTGCTCTGGCTGCGTTGTATGTGCGCTCTCTTAGCGAGGACCTTGCCTCTCGACTAGATGTGATGTACTGACTTTATGTCTGGATGATAGACCGTGGCGCAAAGTGCCCCTCAGGACTGCTTGGTGTGGTGAGCTGGAATGTCAGAGGAATGCTTGATAAAGTGAATTGTGGCGCTGTACTCCGCCAGGCAAAACACATTGGCGCAGATATTTTACTCCTGCAAGAGACACACTTAATGAGCATTAAGGCTCCCTGTTTGGCCTGTTATGGTTTCACACTTACATTCATCGCTAGCAATACCAAGGGGAGCTGATGGAGGAGGCACGTTGCGCATGGCTGTCCACACAAAGTAGATTTTACCAATGGGGTGACAAGTGGGGTAGGCTCCTACACTGACTATGTTGACAGGCAACGACGCCAGCCCATCTGTGATGCGAATGGCACAGTGCTCACCAACCCGGTGGCGCTGGGGAGCAATTTTGCCAATTTTGATCAGACCATTTATATCGCAAAAGATGTGCTTAGTGCCTACCAGATTTAACAATTGTTCGAACATATGCCCCTAAGGCTCTGTCGACGGTGGCCCGAGAGTCCTTGGAGTCACCTCTGATGCTAGCGGAATTGGCATTGGCACTGTCAGAACTACGGCCCGGAAAGGCGCCGGATCCAAATGGATTCCCAAGCGAATTCTACAAAGCATACATGTCCCAGCTCGGCCCACAGTACCTAGCAGTTGTCCAGGTGGCGATCCAGATTGCTAGCCTGCCCCTGGACTGAAGATATGCTGAAATCGTTGTCTTCTTGGAACCGGAACACCCCTCAGAATATCATGGCCCATACTGTCAGATATCCCTTTTGAACGTTGAAGTGAAGCTATTGGCTAAGGCACTTGCTAATCGACTGCAGCCTCATTTACCGGACTTAGTAGCCCCGGATCAAGCAGGCTTCATGCCGCACTGGGCAACATGCCACTACATTAGATGGGCCCACAATGGTATAGCTGCCGTCGATCGCCTAAGCTGTCCGTGCGCACTGCTGTTAGCTGACATCGATCAGGCGCCTGATTCGGTTAGTTGAACGTACCTCTTTATACTTTTAAAACGCCTGAACTTTGGCCCACGCTTTCTGACATACATCCCATTACTTTACACTGGTTTGACGGTTACTGTGTGCGTGGCCGATAGTGTCTCTTCCCCATTGGCCGATGCACTCGAAAGGGTTGTCCCTGATCTCCCCTTTTGTTTGCGCTTGCTATTGAGCCATTTGCAGAGTGGGTTTGTATGGCTACCTTGATCCAGGGCTTTGAATGGACTGCGGAAATCTCCACCGCATCGCCTTATATGCCGACAATATCCTATTCTTTTTTATGGACCTCCATAGATAGGGACCAAGGATACTACAGATCATGCAAATCTTTGGAGAAACGTCGGCTCATATATGAGTGTTGGTTAATCTATTATATAGCCGATGCTTGGCGATAGCCAACGGGCCAAAGTTATATTCCGTAGACTGAGGAGGGTCTGAAACATCTCGGAGTCCTTTTGTCATATGCACAAGGGGTATCCGGGAAATTTAATCTGGTCCCAACGATAGACAAGGTTAAGGCTGAGATTAGATCTTGGTCAGGAATGCCGTTATCCCAATATGGTCGGTCCGCTATATTTAAAATGGTGTCTCTCCCCTGTTTACTTTATCACCTGCAAAACCATTCCTTCCCGATTCCCCCATCATGGTTCCGACAGGTTAATGTTATGCTGGGCCAATTCCAGTGGGGAGGTGGAGCATCTCTGGTGGTACTGTGAACGTGTTTTCACTCTACATAATGTGGGGGCATCTTGGCAGCCGACATTCAATCCTATCATGCATCTTCAAATCTTTAGGTGCTCAATGATTGATGGTATGGATCCAGAGATGTCCCAGCTTATGTAGTTGTGTGCTGGTTGTTAAGGGACCCTACTTTGCATACATACTTATACGATCGATCAGATATTCACGTCCTTTTCCCTGCTGCAAAGGTTGTGCTGTTAGTGTGGCGTCAATCTCTTCGCCAGATGGGGTGGTGGGGTCGCCTCACACGAGAAACCCCATTATGGCCCAATAGACTTCTCTCTCAACTAATCAACCATCAGGGCTTTCGGGGCTGGGATCGGATTGGTATCTCCTTTCTAGGGGATGTTATGCGTGGCTTTGCTCTTAAGTCGTTTCAGGACATGCAGGAAGAATACTCTATGCCACTAGTCAATTCTACAAATACCTGCAGTTCTGCCATGTGTTAATGCTACTCATTTCCAACTTTACGACCCTACCCGACTAACCCACTAAAGTCAAATTCCGGATGGGGATCTGGGTGACCATAAAATTTCCAAAATATATCAAACACTTGTCACAAACTGTGCCTCTGCGCTTGAAGCCCTCAGGGCGGCATGGCAGTCAGACCTAGGCCCCTTCGATAATGATGACTGGATGGAGGCCTCGGAGTCCGCGTTGGGGAGCGGTGATCTCTTCACTCACGTCTACTATTAATTCAATTCAAATACTTGTAGGGCATACAGTACTCACCATAGGCTTTGGAAGGCATGGTTGGTGGCATCTCCGATATGCTTGCACTCCGGCACTGACAAAGGCACTTTACTACACATTGTATGTACCTGCACTGCCCTCGATAGGTTCCTGGGGGAGGGTGATTGCATGCCTTACGGAAGTCCTCGGTTGGATAGTTCCTAGATACCATAGTTTGACCTTGCTACACAACACAAAAGAGATTGGGGAAATAGATACCGACTGCGTCTCCTGTTCCTGCTGGGCCTTACACTTGCCAAGCGAGACAAAGCCAAATTATGGAGGGTGAAGATGCCGCCCCTCGTGGGCGTCTGGAAAAGAGGTATGGACTTTTGCATGGGATTGGAGACACCAGTTTTCCGAGCCAGGGGATGCCCTCAGTAACATTTCAAAATCTGGCAGCGGTGGGCAGATTATCGGGGCTTACCCTTGTGCCTCAGCCGTCCCTGGCTCAAACTCTTGATGAGGAGGTTCGGCTTTGGTCAAGATGCATGCCATATTGTATAGTTTGACATTCGAAATAAAGGGAAGAGTCTCAGACACAATCTATGGAAGTATGTTTTATTGTTCTGTTCTTAAATTGCTAGATTGTAATACCATGTTGATATATGTCAATGTATCTGTATATAGATGTGGCCCCATGGGGCCTTGCTTTGGCATTTATCGCAATAAATTATGTTATGGAAAAAAAATTAACCACAAGTTTACATAGTGCTGTGACACATGGGATGGGAACTAAGCTTGTATAATGATTGAAAGGTGTACAAAAAATATGGGAACTGTGATCCTGAATGCAGTGGAAGCGGGTCATTGAATGTGTGAGCAGCACCAAAGACGTGAGTTGAAAAGAAAAAATATCTGTAGCTCTATTGTTGATCCTTGAGGTAACTGCATATAAAATAATGCGCAAATGAAAAATACATGCAAGTTAAACTAATTGGTCTGCAGTGCACTCTTTCATGTTATGAAACCTCATTTGGTTAATACAGTCACTGCAGATGTTGGTAATAGAGCTTCAAGAGGGACTCTCCAAGATGGTTTGGATCCTTTTATATGCAACCACTTACATATTTCACCATGGAGAATCCCAGTGGCTCCCGAGAGGCCAATTGACCTGTTGCCGAATTAGAGCTCCCTAAAGAAAATCATTTACAAGTCATAGACATTTAGAATTTGCGATCAGTCAGTGATGAGAGGTTGGGAAAGTTTTAAAATCTTTATTATAAATAGGTTAGAGGTTCTAATTGTCTTCATTTAGATTAGTAAATGACAGAAATGAAAGAAAATGGTTACAAGTCAGCATTTTAAAAAAAGTCACAGTGTTTCGTAAAAGAACCCGATAATCTAACTAAGGGACCAATTCTAATAAAGAACCCTTGAAGAGTTCCATTGGAAAATAGCAAAATAAAGGAGATGATCTTCTCATAAAGAGTAGTTCTGGAAACTCACTTAGTTTCCCTCAGTTGCAATACCAACTGTATTTTAAAAGAGCGATCTGTGCAGTAGCATTGATCACAAAATGATCAAGGTAAAACACACCAAGAATCTCTAAAGGGAATTAACTGTCCATAAAGAAGAGAGTTGAGACAAAAGGAATAATCCAGCAGTAGGACGACCAAACGGGGCATAGGATAAAAAGAGTGAGTTAACTAGCTAGGAACACTCAATAATATAGTTTATCACACATGTAACAACTTCTGAGGGTGTCTTTACTCAATATCCAATAAGAACAGTTCACAAAGTGATGTCGTCAGCGATTGTTGGAGAAAAAATCTGTTAATAAAGTAAGACAGAACAATTGTACACAATAACATGGTTTTAATCAGTCAGTCAATTGGAAAAATAAGCCAGTCTCAAAAAGAGACCAAAAGTCTGGAGTTCTGAATTATAGTCAGTTAAATATATCTATTGCAAAAATAGAAATAAACAGGTTACAAATTCCTACATAACGCAAATAGAAATCTGGGGAGATAAGATACTGATAAAGCAGGCTGCAGAAAATATTTTATTCTGGCTTGTGGATTCAATTCCCCATAACATTAACTGACTAATTAATGCACTGTTGCATGATTTATTTTACTAATCCAACCTAGATTAAGTTTGCACCACACATGAACACGTGGGAAACTAATTACATGTGCTTTTTGTTGCATTTGCAAGTCTGTTTTTGTAACACATTATTAATATTGTCCTGTTTATTATGTCTGTCCTATTGTCTTTGTCACCATTAACATGCAGCTGATCATTCATGGCATGTGCTTTTATATGTGCTTATATGTAAGTCTTATGTTGTGTATTGTCTGTCTGTGTCATTTAATTATCTTTTTATTCTTTCAGAATCATAAAGCTGGACTACATGAAGAATGGTGGTCATTTTGTGTGCTGCTTTAAATGTTTGCTTTTGCTAAATGTTTTTATTAGTGGGTTAATTAATAATTAATAAGGGACTGGGTGGTACATAAGGGTTTGCTTTACTTGAATTAATCACTCTTTTGTGTTTGTTTAAATAATAGCTCAAGAGTGAGCTGAGGCCTAGTTCTTGCTTGGAGAAAAATTGGTCGGCCTGAACTGAGCAGAAGCTGAGCCAAGCTGCACGTTGAAAGAAAAAAAAACTTTGCAAGAGGTTATTGAACTTGCTTCTCGTGGCTCAGACTTTTATTAAAGAAAGACTTTTAAATGGAGTTTATTCCATGGACTGCTCTGGTTGTTCCTATTCAAGGCCGAGGAAGTGACAAGCGTGAATCTGCCGAGCTCTGGTGGAAGTGGATTGGCAACTTTTTGTTGCAAATGCCTCGGAAGTTGTTGTCACTCTGAATGGACAATGGCACGGTGACGCGCATATTCTCTGGACTGGTAGCTGAGGTGGCCTGATGGCCATAAACCAATCACAGTGCTGAACTTTCCTAAATAATAACATTTAGTTAGTTTTGAGAGCGAAAAATGATATAAAATTGGCTCTCTTGTGGGGTTCGGGGCTGTCTTTTCCAGAGGGGCGAAGCGCTGTCGGATTGCCTTGGGATTGTAAGCATTCAACTGTTTATTATTTGTTTCTCTTTCAGGTTAGAAAATTTTACTAGAGAAAAAGTTATGATTTCTTAAATTCATCATTTTGATCAATTCTAACTTGACAGCTTACTTTATGCCAATGATTATGTGTTTGAATTAATAAAACTAAATGATTGATATTAATAAAGTGAGTTATTAAAGATCTTCACTTATGGATTTTAAAAATAAACTTTTCAAAATGACAAGCTGGTCTTGTTTTTGTAGATAGTTATTGCTAAAAGTTACTCAACATATAGAATCCATTCACCTCATTCACTATGTTTATGGGCCTGGTAGATTGGTAAGTGTGATAGTGGATTATGACATCATTTATAAAGAATTTTAGTTTCTAGGCTCTATCAATTTGGTAGCAGAGGATGGTTTATATGTTGTTTTTGACATGCATGTTACATATATGTTGGTATAGACATAGGATTGATGTTTAACATATATTAAGTTTTGGTTATGTCAGATTGTTATATGTAGTCTAAGGAATTTTTCCAGTAGTGTGAAAGATTCCTGGTTAAATTGCTGGCCAGCAAGGTAGTGTGACTAGAAGAGTTACACAGTGCATTTGTCTGTTTCAAAATTGTGGTATAGCATATATCACGTGTTGTGGGCGTACAACACAAGTTTAGGGACCTTAGATTTGCATGGTTAAATGTTTAGTGAGGATTGCCTATGAAATTGTAGCATTAAGCAGAGGGACCTGGTGAGCCTGTTATAAAGCTTTTTGTGAAAAGAGTAGTAGATATATCCAAGCTTGTGTGAAGGGTAAGGGTTGTTTTCTCTTCCAAGGTTAGAGTCCTAGGAGGAAAAATAAGCGTTGATTTCTCTTCCAAGGTTAGAGTCCTGAGGAAGGAAATAAGCGTTGTCTATTCTTATCAACGCTTGACGTTTTCTGTGGTTGGTTCAAGTCCTGCCAAGAATTCGTGTGTGTATGAACAGGGTTTTCTTTGTTTGAAAGTGTGTGAAAGGCTTGTAAAACTGAAGGGTGGGGTAAGAATTGCCTTACTAGTGAATGAAATTATTCTGTGAGAATAGCGTTGTCTATTCCACGTTAGGGATACTTGAATGAATGTTTAAAACTATCTCTTTGTTAGAGAAGCAGACAAATGATTTGTTTTAAATGTTGTTATTAATTGCGTTTTTATAAATTGATTGGAAACGTTTTTTGAGCCTTAGAGTAAGGAAAACGCTGTTTTAGGGTGATATATAGCGATTTGCGCCTCTTAAATACATTTAGAAACATTGTGTACTGTTTAAATTCATTTAAAAGTGCCCCGATCGAAAATTGTAAGGGAGGGGCTCTTTTAGGAGTGAAAGCGTGTGGGGAGAGAGCCTGCAGCTGCAGCCTGCTGCATACGTCAGAGCCCGCCGCGCTCTGATTGGTTGATGTGCCTGGTCAGAGAAAAACAGCGCTCTTATTGGTTGAGACGCAATTAATGCCTGAAATTATTTATTTTATAAGCGTTCTTGTTCATTAGAAAATATTAGCTTGATTGTATTACTCTAGTGTTGTGAGCTCGCTTAGCGCTCCAATCGAAGTAAATACCATTTAAATTTTTTTTTAATAACAACCCGCCTAATTACAAGTGCTTTTCGAGCCTATCTTATATATTGCTCGATTGTTCGTTTGCGCATTGTGTAGGAGGTGGGGGCCGCTAGGAGCGAGTGAGAAGGAGAGCTGACAGCTGCAGCGGCTGCCTACGTCAGCCGCCGCGCTGCCATTGGTCAAAAACGCCGTTGCGTCATACTGAGAGTCGCGCACCCATTGGCTGGTGACGCGCACTCATCGCCGTGTTTCCAGACTTGTTATAATAGGAGGGAGCCGCGAGCGTTAGGGATATCCTCTATTACTGCCATTAAGTGAAGGGATACCCTCAATTATACATTGCTGCCATTAAGTGACAGCGCGCGTCACCACAAGAGAGCCGTGCTCCCATTGAACGCCGGCGCGTCGCGTCACCACAAGAGCGGCGCTCCCATTGGACGCCAGCGCGACGCGTCACGGCAGAACCGCGCTCTGATTAGGCGAGGCCGGCGAGCCCCCACAGAGGAGCCGGCAAGCTCCCGCGCTGCGATTGGGCGAGGTGGTTGAGCCCACGGAGGAGCCGGCGAAGCTTCGTTGTGTAGGATTAGGGTCGCGCTCTCATTAGAAGAAGTTGTATTTATATTAAGGTTGGCAGCGCGTCAGCTGTTGCGCTTGCATTCTTGGTCAGCCGTGCTTCAAACGCATCGTGTCATTGTTGAAGCTGTGCCCCCATTGGACGCTGGAGCGTCGCGTCACAGGAGAGCCGCGCTCCCATTGGGCGAGGCTTCGAGCTTTGTGATTAAAGCTAATTGCTGTGGTCGCGCTGCATAAGTGTGAGTGATTTTAAATTAACACGCTCTGAGGAGTGAGCGAGTGTCAGAAGGGCACGCCCTTTTGCATGTTGATAATTGTTTATATTGGGTTCTATTGACGAGCTGAGGCTGGAAGGAGGCTTGGTGGGGCTCCGTGGGGACGAGGTACATCACGAGGGATAGGGGAAAGTTGGTAGTGACGTGTGCAGTCACATGGGGTCAAGCTTCGTGCTAATTGGTTGTTGACACTACAGTGTCACGGGGAAGCCTGCTGGTGACGCATGCAGTCACATGTTGTCTCATTGGAGGCTAGCTTTGTGCTGATTGGTTGTTGACACTACAGTGTCACAGAGAGGCCGCGACCGGATTGGTCGAGAGACTGTAGGCATTTTTCATTGGTTGAGGGCTGTGTAGCCACATGGTGATTGGTTAAAATACACAAATACATTGTTTACATTTCCTAGAATTAATTTTCCCACGCTATTTATGTCTAAAGCTTCATTTCTCTTAAATTTAAAAATTAATTTGATATTTATCATTGGTAATTAGTAAATAATACAGGAATAAAGACCTTAATTAGGATACTAGTATCAAAGGTGATTAAAATAAGGATATTAATTATTTAATTAATTAAATAAAAATAGTTGTTTTAAATTGCAAATAAAATTATAAATTTATAGGTTTGGAATTAAAATACAAATATGAGTTATTGGGATGATCATAAAAAAAAGCCTACATGGTTTCAAAAGGTGAAAAATTATTTTAAACCTGACAAGAAAATTGAGACACGTGGTGGTAAATTACTTCATAAGTATAAAACACCTGCAGCCTATATGGAAGGTGAATATGGTTATCATACTGTAATTTGGTTTGATAACTGGATGCAGTATACCAAAAAGGACGGTGTACTAGCCTGGCCAGAAGATGGGTCATTCAATATGAAAGTTTTACAAAATTTAAGAGGAAAAATGATGGATCTTGTACCAAAGCCAAGACCTACACAATTTGAAGCCCTAGTTGAGTGGGAGGTTGAGATGATGGAACTTGAACGTGAAAGCAAGTGTACAGCACCTAAATATTCAAAATATGTTGTAAATAAAGAAACACATGAAGATAAAGTGAGACGCTGGAGAAAAGCAGACATGTATGATGGTCTGTATCCCATAAGAATAATGATTAATGGAGATTTAGAACAAAAGATAGCTGGGAGAGGAATTGATGAGGAATTAGATGATGCAGTTTTAGAAGATATTTATGCCACTAAACCTAAACCGCCACCTTATCAAACAGGTTCTCACTCTACCCCGAGAGTTTCTACAGAAGCATCTCCAAGCGCACCACCTAGAGAAGTTGAGGAAGGTTCTCCCAGATTTTTAAAATTACCTGGAAGGGTAGGCTCAGTAAATACTTGTAGTACACCTAACAGAGGCAGAGTAGCTTATCAAGAAAATAATTCTATAAGAAATCAAGAAAGATTACCAGCTGAGCAAGAAATTTCTAGTTATAATAAAGCAAAGCATGATTTAATTGAACAGCTGACAAAAGGCATGGAAGCAGTTACAGTACCAGTAACTATTGGTCCTGTGGTACCAGTTTTTGACCAAGGAGAAAATAGACAAACAGCCTTAACAGTTCCATTAAATGCTGAAATTCAAAAGGTTGCTGAAAAATTTTATTCAGAACTTTCAGAGATTCATAGAGAAAAATCTATGATGCCAAATTTAACACTACATGGAAGTTTATCAAGTTCGCAAACACCAACTGTGGCAGGTTCAGACTCAGGTTTGTCAGAAAAAAGTTTAAACAGAACAGAATTATCTCAAAATGGAATGTCTCCTGAAGTCCCTGATTATAAAAAGCTTGATGTAGCTAAATTAAAAGCTGATCTAGAGGAATTGATCATTGGCACAATTGGTACTGACAATTTGAAGTTGTATCAAGATGATGAATTGTTATTCATTTGCAAGAGCATTCAGTGGAAAACTAAAAACAGGTATGAACAACTGGAAGAAATGGCTGCTGAGTTAGAAATTGATTTGAGCAAACAAAAACATTTACAGAAACATTACAGGGTGGATTTCTCTGAGAGGGACATTGATAATTTAAACGCTGCTGGAAGAATAACTCACATAAGAGAATTAATAAGCTTTCTCAGAAAATTAGGTGAGTTAGGTAAATGGAGAATAAAATGGTCAAAGAAAGAACAAGATAAAAGACTAAGAAATGATGAAATTTCTGAATTTCCAATGAGAGAAATAGCAGGAGGTGGGTATGTTCATGTTCCTTGGTCCAGACAGGATATACTCCTGTTTACCAATGATTTTCCACGTTTGAGGGAGAAGCCAGTGGAGTGGTACCGTCAGGTAGACAGATTCATAAGAGTGTCAAAGGTTCTGTGGATTGATCTGGATGGATTCTTTGACATTGTTGTTCCATCGGATCTTTGGACAGAATGCAAGATCTCTATAGATTGGCCAAAGGAAGAACCTGCTCGAGATAAAATTACAGGTGCCCCATCAAAAGATGTCATGGATCTTTATAAGAAAGTAATTTATTGGCTTAAAGAGAAAATTCCCCCAAAAGAAGTGGACTGGGTTAAAATAGACAGAACAAATCAGGAACCAAAAGAATCAGTTCATTCATTTTATGAGAGGTTACTGTTAGTTTTTAAACAGTACAGTGGCTATGAAAAATTAAGTGAACAAGACATGAGCCACTTCATATACAAATTTGTATATGGCCTGAGACCTGAAATTGGTGACATGATTAGAAGTGGAATTGTTTGTTGGCAATCATTATCACTAGATGACATTTTAAGAAAAGCAAAATATTGTAGTGACGAGATAGATGCAAAGCAGAAGAGTCTTAAGGAGAAAGCAATGTGGGCACAGGTGAAGGTAGCTGAGCAGCAGCAACAACAACAGTTAGGTTCTATGCAACAGGGAAAGTTTAGGGGTAATTTTAATAATTCAAAGCCAAAATTTAATGTAAATATTGATGAGCTAAAACAAAAGCTCCCATGTTTTAATTGTGGCAAAATTGGACACTGGAAGCGAGAGTGTAAAAACCCGTCCAGAAATTTTAAAAATAATTCATTAAATCCACAGGTGCAGTGTGAGTTAAATCCGCAGCAACAGCAACAGCTACAGCGGCAGTTAAATGAATTGAGTCAACAGCGACAGCTACAGCGACAGGGAGTAAACCAGCAGAGCCAGATACAACAAAGCCAGTTTCAGCAACAGAATCAGGTACAGCAGAATCAAATTCAACAGAATCAGTTACCTCAAGCACCATTTCCTGGTTGTGCTAACACACAGAGATTTTCTCCTGAAACAGGTTTCTGTGGAAATAATTTGGTTAAAGATGTGTTAAAAGTCAACATGGCAAATGCTTCTCAATTTTGGTTAAGTGACAAAGAGGTGAGTGATTCATCAGAGGATTACTCATGACGGTGCCTGAGAGAGGAGGAAGAGTGTGTGCTTGGACCCACTCTTGAGGTAGATCAGTCTGGTCCATTTGTTAATGGAAAAGTAAATGATAAAGATATCACTTTCCTTGTGGACACAGGTGCTACCCGTTCTACTGTTAGATCAGCAGAAATAGAAAACCTTCCTCTCTCGGGTGAGACAATTCAAGTTGTAGGTGTAGCTAATCAACAAATTAGAACCAGTCTGACAGATCCAGTAAAAGTGGAGATAGGCAATTACAAAGATAAACACAGATTTCTAGTTTGTGACAGCAGTCCTGTGAATCTTTTGGGTCGTGATATATTATGTAAAATGAATTGCAGAATATATTGCTCACCAGAAGGCATTGAAATGCAAACAGCAGAAGAAGATGGTCTTTACAAATGGACTATGATGATGGTGGAAGAAGAAAAAACACCACCAATATTTCCTGTGTTTGATAAAAATGATTTGCCAGAAGAGCTCAAAGAGCCAGTTAATCCAGCAATTTGGGACCTAACAGGTAATGATATGGGTCTTATGAAAAATATTGATCCAGTAAAAATTACTGTTAAACAGGGAGTTGATTTTCCAAATGTTCCTCAATATAAAATGAAGGCAGAAACAATTGAAGGTGTCATTCCTGTGATTGAAAAATTCATAAGTCAAGGAGTTTTAAAAGAAATTGAAAGCAGTCCATGCAATTCACCAATTATGGGTATTAAAAAGCCAAATGGAACATACAGAATTGTTCAAGATCTAAGAAAAATTAATCAGATAGTGGTTCCATGCTGTCCTATTGTTCCAAATCCTGCAGTAATTCTTTATCAGATTCCACATGATGCAGAATGGTACACGGTCATTGACCTGTGCAATGCATTCTTTACAGTTCCATTACATCCAGATAGCCAGAAAATTTTTGCTTTCAGGTTCCAAAATAGGATCCTAGCATGGTGTCGAATTCCTCAAGGGTATACTGAGAGTCCATCTATCTTTAATCAATTGTTAAAGAAATCCCTGGAAGATCTAGTGTTGCCTGGTAATTCCACATTGGTACAGTACATTGACGATTTGCTTGTGGCAGCCAAAACACGAGAAAATTGTGTTACTGATACCATTACCCTGTTGAACCGTTTGGCAGATGAAGGACATAAAGTTTCACCAGCAAAATTGCAGTTTTGTAAACAAGAAGTGAAATATCTTGGTCACAGAATTGCAAAGGGAACCAGAAAAGTGACAGTTGAAAGAATTAAAATGATTCGAGCAATACAACCACCAACAACACAGAGACAGGTGAGAATGTTTCTAGGAATGGTTGGTTACTGTCGACAATGGATTAGTGGGTTTTCAGTCATTGCAAAACCACTTCAGAGACTGACAAAGGCAGATGTAAAAGATCCCATTAGATTGTCAGAAATTGAGCTGGAAGCTTTTGAGCAGTTAAAAAGGAGCTTATGTGAAGCTCCTGCTCTGGGCATGCCAGATTATGAAAAAGAATTTGAACTCTACTGCAGTGAAAGAGAAGGTTGTGCATTGTCAGTCCTTATTCAAAGGCACGGAAATTTGAGAAAACCAATTGCATATTTTTCAGCTGTTTTGGATCCTGTTGCAAAAGCTTTGCCAGGTTGCTTAAAAGCAGTGGCCGCAACAAGTGTAAGTCTTGACCAAAGTGAGGGTATCATTATGGGTTTTCCTGTAAAGGTATATGTACCTCATTCAGTTGAAATTCTTCTTACCAGAAGTAGAACTCAACATTTAACAAGCAGCAGACTGACAAAATATGAGAAAACAATTTTGGGTTCAGACAATGTAACAATTGTTAGATGTGTAAACTTGAACCCTTCCACATTATTACCTGATGGAGCTATTACTGAGGTGAGTAATGTGGATGACATTGATCATGAATGCCTGGATGTTGTAGATTACTGCACAAAACCAAGACAGGACATAAAAGATGTCCCATTACAGGAATCAGATGTGGTATACTTTGTGGACGGATCTTGTTTGAGAAATGATGAAGGAATTCTGAGAGCAGCATACTCAGTGTGTACAGTTTCAGATGTTGTTGAGGGTTCACCTTTAGATGGAATTCGTTCTGCTCAGATTGCAGAATTAATTGGTTTAATTCGAGCCTGTGAAAGAGCAATTGGCAAAAGAGTAACCATAGTGACTGATAGTCAGTATGGTTATGGCGTTGTTCATGATTATGGACAACTGTGGTCCAATAGAGGTTATTTAACTTCTGCAGGAACACCAATAAGAAATGCAAAATTAATTAAAAGATTAATTGATGGCATTCAGTTGCCAGAACAAATAGCAGTAGTGAAGTGTTCGGCACATAAAAGGGGTGACGATTACATTACCAAAGGAAATGCATTCGCAGATGAGATGGCAAAATATTGTGCAAGAAACAATTACGCAATCAATCGGGGAAAAGACGGAAGTCACACAATGAATTCTCTCATGCTAATTTCTGTAGTTGAGACATGGGAGGAAGTAAAAGATTTACAAGATGAGGCAAGTGAGGAAGAGAAAAACATATGGCTGAAAGGTGATTGCAGACCAAGAGAGGAAGACGGGATCTGGGTACACAAAGATGGAAGAGTTGTAATGCCAGACAGCATGATTGCTGATATGGCACGATTGTTTCATGGTCAAGAACATGCAGGTAGAGGGTCCATGGTTAGATTATTCAGACAAACATGGTACAATGTAAAATTCAGAACAATTGCGGAGTCACTTTGTCAAAGATGTTTGACCTGCCAACAGATGAATGTTCACAAAAAGGTTGTTACAAGCATGGGAACCATAGGACGGGAGGGTGGTCCTTTTACCAGATTGCAGATGGATTTTGTTGAAATGCCAAGACATAATGGTCTACGTTATATTTTGGTATTTGTTTGTTTGTTTTCAAGATGGGTGGAAGCTTTCCCAACTCGTCATGCCAATGCTGCTACTGTGGCAAAGTTACTTCTAAGAGAAATCATACCTAGGTATGGATTTCCGGTCACCATTGAAAATGATCGTGGAAGGCATTTTGAGAACAGTTTGATGAAAAAGATCTGTAATGCTTTAGACATAGAACAGAAAATGCATTGTGCTTACAGACCACAGGCATCAGGTGTTGTTGAACAAATAAATGGAACAATCAAAAATAGGATCGCAAAGATGTGTGATGCTACAGGAGTAAAGTGGACAGATGCACTTCCACTTGTTCTGATGTCAATGAGAAGTATCCCAGATAGAAAAACAGGTCTTAGTCCTCACGACATTGTGATGGGCAGAGTGATGAGACAAGCATTTGTACCAGTTGGCAAATTGATGAGCATTAATGACAGTGCGATTTTTGAATACTGCCGAAATCTATCTGATGTGATGCATTCTGTGTTTCATCAGGTGGGAACTGACATTATTACAAAAGAAAAAGTACAAGCTCATGATTTACAACCCGGTGATTGGGTTAGGACGAAGGTTCACCGAAGAAGGAACTGTTTGTCACCAAGGTGGCAAAGGCCACGTCAAGTTATCCTTATAACAACAAATGCAATCAAATGCAGAGGACTAAAAAGGTGGATACATCCAAGCCATACAATTCGTGTGTCACCTCCTGAGAATGATGAAGAAGGTGATATAACAGCTGATTCAGATTCAGAAAGAGACCCAGAAGATCCTGATTCTGATTCAGATTCAGATTCTGATTTTGGTGATCCAGAAGAAAATCAACATCAAGAGAATATCGAAACTGGAGATCAAGGTATCGAAGATTTGCTTGAAAAAGAGTCTCTGAGAGAAAAAAGAGATTCAGAAGAAGCAGAAAATTCTGAGCAAGAAGATGATCTAGTCCAGGAAAATATTGAAAGGCAGAAAAGTAGCTCTGTGTGGAGGAACAAGAATCCTGAAACTGGGAAGCTGAAGGTGATCCCTGAAGAAAAGGTAGAATTACCAAGTACCAGCTGTAAGGATGATGTTTCAAACGGAGTGAAGCTGCCGAGTAAAGAAGTTCCTAGGTACAGATTTGAAGTCTCAGATACAGACACTGATGGAAGTGAGGAAGATTCTGAAATAAGAAAACACAGAAAAAGAGCTTGGAAAACTGAATGCAACGAAAGTGTGCCAAAGAGAAAAGTCTTGAGAAAAGGAGACATTTGGCCTGAAAATAATCTGAAATTCAAACTGGTGAAAAAATCAAAGGAACAAGTCAATGAAGTTTCTAGTGAAGGAAGTGAACTTGGAAAAAGTAACGAAGGTGAAAACAAGAAAATAGAGGTCGTTACTCGCAAGACAAAAAGAGTAATTAGGCCAAACCAAAAATACAGATCTCCAGAATGGACTTATATAATTATCCCACCTATTGTTGAGGTGGAAAGCAGTGGTCAGGAATTCTTAGAAAGTGACAGAGATTAAAATTGTTAGAAATTAGTTGAGGATCTATTTCCTGGCACAAGGCTGAAGAAAATATGTTTTAGGTAACTTTTTGTTTCCTGGCATAAGGCTGAAGAACGTTTGTTAGGTGACATAAGGTCGAAGAAATTCTGTTTAGCTAAAGAAAACATATTTTGTGGCACAAGGTCGAAGAAAAACTGTTTAGGGTTAAAATCTTTAAAAAAAAAAAAAAAAAAATTTAAAAGGGGGGATATAATTTTGTTAGTTATACTTACATTTTATTTAAAATTTTTGTTTTTGGAAATGCCTAGATCAGATACTTCTAGGTGTTCAATTTTTAAGAGGTGCTGTAAAATGACATTAATTTGTGTGATATTATTAATTTTACTTTGGCTAATTTTAGCTGTGGTCTATCCTTTTGATGTTAATAAGCAAAAATCTAAGACTAATATTACTAGTAAAGTAGAGTCTAATCATGAGAAGCATGCTGGCAAGTCCAGTAGAGTTATTAATCATGATCCACTGTCTCATCAAGATAGATCAATTGGTGATTTTTCAACCAATTCGTTTTCAAGGCTTTTATCTGAATATGTCAAAGTAATGAATGTCAAAGATTGCTATGTGTGTGTAAAATTACCCACTTCTGTTTCTGAGGGAGTGACATATAATATGTTACCACTCACTTATGGCATTACCTGTAGTGTGATTGCTAGTCTGTTCTATCAAACTGGTCGTCTGGAGTATTATTACTCAGACTTTGATGAGGTTTTTGCAAATCTCAAAATTGTAAATAGCCTAAACAAAGTAAGATCTGCGAAGCAGATGAGGGAATTCTTTTTGGTTACTAATGAACTAAACTATGAATATGCCTATAGAAATAATTTAACATGCAAAATGAGAGCTGAAGAAAAGACTTTCCTTAACATGGTTGAGGAGAGAAGGGCTGTTTACAAAAGAAATGAAAAACTAAAACATGCTAAATCCAAATACTGGCAGTTAGAAGATGCTAAGTTAAATGGTGGTAATACTAATGCAGCAATACATATTGACGAACCAGTTAGTGGTAAATTTTGTATTAGGAGAGACAATACTTTGTACGATAATTTTTTTGTAGGTGCTAGTCAATGTGAAGATACTTATCGTATTGAAGGGGGATGGGGATTCAAAGGTGGAAAGGATCCAATTTTCCCTGGAATTTATTTTGTTTGTGGCAATAAGGCTTATTTTAGCCTCCCAGACCACTGGTATGGGACATGTTATCTTGGCCTGGTCTTTCCAAAAATATTTCATATTGACAGAAATGAAAAAGGTACTTTTGAATTTGGTGAACACTTGAATCAAAATAGATACAAAAGAGAAAGCTTTACAGAAATCTTGGGAGACATTTTTGGTGCTGTTATTCCTATGGTGGGGATTACAATGAACTCTATCAAAATTAGAAAAGTGTCCACAATTGTGGATAGGTTGTCAACTGATACTGCAAGTGGTTTCCAATTGGTTAGCACAGAACTTGTTGCAACCAGAAGTATGGTTATCCAGAATCGTCTTGCATTAGACATTCTGCTTGCAAAGGAGGGTGGAGTCTGTGGGGTCTTGCATGTCCAACATTGTTGTACATATATACCTGACAAGAGTCGGGATATAGAGTTACTTGTTAAAAATATCACACACTTCCATGAGGAGATTGAACCCTTGGAAGAAGAAACCTTTACTGAAAAAATTGGGAAAAGAATGGAGGCTATCAAAGATTGGTTTTCAGAACTTGGCAGGTCCATCATTGGTAAAGTGCTCTATCCAGTAATTGTCATTATTATAATGATAATGCTGCTAAAAATTAGTTGTCTGATTCACAAGAGGAGGAAGCGTCAGAATGAAAAGAAAAGAATTTATAAACTCAGAAAGGAACAGGAAAAGGAATATGAATTAGAAGAAATGCGAAGAGTTCAGTTTGATAAGGATAATCAGACAGCTGAAACAGGGGTTTAGGGAAACTAATATCGAGAGAATTCAGTGTGTGTTGTCTCTAAAATGGGTAAAAAAAAAAAATATATATAAAATTTTTTGGGTGTTGTTTGGTGATTTTGAAATCACCAGATGAGGGAGTTGATAGAGCAGGCTGCAGAAAATATTTTATTCTGGCTTGTGGATTCAATTCCCCATAACATTAACTGACTAATTAATGCACTGTTGCATGATTTATTTTACTAATCCAACCTAGATTAAGTTTGCACCACACATGAACACGTGGGAAACTAATTACATGTGCTTTTTGTTGCATTTGCAAGTCTGTTTTTGTAACACATTATTAATATTGTCCTGTTTATTATGTCTGTCCTATTGTCTTTGTCACCATTAACATGCAGCTGATCATTCATGGCATGTGCTTTTATATGTGCTTATATGTAAGTCTTATGTTGTGTATTGTCTGTCTGTGTCATTTAATTATCTTTTTATTCTTTCAGAATCATAAAGCTGGACTACATGAAGAATGGTGGTCATTTTGTGTGCTGCTTTAAATGTTTGCTTTTGCTAAATGTTTTTATTAGTGGGTTAATTAATAATTAATAAGGGACTGGGTGGTACATAAGGGTTTGCTTTACTTGAATTAATCACTCTTTTGTGTTTGTTTAAATAATAGCTCAAGAGTGAGCTGAGGCCTAGTTCTTGCTTGGAGAAAAATTGGTCGGCCTGAACTGAGCAGAAGCTGAGCCAAGCTGCACGTTGAAAGAAAAAAAAACTTTGCAAGAGGTTATTGAACTTGCTTCTCGTGGCTCAGACTTTTATTAAAGAAAGACTTTTAAATGGAGTTTATTCCATGGACTGCTCTGGTTGTTCCTATTCAAGGCCGAGGAAGTGACAAGCGTGAATCTGCCGAGCTCTGGTGGAAGTGGATTGGCAACTTTTTGTTGCAAATGCCTCGGAAGTTGTTGTCACTCTGAATGGACAATGGCACGGTGACGCGCATATTCTCTGGACTGGTAGCTGAGGTGGCCTGATGGCCATAAACCAATCACAGTGCTGAACTTTCCTAAATAATAACATTTAGTTAGTTTTGAGAGCGAAAAATGATATAAAATTGGCTCTCTTGTGGGGTTCGGGGCTGTCTTTTCCAGAGGGGCGAAGCGCTGTCGGATTGCCTTGGGATTGTAAGCATTCAACTGTTTATTATTTGTTTCTCTTTCAGGTTAGAAAATTTTACTAGAGAAAAAGTTATGATTTCTTAAATTCATCATTTTGATCAATTCTAACTTGACAGCTTACTTTATGCCAATGATTATGTGTTTGAATTAATAAAACTAAATGATTGATATTAATAAAGTGAGTTATTAAAGATCTTCACTTATGGATTTTAAAAATAAACTTTTCAAAATGACAAGCTGGTCTTGTTTTTGTAGATAGTTATTGCTAAAAGTTACTCAACATATAGAATCCATTCACCTCATTCACTATGTTTATGGGCCTGGTAGATTGGTAAGTGTGATAGTGGATTATGACATCATTTATAAAGAATTTTAGTTTCTAGGCTCTATCAATACTGCTAAAACTCGTTCAGCAGAAACCCCCTCTTGTAGGTTAGTTCTCAGAATAAGGGTGAGATGATATAGAAACACATTTTTGTTTTTCTGAATAGTGAGTGATTATCTCTTGTTTTACGGCAACAGGCCCAACCCAGCCTATATGACATTAACATATTCTCAACAGGCTTGCACTAAGGGAGAATCCACCCTTGTTTACAGCATGTACTCAGTGCTCCACGATAGTGCAAAAAACAGTTTCGTCTTTCGGCTTCTCGTTGTTTAACAGATAGAAATGTTGTGGTCTTTTCTGTGATGTCTGTACTAATTGTTGATGTTCTCTCAAGCTTGGGTCTGCAAAGAAATATAATCTGTTTCAGCACAGTTAAATTGCCCATGCAACTTTTATGTGTGTTTCCTAAAACTAATGTACACTGTGACCTAGGTCTTTCTGCAGAAGCCACAGGTATTTGTTTCAGCACGTCCGTGTATTAGCCTAGGCCGGTTCACTACTGCCATAGGTTTAAACTATCCCTTATCTGAAATGTGTGTAATTAGGTTTTAGATTATATACTTGCATCCATGTGCCTATAAAATGTATTTCCCTACATCACTATGCATTTACGTCGTATTCCCACAGTCTGCACTCTTGTCGTCACATTGGATACAATTTCTACCACAATTTTTACATGAGCGAAGGTTCCCATGAAAACCCTCTTACCTAAGCTAAGAGATGCACTGTACACTTGTTGCATAGAGAAAGGCCAGTTGGTAATGTAGAAGTAAATATCAAGTTATCCGGATGCAACATTATAAAGTCTAAGGGCCCGATTATGACTTAGGCGCAGTAGCACCTTATCCGCAGCGCCAAATCCGCGCAAGGACCGGCCGCAGTATTACGAGCTAAAAATGTGTAACTCTTAATATCCTGGCGATCCTTTGCCTTTCCCATGGCAGTGCCTGGGAAACAGGCCCACAATGGGAATTGCAAAAAAGTTCCAGCACGGCATGGACGGTGAAGTCCATGCCATGCTGGAACTTTGTGGGAATACAGAGAGGGTGGCACATGGTGTGGCCCCCTGAATGTATCCCAATGGCGGGGGGTTCTTGCACCGCCAGCCTTTTCATGGCTGGGCTCTGCCATGAAAAGGCTGGGGGTGCAAGAATATGCTGAGCGGGACTGCGCCAGTCCTTGCTCAGCATATTGCCTAGTGGCGCAACTGCGCCACCGCCAGGGAAAGCTGTTCCCTGGCGCAGCCGGCGGTCCGCCACCGGTACAACTTTGGAAGTCGTAATTGGCACAACGGTATACTGCCACTACTGCACCACCGCCAGACTTGTAATCAGCCCCTAAGCCATCAGTTATTATATACAGATTTAATAAATTCATTGTAGTGTAGGGAAATGATCAAATATGGGGTGAGGAACTAGTTGAACATGATTTTATAGTCAGATTCAGATTCAGAACATTCTTTATTTGATTTTAGATACTTGGTAAAATCATAAAAGCAGAAGATAAAAAAAGACAATTCGTATTAAATGTACATTAAAAAGTACCTTACATAAACAGCTGACCCAGCTATACATGATTTTACAGTTTAAAAACTAACAAGTTATGCTTTTCCTTTTCCTCAGTATACTTTTTAAAAGTCCAGTCATGATTCCAGTGCAGTACACATTATCCAATAATTGTAAAAATAGGAATGGCGGACGGCATTGCCGCCACGCTCCCTGCTTCAAAAAAGGCACAATCCATCTAGTAAGTTCCTTAGCATAAAATTTACAAAAAAGGGTCACGTGCATTGTTGTTTGTGACGATAGATTATCGCACGGGCAGTGGCGAAGATTCCTGGACCAGTCATTTACAGCTGGGAATGAAACCAGACAGTGAAAACAATCAAACCTGAACCTAGTCAGTATATATCTATCATATCCCCCTATATAGTCAGCAAGTTTCTAAAGATGACATCAATGGGAGGTAGTCACACAGAATGTTTCACTATGAGCAAAGGTCCAGAAGAAGGCATTTTGGGCCTATTAACTGCACAGGCTAAAGTATAGTTATTTGGTGCAAAACATAGAAAAACACACATTTATTAAATAAACATTTCTAATGACTTCTATATTAACATAATGAGACATATCTTCAGTATATTTAATAATATTTTAACAAAGTGCATGTACGTTTTTATTTAGGAGTTTTTTCTTAAGCAATTATATTTTAAACGCGTTCTTAAAATGCAATTCTGGTGGCTGCAAGATTCAAGATGGCGGTCACATTCTGAGAGTGCTGCGCACCATTCCGTTATCTGCTAGAATCCCCGCTATTCTCAGGACATCTAGATGAGATCGCTGGCCATTGCATCTGATAACAGACAACTGATAGAAATCCTAGAGGTTAGCGATGGAGGGATTGTCCCAACTGAGTTCAAGAGACATCCTATGTAAAATAGAGGTCCCCTGGGAGGGCAGGGACCAGAGTCTATGGTGTGACTCTGCCCAAGAACAGCTGCCCACCGAAATCTGTAATGACTGAGAGGGCGGGAGCATCCCAGTGAGCGAGCCGCGAGCAGAAGACATCGGCCTGGGATCTGTCGGCCTCCAGGGGTGAGATTGCCTTTGTCCCGCAGGATTGCCATCAGCTCTCTAGCCTAGACCCCAGGGGCTCACGTGGCGCACACTCCACCGGCAGGACCTGCCAGACTGCTTCAACCTCCTTCGGCCACTGTGAAACTGAAAACACGGTCTACAACCTACCTGACCCCAGTGAAGGAGCTATCCGGGGCTTCTGGGGCCTCCACCGATGCTGCTGCAACGGTCACAGGATCATCGCTCAGCCCCACCCACTTCAACGTCTACATGAGCCCCCTCGCAGCCATCGCACGCCAACACAACCTCAACATCATCTCCTACGCCGACGACACCCAGCTGATCCTCTCCCTCACCAACGACCCGGGCACCGCCAGAACCAGCCTACACGAAGGGATGAAAGACGTCGCCGAGTGGATGATGAACAGCCGCCTGAAACTGAAGTCAGACAAGACGGAAGTCCTCATCCTGGGATTATCACCGTCCGCCTGGGACGACTCCTGGTGGCCCCCTGCCCTGGGCACCACTCCCAAGCCAACGGACCACGCACGTAACCTGGGCTGCATCCTGGACTCCTCCTTCTCGATGACCTGACAAGTCAACGCCGTCTCATCATCGTATTTCAACACCCTGCGCATGCTCCGAAAGATCTTCCAATGGTTCCCCACCGAAACCAGGAAGACAGTCACCCAAGCACTCGTCACCAGCCGACTGGACTACGGTAACACCCTCTACGCCGGAACCACGGCCAAACTCCAGAAAAGACTCCAACGCATCCAGAACACCTCCGCACGACTCGTCCTGGACGTCCCCCGACACAGCCACATCGCCGGCCACCTGAGAGACCTGCACTGGCTCCCCGTCAGCTAGAGGATCACGTTCAGACTCCTGACCCACGCACACAAGGCTCTCCACGACTTGGGCCCCAAGTACCTCAACAACCGCCTGACCTTCTACACACCGACCCGCCAGCTACGGTCGACCAGCCTCGCCCTCGCCGCCGTCCCACGCATCCGCAGAGCCACCGCCGGAGGAAGATCCTTCTCCTACCTGGCAGCCAGGACTTGGAACTCCCTCCTCATCCACCTTCGGCTAACCCTGGACCACCTCTCCTTCAGGAAGCAACTCAAGACCTGGCTCTTCGAGCAGTAACGGACCCCTCTCCCCCAGCGCCTTGAGACCATACCGGATGAGTAGCGCGCTATACAAATGTCTTGATTGATTGATTGATTGATTGATTGATTGACAGGAGAGAACCCTGACCACACGTCCAGAAGACAGCCAGCGGGAGGGATGAGTGTGGCTTCAGACTAGGCCGCTTTGTCTGAATGAGGTATGGGGTAGGACCGCCACCCCTTCCTCTCACCCCATTCTCCCAAGAACTGAGCTGAGCGGTGGTGACCCATTGTGAGAATCGAAATAACACCAGCCCAGGGTAGAGCCCCACGGAAGAACTGCAGTTCACACAGGCCCACCTGGCCTCGTTCTGGGCTGGCTAATTAAAACCCAGCGGACCTGCTGAATGCACGTCACCCGCTCAAGGGAAGAGGTGGCATAGGAGATCGGGCGAGGAACTTTGATACGACCGAGAGCGTCCCTGCAACTGAAACGCAATTGGAAGTTGTTGACCCGGTAAAAGTCAGCCTCCCATACCTGAAGTCTGCAACACTGCCAGCTATACACCGGCCCAGACCCCAGGGGCTCGCATAGTGCACAATCTGCTGGTGAAGAACTACTGTGCTGTCCTGACCTGGTGCGGTGGGTACGGCCCTGACCGCCTTTCCGGTGGCCCCTCTGGAACCGCGTGACCATCTTCTGCTCGCTCCCCAGGATAGCAGGAAAGGGAGACCCCTGATGACGAGCGGGTTCCCCAAGCTGTGGGAGGACACGCCAGCCTCTGGCACCTTGCAAATGCAATAATAGAGAAGAAAGCCCCAAGGACACATGGACCGAACCTACTCCTGGGGGGTCCATGATCCACAACCAGTGAGGCCCCCATAGAAGACATCCCGGGAGGGCGGCCGCACTAGAGCAGCACCCAAAGCTAGGACAAAGACCTCGACATAACAGACGAACCAGGGCGGAGCCTTTGGCCTGCATGACACAGCACATCGAGCCTCGTTCGGAGTTGATGGAATAGCAGCACAGTATCTCCGTTCCTGGTGAAGACCCAAATTTGCTCCCGATCCACAATAAGGGACTCCTAGCCGATCAAGAGCATGAAGGCTGAATTGACTGGCATGCCTGCGAGTCGTGAGAACTAGAGCAGACGAAAGTCCAGCCACTCAAGCAGCTAGGGTGTGGCTGACTCTGTAGAGATTGCTGCCCCTTCCGTCCTGTCGCCGAGGACAGGTGAGGAGCCTGAATACGTAACCATGGGTAAAGACAAAGGGATGAAGCCACTTCCCTACCAAAACTGCATGGAGCAATACACCACTGGTTACCCCAGCATCAGCAGCTCAACCCAGGCCACAACACCTCTGACGGGACAGACGGCGAGAAGCACATCCGCATCCCCTGCTGAAAGCAGACAACATGGAGTGTCGTGAGCCAGAAGGGAGAGCATATCAGAGAGAATCTCCGATCTTACCACTCAGTGAATCCGGAGAGACAGACCTCTCCCGCAGCCCAGCGAGATAGGGCTAAACTCACAGACGCAGCAGGGCCCTATGACTGCTTCGAGGAACATTACTACTCTAAACTTCTGAGACTCCTTAAATCCTACAACATGGTGGGATTCACCACTGTGTGCTCCAACCATAATGGTTACACCTGTTTGAACTGTTAATATGAAATGAAAGAGACATTTATAAAGTGCATGGCTACCCGTAGGCCTCCCAGCGCTAAGAGGAGAGCGTACAGGTAAGAACTAATTATCTGGCTGGGAATAGATGGGTCTTCAAAATTTTTCAGAAAGAAAGATGATCTTTTGTCAACCGAATATGTTCCGGAAGGTCATTCCATTTCTTGGAGGCAACATAAGAAAAACGTCGTCCTCCACTTCTGGCCCTCTTGATTTTTGGTACCATGGCCATGCGTTTACTTTCAGACCGGAGAGCTCTTTTAGGACAATATGGGGAGACCATCTGATGAAGTATTGGTGGACCATTAGAAGTTAGAATCTTGTGCGTAATGCTGAGAGATTTAAATTGAAATCTCTCAGCAATTGGGAGCCAGTGGAGATGATTCAACACTTTCCTCACTGATTCTCTCAGAGGAATATGCAGAAGCATTCTTGCTGCACAATTCTGAACCTTCTGAAGAAGGTTTATCGTGTACTGAGGAGCTCCAAGATAAAGCGCATTTGCATAGTCCAGGCATGACATTATCAACGCCTGGAGAAGCAGTTTCTTCGCATAGAAGGGTAAAAGAGGAAGACTTTTTCTCACCATTCTCATAATTCCAAAGCAGCTCCCTGCCACTAATAGTGCAACAGCTTCTTCAGGGAAAGAAATATGGGGAGGAGGATGGTTGGGGACATTTTTCAGGGGATTTTTTAACGTATCATACTGTTCAATTTGTTGCTACGCCTGACAAACATGCCCGATATTCCTTACTAGTTGACCGGAAAACAACAAGGAGTTCATGCTCTCCACTTGCAGTCCTAGTGCATCCAGACCCATGAGCGCCTGGACCCAACAGTCATTGCCCTCAAAGTACCACCACCAATGACACCGTCCTGCACTAATATGGAGTCCTTGTGCGCCCTCTCCTGGAACGTCAATGGACTCTTGGACAGGGTAAAGCGTTCCGCAGTCCTGAAGTTTGCTCAATGCTCAGGCCTGGGGATCCTCATGTTTCAAGAAACCCACCTGTTTGGCAATCACTGCTCGTTCTTAGCCCGACAGGGATATGATAGGGTCCACCATGCAGAGTTCACCAGAGGATCTAGGGGAGTAGCTATTCTCCTTCGCCGCTCTCTTCCTTTCACAGTTGCCCGATACATTCTAGATCCCCAGTGATGCTTTTTAGCCCTCACAGGGAAGACTGGAGGACGCACCCTAAGTCTGATTATAGTCTGGATGCACCCAGCACTCCTAAAGACATCTCACAGGGACCTCACTGCCTGGCTGACATATCTTCCCCAGGGATGACAGTGATTGGGGGACTTCAACGCAGTCATGAACTCTTATCAAAGATACTACTGGGGTCCCATCCTATGGTCAGCACTCAGGTGCCCGGCACTTGATCTGTCTTGTGATTTTTGCATCTATTGACTAGTCGGAACTCCTATTATTGCCTGTATTGTATATATATTGTATATGCCATTTTTTCCTTTGCTATAAAGTGTGAGATTGAGATATAAGGGCAGGTCTAACTGTAGGGAAATATGGGTAAAAGGAAGGCTGAATCAACTAGCAAAGTGGGACCGAGTGCTGGTTTGGGCGGGCAACAATCCTTGAAAATCTACCTCACTAGATCTATGTGGGAGATTGAGGAACAAATAAGCTCAGTGGAGGAAAGCATTTCACATGGCCGGTTGAGCATTTCCGCAGCTAACGCCGAGGGACTCATTAAACCCACAAAAACAGTAAGCCCAAAAAATGATGAGGTTACCGAAGTCTATGCAAACAGGTGTGTACAATCTGTTTCTGATGAAATTGAGGTGTATGACTTAGACCCGGAGAACCAGCCACCGCCCAAGAGACCAAAAAACCCATAAATAGCACAGCGATAAATGGTCCAGCCCCCGTTAAAAGAAGAAAAGCCATAGACAGGGGGGTGAAAAAAACTGATGGTAACGTGAATCCAGGTATGGGAAAAAAAAACTCACAAACAACATAGGAGATCAGAAAAATTAATTAGCAATAATAAGGAAAGAGATGGGTGTGTTTAAAGAATCTGTAATGTGCATCCTTGCAAAGCTCTTAGCAAAAATGGAGAGAATGGAAAGTGTTATGGGGAATATGACAACATCAAATAGTGGTGATGGTAGGGTGGCTGAATTAAGAACCAATGCTACAGATAGGGAGGATAGTGGGGTGACACAAATAAATGGACCTGTGTGTACTACAGAACGAACCCCAATGACTAACGTTACAATACACAGGGTGGGACATGAATCTGCTGCGGATAAACAATCTATGAATAGGGGGAATGATAAGGGGAAGGTTCATAAAGAGGACTATAAATCAAGGACGCCTATTCCACGAACCAATGTTAAAAATTCATATTTGGACTTGCCACCAGCCGCTGCACCTTATGTGGTGGTAATTGCGAATGTGCCTCAGGTTGCGAATGAGGAAAATGAAAGTTGGCAATTTCTTTGAAATAAGACAATACAGTGGGTGGGGGAGAAAACTGGTTTAACAGGTGCTCTATTTGAAAAATTGAAAATGGTTAGGAGGGTTGCTTGGGTGGGAAGGGACCACAAAGTGTTAAATGGTGAATGTGTTGTATTGACCCTTGGCGACCCAAGACTGGTACACGCTGTCTTAAATAGAGCGGGGGCAAATTATCTGGGAACTAATGAACCCAGTATTATCCCTTTCGTTTTTTTTTTATTGTGGACAATATCCTGGGGAAAAGGGTATGGTAAGGATAGGGACAAATAGGAATCTAATACCACTGTCTAACAGGTTTAAACCTCTGACAAATCTGGAGGATATTGACCGACTTGATGGGAACAATGAGAGGAGAAAGGGGCATGCTACTCATTTAAGTAGGGATGCTGGGTTAATTAGTAAACCCCCCGGTAGCACTAACCTAAATATAACTACAAGTCAGGGAATATGTTTGGAGTCTGTAAGAAATAAAGCTGCAATTGATGACTCAAATTTTGCAACAATGGAGAATACTATAATGATGGAAGAGCCCAGACAGTCTATACAAGAATCATTGAAGCTGGGAATAATGTTCTGGAATATTGCAGGATTATCCAATAAAATGGTAGACCAATATTGGCTACAGCTTGTAACAGAACACCCTATAGTTTGTTTTCAGGAAACCTGGATGGTTGATGAAATACACATGCTAGGCTATCGGACTCTTCACACTCCGGCGGTTTCCAGTGAACATGGGCGCAATAAGGGGGGTTTATGAACTTATATCTCAAATGTACTAGGCTTAAAAAAAAACAAAATTCGAGTGTAAGGCTGAACATTATCAGGTCATTGAACTTCATCTAAGCACTGGCTGTTGCGTGGTGTTCATATATTTTTATAACAATATTCCACGGGATAAGGTACTGTCTGTACTAGGGTGTCAACAGCGGGAATTAAGTGTCAAAGTGGAAATGCTAAAAGGGGAAGTGTATTTTATTTGGGGTGGGGATTTTAACTGCACCCTATGCCAATTTCATCAAAGCAGTATCAAAGCAGTATGGGTGAAACTAAAGGGGAAATAATACCTCATTTCACTCATACACCATTAGGGGATAAACTAAATGAAATTTGGTTACAATTTGCACACCCAGGATTGAATTTGAGCCCACTTAAAATGGGAGAGGCTGTAACTCAATTATTGATTTTGCCCTGATGTCTAGGAAACTCAGTGGCAAGGCTGCTATGTTTCAAACACATAGCTTTTTATATAGTGACCACTACCCCATAAGCATCCACCTAAAAATTGCACCTGGGGCACATGATGAATGTAAAATAGGAGAAAAATATGGCCTAGACCTGACACTTGCTAGTACAAACGGTTATTCGTTAAAATGGAGCAAGGTTGAACCCCAGCCCTTCTTAGTCAAACTTATCAAAGAACATGACAGGGATTTTAATACTTGCCTAGCGCAGGATAAGGAGACTGCAGATACAATTGTGAATATATCAAACAAATCAGACAGTTGCTTTTTGTGGTTAGTAAAGGGAAAAAACACAACATGAAAGAGAATGCATGGTCTGAAAAGGGATGCAGTGATGCCCATAAGAACTTAAAAAGAGTTTTGAAAACTAAGCCAAAAGTCATGGAAGAAATTACGCAGGCCAAACTGGCATATACACGGGCTCAAAAAAAGAGAAATTTGGAATTAAGAGAAGAAGCATAGCAGAACCTACGTAAGGCCTGTGAAAATAAAGACACTACGGGGTTCTGGCATATTGTTAATGCACCTTTCCTATCTATGCGCGACACCGACAAAATTGATGTGGCAATAGAAGAGGAAAGGTGAGTGCAATATTTCAGTGGTCTTCATAATGACAGCCAATGCTATGAAGATACGATAAATATGGTGGAGATGGAGGGTGAGGCAATAGGCGAAGTATGGCCAGTGATAAATGAAGGGAGCATGCAAGCCAACATCCTCCCATTAAAAATTCCGTTGACCTTGGACGAAGTGAGAAAAGCCATTGAAGATAGTGCGGCAGGTAATGCCCCTGGCCTAGATGGCATACCAGTAGATATTTACAAATATAATACTGAGCTATGGGCCCCGCTTTTAACAAATGTACTTATGAATTGTATGAACCATGGGTTCATCGTCACTTAGTCGGACTCTACAATTATGCCAATTTTTAAAAAAGGTGATCGAAATGACCCGTTATGTTACCGACCCATCTCTCTGCTAGATTCCCTTCTAAAAGTGGCTGGAAGGGTAATCCTGAATAAGTTACAAACTTGGGCTGATGAGAAGGGAGTGTTACCCAAACTACAATATGGTTTCCGAGCAGGCGTAGGAACAGTTGAACTTGGCCTGAATTTGAGTTCGCTTGATGAAATGTGGACCATTTTAACGGACATTGGTGTCGATGAGAGCATATTGCTGTTTTTAAAAAAGTTATACAGGGATGCTGGTGCAAGAGTTAGGTATGGGAAAGAGGGGGAGTGCACCAGAAGATATAAGTAAAGGGTTGAGACAAGGGTGCGTACTTGCCCCATTTCTCTTCACCCTCTACATTAACAGTGTGGGAAAATATCTGGTGGAGTACCCAAATGATTACCCTGTAATTGATGGCTGTGCCATACCTATCCTACTATATGCGGATGACACAGTATTGATGTCACAAAATGGCCTACAAAGAACACTTACAAAGTTTGTCGAATATATGCAGGACAGGGGTCTTAGGGTAAATATTAAAAAAACTTTTAGCATGACATGTGGGAAGGCGTCTTCTAAAAAGAAATGCAGGGTCTTTATCAATAAAGAGAAAATAGAGTGTGTTAACACCTTCTTGTACCTGGGAATAGTTTTTGTGAGCACAGGTAAATGGGGGAGTGCAATACGGTCGAGAAAGCAAATGATGCTGAGAGTAATTGGGGCTGGTAACTAGTTTTGCCAGTAAACTGGGTAATAAGCCAATCCCTGAGCTGATAGCCATTTATAAAGCCAAATGCATCTCCTCAGCAGTATATGGTGCCGGCATCTGGGGATGGGCGGGTGCTAAGAGCATACAGCAGTGTGAGAAAGCCTTCTTAAAATATCCATTGGCGATACCCAGCTCTACAGCCAACTATATTTGCCACCTTGAGCTGGGTCTGTCTCATATAGAAGATATTATAAGGACATATCCTCTTTTACTGTGGCATAAGCTCTGGGTGACAGATGAGGCGGTATTCAATAGTACAGTCATTATGGATTGTATGAAATTGGACGGGGCTGTACGTATCTCCTGGCTAAGTCATATCAGGGCTGTGGTTAGTGATATTGGATACCCCGAATATTTTGATGACCCAGAAACCCTGAAATCAATCTCCAGGAAACAACAAAAAAAGGAATATATGATATACCAGGATGATAAAAGATGTTCTGTAGAGAGAGGGAAGCAGTCTGTTATGGCCAACTATCTGCTGCAAACAGGTCTGGGCATCCAGCTCTACTTATTCCAACTGAGGGGAAGCTTTGACCGTATGCTGGTGACCCGGTTTTAACTGGGTATAATATTTAGACTAGTTAGCTTCCCTGAGATTAATGACTGGTCGCTTGATCTAACCCCCTGTCCCTGTGATGATACCTCTAAACAATCAACTATTCATGTCACCTTTTTTTGTAAATTTTATACTAATCAGAGGAGAAGATTTTTAATTCCCTTTTTAAAACATGTTGGATTAAGACAGTGCAATAATGCCCTTATGTACCTGCAATGCATTGATAGCGAGATATGTATTAGTGTGGTGGTGTCATATCTAAAAAAAGTAATAAGATCTAGAAATACAATGCAGGGAAATTGTTACTCAAATCAATTAAGGTGACATAATAGAAAACTGTGGACACTGATAATATTATTGAGATTATATAAATTAAATGGGATATATATTATAAGCTCTGATCAAGTGATAATATAATGTTGAGACTTATAATGTTTTTATGAATATTTATTAATATTAATGTTTGTTTTTAATGTCATTATGGGGCGACTTATAATGTTTTTATGAATATTTATTAATATTAATGTTTGTTTTTAATGTCATTATGGGGATAAGGATGAAATAGATGTAGTTGTGTTTGCTATAGAAATGTATAATTATGTTTTTTATTGGGCTTTTATGTTTTTCACCACAAAAATCGAATAAAGCTATATTTGACAATGCAGCTAGGGGGGAAAAACCCTTCAGCCCAAAATTTCCCAGTGGCGCAAGGGACAGGATTGGTGCAGCACAAGACAACCGGTGTATGAAGCCAGAGGATGCCCAACTAAACATAAGAAAATATGGGGCAAGTGGTTGGGCATGTTGGGCTTACAGGCAAAAGATATGACATTTGTCTGAGATATGAGTCGCTTCGAATATGTGAACTGTAAATGATGAGTTGCATGGAAATTATGTCATGATCAAACAAAACAAAACAAACAATGATGTGGAGAAGCAAATACATTCACATTAGCAATAGGACTTCTTAAATTAATCCTATTCTATGGTACAAAGTCCCATTCTATTTATTTTATTCATAATAAGGCACATACCAGCTCTTATTCCAAACTGTAACAATTTGACACAAAACAGTACAAAAAGAATGTTTTACAAAGGAAGATTTTACACAAAAAATTACATACTATCACTTTGTCGTTCTACTATACATAAACCTGTATTCCTTCCTACCCCCCCAATTTTAGAGTTACGTGTTTGCTCTATAATTAACAGCAATCCACTCTGAGGTAATTCTATACACACATGAGGTACGAACTACACCTCTGAAACCATTTCGCAGTGCGTATGCACGATTTCAATACACCGTTTTTTTTCTTCCAACGAACTCCTCCATGTTCAAGCAGTAGATGCCTTTTGGCCCCTTCATCCAGGCCTCATCAGGACAAGGATATGAGGAACAAACCTAAAAAACTATTAATCAATCTCACCATCAGTTGACCTACATCTGTGTTAAATCAATATGCTGATACACCAAATGTGTACATGTGCCCCAAAGTGAAATTAAATACCACCCTAACACCACACTCGTGCAGGGTTCATACAAACCAAACGTCCCAACAGTTTAGGTGACCTCCTTTATTCTATAATGCGTGCCAAAAAGCAAATCACTAACCAAATCCACACTTCTAGTAAAGTCACCATCTACAATTCCTTTAAAAAAATGTGTAATGCACCATTTTCGTCTTGCATCCAAGTATCTGTGCACCCTAAAAAAACGCTAGCTCGTGGGAAAGACACTGAGCTCACTTAGATTGCCCCACTAGGGAGTGAAAAACATCAAGGCGTGGTCCGCAAAATGGTGACAATCTTCGTGGTTGTAGGGCACGTACTATTACAAGATGAAAGTACGCTGGAGAAGTAATAATACAAAGCCGCAATCGTTACACCTATGTAATTGTTCATGCATACGAAAAAAACATCTCTGTATAGTTAGAGGAGGGGAATACATTAAACTGCCACTGCATGCCTGTGTCTTCATAGGCAAAATCAATCCTCTTCTGCACACTAGGCGTCATATAATTACATCCACCATAATGGAATCAATCGCAACGCTGCACTCTTGGCCTGCTGTAGTGAGAAATGACAACGGGCACCCATGATTAGAAAGCCAGAGAGATTCTTCAGGCCCCACCACGTCCCCTGAATAGCTATCTGGCACTTACCTACACCCCATCACGGGCGAGTACCAGTACCGGCCGCCTTCTCTCCCGTATAGCAAGTTTGTGCCAACCGCGTGGCAGACGCTGTTAGAAATAACTCACGTTGATGATGCGTGGTCACATGCTGCTCCCCGGTCCTAAAAATATAAGTAATACTACTTCTGTTGTGCTACATCCCAAGTGGATACCTCCATACTACCAATACGGATATTATCATGACTCTTCCCCTCTATTGTGTCTGCTGATTTATCACCTTGTTAAATCCCAATAAAGTTGAGTATCAAAAAACAAAAAAATGCAGTTCTAACATAGGTAAATAAGTTGGTTTTCCAAATGTATCAGGCCTCGAAAATTCTATTCGTCCCATCGCAATTGCAAGTTAAAGTTTATCAGGTCGAGCTATTTTTAGCACCTACCAGTTCCATCTCGTGAGTAAACTTAGGCTCGAAAGGAATAGGTGTTCTGTTCATTCAGAAAGTGAATGAGCAATGAAGATGCCATTAAGTCTTGTTTTTATCTCGACACATTTGCAGTCTTTTCAAGAAAAGAGGTAAAATGTCAGTTTCTCTTTTACTAATTGCTGCTTGGAAAAAGAGGTTAATTTTTCTCTCTCTTAATAGAATTAGAGACTTTTGTCAAGTGAGCTGTTTGAAGATGTCAGTTATATTTCTCCAACACATAACATTTAAATAAATAGTCTGTAAATGAAAATGATAAATATTTCAAAATAAGCAAAATCTTTTGTAACGAAGGAATGTAATGCAAACAAAGAGTTAAATAGGAGCAAAACAAACCAGAATACTTTACTTGGTGATGTGCAAATGACAAATATTTGCAGAAACTTTATTTCTAAACATCGTACACTATATAGTTTTAAAACCATATATTAGTGACGAATTCTGTGGCCATTTCAATGTAGAATTTGCCAATTACAAACGACAGGGTGCTTTAGTTATGTGTTGATAAATAGTGATAGTTTTTAAACATGATTTGAGGAATATTTCTGCCCCTGCCCTGATGAAAATGCTACGAATAACCTAAGAGGCAAGTCAGGGGTGATGTATAAAAAAAAGTATATCCTATATGTGGCTAGATTTGTATTATGTATAGGAAAAGAGTTTAGTCTATTAAATCAAACAAAAGAGTTTTTTGTAGAGCAGACATGCTGACCTCGCACATTTGACATATATAAGTTTATTAAGAAAATGGCGGCTCAATAAATTAAATTAAATGCCCACGATCAAATCATTTGAAACCAATTTATGGGTCAAGAGCATTACAAATGGCTTGAGTAGATTATTTAAGTCACTAGACCTGCAGGTCTAGGAACATTGTTATGATTTTTCAAGGCCTGCATATGATCATTTCTCCCATCTGTGTATAACCAGAAAGTCACAGAACCAAACCCTGGTTGGCACAGTGGGGAATAGTGACTTTTTATAGTGCTATGAGGTCCCAGCCTGTGACTGAAAGCACTATGACAGCATGTTTTTATTTTAAAATGATACTACAAAGTGTTTAAGCAGGCTGCCACAAAATGTGCATGAATTTAAGATGAACAAATGATTTAAAACTATCTAATTTAGAAATAGACAATCAGGTTGTTATTAGTGTATATTAAAAATATATTTTTCAGAACCCTGCTGGTAACACCCTTTAATTATCTCTCAGAAACAATTAATGTTTGTAACAATGAAGCTTCAAGTGACTCCATCAATGTAAGCCTATTCTGGCTCCCAAACAACCTGTAGATTTTCTGATTAACCAACTGCACACATTTACATTTCTTTCAATTAGCAAGCATTGTGGTGGAAAGACTTGGTTTTTTTCGAGACATGCTATATCTACAATGTGGGCTTCGAGCACTTCTTATCTTTTTTTATTTTTTCCTATTACTGCCCTTTGTAAATTCTTGCATTTGTTTGTTGAATATACTTATTAGTCCCCCATTTTGGTGTGTTGGAACCTCCTGTGGAGACTGCCCCTACTACATGTGTTCTTACTAGTTTTGTTATTTAGGTTACTTTGTGTGCACAATTTATTTGTTTTGCTTCAGCTCGTGTTTTTAAAAGCTATTGACTGTAAAACCCCAATCTCATTTGTTTTTCTCCGGAACTTGCTCTGGCTGGTGGCGGATCTGAGCCCTGGAGAACCATGGGCGCTGGGAGCCTCTGCAGCCACCACCACGGCAGAGGCTCCTCTCCCTGCCCACCTTCAGTATGAGCAGGCTCTTCTGGTGGCATCTTGTAGATCTGAACCCCAGCGAACCTTTTATCAAATCGAAGATTCCCTTGGCCGGTGACATTTAAATTGAAAGCACGCAAACCATAAATATTCACAAGAGTATTTTAACTTTTTTCCATTGGTGCCCTGTTTGTTTTCAGCAAAGTAGTGTGTGTGTGCGCAATTGCAAACTATTAGTTTGTCATTTTAAATCTTTTTAGCAAAATGGCTGCATGTTGTTATTGCTTAAACAAACTTTTTTTTCTCATGTTGCTCGTTGTGCAAAGTGAGTGCGGGTTGTCGGTTTGTGTTTCTTTGAAGCACTCGTGGCTACAGTATGCAGTTCTCATGTGTGCTTCGTAGAGACCACGGCCGGATGGATCTAGCCCAGACTTCACTGTTTTTTCCAGGGAATCGCTCGTCATTGTGTGTGCAGTGTTGGTTTTCCAGCTTCCTATTTCAGGCTAACTACGGAGGCACCATGTTGTGCCCAGCCAAAGTGAGTATCTAATTTTGTTTACGCCACTTCTCTGCCGATATGGCTGCCACGTTTACAGCCGCCTACGAGTAAGGCTCCGCACGCTCAGCCCTTTCTCTTCATCGGTTGGTCTGTGCCTCTCACTAGAACCGCACGAGCCACAATGTTATATGTGTTTTGTGGGCACCAAACATCATCATCAGAGGTGACTGAAGCGGTGCGTTATTTAGTCCTGAACCCCATCTCTGGTGGTAGTTTTCATCTACAACATGAAGGGTTGTTTGAAGCATTTCAGATGAAAGGGCGACTTTTGAACAGAATAAAATATGATTACAAATGTATGACAAAGTTTATGTGAGCATTAAGGCTTCCTAAGTATAAGGCTCTTTGAGATCAAGATGTATAACCTGTAGTTGCTTGCCACCCCATCCCTCCCACCCCCAGCCTCCACGTTGTGTTGCTTGAAAACTCAGCAGACGCACTGTGTGTTCGTGGGCACACATTCCGTATTTCCTACACTTCTGTTAATAATATTGTGAGCAGCCTAAAAAAAACTGACTTTCACTTTGCCCCTTGTTGACCACTGACTCATTGTCAGCGAAATTGCTCTCACCCTTGCAGCTCCACCATTAACCCCTTCCATGCTGATGACGAACCCCAGCCGTCATGCACTACGGTGCTCGTGTGCTGATGACTGCTGGGGTTCGTCACGGCCCGCCCCTGTTCGTGTTGTTTACAGCACACCAGGGGAATCGCGGCCGCATGGAAGGGGTTAAGTGAGGCCTTCGTCCGAGCCCCTGCACTCTCGAATGCTGAAGTTCCAGGCCCTCCTCCACCCGCAGGTTTTTACCTGCGCCTCATCCCTGGTGGTCCAGTGGACCTCTGTCTCCTTTCTCTCGATCCGCTCTTTCTCTCCGTTTTCACTTGTTTTTCACTGATTTCAATCTCCTCTTTTTCTCTCCTTCTGTGTCTTTCCTCAGTCTTCTCTAGTTTTTTACTGATTTCAATGTCCCCCTTTCACTCCCCCTCTGTGTCTCTCTTCCGTTTCACTCATTTTTTTACTGATTTCAATTTCCCCCTTTCACTCCCCCTCTGTGTCTCTCCTCCATCTTCACTCTTTTTTATTGATTTCAATCTCCCCCTTTCACTCCCCATCTTTGTCTTTCCTTTGTTTTCACTTGTTTTTTACTGATTTCAATCTCCCCCTTTCACTCCCCCTCTGTCTTTCCTCCGTTTTCACTTGTTTTTCACTGATTTAATCTTTCCCCTCTCACTCTCCTTCTGTGTCTTTCCCCCACTTTTCTTGCACCTTTCACTGCATCATTTTCACTCTTTCCTCTCTTTAGCCTTTTCTGTCCGTTTTTCCCTCCTGCTGCTGCCCCTCCCCCCCAGCACTACCAACGCTACCGGCCCAATCCAGCTTCCCTCCCAGCTGTCCAGCCCTCCCCGACCCTTACTTAATGGCGGCCGCTGCGCGACCGTGGGCAGCGGGGGCATAGCTTGCACGCCAAAGGCCATCTGCGCATGTCCGCGACCCGACAGCGACCAGCGCTAGGAACCCTGGACCTCCTCAACGCCTATGCTACGACCCTGCGGCACTCCACGCTCTCAACCGAGGACGCAACAACTGCAAGCTAGCATCACCACCCGACACCCACTGACCCTTCAGCTGTCACCGCTACCGGCACACCTGCAGCACCGCCAAGACCACGGACCCAGCGCAACCCGCCCGCAAGACCACAACCCAACCGAAGACCCTACAATGCATCTTCCTCAACATCCTATCCCTCCACAAACACGCCACCGAAATCTGGAACCGCCTCAACAGCACCATCCCGGACGTAGCATTCTTCACCGAAACATGGACCAACACCAACTCGGGATCGGATATCGCCATCGCCATTCCCCAAGGATACAAGATCTCCAGGAAGGACCGCCCACCCGCCCGGTAGGAGGGATCGCCATTGTCCAGAAATACAACCTCTGTCTGAGCACACTCCCTGACGAGCCCACAGACCTGATGGAACACCTTCACTTCAAGATACCACCCTCCGAGGAACCCTCATCTACTGACCCCCTGTACCCCGCAGACTTTTCACCAACTCCATCACGGACATCATCTCCCTGCATGCCATTGTGTCCACAAACTACACCCTACTGGGGGACCTCACCTTCCGCCTCAACAACCAACTGTACCCTAGTACCACATCCCTCCTGGACAACCTCCACAACATTGGACTCCGCCAGATAGGGACCGAACCCACGCACTCAACAAGACACACCCTCGACCCACTCTTCACAACAGGTAACTCCATCGCCTTCAGCCACACCACAGAACTCCCATGGACTGACCATCGATGAGTCCACTTCACCCTCAGAACACCCACCATCCACAGACACCTGCACCTTCTCCCACGAAGAAACTGGACCAGAATCACTGACAACCAGCTAACCTCATCACTCAGCAACTCCACCCCAACCATTGCGGGAACGACGACCACAACACCGCAGCCCACACCCTGCACAGATGGATCTCCGACATCGCCAACACCATAACCCCCCCCAAGAAAAACAACAACACCCACGCCAAGAAAGCCAGATGGTTTACCACCGAACTGCGAGACTCTTCAAGATTGTCAAGGAGTTTGCCCAACCAACCAGCGAGTCCACCGACATCCCTCCCTCACAAGACCTCTGCAACAAACTCAGCACCTTTTTCCACCACAAAATCAAGAGCATCTATGACAACTTCGGCATAGACAACCAACACACTAAACCCTCACCAACCACCCCGACCCCCTGATGCTAGCGATCGACATCTGGACAGCCCTCACCACCGAAGACACACTGAAGATGATGAAGTCAATTCACTTCAGGGCCTCCATGGACCCATACCCCCACCACATTTTCAACAGAGCCGCAGACACCATCGCACCCTTGCTCTGCCACACCATCAACCGCTCCCTGGCAACAGCCATGTTCCCCGACGACTGGAAACACGCTGAGGTCAACCCCCTCCTGAAGAAATCCTTGGTGGACCCTACCGACCTCAAAAACTACAGACCCATCTCCCTGCTCCCGTTCCCAGCGAAAGTCATTGAGAAAACCATCAAGAGCCAACTCGCCACATTCATCGAAGAGCACAACATCCTCGACTCCTCCCAATCCGGCTTCAGAAAAAACCACAGTACGGAAACCGCCCTACTCGCTGCAACAGATGACATACGCACCCTACTGGACAAAGGAGAAACAGCAGCCCTCATCCTCCTCGATCTCTCAGCGGCGTTCGCACAGTATCTCACCGCTCCCCAATACGCAGACTCCACGACGCAGGGATCCAGGACAAGGCCCTCAACTGGATCTGCTCCTTCCTCGCCTGCAGAACGCAGTGGTTCAGACTCCCACCTTTCCTCTCCGACCCTACACCTACCACCTGCGGAGTCCCCCAGGGGTTCCCCTTCAGCCCTACGCTCTTAAACGTCTACATGGCTCCGCTCGTCCTCATCGTCAGAACCTATGGACTCAACATTGTGTCATACGCAGACGACACCCAACTCATCCTCTTCCTATCCATCGTACCCAATACCGCCACACACAATTTTGGAGAAGGCATGGAAGCCATTGCCAAATGGATGGAAAACAGCTGCCTACAACTAAACACCAACAAAACAGAAGTACTCATCATGGGCCCAAACGCCGATGCATGGAACTACACCTAGTGGCCCCCTGCCCTCGGAAGCCCGCCCACCCCCACGGACCACGCACGCAACCTTGGAATCATCCTGGACTCCGAGCTCAAAATGGACTGCAAGATCAACTCCATCTCGTCCTCCTGCTTCCACACCCTCCGCCTCCTACTTAAGACCTTCAAATGGATCCCCCTCGAACACAGAAAGACCATCACTCACGCCCTGGTCACCAGCAGACTCGACTACGGCAATGCATTCTACGCCAGAATAAACAAAAAACTCACCGCAAGCTACAGAACATCCAGAACCCCGCCGCAAGACTGGTCCTCGACCTGCCAAGGCACTGCCACATCTCCCAGCACCTGCGCACACTCCACTGGCTCCCCATCGAAGCTAGAGTCACCTTCAAGATGCTCACCCACTCCCACAAGGCCCTCCATGACAGCGGACTAGCAGACCTGAACAGCCGACTCAAATTCCACGTACCCCAGAGGACCCTACGATCTGCCCAGCTCTCCTACGCTGTGGTCCCCCGCACCAGAAAGACCAAATCGGGAGGCCGCTCCTTCTCCTTCCTCGCGGCCCGAGCCTGGAACGCCCTGCCGCTCCATCTCAGACAAACAACATCGCTCCCCATCTTCGCAAGAAACCCCAAACCCTGGCTCTTCGACAGACCCACCCTCCCCGTTGATGGACTGGAGCATGCTAACCCACCCCCCCATTCCTCCCCCAGCGCCATGAGACCCTTACGGGTGACTAGTCACGCTTAACAAACACCTGATTGATTGATTGTTGTCTTATGCACGTTTGTGTCGCTCCTTTAGTTTCTGTAAAGGCAACTGTAAATAGTAAATAGATGGAAACTATGCAGCTTGACTCCTACATAATTGTGCCTCCGGCACCATGTGTAATAATGCACTACCGTAAAAGAAACTGTGAATGTTTAGAAAAGCTGTAGTTTGAGTCTCAGATCTGGCGCCAAAAGGCACACAATTTGTTCATGTCCCCCGGAGCGCCCCCAAACTGTAACTGGCTGGACGCTTTTGGTAGTTCTTTTCTAATATTTACATTTTAAAGTACTCCATAAGAGTACATGATGTTGCTTGCTGCCCTGCACTAGCTGCTTACCACTCCCCGCCTCCTACGACATTTGGCTTGAAAGCCCTGCAGACACTGTGTGGTCTTGTGAGCATATTCCTGTATTTCCTTTTGCCTCTGTAAACTCCAAATATGAGCAGCCGAAAAGCTTTACTTTCTCTCCAAGGTCCTGCTGTCACCTGCGGTCACCACTGGTTGTTGCAGTCACATTACCGTCTCCTCACCGGCGTAGCTAGGGGGGGGCGGTCCGCCCCAGGCGGCACCTTTTTGTAGGTGGCCGGCACTGACTGACTGGAGGCCGAGGCCCATTGCGGCCGCAGCGGGCTCTAGCACAGACTGGTGCCTTGTCATTTGGCCGTGTACCGTGCACCCGGTCGATCCGGGCTCCAGGCAGCACAAAGTTTTCTTGCCAGGCTCAGACTAGTAAGAGTTAAAGAAAAGATCTTGGTGCTCTGCTACAATGTAACAAATCTGCAGTGACTCGTTGCGTGTACAGATGGGCAGCTCAGTAGCGCCACCGGGGTCGGATGTGACCTCACGTCCATTCTGGAAATGAAGTGAGGCTGGAGAAGAAGTGGCGGGGCCGGGGTCGGACTAGATGTGCCGCCTGTGTCGTCGGTCCGACCACTGATTGGTCAGCATCATGGCCGCGCGGCGCGATATCATGTTAGTGTGCTTGAGGGCGAGGCATGAATGATCATCGCCGGGTCTGCTGGCGTTCCATCCGCCGCAGCCGCCGGACCGGGCCCCTGCGCACCGACACTTACCTGTCATGTAAGTTGTGAGTTTCATTTTAGTATAAATTAAACCCGAATTTATTTGGAGCCTATCTGTACTCACTGTACACAGGATTCCGGCATTCCTGCAGTTTTACTTTTGCTCATTTTCCTAGCCGAGCAGATATAGCATCAGGAGATAAAAGTAGGAGTAGTGGGGGGGTCAATATTGGCAGGAGGGAGGCACAGTGTTGCCTTCGCTGTGCTTCAGGGAGCCGATGGAAAGTAGGCCGCAGTCAGACCTCAGCTGTGGGCCGATCTGCACCAGCCGCGTTGTATCGGGGTAGATGCTGCAAGAAGCATTCGCAGGCAGCAATGCCATTCGCCCCCCAGGTGAGTGAGTCCTACGTGGTATGAGAGGGGGGTGGGGTGGGTTGCACTCGTTGGCTGTCCAGCAGGGTTGGCGGCAGAAGCCGATGACTCAAAGCGTAACCCAATAGCTCCATAGTGCGGTGAGTGGTGTTCGCTGCATGCAGGCTCAATGAGAATAACAGCCGAGGGTTCCAGTACAGCTACAAAGGCACCATCTGCCCCACTGCAATGGTGGGCACACTTCTGTTACTTCAGTGTCTCTAGCATATATTGCAGTATTATACCTCTGATTGTACTTTGTACTCTTTTGTAACCTGCACACTTGTCACTTTTTCCTCCTGTAATGCACTGTTTGTGCCTCATGTATTTTGTTTGCTCACAATTGTCACTTTTACTTCGTAAATTAACGTCAGCATTTGTAATTTGTTCACTTGTAATTTTCTCCTCATGTATCATTACTGTTCCTATTGTGAAGCGCTATGACGCTTCGGGTAAAGTCCACGCTATATAAAAACCGCATAAATAAATAAATAAATAGCATCTGCCTCAGGCTCACTTGCGGCCCCTGTCGCCATGAGGCCTCCGAGGCGTTGCCGAGCAGGGTGTGCTTCCCTTGATGTAACAGGGCTGTCAGGACAGCTACAAAGTGAGGTAGACCGGCATCGACTTAATCCCACGGTGCAGATGGGATCCGATAGCATGTGAAGCAAGCATTTAGCATGCAGTGCCACTAGAGTTTACAGACAGTCTTTTAAAGCATTATCAACCAAATTCTATAATCACTGAAAACTTGAAACACAGACAGAAGACACACCAAATATTCTTTACGTTGTTCAGCAATACTCTGTCATGAATACAGAGCAAAATAAATGAAATTACAAAATCCACCGTGGGAATATCCGCCTGAATTTCAACCTGGGCTACCCTGGTCACTTTGATAGATACGTTGTGTAGCTAACGAGCCAATACATCATTTTAATTAGGTCTGCCTACTGAAGTTCAAAACTTTCTCAAGGTTATGCATCTCTGCAAAGTTTCTGTCAGGCAGCCAGCCTGCCACTGACTTTAGTAGTGTTGTTACCTTTGTCAGGTTACAGGAGGGAGAACAAGTGTTAGTGCCCTTCAATTTCTGGTGCTCTGCAGCAGTTTCAAGAACTTCTTGGAGTTTCTTATTGCTCAAATTGCTATAATTTCTCATATTTATAAGTTTCCCTCGTTTTCATTGCATGATTGTGCTCGCGAGTTAGTGTCACTCATAGTCGTTGAAATGTAACTCATAATTTCCCTGAAATTATGAAAATGTCACACATGGCAATTTGAAACCTTGGCAGCTATGTGCCAGCACTCACCTCTCCGAACCTGGCCCGGCTGAAATCTAGATCAGCAATGATTTCCTGACAGCGCACACGCAACACTCCTCCACTAATGAATCAGGTCGGACCTCACTTCTAGGATCATTCAGGAGGTGAGGTGACATTCCCCGCAGCGCCACGGCCCCCTTCCGGATGTCTCGATTTTCCGCACACACAGAATTAGTGGGTTGGGGGGGGGGGGGGTGACGATGTCATCGGGTGGGAATTTCCTGCAGCCAGGGTTATAAAGATACCTTGTTCAGCAAGCTCCCGGGCCGGCAAAAAGGCAAGAAGTCGGAGGGAAGCACTGGCAGAGCTGGCGCAAGTGTCACAGGCACGCCGGACACACTGTTAGCAGCAGTTTCAGCGCTGGAGCCTGCAACAGCAGAGTGGCATTAAAATGCGTGACAATGCATTTCAGTGCGGTGAAGCGGAACACCGCACTGAAATGCAATAGTGTCACGCCTGATGCGTGACACTTGGCAGGAATGGGTCACCCCACACTCTTGACACTGCCTCTATTGCACCCAGCTGGTGTTTAGTGTTCCTCTGGACTTCTAAATACCCCAGCCCACTCTTCTAACGCAAACGAAGCCGCCGCCAACCTCACCCTATGGTTATCCAACACCGCCGACACCTTAGCACCACTGAAGAAACGTCAAAACAAACCTGCCAGCAAAAAGGCCTCATGGTTTAACGATGATCTTAAGAAGTCCAAGAAACTCTGCCGCTCCCTCGAAAAGGCCTGGAAAAAAGACCCAACCACTAGCACCAAGGACGCCTTCAAAAACGCCACCCGCACTCACCACCAACTAATCCGAAAGGCCAAGAAAACAGCATTCAAGGATCGACTAGACAACAACGCCCACAACAGCAAGGAACTTTTCAACATCGTCAAGGAATTTTCCAATCCCTCGGCCAACTCCAACGACATCACCCCCTCTCAAGCCCTCTGCGACTCCCTAGCCTCATTCTTCCACAACAAGATTGCAGACATCCACAACAGCTTCGACAACCAACCCGGAAACCAACCCACCCTACCTTGTGCTGAACATTCTCCCCCCGTGAACACCCTTAACGACTGGAACCCAATCTCCACTGAGGACACAATCCGCCTGATGAATTCCATCCACTCAGGATCCCCCACAGACCCATGTCCTCACCACATCTTCAACAAAGCAGACTCCGTCATAGCACCGCACCTCCGAGACGTCATCAACAGCTCCCTCAACTCCGCCACCTTCCCGGAAGACTGGAAACACGCTGAACTCACCGCCCTTCTGAAGAAACCCACAGCGGACCCCACCGAACTCAAAAATTACCGCCCCATCTCGCTCCTTCCATTCCCGGCCAAAGTCATCGAGAAAGCTGTCAACAACCAACTCGCCGCCTTCCTCGAAGCCAACAAATCCCTCGACTCCTCACAATCTGGCTTCCGAGCAAAACACAGCACTGAGACTGCCCTCATCGCAGCAACAGACGACATTAGAACTCTACTAGACAATGGAGACACAGTCGCCCTCATCCTCCTCGACCTCTCTGCAGCATTTGACACAGTCTGCCACAGCACCCTTTTACAACGCCTCAATAACATCGGAATCCAAGGAAAAGCACTTGAATGGATCACCTCGTTCCTCACCGGAAGAACTCAGAAAGTCCGCCTCCCACCTTTCAAGTCCGAGGCCACTGAAGTCATCTGTGGCGTACCACAAGGATCCTCACTCAGCCCCACCCTCTTCAACGTATACATGAGCCCCCTCGCGACCATCGCCCGCCAACACAACCTCAACATCATCTCCTACGCGGATGACACTCAACTAATCCTTTCTCTCACCAATGACCCCAGCACCGCCAAAACTAACCTACACGAAGGAATGAAAGAAGTTACCGAATGGATGAAACAAAGCCTTCTGAAACTGAACTCAGACAAAACAGAAGTCCTCATCTTAGGTACATCCCCCTCTGCATGGGACGACTCCTGGTGGCCGGAAGCCCTCGGAAAGGCACCCATTCCGACAGACCACGCACGGAACTTAGGCATCATACTGGATTCTTCACTCTCAATGGATAGACAAGTCAGCGCCGTATCCTCTTCCTGCTTCAACATTCTTCGCATGCTGAGAAAAAACATTTCGCTGGATCCCCACCGAAACAAGGAAAACAGTCACCCATGCTCTGGTCACGAGCCGACTGGACTACGGAAACACCCTCTACGCAGGCATTACCGCTAAACTCCAGAAGAAACTCCAACGAATCCAAAACGCCTCAGCCAGGATCATATTAGACATCCCACGCAACGAACACATCTCCGGTCACCTTAAAGACCTCCACTGGCTACCCGTCAATAAGAGGATCACTTTCCGACTGCTAACCCACGCACACAAATCACTCTACGACATCGGACCAGAATGCCTCAACTCACGACTGTCCTTCTACACCCCCTCCCGCCAACTACGTTCTTCCAGCCAAGCCCTCGCCACTGTACCTCGCATCAACAAGACCACCATGGGCGGCAGATCCTTCTCATACCTGGCTGCTAAAACATGGAACTCACTCCCCGCTTACCTTCGCCTTACCCAGAACCACCTAGCATTCAGAAAGCAGCTTAAAACGTGGATATTTGACAAGTAATCTTCCTCCCCCCTCTAAGCGCCTTGGGACCCTCTGGGTATGTAGTGCGCTATATAAATTCTCTGACTTGACTTGACTTGACCTGTGCCAAGCAGAAGTGCCTCCACATTGACTGCCAAGCTGAGCCAGAGCGCGTCTTCAGACTGGGCTGAAGGTCAACGGGCTGGGGACAGTGCTGATTGTAGGCTGAGGTGCCTGGGTCGGCCTGATTGGGATTGCCCTGATAATGCCCGGGGCAGCAGCTCAAAGTGGCTGTTTTTGTTAATTTAATCCTTCAATGCCTATTCTCAGACGAGCTTGTAGTATGCCTGACTAATGCATTTTAGTGTGGTGATGAGTACACCAGCGCTAGCTAAAAATCGTCAGTCTACTTCCTGATATGTGGTACTTGGCAGGGCTGCTAAGGGCTGACTCAAATTGTGAATGACACTTGGACAAACACATGGAGAGAAATAGCAGCAGAGGGTTGGTCTAAACTCTCCCCCCTGTATTTTTATGCATATTATTGAGGTAATATAAATTCTATGGTCATGTTGTGTTCCCTAGCGAGTACCCCACCGACTCCATGTACGAGTTAAAAGTGCATGTAACTTCCCTCCTGTATCAGCTATGAAGACGCAAATACATTTGCGTCCAACGTTAACTTGTCCTCTTTCAGACCCACCATGAATGGGTTTGATGGTCCGTTCCTAAGTATGCTATGCCAACGTCTTTTTGAAGTGTACTCCTACGTCTTTCAGCCTGGCTGAAAGTAGGCCCTGAATCTCTGCCACCGAGCCTCTTTTCTGGCTTCTGACTGCGAGGGCCTCTGCCCAAGCAGCCCCCGTACCCGTGAACTCTGACTTACTTCTAGCGCGGCCCTCCGTGCTCAGCTCAGCCTGCTGCCTGCCAAGATTGACTATAACCTTCGAGTTATCTGTTTTCCTCCCCGAAGATACATTCCAGCCTGCTAGCTTCAGTAAACATCCTTCCTCTACTACAGGGCTAAAGGGCCGACCTGTCTTTATGCAAGTAATTCATAGCCTCTGTTGCCATGCTTCCATGGAAGGCCCCATGCCCCCACGCTTCTCATACAGACACTCAGGCGCTTATACACGCACTCACAGCAAGTATAGAATAGCTTCTGCTCTAGAGACCTTTTCTGCCCAGATAGCTCAGTTCCTAAACATCAGATATCAGATATGATAGAAGCACAAGTTGATCTGACATGCCAGACTTCTGTCTCTTTCCGTCAGTGTAAATGTCAAGTCCCCTGCACCCCGTCTATCACACGTCATGCAGCTGCGCGCGCATCCAAGCTTCCGATTTCTGCTGACATTGCAACATTCTGTTAGCACCACCCCTTGGTGCCACCCACTTGCGTCACCTATCAGTGACGTTTTCTAGCACACACCCTAGTTCACGCCTAGTTTACGCCTCTTGATGATGTACTAGCACCACGTGTATACTGTTATCTTGTCTTCTCTCAGCTGTTACGCCTCTTACATTGAACATAATGATGTAAATCAAGTATATAAGCTATGTATTGTCAATAAACGACGGCGCGCTCATCTATCCCTTCTGACACCCTGTGTGGTGGTCAGAACATGATATCCTGATTCCTTTATGAGGAATAAAACCCTTAGAAACTCTTACACCACGGACTCTGTTTTCCTTCTTTCCGATTGAGTTATTATTGATTAAGTACTTACCTGCATAGAAATTAAGAGAGTAAATTAATTATTTACATCATTTTGGCGCCCGAACAGGGACCCCTCCCCCACCTCACGCGCCGGAAGGTGCGTTGCAATCCGTGTCCCCTGCCATCAGTTAGACGGACAACACGTGTACTGGCAGGATTTCCTGCATCCCCCTCTGACACACGGAGGTGACGAAGACTGCGATCAGTGCCCAGACGAGGCGGTGAGGAGTGCGGAGGATCCCGACCAGAGCCCAGCCGAAGGAAGCAAGGTCCGAGGTGTGAAGAGGCCCACCAGTTTTCCGAAGTTTTCCGAAGTTTTCCGAAGTTTTCCGAAGTTTTCCGAAGTTCCGAGTCGAGTCCAGTCGAGTTTCCGAGGCCTTCTGTTTTCCGTGCTTCCCGGTGAGTACCATTGCTGGGTCGTATCTAGACGGGTTTGGGTACGCAAGTCCGGTCTGCACTGTTTTTAGGCAGTGTATCTGTACTGTTTAGCAGTATATAAAGTATTCCGAATTTCTGCACTGTTACAGCAGTGTATCTGTATCGTTGAGCGGTACATTCAGAGTAGGGGGAAGTTAGCTATGTCTTTAAATGTTTCATGTGATTAATGTCGTGGTATGAATGTGATTGTTTTTGTGCATTATTGCGTTTTCTTGTTTAAATAGTTACATGCTAATTAAGTATTTAGGATCAAGCATTTCAGTATCAAGTAGGCACAATGCCGTTTTTCAACAAATTAAAGCAGATAGGAACTAGGAAAGGGATGTTAGAGGAAGAAATTCCAATCCCCCCTAGGGACACTCCAGGTAATTTCATGTATAATAAGCATGGCATAGACGCCATCTTGTATCTAGAGTTATGGACAGATTATACCAAGCACCTAGAGGAAAGATACCGATGGCCAGTTAACGGAACATGGGATGCCGAGTGCATCATAAAGGTAGAAGAAATATTACGGAAAAAGAAAGCTAGACAATCTCAGAAAGACGCCATAGAATTTTGGCGTAAGGAATCACGTAAGCGTGCTGATAGAGCACTCCGTAGAGAAGACAGGCTTAAAGAATCAGAAAAGGCCCAAGAAAACGAATTAGTTACTGAGGGAATTCGAGTAAAAGTAGAACAAATAGATCGTATCCTAAATGGCAAAGTGAACAACATGTATCTTTTGGCCGATGGTACCCCTGACGCCATTTCAGAAATACCGAAAAATTTGCCGTCACCATTAGTTCCAACTAAAGTAATGCATAAGACTACTAAAGACATATTCCTAAATTCATATCTCGAAGATGTAGCGCCAGCTTACACCAATCTGCCTGTTCGTGCCCTGCCTACTGACAGGGCCGGGGGTGGTACTGCCCCCCAAGATCACTCTCAGCCGACACCGAAAAAGACTAGTTCCGTTCCGCCAGCCCCGCCACTTCCCTCACCTAAAACTGATCTGCCGAAACCACTTCAATCAGATCCTACTAAAAGACAAATTCAGATACTGACTACACACAGAGATAATGCCCAAGTTTCCGCTTCAGAAGGTGCGACCGCGGGTCTCCAGACCCCGCCACCGACTCACAGATTAAATCTCAGAGGTCTGCAGAGTCCTCTTACGTACAGATCCCCCCGTTCTTCTAATTCATCCCGTCTTGATGCACTAAAAGAAAATATGTCAGTTTGTAGATATGATCCAGAACCTGGACAGGACGACTTAATGATATTAGCGTCTTTACGGTTAAGATCTGCTACTGATAGTTTGTTATGTTATGCAGGAATGAAGGAGCACCTAGATAGAATATATGAGTTCGTTCAAACGGGAAAGGACCCCGACAGTATTAAGGATGCCCTGGAGAAACAGAAAGTTACCATGCAAGCACTGATACTACGATTTTTCATAAATTGTCTAATAAGAGAACGAGACAGGCCCGGAACAGAGCAGAGTGAATTAGATGCATTGAACAAGTGGGGTCAAAATATAGCCGACGGAAAACATGACAGACAAAATTGCATAGAGGCCATGTATAAAAAGATTAAGAAAGCAGTGATAGCAGTACACGAGAAAGAGAAAGAAAAGGCTCCCTCCGAGGAGGAAGAAGAATCTGAAGAACTAGAACCGACTACAAGCACTATAGCATATGTAGGTAAGGGAACTTATCTTAGGAAGGGTATCCGTCCAGAAAGCAAGAGAGTTTTCTTCTCTGCCTTAACGAATCCGAATTCTGCTGAACATCAGTTCCAGGAAACTGATAAACGGCTTCGAGATCGAGTTGGGTACCATGTACTAAATTCTATGGATGAACAAGAATTAGCCCGATCAGCGGTATCATGGGCCGAAAATGCAAACATATATAATGATGACACCGTAGCACAGACATTTCTGAACCTCTCCCCCGACGAACAGAAATTAGCAGGTATATATATGATTCAGCACCTTCTCATTAAGTACAGAAAACATTATTCCGATCCAGGTCCCTTACATGAGACACTAGAAGCACTACTGATGGATAGATGGAGAGGCCTAAGCACTAAATTAGTTCAAATAATTCTAGAACAACGACGCAGATATGATACTTTTGTAAGTCCTGAATATGTCCCCGCCCCACCTCCAGAAAGGAAAATGTACCATATGCAGTGCGGGAGTGGTATTGAAAGTCAGAACCCCTTACGGGAAGTGCACCCTGTTATGGGTGAGGATAAAATTTTGAAACGCGTGTATGTGCACACGCCTCTGACTAAATTAGAACTGTTAGAAATGAAGAAATTAGTACCATGCCATGATAAAGACCCTGCAGGTTTCCATAGAGAGCTTAAAGACATGTTACTGATGGGGGACTACACATATGATGATATCATGAAAATGTTGAAAGTATTATTGCCTACGGGTATATTCGAGAAATTAAAGGAAAAGGACTGGGAGGTGGGAGACGCAAAGATTGCCTGGGCAGAAATAGAAGACGAAGAGAAAAGAAACGGGTTCCAGGGTTAGGCCTTGGGGACAAAACTAAAGCATTACCAGGTTTAATAGTACAGGTCCTGCCCAGATTATTGACAACTAGAAAGGAGGATTGGGATGCAATCTCGTCCTGTAAACAGAAACATGATGAAGATACTAGCGATTTTTATTCAAGATTCGAGAAATGTTTTATTATCAATAGTGGCCTCCAGCCAAGTAGCGAGTCGTACCCACATCTTTTCGTATCAAAGTTAGTAGAGAATTCCCTACCGTTAGTTAAAAATAGAGTGTATAAAGTCGAGAGTACATGGCAAGCAAATACGCCATCCCAGATGTTACAAATGTTACAATATCACCAGAATAGAATTAGGGAAGAACAAGATCAGGAACAGAAACGTATGAAAGACACGAAAATGAAAATGTTAGTAGCCCAGACGGTTCCATCCGACAGTCACAGAAAAGGTACGACCCAGACAAGTCACGCTGCAGCTCCTGTTAAAGGGACATGCAATTATTGCAAGCAGCCAGGTCACTACGTACACGAATGTGCAGTTCTGAAACATAACATAGCGACAGGTAAAACTAAAGAGAGACCGCATCCGCCTAGACAAGACCATAACCAGCATCAGTCTACACAGAATACACAGCCCATGCATGCATCCGCACAGACAGCACAGACCGTAGCAGTACCACAGCCACAGCCCATTGCTGCAACTCAGCAAGTCTCACAACAGATGTACCAGTATGCCCAGTCTGCTTACCCCGAATATTCCCGATATACATGAAACAGCCTAGAGAGGGAAGGTGGCTTGCCTCTTATCGAGATTCCTGTAGATCAAGAAGGTCCTTATGTACACAGTCAAGTATTGGGGAAAGATAGAAAGTTTTTAATTGACACAGGGGCAAGTCGCACTACAATAAGTCATGACGAAGTTCCAGGGGCACCCCTCTCAGGCTCACAAAATGTTTCCCTTGGTTTTTCAGGACAACCTATTGTAAATGAAGTCTCAGAACCAGTTCCCCTGGCTGTGGGTCCATTATCACGCGTTACAGACCTGTTACTAACAAAATCATGTCCGGAAAATCTGTTAGGAATTAAAACACTGAAGGCTCTAGGGGCTATAATATGCTGCTCCCCGGAGGGAGTTAGACTCTTTCTGCGGGATTTCAAGGGTCATTACGTCCTTCGTGAGTTTGACGTCAGATTGAAAAATGTACCTGATTACTTGTGGGCAAAAGGCCCAACTGATGTAGGATGTATGCACATTACACCATACCGCGTTACCCTCAAGGCAGGTGTTGTATTACCCAGAATCAGACAATACAAGTTACCACCCGATGCTGTAGCGGCTTTACTGAAAATCATTGAAGAGCTCATTGCCCAAGGAGTGGTCGTCGAGACCGACTCCAATATCTGTAATTCACCCATCATTCCGATTCTTAAACGTACTGATCCCAATGCACCGCCAGTATATCGGCTGGTGATTGATCTCCGAGAATTGAATAAATGCATTATCCCACAGTATCCTGTGGTCCCCGATATATCATCTCTATTGACTGCTATTGATTCAGAAGCAACGTTCTTTACTGTAATTGATCTCAAGAACGCCTTCTTCAGCGTGCCTATTGATCCAGAGAGCCAATATCTCTTCGGATTCTGTTTAAATGGACGCAGTTTCAAATTTTCGCGCGCACCTCAAGGATTCACAGAAAGCCCCAGCATCTATAGTCAAGCACTGAAAAGACAACTAGATTGTATTGAAATGCCAGTTAACACCGCTTTACTACAATACGTCGATGATCTGCTGATCACCGCACGAAGTGAGCCCGAATGTGAAAAAGCATCACTGACAGTTTTACATTTCCTGGCCGACAAGGGACACAAGGTGTCTCCTTCGAAGCTACAATTCTGTGTTCAGCAAGTTGTGTACTTGGGTCACTTGCTGTCCAAAGTGGGGAGACAGCTCACTCCCGATCGCATTCAGTTAATTGTGAACATGCCGCAACCCAAGACACAAAAGGAAGTGCGGGCCTTCATAGGCCTCACCTCGTACTGCAGACAATGGATTCCCCAGTATGCATTTCTAGCTAAACCACTCATCCAGTTAACGACACAGGAGGCAGCGACTTCGACTGTCCTCCCTTGGACTCAGGAACACACACAAGCTTTTGAAGAATTAAAGAAAGCTTTATGCCAAGCACCAGTTTTAGCGACACCATGTTACAGCAAACCGTTTACACTTTTTGTTACAGAACGTGATGGCACAGCGTTGTCTGTCCTCACTCAAGACCAAGCAGGTTCACATAAGCCTTGTGCTTATTTTTCTAGTACATTGGATTCAGTAGCTCAAGCACTCCCTGCGTGCTTAAAGTCAGTAGCAGCAACAGCGTTAGCAATAAGACAAAGTGATTCAATTGTTTTAGGTCATCAGTTAACAGTTCAAGTACCACATTCTGTAGAGGTTTTGTTAAACAGAACCCAGACTCAACACTTAACTATAGCACGACTGACAGGTTATGAATTAACACTATTCCAGCCACACATAGAAATCAGACGTTGCAGCATCCTGAACCCCGCAACACTGTTACCTACAGTTATGACAGATCCAGCTCCGCATGATTGTATAGAAATAATTAATGCAGTAACTAAGCCTAGACGAGACTTAACAGATGTCCCATTGACAAATCCAGACCTGACACTTTATGTGGACGGTTCATGCATGAGAACAAGTACAGGAGAATTAGTGGCCGCGTACGCCGTGACCACTGAAACTGAAATTAAAGAAACACATCGTATTGACACCCTGTCTGCTCAAGCAGCAGAGCTCATCGCTCTGACTCGAGCCTGTATTCTAGCCAAGAACAGAAATGTTAACATATACACAGATTCCCGCTATGCCTTCGGAGTTGTACACGACTTCGGAGTCCTCTGGCAAGAACGAGGTTTTCTGACTTCTCATGGGGCCAAGATACAACATGGCCCCCTCATTCAAGCACTGTTAGAAGCAATACATTTGCCCTCGGGCATATCAGTCATGAAATGTAAGGCACATACCAAAGTCACAGATTCCGTTTCCCAGGGTAACGACCTGGCAGACCAGACAGCAAAACATACAGCACTGACTCACACCCAGACTACTGATGTGACAAAGACAATAGTCCAGACCCAGTGTATGGCAGTTAGAGATCCCACCCTAGATGTAATTGATATCCAGACACATGCTACTCCAGAGGAGATAAAGAAATGGACTGAACTAGGAGGGATTCAGACAGATCAAGGTTGGGTGACGAAGGGAAAATCTATATGGTTTCTCCCCGACTCAATGGTTCAAGTCATGATAAATACAGCACATAGTCCTGCCCATCTTGGAGAGAAAGCCATGTTAGACAGTTTACAGAATCTCTGGTACAACAAACACTTACGAGCAGCAGCAAAACAGAAAGTGCGTACTTGCATGATCTGTTGTCAGTTCAATCCAGGTAAAAGCGTCCCTGTTGAGCAAGGTGGATTTCATCCTCCCGATCACCCTTTTGAAGTCCTCCAGATGGATTATATCCAGATGAATAGCTGTAGAGGATTTAAGTATGTCCTTGTAATTGTTTGTGCTCTGTCCCGCTGGACCGAAGCATACCCAGTCCCAGACTACACTGCTCCGACCACTGCCAGACAGTTGGTTCGTGAATTCTTCCCACGGTACGGTTTGCCCCGTGTCGTGTATTCAGACAACGGACAGCCGTTCTCGTCCGAGCTGATGAGACAAGTTTCCCTCTTGCTAGGATATCAGTGGAGGTTCCACTGTGTCCGACATCCCGAAGCAGCTGGCCTTGTAGAAAGGCATAATCAGACACTAAAAATCCGTCTTGCCAAGATCTGTCAGGAAAAAGGGGTCGACTGGATAGTCGCCCTGCCCGTGGCACTATTCTACATGAGGATGGTCGCCCACTCGAGATCAGGGCTATCCCCGTACGAAGTGGTCTTTGGCAGACCGCCGAATATGTGGGGGACGCCCGTTCCGAAAAAGATCACTGATATTGATTGTAACATGTTGACAGATTACCTTGCCTCCTTGATGTCTGCACTCCAATCATGTCGTTCACAGGTTGCCGCAGCCTTCCCTGACAACACCGATGTAAAGGCGCATGAGGTCCGCCCAGGTGACCTGGTAGTCGTCCGGAATTTCGACCGGAAAAGTCCGCTGGAGCCCCGCTGGAAGTCTCCAAAGACCGTTCTGCTTACCACTAGGACCGCCGTGAAAATCGAGGGGAGAAAGGGGTGGGTCCACACGAGTCACATCAAACTATGCAATGAACTAAAAAACGGACTGAAACAGGACTCTGACTCGTCCACCCCCACCAAAGACTGTGTCGAAGCACAAGACGTTACTGTGCCTAAAAGAGAAAAGACTCCTCAAGAACTTTACCGAATGAAGCTTCGATCTAGCAAGTCAGACAGTTTAATTGTTTAAGTCCTCCCCTAGGTGAATCGGTTAAATAGTTTCTGACATGTATCCCCTAGATCGAGTTAGAGAGAGAGAGGAAAAGAGAAGAACATATTGCAAATCACTTCGTAGTCACTGCATAGTGACACTAATAATCATGTTTATTCTGAGTATTCTAATTATTATTGCCAGCATTCTGCTTCCTATGTACTGGCCTATTTTCAGGCGTGAACAATCTGCTTACAATGTCTCTGCTGAACACACTTTTAGTGAACTTCCTGCACATGAACTATCTTACAGACTTGCGCTGCGCAACAATACATTTATTAGTATGTTACACCATTCCCATCAGACAAATAATGCTACAGACTGTTGGATATGTGGCCGACTCCCTCCCTACCAGAATTACAAGGGAGCTCTGCCCCTCTTTCCGTACCCATTCACTCACAATGGCTCCTGTGGAGCATGGTTTAAATTAATTAATTCTTTAGATCCTGATATTGCTGTTTTCGATGGGGGCTGGGTTTGGGGAAACTTGAACTTAGTCCTGCTCAACGTCTGTTATCCGGATAAAGAAGGACTTCCCACTCGAATAGGAACTGATCTAGAAAATGAAGTATATGGATTAGGTAATTACACAATCAGCCTTATGATCCTCACTGTTGAATCTGAAACTGCTCCAGTTCTGCCCCATATGTTAGTACTACCAGTCACAGGTGAATTATGTGTTAGCAAGAAAGGTTCAGTACACGTAGGTCATAGTAAATGCACTACTGTGGTCGAGTTCAGTGACCATGGTAAATCGTCCTTTAAAGCTATCAGTCATTCCTACTTTGTTTGTGGTCATACCGCATACATACGTTTGCCTCCAGATTGGGATGGTACCTGTTACATTGCATTCCTTCTGCCACCTGTTTTCCTAGCTCCTCCTGATTACCATAGAAATACGAATCTAGCACCGAATAGACCCAAAAGAGATATTCCCCTTGTCGACTACACAGAAACGGCATGGGAACAGTACACTGATTTCAATAAAGGATTCTTTTTCTTCCTAGGACCTGTCCAAAACAGTAAATTAATACGCAGATTAACGAGAACACTTGAAACAGTAGTGAACGAAACTGCCTCCGCTCTAGGTAACTTAACAGAGGAGCAGTCTGCTATACGGACTGTTGTCCTTCAAAATCGTCTCGTGATTGACGTCATCTTGGCAGATAGAGGTGGAGCCTGTAAGGTCATCGGGTCAAGTTGCTGTGTTTTCATTCCACAAAATGCACCATCTGTCTATCAAGCTATCACCCGTTTACATAAAATTGCAAATCAGATACATCAGAATCCAGGCACCTGGACTTGGTCCGGTTGGTTCTGGACTACGTTAACGGCTTGGGGATGGAAGATCTTATCCTTCCTAGGCATTGGTCTTGTTATAGTATTCAGTTGTTGCCTATGCCTGCAGTGTGGGCCAGCGATATGTGGACTGTGTGCCACATCCTGCATTGAGCATTCCAGTTGTCTTTCAAACAGTCAAAGAAAGAAAGACGAACATATAATGTTACAAGAACAAACCGATCGATTTATGAGGATCGACATATCATGAAGGGTCCGTAGGGAACAAGGAGGGAATGAGGTAATATAAATTCTATGGTCATGTTGTGTTCCCTAGCGAGTACCCCACCGACTCCATGTACGAGTTAAAAGTGCATGTAACTTCCCTCCTGTATCAGCTATGAAGACGCAAATACATTTGCGTCCAACGTTAACTTGTCCTCTTTCAGACCCACCATGAATGGGTTTGATGGTCCGTTCCTAAGTATGCTATGCCAACGTCTTTTTGAAGTGTACTCCTACGTCTTTCAGCCTGGCTGAAAGTAGGCCCTGAATCTCTGCCACCGAGCCTCTTTTCTGGCTTCTGACTGCGAGGGCCTCTGCCCAAGCAGCCCCCGTACCCGTGAACTCTGACTTACTTCTAGCGCGGCCCTCCGTGCTCAGCTCAGCCTGCTGCCTGCCAAGATTGACTATAACCTTCGAGTTATCTGTTTTCCTCCCCGAAGATACATTCCAGCCTGCTAGCTTCAGTAAACATCCTTCCTCTACTACAGGGCTAAAGGGCCGACCTGTCTTTATGCAAGTAATTCATAGCCTCTGTTGCCATGCTTCCATGGAAGGCCCCATGCCCCCACGCTTCTCATACAGACACTCAGGCGCTTATACACGCACTCACAGCAAGTATAGAATAGCTTCTGCTCTAGAGACCTTTTCTGCCCAGATAGCTCAGTTCCTAAACATCAGATATCAGATATGATAGAAGCACAAGTTGATCTGACATGCCAGACTTCTGTCTCTTTCCGTCAGTGTAAATGTCAAGTCCCCTGCACCCCGTCTATCACACGTCATGCAGCTGCGCGCGCATCCAAGCTTCCGATTTCTGCTGACATTGCAACATTCTGTTAGCACCACCCCTTGGTGCCACCCACTTGCGTCACCTATCAGTGACGTTTTCTAGCACACACCCTAGTTCACGCCTAGTTTACGCCTCTTGATGATGTACTAGCACCACGTGTATACTGTTATCTTGTCTTCTCTCAGCTGTTACGCCTCTTACATTGAACATAATGATGTAAATCAAGTATATAAGCTATGTATTGTCAATAAACGACGGCGCGCTCATCTATCCCTTCTGACACCCTGTGTGGTGGTCAGAACATGATATCCTGATTCCTTTATGAGGAATAAAACCCTTAGAAACTCTTACACCACGGACTCTGTTTTCCTTCTTTCCGATTGAGTTATTATTGATTAAGTACTTACCTGCATAGAAATTAAGAGAGTAAATTAATTATTTACATCATTATGTATAGCTAACAATATGTGTGCCATGAATGCTGCAAGCACCGTTACACGTTCTAACCTAAAAAGTACATTAAGCTGACTTCAGAAAACAGTTATCTTCAGCGACTTAGTTCTACAGGAGAAGGTCTGATAATTGGGTGGCCTACTGGGTGCAAATTGCATATCAAGAAAATACTAAGGGGGAGATTTACTATGTTTTCATGTCTCGCACTGCAGCAGCCGCAAATGCTGCGCTGCGCAAAAAGGAGAGAGGAGGAGAGCGCCCAATTTACTAAAATAAGTCACTCTCCTCCCCTCTTCCTTGCTCCAGTGCTGAAATCAGCTGCTGTACGACATATTTGCGCCATGTGCAATGGTGTCTCAGTGAGTCTAGCATAGATTTTGTACTGGAAGGTAACCCTTCCGGTACAAAATCCTATGCTTAGACTAACTTGAAGCCTTTTTCCACTTTGTATGTGTGCTGTAAATAGACGCTGCCTGTGCAGGTAAGAGCGGTGGGCCGGTGGGGCTGGGTGAGGGGGGATTTCGACAGACGATGAAATGGGAAAATTTATTATTAATTTCATATTCCCTCATTGTCTGTCAAAATCCCCTCCTATCCGGCCCCATTGCCCCACTGCCCTTACCTGCATGGGCCGCGGCTGACTGTTAAGTGCACACATGCAAAGTCAGAAAAGGAAGGAGAAATGAAAGCAATTTCCCTTCCTTGCGCCTACTTTAAAAGGGCGCAGTTTACTCATGCTAAACCCTGTTTACTTTGTTTAGTACATTGAATTTAGCGTGAGAAACCTTGGGCGGTTGCATGGGAACGCCCATGCTCCCCCTAAGCGACGCCCCCTTGGCGCTTAGTAATGCAAAGCAGAATGCAAATGCAAAAATGATTTGGCGCCGGTCTACGTCAATGGTGTAAAATCTTAGTATATCTACCCCCAACTGTGTTAAGGTTTACTATTTGCGGAGTATGAAGTTTGCACCCATTTCCTTTTTCCACACCTTGACTGTTCGTTGCCAAGGTTCAGTTGTACCGGGTGAAATTGACCAGGCAAAAACTCCAGAATGCGCAGTATGTCCCCCTGTTATATTACAGACTCTGGTACAAACATTGCGCCTGACTTCCTATTTGAACAGCAGTTGATATCCAAGTCTTAAGTGTTAAAAATCTTTTCTAATGATGCAAAAAAGTTTAAAAAATTGCTCTCCATTTTTTCAAAAGTAAGCAGTTAATTAAACACAGTGAGTGAGCTGTTTTGTCAAATGTGTAACGCACATATTTTAAAGGTTCGTTTAATAACTCCCCAAAAAATGTTACCCTATATATTTCACCCATACATACAAATGAAGAAGCAAACCACTTGTAAAATAATACTACATTGAACCTGACAGATGAAGCCTTTATTCAGGGGACTCAGCACTGCCCACACACACTTCAGATTTCCCGTTTTCATGTTAAAATTCAAAGTTAAAAAAATAAGCTCTAAAAACTTTTTATTGCATTCAAAAACATTGTTCTTTTAGAAAAAAACCCTCTGAATCGCTATTTTCCAGAAAGAAGAGGATGCTATCCTTAATAAACCCCTTTCATTTATTCATTTATTTATTTATAAACTGCGGTGCAATTCTATGAATACATTAACCTTACCTATCGAAACCATATCATTTTAAGTGTTACTTATTGCCCCATTTACTGCATACTTTATGCAATGTTTTTTCTTGTTAAGTAGTAAAGTACTGTAGCTTCCCGAAGATTGCTGCCGTTAGGCATGAACCAAAGACAACGTCTATGAACGTGATGCAAAGACGATGCTTCCTTCTACATGTATGGAGGCCACTTGATGGGGAGTCAGTAACCTGTCTATTTCCAGAGCCTGGAGCAGAGCACAAACCTAAACACTAGAATATAAAGCACTGGACATAAGACCAAGACGGCCGACTTAACCTACAAGTTTTATTGTCTGTATGAGTCGAAAATACGAAAACAAGCCAGCATGTGAGGCTTATGTTTCAGGATGAACATGTAACATTGTAGATAGTTACACATAAAAGCCTCAACATTGTATACAACATTTTACAGCGAAAGGTAAAATAACCAAATAAAATAACCATTGGACATGGGATCGCTTTTATTGGAATAACAAAATCTCAGTGCAAAAAAAAAACCAAGCTTCTAGAAAACTGTAATTGAGATTGCCTGCGTTTTCATTTTCACACTGCGGTACCTTTTCTAAACTCCTAAAATACAACTTTGACAAGTTTATAGGCTAAATACATTCATGATTTTCTAACTGTTAGGGTGGTTTAAGATTACAACATTGCCAAATCCAATGATATGACCTATATTGTCAGTGATGTGTTAAAGCTTTGTTTTTTAATGTTGATTTTCAACATGTAATCATTTCTCTGTTTTGTGATCTCAACGGTACTCCTAGGTCAAGGCTTTACTTGTGAAGTATCACCTCTTTCTTAATACTAACAGCATTTCCTACCCCAGGGTGTGGAGTAGACAAAGTTGACTATGAACAGTAAGACTATTTTAGAATTTGCATAAATATAAACTATTTTCCTCAACTGAAATTAGATCCACGTCTGGGGCAGTATTTTGTCGCACAGAACAAGCTGGATTTTAGCTTTCCTTTGAGAAGAAATTACACCCCAGATTATTCCCAGCTCATCCATTAAGTCCAGTCCATTTTTACAATGCAACAGGTATCAAAACAAATATTGAACTGAGCACAGCGACATCCTTTCTAAAAACGTTGCTTGGTGCATTTGTGGGGTCCAACTAAGCTTTGTTATATTAGAATTAAAGGTATACAACATTTCAAGACTTCCACAGACTTTTTCAAATTATGTGAACAGTTTTGAATAGTTATCAGAAATTTAGTATGTTCCATTTTTGCAAAATACATTATTATTTTTCTTTTTAGGAAAAAAGTGTTTACATCGTTTTTTCTAAAGTATTAAATGGCTCATAAATTATTTCCCAAAACACTGATTGCAAAGTGTTTTTTTCTCAAGTGTAGCTTACAGATTTTACTTCCACCTCAAATTTTAGTGTTAGAATAAAAGGCAACAAAAACTAGGCTTAATTAATCAGAAAGTATGTTACTTTTTGTGAAGTCTTGTAAGAGGTCAGCTAGAAGTATTTGTGAACAGTAGCAATTAATCACGTTGTTGTGTATGTGCTTTTTTTTAAAAAAGAACTTGAATAGATAAACCAACTCTTCTTTTAGCTGTTTAAAGGTGCAGAGGAAGGTGATGGAAGAAGTTACTGGGGTAGGAACAGGGTTCAATTCCCTGCATAAAGTTTGCAAAATGAAGTCAAACCTTTCCTATGTGCTAAAGCAATGAACTTTGTGTGGATATTTTGACTGCGGAAGATGGAACCCATAAAACCAGCTGTTTGACAAGACATCAACGCAATTCATTTTTACAAGAAACTTTATCTTCAAATTTCAAAATTTCTTTTGCAATTTGCATAATTAAACAAAGGGAATGTCTTTGCACATTTTTACAGGTTCTACATTGCCCAGCTTGAAATCTTGAATCCAACCACCATGTGGTTAAATGATAAAAAGCTAGACTATTATTGTCAGTGTTGCTCAAATCACCAATAGCAGATCTGATTACAGTAGCCAAAATACTATGTCACTACACTTGAAGTGTAAATGTCATAACTTATTCATTTTCTTGTTAGAGTGTCTTTTACCTGCACAAAAGCCCATATTTTTTTTACATTTCAACAACTTGTTTTCCTTGAGCACAAAAGTACTTAGTAGCATGAATCATAACTAGAGTAATTAGTAATCGATAGTCTGCATTAGCACAGTTTACTTTCTGCTGTAAAATATAACTTGGCAAAGTTTATACATTTACTATGTTCCTTAATTTCTAAAGGATAGTAATCTGTCAACTCCACATCGGTTTGCACTTTGTATAGGCTTTATTCAATTTTGGTTTGCTTCTCCAACTTACTGCGGTCTCTGCATGATGCAAAGTGAAACAATGAACACATCAGAGTTTGACTATATAGATTACGGCTATGGTTCCAGCTCAAAGACAAACATGGATTCATAGTTGCTCTGACCTACTTCCCTCTGAAAATTAAATGTATAAACTGTTTTTAGAGGAACGAGTTTCCTTAATTGAGGTTCTGAAAAAAAACAGAAATGCAGAGGTGCCTCAAAGCGGCTCAAAAGACTACAGGGTTGATTGCAGGTTTCACATTTGGTATTAGCAGTACTGTGTGGTACCATCCAGCCATTATCATGCAGTTCTAAGTTAATGGCACTGTAATCGGAAATAACATGCAGCATGTGGAACTGCTGAACCCGTCTTCTTGTTTTCCCCATCACCAGGCTATTTTCCAGCCATGAGTTCCATCTATGCCCCATTTTCCCCACACTTGGTACTTTGAGTGCAGTAAAATCTGAAAACTTGTAATTCGATTCAGTCAGAAAAGAGGATTTTTTACCTGTAATGGAATTATGGCCCCCAGCAGCAACAATTGAAGAATATAGAACTTAAGTAACACTCTAAGACACTATAAAGTCCCCCCACTTGAAGCCATCTTCCTTCTTTGTTGCTGCTGCTCATAAGATAAGTACCTATTATTTCCTTTGCAATACTAAACGATTTATGACCCTTAATTTAGACTCTATACCCCCCACCTCTTATTTCCTAATGTATGGGATACATACCACTAAACCTATTACAAAGGATAATTGGGGGGGGGGGGGGGGGGGGTTGGGGTTAATTCTAATAAAACTTCACTTTTTACGCTTTCAGTCGCTTCAGGCTGAAAATGAAATAACCCTGTCAATAGGAACAGCTTTCTTTTAAAGCCGCCCCTGCAGTGCTCACCCTTTTCCCCCTCTCTTATACCCCAAAATAGAAAAAATCACCCGGTAAATGGGGCCGGCTTTTGAAACCGCATCCTCCGAGACCGGACCTCTTGACATTTTCAATATTTTAATGCACATCTTGATTACCACTATTAGTAGGGAGGAGCTCGTAACATTTGTTGTTCACAGTCACACAGGGAACAGTTTTACATTCATGGTCTGTGTTTACTGTAGTTTTAATAGTTATATCACTGTTTTCTACTTTTTACTTGCATAATCTTACTATACCAGACGTGTGACATCTAACCTGGGCTTTTATTGGAATTCTATAACGCATATTAGCAAGCCCATTATCGCCGTTTTAGAGGCAGTTTCCTGCTGCTAAAACAGCGTTAATTGTAACGAGGTTCTGTCTGGTATGCCCCAATATGTCTAACATTGGCTGGCAGCCTCTTGGCTTTAACAAGGCTTGTTTTGTCATGGTTTTTCCAAATCTTTATTGTCGGGAAAGCTGCCAGGCAGCTATCATTCAAAAATAAAAAAAAACCTTGCTAAAAGCAAAAAAAAACGTTTGGGTCTTAATAAGCACACATTGTCATAGGAGTCCAAGGGACTGAAGGAATCTACTTTGTGTGTAGATGTGATCTTTGTCAAAGGGCAAAATACCATCACTCAAAGAGAAGATAGTCTGTGGATGAAGTGGGCTGACAGATGGCCCCATACTGAATGCTGTAATTGGTGGACAAAAAATATGAATGACTTAATAATCTCTGTATGTCTCAAGTACATCAATGAAGGAGTCTGAACTGCCTGAAGCTGAATGGTGGAAAGACTGAGGTCCTCATATTGGGCTCAGATACCAACTTCTGGACACTCAGATGGTGGCCGACCTGCCTAGGAGACACCCCAACTCGGGTAAATAAGGCTAAAAATATAGGCGTTATCTTTGATGATAAATTGACCTTCAAATATCAGATAAGTTCCCTCTCTTCCTCAATCTTTTTCATCCAGAAGATGATTAGAAAAATCTGCCCCTTCATTCCATCGGAGTCAGTAAAAATCCTAGTGACAGCACTGACATTGTCCAAAGTGGACTATGGAAATGCGCTGTATGTAGGGATCCAAAAGCAGCAAATTCAAAAGCTACAATGGCATCAAAATGCAGCTGCCAGATTGCTGCTGGATATCCCGAAATTCCAGCCGGTCTCGCATAATTTGAAGATCTGCATTGGCTCCCTGTGGACAAGAGAATTATATTCAAAGTCCCATGTCTAGCCTCCAAGACAGTCCATGGATGGGCCCTGACGTTTTGAAAAAGCAATTGAAATCTTATATATCCAACTAGAAATCTGAGGTCGGCTCACTGCAAACTCTACAAACTCCCTGAGTCAAGAGAGCTTGCTGGAGGGGAAGAAGCTTCATGTTAGGGACTGTTAAAACCTGGTACGTGCTTCCTGGTGTGAAAAAGAATTGTCCAACAATTTTGGCCTTTAGAAGAGCTCTAAAAACTTGGCTTTTTGTAAATTAACCTTCAGTCCCTAGATTGCTTGGTAACATTTTACTATCCATCCGGTATGAGCGCCTAGACCCCTTCAGGCAGTTGTGCGCTATATAAATGTTTAAATCAAATCAAATCAACAGGCCAATGGATGAAGAAAATTAGCTGACAACCTCAATGAGTAAGTATATTTTGCACATAATACATGGGAGTCTCCAATCGCTGTATGAAGCTGTGTCTAATTTTCTTATTACAGTTGAGTTATGACATTTCTAGTCACCTGTAATAACTTTAAAACAAAGTACTAACTGATTTTTGATGTGTTTAATTTCACAGTACAGTTTCTGCTTTAAATCTCTGTGTTTGTAACCATTCTGTCTTTTGTGAAAACACACCAAGGATTTTTGTATGAACAGTGATGCTGTTACCATGTATTATAAGGAATAAAGTAGCAACTGATATACGTTAAAAGGATATTGCAAGTTACCTTGGAGTTCCATTACCTTATAAAGGAACTTGGCCTTTGGCCTCATTCCTTTATAAGGCTACAGAACGCCTCCGTGACTTGCAGTATCCTTATAATGTACAACAGGGATTACTTTATCTCATGTATAATTTTAGTTAAAACAAATGGTCTTGGCTAATGTAAAACCTACAAATGCAAAAAAGTAAAGAACAAGCAAATCTCCAAAATAGTCACAAGAGGGCACTGATGTCTCACATATTAATACTCTTTACGATTCCCTGTAAGGAGACCTCTTTTTGTCAGATGTTAAAGTTTCTAAGAGGACCAAAGCCTTGAGACCCTCAAGGGTGAGTAGTGTGCTTTATAAACCCCTGATTGATTGATAGAAAGCCTGACAGAACAAGGACCTCCTGACGTTTTCTTTCACAGCACTCTGGAACGGTATGGCGTGCGCTGCACCCCTCTCCTTATTTCAAAGCTAACAAAATGTGCAGATTTATAGTAAAAGCATGAGCCTTGAATCAGTTCTTAACAAATAAATCTGAAGTGAGGTGAAGAATACACAGATTCAGACAAAACAAATCCACACAACTGCACCTGTATGTTTTTTTGCGTTTAGTTGCTTTTTACCTGCTAGTTGAACTTGTCCCTCTGTGGCACTTCAGTAGCTTGCCTCTTCCCATACAGAATGATTCTGATTGTGTGCAGAGCGCTTCTAGCATTCCCTGAGTGGGGAAGTACCATGCAAGCACTAAAAATAGCTGATCCTAATCAAGTTATTGATCATATGTAGAAAAATCGACATGGTATAATTAATTATCACTCATGAGATTGCCAAATCCGGTTGTTCTTATTTTATCAGCCTTGGAAAGATGAAAGGCAGACTTAGTCATAACATGATACACTCCTGCCACTTGCAGGATAGACCTATAGCTTCTCAGCAGGCATCTAGACCTCTTACCAGCTAAGGCAGACCGACTGTTGTAACTTTGCAGAAAGGTATGTCACGGGGCATGCATGCCTGATGCAGAGGGCTATATATCTTATACAGAGCAATGTGAGCCGAAAAGACGATGCTGATTGGACCCTCCATGAAACGTGCTGCACTGAGTCCTGAAATGGAAGACCTGTATTTTTCATATTTTGCATTTCTTCGGCTGCTTCTTTCACAGGGTCTATATACAAAGGCAACATTTGAGTACGGAATGTAGTACCCCTCTAATACACTCACGTGCCTTTGTGAATTTGTCCCAAAACATTTAAAAAGGGTGAAAAATGAGAATATTTTGGCAATACAGTTAGTAGAGATAGAAACAACTGTGCTAACTTTCCACTTTTACTAATCAAGAGTTGTATGTTCTGGCACTTAACAAAGCCATCAAAGAGTGCACAAAACAGTACCCCTGTAGTACTATGTCCGGTACTCATAAATACTTTTTTTCCCCAAAATTGTTCTGAGTTTTAGACAGCTGCCGAACTCAATTTCCCATACCATTCGGACAGTACAGAAATGCATGCATTGCGAATGAGTTAAGGCATTTATTTTCATGTGTCAGAGTCTTTGTGCATTTCTCCTTTTGCTTGCTCACATAATGTGTCTTTAAATGTTTTTTCTGCTGTCCCGTGCTCCACAAATGGCACTCCTCAGTAGAAGTAGAAGTGGATAAAAGGTGTGTGGCAGTCTGATGCTATACTTTTAATCTTCAGAATTCCAAGAACCCAAACACTGAATTTGAATACCGTAAATCCAAAATAATAGTTACAACACAAAGAGTTCAATAGGAAGAATAAACACTAGACTTTAGCATAAAAAAATTTGCACACTTTTTTGTATACAAATATAAATATATTACTAATAAAATATTTTGTGGATAAATAAGCATAAATTCATCTTAAATAAGTCAACAGAAAACAATGACAGAACAAAACAACGTGGGGAGAAACAGTTCAGATATGTTGGGGCATGTGTTGTCGGGGAGTGGGGGGGCATGAAGCTCCAGGAGGAACACACAGGTCAGAAACTTATTCTTGTAAAAAAACTAAATCTTGAGGCAAGGATGCCATAAAACATTAAAATAGCTACATTGGTAGAGTCTCATTATACAAAGCTGTTGAACATTTGGTGCTATAGAAGAAGTTCTGTATTTTAGTCTCTAAGAGATGCTTTTGTATGATTACTATGACGCTAGAATGGGTGGTATTAACGTTTTAATTATGGTCCTGAAATGCATGGAAAAGTGCTTGATACAGTTTCTTGAAAAGAGAACGGTGGATACTGATATGATGTTTCCTCTGCTCAACTCCCCACCTCAATGCGACTAGCCAACCTGCTCCCACCTGTGTGTTCCTCACTGATACCCAGTTTTTCTCTTTTAGTGTCACCTGCTCCTCTAGTCCCAGGTCTTTGATTTATTTTTATTATGTTCACCCTGCCTTCCATTGTGGTGCTTTTTGGCATTTAGAGTCGCACAGCAAACACATCAAGGTCACCCACTATTCTCCAGTATTTAATCTTTCATGGATTCATATGCTTGAATCTACCTTGTCATCATGTTGGGAGTTCCATTAGTTATCAGCAGTGCATAGAGAAGCATTAGGAATAATAGGTCAAATGAAGTGACGTTTTTAACCAATTCACATTGTTTTCAAAGAACCAATTTTCAGCCAATCAGAGAGCAGCCCTGAATCCAATCATCCCCTGCAGGGCCACTATATTTCAGATTTCTAACCGCATGTCCTGTCTAAGGGAGTCTCCCTGACCTCTGCTCAGTCTACAGTGTTTAATTCAACGTTTAACCTTTCTCTTAGAGAATTTTTCAAACTGGACTTTTCCGGCAGTTTTGAGGTAACACCAGCTACATTTCCCTAACTAAAATTCCATGCCAGAGGAGTTAAAAATGTTTTATAGTTTATACCTTGCAATTCTTGTAGAAAACCAAGACTATTTTCAGAGGAACCTCAAAGAATGCCTCTGCTGCTTACCTCCTCATCAGAAACCTGTGATTTGTAAACATTTCAGGACCTTTTCTGCTAAACTCTGTAGGATAGAGACAAGACTATTTCTGTGGTTAAAGAAGAAAGGACCTTGGAGGATCCCACTTATGGTGATGAAGGTCAGAGCCCAGCTTTGCCTACCAGAAAGCAGGAAAATGTGGACAGTATCTCACATGAGGAAATATCAAAGAAGGTAAAATCACATAACAAAATCAGCACCTGCTGATAAGGTATCAAGCAAGGCGGTTTCTATTTCACCTCCCTCTCATTTAACACCTTCGAAAATAACATTTTAACCAACACACCTTTTAAGGAATCGTCTTCTGGCAAAATCCAATCAACTACTGATCTGCCGTTGCAAGTAAATAGGTACCGGGTGGCTCGTCAACGGCAGCGATAACAATGACTATTGCATCAACTATGCCTATGAGGTGGACGACAACAACAACCTCCTCCTCTTTAAAGACACTGACGACGTCTTCGTCAACAAAGCCGTTGACAGCGATATCGTTGATGAGCTCTTTATTCTCCATGGCAAAATTGACACAATCTCAACTGCAAGTTGTCATAGTGAAAGCAAAAACCTCTTTGTCATTGGCACCATCAACTTTGCAAAAAGACACTATATTGATAAATTAACAGGGAGATTCCGGTCAATGTGTCCAGAACTGACATCCCCGAGCAAGGTGTCAACATTACCTCTCACACAGTGGCAGCTCGTACGCTAAGGAGGAGCGTCGCCCCATTGAACAAAATGAAAAATAAAATGATAACTACTGTTATTATCATTTTCGTTTTCCTATTTCCCTCTTGGGCCGGCCAAACAGTCATGCTCACTTTGTGTCTTCCCCACCAGGCTGCTCTACACAGCTTGGTGTGGAAAAATGGCCAACCTACCATACCCCACCTGAGCGCCGAACCACGTCCCTCAGAACAACCACAACGCTACATTGCAGCATTGTGATTGGCTCAAGGGAGCTTGAGAGCCCGGGTGCTTCCTGCTGCCGGATAGGACTGCAGGAAACAGGAAGATGGTGGAGAAGAGGCGGCGGCCAGACGTTAGAGGGAAGTGTGTTTTTCTCTTTTATCATTGTCTTTTGCAGGTACTGAACATGGAGGGATAATATGATATCACTAGATCTCCTAGATGCATACTTCCACATTCCCATACATGTGAAACATCGAAATTACTTAAGGTCAGAGGTGGCAGGATGTTTACGGGATTTGTAACGCACACAGCTACTCAAAAGAGTGTCCCGGCGCGAGCCCAGTGGGGAAAAGATAAAAACGACTTCATTGTGTAGTTAATTAAAACCATTATAATTTAGAATAATATGCACCAAGTACAAGTACATTCTTATTTACACTTTGAACTTGCTTAGCATCACATGAGTTGTGTTCCTTATGTTGTGGTATTCCATAACATTTTGAAACGACGGATGGTGTGGTACGGCCCGAAACTTAAATATTTAGAATAAAATGCACCAAGTACATCTACATTCTTATTTACACTTTGAACTTGCTTAGCATCACATGAGTTGTGTTCCTTATATTGTGGTATTCCACAACATTTTGAAACAACGGATGGTGTGGTACGGCCCGAAACGGAAATATTTTCAAGCAAATATCTTATATAAGACTTTATACATCTTTTGGCTAAAGCAATCTGCGGTCTGTATACAGCTGTGTGCGAACTGCCTGCTGTCATCGCTTTTGGTGGATGCGTACACACACTGCGCCATATTGTAACTGCGTCAAGACAAGCATTTAATGAACAAAATTACAAATTCATTCGACCTTCTTAAAATGGGACGTTGAGCATGTTACACCTGAGAACCAATACGGCGCATTTGTATGCCAAATGTGCAAAGTGTTCACTGACCTCATTTAAAAAAGATTGCAAGGATGCTCAGTGGACTTTGGATCTGCCACAGGGCTAAAATTAGATGTATAAAGATTACCATTCAGAATTAAGAGTGTCCCTGCTAATAAATTCAATTTTAAACACAAACACCGATCTTAAAATGAGGCAGTATACATGTGACGTCTAAAATCCGTGGAGAAACACATTGTTTACGAGTGTATAGCAAATGTCCACTGTCCTTGGTTTCAATTATTAATGAACATACACTATGCTGCGAGACTGGAATTAATGTGCAAAAGTGTGAATTCATGTAACAATCTTAAAATAAGGAAAAGTGCATGTTTACTTCTAAAACAATAAAGATAGATCTATGTGCAAAAATGAGCAAGACGTCCTCTCTCCTCTTTTTCGTTGATTATAGAGTTGCACAATGCAGTTTAGAGCAGCCGCAAGTTTATAATCTGTAGTCAGCAAGGTGAATTCGATGTGGTTTGTAGCAGTTTGCTGACTTGTTGCAAAAACTTTGTTGTCCTGCATAAAAGGTGTAACGACTCACTATTTAGTAATACCATCAGAGCAGGTCGGCATGATCTTATCCGAAGAGATCGAAGGGCTGGAATTAGGGAGTGCCGTCTCCATTGTCTGATGGCTGGACGAATGCACAAGAAGTGTAAAACTGACTCTTCCGCATTTTTGCAGAGTCAGCACAGGGTAGTCGGCCATGTTTGTTTCCATGTTGGGACTTTTGAGCAAAAAGCTCCCAGTCCAGTCAAAAGCAGTAAGTGCTGTATTGTTGGAGATATATGATGTATGAGATTTGGCTGCGACGACCGGACCCCATATGAGGATAAGACCATCCATCCGGGTTTCTTCTTTGCAAGTGCTGCTTTATCCAGCAACCAGGCTTGGTGTTTGGCAGCATTATTTACTATTTTTTTGATACAGAGAAGCTGTTGTTTGTGCCCCATACTTTGTGCACATTGAGGATGGGAGCAGAAGAGATATTAGCAGACTAGATAAAAAGGAAGGTCTTCCACCTCTTCCTAAAGATTTTAGGATTCTGAATGCCATGGAAGTCCAGCGGGAGTTGGTTCCAGGTCACAGCTGCCCTATAAGCAAGGGAGCTGCCGCCCACCCTTTTAAGGCGGAACCTTGAGTGTGAGCCAAAAGCAACAGGACAGAACGGAGCTGCTAGGAAAGGATATTTGGAACCTAAACCACTTTCTCAGGTATACAGGGTCCAGCTCATAGAGAGCTGTGTGTGCCATAACCAGGGATTTAAACATCACCCTCTCTTTCACCGGCAGCCAGTGCAGATCGTCATCAGCATCGAAGGGGTTAAGAAGAGTTCTGGCTGCCTACACACCTGGTAATTCATGCCCTATTACAGATGGGCCTTGGACGACACCTGATCACCTGGATATACAAAGCGATACAAGCCCTTAACTCCCCCACCCTTGCACCCCTCCGGGAAAAATGGGAAACTGAATTCCACAGACTGCTATATGACAAAGAAGGGACTTGTGCCCTAGAATTCCCTAAAAAGGTGTCCTGCAACTATCGCTTCAAAAACATACATTTGTACATTCTGCACCGCGCATACCTCACCCCTGAAAAGCTTCAGCAATATTATTCAGATGCATCCTTCACTTGCCCCAGATGCCCAGAACCTAACGCCTGTTTTAAACACATGTTTTGGGACTGTCCAGCGCTCCGCGTCTATTGGGCCAAAATCTACGCCGCCCTCCTTGCAGTCACGGGGCTCCCGGACATACAAACATGGGAGGCCTGCGCCCTGGGCATTAGCAAACGCTGCAAGAGTATGAAATTTGAGATGCGTTTTGCATCCCTGGTGCTCCTTCTGGCCAAGCGGTGCATAGCGATGCATTGGATTGCGCCGTAGGGTCCTCCCCTAGGGGCATGGGTGGGAGCAGTCAAGAAGTGGTGCACAGCAGAGGAAGAGGTACTCCGGTCTGAAGAGGTCAAGGGAGCCCACAAGCATCCTATATCTATGCCGTGAGCTATGCTGCTCCATTCAATTGTGCAGGAAACATCAGTTGCACCAGAGTCCCAGGGTATGGGACTCCGGTGCAACCCGGGCGTACAAAACTGCCATTGCCCAAAATAAGGCCAACTCTTACTGTTCCACCATTACCAACGCCACCAATAGTTCGAAAAGTATTTTCCAGATACTTAAAAACTTAACCCATCCAGACTGTGTCACTTCAACGCAGCCCCCCACCCAAGCCCTTTGTGATAATCTCGCAGCATTCTTCATCAATAAAATAAACACCATCATTCAAAACCTGAAGACCCTCCCCTCTCTGGGAGGCCCCAACATCCAGGGAGCCAGCACCAGCTCTCAAAACTTGATGCCTCTAGGCTCCGGCCTGACGGCTAGATTACAGGAATTCCCCCCTATCCCGGTTTCCGAGTTTGAAAGACTGGCGCTTGGAATCACCTCGGGTTCCCCGCTCGACCCCCTGCCTCCAAAAATTTGGAAAAGTTTTGGAACTGAACTTTTCGGCACCATGCGCCAAATATGCAACCAGTCCTTGCGCTGTGGTTATGTCCCAACCTCGTGGAAACAGGCGCTTGTCACCCCACTCCTAAAAAAACCCTCCCTGAGCCCAGATTGTCTATCTAACTACCGACCCATCTCCCTACTGCCATTTCCAGCGAAAGTCGCTGAACGATGGGTCAGCTCTTGCCTCTCCAGTCACCTAGAACAGAACAACTTCTTAGACGATCACCAGTTCGGATTCCGTCCTGCCCACGGCACCGAAACAGCGGTCTTGACAGCCATGGAGGACCTTCGCATGCGTGCAGACAGGGGCCAGTCAGTAGCATTGATACTGCTGGACCTGTCTGCCGCATTCGATACGGTCAACCACAGTACGCTGCTGCAGAGACTCGGTGATGCAGGTGTGGATGGCACAGCGCTGCTTTGGTTTCACTCCTACCTGCGGGACAGGAGACAGGCTGTCTCCCTCCCCCCCTTCCAATCCACCTTCGCACCCGTGCCCCAGGGAGTTCCCCAGGGCTCCTCCATCAGCCCCATCCTTTTTAACGTGTACCTCATACCGCTGATCACGTTAATTAAGTCTTTTAGGATAAAAACAATCAACTACACTGATGACTCGCAGCTCATTCTCTCCTGGGAAGGAGAAGATTCCATCCCTTTAACCACCTTCCACGACTGCTTAAGAGAGACGGCTGGGTGGCTCCACAGAAACTCCCTCCAATTCAACTCCTCCAAAACAGAGGTTCTGTTCTGCGCTGGCACCAATATACCCCGCCAGTTTCCGAGTGAATTCTGGCCTCCAGAGACAAAAGACAAACCTCTGCCAGTCTCCTCGGTCCGCAACCTGGGAGCCATGCTCAATAACAAGCTGAGTATGGAAACCCAGGTAGCAAAAACAGTGGGGATCTGCACAGCCCTGCTACGCTCCCTGCGAAAAATCATGCCACTTCTCCCTGCACAAGCCCGGGCGTTGATAGTCAGGTGTACGATTCTCAGTCGCCTTGACTATTGTAACGCCCTGCTCCTTGAGTCTCCAGTCACGCTGCTGGACCGACTTCAACGAATTCAATCTGCCGCCGCCAAGCTGGCTCTTGGCTGGACGAGAAGGTCTTCGGCCACAGCAGCCCTGGCCGAGCTACATTGGCTACCCTTCAAGCAGCGTGTGGCTTTCAAGTCCCTCTGCATTGTCTTTAAGGGTCTGCACGGACTCGGGCCCAGACCCCTGCAAGCTTTGTTTCTGTGGTACACTCCCACCAGAGACTTACGATCATCCTCGGCCTGTCTGGTAAAGGTGCCCAGATTCAACAAAGCCAGAACCTTCAGGGTCGCAGCGGCCAAATTATGGAACAGTCTGCCCATTGACATACGCCAGATCTCACAACTTCTTCCATTTAGAAAACGCATCAAGACCTGGCTATTCCCCTAAATCTGCCCGCCTGCTAGTTACTCCGGTCTATCCTCAGCAGAGTATTCTCCAGCGCCAGGAAGCCTGCAAGGTATCAGTTGCGCTCTATAAATACTCAAAATAAATAATAATTAATATCCGCGCCCCCGTGGTACAGGTGAGCACTGCGGCAACTCAGAGTAGTCCTCAGGTAGAATAGATGCTCTGTGGGTCAAGGCTGACGGCCAAGCATGGGCAATACGTGCATTACTCTTCATGCGACAATCCAAGACACTCCCCTCTGTGCATGCATAGTCAGAGACCTAGCCATAATGCAGTAATCAGGCGGCCCATACCAAGTGGTGCAATATATGACACTGTGTATCCCAGTTATGTTTCCCTAGTATGTCTCAGTTTACATCATTAGCTGGCACTCGCCACTACTTTTAGCATAGGGTTGACAATGAGAGCATAGCCCGACTTACAGTACAGATCGCAAAATTCCTTGCGGGAACACAGAATTCGCCTTATCTATCAATCCACATCAACATTACCAATTGTAGAACCGTTCAGGGGGGGCGCTCAATATGATGTAATTCTATTTCATGACAAGAAGTTAAATGGATGACATACATTCTAAATGATATTGATGCTAATGTAGTGTACTTTTTCAAAAATGCCAATAAAAATGATTTAGTATGTTCTTCAAAATTGTCCGCACAAAGTCCCAGATTCATACCTCACAATGTTAGAGGGGGAGGTCCGTACACTTCTGTGGGATGGGAGAGCCCCAAGGGTGGCATTAAAGAAGCTCACGAAGAGTTGGTATGACGCAGGTATTGCACTCCCAGACCTGCAACTCTATTATTGGGCAGCACAGCTAGTGACTGTCAATAGATGGCTATACCGCCCCCCGGGGGCTCCCGCGTATGCGCTTGACCGATACCAAACGGATCGCTCCGGATATATCGGGGCCCTATATGTTAGCCACAGGAAGAACAAGAAACTGTTTTTGGGCCCACCGTACACAGGCTACAGGTATGGCGGACAGTGAACTTGCGGCTGGGATGGGCAGGCGTCCTGACTAAGGTTGCTCCACTTTGGAGTGCGCAAAAATTGGGTATGTTGTGTTATCAGCCCGGGTTCGATAAGTGGGACCTCATAGGGATCTCGGTGGTAAAAGATTTGGTTCAAAAGGGGAAAATACTTACATTTGAGGAACTCCAGAAACAGCACCAACTAGCTCAGGTGGAGATGTATAGGTACCTGCAGATACGCCATGCTCTTAAAGGGGCCTTCTCATCTTTCACAGACATTCCAGATTCTTACCCACTCGAAGACAGGCTGTTAGATGGACCACTGGACTCGAAAGCTATTTCACTTACATACAAGAAATTATGTAATAAACTTCCGGATACCTTCCCAAAACTTAGGGAGCGATGGCAAGACGATTTGGGGGTGATTAGTGACGAAGACTGGCAAGAGGCCCTGATGTCGCCTAGGGAGGTGACTAACACACAAAGGTTCAGGCTGATTCAGCTCTGAATACTGCACTGCTCGTATATGACATGGTAGACTTTGGTGAAGGTGGGCTCGCGGGCGGACAATATCTGCCTTAGGGGATGCGGCCAACAGGCCATGTTTTGCCATATGCTGTGGAGCTGCCCGGGGTTGCGGGTCTTATGGGAGGGAGCCACCGAACACATGCATAACGCCCTACATAAGGAGTTGAGTGTAACGCCACAACTGGGTTTGTTATATATTTGGGAGGCATCTGACCTGACGGAAGTAGAAAAGCAATTTGTGACGTTGGGTTTCACCCTGGTTAAAAGGGAAATAGCGATAGGTTGGGGTGGAGCTACCATACCGAGTATACATTTATGGGCGAAAGAGTTGGATAGATGTGTGCTGGCGGAAACGGAAGTGTTTATAGCACGGGGGTGTCCCAAAAAGTGGGACCGAAAGTGGTCAAACTGGAATAAGTACAGAGGAGATATTGTGGTGTCCCCGACAGTAGAATTGGAAATGCGTCAAAGTACAGGAGGTGCCGAAGCTATGTAATGTATAAATGATGTCAAGCACTGTCCAAATTCGGAATTCTGTCAGTCCTACTGTGATGTCCTTGTGTGCACACGGTCTGCTGTTTTCAATAAAAAAATGTAAACAAAAAAAAAATGATTTAGTAAAAAAAAAAAAAAAGAGTAGTTCTGGCTGCAGCATTCTGCATTACCTGAAGCTTGTTTAGTAAATAGTAGGGCAGACCAATGTACATGGCATTCGCGTAATCAAGGTGCGAGGTTATCAGAGCACGGGTAACAGTTTCCCTTGCCGAGATAGGGGGAAGTGGAAAAAACGTGTTTAATGATTTCAAAATGCCAAAGCACAGACCAGTTAGCTTCTTAATCTGAGGGCTGAAGCTCAGCGTCTCATCAAACCAGATCCCTAAATTTGTCGTGGGTTGGCCCTCGGGAGTAGGTAAGGGGGACTCTTCTGGCCAAAAAGAGTGCCAGGGCTGTGGAGGAAAGTTCCCAAAAAACAGACTGTCTTGCCATTGCAAATTGAAGGTCTTTAGAACTCCGGTCTGCTACCAGAATTGTTATAAAGTGCATGGCGCAAGTGGTCATCAGGTACGTCCATATTTAGATTACTGGTTTATCAAAGGTTAGTCATTCCGCCCTCTGCAAGAAGATCTACAATGTCCTGTCTTAGATTATTCAGGAATGTAGGCCTCAAGCTATACAAGGAAAAGTCTTCCCTAATGTTGTCCAGATTGTCAACATTCTTGGGAAAGATTTTGGATACTACAAATTTTACAGCCTATCCCACAAAGGAATTAATTCAGCGATTAATCCCTGTCAAAAAAGAACTTCACTTCTGTTCAGATCTACAAATCAATGGTCGGAATGATGCCCTCTTACATCACATTGATTCAAAATTACTGGCTACCCTTGAGTAAGCAGCAGCAATTAGACGTGCAATGTGTTCGAGTTCACGGAACTGTATAATCCACATTACGCTGAGCATGTAGTTAGTGATGACATGGGGGGAGAAAGAACACAACATTTCTCCTGCTCTACCATTCATTCCTACTCTTCCTTACGTTACAGTGACAACAGACGCTTCTTTATTATTATTATTATTCATTTGTAGACCGCAACTATCACCCAAAGGGCTTCTTTGTGCTGATAACTTATCAGCATAAAGAACCTCTGTTAGAAGGTTACAACTAGGGCTACTTAGCTACAGCCGTCCTTTGCCGAGGTAAAAGCCATGTCTTTAAGTTTGTCCTAAAACATAACAGGCTTGTATCAGTTCTTAGAAAAAGTGGCAGATCGTTCCATAGTTGAACTTCCTTGGAAGGATGGGGGCACACCTTAAAGATCTAGAGGTTCATGCCAAATAGACATCTCAAGAGGTCCAATTGCACATCAGTCGATGGAATTGAAGGTATTGTTTTTAGGTCCCTAATTGTTTCTTACCAGGATAAGGAATTCTGCAGTTCCGGTACGTACAGACAATATCACTACCATGTTTTATCCAGACAAGCAAAGAGGAAAACAATCAAGGAAAATGAAGCTCAAAAGATTTGGAAATGGATCCACCTTCACAACTTTACTTTATGAGTGAAACATGTACCAGAAGTAGAAAAGAAATGTGCCGATTTGCTCAGCAGAGCTATGAAAAAGTGTCACAAATGGGAACTAAATCAGCAAGTATTACAAATCTTCCGGCAATAGGGAACTCCAAATATAGCTCTCTTCACAACTCTTCAGAACAAGAAATGCCCAATGTTCGCAAGCAGGTTTCACCAGAGCCATTCTTTAGGGGACGCATGTCTGATAGCCTTCACTCTTCTTCTCTGATACCCAAGGGTCCTTCGGAAAATCAGACAGGAACCGTGCCATTTAATTCTAATAGCTTCTGCGTGACAAAGCTGGCAGAGCTTCTTCTCCGACTACGATGTCCTCATATTCCCCTCAAGCCGACTCCAAATCTTCCATCAATAAACAAGGGACAGAACGTTCATCTGAGGATACAATCACTAAACGGGTCTAGCTCATCATTCAATTAAAGTTCACTCTGCCGTAATCTCAAGGTTTTGTAGAGCAACAAATGAGGTCTCTCTATGGTCTAATAGACTTGTCAAAGAATTTATAAAAGTTCTCTTCAGGGTTTTTTCCACATAAAAAATGCCACCTGTGACTTGGCAATTGAACATGGTCCTTTCGCAATTGATAAGAAGCCCGTTTGAACCTATTCATAAAGCAGAATTAAGATATTTGTCATGGAAAGTGACCCTTGTCCTAGCACTCACTTCAGCTCGAAGTATAAGTGTGATTCAAGCTTTTAAAGAACCATTCTTACAATTTAAAGATGATAGGGTAGAACCAACCCAAAATTCATTCCAAAGATTACAACTTCTTTTATTTGAATGAAGCAACTGTCTTGGAAATCTTTTTCAAGAACCCTTCTAATGCAGTTGAAAAACCTTTTCATTCCTTGGATGTCAAAAGATGTCTAAAATCTTATATTGAAAGGACAAAGACTTTTATGAAGTCCAATCAACTATTCATAGCATTTGCCCATCTTGTAAGGATTGCACGCTGTCTCAAGGCAGTACAGCTTGCTGGATTTCAGCTGCTATTACCTACTGCAAAATAAAGCAAAAAGGCCATTGACTATAAAAGAGAAGGCACATTCAATGTATAAAGTCATTTTCATTGCAGCAACTTGGTCCATTGTTCATACCTTCAAACGTTATTATTTGGATGCATATCGGAAAGCTGATTCAGCAGTTAGACAAGCTGTTTCATGTTGTCTTTTTAAATAAGGTAAAAAGGTATTTAATACTATAAAAACATTGCTCTTTTATGTTTAAGAAAGTTCATGTTTTGAAATAAAAAATCTGATGCCTGACATGTTTGAGAATGGTTTGGTTCTTTATGCTAAGTGGTGGCTATTCCCACCTCCTCCCTGCAGGGGAACAGAGGTTCAGGGGCTGCTCTATGATTGGTTGAAATGTGATTCTTTTAAAACAGCGTAAATTGGTTTACAATGTCACTTCATTTTACCTATTGTTCTAAATGCTTTTCTATGCACTGCTTAGAACTAATACTGTAAGACTCCTACCATGACGATGGGGATGAGTAAAGCATGTGAATCTATGAAGTATATTTATACTGGAGTACCACAGTGTACAGGTAAGTAACTTGTTTTTTTGTTACGTTTTTGTGCCTTTATGCCTTTTTTGATTAACAATATTGTTGCTGGATCTTAATCCCTTCAGTGCTGCGGATGCCCCGACCATCCCATGGGACGGTGGGCATGTGCGGAGGATAGCCAGGGGCCGTCCGAACCGCGCCCACTAATTAGACTGCCCGCACCGCGGCGGAATTTGCGCCGCGGTCAACAGTTTAAACTGCAGTTCCGTAGTTATTGTTCCCATACAATTTAGGGTAAAAGGATCATTTTCCCACTAAACTTGGTGACCAACATTCCATCGCGGAGTGATGATGCCATTGCTTACGTTATAGCATATAAAACTGAGCAGTATTCAAAAAATGTGCAACAAGGCAGCCTTCATTGAGGAGTTGAGGCTTCAGCAAAACTTTTTAACACATATTGGTAACACATATTTAGATACAAATAATACATGGCAGAGTGATCCAAAATATATTTTGATACATGGAAGTAGTACATTATATTCTGATAAATGCATAGGACCAGTTTTCTTTTTAAGTGTAGTGGTTAATACTACTGATTAGGTGTTTTTCTAGGGTATAAAAGTTTTTAAAGAACTGAGGAATACAGGCATTGTGTGGTTTGTTCAGGATCACTCAGTGTAAGCCAGATGGTGAAGCCAGAATTACAACTGAGGTCTCATGGGATCAAATTTGGCAATATAGGTGCTAAACAACACTTTGTCTCAAAATTCCGTTTTACAGAGATAACCTCTACCTCTCATGTTAACACTAGCCCCCACATGCATCATTGTTTCATTTTGCACTTCCTAATTTGCGATTTTTAGGGAATCGCAAATTAGGAAATGCAAAATGGGATGCATGTACATTTTTGCAAAATATTTGAGAATTGGTAAAAATCGCAATTTTGACCGATTCTCAAATATTATGCGAATTCCAAAGTGCGAATTCGCACTTCCCATTGTTTCCTATGGGCCAAAAGGCCCATAGGGATCAATGGGAAGGCTTTAACAAATTGCGATTTTCATTTTGAAAATCGCAATTTGTTAATGCATTTCATGGGTGCAGGGGGGGTCCAAAGGACCCCCCTCTGCACCCCTGAAATTTATTTTTCGCATCATGTTACACACACACATGTCCTAAGGACATGTGTGTCCGTAACATGACTGCTTAAAAAAAGCATTTTTAAGCATTTTTACACCTTTTTCCAAATTTACCGAGTGGTTCAACCACTCGGTAAATTTAACCCCCTAATTGCGAATTCGCAATTTGAAAAATATTCATGCATTGCTTTTAAGAAATCTCATATTTGCGATTTCTTAAAAGCAAGTGCAATTTTAGAAATCGCAAAAATGATGCAAATTCTAAAATTGAATGATGCATTCCAAAAAGCTATTTTGGAATCGCAAACGGACGATTTTAAGGAATCGCACCGTTTGCGATTCCAAAATATTTTGATGCATGTGGGGGATAGTCCTTCAAAAGCACCCGAATGTGTTATTTTATTTCCCAAAAAAGTGATAATGGTACCAAACAAATTATGTAGAGACCGTGGAAACAGTTTGCCACTTCACCACCTGCGATTATTGTGCATTATTTAGAGTTTGGCGGGTGGACTACTCAGTCAAAATGTGGTGGATATCCTATCTGCTATATTACAAGGGCTATAGGCTATAGAGCACTTCTAATATGACAGACGGGTCATCCGTGGTGTTTGTGGTGAAGAATTTCATTCTCCAAACTCTAAATAAAGATCATAGTCTTCTGCCACACAGTAGCTGCTAGTACATCCTGCTTTTACATGAGGAATTGGGATAGAGTTTCTAGTTCAAAAGGATAGCCTTGTGCTGCATACCCACTGCCGCAATCTATACAACATCACTTGCCACAATTTTAATAGCAATGTTCTTTAACGCAAATCTAATTAATATCTATTTTTAATGAGATGGGCCTATTATTTTGAAGACTGATAATCTAAACGTTTAACTACCTATGTGTGTCATGTACAAATTTGGAATAATTCTGCTTTTGTCAAATGCAACTTGGCGGTATTATTCACGAGTAGTGAACCCTATACAGTGAGTAAAAATAGGGAAACATCTGTACCGCAACATTCAGTAGAAAACATGTATTGCTCATGTCAATCTGCATTCCACCTACTAGTCCTGTAAACACTCTGTAAGGATTTCACCCCCATAATGAATTGAATGGGAAGGTACAGTGATGCCATTTGTCACTGATGTAGTGCTGCAACACAAAAGGGCAAATTAAAAGCAAGTGCCAATATAACTTCCCAATATCATTTACAAATAAGGCAGCCATCTTGAAATGAGAGCATTTCCTGTTATCTGCACTTGGGCTTCAAAAGGAAAGTTTTGTTTAACACTCTATTTCTTGCACATGTATGGTATGTAAGTTGCTACAGCAGGTACTCAGTAGTCACTTAAACCCAAGTCTCATTCATGTTTACAACCAGCATGTGATATTTATCTTAAAGCAATTGAAAGCATGATAACTTTTTCAAATGTTGTAAACACTTTGAACCACATTTGCAAATTGTGTCTGTGGTAGTTCTGTAGATCTTGTACTGGTCACTCAAAAATGAACTCTGACTGTTGTTAACTCATGTAGTTATCATTGCAGGAAATAAGTTGACCCCCTTGTTGATGGGGTTGTGGTGCTACAGGGCTGGACTTTCCTTCATAAATTATTGGAACCTTTCATTTTATTCCAATGGATTCCTACAGATATGAACCAAGACTATAATTCCCTTCATGCATTAGCTTGTGAAGTGAATGCAAGTACACAAGAAGTTGAAGATGTTGGTTTAGTGAGTACGTAGCTGAAACACAACAGAGGGCTGAACAAAACAGATGGCCAGGGATGTAAATATAGGTCATTTACAGAAGGTAATAGCTGATTTCTAGTATGTGTGTGGTGGGGTGAGTATCTTGAAGACATGGGCCTTCAGCTTTCTTCTGAGTTGGAGAAGGTACAGGATATGTTGGTAGGGAGGCTGTTCCAAATCCAGGGCGCATAGACAAAGACCTGCCTTCTGTAATTCCTTGTTGTGCATTTTGTTAAATGAAAGTGACAGACTTGAGCATTCTCTAGGTAGAAGGAGTCATTTGGTGAGCTTATACCTATTTCTCAGTGAGCGGAAGGTTATAGTATAAGCAAGCACGCTGGCTCATTCCTAAACCATCAGTAATTCAGCAACATGTTCTACTCTGATGGAGTTTTTTAGAATTATTTACAAGACATGAGCAAATAGTGCCAATGCAGCTTTTTTTACACCTAGTATAAGATATCACCTTTCATTTCAACCGATAATATGCCAGCTGTAATGCTCAAACACCAGTATCCTTATCATGAGTAATGTTTCATTTTCATTATCGAGAGAATAAGAGTGAGGCATGTTTGAAAGCTTCTGATTGAGCTAACTCCCGTGGCAAACTGTACACATTAAGGTATAATCACGTAGTGCCGACTGAGCCAGAATATAAATGCAGCATAATGAAATGAAGAAGGTATATTCAATTACATCAAAGCATTTACGAAGCACTTTATTGCCTGAGCCTCAGAGCACCGTTTTTTAAAACAGGTGTTACATGTACCCTATGCATTGGTAGCTAATATATCAACCTCTGAAAGATGCAACACTCTGGGATTTGATAATGTAACCTTCGATTTGCACCTAAATGTTTGTAGCAGGTGCATTGACCTTGTGAGCTTTCTTACAAGAGAAGCAAGGCTGCATTCTTCAAGAACGCCGTGTGTATTAATGCATTGTGGGGAAACAGGGGGGTGCCAGCTAACTTCCTTCCAACAGTACTTCTTCCCACCGTTGAGTGGTGCCAGTTTCCTTTAATTTCCCAGCTGCCATCCACTGCACCTATCTGCACAAGGCCACGTGTGTGTATGGTAATCCAGCTGACATCTTCACGTCTAACATGAGGGTGATGCTACATTGTTCCTAACACCAAAACTCATAGCACTTTTGTGCCCGGGGCACTCAAATGCTATTGTTTTACTGCACAACAGACAACCTACTGCTGCACTGGGAGACTAGGAGTTATGGAACCAACTAAGAAATCAATTCAGTTGATGAGCATCTCACATAGTATTCTCTTGACCTACAGTACTTTCAAATGTATTTCCCTGTACTCTGCAGTCTTCAGCCGTGTGACTCTCAAAGATTCTACATCGCAGTGTTGATAGCATATGCTTCTGCCATAGTGCTCTCAAAGTTTCTGTGTTCAGGTTTTGAGAGCATTTTCTTCCGTTTTAGGAGTTTCCAAGTTTCTATGTCTGAGGTGTTGGGAGCATATGCTCATGAGACTTTGCTGGAGCCCCCACTGAAACCCTCTGCCAGAGGGCCATTGACTGTGGTAGACAGAGGTGACCTTGCTTGAGGTGTTGGGAGCATATGCTCATGAGACTTTGCTGGAGCCCCCACTGAAACCCTCTGCCAGAGGGCCATTGACTGTGGTAGACAGAGGTGACCTTGCTTTGAAGAACAGCGCTGAAAGTTCTCCTTCTTCAGTTCGACCAGGCCATCTTGTAGGAGACAGATCTAGAAAATGAAGGATCTCCAAAGTAATAATGCCATGTATCGGCAGACCTCTGCCCTTTCGTTCTGCATCGGTGTATGCCAAGGGCGCCTTTGAGGGGGACAGGGATTATCCTAGTTACATCTGTCAGTGCCTCAGCAATACTGTCCTAGAGCAAAAAATACTGTGTAAGTTTGTAAGAGAAGCGGGGCGTCGGTTCCTAGTCCAGGCGCGGTTCCTTTTCTTGTCTGTGCGCAGGAGCCAACATCCTGAGCCCCTTCTCTTTTCTCTCGATGTCAGTGCTTTTCCTGGAAATAGAAGATACACTGTGTTAAAAAGTAAGGTCTTGGTGTTATTTTATTATTCATAAATGATAGTATTGATGTTTAGCCTTTTTCTAGACTATTGCAATCGTGGTAAAAATAGTAAATGCAGGGAAATGCAGTGATTTAAACACTATCACATACTTTCAACAAATTGGGGGAAATGTGTTACCCATTGGGCTTCTGGTTTACCTGCCAGCACAACACCCCCAAGGCTGCACCTGCATATAAGGTTTACGTGTGGGTTCCTAGTGTCCGTGATCCCTTGATATTGTAGATTGAGTTCCTGGTGTCCGAGATCCCTGGATATTGTGGATTTTGGTACAGTTCTCATTAAGTGTGACGGTTTCAAACTAGTTCAAACCCCAAAAAACACGTCTCAGCCTTATGCTGCGATAGTAGTTAGCACTGCTTAGGGCTCAGTAGGCCTGGTAGGGTGAACTTGGACCATTTAAAAAGAGTAGGATCTTGGTAGCAGAACCATCAAAGGAAAGATGAGGAAGTGTCTTTGTGGTACAAGTCCTGTGAGGAAAACTTGGAAGAACCCTTTTTGGTGGCAGGGGAAGACCATACGGCACTGGAAAACTAGCAAACAACCATTCTTGGAAGCAGGGCTTTTTCACAATGGCCTAGCTTGCTAGTTCTTTTGGGGTCAAATTCATGAGCATTGCGGATGACGCGCAGTTTTAATATCCATAGACACCCTGATTCCATAGACATCCTGATCCACGTCTTATTTGAAGAATGCATGTTGGCAATTGCCTGTTGGCTAGTAAACAATTCTTTAAAATATAATGGGGATAAGACAGAGATTCTGTTTTTCCCTGGTCATGACTTTCCTCTAGTCCACCCCCCTGGTTTACGGCCAGCCTCCTTGGTAATCGTGCCAGCTTCGTTGGCAGGAGTGCACTATTTGGACTTTCAATGACGAGCTTTCCTTGCCCAGTCAAGTCAATCTTTCTTTCTGCCACTTGCTTCTCCTTTTCTGAATTTACTGCACACAATTCTCCCTTTCTGCTGCTACAAGCTTGCCCATGAATGGTTCAGGTGATAATTCTTAGCCAGTGGGCTAATGTAATTCCTTATTTCTTAGCTCGTTACCTGGGCAGTTAAAACGTTTTCAACACATTGAGAATGCTGCCATGGGAGTGCCTTTATAGTGGCTTTGGTTGTCTACTGCTTCAGCTGCACTGAATACTTTTTGGATGCCTATTGCTTAAAAGGTGACTTTTAACTCCCTTTAGCTGGTTCATTGTGCATTTCGTGTCCTCTATTTGCAAAATACGTTTCACTATAATCTTCTAGCTTGTAAGCTGGTGTTCTCTTGTGTCCATTTGATCCTTGTTCCCAAATTCCTGTGCGTTAGATTAGGCAGCTCAGTCTTTTTGATCAAAACACCTGAGCTTTGGAATCTCAGCCTGTCTCTTTGCAATTATACAACAGCAACTGCCGTTTGGAAAGCTTTGTACACAATGTTGTTCATTACTTACTAGCCTTCTAACCTTAGTGCCAGGATAACTTTTTCAGGTTACACTACACTAAGCTACATTAACATAACAGAACGAAGCACTGGCAAAGCCAATGGGAATGACTTGCATTTACAGTATAATCCAGACCCTTTCGCTTAGCCAAAGCCACTGAGTAAGCTAAATTTATATTTCAGTGGCCCAGTGACCACATGTGGTTGCTAATAACACCAATGGCAACCATTACATTCTTTGTCTTTTGGCATCCTAAGAAGTTTATTTGTTTTGCTGTAAAGTGAACCCATATGCCTCCCAATTAAAAAAATTATATGAAACATAGATTATGTATACAGTACATATTACAGCTAAAGAAGTGAATGTAACAAAACATGTGAGTGTAATCTTTACATGTAATTTACTCTCAATTATTAAAATGGAACCACTTGCTAAGAGATGGGATAATGCATTAAACAGCCTGCTGTGGGAGAGATATCTACTCATCTGGGCTGAGTCACGATGTAATTTATACGGTTTTTAAGCAATGGCTGAAGGGGGACTGGCACAAAAAAGCCAATGGTTGAAGGGAGCTTACCTAAAGCCGAGTCACTGTTGCAGACAGCTGAGCTGTAAACTCATTCGTAATCTTGTCCCTAATCATCATTAATGTATGGTACATTTCAGCCAGCAACTTGTATATGTTTAGCATTTTGTACGTGCATCTGTTGTTATTCTTAGCGAATAATAACAAAAGAGTTAAGAGTAACAGGCTACGAATAACAACAGATACATAAAAAATACTAAACATACACAAGATGTTGGCTGAAATGTAACATACATTGATGAATAAGTTGTTATCCCAAATGAACAATGGGCAGATATAAATATTTTTTATTTAAATAGCACTACATCATGGTGGTCGAAATGCACAAGAAGGAAATGAAAGAACAGCACAGCCAGCACAACCAAAAGCAGGCAGACTATTTAGCAAAACGCGCCATGAGCAGTGCCTCTCGTGGTTCACGCAGTCTACACAAAACTACTATATGCACTGAAACCACAGCTATGGTGAGTTGAATTGATTGTAATATGTGGGTACATGCAAAAAAGGATTATGTTATGTCATCTATTCTTGGCATGCAGAGCTCTAGATTCACATGCTTTGCATTATCCTGCCATCTAGTGTTGGGTCTGGATGTTTGCAGGTTGTTTTTCTTCAAAGTAGTCTTTCCAGTCAAGAGGTTTGGCGACTCCTCCTTTCGGTGATAATGCACATGGGCATCAACTCCACTGTTAGTTTTCCCATAAGAGGGTGAGAATGGAGTGAGTGTAGTAAAGAGATGTCCATGCATTTGTAATGTAAATAATGAGAACTGCAACAACTACAGGTGTCCGGGAGGTGGGAGGGCGCACGTGAATCTACAGCTCTACATGCCAAGAAACAATGCTTACTGGGTAAGTAACATAATCTGTTCGAGGCACGTGTGCTATAGATACACATGCTTTGCATAGACTATATAGCAGTATTCTCCTAAAGCTGTGGCTAACCAGTAGATGCTGCAATTGTCTGAAAAAGTGTATTTAGCACTGCTTGCCCTACATTGATTGTTGGCATGCTAACATATCCACACAATATTGTTTGGTAAATGTGTGTGGTGTATACCATGTTGCTGCTTTACAGATGTCAGCTATAGGAATGTTACCTAAAAAAGATACATATGCCCCTATTTTGCGAGTGGAATGCGTTCTGGGGGAATACATAAAGTTATTTTAGCTTTTACATAGCAAATGTGAATGCATTTAACAATCCATCGTGAAATCCCAGATTTAGAGATTGGATTACCCTTGTGAGGTGGTGCAATTGTGACAAACAGTTGCTTTGTTTTACGAAAATCTTTGTCCTGTCGATATCATAGCGCTCTGCTGACATCAAGTGTGTGAAGAGCTTGTTCTGCTACAGAATCAGGTTGAGGGAAGAACACATGTAACTCAACTGATTGGTTAAGATGGAAAGCAGAAACAACTTTAGGTATGAATTTTGGGTTGGTGCGAAGAACTACTCTATCTTTATGAAGCTGAAAGAAGGGTTCTTCTAAGGTTAATTCCTGTAGCTCACCAACTCTCCTAAATGGAGGGAAGAACACAGGTAACTCAACTGATTGGTTAAGATGTAAAGGAGAAACTACTTTAGGTATGAATTTTGGGTTGGTGCGAAGAACTACTCTATCTTTATGAAGTTGAAAGAAGGGTTCTTCTAAGGTTAATGGACTGTGGCTCACCAACTCTCCTAAATGAAGTGATTGCAATGAGGAAGGCAACCTTCAATGAAAGGAACTGTAAAGGACAACTGTGTAATGGTTCAAAGGGTGGACCCATGAGTCTTGTAAGTATAATGTTGAGATTCCATACTATTGCCAGAGATATTCTGGGTGGTATTACTCTAATCACAGGGACTTTGAACAAGATAAATGCTGTCTGTTTTGCAAATATGCAGCCACTGATGCAAGGTGCAATCGAATAGATGTGGAAGCTAGATTAGTTTGCTGTAGTTGCAGAAGGTAACAAACAATGTTTTGGACAGAAGAATCTAGAGGATTAATGTTGTTGTTATTACAATAGATGACAAATCGTTTCATTTTGATGCATAACTAGCTCCGTAGTGAGCTTTCTTACTTCTTTTAAAATAGTCATTGTAGAGAGTGCACTTCTTTATGGTAGGCATGTTGCTCTGTGTCTATGTATTCTACATTCTAGAATGGTTAAGATGCATCTTTCAGTCCTCTGGCAGTTCCTGATGTGTTCAGTCATGGGTCTTCTCTATGGAATAAATCTAACTTCTTTTCAACAATTTTTGGATAATTCTTTTATTTGGAGAAACGATTTCACTTCCTACATTTATTGGCGACGTTTTAAAGATCCAACGACTTTGGATGGACATTATTTATGAAAATGCTTCAGGGACACTAATTTCAACTATTTACTCGCAATCTTCTAAGGTACTGTTTCATTTTATTATTATCGGATTCATACTGGTTTTTACTCCGGCGTTAGCTTCATTTTTATTTCATATGCTAACTAGAGTCTAACCACCAAAATCGTTCCGATATTAGTGTTCTTTTCGTTTTGATGAACACTAGAGTGCCGTAAATTCTGTGTTTAGACACATCCATGTGTCTGGGGATATTTCTGTGAACTTTCACCATCCTCCGCATATTTCATCACGTTAATTGACTTTGTGCGACATTTAAAAGACTTGCCTTGTGCCCAACGATTTTTCCTTGAGCTAAGAATCTCCTCCTGTGTTCTCTCCATTCCATCATCAGCGTGTCAGCCTTCGTGAGTAAAGAATCTCTCTCTGCATGCTTTGCATTCCACCATTGACGCTTCCGTCTTCCTTCCTCTGCTGTGACGTACTGGTAGAAGGTCAAGCTACCTTGTCATCACGTCACGTTTGAGCGTGGAGGTCACGCCAAGGAGGCATTTTGGATGCATTTTGCTGCTTGGGTGCTGTGGAGATCGTGTTTTCAGAGGGACTCAAGCTTATGATTGCCGTTTTTTAGTGCGGACAAAGTTATTTGGGAGGAATCCAAGGAAATATCTCCATATTTCACAGCTTCATCGTTTAAAGCATCTACCTCGTTTCTCCATTGCTAGTGCTTATACTTCCGTGATAAGCACACATTGTGAGAAGTTGGCCTGATATATGATGTTCACTAGTTCTAGTGACCACCTTGTATCAGTCCAAACAACCCTTATGGTGATTGGTTGTAAGTCAACCTTATAGACCAGCTATCCTAGTGGTAGCGTGGACAAAGCAGTCTTAGGCTAAACTCTTTTGGCATGTGAAGCCAGCTGTATTACCATATGTAAGCCCCTTGAACACCAAGTGAAAGGACAACACACAGGATATATATTCAAAATATATATGTATTTATTAGTACAAATAGTCCCCTGAACTCTTTATGAGCACAGAAGCAAACACGTTAAAACAATTCAATTGCTAAGTATACAAAAGTTTCACAAATATGGATAGGCCCGGGTGGCCCCTAAAACCATATACTAAAGAAGTGGTAAGGTCGAAAGGAAGTAAGGCCTAGGGCCTTGGGAATCGCTGGGGCTATGCTGTACTAACACAAGTTAGGAACTAGGAGGCCACAGGATCTGGTTTGCAGTGCGCAAAGTTAGCAGTTCACATTGAAATCAATGGATGCGTAAAAGTGTTAAAGGTGAAGGTAGGAAGTCTTCCGGTCAGTCTAGAACTTAACCCTTTGGAATCTGGACACTAGGCGAGTTAAACTACTCGGGGGCACCGGAGTGCCAGCGTTACCTAACCCACAGGAAGCGGGTTCAGTGGAGCCAAAGTGTGTCGGGATTCTGCAGGAGTTCAGATGGAGCCTTGGAGTGTTGATGCTGCAGGCGACCTGATGTGAAGAGTTCCAGTGGATCCAAGGGTGGATCTGAAGTGGTGAAGACCTGAAAGCAGAGGGGACAATGTTCACAGTCACTAGCCAGTGACCGGCGTGAAACCAGGAAGGAACCAGGCGTTGTCGGGTGCCAACAGGTGATGTCGTGGAGCTTGTCTCTTCAGCAGCGAGGACTAGGCGACGTTGACGACGACCAGGAGCCACTCACGAGCTGTCCCACGTAGACTCTAGTTGATGGCGGAGTCGGCTTCTTGATCGGAGCAAACAGGCCTTGGCTAATGCAAGCCACGCAGGACCATATGTAACCCCCTTGAACACCAAGTGAAAGGACACCACACAGGATATATATTCAAAATATATATGTATTTATTAGTACAAATAGTCCCCTGAACTCTTTATGAGCACAGAAGCAAACACGTTAAAACAATTCAATTGATAAGTATACAAAAGTTGCACAAATATGGATAGGCCCAGGTGGCCCCTAAAACCATATACTAAACAAGTGGTATAAGTACCACGAGTCGAAAGGAAGTAAGGCCTAGGGCCTTGGGAATCGCTGGGGCTATGCTGTACTAACACAAATTAGGAACTAGGAGGCCCACAGGATCTGGTTTGCGGTGCGCAAAGTTAGAAGCAGTTCACATTGAAATCAATGGATGCGTAAAAGTGTTAAAGGTGAAGGTAGGAAGTCTTCCGGTCAGTCTAGAACTTAACCCTTTGGAATCTGGACACTAGGAGAGTTAAACTACTCGGGGGCACCGGAGTGCCAGCGTTACCTCACCCACAGGAAGCCGGTGCAGTGGAGCCAAAGTGTGTCGGGATTCTGCAGGAGTTCAGATGGAGCCTTGTAGTGTTGATGCTGCAGGCGACCTGATGTGAAGAGTTCCGGTGGATCCAAGGGTGGATCTGAAGTGGTGAAGACCTGAAAGCAGAGGGGACAATGTTCACAGTCACTAGCCAGGGACCGGCGTGGAACCAGGAAGGAACCAGGCGTTGTCGGGTGCCAACAGGTGATGTCGTGGAGCTTGTCTCTTCAGCAGCGTGGACTAGGCGACGATGACCAGGAGCCACTCACGAGCTGTCCCATGTAGACTCTAGTTGAAGGCGGAGTCAGCTTCTTGATCGGAGCAAACAGGCCTTGGCTAATAGAAGCCAATCAGGAAACAGAGAAGGCTTCTCACTCTAACCAGCAATATGTGCAATATGTTGATTGTAGTAATCAATATCAATGTTATGGCCGATTTGGGTTCTCCAATCACCATCTTGGATCTAAGAACCTTCGAAAAATTTTGGAGCAATGTCTTACTGAAGCCTACTGATGTGAATCCAAAGGCATTTGGTGAATTCAATATCACTATGTGTGGTTATTTTGCGGATTCTATTAATTTCAGAGGTAGACAAATTTTTACAAAAGTATATGGAGCTGTTAAAGGTCGTGACATATTGGGCTGGCAGGATCAGGCGAAGTTGGGAATTATGCTGAAACCCGGGCATGCAGATCCAGTTGTTTTGGGTGAGCTTCCAATCCTCTCTGCTTTGGATAAGGTTCCTATAACTACTGATAACCCTATTTTATCAGAGTTACTAAGTAAATATGCCCCAGTGTTCTCTGATAAAGTTGGATTAGTTAATTGTTTTCAGCACAGCATTGTTCTTAAGGAGAACGCAGTTCCTGTTGTTCAGAAATGTAGACCCATTCCATTATCTGCTCGTGATGATCTTAAAAAAATGCTTTCAGACTTGTGTTCTCAAGACATTATTACGCCTGTAGAATCATCTGAGTGGGTTTCTGCTAGTGTCGTAGCACGTAAGAGTTCAGGCGAGATTCGTATCTGTGCTGATTTGAGGGCACTGAACCGTAATATCCTTATTGATTGCCATCCTTTGCCAAGAATTCAGGAAATGTTCGCGAATTTAGGTGGTAGCAGATATTTTACAACTATTGTCTTGAAATCTGCCTACCATCAGATTCCCTTAGCTAAAGATTCCCAACATTTAACCACTTTCATTTCTCCGTTTAGAATCTATATGTACAAACGCTTGCCATTCGGACTTGCGTCCGCTGCCAGTGTGTTCCAACGCCTTATGGATCAGTTATTTTCTAATATTGACGGCATACAAGCGTTTCAGGATGATATTTTGGTTCATTCTGTTACTTTAGAATCTCATTACAATCTTCTGGAACAGGTTTTGCAAAAGCTTGAGAGTGTTGGCATGACTGTAAATAAAAACAAATGTAAGTTTATTACTCAAGATGTAGATTACTTGGGTCATAATATTTCTATGCATGGTATAAAACCCAAACTGTCTTATCAATGCCATCAAAGATGCTCCTAGACTGCAAGATAAGGATGCTTTGAGGGCATTTCTGTGTTTGAGTGAATATTACGCTAGTTTTGTACAGAGTTATGCTTTGATTGTACAGCCTCTAAATGCTAAATACATTTGGTCTACTAATACGAAAGAGGCTTTTATTAATGTTAAGAAGTTGATTTTGGAAGCACCAGCTATTAGGGCATTCTCTCATGGTCAGCCTGCTATGGTCACAGTGGATGCTAGTTCTAAGGGATTAGGGGCTGTATTGTTCTTGATGGACAAGAATATACTATAGCTTTTGCTTCTAGAGTTTTAAATAGTGCTGAATCCAATTATAGCACAATAGAACGAGAGGCTTTAGCATGTTGTTGGGCAGTTGAAAAGTTCATGTATATTTGGGGTTCTAGATTTAAACTTTTTACTGATCATAAGCCTCTGATTTATATGCTAGGGGATAGTTTTTCTAATAGAGCTTTTTCCCGGTTAGTCCGATTGTTAGCTAGGTTACAGGAATATAATTTTGACATTAATTATATTCCAGGCGGAAAGAATGTTAGGGCGGACTGTTTGTCTCGTATTCCTTTGGATGTAACAGACACTACATCTGATGTGAAAGGTAATGATTTTGATGTTGTTTTTAACATAGGTGATCTGACACAATCTAGTAATATTTCTGAAAATGACTGGTTGACTGAGATAAAAATGATCTTTGTCTTCAAAGGGTTAAGAGATTTTTGGTACATGGTTGGCCTTGTGATAGGAGTATGTCAATGCAAGATAGATGTTTTGCGCAGGTTGCAGCAGATTTGTCTGCTGTAGACAATATTTTGGTTAGGGAAGCCAAAATAGTTCCTCCTGTGGGTATTCGTCCAAAGATCATTTCATTTGCTCATGATGGGCATTTAGGTACTTCAAGTACAGTCTGGAAGATTAAGTATACGTACTGGTGGCCTGGCATCGATGGACAAGTTAAGGATTTTGTGAATAAATGTCCTGAATGTTTGTGTTCAGATAAACGTTGGCGCCGGTCTACTTCACCTTTATGTCCTGTCGATTGGCCTTCTGGTCCTTGGCAAAAATTGGGCTTGGATTTTTCAGGTCCTTTTAATTTGCTTAGTTCTGAAAATAGGTATTTGATTGTGGTCATTGATTCCTTTTCAAAATGGCTCTATTTTTCGTTTGTTAAGAGGCCTGATTCTGGTTCTGTGATTAATTTTTTGCAACGCTTATTCATGGTTGAAGGTTTACCAGTGGAAATTGTGACGGACAATGGATATCATTTTGTCTCTTGTGAGTTTGAGAATTTTTTGGGTGAAGTTTCAGTCAAACATGTTTTGGTACCTTTGTACAGTCCTTCTTCAAATGGTCTGGTGGAAAGGGCTAACCGGTTGCTAAAGGATGGTATCCAAACCGCTGTTTCTAATAATCTAGATGTGTGCAAGTATCTTTGTCAGAAAGTGTGGAGTTATAATACTGCTCCCCATTCTACCACGGGGGTTTCTCCCTATTTATTGCTTAGAGGAGGAAAGCCAATTTCATTGCTTAATCCTGCTTGGTTAAAAAGTAAAGTAGGAGATGAAAGTCCGATTGTAGATTTAAACAAAGTTAGAAATCAGGTTGAGAGTAAACAAGCTGCATATAAGAAGAATTTTGATTTAAGAAAACATGTTAAAGTTACTTCGTTGTCTCCTGGTGACTGGGTAATCATAAAGAAACCTATAAGAATTACTAAGGGAGAATCAAAATTTTCTATGCCTGTTAAAGTTTTGAAAGTTTCAGAAATGGCTGTGATGTTACAGGATCGTGGTTGGTGGAATAGAAATGCTGTTATTAAAATATCTGAAGAACAAGCAAACATAATTCATGAAAGATCTGTCAAACAAACTGTTTCAAGTTGGTTTGATTTTGAGGTTATTCCTCAGAGGAGCAATATTGAGCATTGTGTTTCTTCTCATTCAACTGTAAATGTTGGGGAGGGTGATTCTAACAATGTTGTTCATGCAAATGTTGAAAATGTACAAAATTCTGTTGGAGATTCCGGAGATCATGCAACTATTAGATGTAGTTCTCGCATTAGGAATCCTGTCCGTTCTAATGATTTTGTTTATTATTAAATTTGTTGTTTTTTGTTGTTGTTTTTTTTACTTTCTGTGTATTATATATTATAGGGAGGGGGGTGTAGAGAGTGTGCTTCTTTGTGGTAGGCATGTTGCTCTGTGTCTATGTATTCTACATTCTACATTCTAGAATGGTAAAGATGCATCTTTCAGTCCTGTGGCAGTTCCTGATGTGTTCAGTCGTGGGTCTTCTCTATGGAATAAATCTAACTTCTTTTCAACTATTTTTTTGATAATTCTTTTATTTGGAGAAATGATTTCACTTCCTACAGTCATACAGTTTGGTGGCAAATGTAAGTATCCAAACTCAATGGCTTCAGGAGCCAAATTGCTAAGTTGAGCTCCTTGAGGTTTGGTGTCTGATTTCTCCACGGAGAAGCCTGGAATTGAGGTACAACTGTTGATGCAGAACTACTGAGAGTTCCAAAAGTGTGGTGTCCCATGGTTTACGGGCCCAAGTGGGATCTACCAAAATTAGTGTGAGCGATGTTTGCCTGAGCTTTCGAACCAGAAACGGAAGGAGTGGGAGAGGCAGAAAAGCATAGGCAAATATCTTTGACTAGTTGATCCATAAGACATTGCCTTTGGAGCGAGAGTGTGGGAACCTGGAATCAAAGTTTGGGCATTTTGCGTTGTCCACAGTGGCATACATATCTATTTGTGGGAATCCCCATTGTTGAAAGTATGGAAGGGGAACTTGGGGATGAAGTTCCCACTCATGTATTTGCTGCCTCCTTCTGCTGAGGAGGTCATAAATTTGATTGTTGACTCCTGGTAGGTGTTCTGCCAGAAGATGAATTCTGTGATGAATTGGCTTGTTCCAGATGGTCTGAGAGAGGTGTGACAGCTGGAGATAATATGTCTCCCCTTTTTTTGTATATAGTACATGGCTGTTGTGTTGTCTGTGCGGACTGAAAAGCGTTCAGCACTAGAAATACTGCTAGAAGCTCTAGATAGTTGATGTGAGACGTTTGTGCTGGTTGTCCCAGAGACCATGAATTGTGTAATTGTGGAGATGGGCACCCCAACCTGTGAGAGATGCGTCAGCTGTTAGCACGATCTGTGGAACTGGGTCGATGAAGGACTGACCTTTTGATACTCTTTGTGGGTTCCACCACTGCAGAGAGCGATGGGTGCGGCTGTCTTCCAACACTAGATATGTTAATTGACCCTGTGACGGATTCCAATGACTTGCTAAGCATTTTTGTAGAGGATTCATGTGTAGTCTTGCGTGAGGCACTATAGTGATGCATGACGCCATCATTCTAACAGTGGTACAAAAGTGGGTGGTGATGGACGGAGCATCTGAATTAATCAAACACTCACACCCAGTCAAAAGATCTGGGTTTAATCCATCACCGTTCTTTAGCCCACTCTGCCACCCCAGTTCAGACATGGCTATATGCAAATCAGTCTGACCCTGTGCCCCATGGGAACAGTCCAGCCCGAACTGCCAAGCCATGTCTTCCCTGGACCGGAAACAAGCTTCCGAGGACCGGTTTCTGGCATTCCAGCCGTCTTCAGCCCGGATTGCTTGAATCCAGGGGCAAAGTGAGCAAGGGACTCACGTCAGAGCATACCCTGCCACACTTATGGTGGCCAAAAGCGGTACAAAAGGGGGTGGTGATGGACGGAGCATCTGAATCAATCAAACACTCACACCTAGTCAAAAGATCTGGGTTTAATCCATCACTGTTCTTTAGCCCACTCTGCCACCCCAGTTCAGACATGGCGATATGCAAATCAGTCTGAATCTGTGCCTCATGGGAACAGTCCACCCCGAACTGCCAAGCTATGTCTTCCCTGGACCGGAAACAAGCTTCCGAGGACCGGTTTCTGGCATTCCAGCCGTCTTCAGCCCGGCTTGCTTGAATCCAGTGTGTTTGATTGATTCAGATGCTCCGTCCATCACCACCACCTTTGTGTACCATCATTCTAACAGTTGCATAAAGGTTTTGGCTGTTAAGGTTTGATTGGCCTGAAACTGTAATGACAGAGTTTGAATCAAAACCTTGACTGTCTTCTGAGACTTGGCTTACGAACAACAGTAACCCTGACCTAGCCACTGCTCTTCCACAAGGATACTCCATATTCAGGCAAGACAGACTTAAAGGACGAGGCGGAGGAGTAGCCTTGCTACTACGCAACTCCTTCAAATGCCATACCTTCACCCTCGACTCACTAAAAGGAACCGAATCCCTCGGATTCTCCATCAAACTCAATGAGTCCACCTCATTCTCAGGAGGACTTATCTATCGTCCACCAGGTACCGCCACCAAATTTTGAGATTCCCTCAGTGACACCCTCGGTCAACTCCTAATCAGATACCCGCATGTCACCCTGCTGGGTGATTTTAACCTGCACCTCGATTCCACAGAGGATGCACAGACACTTAACTTCCACCAAACATTGGAGATTTTTAAACTCCAACAAAAGGTTAAGCAACCCACCCACCTAGCAGGACACACCTTAGACGGGGTCTGTACCAACCTCCCCTCTCTAGAAACCCACACCCCAGTCCCACAAATCTGGACCGACCACAATCTGATCCCATTCCTCATCAGAACCCCCCAGTATATAAACGCAATTAAACCTTGCTTATCTTCAGAGAACCAGGTCAACTGGAAAAATGTAGAAGAAGCCTTTAAACTCAATCCTACCCTTGAGACCCAGATCCCCAACATGACTGGAAACATGGAACAAGACTCCCAATCCTTCCACAACTGGATATCTCACGAAATTAAAATCCGTGCCCCACCCAAACGCATCAGGAAAACAGGTACAAAAACAAAAACTAAAACTAAGGCCCCCTGGTTTACACCAGAAGTAGCCAAGGCTCACCTGCTTTGCAAAAAAGGAGAACGCAAATGGCGAAAAACATATGATAGCACGGACAGAAACTCATACGTCCAACTAAGGAAAAGCTACCACACTACTATAAAAAACGCCAAAAAAGAATTCTACACCAGAACCATTAGTGAGGCCAAACAAAAGCAAAAAACCCTGTTTGCAATAGTGAAATCCTTCACCCATCCTACAGCCTTACAGTCTGAAATACCTCCCTCTCAAGATCTCTGCGACAAAATAGCAGATTTCTTTGAAGAGAAAATCAACCTTATTCAGAAGGACTTCCCCCCCATACCAACGTTCCCAGTCCCCCTCCAGACAGGAACATGAAGAAAACACCACGGCTCACCTAAAGACCTTTTCACAGGTCACCCTTGCACAATCCAAGGAAGTCATTCTAGCATGCAAGTCAGGCGCCCCCTCCGATTCCTGCCCTCCTAGTATCCTGCATCAACTGATTGACACTGTCAATCCTATCATAAATGAAATAGTGAACACCTCCCTCAGTACTGGTATAATGAAAAAACCAAATAAACCCCCTTCGGACCTGACCAACCTCCGCCCTATCTCCCTCCTCCCAGTCTTGGGTAAAATCACAGAACAAATAGTCTACAGGGAACTCAAAACCCATCTGGAAACAAATAATATCCTCCACCCCCAACAATCAGGATTCCGTGCACAGCACTCAACAGAAACAGCCTTGATTGAGTTGACTGACTCCATAAAACTTCTCCAAGATCAAAGGAAAAACGCCGTACTGATTTTGTTGGACCTCACGGCAGCGTTCGACACAATCTCCCACCTCATACTCCTAGACAGACTTAGGGACATTGGTATCTCTGACCTGGCATTGGATTGGATAATATCTTTCCTTTCCGAAAGATCACAATCCATTAAACTAGGACCTTTCAGCTCTGTAGAGAAAAAGATTCGATCAGGAGTCCCACAGGGTTCTATTTTAAGCCCTTTGCTCTTTAACGTCTACCTTATACCCCTTATCTCTCTGATCGAATCATACGGTATCACTGTTACATCCTATGCCGACGATACCCAACTCATAGTCCCGCTTGAGGAGAACTCCACGACTGCCGAACAAAATGTAACAAACTGCCTGAAAGATGTTTTCCTGTGGATGGAAACCAACCATCTCAAGTGTAACACAGGGAAGACAGAGATCCTCCCCATGGGGAAAAACGTCAACTTTTGTCCCCATCTCTGGTGGCCAGAGGACTCCACAGCCCCCCCCCAGACCGTCGTTACTGCAAGAAACCTCGGAGTCACCTTTGATACTGACCTGTCCTTTGACCAGCATGTCAGGACAGTGGCAGGAAGCTGCTTCGGAATCATTAAATCCCTCAAAAAAAAATTTGATGTCCTACCAATTGAAGCCAGAAAGACGGTAACCGTGGCGCTAATCCTATCGCGCATAGATTACTGTAATGGCCTCCTGGCAGGTGTGAAAAAAGCCACACTGAAAAAACTACAGAGTGTCCAGCACTCGGCTGCTAGGCTGGTGCTTAAACTCCCCAGAAGATCTTCAGCCTCCACCGCCCTAAGAACCCTCCACTGGTTGCCCTTGCACAAAAGGATCAAGTCAAGTCAAGTCAAAAAATTTATATAGCGCGCTACGTACCCATAGGGTCTCAAGGCGCTTGAAGAGGGGAGGGGGGTTACTTGTCAAATATCCACGTTTTAAGTTGCTTTCTGAATGCTAGGTGGTTCTGAGTAAGGCGAAGGTAAGTAGGAAGTGAGTTCCATGTTTTAGCTGCCAGGTAGGAGAAGGATCTACCTCCCATGGTGGTTTTGTTGATGCGAGGTACAGTGGCAAGGGCTTGGTTGGATGATCGTAGCTGGCGGGAGGGGGTGTAGAAGGACAGTCGTGTGTTGAGGCATTCGGGTCTGATTTCGTAGAGTGCTTTGTGTGCGTGGGTTAGGAGCCTGAAGGTGATCCTCTTATTGACGGGGAGCCAGTGGAGGTTTTTCAGGTGATCAGAGATATGTTCTTTACGCGGGATGTCTAATATGAGCCTGGCTGAAGCGTTCTGGATTCGTTGGAGTTTTTTCTGGAGTTTAGCGGTAGTACCGGCGTAGAGGGTGTTTCCGTAGTCCAGTCGGCTCGTGACCAGAGCGTGGGTGACCGTTTTCCTAGTTTCGGTGGGGATCCAGCGAAATGTTTTTTTGAGCATGCGAAGAATGTTGAAGCAGGATGAAGAGACGGCGTTGACTTGTCTGTTCATCGAAAGTGAGGAATCCAGGATGACGCCCAGGTTCCGTGCGTGGTCCGTCGGGATGGGTGCTTTCCCAAGGGCTTCTGGCCACCAAGAGTCGTCCCAGGCAGAGGGGGAGGAACCTAAGATAAGGACTTCTGTTTTATCTGAGTTCAGTTTCAGACGACTGTGTTTCATCCATTCGGCTACTTCTTTCATTCCTTCGTGTAGGTTAGTTTTGGCGGTGCTAGGGTCATTGGTGAGTGATAGGATCAGTTGAGTGTCATCCGCGTAGGAGATGATGTTGAGGTTGTGTTGGCGTGCGATGGCCGCGAGGGGGCTCATGTATACGTTGAAAAGGGTGGGACTGAGTGAGGACCCTTGGGGTACGCCGCAGATGACTTCAGTGGCCTCTGAGATGAATGGTGGGAGGCGGACTCTCTGGGTTCTTCCGGTGAGGAACGAGGTGATCCATTCCAGTGCTTTTCCTTGTATTCCGATGTTTCTGAGGCGCTGTAGAAGGGTGCTATGGCAGACTGTGTCGAAGGCTGCGGAGAGGTCAAGGAGGATGAGGGCGACTGTGTCTCCATTGTCCAGGAGAGTTCGAATGTCGTCTGTTGCTGCGATGAGGGCTGTTTCAGTGCTGTGCTTGGCACGGAAGCCGGATTGTGAAGAGTCGAGGGATTTGTTTGTTTCGAGGAAGGCGGCAAGCTGGTTGTTGACCGTTTTCTCGATGACTTTGGCCGGGAATGGAAGGAGTGAGATGGGGCGGTAGTTTTTGAGTTCGGTGGGGTCAGCTGTGGGTTTCTTCAGGAGGGCGCTGAGTTCGGCATGTTTCCAGCTTTCCGGGAAAGTTGCGGAGTCGAGGGAGCAGTTGATGACGTCTCGGAGGTGCGGTGCTATGATGGAGTTAGCTTTGTTAAAGATGTGGTGAGGGCATGGGTCTGTCGGGGATCCTGAGTGGATAGAGTTCATCAGACGGATGGTGTCCTCAGTGGAGATTGGCTTCCAGTCATTGAAGGTGTTCAAGGGGGGTGGGGGTTCTGCAGGGGGATGGGTGGGTTGGTCTTCGGGTTGGTTGTCGAAGCTGTTGTGGATGTCTGCAATTTTGTTGTGGAAGAATGAGGCTAGGGAGTCGCAGAGGGCTTGAGAGGGGGTGATGTCGTTGGAGTTGGCTGAGGGGTTGGTAAATTCCTTGACGATGTTGAATAGTTCCTTGCTGTTGTGGACGTTGTTATCTAGTCGGTCCTTGAAAGCGGCTTTCTTGGCATTTCGTATCAGTTGGTGGTGTATGCGGGTGGCGTTTTTGAAGGCGTCTTTGGTGCTGGTGGTTGGGTCTTTTTTCCAGGCCTTCTCGAGGGAGCGGCAGAGTTTCTTTTTTTATTCAAGATCCTAACCGTTGCTTTTCGGGCATTCAACCACACTGGCCCCAAGTACCTAATCAAACGCTATCCCCACTACAACCCACATAGGACCCTGAGATCCTCCAACAACAACCTACTAACACTAGCCAAGTTCAACCTGAAAACCAAAGGGGGTAAAACTCTTACCCACCTATCCTCCAAAGCATGGAACGCCATGCCCCAGCATCTGAGATCCCTGACCAAGGAAAGCCAATTCAGGAAACAACTGAAAACATGGATCTTCAGCCTATCTTACGAGTATGTGCGGGACACCATCTAATCCTGCCTAATTTCATCCTCCTGCACACCTTCCAGTCAGCGCCAGGATGCTTCTTCCGAAGCGACAGTCGCGCTTTATAAATACCGATTCCAATTCCAATTCCAATATTGAGACTTCTGGCAGCACTGGGAGAGGCTAGACTTGTGTGAGTGTTGAGAGTCACACCCAGATAAGATTGAATTTGTAAAGGCTGTAGAACTTTGTGGATAACAGAGAGGAACTTCTTGGGGATCTCTTTAACACCAATAAGGATGTTGCCCATCTCCCAGTGCCATCGATAAAAACTGATGGACTCAAGAACAAATTTGTACGTCCTGATCATTCTCGACCTCTCCGCACCCTTCTACACTGTCTCCCACCGAACGCTCACCGCCAGACTCCACGATGCCGACATAGGGAACCGCACCTTGACTGGCTCCGCTGCTTCCTCACCGGCAGAACCCAAAGAATCAGACTTCCACCCTTCCACTCCGAACCCACAGAGATCAACTGTGGAGTACCGCAAGGATCATCGCTCAGCTCCCACGCTCTTCGACATCTACATGGCCCCCCTCGCTCCCCTCGCCGGCATCGTCAGCAGCACGGACTCAGCATAGTATCCTACGTCGATGACACCCAGCTCATCCTTCTTGCTTCTTCTATTAGACGTTTCAGATGTTGCTTCTGGAAATCAAAAGTTCCAAAAACACTCTCTGAAAAGTTTGAGGCATTCAATATTCAATAAAAAAGAAGGATCCTATCACATTATGAGATCATATTTATTCTAGAGTATATATAGCTTGTTGAATTCTCTTCCTAAAATGTGATAATCCTGGGGATTATGTTTTCTTTCTAAAAACACGCAAACAGTTAAATTATTAGGGAAATTATTTATAAAAGGGACACTTAGAATTATTTGTGCTAAAAATAAATCATGTTAATGATAGTTTTGTTTTATCATTGATGACTACACCAAAGTTGGTTAAATACTCAAGCAAATGAGGAGACACCAGGCAGCATGTAGCCTGTCATCTTGAGAGATTAAACATATTGGCAACAGCTGCATTATATTTAAATTTGTATGGAATTTGACCAGTGTTCGAAATAATTGTACAGTTGTTTGGGTGACAGAAAAGGATATGAATTGCCACTAGACTGAATATGACAGACATTTCCTTTAAAATAACGACAAAAATAATTTCGACAGGTGTGAGAATGTCAAATGTGCCAATGAATACCGCTTGTAATGTTCTATTTCCGAGTTAGAACTCCAAAAAGCAGAGATTTACTTCAACCCATCGTTTCGTATTCGGGGTACTAGAGGAAAATTATTACTAACTTGATGCCAAAGCAGGCTGTCATCCTATTCCATTTCGAGCTGGCAATTTTTCCACTGCTTAAAATGTAAATTGTGATATTGGTGATCGCAGTGCTGCTCAGAAGCCTGCAGCTGATGCACTTAAACCAATACAAAGGCTTTGTAGTCTTGAATCCACCTCATGCTTTTTTACCAACTACCAGATACCCCCTCTCCTAGTTATCTCACTTGTGGAGGTCCCTGCTTTCTCCCTGTGTAATGGTTTTACTATCTTTCTTTTCCTCCATCTTTCCGATCTGTATGCTGTTCCCTCTCTTGAACTCAGTAAATATATAATGCAGAAAAATAAGTGACAGTTTCCAAAAATAATTGCAGTTGGCCGCCACCGGCAACATATAATCACTGAATATTTCTATATGAAAAAGAATAGCCAAATTAACACTTGCTTATCGGTCACCATCACTGGTTGAATCATATAAGACAGTATCACATCACCAGGAACATTTGAAGCAGATATCTTTGCATGGCATACACACATGTCAATAACCAAAGAACCAAACGATTTAATTCCCTGAAGGAGATGTGGAGTTTACTTTCTTACCTCCTGTTTTGAAGGGTTATCTTGTTGATGAATCCCATTGGCTGAACCAGAGTTTGCAGAGATCTATCACAAAGCATGTTTACATGTGAGAAACATTATTCAGTATTCACATGGGCAAACATTTTAAAAGCTTTTCTGAGCGAGCCTCAACGGGAGATAATACATAGGCTTGCAAATGTCACCAAACATCAACCAGGTCAAAAGAACTGAATACAGGTACCACAAACTTTGACAAACGAAGGAGTACATTAAAAAAGTTGGCATAATGGTGTAGACCACAGGTTCGTTCTTGTAATAATGTGGAGATTGTGTTTGAACATTTAAAATAATATATATATATGAGTTTAATAAATGGTTACTATAAACCCTGTATTCAGTGCCAGGACTTGAAAATATTATCTTGTTTTTGTTTAGCACCGACCACAGCCCTCTGTGGAATGGATCTTTATAACATCAACCCAACAGAAATTAGGGTTCCCCACACACAGACAACACTTTCAAAATCTTTCAAAAGGTATTGTTTCTAGCTTTGCCACATATGAATTGTAGAACAGCCCAAAAGTGAATGCAAATATGTATTGCCTGTCAACACCACATAAAAGTGATTCCAGGTCTGTTGGCTCAGTGGACAAGTGCATACACTGTAGGGATCTGTGTTTGACCTTGTGGATACAGATTTTGATTGCGGTGCACCCATTAAGCCTTTCAATCTTCTGAGGTCAATAAAATGATTACCATTGAGTTGGGTAACAATAAACATGTGTAATTTAGTGTGACGATAACCTTCATGGTGAACGTGCGATATAAAACACACACATCTTACGGAGATACCTTTTATTTGTTCTGCTTTTGTTTGTATTTGTTACAGTAAGTGTCATCACACTGTATCTTGTCAGCTAATGGAGAGTAGCTGTGTTGTTATATGTGTCTGTTTGTTCCAGTATGGGCAATCAGACTACTGTTTGGGACTCTCAGTCCGGCCTGGTGTAGGCGGATGTATTTTGCGCTGTATATTTTTAATGGGTCAGAAAAGAACTGACAATTGACGCCATCTGAATTTTTTAGATCAATAAATTGATATTGGGACTAGTCCAGCATGCACCACATGGCCTCCATGAGACTGTGATATTTGGAGCAGTTTGCCTGCATGTCCCATACCTGTGACTTGTCCGGCGTGCACCTCATGGCCTCCATCAGTTTGTCCATCTGCTGGCTCTGCTCCATAGCGCTACGCAGGGCATCTTCTGTGCTAACCAGTCGATGCTGCAGCCGGAGGACCTCTGACTCTGAGGACGGGTCGATTAATGAGTAACGCCTTTGATCCAGTACTGAACGCTCTTTATCCTGAATGAAGAAATACAAATTAGTGTGCTGGTGAACCTCCAGCAAGCTGGGGACTACTGTCAACTGGGGCTATTGTTAACAATCAGAATCTACAACTTCAACGAGTGACTCGTATATAAAAAACACTTGGTTTTATTTGAATCTGAACTAAATTAGGAAGTGTCCTGAACTTATTAATATAGGTTTGGAAATTGCTAGCAGGCACTGTATATTGCTGTTTTAATTTTAACAAAAAACCTTATTGTTATCAGAGTGCAGCATTTAGAAATGGCTTACTCTAAGCAGGTGGGGTCCTTATAACAAGGACAACTGGACTCAATGGGTAAATATTCATGGTGCCAGGAGGCCTGTTTAAATGAGTCATTCGGTGAGTGATCTTAAAAGCCCCAGCAGATAGTTAGAGATGCAGCACTGGCCAAAGAGAACTGTCACTCTTCTCTACACTGCAAACCCTTTAAGATGTAGTGCACATTAATTACTAAATGAATTGTGAATCCAATGGATTCAATCAATTCATACTGCAAAATTGATCCAATCATCTACAATACTTGTACTTACAGGACGGTACACACAGCAAGTGGCTGCCGCAGCTGAGCAGAGTAACAATAGTTTATCTGCTTGTAGGTCTACTCGCTTAATGCCAAACAGCTGGCATCCAGTGGCTCGGGTCAGAATTGACCACATAAGTGTCTAAAGATGAACCCAGACCCCTTGCTGTCTTTCCAGTCCACATAGCACTGGCTAGCTGCTCAGTAATCGGCAAAACTGTTCCACTTCTCATCTACACTCAACCCAAACATTCCCAGCACTGCCAAAGAGACCAGCAGTCAGTAGGCTGCAGCCTGTTCAGGTTCTCCCTTAAGTACAGACATGTCAGTTGCAGTGGCAAAAACAACCACCCATTTGCAAAACCAATAGGTCTGGCATTGTACGCAAGCCTTTTGGCTTTTCAATCCATGTTTTGTTATTGTTTTTATACAACTTTATTGATGAGGGCCCTTGTTAACATAAAACTAATTTTCGAGGAGGTTATAGGGACAACAACTTCAAAAGTAGTGGTAAGGGCAACACACTGTGTAATTCCGCTTCCCCCAACCAACAGTGACTTACCTACACTTCCCCCTGATTATACCACACCTGTCGGGGAAGACTTCACCAATTTCTCCCCATTTGGCAATCTATAACATCAGACAAATAGGTTCTTGGAATTATCCAACATGGTTATTGCCTAGAGCTTACCAGCAATCCCCCTAACATTCCACCACAATCTTACAAGTTATCTTCAGAACACATACACTTGCTAAAACAAGAGGTCCAGTCCCTCTTACTAAAAGAGGCAACAGAGCCAGTTCCCATACAGTACCATGGATCAGGGATTACTCTCTATATTTTCTTTTCCCCAAAAAGGACGGTTACCTAAGACCTATTTTAGATCTGAGATAGCTAAACCACTACATACTGTCGGAGCATTTTTACATGGTGACACTTCCAACAGGTGCTCCCACTTTTACAAAAAGCAGACTTTATGTCTATTCTAGATTTAAAAGACACATATTTTCATGTTCCAGTTCATCCGGCTCATTGCAAATACCTCAGATTTGTGATAGCAGGCAAGCATTACCAGTTCAAGGTTCTTCCATTCGGAGTGACTACAGCGTCCAGAGTTTTTACCAAATGTCTGACAGTGGTTGCTGCGCATCTCAGAAGACTACAAATTCACGTCTTACCCTATCTAGATGACTGGCTCATCAAAGCCAGCACTTACCAGAACTGTCTGCAACAAACACAGATCACAATGAATTTACCATCAATGCACAAAAATCTGACCTGCATCCATCACAGATGCAGTCTTATTTTGGAGCTACTCTATAAACAAAGTCAAAACTCTTGCCTCCCCCAATGTAGCCAGAATACACAGCATTCAAGCTACCATTCTACAGTTACAATTCAACCAAGCATTAGCAGCCAGAGTGTTCATGCAATTACTCGGAATGATGGCGTCCTGCATCGCAATTGTACCCCATGTGAGGCTTCATATGCTCCCCCTACAGGAATGCTTAGCACATCAGTGGAATCGATCACAGGGTCTATTGACCGATCTAGCGTTGGTAGATGGCCGAACCCATCACTCTCTGCAGTGGTGGAACCTATCAGTAGGCCGACATTTCATCAACCCTGTTTTACAAATCGTGCTCACAGCAGACGTATCTCTGACAGGTTGGGGGGCTCATCTAAAAAATTACACAATACAAGTCATGTGGAGCAACAAGCACAGGACTCTCCACATGAACTATCTAGAGTTATTAGCTATTTTCCTAGCACTAAAAGCAATATGACAACAATGTATTATGGGCAGAAGCAAGGGGGGACGCACTCTTTTCAACTGTCAACACTAGCTCAAGCCATTTGGAATTGGGCGATCCATCACAAGATTTATTTTCTGGCAGAACATCTCCCAGGAGAAAACATCAAAATGCTGATAACCTCAGCAGGAGAAAACAACAAATTCACGAGTGGGAACCTCACCCTCAAGTCCTCCTTCCTTACTTCCGACAGTTGGGGTTTCCACAAATAGATCTATTTGTCACAGCCGAAAACACAAATTCCCTAAACTTCGGCTCCAGATACCCACACCTACTATCAAAGGGCAATGCTCTATGGATGAACTGGTCAGGAACATCTGCATATACTTTTCTGCCTCTCCCGCTCATTCCGTGGGTGGTTCGGAAACTCAGACAAACATCTCTCATACTAATTCTGGTAGCTCCCACATGGGCTTGTCAACCATGGTACACCACCCTGTTAGAGCTGTCACTAGTTCCACAGGAGAAATTACCCCTAAACTCCAGTCTCCTCACACAGAGCCATATAGAAATCAGATATCCAAATCGCAAACAACTGAATTTAGCGAGCTAGCTCCTGAAGTCATAGAGTTTGGTTACTTAAATTTGCCACCAGACTGTACGAATATTCTAAAAGAAGGAAGAAAGCCTACAACCAGAGCTTGCTATGCCGCGAAATGGAAAAGATTTGCTGTATATTGCAATAACAACAAAATCAATCCTTTAGATGCTTCTTTACAAAACATTATTTGTTACTTGTTTCATTTGCAACAAACAGGTCTGGCTTACAAGTCTACTCATTTGCACCTTGCAGCAGCAGCTGCATACTTACAAAGTAGACAACATTTGTCACTATTCAGAGTCCCAGTAATCAAGGCTTTCATGGAAGGCTTAAAAAGGATTCCCCCGGTCCCAGTATGGAATCTCCATATTGTTCTCACAAGGCATATGGATCCACCTTTTGAACCAGTACACAAGTGCCCTTTACAGTTCCTCTCATGGGAAGTTGCATTCCTCAATGCTATCACATCACTGAGGAGAGCTGGTGAGCTACAGGCATTAACATTAGAAGAACCTTTCTTTCAGCTACATAAAGATAGGATAGTTCTCTGTGCCAACCCAAAATTCATTCCCAATGTAGTTTCTGCTTTTCATATAAACCATTTGGCTGAGTTACCAGTTTCCTTTCCTTAACCTGATTCTATAGCAGAACGTGCTCATCACATGCTTGATGTTAAGAGAGCTTTACTATACTACATAGATACTCCAAAAGTATTGCGTTATCCCTACTGAGCCCCACTCTTTTTAATCTTTATTTAGCCCCCTCGTAAAAATTATAGAAAGGCATAGAGTCACTGTTGTGCCATATGCAGACAACAAGCAACTGGTGGTCTCGCTGTCACAGACATCCGAGGCAGCTGGAACAAATTTTGCTGCCTGCCTACGGGACTTATCATCTTGGATGACTAATAACTGCCTAAAATTAAATGGCAGCAAAACAGAGAGTCTAGTGGTTGGAAAATCTCCCCCTATCTTGTCATCGGCATGGTGGCCACAAATACTGGGCCCCACGCCATACCCAAGTAATAAGGTTAAAAACTTGGGTGTGTGGTTAGACTCCAATTTCTCCTTTGAGGCTCACACCAAAAAGGTGGCAGGGAAGTGCTTCAGAGTTTTGAGGGGACTACGGAAAACTCTGGATGGGCTTCCCATTTCAGGCAGGAAAACCCTAGTCCATGCGTTAGTAACATCCCACCTGGACTATGGAAATCCTCTATACCTAAGAGCTACTAACAAATGCCTTCATAGGCTTCAATGCATTCAGAACGCGGCTGCCCGCCTTGTCCTGAAGCTTTCCAGGAGTACCTCTACCAGGAAAGCTCTCTCTGCCCCACAATGGCTACCACTTAAGGAGAGAATACTCTTCAAAACCTTGTGTATTAACCACCACATCTTGCAGGGGAAAGGGCCTAGCAATTTACACAATCTGCTCACTCCCTTGACTCCAAATAGTCGTCTTAGATTGACCGGAAACTATTTGGTTAAGAACCCAAAAGTTAAATAAGCCAGAATGGGAGCCCGTTCCTTCAGCTATTTGGCCTCTAAGCACTGAAATGCATTTCCTCTCTTCCTACGTGCTGAATCATTAAAGTTACTCTTCCAGAAGAAATTGGAAACCTGGCTCTTCCATGCATAGAGCCCTCCTTTCCTGCTCCCGCCCCTTACATCTGACGAGTCTGTGCCTCAGGATGGGGACACACCAGTGGGTGTAACCATGCGCTTTACAAGCTTGCCTTTTAATATTAGATAGAACAAAAGACTTTCACAAAACAACTGCTTGTAGCATTTGCTCCACCCCACAAGGGCAATCCTATTTCAAAATCTGGTATTGCCAGATGGATTGTGAAATGCATTCTAACTTGCTATATTAAAGCTAAAAGAACTTTAACCATACCCCATAGAGCGCATTCCACTTGCAATATAGGGGTGTCAGTGGCCTTTTAGGCAACATCCCTCTAGCTGACATAGGTAAAGCAGCTACATTGTTTACACCACACACATTTACCAAACACTATTGTGTAGATGTGTTAGCACATCAACAGGCTAATCTAGGACAAGCAGTACTAAAAACACTATTTCAAACAACTGCAACATCTACAGGTTAGCCACCGCTTTGGGAGTATACTGCTTTATAGTCTATGTAAAGCATGGTTATCTACAGCACACATGCCTCGAACGGATAATGTTATGTTCGAGGCATGTGAGCTGCAGATCCTACATTTAGCAATAGATCGCCACCTGGTGCTGGGCTCGGATGATTGTAGGTTGTTGTCTTCTTGGAAGAAGTCTTTGTAGTCACGAGATAGGTGACTCCTCCCTTGGACAATACTGTGCATGGTCATCGACTCCATCCTCAGATTGGTTTTTTTCCGCCACTGGGTTCGGATGAAAGTTTTCCGCTCCGGCTAGAAAATACTTTTTTCTGCTTTTTTGGAAGTGAGAAACTTCAAACAAACTTCTTTCGCCATCGAATAGACTTTCGACATCACCAGCTACAATCCGGTGCATCGACGTGGGCCGTTGGGCCCATCGGTGCTGTGCGGCCTACGCCTCATGGACAGAACTCCATTCAAGAGATGCCCAGTATGTCGAGCAAAATTCCCTCAAAGCGACCATCACGAGGTTTGCAACCTCTGTCTCTGGCCAGAACACGACGAGTCGACCTGCACAGCCTGTGCCTCCTTTCGATCGAAGAAACCCATCCGGGATCGGAGGGCCCATCGACACAAAATGAGGAGATCAGCACCAGCACCGGAGGCCATCTTTGAAGAGGAGATCGTCGAAGAAGACGTCTCTGAGGACGAATATCCAATCGAAGATATCTCTGAGGACGAGGCTCCACACGGTGCAGAGGAGGACTCGCCTGATCTCCAGATTATATTGGGGGCATAGGATTCGGACTATTCGATTCCTTCTCGACAACCCGCGAGTACATCTGCCCCTGCACGACAGACATTACCCAAACAAAAGGCGACGGTCAGCACTCCGCCCATGGGGCCCAGTTGAGACCGAAATTTGCCCTCTAACGCCCCGCCTTCGGGCCCGGCTCCGAGGAAAAAGAATACGCCTTCCGGTGCCTCGGCACCAAAGAAACACCATGTGCCAGTTACACCTCCTCCATTGGCACCGAAACATCCTTCAACACCGAAGGACTCGTTGGCACCGAAAATAAAAAACCCTTCGGTGCCCAAAGACAAGGACACTTCGGCACCCGTGCCGAAGCCAAAACCTGTACCAGAACCAAAAGCCTATCTAGTGGTTGGGTCCTAAATTATCCTTTGTGTTAGTCCCTTTTCTCTCTTTCTTTTTTTGGGGGCCTGGGCATTGACTGTACCACCATTTGGTGCCTAATCCAGCCTCTCCTGACGTCATACTCCCCTCCCTGGAAGCTTCCACGTGTGGTTGCCATCTTCAGATTCTTTTTTTCTTTAGTATATGTTTCAGTTTTTTTTTTCACTTCTGCTCCCTCATCTCTTGGGGAGTGGGGTGAGTCACCTGAAAATTCAGAAAGTTCTTCACACTGCAAAACTAGTCCTTCAGGTAAGAAACCATTTTGTTTGGCAGTGTGAATCTTTTCTGGATTCACATGCTGTGCATTGATTTTGTTGCATTTATTTTCCTTATCCTTGTGGTGGCTGGGTTGGAGATGAGTTTGAGCTTGTAAATAAATGCATCAGTGCTCGCTGTCCCACTTCCGCTTCCTTGTACATCTGTAAGTCAATGCAGTAGTGTTTTGTGAACGTGTGCACTGATTGGCCAAGTGGCTGCAATGCATATGTCATACAACTGGATATTTGCCATGAAGGCTATTGTAGCTCTTTTAATAAGTGTAGAGTGTGCTCTTGGCTTGATAAGTACTTGTATGCCAGCTGTTGTGTGACACATCTGGATTGTCTGAGTAATCCACCTTGTGATGGTGTTTTTGGGACCTAGTTTCCCCTTGATACTGTCTGCCAAAGACACAAAGAGTTGTTTTTCTTTCCTGATTGATTTTGTTTTGTAGGTCTATTTCAGCTTGAGTCTTTGGCTTTTGGAAGAAACTAGGATTGTCTGGTTTATGTGAAAATGTGATATGACCTTTGGTAGGAAATGTGGGTCTGTCTTCATGACTATCCTGTCTTTGTGCATTTGTATGTATGGTTCTTGGATAGTGAGCGCTTGCGACTCACTAGCTCTTCTGAGAGATGTCATTGTGAATAAAAACGCAGATTTAAATGTGACCAATTTTAAAGAGGCCCTGCGAAGTGGCTCAAAGGGTTTCCTTATCAGTAGAGTTAGCACAACATTTAAGTGTTAGTGCAATTCTGGGTCTGGCTATTCTTTTTGATCCCTCTGGGAATATTTTTATTACCGGGGAATTGAAGACACCTATGTGACCTCTTGTGTAGACCACTATTGCTGCCAAATGTATTTTTAAGAATGCATGATTTAAGTTGTTGTCTAGAGGGCTGCCATTGTGCTCTCCAGAAGTTCTAGATGTCTGAACTCTTTGTCTTTAGGAGCCAAGCTGCTAAACTCAGGACATTGGGTTCTGGGTGTAGAATTCTCCCCTCTTTCCATGGTAACCCTGGTAGTTTATTCACATTGTTCTGAGCTATCTCTATTAGGTCTGAGAACCAGGTTTGTCTTGCCCACTGTGGGGCAAGGAGTATTAGTGTCATCTGTAATTGTCTGCATTTGTTGATTACCAATGATAACAGGTAGATCAGGGAAATGTGTAAGCAAATCTCTCTGAACAGGTTATCGACAGAGCATTCCCCAAATGGTGTTGCTGTGGATGTCTGGTTTCGAAAGACTAGCATTTTGCGTTCTCTGGTGTTGCGAAAAGGTCTATTTCTGGTTTTCCTCATATTCTGAAGATCTGTTTGAATACTGTCTAATTTAGTTCCCACTTGTTTGAGGTGGATGCTTGTCTGCTCAGCTTTTCCGCTTCCACACTGTCTTTTAAGGGTAGATGTATTGTTGATATAGTTGTTTCTGGTTGGCCAACAGACAGATTTCTTGAACTCGTTTTCAAAGTAAGAAGGATTTTGTTATTCCATGCTTGTTGAGATAGACCATGTTTGTATTATCTGTTTGTATTAGTACTGATTTTACCCACAGCTGATTCTGAAAGGCTTTTAAGGCTAGTAACACAGTTTTCAGTTCCAATACATTTATGTATTGTACTGCTTCCTTTATTCTTCAGATTCCTATGATTTTGAGTTTTACCATATGAGCTCCCCACCCCATACGCGAAGCGTCCGTGGTAATGATTACTTTTGGAGTTGGAGAGAATGAAGGGTCTTCCAGTTGCTATATTTGTTTTGTTCCGCCACGCTATTGCCTCCTGTACTCTTTGCATGACAACCACTAGATCTTCCCAACTCTCCATGGCTTGTGACCATTGACTTTGGACCCATTCCTGAATTGGTCTCATATGTAGCCATGCATATGGTATTTTAGGTATGCAGGAGGCCATTTTTCCCAGCATCTTCCCCACAGTCTTTGCTGTCAGAGACTAACCCATCTGGTATTCGTGAGCTTCATGCAGCAACAATACTATCCTCTTCTCATAAGGGTATCCCTTTGCTTCTGTTTAGTTGATCCTTGTTCCCCGGAAGAGCTTTTCTGTTCTGGATTGGTTGATGTTTTTTCACTGTTTATTAAAAATCCTGGCTTGTAGAATGTCGATATCAATGTATTTATGTGGTTTCTGCACTTGTGTAATGAGTTTGCTTTTACCAGCCAGTAGTCTAGGTAAGGATATACGTGTATCCCTTGTCTTCTTGGATGTGCTGCAAGCACTTTGAATGGATATTGCCTTCAGGTCTACAACGAAGAGCAATAATTTTTTATGCTTGTCATTCATCGGGATGGGTAGGTATCTTGTAGCGTCGTCATTTCGAATTTTTGTGTCGTTATGAACTTGTTTACGAAACGGAGGTCCAGTATAGGACGTAGAAATCCATCTCGCTTTGGTATTAAAAAATATGTAGTTGTTCCCCCGGTTGATCTCTTTTTTTGGGCACTCTCTCTATTGCCCTGTTTTGTAGTAATTCTTTTTGTTCTTCTAGCAGTCTGTTTTTTTCTTCCTTTGTGTAACTACACCCTTTGGTCCCATTACTGGTGGCTCCTTGACTAGTTCTATGCAATATCTGTACTTGATGATGTTGAATATCCACTTGTCTGAAGTGACCTTTCTTTACTCCTGGAGCAAGACTCCTATCCTCCCCCCACCAGTGTTGTGAGTGTGTACGTTGGTGTTTTGAGTCTCTTACTGGTTGGTCCGGCCACCCCTCTTTGTGGCTACAGTCTTACTGTTGCTCGTCCCCATAAGGGTTGACGCAGTGGTGTCTGGTACTGCCATTGTTGAGTAGCCATTTGTGTTTGGCTTATACCTTGAAAAACTTGTGGTGTGTGGTGGTACCTTGGAAGCTCCCTCTACCTACTGGCCTCCTTGTAGGTTTCGTTTATCACCATAGATGCCTCCTGAACTGCAGGGCTCCCATTAATTTGACTGTCATTTCCTTTTTAAGTTGCTGCAGGGTTTCATCAACTGCATTGCCAAAGACTGGTTCTCCATTGAAAGGGGTCTTAATGATGTTTGCTTGGATCTAATTTTTGAAGCCCTACATCCTTAGCCAGGCATGTATTCTTAGAGTGGTCCCCACCATCATCTATCTACGTGCTGTGTCTGCAGCCTCTAGTACAGATTTTAAGGTGTTGGCAATATTTTTCCCTTCTTTTGTGAGTGGCGCTGCTCTTCTCTGGCATAGCTCAGGCAGATGTTTCTTCAGCTCTGCCATCTCCTCCCAGTGCTGATATGCATACCTGTTGTGCAGGACATTAGAATTGGATATCTGCCATTTTTTCACAGCTCCCCTTTCAAATGTTCTTCCCACCAGGTCCATCTTCTTACTTTCTTTATCCAGAAGTGGTTAGGAGGCAGTGGGGACCTTTGCCCTCTTTCTTCCCATGACAGCAATAATAGAGTCTGCTGGTACAGTCCCTCAAACATAAGGAGGGCCCTTTGAAGAGTGTTCATATTTCTGTTCAGTCCTAGGTGTTACTGACCTGTATGTCCAGTATGATAGGGAGCATGGGTAGGTATTGACTCCTAATTTGGGATGGTAGTAATGTCTCAAATAAAATAAAACATGATTGAAATGTTCCTTCCTCAAGTTGTACACCATACTTATCTGGAGCTCTTTTTCCGAGCTAGTTATAGATGCTGATGTTGTCTAGAGGTGAAGGCCTCGTTGACTAAGTATATATCCTCTCCTCTTGTGAATCAGTCTGGAGGTCCTGCTATTGAGTTTCGGTCAGCAAGATTTTCGACACTGAGGCACCTTTTTGTGTTTTTGACTTTATTGATTGAGTCTTGCCACCAATCTGATTTTTCAACATTACCTGTGAATGTTTTAGGTGTTCAATGTTTTCTTCGACATCGATACCTTGAATTCAGCATCTGAGCTCTCTCCTCCTTCAGTGATACTGTCTTCCTCCTTGCTCGACAACCCCAAGTCTCTCCGCGACGGAGACTCCTTCTGTCTTTGCTTGGCATAGTTTGCTTACCTGCTTGTCTCTGGCCTTTAAGGTCTTTGGGTTGAAGTCTGTGCAGGCCTCACAGTTGTCACTACTATGGTCTATTTGAAGGCAAAGGTGGTTATCTTTTTGTGCAAACTTGTGATGCCACTTCGGACAGAATTGAAAAGGTGTGCTTTCCATGGACATTTTCTGTTGTTCCCTCGATGTGACGTCTTGATAAACTTTAAATCGGGTGACTGGAGAACCGTCAGCAAAGCTTCAAACCCAACGGCGCAAAAAATGAATCTGAAGATACCGACCACGTGGGGAAGCTTCTAGGAAAGGGCGTAAAGCACAAAAGAATGAACATCTTCTGGTACTGAGATACGTCCAACACTTTCACAGCTATTATGCGGTAGGTGCTAGATTTCTATAAGAATGGGCTCAATGTCAAATGCAATGTTTTTTGGGGAACATTCAAGCATTTTCATCAGCCTACAGAAATCCTTAAGTCTACCACTTTTTTTTGTTACCTCAAATGACCAATGGCCAGAGGTACGATACATAAAGAAACAAAATATGAAGATTGTTGTGGTATTTGTGACGTCAGCCGTGAAATAAAAAAAATGGACTGGTCCACCTACTGCTTGTTTCCCAAGTCAGATAAATTCGACAAAATCAGTTTCTCCAGCCACCATGAGACTGAGTACTTTAGGCATATCAATATATCTAAGAGACAGTCCAAATTCTGTAATACAGTGGGTAGGATGTGACCATTTAATATTTGAAAGATATCCACAGCTGCATTGTATTCCTTATGCATCATTCATTTTGAACATTTGAGATAGAAACGGACCTTGTTGTTAGAACTGTAGACCATGTAGAAGGTAAGGGATTATGTAGCCAAAGCCAACTAATGCATTGTTATGTGACATTATCATGGTCATGTTATGTTTTGTTATGTTATGTTGATTTGTATAGCGAAATAATCACCCAACAAGGTATACAGGAGCTTGGGCAGATGAGTAGGGCTATAATCCCCAAGGTGCTTCTGTCTAGGTCTTGAGTTTCTTGCAGAACTAAAAAAGTGAGGAGGAGGCTCTGATATGTTGAGGGAGGTTGTGTCATGTCTTGGATGCTTAGACCTGACAGCCTTGGGAGGGTCTTTTCCCCCAACCTTTTTCACCTGCCTCCCCCCATTTTTTGTACCCATTTTTGATGGCTCTAGGACTCTGCGCACTTTAGCGCTGCTAATCAATGCTAAAGTGCTTGTGCTTTCTTCCCTAAATCATGGTAACATTGGATTGTACCCAATTGGCATATTTAATTAACTTATAGGTCCCTAGTAACGTGCACTACAGGTACACGGGCCTGTAAATTAAATGCTAAGAGTGGGCCCGCAGCATCAGGCTTGCCATGGCAGGCCCTGCGCGTGCAGTTCACTGTCACTGTGATTCGGCATATGAAACTACTTACCAAGCACTGAACCCCCCTTTTATTACATATAAGTCACTCCTAAGGACGGCCCTTATCAACTCAGAGGGAAGGGTGCTATCAAAGCAAGGGGAAGGCATGTGCTTGTATGTTTTATATGACCTGGTAGTGAAAACAGCCTAGTTGTTTTTTCATTATAGTGAGGCCTCCTCCCCTCAGACTAGCATTGGGAATTCCATTAAGAGCTTCTAAGGGGTGAGTCCTCATCCCAGGGGAGTTGCTTTATCATGTATTGTATGGGTGGAATAGTAGTGATAAGTGCAGTTTGCTGGTTGGATATAACACTACTAGTGTATAAATGCCACTTTCAATCAGCGGGCATTTTTCTGCTCTTTACTTTGCTCTATGTGATCTCCAGTCTGTCTCCAATACCCATCTGGACGGTGGTGACAGATCTAATTTGTGCATTCCTCCCCAACAATCATAAACCCAGGAAGGCCAGGGGTGGCAGAACAACCCTCTGCATAAATCAGCATTCTGATGGCCGGCCTTGACAGACAGGAGGAAAGGGAGCTCACACCAGGATATCAAGGAGTAATGAACTGACCCCTCCCGAATGGCAGGTGATCCCCATAAATAACCTGGCAGACAGGACTGGCTTGAAAGGGGTGCTCGTGCACTTCAAAACCACTCCCTGAAGTTTTCTCCTAGATCAAGGGCACATCTGGCTCTCCTCTTGATCTCATGCCGCACAAGATCTGGAAGGCCTTTCAGGGCGAGCTGTTTCCCCCGCTCCACTCAATCTGTTGCCAATCGTTAGCTACTGCATCTGTACCAGACTGCTGGAAATTGGCTATTGTAACACCTTTGCTAAAAAAGGCTACTTTGGACCCCCTCTGCCCAGCCAATTATAGGCCTATTTCGCTGCTACCATTCGCGATAAAGATCTTAGAGAAGTGGGTTACGAGAGCCTTGGCCAACTTCCTGGAATCCAACTCCAGTCTGGATGTAGCTCAATTTGGCTTCAGACCGGGCCACGGTACTGAGACCGCTCTGGTTACCGTGTTGAATGATCTGCGAACGCGTGTCGACAGGGACAAGTCAGCATTTTTAGTACTGCTTGACATGTCGGCCGCGTTCGACACGGTGAACCATGAGGTCTTTCTGGGCCGTCTCGGTAATGCGGGAATAACGGGCTCAGCACTAGCCTGGTTATCATCATATCTGGATAACAGACAACAGGCAGTAACATTACCACCGTTCCGCTCTGCCATACGCCAGGTGAACCAGGGTGTCCCCCAGGGTTCGGCGATAAGTCCGATTCTTTTTAATCTGTACCTCCGCCCCCTGATACAACTTATAAGATCTTTCGGTATTCAAGTCATCAACTATGCCGATGATACCCAATTGATTTTTTCTTTTGAGGGTTCAGAGGCAGTGTCGAGGGACACCTTCCATCAGTGTATGTCGGCCACAGCAGAGTGGTTGCACGCCAATTCACTCCAATTCAATGGCGCAAAGACGGAGATATTGCACTGCTCTTCTGACCGACTCCCTCGCCCATTGCCGGAAGACTTTTGGCCTAGCTCCATTCCAGGCTCGGTGGAGGCAGCAGACTCGGCCCGCAATCTGGGAGTCATGTTCGAGTCGAACCTGCAATTGGACGTCTCGGTGAACAGGACTGTTGGGACATGTATGGGCCTGCTCCGTGCTCTACGGAAGATACTGCCGCTTCTCCCGCGGGAAGCCAGAGTAGAAGTAGTGCGTAGTACCATCCTCAGTAGGTTAGACTACTGCAACGCACTACTTCTAGGAGCCCCAAAGGTTTTGATCCATAAATTACAGAGGGTTCAAAACATGGCGGCTAAACTAGCCCTATCCCTGCCTCGCTCGGCTTCTTCTGCCGGAGCCCTGGCAATCTTACATTGGTTACCGGTCCAGCAGAGGATCTCCTATAAGGCTTTGTGCCTGGTTTTTGGAGCACTGCATGGTCAAGGACCAATACCATTGCAAAATCTCTTTTCGTGGTATCAGGCTGCCAGACCTCTGAGATCCGCCTCAGCGTTCTTAGTGAAAATCCCAAGAATAAACAGAGTGAGAATGGGCGGCCGCACCTTCAGTTTTACGGCCGCCACAATGTGGAACACTCTACCTCTAACACTGAGGAGCAGTCAAAATTTGATTCTATTTAAAAAGGACCTTAAAACCTTTCTCTTCCCTAGAGCAGAATAAATTGTAGAACTGATGGTGGAACTGATCTCAGCGCCAGGATACCCGCTGGGTGACAGCTGCGCTTAATAAGCATTAAAATACATACATACATACATTTGGATGTAAATACTGGGTCTCTGACCTCCCAAATCAGATACTTCTGGATTTCGAACTGAATCTCTGTCAGTGGACTGGGGTGCTGCTCAACGGACGCAACTGGACTGCTTTTCTGGAAGAACTGCCTGCTACTCCCTGACTCGGCTGGAAGGAGACCTGGACTCTGCCTTCCCTCCAAAGTGATCTCCAAAGACTTCCTGCAGTTCTGCTGGTGTTGCTGGACTCTGCCTTCTGTCCTACCATTGCCTAAGGCCCCCTTCCAAGTTCTGGGTCTCAGAAGTGGGCTCTGAAGCTGAGTTACTGCCAAATCCGACGTGAAGCAATGCAAAGCCTCACCGCACAGCTGACAGCTCTTGTTAACCGACGCCGAACGGCGCAAAGCCTTGCCACACAGACTCTCAGCTCTGACGCCGGACGGCGTAAAACCTTGCTGCGCAGACTGCGCCCCAAGATCCAAGGTGATGGTTTCCGCGGGTCCAAGTGCATCCCTGTAGCCGACCCGCAGTCCGTCACAGTCTGCCTGAACTTTGGATTTGCACCAGCCCCTCGCGACCTGAAGTAACCTTTTTAGTGTTACCTGCTTCTGAGCGCTTCGTGGCATTTATTTCTACAACATTCAATATTTCGATTCTATCTGATGGGTTTTGATTGCTTTGGTCTTGCTTTACTCAGATAAATATTCTCTATTTTTCTAAACTGTTTTGGAGTCTTTTTGTGGTGTATTTACTGTGTCGTTGTATGGGGTATTGCACAAATACTTTACACATTGCCTTCTAATTTAAGCCTGCCTGCTCTGTGCCAAGCTACCAGAGGGTGAGCACAGGATAATTTAGGATTGTGTTGTGACTTACCCTAACTAGGATTGTGGTCTGTACTTTGACATGGTCCTTACCTCTGCCAACTGGATACCCAATTTCTAACAGGTACGATGTAGAAGAATGAGAAACCTACTGTTTTGCTTTTGCAGGGAGTGGTGCAAGCGAGAGTGAGAGTAGGTGTCTGGTGGGTTGGTAAAAGTGTATGAGGCTGTTCAGGTATTTTGGTCCTGTGTCGTGTACTCATGCAATCACAAAATGTCATTGACATTGGTTAAAGGTTAAATTAACTGATTTAAAAAATTCTTTTTGAATACACACATGCTCATTTACACACACAAACTCCAAAAGCATGGTAGGTACCTGATTGCTGTCATCACAGCCTTATTTCTCTCTTTTCTAAAAATGTATCATTTGCTAAGTCAAGCTAGCTAATGTTCTCCTTAGTGTTCCCTAATGTACTGTATCCATCAAAATAAAACATAATGTTAGTTACTAGACTGCCTAGATCACTATCCCAAGTTATTTTCACCATACAAATTGTCCAAAACATTCCACTTATCAGCAGTGTGGCACTTATACAAAGGTTCTATAACCTTAGAACAGGCTGTGGTTGTTCTGTGCAAGATTGTATTGGGCACTTACCAAAAATATTGGGCACTTACCAACACAATCAGTTTGTCTCGCAGCACCTTGATATCTTCTTTTAACTTCTGCTCTTTTGTCCGCCACTCTGCTTTATACACCTCTCGACTCAGGTCCCGCTCAGGGCCTGGAGAGTGCCGATTGGCCTCCAGAAGCAATGAGCGAAGCTCGTTCAGGCTCCTGTCAAGGGGAGAATGGATAAAAAGAAATAGCTATACAATTAAGATGCCAATAACGTGGCTCTAAATTAACTCCTTCACACACTTCTTCTACAAGAAACCAAATGACACAAACAACAACATGCTGCCTGTCCCAAAACATTAACAAGCATTTACAAGGCAATTGTTCTTGCAATTGAGAGATTTTGAGCTATTGGCATTGTAAATGGCAATGCCTTTTATAACATTAAAAGCATTGTCATTTACAATACCAATAGGTCAAAGTTTGGCAAAAGTGAGACCCATTGTATAGTGGAGCGCGGTGTCTGTGAAGCGGACGGCGTGCTCACCAATAAAGTTTACAAAAAAAGAAGAAACAAAGCGTGGTGTCCCTGAAGAGGTCCCCGCGCTGACCATTAAAGTTTGAAAAAAAAGAAAAATGAAACAGAGCGCGGGGACCCTGAAGCGGGCGCTGCGCTCAACATTAAAGTAAAAAAATAATAATAATGAAACGGAGCGAGGTGTCCCTGAAGCGGATGCCGCACTCAGCATTCAAGATGATTAAATAAATAAATAAAAGCTGAAAAAAAGTGCGGTGTCCCTGAAACAGGGGCCGCGTTCATCTTAAAAGTGATAATAATAAAATAAATGCATTGCCATTGTACTGTGAGTGCTGTGGGGGTGGGGGGCAGCCGCTTTTAAAGTTAGAGCGGCATTGCGCTCCGTACGAAAAGTGTCCGCCATTGTCCTGTGTTGGCGCGCTGCAAATACAAGAAGCAGCCGCCATTGTCCCTATTAGTCAATAAATAAAATAGTGCTCACCGACTTGTAACACTGACCTTGTAACAAGTCAAGTAAAAGGTCCAGTCGTTATGGGAGGTAACAGATGAAGACAAGGGGGTACCAAGGAGTGACCTTCGAGCCTATTTATAATCAGAAGCTAACATTTATGAAGGACAATGACACAATCCAATGACAAATATGGGCGGAGAGTGAGTGGGCTTCAAGTGCATACTCTAATACAGCATGCCTCATAGAGCAGCGTATGCGCACTGCCTCTAGGCTTGACCTAAAAATGTTCTACATTGGCTATTTCTTGTCAGTTTAAGGCCAATGCTATGGAACTCATTGAAAGAAGAGCACATTCCTGTTGTATTTATCTCGAAGTTTACTGTAGTACAAATCTTTCTTCAAAAGGGTATAGAGGTGTATTCGGGGACGAACCAGATATTCATAGTATATATGCAGAAGCATAGTTATATACATTTTATCACCATTGTTCAGTGTGAGGAGGGACCATCAATTATGAGACGCGAATCCTCAAGTCGGTCTTGATACCCCTCCCAAAAAATGATAAGAAATAAAATATAACACACTGCACATCTACATATATACCTTACATCATGCTAATTATCATTTGATTAGAAAGAGTATTTAACTAAAGCCACAAAGCAAGGGGTTAAATGTGTGCAGTAAGTTGAATTCACATTGAAGAGGCCTTCTGACTATTAAGAGAGCTATTTCCATGTGTAAAGTAATTGTAACATTCACTCTTGGATGTTGTAGGTAGTGTTTTTCCCCATGCCAGTTTCTATCTACAGTAGTTATACATTGGAATTTGACATTTGCACTGTAATAGTAAATATGTAAATGTGAGTTTCTTAGTACAATTGCTCTAAATAACACATGTAATTGGGCCACGTTTATTTCACTGCCATGGCATAGTTACAAATTGTCATCCCTAAAACACATGAATAACACTTGAAAGTAAAAGTGGCAGCTTTTTGTTATATATGCTGGTTGTTTAAGATAAACGGCACGGTGGACCAGGCATGCAACCTCAAATACTTAACATTTGAATTATGCCTTGCTGCTGAATTAAACACAGTTTGCAGGAGTGTCAGAGACTGCTTTTCAGAGGCAATGTCGGAATCATTACACTTGGGTGGGTAATACTGATGGAGTGATAACAGAAGTTACAGGCGCCACTGGGATTATAAATCTCATGGGTCGTACATAATGGACCTTTTAGTTTTGTTTTAGTTTTGATAGGAGTTTTAACTTAAATAGAAAATTTTACTATACAAAAAACATACACTGTGAACCAAACCAAAAACTGTTGTCTTCAAAAAGGAGTTTCAATAACATTGAGGGACAAAATTGCCGCCCTTGATAAAGTGGCTGAAAGAACAAAGCCCATGAAGTTAGAAATCACAAATACATGATAACAGTTCCCTGCTTTATCTGAATAGACCATGCTCTGCTAGTTTAATGTAAAATATCTTTAATTCTCTTATAAACACTAAATATGCTCTTTCTTAAATCTAAAGAAAGATTGATCCAGGGGTTAGCTCCGTTGACTCACAACGATCTGCACCCAAATGTGCACTTTTGAAAGCATAGTTCATGTGACATCTCCACATCGCTGATCTGTGTATATAATTTTTGCAAATATCTTTAAGAAACTATGGACGATTGTGCCGTACAGCTCTAAGAATCTGAGTTTCCACGCTGAAATTCGTTGTTTTGTTTCAGGGTAGCCAGCACAACCTCTGCAAACTGGGTGTTTAAAAGATACAGGAAACCATCAAGGACACTGAGCTATGGATTTGGACTTCAGAGGAAACAGTGCAATTCAGCCTTCCCCGAGTGCGATACCTTGGAAATTAAATATCTGATGCCAAGACACCTTTCTTCTGAAAGAGTTATGTAAGTTGCTCCGCCCTATAACTGTCTCCCAGGTGTTATCTTATTGGGAATGGCTTGGTACCTTAGACAGTGTTTTTTTTCGGTCTTGCGTGCGTTGCAGCGCAAAGCGCTGCTCCTCCTCTGCGAGAGATTTTGTAGGAGAGGACTTTCAGGAAAGGGCTTTAAGCCCCGCCCCTCATTTCCATTGTCCAGCATCACCGTTTATGGTAAACGGTGGCCTGCCATTGGAAGGAATATGCTACTTACCAGTATGCATCTGTTCTTGGCATGTAGGGCTGCTAACATTCATATCTGTGCATAGATCGCCTAGTGTTGGGTCCGGGTGATTGCACCTTGTTGTCCTGGAAGAGTCTTCGAAGTATCACGAGATAGGTGACTCCTCCCCTGGACTACAGTGCGCATGGACATCCTCAGATTGTTTTTCGCCATTGTGGCAGAGATGGAGATAGTAAAGTAAGAGATGGCCATGCAAAAGATAATGCTGCAGCTGCTACAGGCACCGGGGAGGAGGGCGGGTGATATGAATGTCAGCAGCCCTACATGCCAAGAACAGATGCATACTGGTAAGTAGCATATTCCGTTCGAGGCATGTGGGCTGCTGAATTCATATCTGTGCATAGACTGAATAGCAGTATCTCCTCTAGCGGTGGTTACCTGTGCCAGCTGCAGCAGTTTGAAAAAGAGTTTTGAGGACAGCATGGCCTACAGTAGCTTGCTGCTTTGCTTGCACGTCTACACAGTAGTGTTTTGTGAAGGTGTGTATGGTAGTCCATATGGCTGCTCTACATATGTCTTCAAGAGGAATATTTCCTAGGAAAGCCATGGATGCCCCCATTTTTTGCGTAGAGTGTGCTCTCGGGGGGACAGTTAAAGTGCGTTTAGCCTTTTGATAGCAAATTTGAATGCATTTAACGATCCATATGGCTATTCCTGACTTTGATATTGGATTTCCTTTATGTTGTGGTGAAAAAGCAACAAATAATTGTTTTGTTTTCCTAAATGATTTCGTTCTGTCCAGATAATAAAGCAGAGCTCTCTTTACATCCAGTGTGTGTAGGGCTCTTTCAGCTACTGACTGTGGATTTTGGAAGAACACTGGCAGTTCTATTGATTGATTAATATGGAAGTTGGATATGACCTTTGGCATAAACTTAGGGTTATTGCATGAAGGGTTCCTGAATGGTTAGTGCTTGTAACTCGCTAACTCGCCTGAGTGAGGTAATGGCAATTAAGAATGCCACCTTCCACGTTAAGAATTGCAGTTCGCATGAGTGTAGAGGTTCGAAAGGAGGTCCCATAAGGCTGCTAAGTACTATGTTTAGATTCCAGACTGGGGAAGGTGGGTGTCTTGGAGGGATCACTCTTTGAAGACCCTCCATAAAAGCTTTTATTGCTGGTACTCTAAACAGTGAAAGGTGTTGCCTGTTTTGAAGGTATGCTGCTATAGCCGCTGGGTGTAGTCTTATGGAAGAGTACGCTAGGTTGCATATTGGAAGATGCAGCAGGTAACATATAATGTTCTGTATGGAAGCGTCTAAAGGGTTGATTTGGTTATTGTTGCAGTAAATAACACATCTCTTTCATTTAGCTGCATAGCATGCTCTCGTAGTAGGTCACCTTGCCTCTTTAATGATGTTCATACAGTCTGGAGGCAAGTTAAGGTATCCAAATTCTATGACTTCAGGAGCTAGATCGCTAGGTTCATCTGATTGGGATCTGGGTGTCTGATTTCTCCATGGTTCTGAGTTAGAAGATGGGGTGCGAGGCGCAGCCTTTGATGAGGAACTACTGAAAGTTCCAGGAACGTTGTGTACCATGGCTGTCTCGCCCATGTTGGAGCAACTAGGATCAGTGTGAGTGACTGTTGCCACAGTCGCCCCTTGGAAAGGTTTTGTGGGTTCCACCACTGCAAAGAGTTGTGAGCGCGACTGTCTACCAACACTAGGTCTTTAAGTTGTCCTTGAGCCTGGTTCCACTGGCGTGCTAGGCATTCTTGCAATGGACGCATTTGAAGACTGGCATGGGGGACAATGAATATGCAGGAGGCCATCATGCCTATGAGCTGCATGAAGACTCGAGCTGGAAGAGAGTGTTGTGGCAGAAATTTGCGAATGAGCATCTGCATGCTGGCTATCCTCGCTGAGTTTGGGTATGCCTTTGCCACTGAGGTATCTATAGTCGCTCCCAGATATTGTTGTATGTGGGACGCTTGTAGATGCGATTTTGGGTAGTTTATGGAAAACCCTAGGCTGTGTAGCAGCTGGAGTGTTTGAGAAGTCTTTTGCACACTGTTGGTACAATTTTTCTTGTATGAGCCAATCGTCTAGGTATGGGAACACATGGATGTGTTGCCTCCTGAGATGTGCAGCTATTGTGGCTAAGCATTTTGTAAACACTCTTGGAGAAGTGGTCACCCCAAAGAGGAGAACCTTGAATTAGTAGTGCTGACCTTCTATTGTAAACCTGAGATATTTCCTGTGAGCCGGATGGATGGGTATGTGAAAATACGCGTTCTTGAGGTCCAATGTTGCCAGAAAGTCTCCTTGCTGTAGCAACAGGAGCACTTGCTGTAGTGTGATCATATGGAAGTACTCCAACAGTATGTATTGATTTAGGGGTCTGAGGTCCAATATTGGTCCTTATTGGGAATAAGGAAGTATAGGGAGTATACCCCTGTCCCTTGGTGTTGGAAAGGGACTGGCTCTATGGCCCCCTTTTCCAGCACGCATTTCACCTCTTGTTGTAGCAGGGTGATGGGTTCTTTGGACATAAGACGGTGTCTGGGTGGTATGTTTGGTGGGGTAGAAGTGAGTTCTAGGCAATAACCATACTAGATAATTTGTCTCACCCACCTGTCCGTGGTAATTACGTTCCAGACAGGTAGGAATTGTTGGAGTCTGCCTCCGTCCGGTGTTAGGTGGTCTGGAGGTAGCGTGATGAAGTCACTGTTTTGTGGCAGTGGAGGCTCTGGTGTTATTGCCTCCACTTCCTCTTCCCTTGTTATTGTTGCCCCTATAACCTCCTCTGTTGGGAGTTTTTGTTAAAGGAACCTTGGGTGTTGCCTTTGTATGAAGATGAGGTCTGTGAAGTATTGCCTCGTTTAGCTGCTCTGTATGAGGAGCGTTGAAAGGAACCTCTGTGTTGCTGAAACTGCAATGCACCCATTGATTTTGCAGTTTCTGTGTCTTTTTTTATTTTATCTAAAATGGTGTCGACTGCGGGGCCAAAAAGGAAGTCTTGATTGACTGGCTGGTTAAGAATGGTTGACTGCTCCTCGTTTTTAAAGCCCGAAATACGCAGCCATGCATGTCGTCGTAGTAAAACGCTAGTGTTAATAGACCTGGCTGCGGTGTCGGCTGCGTCAAGCGCACATTTGATGGAGGCGTTTGTAATAAATTTTCCCTCCTGTATGAGGTCATTAGCTTGGGCTTTAAAAGGCTCAGGCAGGTGTTGCATTAAGCTTTCAAGCTGGTCATAGTGCGCCCTGTCGTAACGAGCTAGCAGAGCTTGTGTATTCGCAATTTTCCATGAATTGAAGGCCTGTGATGCTACCCTTTTACCTGAAGCCTCTAGTATTTTTGACTCTTTATCAGGAGGAGGAGTCTCCCCTGTTGTCTGTGAGTTGCGCCTTTTGCGTGCCATAGCCACTACCAGTGAGTCTAATGGTAACTGACCTCTGATGTAAGTAGGGTCTGTAGGGGCTGCTCTATACTTCTTCTCAATCCTGGGATTGATTACGCGTGCCCTGGCTGTATCTTTAAATATATCAGGCGTGTGTTTTACCACTCCTTTTAGCATAGGAAGTGTTCTGACGCTTTTCTCTGAAGTGGGGAAGGTGTCAAATAAGAAGTCTTCTTCTACAGGGTCATTGTGCATATCTACGTTGTGGTACTGCGCTGCCCTGTCTATTAGTTGGTTGAAAACAATGGTGTCGTCAGTAGGTGATGGCTTAGTTGGGAATGAGGAGACTTCAGGGATGGGATGGGTGTCATATGGGTCAGTTGGCTCCCCCCATGGTTCATCTTGAGGGTTAGGATCCTCTGGATAATCATAATCATGCTGTGGATCCTCCCCTGTGTTTCCCTCATTGTCCCCATAGTGAGAAGGAGAGTAAGGAGCAAAAGGTGTAGTAGTCATAGTGGGATAGAAAGGAATGAAGGGTCTAGAGGGAGTAGTCCCAAAGTCCTTCTTCTTTAGTGGAATGAGGGAATGAGAGTCTGTGTCCAGTGGCCTCTTCTCCCTGTGCAGGATTGTGACTTTACCAGTCTCAGGATTAATATATATTTTTGCCTGGTCATTTGGTGGATCTGGATGGAAGAGTTCTTCCTCCACTGTCCCTGGTTGGGTCTTTGACTTTTTTGGCTTTGGGTCGATAACACCTTCTGTTTCGACGACTTTTGGTGCCTTATTGCTCTTCTTCGGCTCGGGCCCTTTCTTTGGGTCGACGAGTGATTTTGGGTCGACCGGGTCTTTCGATTCAATCAATCAATCAGTGACACTTATAAAGCGCGCTACATACCCGTGGGGTCTCAAGGCGCTGGGGGGGGGGGAGCCGCTACTGCTCGAACAGCCAGGTCTTCAGCTTCTTCCTGAAGGAGAGGTGGTCTTGGGTCAGGCGTAGGTCGGTCGGGAGGGAGTTCCAGGTCTTGGCGGCCAGGTGGGAGAAGGACCTTCCTCCTGTAGTCGCTCTTCGGATGCGGGGGACGGCGGCGAGGGCGTGGTTGGCTGATCGGAGGTGGCGGTTGGGAGCGTAGAAGTTGACTCGGCTGTTGAGGTAGCTCGGGCCTTGGTCGTGTAGGGCTTTGTGTGCGTGGGTGAGGAGGCGGAAGGTGATTCTTTTGTTGACGGGGAGCCAGTGAAGGTCTCGCAGATGTCCGGAGATGTGGCTGGTTCGTGGGATGTCGAGGATGAGTCTGGCTGAGGCGTTCTGGATCCGCTGGAGTCTCTTCTGGAGCTTGGCGGTGGTCCCGGCGTAGAGGGCGTTGCCGTAGTCCAGTCGGCTGGTGACGAGGGCCTGGGTGACGGTCTTCCTGGTCTCGGTGGGGATCCACCAGAAGATCTTCCGTAGCATGCGTAGGATGTTGAAGCATGCCGAGGAGACGTTGTTGACTTGCCTGGTCATGGAGAGGGAGGAGTCCAGGATGAAGCCCAGGTTGCGTGCATGGTCTGTCGGTTTGGGTGCGGTGCCCAGGGCGGGAGGCCACCAGGAGTCGTCCCAGGCGGAGGGAGAGGAGCCCAGGATGAGGACCTCCGTCTTGTCCGAGTTCAGTTTCAGGCGGCTGGTCGTCATCCACTCGGCTACCTCTTTCATCCCTTCGTGCAGGTTGGCTCTGGCGGCGGCGGGGTCGTTGGTCAGGGAGAGGATCAGCTGGGTGTCGTCGGCGTAGGAGATTATGCTGAGGTTGTGTTTGCGTACGATGGCCGCGAGGGGGCTCATGTAGACGTTGAAGAGGGTGGGGCTCAGAGATGATCCTTGGGGGACGCCGCAGATGACTTCGGTGGCCTCTGACTTGTACGGTGGTAGGCGGACTCTCTGTGTTCTCCCGTCGAGGAAGGAGGTGATCCACTCCAGCGCCTTGTCCTGGATTCCGACGTTGCTGAGGCGCCGTACTAGGGTGCGGTGGCAGACCGTGTCGAATGCCGCGGAGAGGTCTAGGAGGATGAGGGCCGCTGTTTCTCCATTGTCCATCAGGGCTCGGATGTCGTCGGTGGCGGCGATGAGGGCGGTCTCGGTGCTGTGGTTGGCTCGGAAGCCGGACTGTGAGGGGTCGAGGGATCCGTTCGTCTCGAGGAAAGCGGCCATCTGCTTGTTGACGGTCTTCTCGATGACTTTGGCTGGAAACGGGAGGAGCGAGATGGGGCGGTAATTCTTGAGGTCGGTGGGGTCCGCTGTTGGTTTCTTGAGTAGGGCGCTGAGTTCGGCGTGTTTCCAGCTCTCGGGGAAGATGGTGGTGTCGAGGGATGTGTTGATGATGTCTCGCAGGTGGGGTGCGATGACAGCGTCGGCTTTGTTGAAGACGTGGTGAGGGCAGGGGTCGGTCGGTGATCCGGAGTGGATGGAGTTCATCGTGCGGATGGTGTCTTCGGTGCTGATCGGGGTCCAGGCGTGGAGGGTGGTGGTGGGGGGTGGTTGTTCGGTCATGGTGTGCGTTGGTTGGTTGTTGAAGCTGTTGTGTATGTCCGCGATCTTGTTGTGGAAGTATGAAGCCAGGGAGTTGCAGAGGTCTTGCGATGGGGTGATGTCGTTGTTTCCTGCGCTGGGGTTGGAAAGCTCTTTGACGATGTTGAAGAGTTCCTTGCAGTTGTGTGCGTTGTTGTCCAACCGGTCCTTGAATGCTGTTTTCTTGGCGGCGCGGATCAGCTGGTGGTGTTTCCGGGTGGCAAGTTTGAAGGAGGTCCTGTTGTCCGGTGTCGGTTCCCTTCTCCAGACTTTCTCGAGGGCTCGGCAGTTCTTCTTGGAGCTCTTGAGTTCGTCGGTGAACCATGGGGCTTTCTTGCTGCCGGGTCTGCTGGGCGGGGTCCTCAGTGGGGCGAGTTCGTCCGCGCAGTTGCTGATCCACTTCGTGAGGTTGTCGGCGGCCTGGCTGGGGTTCGCTGAGCTGGCAGGAGGGTGCTGGCTCAGGGAGGTGGCGAGCTGGTCTGCTGTGATCTTGCTCCAGCTTCTGCGGGCGGTCTGTTGCTGGTGGTGGTGGGTCGTTGTTTTCTTGAAGGTGAAGTGGACGCAGCTGTGGTCCGTCCATTGAAGCTCTGTGGTGTGGCTGAAGTTGATGTCCTTGCTGGATGAGAAGACAGCGTCGAGTGTGTGTCCGGCGAGGTGGGTGGGGGTGGACACCAGTTGCTTGAGTCCCAGGTTGGTGAGGTTGTCGAGCAGGGTGCTGGTGTTGCGGTCGTTGTTGTTCTCCAGATGGAAGTTGAGGTCTCCCAGGAGGATGTAGTCAGCGGAGGGGAGGGCATGCGGGCTGACGAAGTCGGCGATGTCCTCGCTGAATTGTGTGCGTGGTCCAGGGGGTCGGTAGATCAGGGTGCCTCTGAGGGTGGTGTTCGGGTTGGTGTGGATCTGGAAATGCAGGTGTTCGGCGGTGGTCAGGGAGTTGTCGGTGCTGGTCGTGAGACGGATGGTGCTCCTGTGGATGATGGCGATGCCTCCTCCCATCTGGTTGGCGTTTCGGTCCCTCCGGACGATCTTGTAGCCCTCTGGGATGGCGATGGCGATGTCGGGAGCTGAAGAGGCGTTCATCCAGGTCTCCGTGAGGAAGGCAACGTCTGGAGCTGTGGTGTCGAGGAGGTTCCAGAGTTCGATGGCATGTCTGTGGATGGAGCGGGTGTTGAGCAGGATGCACTTGAGGTGGGTACTGCTGGTGTTCGGCTTGGTGGGTGCTGGTGCGAGGCAGGTCCGGATGCAGGTGAACTTGCAGGCGTGGCAGCTGAAGGGTCCGTGGGTACGTCGTGGAGAGGCTTGATGGCATCCTGGGAGTCGGCCGGTGTTGAGAGCGGTGAGGGTGGCGGCGGAGTACGTCAGGCGGGTCGGTCGGGGTCTTCGTGGGCCAGGGGTCCTGGCGCTGGTCGCGATCCGGTCGCGGACGGGCGTAGACGGGCTTACCTTTGGCGCGCCTTCGGCGCACAATCGGCGCGCCCGCTGCGCGTGACCGCTGCGCGTCCGCACGGTCGCCATTTAAGGCGAAGTGCGCGGGTGGGCGGAGCAGCTGGGAGGCGGGAGCGGGGAGGGAACAGAAGAGAAAAAGGGGCGGGGCCAATGTCGGTGGCGGGAAGCGAGAGCGGAGGGCGGCGAGGTAGGCGGCCAATCAGGAAGGAAACAGGACACGGCACAGGGGATACAAAGAAATTAACAGGCACAAATTTAGGGCAAAACAAATAAAAACGGCAAAATACGCGAGCAGACGGCAGAAACAGACAAGCACAAATTACGGGCAAAACAAGGAAAAACAGCAAAATACGCGAGCAGACGGCAGAAACAGACAAGCACAAATTTAGGGCAAAACAAGGAAAAACAGCAAAATACGCGAGCAGACGGCAGAAACAGACAAGCACAAATTTAGGGCAAAACAACTGGGAAACCAGAGGGGAGCGACCACGGCGTCAGCGAGGCCGGCGGCGAGGCAGAAGGCAGGCAGAGGGGAACACACGCAGCAGCTGGTGGCCGTGCGGCGCGGGGGTGTCCCACATTCAACATGTTTCTTGTGCTCGACAGGTTTTTAGGTTGACTGTCCTTTGCCGAGTCGATGGCTTTTTTGGGATCGACTGGTGTTTTCGGAGCGCTTGTTTTTGGTTCGATAGCCTTCTCCGGCCGGATTACAGGCTTCGATACAGCACCCTTTCCGTCGGCGACCTTCTTCCGTTCGGCGACTTTCGGCACAGCTGACTTCTTTGGCTCGACGGCCTCTTTAGGGTCCGCGCCCTTCGGCTCGACGGCCTTCTTCGGGTCGACGGTTTTATTTGGGTCGACGCCTTTAGGCTGTACGGCGTTCTTCGGGTCGACCGTTTACTTTGGGTCGACATCTTTAGGCTGTACGGCCTTCTTCGGGTCGACGCCCTTCGGGTCGACGACCTTTTTGGGCTCTGGAACCTTCTTTGGGATTACGTTACATGGCCCTGGGGTCTCTGAAGGCTTAGGTTTCGGTTTCGGAGCCGAGCCGGACAGCGGGCTGGCAAATGTTTTCTTGGATCTTGGCTAAGGCCTTTTGGCGATGCCTCGACCGGAGCCTTCGGTAACGGGGTAATCGGTGTCAGGGGCAGTGTACTCACGATTTGCCCCGGGGGATTTCGTCGTCGGAGTCCGAGTGAAGATCTCTAGGTCCGAATCTGGAGCTTCTGGAAGTTCTTGGTCATCATCGAAGATGTTATCCGGTTCCGGTGCCTGTCGCTGCATCTCTTGCCTAGCGGCCCGTCAAATCCGTATGGTTTTCTTCTACCGGAATTGGGCACAGGCTGGGCAGGTTTCTTCCTTATGGTCTGGAGAAAGGCACTTGTTGCATACTGAGTGCTTGTCAGTATGCGGGAACTTGGAGTGGCATTGTGGGCACCTTTTGAACGGGCTCCTTTCCATCGACAGCAGGCCCAAGTGGCGTTGAAAAGGCCCAGCGGCCATTGTCGACGACCGGTTCGAGATGGAAAGCTTGATCGAGTCAAGAAGTACCGAGCGAGAACAATACCGTCGAAGTCGATGGCCTTTTGGCCTTTATAAAAGTTTTGTTTCGATTCCGAAGTTGGAGTATAGGAATAACATCCGAACCCAATGGCGGAAAAAAACAATCTGAGGATGGAGAAGATGCTCATGCCCACTGTAGTCCAGGGGAGGAGTCACCTATCTCGTGATACTTCGAAGACTCTTCCAGGACAGCAAGGTGCAATCATCTGGACCCAACACTAGGCGGCGATCTATGCACACATATGAATTCAGCAGCCCACATGCCTCGAACATGAGGGTTTTCTGTTCACGCCTGTTGGACTCCTGCCCAACCCACACACTGCAGGAACGAGGATATGTCCAATCCACTTATCCGACTCACCAGCCACTCTCTGACAGGCACAGATGAGAAAGCTGCTGACTCAGAAAAGGGGGTGGAAAATTATAAGGCAACCACACCTTCCACCCATGTAACTTGGCACCAAAAGGAACACCCGCCTCCTTCTTCTGCTCCTGCAGAAAGAGAAACAACAAATACACCCCACAGTTATGTTTCAGTCCCCAGTCTTACCTCTAAGGCATATATCCATATCCAACAAACAACATCATACACACTTACCATAAGCGTGAGCAGGCTTGGCTTCAAGGAGTTGATAAATGAATAATAAGGGTGTTTTGGGCGTGGGCGAGTAATATCTTTACAGGGTAAAAAACACACACCTAAGGCAAGGGTATGTACAAAAAACCCCTGTTAGTGAGGTTCGGGGAAAGGGACACACAACAAATCCAAGAAGGAGAGCCTCTTCCGCGTTATTGCGCTAGCAAAAGGAAAGAGGAAACCCAGCCGGGTTCCTCTCGCGGAACGGCCCAAAACGTCACGTCCACCTAAAACGAGGTGGACGGGAAGCGCAAAAGCGGCCAGGGATCGCGCTGCGGCGCGAGTAAATACTGATTATCTCCGCGTCTCCGTGAAAGGAGAGCGGCGTGCACCGGCGCTCTGCCAACAGGAGCCCCTGTTAGCAGAAATGGATCCCACTTGCGCTTGGTTTTAAAACAAAACAATAACGAGGGGAAAGGGACAAAAATAAACAGGACACTAACTAACTACTAGCTACAGGGGACCCAAACGGGGACAAGGGGAGGTATCAACAATAAGATATAAACCCAAAAACGAGGCACCAGGACAAGGAAAAAATATCAGGATACGGGACAAAAAAGGCAAATATAAAGGGAATAGGGAATTCTCTTCTTCTTTCCACGAGCCCGTGAAAAGACAGCAACCAACAACAGGAAACTCCGGAGCCAGGATGCAGGAACCCACAGGTTAGCAATAACAAGCATAGACATAAGGGTAGGACTCCTTTTTATGCTACTGGTGTGTCATGTGATGTTATTGGACATGGTCAACGAGAGAGGACTGGGGACCTAATCCTAACAGTACCCCCCCCGACAACCCTCCCCACCGGTCGGGGTTTTCGGGGATGCTGCCTGTGGAATATTCTCACCAGCCGAGGCGCATGCACTCCTCCAGCCGGTTCCCATGTCCTATCCTCCGGGGCATACCCCTTCCAGTCTACCAGGCAATACAGCCTACCCCTCCTTCTTCTGGAATCAAGAATGGCCTGCACTTCAAACTCCTCTTCGCCATCCACTAATACGGGGGCAGGAGGAGGTAAGAGCTGATCTGATGGGATGAAGGGCTTCAGCAAGGAAGTGTGGAACACTGGGTGGATTTTATAGTCCGAGGGCAATAACAGCTTCATTGCCACAGGGTTGATGACCTGGACCACTGGAAAAGGGCCTACATACCGGGGCTGTAGCTTACGAGAACCCTGTAGTCTTAAATTACGGGACACCAACCATACTTGGTCACCCACTTTATACCCCGGAGCTGGGACTCTATGTCGGTCCGCCTGCACCTTCATAGCTGCCTTGGCGTCCTGTAAGCTGCACCTAGCCACCTCCCAGATGTCTCCAAACCGTTTACTGACTTCATCAATGGCTGGCACATGCCCAGTGGGTTGGATGGCGAGGGCTCTGGGATGAAATCTCATAGAACAAAAAAAAGGTGACATGCCCAAGGCCGAGTGTACACTGTTGTTATATGCGAATTCCGCTATGGGCAAGGCCCTCACCCAATCACACGAAAGGGACGTAGTCAAGCATCTCAAAAACTGTTCCATCGTCTGGTTGGTGCGTTCTGTCTGCCCATCTGACTGGGGATGGTACGCAGATGACAAACGTATATCCATCTTGAGCACCAGACAGAGCTCCCTCCAGAAATGAGACACAAACTGCGCCCCCCTGTCTGATATGATGGCTGTGGGCAACCCATGTAACCGTACTATTGAGACCAAAAACTCCCATGCCATTTCCTTTGCTGTGGGAATGTTTCGAAGTGGCAGAAAGTGAGCCATCTTGGTAAATAAGTCTACCACCACCATTATTGCGGTAAAACCGGAAACCAAGGGAAGGTCTGTGACAAAATCCATGCTAATGGTGTGCCAAGGAGAAGGGGGCACTGCCAACGGCTGCAAAAGGCCCGAGGGCTTACTGTGTGAGGGTTTATTGATGGCACATACAGGGCAAGCTGTCACATATTTATGGATATCCTGGGCTACCGTGTCCCACCAAAACCACCTCAGACACAACTCCTTGGTCTTCCCGATACCCGGGTGCACAACTAAAGAGGATGAGTGACACCACTCCACTACCTTTTGTCTCAACTCGGGAGGAACGAACAACCTCTCCCCCTGATACAACAACCCGTCTCTGAGTACCACCTGTGGCAATTGTAACCAAGGGGCCACATCCATATTGCGCAACAGATCTTTAATAGTCAAAGCGAATTCTTCCACCGATACTACTCCCACAATCCTCCTGCTATCCAGCATAGGCCTGTTTTCCTTCCCTGCCTTTACCTCCTCTGGATCAACATGAATCCGGGACAAGGCGTCTGATTTAATCTGTTGAGCGGCAGGTCTGTATGTGATAATAAAATCGTATTCATTGAAAAACAAGACCCATCGCATTTGTCTGGGTGTCAAGGCCCTGGCTGATCTGAAGAACTCCAGATTCTTGTGATCTGTGTAGATTGTAACTGTATGCCGGGCCCCCCACAGATAATGGCGCCATTCTTCGAAGGACAATTTTACTGCCAGTAATTCCCTCTCAGCCACCGTGTAATTACATTCGGCCGGCAGCAATGTTTTTGAAAAGTAGGCGATAGGGTGCATATCCCCCGTGCCCCCCTCCCTCTGGGACAAGACACCACCTACAGCACTTGCGGAAGCATCCGTTTCCACAAAGAAGGGAAACGCCGGATCTGGGTGAGCCAGTACTGGAGCGGTTGTAAAGGTTTCCAACAATAACCGAAAGGCATTCTGGGCCTCCGGGGACCACTCAAATGAAATCCCTTTTCTCAACAGGCGGGTCATTGGTGCCACAATGTCTGAAAAGTGGGAGATAAAGCGTCGGTAGAAATTGGCAAACCCTAAAAGTACCTGTATGTGCTTCACCGTAGTAGGCACCGGCCAGGTTAATATAGCTTGTATCTTTTTCGGGTCCATTCGTATCCCTTCAGAGGAGATGAGGAAACCCAAAAACTCCACCTCCCTAGCATCAAACTGACACTTTTCAAGCTTGGCATAAAGCCGATGTTCTCGTAGTTTCTGTAGCACTTGTTGGACATGGGCATGATGGTCAGCACTGGTCTCAGAGAAGATAAGGATGTCATCCAAATAAACTATTACTGTCTTATCCAGATGTTCGCTCAGGACTTCGTTTATAAAATACTGGAACGCCGCCGGTGCGTTACACAAGCCGAACTGCATCACACAGTATTCAAATAACCCATGTTTCGTTTTAAAAGCCGTCTTCCACTCATCACCGGGTCGCACCCTGATCAGATGATATGCTCCACGCAAGTCCAATTTAGAGAATACCGTGGCCTTGCGGAGCTGATCCAGCAACACGGGGATGAGCGGAAGAGGGTACCGGTTTTTAACAGTGGCCTTGTTTAATGTCCGATAGTCCACACAGGCCCTCAGAGTGCCTTCCTTCTTTGGGATGAAAAAGATGGCTGAAGAAACAGGAGAGGACGAAGGACGAATAAAACCTAGCTCCAACATCTCATCCAGATATTCTTTGAGATGTCTTTCCTCTGGTTCTGACAGAGCATACACTCTACTACTAGGCAATGGAATCCCCTCCACTAAGTCTATCCTACAGTCAAAAGACCGATGAGGAGGCAAACTCTGAGCACGACCCTTGTCAAACACATCGGCGTATTCCAGATACTGTTTTGGAACCCCGTTCTCCTCTGTGGCCGCACAGTACAAGGGAGGGACCTTGTCGCTGGCCTCGCTATAGCAATGTTTCAAACAATAATGCGAATCAAGCGTGACAAGCCGTAGTACCCAATCAATCCTGGGATTGTGTTCTTGGAGCCAAGGCACCCCCAGTACTAGGCCAAAAGAAGGCGCGTCTATCAGATCGAAAACCACGCACTCCGAATGTCCATTGTCACATAACAACCGCAACGGCATAGTTTGCCTAGTAATACACCCAGACGACAAATCAGTCCCGTCTATCGCGCGTACCGGCTCTGGCTGTTTCTTATACTGGCAAGGCACACCTAATTTCTCTGCTAGGGAGATGTCAATGAAATTGCCAGTGGCCCCTGAGTCCAACAACACCGAAACAGGCACCCTTTTACCTTCTGCCAACAGCAACTGTGCCGAAATCACAAAATGTCTGGGCGCCATATCCACTGCTCCCAACACCTCATACTGTTCTCTTCTATGCACCGTTAGGGGTCGCCTTTCCACCTGTACATATGCCACCTTTTTACCAAAACCAGATCCAGACGGTTTAACGGGACACTCTCTTGCAAAGTGTCCTCCTTGTCCACAATAGAGGCATAAGTTCTGATCCCTCCGTCTCTTTCTTTCCTCGGGCGTAAGGGGCCCCCTGATCCCTCCTATTTCCATAGGTTCTGGCTTTGCTTCGCCAGGTTGCGGTTTCACTTCAGTCCTTACAAAGTTCCCTCGCGAAACCTGAAAACGACCACGATCCCCACGGCGCTCTGATAGCCTGTGATTCAATTTGACAACTAGATCTATAAATGCGGCGCACTCCTCAGGGGGGTCCACCACTTGTGAAACCACGTCCTTCAATTCATCATTAAGACCCTGGTAAAACAAGGATGTCCGCTTATCGGCCGGCCAATGTGTCTCTGCAATCAAACGATTAAAAGACGCTATATATGTCAAAAGATCCTGTCGACCCTGTCGTAGTTTCAGTAATTCTGAATCACTAGCTTGCATGAAAGCATGCTTGGCAAACAATCCCCTCATCAGTTCTTTGAATGCATTGTAATCCCTCAGTACCTGATCATTCCCTTCCACTAAGGGGATGGCCCACTGGGCAGCCGTACCAGCCAGATACGAAAGAGTAAAGGCTACCTTCGCGGCATCATCAGGGAAAGCACCAGGTCGACACATAAAGTGTAACTGACACTGGTTCATAAACATCCCATACTTCCCACTGTCCCCATAAAATCTTTCAGGCGGAGCCAGGGGAACAGGAACGGGGGAGTTTACAGTGATAGCTACAGGGGTACTTCCTCCAGGGTTGCTCTGTCCCGCCCCCCCATACTGGAACGTAGCCGGCTGTATTACAGGATTTTGGGCTCTAGGCTGGGCCTGTGCCTGTGCTCTTACTGCAACCAGCTCTTGTCTCAAACCCACATTCTCCTATCTCAATTCTTGTACTTGGGCCTGTAAGGCAGCAAGGGCACCCATTATATCAATCATGGAGGGGGCTTCAGCCCCAGCCATGGCCCCTCCTTCAACGTCCATCCAAGTTCAGGCAGTGTAGTTTAACGTGGGCTTGTTATTCTGTTGGACTCCTGCCCAACCCACACACTGCAGGAACGAGGATATGTCCAATCCACTTATCAGACTCACCAGCCACTCTCTGACAGTCACAGATGAGAAAGCTGCTGACTCAGAAAAGGGGGTGGAAAATTATAAGGCAACCACACCTTCCACCCATGTAACTTGGCACCAAAAGGAACACCCGCCTCCTTCTTCTGCTCCTGCAGAAAGAGAAAAAACAAATACACCCCACAGTTATGTTTCAGTCCCCAGTCTTACCTCTAAGGCATATATCCATATCCAACAAACAACATCACACACACTTACCATAAGCGTGAGCAGGCTTGGCTTCAAGGAGTTGATAAATGAATAATAAGGGTGTTTTGGGCGTGGGCGAGTAATATCTTTACAGGGTAAAAAACACACACCTAAGGCAAGGGTATGTACAAAAAACCCCTGTTAGTGAGGTTCGGGGAAAGGGACACACAACAAATCCAAGAAGGAGAGCCTCTTCCGCGTTATTGCGCTAGCAAAAGGAAAGAGGAAACCCAGCCGGGTTCCTCTCGCGGAACGGCCCAAAACGTCACGTCCACCTAAAACGAGGTGGACGGGAAGCGCAAAAGCGGCCAGGGATCGCGCTGCGGCGCGAGTAAATACTGATTATCTCCGCGTCTCCGTGAAAGGAGAGCGGCGTGCACCGGCGCTCTGCCAACAGGAGCCCCTGTTAGCAGAAATGGATCCCACTTGCGCTTGGTTTGAAAACAAAACAATAACGAGGGGAAAGGGACAAAAATAAACAGGACACTAACTAACTACTAGCTACAGGGGACCCAAACGGGGACAAGGGGAGGTATCAACAATAAGGTATAAACCCAAAAACGAGGCACCAGGACAAGGAAAAAATATCAGGATACGGGACAAAAAAGGCAAATATAAAGGGAATAGGGAATTCTCTTCTTCTTTCCACGAGCCCGTGAAAAGACAGCAACCAACAACAGGAAACTCCGGAGCCAGGATGCAGGAACCCACAGGTTAGCAATAACAAGCATAGACATAAGGGTAGGACTCCTTTTTATGCTACTGGTGTGTCATGTGATGTTATTGGACATGGTCAACGAGAGAGGACTGGGGACCTAATCCTAACAACGCCCTTGGTCTCCGAGTTGGACTGGCTTGCCTGCTCTGCGTCTGTCGTGAAGACATTTCTTATCAGCTTGTTTATTTAACAAGCTGATATGAAAAGTCTTCACGAGAGCCGTGAAGGAGCATGCACCAGGCGTCCTGCAACCACGTTGGCTTCACGCCTGGAGCATGCGCCAGTCAGCTCTCTCATTGGGTTGTCAGCGTCACTGAAACAGATGGAGGGATGTAAAAAAGGCTTACCGTTACTGGATGATATTTCGCAGTACCGCCTCTCCCACCGCCGCATCCGATTCTGCAGCTGTCTCCAAGCAGAAGTGCCTGGTGAAGGTGTGCGTAGATGCCCAGGTCGCTGCTCTGCATATATCCTGGATTGGCACTCCTCCAAACAGTGCAGTGGATGTGGCCACCGCCCTCGTGGAATGGGCACGAACTCGTGCATTCAAAGGCTTTCCAGCAGCTTGATGAAAGTAGACAATCGCACTGGAAATCCATCTGGCAATTCCCCTCTTTGACAGCGGGAAACCTTTCCTGGGTGCGCTGAAAGTGACTAATAACTGAGAAGACTTGCGAAAAGCCTTAGTTTCTTTCAAGTAAAATTTCATACATCTCTGAACGTCCAACGAGTGCAATACTCGTTCTGCTGCTGTTGACAGAAGAGGAAAGAAACGTTTCAACACCAACGGTTCGTTCAAATGAAAATCAGTTGGCACCTTCGGAATGAACTTCGGGTTTGTCCTGAGAATCATTCTATCCTCCTGAAACTGTAAGAAAGGCTCCTGAATCGTGAGCGCTTGTAGTTCCCCTACTCTTCTCACTGAAGTCAATGCAATGAGAAGAGCCACTTTCCAGGACAAGAACTTCAGGTCTGCCCTGTGTATCGGTTCAAATGGTGGTTTCATCAATTGAGAGAGTACAATATTCAGATTCCATAATGGTGGTGGAGGCTTTATTGGAGGAAAGACCATGAATATCCCCTTCATAAACTGTTTGATAATCCCTGATGACCATAAGGATGGGCCTCACAATGACCTCCTGTAGCGGGATAACGCAGCCAAATGCATCTTGATGGAGGCGTGTGCTAATCCTGACTTTGCCAATAGCAGATTGTAAGGTATAATTTGATGAGGTGCAGCTGTAAGCGGGTGAACATTATGCCTCTTACACCACAGACAAAACCTCTTCCATTTCATCCTCTAGGTTTTGTTGGTACTCTCCGTTCTGGCCTTGGACAGGATCTCCCTACATTCGTGTGAGATGTTCAGATGGCTAAGCTCACAGTGTTCAGGAGAAAGGCTGCTAATCGCAAGGATTTCGGGTCCGGATGGACCACCTGCCCCTTGGACAATGTCAGAAGCGATGGAATTGGACGCAACCGAATTGGACGGTCCTCCGACAGCAGCAGCAGTTCCGTGAACCAGTGTTGTCTGGGCTACCACGGGGCTACTAGGATCAGTCTGCACGGCTCTTTCTTGATCTTCACCAGTATGCGGGGGAGAAGAGGAATTGGAGGAAAACCTAGGCAAAGATGCCGGACCATGCCATGGAAAACGCATTCCCCCAAGACCCCTTCTGGGGAAGCCATCTTGCGAAGTACTGGCATTTTCTGTTTTCCTTTGTAGCGAAGAGGTCCACTATCGGTGTTCCCCATCTTCGAAAGACGCTGCCCAGGATCCCCTGGTCTAGCTCCCATTCGTGGCAGGACGATTTAAGGCTGCTGAGAGTATCCGCCTTGACGTTTTGATCCCCCGGGAGGTGTTCTGCTGCCAATGATATTCCTTGCCGAAGAGCCCATTCCCATATCTCCTGGGCTTCCTGAGACAGGGAGAGAGATCTCGTTCCCCCTTGCTTGTTCACATAATGCATCGCCGTAGTGTTGTCTGTTCTTACCAACACCGGCGAACCTCTTATCCTTGGTAGAAACGCCAGTAATGCCAAGCGGATCGCTCTGAGCTCCAGCAGATTTATGTATAATTGCTGCTCCTACGACCGCTGACTTGAAAGTCCTGAAGGAAAGCTCCCCATCCTTCTAAGGAGCGGCTCTTGCCAGAAACGTTCGTCCTTGAGACACATTTGCTTTTTGTGTCCACCACTTTGCTGCCTGTACTATCACTGGTGTCACCCATATTGTATCGTCGAAGGATCCCTCCGCTTGACGCCATTGGAGATTGATCTGCTCTTGCCATGGTCTCATCCTTAGCCTGCAGGTACCAGGGGAATACGAGATGACATCGTGCCTAGCAAGGATTTGTACCTGCGGACTGAAAGAGACTTTCTTTTTACAAAGTCTTGGAAGATGGACACAATCCTCAGTTGCCTTTCCTCGGAGGGAAACGCTTTGTTGCATTCCGTGTCCAATTTTGCCCCCAGAAATGTGATCACTTTTGCTGGGTGGCGGTTCGACTTTCCCTCGTGTAGAGTCAATACTAGATTGGCGAATAAGTCTATGCAGGCCTGTGTTGACGCTCTGGCAAGGCATTTCGTGAAAACTCTTGGAGCTGACTTCAAGCCGAATGGCAGTACCCTGAATTGGTAATGTCTTCCGGCTACCCAGAACCGAAGGTACTGTCTGTGTGCAGGATGTATCGGCATGTGGAAATACGCGTCTTGTAGGTCCAATGTGGTCATATGATCTCCTGGGTTTAATAACGGAAGGATGTCCTGCAGAGACACCATCCTGAAAGATTGGTTCTTGAGATAGGTGTTTAAGGATCTGAGATCCAGAATGGGGCGCCACTGTAGCTTGTTTTTCTTGATAAGAAAAAAACGGGTGTAAAACCCCTTGTTTTCCTGGGCTTTCGGTACCTGTTCTATTGCTCCCTTTCGGAGCATTGTCCGAATCTCCTGCCGGAGTTGATGCAGAAGGTTGGCTCTCTGGTGTATCGGTGGCGGACAAGGGGGCGCTTGAAGAAATTCTAGGGTATGACCGAATTGAACTATTTTGAGGACCCATTGGTCCGTTGTTATTTTCCGCCAATTGTGAAGATAGTGAGCAATCTTTCCACCCAGGGGAGCATCTGACAGAGCCGGAAGATGGAGGTTGTCATTGTAGACGGGTGTTGTCCTTTCCCCGGCCACCCCGTCCTCTTGGAGTTGATTTTGTATATCCTCCTGATTGACGCTGGCTGTACTGTTGACGGTAAGGCTGCGATGAGGACGGATAAGAAGAATATCTCCCTTGTTGGTATCTTCCTCTATACGAGGACTGTCCTCTACCCCTGGAGCCACGAAAAGGGTTTTTCCTGTATTGCAGTGTTCCCAGAGCCTTTGCCGTATCCGTATCCTTCTTGATACTCTGCAGAGTATCATCAATATGCTTCCCAAATAACTCTTCTCCATTGAAAGGGAGGTCTCAAATCTTGTTTTGCACCTCCGGCCTAAACGCTGTTGCTCGCAGCCATCCTTGCCTGCGTAGGACCGCCGCTCCTCCCAAGGATCTAAACGCCGTGGTCGCTATATCCATAGCGCAGTCTATGACTTCGGGTGAAGTCTTCTCCCCTTCCATGAGAATCTTCTTCGCCTCCTGCTTCTCTGGTTCCGGCACCTGGTTAATGTATGGAGACAGGTCACACCTGCCTGTCATACCTTCCCAAGATAGCGAGGGCATTAGCAGCTCTCACTAGCAGAGCTGACATTAAGGAAAACCTTTTTCCCGCATTAGCCAACCTTCTGCCCTCTTTGTCTGGAGGTGTTGCAATCAGAGCAAATGGGTTCCTGGATTTCTGTTGTGCCGCCTGAGTAATAACAGAATCCGGTTTGGGATGACCCAAAAGGCAAGTAGGAGCATCAATAGGCGCCTTATACTTTTTATCTAGTCTGGCCAGAACCGGCGTTACGGTCGCTGGCGTCTCCATGACCTTTACTCCTTCCATGACCTTTAATCGACACTATAGGCAGGGATCGCACAGATTTCCGATACGAATCCTTGAAGTCGTATAAAAAACATTCCGTCTTCTCCTCTGTCATGGTCAGTGCAAATCTCTTAGTGGCTCTTTCCATTAAATTATGAAATCCACCAATGTCCTCCGGTGGAGAATATACTGGTCTCTGTGGAGGAGTAGACGGTGAGGGGGTGATATAGTCATGCCATTCTGCACTTGTGTCTGCAATTTCCCCATCCTCATGATCGTCATCCGATGAATCGTGGTGTGCCGTCGGCGGTGGAGACCTAGCAGTAGGTTCCCACAAAATCTCTCTCCTATGAACCGGTGTCCCTGGTACCGATCGTGGAATAACCTCTGGGGCCTGTTGAGCGACTGGAGTCGCTTGGTATCTCTTCCTATAATCCCAAAGAGGATGGCACACTTGTCATCTCCCCGCGTTGCTGTTGGCAAAATCGGTGCTGTTTCTGGGGTTGTTCCTGATAACCCCCATATTCCTCCTCAGAATCCTCCTCCTGGTACTTGACCTGCAGTTGCGAAGGGCTACTGGCAATTCCATACTCGTCATCTTCCTCTTCTGAATCTTCCTCCTCCAGCAGGTGAGACGGCAACAATGGGGAGACCTTGCTCGGAGATGTAACCTCTGGTGTTAGAGGTTTTTTCCGAGGCAGCAACCTTTTTTCTGGTGTTTTTTCCCTCGTCGACGAGATTCCCATCGCCGTCGTCGACCAAGTCATCGTCGTCGATGCCATCATGGACGTTGTAGTCAGCGTCGACGCTGTCCTCGTCGACGTCATAGTCCTCGTCGACGCTGCCGTCGTCGGCATAGTCCTCATCGACGCCGCCGTTGACGGAATCGCCGGCGACGGTGCTTTCTCACCAGCTTAACATTATCTTTCTTCGTCGACGGCGGAGGTGTTTTTGTCGTCGTCGATGATCCCTTTTTTGTCGACGGTCCCGTCGACGGTGCTGAAACAGTACCCTTCTCCTCAGAAGGCGTAGAATAATACCGTTGGATGGTAATCTTGATTTTCTGAGGTGATTGTGGTGGATCTGAGGCGGATTTCACTAGTTTCACCTCACAAGCAGAACCCTTCTTCCCCTTAGCTGAGACTGAAGAGGATTTTGAGGGACTGCGCCCTGAAGACCCTGGAGTGGTCTTTTTTGGGGCCTTCTCAGGTCTTTCCCCTGAGGAATGTGTCTGAGGAGATCTACTTTTCTTCTGAGATCTCTTGACGCTCAGATTCCTCTTCACTCTCACTTGAGAGGATCTCCTTCCTGGCCTTAACCTTCTGAAGCCAGAGCAGTAGCCTTCCCTCACGATCTCTCAAGGTCTTATTCGAAAAGGTACGACATACCTTACAATCTGCTGCCTTATGGTCTGGATAGAGGCAGTAGATGCAGTCATTGTGAGGGTCATCTGTATAAAGCCTCTTCTTAGAGCAGGTGGAACAAGCTCTAAATAATACTTTCTTCTCCTTCTCAGACATGGTAGATGAAAAACCTCAAATCTAAGTCAAAATACTGTAAAAGTAAAGAGTTTGAGCAGAGTTTAAAGGAGACTCCCTAGCACAACGTGCGGGAGAAAAATCTGAGGGGCAGAAGGTTCTCTCAGGAGTGTTCTAGAGGGTGAGGAGCTCTGATTGGTTCAGGGAAAAGTGTGGGCATTTTTTACATAACAAAGGAAATGGGTTGCAAAAGGGAAATGGGACTAGGTCTCTTTTCAGTTTGCTATACTACTAAGCACTGCTTTTTTATATACCGGAGACTCCCGTCTCGACGACGAGGAATGATTCAGGCATGTGAATCTATGAAAGTTCCAATACTGGAGTAACTAGGATTACAGGTAAGTAACTTATCCCTCCTGCTCATCACAGACACAGCTGTTAAATGTCGTCGTCCTGCGACCTGTGGGTCAAGTTCTTGATGTTAAGCTTTATTTCCTGTATGACCACCGCCACAAGATGTGGCAGCTTCAGCCTCTCCTCAATACTACCTCTGTCTGAACTGAGAGACCTCCTGCTTCTGAATACCAGATTGTTGTGTGGGTTGGGCCTGCTATCTTTATTTGTGATTTGAACATCCTGTTAGTGGTGAAATATATTTTTGCTGCCGAATCAGGGCCGGACTGGGAACCGAAACCGGCCTTGGCAAACTGCTCGGTCGCCCCCCTGGTGGGTGGCGGGTAGTAGCTGAGCTGTGTGAGAGGACCGGTTTCGGCTGACTTTGTTTCAGAGGGGCCGATATTGCCGCCCTTCGGTAACAAAAACGGCTCCCACCTTGGCGGCTCACCGGGGAAACGCCTGGTGCCCGCTATGGCCAGACCGGCTCTGTGCAGAATGTAGAATTATCCCAAGACCAAACTGTATTGAACCTTCCCTTGCACGAAGCCCCACCCTGCCTATAAGGGTAACTCCTACATGCTGTTGCTGGAGAAGTACAGACACACAGTCCTTCTTCTTCTTGCAAGGTTTGCATGCAGATGTCTGTTGATGTAGGAGACTGTATTCATTTAATTCGAGCACCCATCAGTTATTAAGAGGTCATGTATATTTTATTTGAAGATCTTGAGCCTACCCTTGGCTGCCCTTGGATTGGACTGGGACCCCTTATTGAGGATACATTGTTCCTTCTTTAAGCCACTTTGACGCTTATCCTTCAGATCGAAGAAGAGGTAGAGAGTGTCAACTACTTTAAGGCACTTTTCAGCTTTAATTACCATGTATGGAATAACTGTTGCCTTATAGAAGAAGAAATACAGAAATTTGAGATGAGATAGCTAACTCTCCTGCAATAGCTTTAGGATTCGCGACAATAGCTTTAGGATTTGTGACAGAAAAGTTGGATGCCTGCGCCAAAATTCTGATTCAAAATAGAATGCCTTTTAATGATCTCTTAACGGCCAAAGGGAGTGGGGGTGGGGTGGGGTGGGGGGGGAAGGTTGTTCATTTCAAAACTTCTCTTTGCATAAATGAGCACATACACATCATTATGGAAAGTGTAAAAAAAAGAAAATAAATTACATGAAATGTAAAGTGTCCCAGATTTGAACCGAATGGCTTCCAGATATGGTATAGGAAAGTCTTTCGACCACGGCGCATGAACATATTCAAATCAATAAATGCAGTCATTACAGTTGTGGTTATTATATACATACCTATTAGACTAATATAGATCATCATCTAACGCTCTTGTAAAAATAAAAGTTCTGAGAATACTTTCATGCTTGCAATTTTGAAGTACGATGAGGAAAGTGACCACGAAGGTTTACAAGGGGAAGTGATCAGGCTGTTTTCTATCGGAAACTTTCTTCTTGGAAAATAGGGGGTTGTAAAACCCTAATCATGTATTTTTAATTGTGTCACACTCATGTATTCCAATGCTATAAAGTATTGTTATTTATATATATATATATGACCATCAATGTATTGTCCATTTATAATCAAATACGGATTTTCCTTTGCAATTGTTTAAAACATCTAGGAGCTCGGAATAAGCGTGCTAATTTTCAAGATTCAATAAGGCCCAGAAGCATGTTATTCAAGAATATATATTTGCACATTTCGAAGAAATGGAACTTCACTTTTAAATCTGATAAGCGGAAGCGGGATTTTAGGAAAATAAGGAGCTCAGTATTGTATTTATGAAAGAAATTATCTCCCCAAGGACGCCTTGCACTTCCTCAGAGAGGGAATTCTGCCACCTCCACATTAGATATGTTTTTTCCAAAAGTAACAAGTTTTTGTCATGTGGTTAGATATGTATATGTATGTATGTGTATGTATTGTGTTTAATGCCCTTGTGAAGGGCATTAAACACAATGAAAGCTCTTTGATTCATCTAAACTTCACTGGACTAGACTAAACCGAATCCCATTATTAACAGTGAGAGCAACGCGAGGTCACTAACTCAGAACACACTAGTGCAGAGATCGCCAACCTTTTCTATAATAAGAGCTACTTTTGTGAATTAAAAGTTATGCTCAGCTACTAGCAAAAATGATCGGTGTTTCAACAGTGATCACTTCAGCCAAGATTATGTTAGTGGCCACTGCATGTAGGATTACTAGCAGTAACAATCAGGTGCATCAGGCAAGGTCACCGGCAATTTTCCTCCCCCTCAAAAATTTTTATTGATTTTAATTTTGAATGCCTCTGCTTGTCATAGCAGTCATATGCGCAATCTCCCCTGACCCAAGAAAGACCAACATTAACACGACTTCCCAGCGTTGTGTAAATAACCATTTAGAAATCAGTCTTAAATATTTTTTTATGCAAACATTAGCTCATCAGTTCTGAAAATAGCCATATATTATGCCTAATTCAACCAAAGAAAAGCTTTCATTTACTAAGTTTGGATACACAGCGGAGCTATTCACAGATAGCTTTAGAGATACCAGTAGCTACCTGTTGGAGAACCCTGCACTAGAAGAAAAAAGAAAATGTAGTAAAAAAAAGAGGAGGTTGGCTGAAATGATGTCCAGCCACTTGTGAACAATCAGTAGACATTGCACCATTACTTACCGTTCCTTTTTGATGAGTTCTTGGCTTATCAGGACTAACTGACCAGATGCGTCATGTGTTTTCCTAGACAGAGCCTCCAGTTCAGTTTCCAGCCTCTTCTTATCTTTTGATAGGCTATCAACCTTCTTATCACTGGCTTTACATTTATTTTCCATTCCTAATGGGGGAAAAAATAAGAAAATGCAAACATAATCAATCAAGAAATTTATGTACACAAGTTAAATTATTATTTGATTACTTTTAGGCTTTGCTGTTCAGCAACTGTTGTTTCCAGTGGTGAATGATTAACTCTGAAAATGATCATCGTCTAACAGCAACAGTCCAAAACATCATTTGTTACCTCCTTTGCTCTTGTCTTTTATAGTTTCTCTCATGGAAAGTACCCTTCCTAGTAGCCATTACTTCTCTCAGGGATGTTAATGAGATAAAAGCTCTTACCCTGCAAGAGCCTTTTTTCCAAGGACATCATGAAAGGGTAGTCCTCAGGACAAACGTCAAATTCCTGCCTCGGGTGGTCTTTTTCACCTGAATCACACTATAGAACTGTGTTCTTCCTGCATCTGGATTCAGTAGCAAAATGATCTCTTCAGACATTAGATATCAAAAGGATGCCTATGTATTATATTAAAACGCAAAGCCCTTCCATAAAACACAACAGCTCTTTGTCTCTTTCTCAAAATCATATAAAGGCGCTGGCTGGTCACATGCAGACAAACATGTTATGCTAAACAAAAATACCTTTTCCTATCCCTCCCAGGCCTCACTAAGCCTGTATAAAAGGAGCTTCTATGGATTTCTTGAGTAACATTCCTATAGCTGACATGTGCCAGGCAGCTACGTGGTCTACTCCACACGCATTTACAAAACATTAGTGTATGGATGGTTTAGCTTGCCAAGAAGCTAACTTGGTCAGGCTGTTCTTCTCACACTTTTTCAGTCCTCTGCAACATCCTCAGGCTAACCACCACGTGTGGGAGAACTGCCTGCACAGCATGTTGTAAAGTATGAATCAAGGCGTTGAAATCCAATAAAAGGGTTTAATACGTGAAGAGAAAGGCACAGAGCATCCAGGAAGGAGGAGAGCAGGATCAAACTGCCAAACAGGGAATCTGGAACATAGAACCAGGGAGGCTCACGCAGGAGCCAGGTTCTAGTTCCAACAAGGAAATAAATATATAATCAGGAACATCACAGAAGGGAAATAATAGAATGCAACACATCTCCCTCCTATAAAACAAGCAGAGCTGTACAGAGAAGTGAAACATTAGGACAGGAACCTAGAAGGTAAAACAACAGGTCTGGCATTGGTTTTGACTCTATGAGCCACAGACTGAGAATGTGGAACGTTGTTACTGTCATGATGAGTAGGACTCTGAGCAGAACATTTGTCATGAGGAAGTATCTGAACAGGACCAGGAGGAACAGGCTTACACTTGGCAACCTTTCTAATGTTCCAGGCTCTGCCATCTTGAGTAATGACAGAGTTTCTGAAAACTTTAACAATCTTAATGGGATTGCTGAACTTAGAGAGACCTTTGAGAGTGAACCCAGGTTTCTTGATCTTGACCCACTCACCCACAACAAAATCAGGAACTCTCACATTCATTTTGCGGTCAAACAAAGTTTTCATAGTGTTCTGCTTGGTTACAACACGATTGGCCACTTGCGAAATATCCAAGTGATCAACCTTAACATCTAGCTTCTTAACCCACCAAGGACAGATATCGGAACTAGGAGCTCTCCCTCTTAGAAGTTGGAAAGGACTGACCTCCGTGACAGCATGTGGGGTGATGCGATACATCCAGAGTCTTTCCCTTACCACATCCTTCCAAGACTCTCCCGAAGAACAAGCAAGCTCCACAGCATTTTTAAGGACACGATTGAACCTCTCAACCTGGCCATTTTCCCTAGGTTCATACAATGAGGTAGTGTGATGCTTGATGCCACAGGAAACAAGAAAATCCTCCATGTCTTGGGAGACAAGTTGGACGCCGTTATCAGTAACAAGGATTTCAGGAGAACCCTCTCTAGCGAAAACTTCCCTAAGGAAGGAAATAATAACTGAGGTGGTGGCACAGGAGACAAATTTAACTTCCGGCCATTTGGTGTGGTAGTCAACTAAAACCAAAGCAAAACGAGCACACTCAGGAAGGCGATGAAAAGGACCAGAGATGTCAAAAGCTAGTTTTTGCCAGGGATGATCAGGCCAAGGAACAGGACTTAGGGGGGCAGAAGACACCTTAAGCATCTTATCACTATTGACACAATCCACACAGTCACGGACAGTTCTGTCTACCATCTTGTCAAGGCCTGGCCACCAAAAGTTGGTCCTAATGAGACGTTTCATAGAGGACATCCCAATATGAGACCTATGGGCCAAAGAAAGAATCTTGTTGTACAAAGAAGCAGGAGGAATCATTTTCCCAGCCTTAAACAAAATCCTACCCACAGCCTCAATCTCAGACGAAACTTGACAAAAAGGGGCAAATTCAGGTAACACAGATTTATCCTTGGGCCAACCTTTTTCCAAACAGTCAAAAATAAATGAGAAAATAGGATCTTTCTCAACTTCCGACATCCAGTCAATCTCAGAGATACCCCTGAAATCACTAGAAACATAGTCATTGACCACAGAAACAATATCAATTTCACGATTATCTGGGTTGGAACCAACATCAGGGCAAGGCAACCTGGAGAGGAAATCCGCCGTGACATTACTCCTACCAGGAACATACAAAACCTCAAAATCATACTCCTGCAACTTTGAAGATAAGCGTGCAATGCGAGCAGTTGAGTTCCAACCTCCCCCAGGAGACAAAATTCCAACCAAGGGCTTGTGGTCAGTTTTAAGAATGAATCTGTTGCCCCAAACATAATTGCGAAAATGCTCCACAGCCCATGTGCAGGCTAACAACTCCCTTTCGATGACCGCATACCTCCTCTCAGTGAGAGATAGGGTCCTAGATGCAAAGGCAACACACCATTCTTCTTTGCCAGAAACCTGACCTAACACAGCTCCAAGGCCATAACAACTGGCATCCACGGTGATAATGCACTTCTTGTTAAGAGAGAAGGATCTCAAAGTGGGAGCATTGATGATATCTTCTTTGATAGAAGAAAAGGCAGACTCCTGTCTTTCCGACCACACAAAGTCTGAGGACTTCATGGTAAGCTCCCTGAGGGGTTCCATTTTCGTGGCGAAATTGCGAATGAACTTACTATAGTACTCGCATAAGCCGGCAAAGGAAAGCAATTTCTCCTTGTTATCAGGAGAAGGGGCTTTTACAATGGCATCAACAAGGGAACGCTTGGGAACAACACCGTCAGCAGACAAGGTGTGACCCAAGTATTCGACACTCTTACAAAATAATTTACACTTGTTAAATTTGAGGGTAAGACCAGCATCACATAACTTGTTGCACACATCCTTAAGGTGGAGACGATGATCATCCACATTCTTTGAAAAAATGAGGATATCATCCTGGAAACACTTTACGAAGGAGCTAACCTCTTTAAAAATATGGTGCATGGCCCTCTGAAACACCGAAGCGGCGGAGGCTAGGCCAAAAGGCATCCGCTTGAATTGAAAAAGGCCAAACGGAGTGATGAAAGCGGTAAAATGCTTTGCATCATCAGTCAATTCGATTTGGTGATAAGCGGAACGCAAATCAAGGGTAGAAAAAATGCAAGCACCATCCAACAAACATACCATTTCGTTTATATTAGGGAGAGGGTGACAATCAGTGATCAAGTTGGCATTGAGAGCCCTTAGGTCCACACATAACCTGATACTTTTATCGGGTTTTTGAGCCAAAACGATGGGCGAAACCCATTCAGAGGACTCCACTTCCTCAAAGACACCTCCAAGGATCATGTCGTCCAATAAGATCTTGAGTTCAGCTCTTATACTGATGGGTACACCCCTCAACTTTTGTTTGACTGGGATGGCACCGTTTTTAACTTTGATCCTATGGGAAAAACCTCTAAGTTTGCCAAGTTTCTCAGAAAAAACTTGAGGAAATAGCAAAGGGAGGTCTTTCTCGAGATCACAGACATTCCTGGAAGATTCAGATCCATCTATTCCGTGGTCACGATGGAAAGAAGAGTTTATTACCTATTTAAAGGCCATTGATGGTGAACGTATGTCTGCTGAAAGGAAAAAAAATATTTTTCTCCACTGTTTAGGTTCAGAGGGTCAAAATGTATTCAGAACTCTTCCACCTATGCGTTCTGGAGGTGATCACAATGTTTATGATGAAGCATTGTTACGTATTGAATCTATTTTCAATACGTAACAATGCTTCATCATAAACATTGTGATCACCTCCAGAACGCATAGGTGGAAGAGTTCTGAATACATTTTGACCCTCTGAACCTAAACAGTGGAGAAGAATATTTTTTTTCCTTTCAGCAGACATACGTTCACCATCAATGGCCTTTAAATAGGTAATAAACTCTTCTTTCCATCGTGACCAGGGAATAGATGGTTCACCTTTAGTCTGTAGAAACTTGCTAGGAGGATCAAATTGCATGGTAAAATAGTATGGTTACACTAACTAAATGTATTAACTATATATTATAGAATAGTGTAAGTAAGTCTTAAAACAGTAATGAATAGTCTCAAAAATAACACAAATAGCAATTGTTTTCCAAAGAAAAAAATGTAAGATGTCAAAAATGAGAAAATTTAAATGAAGTTGATGTCCAAAAAACGTGAAATGTTGCTAAAAGTTAAGTAGAGCAAAGGTTTCACAGTCTAGTAAAATTTTGAAGACATGAGTCTTTCCTGAAGGTAGATTAAATACGAATCTTACAATGCCAAAGTACCAACCAGTTTGTAGAGAAGTTGCTTGCCGAGTGTGTTGAGGTACAGAGAAGAACAGGATAGCTGCCGTTTAGTTCAGAAACAAGGACAGCAGAAGCGTGTCAGATATAAACGCTCCCAGCTGAAGCGTGTCAAGTATCAAACGCTCCCAGCTCAAACGCTCCCAGCTTCCGCTAGCGCGGACTTCTTCTTACACCTCACTGCGCAGAAAGCAAGACTGGCGTCATACAGGGCCGACACTACGAGGCTCTGAACGCTGCTTTGTGACGTGGGGCAAGAAGAAAACAAGGCGCATCAGCGTTAAAAACAAGGTGACGCGTTGAGCGCGCTGCGTTGGCTGAAAGAATGCTGGTTGGTTGTTATGGCAACCAGAAGCGCGTGACGTCGTCGAAGAAATGGTGGCTATGGTAACGGCAGTGGCAGATCTCGGCAAATTAGAAGAAACGTAGAAAATTCATAAAATCTGAAGAGTACATACCAGGAAGCTGGCGATCGGACGCTTAAGTAGATAACTTTTTAAACAGCGGTCCGAAAATGTAGAAAACGAAGAGGTAGGCCGGTTCGTTTTTTTGAAGAGGAATATTTCGCACCTGTGCCTTGTAATGCTGCAGAAATGTTCCTCAGGTTCTCCAATCGTCGCCAATTTGTAAAGTATGAATCAAGGCGTTGAAATCCAATAAAAGGGTTTAATACGTGAAGAGAAAGGCACAGAGCATCCAGGAAGGAGGAGAGCAGGATCAAACTGCCAAACAGGGAATCTGGAACATAGAACCGGGGAGGCTCACGCAGGAGCCAGGTTCTAGTTCCAACAAGGAAATAAATATATAATCAGGAACATCACAGAAGGGAAATAATAGAATGCAACACATGTGTATCTACATGCCGAGTACAGAAAATGTTACTTGCTTTGTAAGCATCTGTTTGTGGCAAAAACAATCTAACAATAGGGCTGATGCGTTTGCGCAATACCAGTAATAGGTGGACTCACTAGTCCTCGTGACTTAAAATGCTTTTTTAAAGAAAAACAACTTGCAACTCTAGATGGCAGGAGTATGCACAGCATGTGTATCTATAGCTACATATACCACAAACGGCGTGCTTTTAGTGGGTGTTTCCTGTTAATGGTTAGATGAGACTCTCCACTGCTGTGATATTCAACACTTTTACACAAAACATTTAGGGAGATAGAAAAGGATATGTGGACACATCTTTCATCAGTGTATGTTCTCTCAACACTTGTATATCACTTCAGCATTCCAAAACGAGTCAAGACAACTACCATTCACCAACAACAGATGAGGATAGTTATCTCACCCACTCTCCCAGACATCTCAAGGTGAGTGCATACTTCCCCTCTCAGTTCAGTACTCTGAGCAGCCTCAGAAATTCTACTAACAACGCATGAGAACATATTTTCACGATCTATAATGTGAGCAACTTCATGCCACACTGTTTTGCAATTTCTTTAGCGCCTCTGCTATTTCTGGTGAAAATGTTTGCTTTTCTACTGGCAGGCTGGCTTTACTCTTTCTCTCCAAGTAGCGCCCCTTAGTCACTGAGCGATAATTAGCAGATCAAACTGTAAAGAGCTTGAGATTTAAATATAAAGTACGTGAGTTCCTTTAAACTGTGATTTGTTTGTGGAGAAAAATGCTGAGATAATACAACCCTTTCAAAGAAATAAAAAGCTGCAACACATATCTTTCAGGTATTTGTTATGCGCCCTCTCTGGCTGACATCTAATTCTCTAAATCTTGTGGAACCACTGAATTTTACAGCCTGTTTCACAAACACTAAGGTCCTCCAGTTCAACACTAATGAGTTACTTGATCTCCTCGTCTCATCTTCTTGTCGAATGACTATAAATGTCATTGCGCCAGATATGCGATTTCAAAGTATTTTATATTGAGAAAATACCTTGGTTATGCATTTTGCGAAGAAGAGGTGAGGGCAGCAAATTGCCTCTCCCTATTTGGGTATCGACTCCTAGGGTCTGGGGGGTAGAGAGGCTACCCACATCCTGACCTTCCATGCCAAATCCAGACTGAATACATTTCTGTATTAGATATTGTGGCCCTCGTGTGAATGTTGCCCCAAATGCTCCCATCTTTCTCCTTGCTTGTGCTGGTTCATCAAATTGGATGCTACTAAATCATAGGTCCCTGAAAGGGAATACTAAATTTTTTGTTTGTAACAAAAATATACTTTTACATAGATGGGCTGTTACTCTACGCTTCTTTCAACAGCACTGGCCATGTCCACCAGGATATATCAATCTAAATAAAAACAACCATTTTTCGCAGTGCTATGATCAGGTAAGCACCCTAAACACTTTTTTGTTTGCAGTGTTAGACAGCGCATACTTGACCCAAAGTTATTGGAGCGCTTTCCATGAGCACCAGTTACCTTACAAAAGCATACATTCATTTTTTGGTAGGCACGGGGAGATTAAGTGATTTGCCCAGGAACATAGGATGTTTAGCCGACGCCTAAACTCAAACCTGTTTACCCAGCTCCAAAGTCAGCAGCTCTGACCCCATCCTCTCCTTCATCTGCTGGAGATCCCATATGACTGACATGGACCACACAGTCACACTTATAAGGACTGCGGAGCGATGGTGTGTTTTGAGTTCTTCATGAACGGAAATATTTATAAATATTACCTACTGGCAGTCGCTTGTAGGTAGTCATAGGGCCTGGTTTTGCTAATAACTTCACCTATGTTTGACAGATATTAGGAACATTTTCAAAACAGGTGTGTAACTCATGTCAGTTGCTGTCTAGAAAGTTGTGGGATGATTCGTCAAGCAGAGGCCGAGAAAAAGGGGGAGTCCCAAAACACTTTATCCCCATGCAATTTCACATAGGGGTTTTAGACACGACTACAGCCCAAACCGCTGAACGGAATTAGATTTGGCAGAAATGTATAGATGAAAGAGTGCTTTTTGTAATTTGGTGCAAATCTGCTCAGTAGTTTTGGAGTTATTAAAGAAAAAAAGATGTATATATATCTAGACATGTGGGTATTCCATGGAGGATCCACGTTCCAACAACAATGCCATGATTGGCTGGCCGCAACCTCAGAGAGAAGTTGCGGCTGCCATTTTGTCAATTGGGACACGGTTCATGGGGGGGAAATAAAATCTAAAAAGAATATAAGGTATCAGGATTGAGGACCGATGGAGGGGTCTGTGAGGGACCCTTCATGGGCAAGCAATTGTCCTAAAACGTTTTATTTTTCTTGCACGAGGATCCGGGGATCAACCGTGGTGATCAGCATGACCCCTGTGCAAATCCGCTGTGGATTCGCTAATCCAGACACCAGTTGAAACAAACATTTGCGATGCAATAGGTCTCCCAGTTAGAGCTATTGGCATTGTAAATGATAAAAGTTTTTTGTTTTTGTTTTTTTTGTTTGAGCAAAGTACATGCCTGCTGCTATGGTAGACTGAGGTTCTGAGTAATAAAATATCTGCCTTGCTGATTTAAGGAAATGATAATTCATCAAAACACCATTTGGGTGTATGAGGTGACTGATGGAGCAATGTCCGAGTGTGCTGGCCTTCCCGCGCTCCATCATCCACCTCCGTTCTTGGGCTCCTGGCTGGCGGCATACTGACAGCCAAGACATAGAATAAGGAACCAAGAAGCATGACAGTGTATGGCTCTGGAAGGGTTTGGCAAGATGTTAAAGTGGAAGAGCCTTACAATACCAAAGTAGCAAAGTTGGTTCTGGTGTTCTGTTGGTCCTGGTCCTAGCACTATTAGTGCCCCACAAACCTCTTACAAGTCTGGCCTGCTGACAATGTTGCAATGCAGGAGATCAACAGAGAGCACTGGGGAACAACGTCTTCGACATTGCAGATACGAGTGAAGAGAAGGATTGCTCACCATTTCCCCCCACAAACAACTGCATGCTATGTCAGGTGCCCATATATCCACTCCAACTTCACACTGCTTTGAACCCCTTCACTCACACCGCCTGTTGCTTCAGACATAAGGGCCTTATGAAAGCAGCGGTAAGAAAGTTGTGGAGGACTTTGCAAGACTAGCAGTAGTACACTGGCACAACCCTGTTGCCTTTACATCACAGAACCCAGCAGAAGCGGGCCATTAAAGTTAGGTTCTAATTTCACTTACTCAAAGCCATAGGTATAGTTATCTCAAGTCACTGTAACTTGGGCAATAAGGTAACTATAACTCGCTCCCTCGTCATGCACTACTAAATATCTCAAACATTACATCACTCATTACATCTCCTATCTCATCATTGATAATATCACTGCAACATTTGCAGTGAATTTATTGATGATAAAACTGTGCATGGCGGGGGCACGAGTTATAGTTACGTGAGATGACCATGACTATAACTGCTGAATTTATATGGTTTAGTGTGTGTAAAATCTGAACCCAACTATAATTTCCCTGTAACCTTTGTTTTTTCAGTGATGACAATTAAATGGCATCATTTATAGCTCACATTTTTCCAGTGTATATGTTCTCTGAAATGTCTTTTAACTGTTATCAATGATGACATTTAACAGGTCATCTATGAATTCATATGCGAGGTCATGAGCAGAGCATGACTAGGGTACAAGCTGTGGTTAGTTTACCTAAACATAACTGATTAATTGTAGCTCTTTTAGGTTTTGTTTGTAAAGTTAAGTGCACGTTCACTGTGTTTTTTAAATGAATTCCTGAAGTTTTTTTTAAACATATGTTAAACAAACTACATCTTCACTTTAACCTTGTTTTTTCTGTTTATTTCAGTTTTTCCTTCATGTACAACATCCAGCAGTAGTTGTGCAGACGTTGTGCGAGAGTCCAACCTGTGCTGCCTATGGCTGTGTCCTTTAATTGACTCACACCCTATGGCCGCTGTACACAGCCTTTGGTCACATCCATCATGCACAGGCTTTTGATCATAACCACAGAGCCTGGCCATTAGCTAAGCTCTGGGAACAGGTCGCTGCAGACTATCAAACCCCGCTGAGGGTGGCCCCGGATCTGGACAAGCGTTTGTCGCACCCATTCGACCTTTCCTGACACCACATTTGACGCAGAGACCCAGCTCTGTGTTGTCAGGGACAAGAATGGGACTGGCGTCGCCGGTGGGCGCCAGCCAACCTAGCTCCAATCCTGTCCCGACGCCCTGTATCTGGTCAGGTGATCACCGATGCCGAGACTGGCACAGACTGAGCCTTTTGGCTCTATGTCATATCCTCAGTCTAATTAGGAAGGGCTAGGATTGGAGGAGGATTTGGGAGGGATGCAGGATCCCTTGAAAGTCCCATCTTACACAGAAGAAATAGACTGGTATGAGGAACTGTGTGATGCCTGGCATGCTTTACCCTCCTAACCAGGCCACGGAGGAGGGACCTTCCTTTGCCATGGTGTGGCAGTCAAGACCAATGTCTTAACATAGGTACTGCAGTCTGGTGTCTCTACCTCGGAATTTAATGAGGCTTGACCGCTGTTCTTCTGGGGACCTGGTCCAAACTCAGCACAGGGGCTCTGTGAATAGAACAATCGCCCGCCACCTCCGCACTGTACCTGCCGACCTGGCTTTCTTTATCTCTCACCCAACCCCGAGAGCTTGGTGGCTCAAGCCTCTACTTCCCATGGTGCGTTCCCTTCTGCACCCCCCAGATGGGCAATCCAAGAGGCAGGATAGCTTGGGAAAGAACAAAAGAATTCTTCCACCCGCCTAGCATTGTGATAAGTACACACTGCATGCCTATTGGGCCGTTACTCTCATTCCATGTGAGAGACGGTCGTGCAAGTGCTGCCACAAGTCCGGAGGAGGCCCCGACTGTACTCTCCCAAGCTGTTGTAAATGGGAGGGATGCAGCAATGTGTACTATACGATGTGGCCTTGAAACAACAGTCTTGCTGGGCAGAGCGATTTCCTCAACAGTGGCCGTTAGGTGTCACACCTGGCTGAAAGCATCTGGCTTCTCAGGGGTATCCAAGCAAACCTGATAGACATGTCCTTTGATGCCTCTTGTCTCTTCGGAGACAGGACAGACGCAGCTCTGGAGCGCTTCAAGGAGCCGTGGGCTATAGCCAAGTCCTTGGGACTCTCTGTAACATCCTGTCCTGCATCCGCCTTTCGCTCCTACAGAAGGGATTTCCAACCACACCAGTATTATCCTAGCCAGAGGACCATGCAAGTCCTGCAGCCTCTGCGCTGCCATGGGCACGGTTTGGCCCGCCCCGGTTTGTCTGGCGGCCAAAAGTCACGGCAGGCCACAATCTCCTCTCCTTCCACCACTTCCAAACCTTCAAAGTCTGATCCTCCAAGATCATGGGAGTCCAGTTGGTGGCAGGATATGCTGTCACCTCCACCTCTGGCGGGACATCACCTCAGACAGGTGGGTTTTGCAAATAGTCTGAAGGGATTACTCCCTCCCCTTCCAGACTACCCCTCCTTCCATGCCTTCAACATACGAAGGGCGGAAGATCTCCTTGCTTTGCTTGGAGAGGAAGTCAAGACTCTATTGGCCAAGGGAACGATAGAGAGGGTTCCTGGGCCAGTAATAGGCTGTGGTTGCTAATTCCGCTATTTTCTAGTTCCCAAAAAGGATGGAGGCCTTCGTCTTATTCTTGACTCTCGAGCCCTCAACTACTTCCTCAGAAAAGAGAAGTTCAGGATGCTCACTCTTGCTCAGGTACTTTCTGCCCTGGAACGGGGAGAATGGATGGTAGTGTTGGACTTGCAGGACGCCCATTCCCATATCCCACTCCTGCCGGCACATAGTCGATGCCTGGGGTTTATATTATATATTTATTATATTATATATTAAACAAGACTTACCACCCTGTGGGTATGAAGTCATCTTGACGCAATGTACTAGTCACCTTACCTTGTTTTGCACTGTGTACTCAGGGCCGAGGCACTCTTTCTTAAGCCTGTTATTCCGCGTGTCAAAACTGACACGCTACAAGGATGGGTTGATATTCATGCAGTTGTTAGGGTCCCAAGAACTAGGTTATGCCATGTTAAATTTTATCAGATCAGCTTTTAATATTAGGAAAAGGTATGAGACTTCTGGATGACTTTAAATATTTTATGTGCACTGTGGAACGGACCCTTCCCCTACCTCTATTGGGCGATGGCTCAGTACCGACTCTCTGGGCTCCGATGATGATCCCACCGCGTCCCTGGCAACCCGGCATACTCCCCTTTCTCTTTCCATGCAGGAATCGAATACGAGTGACGACAAACCGGAAGTACCTGTCGCTGACCCCGGAAGTCCCGCCTATGGTCCCGGACCGGAACCCGGAAAAGGACGCCGCGGAGAAGGAGCAGAGTTCTTGACGGCGGACTCGTGGCAGGAGACAGCATACCAAGAACTGGAGGCGGTGGACGGAGATAGCGGAGACCAAGGAGAGGCGAAGACCGGAGGCGAGGAGGAAGAGATCTGGAGCGAGGACTGGTGGAGTCCCCAGGAGGTGGCTGGAGAGCGGCCGCAACTCGGAGAAGAGTTGCGGCGGGGCATGTGAGTACCCTGTCTCCTGAACTTCAGGTCGACTTGTATAGTAGTGTATATAGGCCATCCCCTCACCGTATAGCACTCCTAGGAGCACTGTATATATGCACACTCCCCGAGACACTGTACATAGAGAATTCCCACACCGTATCCCTCACTAATTTCACCCTCTGCCTTTCTCGCTTGTATTCCCTTCCGTCTTCGACCCTTCCGATCCCTCCTCACTCTCTCCTTTATTCCATCACAAACCGGGTGTTGGTGTCAACGGTCAGAATCCAACAACGAGGTCTAAACTGCCCTATTTTGTCTCTCTTTAACTCCGAGGGCCACCGGATCCCCAAGTCTGGAAGAAGAAGACGTACCACGCAAGCTCATCCCGGATTATTCCTCCCTGACGACTACCTTCAAGGACCTTTCCTCTTCAATCCTTTGTTGCCTGTACCCCTACAAACCCCACATCTGTGTATGATAATAAAAACAGCTAAGACATAGCTCACTACATAAGGCCTCCACGCCTGTTATTCCGGTCCGCCCATACCCAAAGCCCACAGGTGGTGTCAGAAGTGGGATACACCGGAAGCATGGAGGCGGCGGTAAAGAAGCTGGCCGAATGCCAGGAGCAGATGGGAAAGCTCATGGAACAATTCCTAAAGACAGCCGAAGAGGATCGTGGGCAACTACACGATGTCCTGAAAGGTCAAGGCACGGCACAAGACCAGGCCCTAGGAAAACTAACTGACGTGTTGGGACAACAGAGGCCCGTTACCTCCCTTCCGTCGGTGGTCTTACAAAAGTATGTCCCAGGCGAAGATCCGGACTTTTTCTTTACAAACTTTGAACGTCTGTCCCACGCTGCTGCTTGGCCAGCCGACCGCTGGGGTCACTATTTGGGTCCTTTGCTTACCGGAGAGTTACAGGCGGCCTACCAGCAGGCCAACATCCAGGGACAGACCCCGTATGCTGATATAAAGGCATGTATTCTAGAGCGGCTAGGAATCGACGAGGAAACTTATAGGATACGCCTCAGACAAGCGAAGGAAGGGCCACAAGAAAACCCCAGGGCTCTCTCCTTCCGTATCCAGGATTTGGCTAATCGCTGGCTGAAGCCCGCCACCTCCTCCAAAGACGATATTTTGGCTAAAATATATTTGGAGCAATTTTTGGCTTCCTTACACCCCTCCACGCAGAAGTGGGTACGCCAGCACGCCCGCCTGACGCTGGAATCAGCCGTGGAAATCGCCAGCGCTTTCAGTCGTGCCCAGGAGACTCCGAGGATAAAGGATGAACACCCAACCCGAAGCCATCACCCCAATCACATCAGAGCCCAAAGACCTTCACTACCTAGAAAACCAGAACCGACTCCCCTTTTTCCATACCCAGTCCTACCACGACAACCGACCCCAGGACCCCAGTGCTATCATTGTGGGGGTTACGGTCACATCGCCAGAGTATGCCCCCAGAAAGAAGAACCCATGGAGGTGTGGCTGGTTAGAAATCTAGTATGTGACACCCCGGAGATGGAACCACCTCGTTTTCACTGTCCGGTGAGGATTGACGGACAACCATTAAGCGCTCTGGCTGATTCCGGTTGCCGGCAAAGCGTATTGCGCCCTCAGGAGCTGCCGACTCGCATAGGACCAATGACCGGTACAGTTGCCATCCAATGCGTACACGGCGACACCAAGACTTATCCCACCGCCAGGGTACGGGTACAACATCATGCAGACCAAGGAAGCCTTCTGAACGTAGGCCTGGTACCCAATTTACCGGAACAAATAATTCTGGGCAGCGACTACAGCGGACTCCCTCACCTCCTCCAGAAAACAACAGACTCACTTGAGAAATGGTGGGCAGAAGCACCGTTTCCCCAAACCGGTAACAGTACGGAAATGCCGGGTAAACCCTACAAAACCAAGAGCCAAAAGAAGAAGGAGAAAAGAAATCACACTACCGCATACCCCATTCAAGTGAACGACCATCCCTGGGAAACTGATAGGGAGTTCCGGGCGGCTCAGCAGGAAGACCCCACATTACAGAATGCCTGGAACCGGGCTCTGGATAATGAAGACCCTCTTCAAGTAGGTCCCTACTTCTATAAACGGAATGGACTATTGTACAGAAAGGGCAGCCCTCAGCAAGCCTCACAGTTGTTAATCCCCGGCCCCTTTCAGGAGAAAGTGTTGTTCCTGGCCCACAGCCACCTATTAGGGGGACATTTTGGCGATGTAAAAACGGGACAATCCATCCTAGACCGGTTCTATTGGCCGGGGGTCTACCAGCAGATAAAACGATACTGCCAGGAATGTCCCGTCTGCCAGAAAAACAGCCGATATCGCCCTCCCCGAGTACCCCTCCAGCCTATGCCCCTCATAGACGTTCCCTTTAGTCGGGTCGGCATGGATCTTATAGGTCCTCTGCTTCCTTCTAGAAGTGGGTGTCGATACGCCATGGTCTTGGTCGACTATGCCACTCGTTTTCCTGAAGCAGTGGCCCTACGCCAACCTACAACCCAGAACATTGCAAAAGCCCTTATTTCAATATTTTCACGAGTAGGTTTTCCCCGAGAGATCCTAACGGATCAAGGGACCCCCTTTGTCTCCTCCCTTATGAAACAGGTATGTTCACAGCTTGGTGTAAAACAGATAAGGACCTCTGCTTACCACCCCCAGACCGATGGCCTAGTCGAACGCTATAATGCCACCCTGAAAACCACGCTAAAGAAACTACTGGCCCTCGAAAGCAAAAGATGGGAAGAGATGTTACCCCTAGCCTTGTTTGCAATCCGATGCAAGGTCCAAAGTAGCACTGGTTTCTCCCCCTACGAACTTTTATATGGGAGGGCTCCCCGAACCCTGTTGGACATGGCAAAAGAAGCCTGGGAGGCCGAACCTGATCGCACCAAACCCCTCCCGGAATATGTTGCTAACCTAAAAACTCACTTGGGACAAATAAGAGAAATCGTGCGTCAGAATCTGCTGACGGCACAGGCCTCTCAAAAGCGTCAATATGACAAGGGAACTAGGTCCCGTTCCTTCAACCCGGGTGATCTGGTACTTCTCCTTCTGCCATCCTCAGACCATAAACTTCTGGGTCAGTGGCAGGGCCCTTTTGAAGTCCTACGACAGGTAACCCCTGTGACCTATGAAATAGAGTTAGATCCTCAACGAGGGGTCACCCAGATTTACCATATAAATCTCCTAAAACGATGGGAAGGACCCCGACCTGTTCTATCCAGTCTCGCTACCCCAACAGTCCTCCCTTATGAGGTCTGTTTTGATCCCGACTTGCGGGAACCCCAAAGAGAAGACCTACGTACTGCCTTGACCTCCCTTCAGCAGGTGTTTTCCTCCTTACCAGGTCATACCTCGGTCATAGAACATTGTATTCGGACTGAACCTGGAAAAACCGTGAGACAACGGCCATATCGAGTTCCAGAGGCTCGAAGGACGGTGATCAAGGAAGAGACCGACATGATGCTGAATATGGGCATCATCGAACCGTCCATCAGTCACTGGAATTCCCCTATTGTTTTGGTACCGAAGCCGGATGGCTCGGTACGGTTTTGCATAGACTTCCGGGAGGTCAACAAAATCTCCTGTTTTGATACATACCCGTTACCCAGGGTAGATGAAATGGTAGAACGCATAGGCAAGGCCAAGTTCATCAGTACCCTTGACCTATGTAAGGGCTATTGGCAAATCCCCCTCCGCACAGAGGACAAAAAGAAAACAGCCTTTTCAACCCCGGATGGCCTGTTTCAATTTAAGGTAATGCCCTTTGGCCTTCACGGTGCCCCCGCCACCTTCCAGAGGGCCATGAATCAGGTCCTACAACCTCATTCCCAATACGCCGGGGCATACCTGGATGACATTATCATATATAGCGACAATTGGGCCCAACACCTACATCACTTACAAGAAGTCATTAACTCGCTGGGAAGCCATGGCTTTACCATTAATCCCTCCAAGACCACACTGGCCGCTCAAACCGTAAAATATCTGGGGTTCCTCCTGGGCGAGGGTGTCATCAGACCACAAAACAAAAAAATAGATGCCATACAATCCATCCCCTTTCCACAAACACGGAAGGAACTAAGGGCTTTTCTGGGCCTCCTGGGCTACTACAGGAGGTTCATTCCCCGCTTCTCACAGACAGCTGCTCCCTTAACAGATCTCCTCAAAAAGTCCACAAAAGCTGAAGAGGTCCTACGCCATCCAACCCCGGAATTGCTTCAAGCCTTCAGCCAACTGAAGCAGTCTCTGGTTTCCGAACCCGTTCTAGTTAGTCCCGACTACACCAAGGCGTTTATCCTTCAAACGGATGCTTCAGACCAGGGTATAGGGGCCATACTGTCCCAGAAAGACAGAGACGGTAACGAGAGACCAATCCTCTACCTTAGTCGGAAACTCTTTCCCCGGGAGCGGAATTATGCAGTAATCGAAAAAGAGGCCTTGGCTATTAAATGGGCCGTAGAAAGCCTTCGATATTACCTGGACGGACGCGAATTCACCTTATATACGGACCATGCTCCATTAGAATGGATGGCAAGAAACAAAGGACACAATGACCGTGTTCTACGATGGTTCCTTACTCTTCAGCCCTACAGATTTAAAACACTACATCGGAAAGGGGTGGAGCAGGGAAATGCCGACTACTTGTCTCGTTACCCACCCCCAACAAACCCTAGTAGAAAGATGGCTAGGGGAAAGGGATGTGGAACGGACCCTTCCCCTACCTCTATTGGGCGATGGCTCAGTACCGACTCTCTGGGCTCCGATGATGATCCCACCGCGTCCCTGGCAACCCGGCATACTCCCCTTTCTCTTTCCATGCAGGAATCGAATACGAGTGACGACAAACCGGAAGTACCTGTCGCTGACCCCGGAAGTCCCGCCTATGGTCCCGGACCGGAACCCGGAAAAGGACGCCGCGGAGAAGGAGCAGAGTTCTTGACGGCGGACTCGTGGCAGGAGACAGCATACCAAGAACTGGAGGCGGTGGACGGAGATAGCGGAGACCAAGGAGAGGCGAAGACCGGAGGCGAGGAGGAAGAGATCTGGAGCGAGGACTGGTGGAGTCCCCAGGAGGTGGCTGGAGAGCGGCCGCAACTCGGAGAAGAGTTGCGGCGGGGCATGTGAGTACCCTGTCTCCTGAACTTCAGGTCGACTTGTATAGTAGTGTATATAGGCCATCCCCTCACCGTATAGCACTCCTAGGAGCACTGTATATATGCACACTCCCCGAGACACTGTACATAGAGAATTCCCACACCGTATCCCTCACTAATTTCACCCTCTGCCTTTCTCGCTTGTATTCCCTTCCGTCTTCGACCCTTCCGATCCCTCCTCACTCTCTCCTTTATCCCATCACAAACCGGGTGTTGGTGTCAACGGTCAGAATCCAACAACGAGGTCTAAACTGCCCTATTTTGTCTCTCTTTAACTCCGAGGGCCACCGGATCCCCAAGTCTGGAAGAAGAAGACGTACCACGCAAGCTCATCCCGGATTATTCCTCCCTGACGACTACCTTCAAGGACCTTTCCTCTTCAATCCTTTGTTGCCTGTACCCCTACAAACCCCACATCTGTGTATGATAATAAAAACAGCTAAGACATAGCTCACTACATAAGGCCTCCACGCCTGTTATTCCGGTCCGCCCATACCCAAAGCCCACATGCACAATATATTACTTGATTTTAAAATACGGTCTGGGGGTAGAGAGGCTACCCACATTCTGACCTTCCATGCCAAATCCAGACTGAATACATTTCTGTATTAGATATTGTGGCCCTCATGTTAATGTTGCCCCAATGCTCCCATCATTCTCCTTGCTTGTGCTTGTTCATCAAATTGCATGCTGCTAAATCATAGGTCCCTGAAAGGTAATACTCAATTTTTTGTTTGTAACAAAAATATACTTTTACATAGATGGGCTGTTACTCTATGCTTCTTTCAACAGCACTGGCCATGTCCACCAGGATATATCAATCTAAATAAAAACAGCCATTTTTCGCAGTGCTATGATCAGGTAAGCACCCTAAACACTTTTTTGTTTGCAGTGTTAGACAGCGCATACTTGACCCAAAGTTATTGGAGCGCTTTCCATGAGCACCAGTTACCTTACAAAAGCATACATTCATTTTTTGCTAGGCACGGGGAGATTAAGTGATTTGCCCAGGAACATAGGATGTTTAGCCGACGCCTAAACTCAAACCTGTTTACCCAGCTCCAAAAGTCAGCAGCTCTGACCCCGTCCTCTCCTTCATCTGCTGGAGATGCCATATGACTGACATGGACCACACAGTCACACTTATAAGGACTGTGGAGCGATGGTGTGTTTTGAGTTCTTCATGAACGGAAATATTTATAAATATTACCTACTGGCAGTCGCTTGTAGGTAGTCATAGGGCCTGGTTTTGCTAATAACTTTACTTATGTTTGACAAATATTAGGAACATTTTCAAAACAGGTGTGTAACTCATGTCAGTTGCTGTCTAGAAAGTTGTGGGATGATTCGTCAAGCAGAGGCCGAGAAAAAGGGGGAGTCCCAAAACACTTTATCCCCATGCAATTTCACATAGGGGTTTTAGACACGACTACAGCCCAAACCGCTGAACGGAATTAGATTTGGCAGAAATGTATAGATGAAAGAGTGCTTTTTGTAATTTGGTGCTAATCTGCTCAGTAGTTTTGGAGTTATTAAAGAAAAAAAGATGTATATATATCTAGACATGTGGGTATTCCATGGAGGATCCACGTTCCAACAACAATGCCATGATTGGCTGGCCGCAACCTCAGAGAGAAGTTGCGGCTGCCATTTTGTCAATGCGGACACGGTTCATGGGGGGGAAATAAAATCTAAAAAGAATATAAGGTATCAGGATTGATGACCGATGGAGGGGTCTGTGAGGGACCCTTCATGGGCAAGCAATTGTCCTAAAACGTTTTATTTTTCTTGCACGAGCATCCGGGGATCAACCGTGGTGATCAGCATGACCCCTGTGCAAATCCGCTGTGGATTCGCTAATCCAGACACCAGTTGAAACAAACATTTGCGATGCAATAGGTCTCCCAGTTAGAGCTATTGGCATTGTAAATGATAAAAGTTTTTTGTTTTTGTTTTTTTTGTTTGAGCAAAGTACATGCCTGCTGCTATGGTAGACTGAGGTTCTGAGTAATAAAATATCTGCCTTGCTGATTTAAGGAAATGATAATTCATCAAAACACCATTTGGGTGTATGAGGTGACTGATGGAGCAATGTCCGAGTGTGCTGGCCTTCCCACGCTCCATCATCCACCTCCGTTCTTGGGCTCCTGGCTGGCTGCATACTGACAGCCAAGACATAGAATAAGGAACCAAGAAGCATGACAGTGTATGGCTCTGGAAGGGTTTGGCAAGATGTTAAAGTGGAAGAGCCTTACAATACCAAAGTAGCAAAGTTGGTTCTGGTGTTCTGTTGGTCCTGGTCCTAGCACTATTAGTGCCCCACAAACCTCTTACAAGTCTGGCCTGCTGACAATGTTGCAATGCAGGAGATCAACAGAGAGCACTGGGGCACAACGTCTTTGACATTGCAGATACGGGTGAAGAGAAGGATTGCTAACCATTTCCCCCCACAAACAACTGCATGCTATGTCAGGTGCCCATATATCCACTCCAACTTCACACTGCTTTGAACCCCTTCACTCACACCGCCTGTTGCTTCAGACATAAGGGCCTTATGAAAGCAGTGGTAAGAAAGTTGTGGAGGACTTTGCAAGACTAGCAGTAGTACACTGGCACAACCCTGTTGCCTTTACATCACAGAACCCAGCAGAAGCGGGCCATTATAGTGAGGTTCTAATTTCACTTACTCAAAGCCATAGAAATCCAACAGTTATAGGTATAGTTATCTCAAGTCACTGTAACTTGGGCAATAAGGTAACTATAACTCGCTCAAAAAACAACAGGATGTGTGGAGGGTCAAAAGGGAATATTTACCGACCTGTCTGCTCGCTCCCCAGTAATCAGAAAAACACAAAAAGAGTAGAACAGGTCAAAGGGTATACATGATGTGTTATCTTCCAGCGTCTAGTGAACGTACGCCCCTTTCGGCTGGCGGTTATTTAAGAGCAGATGACGGCCCGATGAGTGCCTCCACTACCGCTTGGCTCCACGAAGGAGGTACCGACGGACAGGTGAGTGTCCCCATGGACTCTCTTCAATACCATCACAAGATGTTCTAGAGGAACTCTTCAGTGTTTGCACTTTGTATACTATGCTTTAATTAACAAGTGGGGCATTTAGCTGTGTGTGGACCTCAGTGGAATAGCTAGGTACCGAGCACAAGTTCGTTGGGTTTGTGTGTAGAGCAATTGGCTTGGACACGATAGAGTAGTGAGCTCATTGTGTCTTTTTTCTACACCACAGAGCGGGGCCTCATGCTCCCGAGCGGTTGCCGGGTGAGGTGAGGTCTTCACCCACACAATGCTGGGTGAGTATCACTGTGAGGAAATGCCTCTAAGTGATGTGGCTATTATGCCCATTTTATTCATGCAGAATGTCAATTATTCATGCAGGTGTTCTGTCTATACTGTCTCTCTGAGTGCAGTTGGTTGTGTCTGTGTTATTCAGTGTTGTTATCCAACATCCTTTTGTTTTATTGATAGGAAGAAGAAATGCTTCTTTACCATCAGTGGACGTCTAACCACTAAGGTTCCTGGTGGATGTGTATCCTTCTACCAGTAAACTTATCGCCATTTTTTCATCTAATGTGACATTTGTAGTTACAGTTGCAGTAGCTTATTCACAGTAACAGGTCCTGAAGAATGCCGGGGAAATTCCCCTTTGGCAGAAACATGTTGACCGTAATACACAAGCGCCACAAGGTAGTCATACTACCTGGCGCGGTTTTTATCTCTTGACACACGGTTTTCTGTATACACATGGTTTTAGAGCCAGTGTAGTCAATTTTATCTATCACCACCACTTCAGCACTGCACACCATCTTGTCCACTGTTTTGGCAAACATCATGGCTTTTTTTCTGACATCCAACTCCAAACTGGCACTTTATGGCCGGCCAAGACACGGATTGATCAGCAACTCCCACATGACGTATAATCCACCGAAAGGGTGGTCTGATGGGATTGATAATAGCTTTTTGTTTTCCAATAACTCCCGACAACACTGGTCCGCATATGCAGCCTGCTGTACCATAGTCACTGATATAGTCACACACCACCCTTTGACCTGTTCTACTCTTTTTGTGTTTTTCTAACTATAACTCGCTCCCTCGTCATGCACTACTAATTATCTCAAACATTACATCACTCATTACATCTCCTATCGCTTCATTGATAATATCACTGCAACATTTGCAGTGAATTTATTGATGATAAAACTGTGCATGGCGGGGGCACGAGTTATAGTTACTTGAGATGACCATGACTATAACTGCTGAATTTATATGGTTTTGTGTGTGTAAAATCTGAACCCAACTATAATTTCCCTGTAACCTTTGTTTTTTCAGTGATGACATTTTAAATGACATCATTTATAGCTCACATTTTTCCAGTGTATATGTTCTCTGAAATGTCTTTTAACTGTTATCAATGATGACATTTAGCAGGTCATCTATGAATTCATATGTGAGGTCATGAGCAGAGCATGACTAGGGTACAAGCTGTGGTTAGTTTACCTAAACATAACTGATTAATTGTAGCTCTTTTAGGTTTTGTTTGTAACGTTAAGTGCACTTTGACTGTATTTTTTTTAATGAATTCCTGAAGTTTTTTTTAAACATATGTTAAGCAAAGTACATCTTCACTTTAACCTTGTTTTTTCCTGTATATTTCAGTTTTTCCTTCATATATAACATCCAGCAGTAGTTGTGCAGATGTTGTGTGAGAGTCCAACCTGTGCTGCCTATGGCCGTGTCCTTTAATTGACTCACACCCTATGGCCGCTGTACACAGCCTTTGGTCACACCCATCATGCACAGGCTTTTGATCATAACCACAGAGCCATTGCCATTAGCTAAGCTCAGGGAACAGGTCGCTGCAGACTATCAAACCCCGCTGAGGGTGGCCTTTGGCAACTGGCTATGGTGCTTATGCCCTTTTAATGTGTGTGGCAGGGTTTGTCACATGGCTCAGACCGTTTGACCACCCCATCAAAGGCGGAAGCCCCCTTCTATTCATGGTTTTCAGATCTGTGCAACAGGGCACTCATCCAACCCGGTCGGTAGGAATTTGCAGCAGGAGTTGGCTGCAGGGCGCTTTTTCTTAATTTTTTAATATGATTTAATTTTTGTTTATTGTGCAACATTTATGGACCCCACTCTGGAGTTTGGGAACCCTTGCAGTGTGGTTAACAGTATACGTCTGTTTGGGGTTGTACATTTGTTTTAAATGCTAATTTCTTGAAAAACTGAGCAGATTTACACCAAGCAAAGGCATGTACTTCAGTAAAGTTCTGGGGAATTGAGGGACAGTTCAAAATTCTGGGAAGTGGTCAATAGGCCTTCCTTTAGGGAGCCTGATGCTCCCAATATCCAGATGTAACCAAGGGTATCCCATTTCACTGAAATCTTCTTAACAGCAGACCGCCCATACCACCAGAATGCCACTATACCCCAGCTTAGGAGACTGTGATCTTCATAGTCCTTTTGAAGTACATTAGGTAATTAGACCCATTAAAAAGTGCATCCCAGGAAAGGCCCCAGTCCCTGATGGGTTCCCAGCAGAAATACTTAAACCATATAGTTATCTATGGGCCTAATTACTTACAAATGTGTTCAGATAAATAGTCCAAGGGCACATTCCGGAGTCCTGGAAGACTCCCACTGTAGTACCTGTATTTAAAAAAATGGAGACTGGTCCCAGCCAACTTGTAATCTCCTTAATAGGTTCCAGCACCAAGATTTTACGTAGCATCTTAAAGTCCTGCCTTGAAGAATGGGCCCTGGCAAATAATGCCCTTTCAGAAGTACAGTTCGGCATGGGAACAATTGAGCAATGCCTTAATCCCTAATTAATAGTAGGGAAGTATAGCAAGGCAAAAAAAGTTTCAGTGCACTTGTCATTTATTGACTTATCAAGTGCCTTTCTCCTTGTAAACCACTCCAAGCTGTCGGAATTGATGGGTAAAATGGGAGTGGAGTCTTAACTGCTAAGACTTATCAGACGACTACATCAAGACCTTACGATAATAGTACTTTATGGCCCCAAGGGAGAGTGCTATTCCCACATTAGTTCCTCAAGGGTTGTCAGGCCGGGATGGATCCTGGCCCCATTCCTATGCTGTATACCAATGGGATTAACAAATTCCTGGGGGAAAGAGGAAAGGATTTGCCACGTATGGAAAATAAGCCTGTTCCCAATTTATTATATGCAATCCGATAGAGACTTCTAGCCACAGATGCCTGACCAGTGAACTACCAGGCGTCAGGCTGGATCCGGAAGATTTTCCTTAGCAGTACCCCTACACACCGGGAGGTGGCATCGGTCAACTCTGCGTGACGTCGTATGGCATCAAGTTTGTCATTGCGACATCCTCGACGGCGCCATCTCATCGCAGTTATTTTCTTTCCATGCCAGTCAGCGCAGATCAGTTGGAGAGATACCCCTTGTAATTTTTTGACCAACTTTTTTTTACTTTTTGTAGACTTTTACTTGGTGTGTAGGATGTCCAAAATGACCTCGGGGTCAAACCGTATAGCTCTGTCACCGCAACATGTCGGTTACAGACATCTCATTCCCGCTCCCGTTCTCGGTCTAGAGGAATGTCCATGCAACGCTCTGGGGGATCAAACACAAGAAGTCGTAGCATACTTTGACTTTGCCCCATCTGTTATCCGACGAGACAGGGGAGTCTTGGCGTTCAAGGCCCCACTCCGAGGAGTGGGTGCTTGTGTTGGCTTTGTGTTTCCCTCCCTTTCCAGGGCCTTGAGCACTCCCACCCCAGTTAAAAGAGTATTATGATGCCATGTGCGCCATATTTGGGCGGCCTTTCCCTTCCGGCGCACCGTCAGACCTCGCAGTCTCAGCAGAAGGCACTCCTCTGGTATTCGCACCGACGGCTCTGGTCCCGGCCCCTAAAGATCCTCATGAATCTGTTCCCGGATCTGGACAAGCGTTTGTCGCACCCATTCGACCTTCCCTGACACCACATTTGACGCAGAGACCCAGCTCTGTGTTGTCAGGAACAAGAATGGGAATGGCGTCGCCGGTGGGCGCCAGCCAACCTAGCCCCAATCCTGTCCCCGACGCCCTGTATCTGGTCAGGTGCTCACCGATGCCGAGACTGGCACAGACTGAGCCTTTTGGCTCTATGTCGTATCCTCAGTCTAATTTGGAAGGGCTAGGATTGGAGGAGGATTTGGGAGGGATGCTGGATCCCTTGAAAGTCCCATCTTACACAGAAGAAATAGACTGGTATGAGGAACTGTGTGATGCCTGGCATGCTTTACCCTCCTAACCAGGCCACGGAGGAGGGACCTTCCTTTGCCATGGTGTGGCAGTCAAGACCAATGTCTTAACATAAGTACTGCAGTCTGGTGTCTCTACCTCGGAATTTAATGAGGCTTGACCACTGTTCTTCTGGGGACCTGGTCCAAACCCAGCACAGGGGCTCTGTGAATAGAACAATCGCCCGCCACCTCCGCACTGTACCTGCCGACCTGGCTTTCTTTATCTCTCACCCAACCCCGAGAGCTTGGTGGCTCAAGCCTCTACTTCCAATGGTGCGTTCCCTTCTGCAACCCCCAGATGGGCAATCCAAGAGGCAGGATAGCTTGGGAAAGAAAAAAAAAATCTTCCACCAGCCTAGCATTGTGATAAGTACACACTGCATGCCTATTGGGCAGTTACTCTCATTCCATGTGGGAGACGGTCGTGCAAGTGCTGCCACAAGTCCGGAGGAGGCCCCGACTGTACTCTCCCAAGCTGTTGTAAATGGGAGGGATGCAGCAATGTGTACTATACGATGTGGTCTTGAAACAACAGTCGGGCTGGGCAGAGCGATTTCCTCAACAGTGGTCGTTAGGTGTCACACCTGGCTGAAAGCATCTGGCTTCTCAGGGGTATCCAAGCAAACCTGATAGACATGTCCTTTGATGCCTCTTGTCTCTTCGGAGACAGGACAGACGCAGCTTTGGAGCGCTTCAAGGAGCCGTGGGCTATAGCCAAGTCCTTGGGACTCTCTGTAAAATCCTGTCCTGCATCCGCCTTTCGCTCCTATAGAAGGGGTTTTCAACCACACCAGCACTATCCTAGCCAGAGGACCATGCAAGTCCTGCAACCTCTGCGCTGCCGTGGGCACGGTTTGGCCCGACCCGGTGGGTCTGGCGGCCAAAAGTCACGGCAGGCCACAATCTCCTCTCCTTCCACCACTTCCAAACCTTCAAAGTCTGATCCTCCAAGATCATGGGCGTCCAGTTGGTGGCAGGATATGCTGTCACCTCCACCTCTGGCGGGACATCACCTCAGACAGGTGGGTATTGCAAATAGTCCGAAGGGATTACTCCCTCCCCTTCCAGACTACCCCTCCTTCCATGCCTTCAACATACGAAGGACGGAAGATCACCTTGCTTTGCTTGGAGAGGAAGTCAAGACTCTATTGGCCAAGGGAACAATAGAGAGGGTTCCCGGGCCAGTAGTAGGCTGTGGTTGCTAATTCCGCTATTTTCTAGTTCCCAAAAAGGATGGAGGCCTTCTTCTTATTCTTGACTATCGAGCCCTCAACTACTTCCTCAGAAAAGAGAAGTTCAGGATGCTCACTCTTGCTCAGGTACTGTCTGCCCTGGAACGGGGAGAATGGATGGTAGTGTTGGACTTGCAGGACGCCCATTCCCATATCCTACTCCTGCCGGCACAAAGTTGATGCCTGGGGTTTATATTATATATTTATTATATTATATAATAAACAGGACTTACCACCCTGTGGGTATGAAGTCATCTTGACGCAATGCGCTAGTCACCTTACCTTGTTTTGCACTCTGTACTCAGGGCCGAGGCACTCTTTCTTAAGCCTGTTATTCCGCGTGTCAAAACTGACACACTACAAGGATGGGTTAATATTCATGCAGTCGTTAGGGTCCCAAGAACTAGGTTATGCCATGTTAAATTTTATCAGATCAGCTTTTAATATGAGGAAAAGGTATGAGACTTCTGGATGACTTTAAATATTTTATGTGCACAATATACTACTTGATTTTAAAATACTTTATAATTCCATTGCATGAAACCGTATGATAGTATTTTTTTTTTTTTTTAAAGTTTTATTTTTGTTGTTGCTAGCACAAGGTATAAAACGACAGTTATACATTCAGCTGGGCAGCCTCAACATTCAGCTGCCACCGATCAATAGAGCAACTTTTACATTTTACCCCCCCCAACTTAAAACTTGCTACTTCAAGGGTCAAAGTTCACGATCCGGCACAGTAGTCCAGTATAACATTGGTGTGGCCATGGGGCCCTTAATAGCTCTTACATTCTTGCCTGGGTTGTGGTGCCCAAGTCTTTGTGGCAGGTCCCTTGCCTGGGTTCCCTCCCTCCCTCCCCCCCACTACTCCAGATCCACCTCGTCCCCAGAGCTGTCCTCATCCTCCTCCTCAGGAAGAGGCTCACAAATGTCCCCCCTATATGTGTTCCACGGTGTCCAAATTCTATTCCATTTGCGTGGATTAAGTCTTTGTTGATACACAGCCCTTTCTGTCACCATAAGCACATCCATGTTTCTGCACCACTGCGCCAGTGTTGGCGCCTCCCGTGCCCCCCAGTTTTTTGCAATATCACGCTTTGCCATCATTACACCAATGACCACCCAACTCTTCGCATGAAGTGACAGGTCTGTCGGGCCCCACACATTTAGGAGGCAGACTCTAGGATCGGGAGTGAACGGGTTCTGGAGGGTTTGGCCGATCGTGCGAGTTACACACCTCCAATAGTTCTGTATGGTTGGACAGGTCCAGATAGTGTGGAACAGTGTACCCTCCTCCCCACAATTTCTCAGGCAGTGCGGGTGGTCTGCTCTGTGTATTTTGTGTAGTGTCGTGCGGGTGTAGTAGACCCTGTGGAGTATTTTAAATTGGACCAATCTGAATCGGGTGGAAACACCTGCCTCCCTGGGAGATGCCAGAGCTGCGTTCCAGTCTGCCTCGTCCAGGTCCCCAACCTCGTCTTCCCAATATTCCTTCAGTTTTCCGAGGGGATCCGGCAGATTGTTCAGCAGTTTGCGGTAGGTGAGGGAGGTTGCGCTGGACTCCATGTAGTCCGTGAGTAACCGGTCCTCTAACGGAGCCGATTCCGGGGGTGTCATGCCTGGGTCCATCACTGACAAGAGTGCGTGTCTAATTTGTATGTATCTATATGTTTCTGTCACCTCAAGGTTGTATTGCTCCCTTAGGGTCGCAAAGGAGAGCACGCCGTCCCTCGTCCACAGGTCGCCCACCGTAGAAATCCCGATGGTGTCCCATTGTTCAAACCCTTTTGAACTGCGCAGGTTACCGAGGGCTTTGGTATCCCATAGTGGCGTAAGTTTAGTAATCACTCCCTCCCATGCCAGCCGTCTTTGCGCTTTGTGCCAGATGGCTACTGTGTGTTTGGTGGGTCCCTCCAACTTCCTTGCTATGCCTTTGTTGTAAAGTGGGGCTAGGAGGGTGGACGTACCCAGTTGGCGTCGATCTGCCTCATACGCGGGATCGTCCTGTGCTGCATGGACCCACTGGTTGATCACCTTGAGGTGTGAGGCCCAGTAGTACAGTTCGAGGTTGGGGAGGGCTATCCCCCCACTATACCAATCCCTGGTTAATTTCACCTGCGCCACCCTGGCTGGTTTGTCTCCCCACAGAAGGCCGGACAGTTGTGCCGACACCTGGCGGAAGAATGTTACGGGGATCGTCGCTGGCGTATTCTCTAAAACATAGAGGAAGCGGGGTAGCGCCATCATTTTGAAGAGCGCAGCTCTGCCTAGGAGTGTTAAGGGGAGAGTTTTCCAGTGGCGCACATCTGATTTTAGTCTGTCCAGCTGGGGCTTAAGATTTAGTTCAAGGAAGGTGGAGTGGTCCATCGTTATCCGTATCCCTAGGTATTTAAAGGAGAAACGTTCTATGAGCAGTTGGCAATCTTCCGGCAGGGCTGGAAGTTCGCCCTGTATCATATAGAGGACGGACTTGGACCAGTTGATTTTGTATCCCGAAGCCGCACCGTGGCGTTCGCACAGTGCCAATAGTACCGGGATACTGTTCACGAGGTCCGTGAGGTAGACGAGCATGTCGTCTGCGTACAGGGATATCCTATCCTCCCATCCGCCTCCCCACTGTATGCCTTTCAGCAGTTGGGTGGTTCTGATAATCGTGGCCAGGGGTTCCAGCACTAGGGCGAACAGTAGCGGCGAGAGTGGGCATCCTTGTCTCGTGCCCCTCGCCAGCGGAAACTCTCTAGAAATATGTCCGTTCGCGGTTACCCGCGCCACGGGTTCGGTGTATAGTAGTCTGACCCACGATATGAACGTCGGGCCGAAACCCATGTGTTCCAGGACCGCAAAGAGATAGCGCCACTCCACCATGTCAAACGCCATTTTGGCGTCCAGTGACAGTACCGCTGCCGGTTCCTCCAGCTGCGGGGCGCGGGCCAGCACTCCATGCAGCCGCCTCAGGTTCAGCGCCGTGCTCCGGTGTGGCATGAAGCCTGACTGGTCAGGGTGTATTAGATGTGTTAGGTGGGACATCAACCTGGTGGCCAATAGTTTCGCAAGTATTTTACTTTCGGCGTTAAGGAGGGAAATCGGGCGGTATGATCCGCATTCCTCAGGGGGCTTGCCGGGCTTAGGTATCGCGACAATTGTGGCCGTGCGTTGGTCAGGAGGCAATCGGCCTTGCACCCGACACTCCCGGAACATATCGAGTAATGGTGCGGACAACGTTTCGGACATGGTTTTGTACCACTCTATCGGTACACCATTGGGGCCCAGCGCCTTCCCCGGGTGTAGCGCGGATATGGCCATTTGTATTTCTTCCGCCGTCAGATCGGATTCAAGCTCATCCCGTTGGTCTGGGGAGAGGGTGCGGACCGGTACCCCTATGAGAGATCTCTCTGCCAAGTCTCGTGTGACCATATAGTCAGGGGAGTACACGGAGTGGAAATGGTCTGCCAGGAGTTCCACTATCCGCGCCGGGCTGGACTGTGTTTCACCACTAGGGTCCTTCAGTTGGAGTATGGCCCTTTGACCCCCCCGCGCCTTCTCCAGCCACGCCAGAAGCCTCCCGGCTTTGTCGCCCACGTCATACACCCTGCTCGCAGTCGCTGACATATTGTCTTTCACTCTGCGACGCAGAAAGCCAGTGTGATGCTGCTGAGCCAGCTGGAGCGCATGCTTGGCATCCCCAGTCGGATTACTTTCGTGTTCCTGTGTTGCCTTGTCTAGCTGGTCCTCTAGGCCCCTCAGTTCCTGACGTTGTGTGTGTTTGTGCTGCGTGATCACTGAAATCGCCTGTCCGCGGAGTACTGTTTTGTAGGCTTCCCACAGGATTGTAGGCGAATCCACTGATCCCACATTCTCGGCGAGGTAGGATCGTGTGGTTCTTTTCAAAGCCTTAGCTATACCTGGTTCCCTGAGGTAACCCGGGTAGATGGGGTAAGCTCGCCTGTACGCCCGTTCCTGGTTGGACAGTGTCAGCGTCAGCGGGGAATGGTCGGAGACTCCCCGTGGTTTAATCTGGGAATCAGTGAAGGCAAGGGGACCCCCTCCCAACGTCAAGAAATAGTCAATCCGCGATAGGCTATCGTGGACTGCCGAGTAGTATGTGTACTGCCGATCGTTTGGGTGGAGTCGCCTCCATATGTCCACTAAGCCCTGCGCTTCCATGAAGTCAAGTAGTTTGGAGTGCCCCGGTGTTTGTGTACGCGTTGGGTGCCGGTCTAGGGAGTCTTGTGCCACTGCATTGAAATCCCCACCCAATATCAGGTCCCCTTCTGGAAGGCCTAGTAAGAATTTCCCCAGTTCCGGGAAGGCTATGGTGTGTAGCGCCGGCGGAACATACACCGACACCACGTTGAGCGGTTTTCCCTCCCACTGCCCATGTGCCGCTGCGAAGCGTCCTTGTGTGTCAACTGCCGTTGATTGGGTTATAAACCTGGAGGAACGGTGAATCAATATCCCGGTGCCCCGGGATCCCTTCGTGAACTCAGAATGGACTAGCATACTATAGCCTTTCCTGTCTAGGGCCTTTGTGGCCGTGCCGGTGAGGTGCGTTTCTTGTAGCAGGACCAGGGCGGGGTTCAATCTTCTAATGCTTTGTAGGACCAGGCCTCGCTTAATTTTATCACCCAACCCCCTCACGTTCCAGGACATGAGGCGCAGTGGGGCCACCTGCCCTATGTCAGTGCCCTTCCCCACCATGGCCGGGTATGTGGATGGATGACTTCCGTGCGTGGAGGACCAGGAGGCCCGTGTATCGTAACCTCACCATTCTGTGTGTGTGTGCCCTATCGTAGCTAACATGACCCTGTGTAAAAACTAAGAACCAGAACCCCTTCCCCCCCCCAAATCCCCCCCTCCCTGCCCCCCTGCTCAACGGACTCCAAACTGCCCGCCCCCCAAACTTAGCAGAGTGCTTGATCCCAACCCATAACATAGTACTTGCTCGCTGGGGTGAAGGTTTCTCCGTGGTCAGCGGCTCCCTTCCTCAGCTGCGGAGGCCCTTCCGCCCAGTGTCCATGGCGGCCTTGCAGTTTTTCTTTCTCCATCGGTTCCACAAATAATTGCCGTGTTTCATTGTTCTCCGTCTGCACTGTCCTCTTGATGTTCGGCCATCGGGGACTGGAGTTCTGTATCTTCGTCGTTGGTTTGCGAGTCCTGTCGGGAGCCTGTAGCACGGTGTTTATTATGTCTGTTGGAGCGACGAGGGAGGCCCGCTGACCTCCATCCCTCCAGCCAGTCCCTCGCCGTTTCCGGGGAATCAAAGAACCAAGTCTTGTTGTCAGCTACGACTCGAAGCTTGGCTGGGAAAAGCATAGAGTATGGGATTTCTCTGGCTCTCAGTTCTTTTTTTACTTCAAAGAAGGTTCTCCTCCTCCGTGCAACCTCGGCCGTGTAATCAGGAAAGAATGCAAGTGTCGCGTTCTGTATCTTGATGGGGGGCGAGTTCCTCGCCGCCTGTAAGATGGCGTCTCGATCCCTGAAGTTGAAGAGTCTTGCTATTATCGGTCTGGGGTTAATGATAGTATTTTTAAATGGATGCTTGTATTTACCACAAACCTAATTTTTATATTTGTTTTGGCGTCCCGTATTTATCAAATGGAATTTCGTTTTTTAGCTGTTTTTGTACTATATTGTTCTCTTTCTACGTATCTGAGTTTCTAAAAGTGTTCACCACTGTCATATATGCACCAGCATTTTTACTGTATTATGTTTTTCTTGATATTTGGTTTTTTATAGCTTCGGCTGAATGAAGACTAGTTTGACTGAGTAAAGTTCTACTTTCTTGCCTGTATGGTGTAATTCCGCTCAGCTGTTTTTCTTTAGTGGAGAGAAATGAATTGTGCAGGAGTTAAAACTCGAAATGTCCTTTTTATTACTCCCCTGTATTTTGGCCACTGCTTGATGTGTAGGCATGAAACCTGCCATGCACAACCCAAATTGACAGAACCAACGTTCTTAAGGAATAGAAAAATAGTTTTTCAATGGAAACTCTCACATATTCATAATTATACACTCTTTCTCTCTCTATAACCCGCACCCCCATCATGACCTCCATTGATCTCACAAATTACATCACTCATGGTGCTAAATAACAACATTCATGACATCACTGATTATATTTAAATAACAAAATTGTAGAAATTACTAATTAGATCAGCCAATAATTCTGACAGTTTACAAACAAAATATTGGGCAAAATCTTTAAAGTTTGCAATGTTTGTGGCATATTATGTGGCAAAAGTATTACATGTTTTATATTGTGGTAAACTTTCAGGCTACAGAATCACATATATCCACTAACTTCACCATAGCAGATTGTTTTATCACCAATTTATTCATGAACGGTAAACAAAGCCTAAAAATTCCAATTCTGACCAGTGTCCATTATGAGCTGCATTTTGAAGAAAACTGATTTTTCAAGCTAACTATCCCTAAAATGAACATGCACCATAAAAATACATAATGGATAACATGTAATATGGTCCTGTATTGCCATCTCATTGTACTGGTGACAATAAAAATCCACTCGGCATTCAAACTTGTGGTTTAGGATGTCACCAGAACCCCTTGAAGATCATGCTCAATTATGCAAAAGGAAGATTTAGATATGCGTTAGCTGAAAGCAACAATTGAGAGGGGCTTTATAATTCTTTTAACAAGGGGAAACAAGAATACATTCAAATCAATATAGCAAAATTACAGTATTTTCTTTTATTCTTCTTTGTTATGTTATGTTATGTTATATTAATTTATTATGCGCACAGATACTCCAGCCAAGGAGCGTCCCGGCGCAGAGACAAGGTAGAACATAACACAACAGGAGAATGAAAAACATAAAAGCAGCTAAAACAGGAAAGTTTTTATAGCCTTTCCTGTCTCTAAAGACAACCCTTTTCGAATTACTGTTTATTGCTTCCAGCAGACTCAAATTTCTGAATTCACTTTCTTCTTCATATCATATAAGCAAGTTAAGTTAGGTGGAGGACTGTCAGATTAAAATCCCTCCACCGCCACCTGCTCATTCAGCTTTCTCTTTGCCTCCCCCTCCTACTTACATTTCTCGTACTGCCTTCCTTTCCTTTTAATACTTTTCCATGTTTCTCATCATGCATACATTAACGTCATGCTTCCTTCTACTTCATGATACATTTGCCCTATGGGTCATTCTATTTCTTTATAGTTTCTCTGCATACCTTGTCTCATTTTTTTAACACCCTTAAATCCAATACTTCTAATCATGTACACCTACCTACCTTTGATCTGCTTTCTTCGAACAATCAGCTACAATTTGTGCCTTGGCAGACAGGATTGGGGAATCGATTTAGCTTGATAATACATTGTTAGAAAATACTCTCCAATAATAAAACACTGTTTGAACTCACCCGTAATTTGTGCCCTCAGGGTGTCGACGTGGGATGACAAGGATGCAATCTCTTTTTCCCTTTTGCTCAGCTTGGCCTGCAGATCTTTCAAAGAAAAGATTGAATGTAATCATGATTTTCCAGAATGCCATTTAATTATAATACCTATTTTAACCAAACTTCTACCAGACTCCCGTACAGACTCTATATCACTGCCAGACCCTCAACCAACAAGCACCTTTATTGCCATGTTCACCCACATTTGCCTTCCTAACCTTACCCACCAACCTCCTAGAGTTAACTTTCCCACATTGTCTGAGTCACCCTTGCATGGCATCTTCTCCCCCTGAAACAGTTAGAAGAAAGTACTTAAAATATCGTATTTAGACTTGCAGACCATGTTAGAATAGCACTTTGGAATGTATTTAAACTGCTGCAGAAAATGATTTCAATCAGTGACACTTATAAAGCGCGCTACATACCCGTAGGGTCTCAAGGCGCTGGGGGGATTTCACATAGAAAATGACACGTAGACAAAATGTGCCTGTTTTATAACGTGAAAGAATCCTTCTAATGTATAATTAACAAAATATTTCATTAATAATTAATATGCAGGCGAAATGCTTTTGCTTGTAAGAAATGGAATAATATATCTAAAAAGACTTGTTGTATTAAGCTATCATTCTGAAATGTGCACTTTTAGTTAGGCCTCAAATCCTTTTTCTCTCGACTCTTGCTCACGACTTAATAGATGCTTATTTAGAGCATTTAGCCTAGCATCAGCAGCTTGCTTAAGAATTTGCTGACTTCAAACTTATGTTTCCTTGGTTTCATCACACCATCTTAGTTCACTCACCTTAATACAATTCGCTTTGCTGTGACTGCTTAAGTAAACATTTTTATGAATGCTTCTCAGAATATTATTGCTAGTCTTCCCCATCATATGCAATTTGCTTTCTATTCACAATGAATGTAGAGCACATATTTTTAGCTTAGCTAGGAAAGTTCGCATTAGAACTTTCCTCCTTGCAACAAAGTCATGAAACAATGTTTTACACTACATTGGCGTGAAAGTTCACTGTGGGAATCAGGAGGAGAAGCATTGGATGAGTAGCTACCATTGGATAGAAGGAGTTAACGTCTACTAAAGTTAGATTTATTATGTGTGATTTTATGATAAAGAGAGTTCCTAGCTAGGTGTAGGAGTTCCTGATGCGAGACTGAGAGATCCAGACTCTTTCCCTGCCTTGCGACTATTCTACTGGAGAGATGATTCTTTACTCTGTTGCCTACAGCTACTGCTATAGGTGACTTCTTTTCTCCAAAGACCCTTTTCCCTGGCCAATGCTACTGCAAAGATCCTTTTACTTTTGATGGTTGCTACTGCAGCTGTAGGGAATTTCGGCTGTGTTTACAGAATGACTCTTTATGTGAAGTGCTTCTCATATATTTCAAATCTTGCTCTTTTTCAAAAAGAACACTTCATTCTAAGCTTAGTGACAATTTTCCTTTATGTAACACTTTGTATTTTATTAGTGCTGTCTCTAATCAATCTTTTATCGATATTTCTGTAAACCGACTAATCGGAATGAAGATGACAAAAGCAATACTAAGGGCCCGATGTAGGTAGGCATTTACGGGTCGGTAACGGCCGAATTTGTCTGTTACCGACCGGTAAATGCCTTTTCCAATGTAGGGGGCCTATTTTTTACCGATTCTGTAAATTTACTGAATCTGTAAATTTACTGTTTCGGTATAATACCGAATCGGTATATTTACCGATTCTGTAAATCCAGATGTAGCTGTCACTTCAAAGAGTGCCACAGGCCCTTTAGGAGTCGGTATTTTCCACCCAATCCGATGTGCATGTACACCTGTGCCATGCCACATGGCACACAAGCCTGGAATTGGGGTGCTACAGGGTGTCAAAGTGACACCCCGTTCCCCCTTGCAGGAATCGGTATTACCGATTCGATAAATACCGAATCGGTATTTCCCATTGATTTCTATGGGCTTCAAGGCCATAGGAATCAATGGGAAATACCGATTCGGTATTTACCGAATCGGTAAATACCGAATCTTACAGATTCGGTAATTGTTAAATAAAAATTACCTACATCTGCCTCCTTCCAATTTACCTACTCTTAAATACCGAATCGGTATGATTAGGTATTTAAGAGTATGTAAATCGGAATTACCTACATCGGGCCCTAAATCTTTAATATAATTAAAGGTGTTGAAACCTCACCAACCTTTCACCATTGACTGAGAGCATAAATATTCTAAAAGTTGATGATATATGCATAGTTTATGCTCACGTTTCATTTCCATTCTGCAATTCTAATACGGGGACAAAGGCCCATTGACCTTTCAAAAGAGCTAACAAGATATCCCAAAGGGCAAAATCTGTAAATTGGGTGTTTAGACTTAAATACTATTCTTGGCTAATCCTGAGGCTCCTTCACAGACATACACAATCTGACTTTTCTATGACCTCATCCACTTTCTTTTTCTACATTAATTTTTGATGCTACTCTGCAGCAGCTGTTGTTTCATGCAAAAGGTACAACTATCTGGCTGATGCACAAGTAGTGTATTTGTGAATGCGGGCACATTAAGTTTGGTGATGTAAAATTAGCTCCGAGATGTGTCTTGGCAAATACCTATTCAAATTAAGCAGAGATCTTCATCTGTAAACCTTTAGTTAACAGTGCTGATTTTCACTCCAACACTGGGATTTTTTCATTTAGCTGCCTACAGTTCAAGTACGCTATAGCCAGGACACGCTCTTGAGGGCATTAGTTAATGGCGAAGGGAGTGGAGCTAGGGGCACAATTTAATCTGGCAATTTAGATTTTGTGCCTTTCCTGGAGTTAGGTGCTCTTATCAAGTTGATACATCTCAAAACCCTTTTTAGGATCAATTCTATACGTGCATTTATATATTTTAAGATTTGTAAACCTTGCTGTGATTCAATAGTTAGTTTTGCTGTTGACTATTGAGGAATATTTTATCATTAACCTTATTGAAATCTTGATGTAAACTACTACAGTAGTGGTAACGTTACTACAGGCCAGTTAGGCTTTTTTCAGAAAAGATTTTGAATAATTTATGACCAGGAGGGTACAGTCTGTAATTCACACATCCAAAGCTGGTGGCACTTAGTGATGGTATTACTGTGAGATTGTATGGTAATTATAAAATGATTGGCGAAATACATCAGATGGTAAATATGTTCAACCTTTTTACCATTCAGCTGCATTTCTACTGCCTTCTAAACGAGGGCCGAGGGCAGTAGGACTGATTATCTCCTTGTCTAGTATTTAACTACGGCATTGCCAGGTAACAAGGTATGAAGATATTGACAATGACTGGATAAATAAGGTAGTAAGAGGAAATTAATGGGTTTTTGGATGGTTGTGGTAGAGATGAGCCGAGAGAATGTTGTGAGGGAAGAGTCACATAATTTACCATTTGTTGTGGGTTGAAGTTCCTATGGGGAGTGGCTTGGTATATATGGGACGGTGTACTATCTGTAGGATGTTGCTGGGTATGGTTAATAATGTAGATTGTAAGTGGAATCTGGTTGAACATGTTTACATGCATAAAAGATGCCTGTTGGGTGGGTTCCTGCTGGTTATATAGAGCGAGAATGACCAGGAACAACTTGGTTTGGCTGAAAATGTAGATTGAAAGCATGACTAGATGGTGATGGTGGTGGGAAGCACGGTGATATAAAAGGGAAACAGAGGAGTCCGGGTTAAAAGCATTGTATGGACTAACTGTATCTGGACAGAAGGATGAAGTGGCCTTGATAAGAAGTGGCACCGGATGAGACACTTGATAAACAGAGTATGTTTCTTAAAAGTTGCGCGTGAAAGTAACTCAGAGAAGACTACCTTCCATTGTCTGTTTCATTTTCATCTTTTCTTCGGAAATGTCATTAGTGTTGATCATCTGAAAGAATAAACACATTTTTTGTAACTAAATACAAGCATTAAGAGATCATACATACAGTGTATGTGATTCATTAACCTATTCAACGTGGGTTTAAAATCCAAGTCAGGAGAAAAAACAATGTGCCTAATGCAACAGTAGCTAGAAGGGTTCGGTATGCATCAACCAACATTAAAACGTCAATTGTTTTGATTTTAAACACATAACCGAACAGTGAGTGTGTGTACAAATACATATACACACACACCCTCCCCCCCCATATTTTTAATTGTTCATGTATATCACACTATAGTCTTGTGTGAAACATTCATTTCGGAGATCTGAAATCTGGTCTCACCTTACCAATTTAGTCATTTTATTCAGTTGTAGGCAAATCACTTTATCGTCGCATGATTCAGTACCCAAAATTTAGAAACCTTAGAAACAGGTTTAATACCTTTATTTCAGACTAGATAAACAGTGAACAGTTAATTACTGGAAAATCACAGTCTCCTACCTGCTTTATACCATTGACTAAGATGCCCCTGCTGCTGTTCAGACTGTCTGATTCCAGGTAATCGTTAACTCTGGAGAAGGACAAACCTAATCTCTTTTGGTGTAATCGTTCCCGGCTTGAAATAATGGTTTAGTTTTCAGAAAATATGGACACAGGATATTGAGAAACAGCATCCTATTTGTTAAGCCTGACAAACCTACCAGCAAGACAACTATTCATTATATATACATGAACCACTTGCCAGTTAAAGAAAGGTGAAGGTATTGAAATTTGGGATTCCAAAGACCCAGAATATGTTGATAACATGAACTTTTACAGCACGTGGTGCAAGGAACATCAGAAAGAGTTGTTTCTATACATGAGGAGAGCTGGCATTACCTATTATAAGGCTTCTGTTAAAACACACGTTAATCTCAAGGCATTTCTTGCTGCGAAGTAATGTCACATATTACATCATTCATGACATGGTCAGTGACATCACTGATGACATCACTGATGACATCTCAAATGACATCACTGATGACATCACTGATGACATCATCCAGTGAATGTGGTTTGCTTTGATATTTAAATATGTATTATAAATACACTACTTTGCATTGAAGAATGAGTGGATATATAAATATAAATGTATGGATGGTGGATTTAGTAACAGTGTCATTGATTGTTTCCTTGACTAATTTGTAGAGTCTCACTATATATAATGTGTAGTTACTAAACTGTATGAAAGTCTTTATTGCTTTGTCTTAATTGCTATGTTAAAGACTATATTTGTTATTGGTTTCTTAACTGATTATTTGTATGGGTAAATGAATGTCTATGTGGTTTGGTGGGGGGGGGGGTGTGATTGCCAAAAAGTGTGTGAAAAGTTCATTCAGTAGGTATATGAGGTTAAGATTACATGTTATAACAGTTGTTTCAGTGAGTGTCTATGTTTATCGGTGTGGTGGTGATGAAATATTTCTCTCAATGGTACATCTCCATTAAACTTGAAAAAAAAGGCAGTGTATGTGACAGTTATATCTAATTAAGTGTGCCTAAGACTTAGTGATTGTATGAGTCACTATATGGATAACTGTATACTTGTAATAGTGATTTTATAACACACTAAGTGTAAGTTACTATCTATATAAATAGATGAAGTGCTGTTTGTATAAGTGTGTAGGTGAGTAAATGTAAGTATAATCAATTGTTTGCATAAGTCAGAAGGATGTCTTTATAAGTGAATACAATGTGTGCTGGTGTGTAATGTTGAAATAGGCGTATAAGTATATTTGATAGTGTTCTGTTGATTATTCACTGCATATAACACTGAATCTATAGGTAAGTGATTAGATGTGTGTATAGTTGTATGAATAACTGAGTGGGTGTTGAGAAATTTCTATTGGTGTGTCAATGGTTTCAAATATGGCACTTTCTATTTTACAGTAAGTGATGAAAGATTATACTAGTGTGTGATGAGGTGTATTTGATTGTCACATGGATGATGTCATCAGTGATGTCATTTGAGATGTCATCAGTGATGTCACTGACCATGTCATGAATGATGTAATATGTGACATTATCAGCAGTGGATTGCGGGCGCGCGAGTTATAGTGAGTACAACTAACTATAACGGGGGAATTTCAATAGTTTTGTATGAGTAAAATGTCCAGCTAACTATAACTGGTGTGAAACCTATGTTTTTTTCAGTGAATACATATATATATATATATATATATATATATATATATATATATATATATATAATATATATATATATATATATTATGCTCCTCCGCTGTCCGCCATTAACTCCTTTCACTCTCGATTGGGTGCTGTGAAGCGCGGTGACAGACTCTGCGCGGATCAAACAAATCCAATGCTCACTCGCAAATACTGCAAAAAGCACTCTCAGGAACGTAGTAAACCCTTCATTTTATTTGGGTTTGAAATACACCTCCAGACGCGTTTCGGCTTGCCGCCTTTCTCAATAGTGTCCGGCGCCGCCATGAGGAAAGTTTATGTAGTACAGTGCATGAAACATAAACAAAAACAAAAGGACACCCAGCTTCCATTCGCAAAGGTGTCGGCCATTACTAAACATACAAAGTAGTAAGGCAAAAGTCAAACCACATCATGTACAGCATACATCTACTGTTATAAATTCCACGTGTGACTGAACATTACGCAAAGTAAAACATAACGCCCTGGATGGGCAGAAACCCACAGGCTACAAGTATACGCAAAAGATTATTTGCCCTCTTTGGGCCTTATTTTACATCAGCAAATATTTTTGCACGTGTATTGTTTATGCAATCAGGTACTGGTGACTGTTCGGAATCCCTAATGAAGATCAATTACGAGCATTTATGCAATATTAATATTAATATACGTGGAGCATTACAGATGTACGGCCATCTCCTCACCACTATTTAGGCCACGTGGCCTTTTGGTCTGATTTTCAATGATGTGCAGCGACTCTGATCTGCGTAGCTGTAGGAGTTTATTCCCTCCTCTCACATTCAGGGGCACTTGATCGATACAGAAAAAGCTCAAAAGATCTCTGTTGCTGTCATGAAATTGCTCGAAATGACTGGCCACTGGGTATGTGGGGTCTCTATTTTATATGGCCCTGAGATGTTCCAAAATTCTTATTTTGGTGGGGTGGATTGTACTTCCTATGTAACGCAAGCCACACGGACACACCAAACAGTATACCGTGTGGCTAGTGTTACAGTTCATCAGGCTTTTGATCTTAATCGGTTCTTTAAAGCCTGATATCTGATATTGTAACACTTTTCGGCTGTGCTTGCAGGCCCTACACTTAAGACATGGGTAGAACCCTGCCAACATCCCAAATTGGGACACTTTTCTTTTCTGTTCGCAGTGGCTCTGTACCAGACTACTCCGTAAGGATCTTGCTCTTCTATAATTAAGAAGGGTCGCCCTTGGTAAATCCTTACCTGTTATTGGGTCCGACTTCAGGATATGCCAATTATTAGCAAAAATCCGCCTGATATTCATAGCATCACTGGAGTCGTTAGTTATCATCCTCAAGGTGTCACCTTTGTACTTTTTTACTTTCTCTTTCTTAGTGTTAGGTTAGCCTGACACCCTTAGTTCTTACCTTTGAATCTTGTCCACTTTTGATTTTGCTTTCTCTAGAATGGCCCTACTGTATCCTCTCACCTCAAACCTTCACTGCTTCCTTTGCAGCCACCTGAAAGTTACACGCCCCTTGCACAATTTCTCTTGATCCTTAAAAGTTCACCATTTGGTATGCTACCAATCGTTTTTTTCCGGATGGCAACTTTTAGCGTGTAAAACGGAATTCCCTGCGGTTGGTTTTCTGTGCAAAGACGTGCACAGTCTGCCCCCTGCAGGGAAAACCTTCAAGTCTAGGAAATTCACCATTTCCGTGCTAATTTCTCCTGAAAATTTGAGGTTAAAATTATTGTCGTTGAGGATCTGAATGTATGCCCTGGCTGATTCTTCCGTGCCTTTATAGACAATAAAAAAGATCACCAATAAACCTTGACCAACTCATAACCCTACGGGTCCAATCCGTGTTCCCATCCGTCTAGGCCACCTGGTCCTCCCACCAGCCAATGAAAAGGTTCCCGTAGCTGGGGGCGAAGCAGGTGCCCATTGTGGTTCCACGGATTTGCCTGAAGAATTGTTCCTGAAAGAGGAAGAAGTTATTACTCAGACAGAATTGGACAAACTCCAGTAGCATTACATTGTGTTCGGCCTGGTTAATAGGATTAGTGTCAAGAAACCATTACACTGTTTCCATCCCCTGCATAAGGTCCATACTGGTATACAATGTAATAGCTGACGTCAGCAGCAGTCCATTGGGGGTGCGCAAGTTATAGTTAGCTGAACTAACTATAACAGGGGAATTTCTATGGTTTTTTACGAGTGAAATGTCCAACTAACTATACCGCCCCTGAAACCTATGGTTTTTTCACTGACTTTCTAAGGTTTTTAAAATTCTAATTTTTAACTATAACGTGCCTGAAACCTATTGTTTTTTCTGCGAATTTCAAAGGTTTTTTAAATGCTAATTTCTAACTATAATGTGCCTGAAACCTATGCTTTTTTCAGTGAATTTCAAAGGTTTTTTAAATGCTAATTCCGAACTATAACGTGCCTGAAACCTATCGTTTTTTAAGTGAACTACTAAGGTTTTTTAAATGCTAGTTTCTAACTATGCCTACCGAGGTAGGACATGTGAAGAAAGAAGAAAAAACGCACAGAAAGAAGAAAAAGAAATGCAGAATGAAGCAACAGAAGTCATCCAACATGAAGAAAAGTGCAGGAAGAAGCAAGACGTGCAGAAAGAACAAACAGAGGAGCAGAAAGAGGCCTTGTTGCAAAATCATCCTGTACACTCAACTTTTTCAAATGGGTACTGCTGGTAACTGTCTCTGACTAACCAGGCCTAGAGCCAGTGCTATGCTAAAAGACACTTATAATACAGTGAAAACACCTACATACACTAGGGAACACTATGCGTTGGGGTACCCGTGATTACCATGGCCTCCTCTCTAAGACCCTAGTACATAATAGGGCAGGGGATTAAAACTACCTCTTAAAACACGCCACATGGCGCGTTTGCACACTGGTGAAGGGAGGGGTGAGGCCTGAGGTGCAAATACGCCCTGTGGCCTTTTTAATTTTTGTGGGATAAAGTCCCCTTGAATCCTGAGTGTCCCTTGGGTCCAACTAGCCCACCAGGTATCTCCAGTTAGAGCCACAGAGCTGCGTGGCAGAGAGGTGTAAAAAGAGGCACGTCCTGGACCACCTCTCTGCAACGCAGCGCAGTGGCGCTTACTGGAAGCACCTGGTGGGCTAGTTGGGGCCCTCAGGATTGAAGGGGAAATATTTCCCCAACTTAAAACGCGCCACATGGTGTGTTTGCACACGTCATCTCAGGCCCCATCACCTCCCTTCACCACTGGTCCAACTAGCCCACTAAGTACCTCAAATAAGCGCCACAGAGCTGCGTTGCACAGAGGTGTAAAAAGGGGCATGGCTGGACCATCTCTCTGCAACGCAGGCTTGTGGAACTTACTGGAGGTACCTGGTGGCCTAGTTGGCCCCCAGGGGCCCTCCGGATTAAAGAGGACTTAATTTCCCAACTTCAAATGCGCCACAGGGCGTGTTTGCACCCGTCACCTCTACCCTGCCCGCTCCCTTTACCACTGTGCAACGGCACCCCATGGCACGTTTTAAATTAGTGGATTAAGTCCCCTTGAATCCTCAGAGTCCCTGGGTCCAACTAGCCCACCATGTACCTCCAGTAAGCACCACAGAGCTGAGTTGCAGAGAGGTGGTCCGAGGCCATGCCCCATTTTACACATCTCTGCAATGCAACTCTGTGGCATTTACTGGACGTACCTGGTGGGTTAGTTGGCCCTTAGGGACCCTCAGGATTCAAGGGGACTTAATTCCCCAACTTAAAACACGCCACAGGGCCCGCTTGCACACTTGTTACATCAGCCCATGCCCCCTCCCAGCACCAATGCGTAAACGCACCCCCTGGTGCGTTGTAAATTGGGGAATTAAGTCCCCTTGAGTCCTGAGGGTTCCTGGGGGTCAACTAGCCCACCACTTACCTGTGACATGGTCAGTGTCATGGTCAGTGACATCACTGATGACATCACTCATGACATCATCCAGTGAACGTGTGTTTCTGTAAGGGTTAAATATGTTTTATATATATATGCCAAGGTGTATTGAAGAATGAATGCATTTACAAGTGCCTAAAGGGATTATTTAGTAGGTGCGTGACTGACTATATAAGTGAGTAATTGTACATGTCTTACTGAATGCATGGGTTAGTGACTAAACTGTGTAAAAGTCTGTATTAGTTTCTCCGTTGGTGTGTAAGCAACTGCATGGGTTGCTGAATAGCTACATGAGTGTCTATATAGGTTATTGATTTGTTATCTGAGTATCTGTATGGGTCCCTGAGTGTCTGTGTGGGTGGGTGCGCGGGGGATGTATGAGTCTCTGTATAGATGTCTGAGTGGGTGATTCAGCGGTTGTATGGATTAAAAAGTGCATCTGCGTAGGGCTGTTTGGGTGAGTTGGTGTGTCTATGGGTATGTTGGTGAATGAATAAATGTCTCAGTGGTATATCTGCTAGTAACTACATATGTTTTAAGGCACTAGATGTGAGTGTTGGAGTATATTAATGACTATACATGAGAGTAAGTTATTTGAAGATTGAGTGTATAAATAAATGTCTGCTTCTATCAGTGATTGTATAAGACAGTAAATATGTGTTAGTATCTGTATAAATAAGGCATGTGGTATGTCTAAAAATAAGGAACTTGGTGTGTATAACTGTAAACATGACTAAATGGGTATGTGATTGATTCTTTGCTTTACTGACTAGGTGTGTGAGTAACTCTATGGATGAGTGGCAGAGTGTGAGTGCATGTATAGATGTCTGAGCGCATATTATAGTCCTGTATGGATGAGTAACTACAAGTATAAGTGACTGGATGTGTGTGTAGACCTAGAAAATAGTGAGTGTTTTGTAGTATATGGCATTCTTCTGTGTACGGTTTCAAAAATAGTAGTCAGCATTTTAGAATGGGTGTATCAAAGTTTATATTAGAGCATCAGTATGTGCATCAGATTGTCACGTGGATGAGGTCATGAGTGATGTCATCAGTGATGTCATTTGAGATGTCATCAGTGATGTCACTGACCATGACATGAGTGATGTAATATGTGACATCATCAGCAGTGCATTGAGGGCGCGCAAGTTGTAGTTAGCTCAACTAACTATAACAGGCTAATTTCTCTGGTTTTATATGAGTCAAATGTCCAACTAACTATAACGTCCCTGAAACCTATGGTTTTATTTGTGAATTTCTAAGGTTTTTTAAATGCTAATTCCTAACTATAATGTGCCTGAAACCTATGGTTTTTTCCAGTGAATTTCAAAGGTTTTCTAAATGTTAATTTCATATTTTAATGTTCCTAAAGCCTATATTTTTTCAATTTTTTTAAAATTATTTTGGAACTTAATTATACTTCTTTTTTCTTAACTTTAAAAATTATGTAATGTTTTATATCTTCCCAAAAAAATACTTATATGTTTATTTTTTTCCGGAGAAAACTGCACTCCCATACCGGTAGTGTACCAAGCTCCATCACCACTTGAATCATATCCGCCATGTTGCTAAACTCGTAAATGATGCCATTTCGTATCCGACGGCTTCGTGGCACCGCATCCCGCGTAACATCATATACGCAAGAAGTCACCCCAGCTGCTACTTTGGTATCCGACGGGTACACAGTACCAAGTCACACGTTACGTCATGTACGCATGGGGCCGCGCGCGCTGCATGTGCGACATGTACACGCTGCCAGGCCCTCTGTTACGTCACAGACATATAGTGTCACAAAAGTATATTTAAATACCTTTAAACAGTATATGAGAACAAGCAATAATAAAACATTTATATATTTCTAACTGTAATAAACTTATAATATGATAAATATATTTTGTCAAAATCACGTTGGGTGCGGCCTCCTTGCACGCTCGGTGCGCGATTGCCATGTGACCTTAAAAAAATGCATTTGATTGCTTCGTAACATTTCCCATTGTAACAGTTGGACGACCCCACCCATCTTACTCATTCTCTCTACGGGGTAGTAGGCGCTCTATAAATGCAATCACAATCGCTTAACATCCTGTATCCTACACCTCCCAACCATCTATAGCACATTCCTTACAAACAAGGAGGCCATCCGGCAGGGTTGGATTGGGGTAAAAAATCATCCCGGGCATGCTAAAAAAAGCGGCCCACATTTGCATATTGCCTGTCCGCAAAACACCGCTTCGGTGAAATTTTATTAAAAGGGAGGAGGGGGTAAAAAATGCACTGATTAGTTTACACTGGTGAAAAACACCTGAAAACAAGTGAGGCCACTTTTGCTCAGGGCCCCTGCACCGCTCAATGTGCATACATTAATTGGCCGACCCAGCGAGAGAAAGGGAGTGACACCTTGGCAGTTGAGGAAAGGGATGTAATGGATGCACATCTACCTCCAGAAAGGCCACTCAGGCACCCACTGGGCTGTTGACGGCATCGAACAACGCAGAAACTGCCCAAATCGGCCCCCAGGCTGCTCAAAAAGCAGCCCGCAGCTGGAACTTCGGATACTGGCCCCTCGGGCATTGCCCGAATGCCCGCCTTACCAATCCGACGCTGCCATCCGGTACAACTACGTAACAGGTCTATCCTACTTGCCGACTTTAACCCTCACTTGGGGGGCAGGTCATACACTGCGGTGTATGAGCGCTGTGCCCAAAGGTCACGGCTTTGCCACTGGTTGTACTGAATGTGACACTTCTGCTTAGAGAGCTTTTTTTTTAAAGTTTTTTTGCAGTGCACACATATCTTATACTACACACAACATGCAACGATCATCTTGATCAATATTTATGGTCTGTACATTAGCCTTCCACGTGTGATCGCATCTCAAACTATACATCAAACAAGCATTTACAATGCAAGGGTCTCGCCTTTGCAAAACTTAGAGCTATTGGCATATTGAAAAATGACATAATTTTTATTTATGTGTTGGTTTTGAAAACAGATAAATAAAATGGCATTGTCATTTCCAATGCCAATAGCTTAATCTCTCGCAAATGCGAGACCAATTGCATTTTCAATGCAATAGGTCGTGTATTGACGCAAGTTTGAGCTATAGACATTGTAAATCACACTGTGTTTTATTTATGTTTCAAAAAACAAAACATAAATAAAATGTCTCTCGCACTGCTGTCTCTCTCACACTGCTGTCTCTCTCAAGCTGCTGTCTCTCTCACGCTGCTGTCCCTATTGATGTGTTTTCATGGCATAGTGCTAAATTACAACATATGCAGGTAAAGAAATATTGTGTTTTCAAGTGCAAAAAAAAAGAAATTGTCTTTTAATTTGCAAATGACCTTGATGTTTTAAGTGTAATAAATAAAGGACATGCGAGTAAAAGGAGTGCTGCGGCAAACAGGGGTGTGTATTTTAAGTGAAGGTGGTGACACCCGGCTGCGGGTCACTGCCACTTAAGCTCTTATGTACCCGAGGGCTTTTGACATGCTGCCGTCTCCTTAACCAAGAGCCAATCTAGTGTATACAAAACATATCAAAGTGGGTTCATTCTTTACTCAGACACCGAAGTACTTCCAGACTGCTGAGTGTCTGAAGGCAAACAAATGAATTCTGACCAGCTACTGGTAACGCCCGGTTAGTGCTTGGACTGCAATGCTATTCTTTCTTTTTAGAGGTGTGAGGGCTGAAGAGGGGGATTCTATCGATCTCCCACAAAGTTCCCGTTCCTGTGTCAAGCAAGACACACGTTGGAAGTGCAACACGTGTGCGTGATTGGGCGCGAGTAACAAGACGTCAGTCGAGCCAGACGCCAGCATTGGCCAGTGTCAGCATTGCCTAGTGCAGGCATTGCCTAGTGCCAGCATTGCCCAGCATCCGTCCGCACAAAAAGAAATTGAGGAAACTTGGAAATCCATCACTGTTATAAAAGTAATGTCATTTACCAGGAAACCGGGTTACGTCAATGCGCTGCGAGTGAAGATTAAAGGTTATTCAATAGCGCCTTCCACCTTTCATAATACACAGAACACATGCGGACGACACCCAAATATCGAGCGCACACCCAGGGGCTATAAACTAGAAAAGGCAAAAACATAAGGGGAATAAGATACTTGTAATCAGCGCAACATGGTCGCTAGTGGCAGGCCCCTCACTAACGCACTGGACAATGGGAAGTGTGAAACAAAGGGGGCTGCCCCGAGATTGGTTGTAGCTGCACCGATGCAGACGGAGATCCTGATGCCCTTGCACCCACCACCTTCGAGGTACCATGCACACCCCTCTTTGCTGGACTCCCATTCCCGGCTGCAGATGGATGGATGAGCTGTGGTTACTAATTAGGATTCAAGCAACACGAGGTTGACCATTGAAAGCTGTCTTGAAAGGGATTAGAAGAGTGAATGGTAAACTCAACTTTAACTAGGAGAAAGTTCCAGTGCAGTAGTAAATGGAAGGACTAGAATCTGAAGATGCAGGGGGAGGATTGGGCGCAAATTTAAGATTAAGGTTTGTTTAGTGTACATTACTAGTTAGGATATAACCTGCTTTAAAGAACAGACATAACACCTTAAACCTAGTCTTAGCTGACAGTAAGGGTGGCTGGTGGCGGTAGTTGGGAAGTAGGAGTGAGTTTGAGAAGTTTATCAAGGGCCCTTTTGAGCAAGATTAATATCTTGCCTAATAGGGTGAAAGAAAAATGGGTAAGACCCACTGGAAGGCTTATAAACAGTTACGTTCAAAGGCCAAGTAAAGTCATCAGTCAGTGTCTTGGCTCGCTGGATGTGAAGGAGTGCATCGAAATTGTGAATGTCAATATGGCTGCAGGGCTGTAAATGTAAATGTAAATGTGAATGCTGTGAATGCTTTCATGTGCATAAAAGGTTTCTAGCTGTGGGTGTGGGAAGGAAGGATCCCAGAGGGGTGTATAAGGGAGGGGTAGAGAGGCAGGCGCTGACGTGGCAGAAAAATTGGTATTTTCTGTTTTGGTTGAGTTCATCATCACGATGGATGCGTGTAACACAGTCAGAGATCTGAGTGTATAGAGGGGGTTGAGAAGAAATAGACGATTCTCTCCCAATGCTTTCAGGTGCAGATCTTTGGTTCTCACTATAGGTTAAACTGGATAACTTGTCAGGTTACTGCCCGGTCTTCTATTTATCCTTTATCATTCTGGATATGGGGTTTGCAGAACCGGACACATGATTCCAGATGTTTCAAAAGACCTGCACACAAAAACTCCAGCTGTGGCTCTTGGATCTGTGCACATTACTCCAGATGTAGCACTCAGAACTTAGGCACAGTGCTCCGATGCTCCCCAAGTAGAGACAGTGGGGCCTGCAGACTGCAATGCACCAGATGTGACCAACCCCATATGTGGGCACAACAGCAACGCAAATCAACGCCTCATCAGGGTAGTAGGCGCTATATAAATGCAATCACAATCACTTGACATTCTGTATACTACACCTCCCAACCATCTATAGCTCATTCTTTACAAACAAAGAGGCCATCCGGTACAACTACCTAACAGGTCTATCCTACTTGCTGACCTTTAACCCTCACCTCGGGGGCAGGTCACACACTGCTGTGTATGAGCGCTGTGCCCAAAGGTCACGGCTTTGCCACTGGTTGTACTGAACGTGACCTGCCACCTCTTGGACCACATGTCCGGATCGCACATACGAACGAGCCTCTAGAGGCGTGAAGAGAAGGCAATGGGAAAATGGAAAGAGGGGGGCAGAAGAAATGAGAAGGCAAGGACGAGTAGAAACGAGGACAAGTGCGTGGAAAAGGAAACCGGAGAACGTGAGTGACGGGAAGAGGCAGCAGAACTGGACAGATGATGAAGAGGCGATTTTAGAGAACGTTATAGGAGAGCAAAGGCGATCTGGGAAAGGGAGGAGGGGTGGCTGCTGTAAATACCCATATAATATGCATATTATGGTACAACCAAATACCAATGATGAAGACATTACATTAAGGGCCGGTATTGAGAAAGATTGGGAAGGGACCAACATGTATGGAGAAGATGTGTAAGATGAGGTGTCTGGAGCAATCATGGTGTGGTAGAGAAGGGTGGGCAGATAGGAGCAGAGGGAAGCGGAGCAAACATGGGCGCATGGCAAGGTGGTGGATGATGGCTGCACACATGGCAGGTAGGGGGATGGGGCCGCGTGGGTAATGATGTAAGCAGGAGCTGTAAGAGAGAAGGTAGGACCTGGGCTGATGAAAGAGGAGGGTCTGAGGGTTGGAGGGTATGGCAGCAAAAGTAGCGACAGGACACAGAGGTCGGTAAAGAAGAGTTTGGAGGCAGGTGTGAGATGGGGGCTGTGTTGTGGCGGAGAGGGGAAGCAATTGGACATGTTAGCAGTGGGGTCAAAGGCTGTGCTGGTGTGAGTGTCCTCTGAGGTAGGAGGTGGATGTGCAGCGAGAGGTAGGTGCTGCGTTGCGCTGGAAGGGCAGTAGAGGGGTTGTCCCATGGGGCAATGAACAGTGGTAAGAAACTGAGGGGGGCACAAAGAGCCCACCTCTTCTCCCCGCCCAGTATATAGATCCCCGCAACGCCTGTCCCCTGCCCAGTCTGTACCTGTTAACTGGCTGCCGCATCCCCCGGGCTCTGTCCCAGCTCCGCTGCCCCCCTCTTCCTCCTCCTCTGTCTCTGCCTGCCTGCAGGCTCTGCATTCATTGAGAGCAGTGAGAAAAGGCAGAGCCCTGCCTTCTCTCTGCAGACCCCTGCCGGCCGGAGGACCGACATGACGCCTGCCAGCGCCAGGCATGAGCACTCGGCGCTTCCATTACATCGCCCATTCATACATTTATTAATGTAAGGGCATCCGTGCATTCTAACAGCCAAGGGTGATTGTTTAGCTTAAACCAGATCCAGACAGAGTTATATTTAGCTTTCCTCTTATTTGAGCCTTGCTGTTAATGAGGTTTCATAGTCCATGACAGTGAATTCTATCTGACCCACAGAAAAGATTGATCAGATCGCAGAAAAATAATCCCCTTTGGGCGAAGCCTCAGAATTGTAAATAGCATCTCAAACTATCTGCCTGCTTAGTCAACATAACTGGCACCGGAGAGGTAGGCTGACTTTCGCAGGCTGCCTTCCTCTTTGTGGGAGAGGCGGATGGTGGGAGCTGCGGTTTGCTTTTAGCCCTGTCCCTTTCAGACTGGGAGCCCGACTTCCTGCTGGGGTAAAAAGTTTCTTATTTCCTTTATGGGGCCATCTGGACCCATAAAGAAGATAAGAAACCTTTTACTTCAGCAGTAAGTCAAGGAACCCAATCTGAAATGGACAGGGCTTAAAGAGAAAGAAGAACGTCACTAGGACCTCTTTTCCAATGGCTGGCCACTGTTTAGTAGGCCAGCCAATGGAGAAGAGGGGTGGGGCTTAAACCTCGCTAGTGAAGTTCACTCTGAGACATAAAATCTTGTGAGCTCGACTGCGAATGTGAGCAGTACGCCACGCGAAACCTAAAAACAAATATGTGTTACACGACGCCCCTGCTGTGTGTGTGTGTGTGCACATTATTGTGCTCCCTTTCGGCCTGGGTATTCGTGGCTCTAAGAAGTATCAGGAGCCACAAGCACAGTTCACATCCTAGATCACATGTGACAAACAGTAAATAGCAATGTGTAGATTTCTTTGCTGCACGCTCTGTTGACAGGCTTTACCAATATACTAGTGTGTTATATGTGAGACTTTCACATTCACATTTGACATGTATTACTTGACTGTAATGAGTGTTATCACTGTGTATGACGTAGCCTCACTGCTGATCCTCCCTCCATCCGAGCACATTCATATGTGTACTCTTTGCAATAGCAACGCTTTCAATAATAACGCACACCATTGACATACGTGTCTGCGCATATCCACAATCTTGACGACGTGATGGTGACCATTCAATCTTTTCAAACACCATCTCATTAGCGATAGTTGCCGCCCTCCCGACACATGCTACACTAATGTAAATTCCACACTCTGAGAGTTCAAAACTACAAAAAAAACACACATAAGTACACTTCCTGCCAGGCAGGAACTGAACAATGCCCAGGTCCCCGGAATAATTATTCACACCCCTACGCTGGCCTGGCCTGTACGCAAGCCCAGCCCACTTTGCGTACGTAGAAATAGGATAACCACGATGCCACGCGTCCCTCTTCTTCCACACTGCCTCAGATGATATGGCCGCATCCACCTCGCATTTCACAATGCGCAATAAAAAAAAAGGATCCATGAGGTGTACACCATCCTCGCAATCAACACGGGCTCTAAATTGTGAGCCCTACTGTCCGTCGTCTTCTAAAGGGATCCAAGAGGTCTACACCATCTTGCAATCAACACTCTATCTGACTTGTGAGCACTGCTACCCGTAGTGTTTGCTCACACAACAATGACAGTAGGTAAGCAGAGGGGCCTGGGTGTGCAGCGCCTCCAATTGAGCTTGTTGCAGCGGGAGGGGCGGGGTGCATCACCCTGGCTGCACAGCTGGGAACAAACGATGTTGTTGTGCGAAACGGGTATGCTCAGACATGAGGTCCGTGCTCTCCATGTCACTAGAATCAAGCTATCCAGGCTGATGAGGGCTAAAAGCCCGAAACCGGTCCTTGGATGCTTGTTTCCAGTCCAGGGAGGACCTGGCTTGGCAGTTCGGACTGGACTGTTCCCGTGGGGCACAGGGTCAGGACCGATTTGCATATGGCTGGGTTCAAACTGGAATGGCATGGTGAGCAAAACAACGATGGATTTAGGCCCAGATCTCTGTACTGGGGTGAATGTATGACATTGTTCTGCATTCTGTCCATCAACTGTTTTTGCATTTCACACAACAATGATAGCAGGTAAGCAGAGCGGCCTGGGTGCACAGGGCCTCCAATTGAGCGTAGTGCGGCGGGAGGGGTGGGATGCATCACCCTGGCTGCGCAGCTGGGAACATACGATGACACTGTGCGTAATGATGTGATCTCTGACCTGATTCAGTCTCATCTCTGTCTCATTTTAAAGACCTGCTGGATCGTACTGTAGGCCTGAGCCAGCGGGCAGCGCTACCCTACAGACACCTGTTGAGCGCGGTGCTGCGGGAGGGGTGGGGTGCTTCACCCTGAGTGCACAAGTGCGAAAAAGCGATGTTGCTGTGCGTAATGATGTGATCTCTGACCTCATTCAGTCACATCTGTCTCATTTAAACTGTAGGCCTAAGCCAGCGGTCAGCGCTGCCCTACAGACACGTGGCGTTGGCTTTTAGGGCACTGTAGTGAGTTTGTCAAACACCTCTGCACGTCCCTCCTGGCCGTTTCTGCTGATGTCTGATGAAACTCTAAACTGTCACGACCACCCTGCCCTTCTTGCTCTTTGTGGTTGATCCAATTTTGAAAAAGGGAACAAAGAATTGGCCTCACCACCCTCGGACTGAACTCCTGCACACATCCACCCTATTTCGCAAGACTTGGCCACGCCATCGTCCCAGAACTTGTCTCTTTCACATATCCTGTTGTTCAAGATCTGTCTGTTCTCTCACGTACATATCCTGTTTTGCAAGACCTGTCCGTAATATTTTATACCATCTGTTGCAGCAACGCCCTGTCTGAACAAAGAATGAAAAACTGCATTTTGACTCGGGGTGCAAGGCCCCCACCCAAACTGGTTTCTTAAGGTGGGAAATGTGTTATATAAGGCCTTTAAGCTGCGGAGTGAAGCAGCAGCCTCCTCTGTCTTGTCTCCGACGAGCTTAGGACTCTGTTCCATAGCCCGGGCTATTCGAATAAAACTTGGTTCCTCCTGTGGACGAAGGCTCCTGTGTCTCCTTTTTCTATATAAGGAGGTTATGGAAGACTTGGGTGGTTCCCCCGCCGCCGAGACCCAGTAAGTGGGTAAAAACGATTCTTCAAATGTATTATTATTTAACCTTGTGAATTCTTGAGCACTCAAACTCCTCTTTGAACCACGATTACCACTAACAGTTGGTAGATCGTACTTCAAAAACGAAGGATGCACTCAACTCCTGTTTTCTATCAAGCTTGAAATAAACCTTCATTTACCTCGAAACGTTTCCACCATTAAATTATTTCTCCCTTTTCAGACATTCAATTGATAATCTCAAGAAGGGCGGAGCGGAGCTCACCCCGCAATGATGCCCTGGGCATTCTGACACCTTCCATTGTGGCATCAAGACACCGGCCCGACGGGAGACCTCGTCTCCTACAGGCTCGGAGCTTTCACAATACGGCGTAGGACACACTGGTGGTGACAGTTGAGCAGTGAAGCCTCAGTGTGCAGGACCTACAAATTAGCACAGTGCGGGGGAAGGGGCTGGGCAGCAGCACCCTGGGTGCACAGGTGCAGGCAAGCCATTTCCCTGTGCTAATGATGTAGCACCATATTATCAAAGAACAACGATAACATTATCGCCGCTTTAGAGGCAGGAAACTGCCGCTAAAGCGGCGATAATGGGCCTGATAATATGCCCTTGTGAATTTCCATGGAAGCCCAGGTTCACACCAGAACCTGGGCTTCTATGGGAATTCACAAGAGCATAATATCAAGCCCCTTATCACCGCTTTAGCAGCAGTTTCCTGCCGCTAAAGTGGCAATAATGTTATCTCTGTTTCTTGATAATATGGCCCCTAATCTCTGGCCTCATGTGTTTCATTTTAAGGACTTGCTGGACTACACTCTTTCTCGCGGACCCCAGCCTCCTAGGTAAACACTAAGGGCTGGGTGCTGTAGGCCGACACTCTGTCTCCTCCTCCCTCTCTTCTTTTGACTCTCCCTCCCCTCCTCCCTTCCACCCACTCCCTCCCATTCTCACTATCGTCTTTCATTTGGACTACCTTTCTGTACCTCTTCCACATAGCACACATACTTATGTTTCATTTTTGTCTTGCAGGTTTTCTACGCTGCTTCCACTGGAGTCCAACTACTTTTTTAATATTATACTATTTGTACTAATAAACCTACGTTTCTATTTATTTGTGTTTTAATAAAGATTACTTTTTTTCAAAGAAATATCTGAGGGTATAGGTCTTCTTTTTCTGACAACACTTGTCTATAGTTTATTGTGAAAATCATCTGTTTATAGGATATTATAAGGGCAAACCCTTCTAATATTACATTGCACCTACCAAACATAATCTAACTGACTATTACACAAATGAAGCCTGGGTAATTCTAAAACTGCAAGAGTTCTAGGAGTGCATCACTTTATAACACTATGAGTACTGCTCGTGTGATTACAGAACCAATAAGGCACTGCCTAGGACCACTGAGGCTTCAGGGACTGCCGAGGCCCACCCTGCATATTTAAATAAAGCCCCGGAGTGTGGCGATCCCCGGACTTCAGTTGGCCTCGAACCCAGAACAATTAGTAAACAATACCTGGGAAGATGGAGGTCTGCGAAACGTCTATGTGCCTTCCACGCCTAATTTACATGTGACATTAAGATCCCCAGTCCTACAGAGACCCTGCAATATAATAATTGGATTGGCCACGGAACATTACCTCCCAGGAGCTTCATTTAAATGAACGAGTCAGACCCCGCTTTTTTTTTTGTTTCTTTTTTCTCTCCATTTTTATTATCTGCATCCCCTCTATTAAAGAGATACAAGGTTTTCCTCCTCTCGCTTTAAGTAGTCAAACAAGGATTTGCTATCACAGGGTGGAAGCCATGCACCAGCCTTCTGTAAAAAATGTACGGCAAATGCACACCCCGGAACATTGCATCAGCTGCGCCTGAGAGGTCGCCCTCCCTAGGACCATGATGCATTTGTTAGTATAAACACATACTAACACTACATAAACACATGTAGTACAGCGACCAGAAAGTAGTGAAGAAGCAGACGAAGCGCAAAATCAAAAAATATAAATCCTACCAGAAGTAGGATGACATAGTTCAATGAGCCAACGACCCTGGCATGAGTAGAAACAGCTACATGAAGAAAACGGGTCTTCAGCACAACACAAGCAATTTTGAAATATTGGTGAGTGGTGCCTTCTTTTTACCTTCTCCCACTCCTCACCAAATGTATGTAGTGAAGAGGCAGACAGCAGTGGATCCAATAAGTACATTTATTACAGGAAAACAAGACACCGGAAACAGCCACCAACAGGAGCAGACAGCAAAGCAACCGTCTTCCCCAGTACCGTGTACAGACTCTGCAAGGTTCCCCTCATGACATCCCTACATTCTAACATTAAATACTTAGATTCTAGTAGAATTACATACTAACATTCTACTATGACTTACATTGGAATACTACACAGAGCACATGATTTTACAGCAATGAGCTCATGGTTTCATCCACGAGTCTGTAGACCGTTAGAGGTAAGTATTTCACTTCCCACTCCCTATATTGTATAAACCCAAACTAACACTACTTCCACAGGTATGCTACAGCGTCCAGAGCACATCACTTCACAGAAATGAGCTCACAATTTAGGCTCACGGTTTAATCCTGGAGTCTTCACACCAGTAGGGGTGAGTAGTTCGCTTCCGACTCCCTATATACTGTAAATACATACTAACACTACTTACACACTTATACTGTAGCGGCTAGTATCCTACAGAGCCCATCAATTTACACCAATCAGCTTGGTTTCATCCCTGACTCTTCACACCAGTATAATCTCTGGGGAAATGGCCTACACCTCACTATTACTCTCAAAAAAAGACTTAATCTTTTATGGTAAAAGACAAACACCTTGCTTCTGTTTATCTCGGTATATTTATTTATATCCTTTTTACTTTATATGATTTGTTTTAACTCTCCTACATTAGTGTGCAGAGAATAAAAAAAAATCAATATTTCACAACATCTCAAAACATTTCATTATCCATTTGAAAACAAAAAGTCAAAAAGATAAAGTAATCGTGCTCTAAAGGACAATATCCTAAACCGTACAAACAATAATTGTGAATAAATATTGTCATAAAACAACAACAATAATCTTGCAACTCTCAAATTGCACTATTCAATCCAAACAAGAAAAACAGTTTGTCTTTTGAATCTCTTGATTGTACAATAATTCCCTTGAAATAATCAATAAAATTTGAACAAGGAAAACATTCTTCTTTTGAATCCCTCAATTGTACAGTGAAAAAAATTCAAATTCAATGTCTTAGCCTATTTAGCCAATATGCCAACAACATCTCAAAACATTTTATTACACATTTGAAAACAAAAAGTCAAAAAGATAAAGTGATTGTGCTCTAAAGGACAATATCCTAAACCATAAAAACAATAATTGTGAATAATTATTGTCATCAAACAACAACAATAATCTTGCAACTCTCAAATTGCACTATTCAATCCAAAAAAGAAACATTTTGTCTTTTGAATCTCTTCATTGTACAATAATTCCCTTGAAATAATCAATAAAGTTTGAACAAGGAAAACATTTTTCTTTTGAATCCCTCAATTGTACAGTGAAAAAAATTCAAATTCAATGTCTTAGCCACTATGCCGACACGTTTCGAGTACTGGTGTTTCCTCTCAGGACTCTCATCAGGGCTGTATCATTCTTATCTGTAATGGACTGTTTATGACGAAAAGTAAATATTAAAAACTATCCCACTCTACACATTCTCTATCTCTAAATGCCTAAATCTAAGTCGTTGTACCTGAAATGACATGGACACGCTCTCTCAAAGTGCAGATTCTTACTAATGTAGTATAGATCTTGAATTGAGGACCTCCCAGTTTCCTAAGGACAATAGTAAGTGTCAAATGTATTGATTTACTATGGATAATGATTAAATTCCAACTGTGGTGCTCTGTTTATGGAGTCCTACCTTCCTGAGCGATGTATATTTCGATGCTTATGTGAGCCTTATGAAGCCGTTAATACCCCTGTAAAAGAAGCATGCCATTGCTTAGTTTTTTTTACTTTTAATAAAGAATACGTGCACCATTAGCTTTAAGATGTGCGATAAATAACTGTATTTGGTTGCGCTAAATCCAGGCGGATTAGCTTCTCAAAGACCTTTCATTGAACACTTCGTATCCCTTTTCTATAACAAAAAGAAGTGACAATGTAACATTTGTAAAAACGGGGCTGCAACATTGTAGCTCGCGGTCTCCGTGATACCGAAGCATACCTTGCTTTGACAGCGTTTTCAAACCGCCGCTCTTTCGTTCTTCGTACTTATTTTCTTTAAGCCTCAGTCATCTGGAAATATACGTATGTATTGGTTATTTAGCTGCTGTTCTTAAATTATATGTGGGGCAATATTAATTCCTTCCTGAGCCAGGTACTCACCCGGCAAAAAATTGTGGCACTGCTCGATGTTTACAATCCTCAAACGTAGGTCGCCATTTTCTTGGAAAACCTCTGCGTGATTGACCCGAAGTATATGGGAGTTTTTACTTTCAACTACCAATCACGTGTGTGTATCTTAGCCGGCCTAATGCAATGAATTGTGGGACTTGATGTTCCCTGCTCATGAGTACTTCGCTTCCAACTTCCGGGATAGTATAAACGCACGGTACCAGTCAGTAGTACGCTTCCCACTCCCTGTATGGTATAAACACCTACTAACACTACTTGACATGTATACTATAACGCCCAGAGCCCATCTCTTTACAGCAATCACAGCGGTTTCATCCCCAAGTCTTCACACCGGTAGGCGTGAGTACTTCGCTTCCCGCTTCCGTTATACTATAAACACACAATAGCGGTCAGTAGTTCGCTTCCCACTCTTTGTATGGTATAAACGCCTTCTAACACTACTTGCACATGTATGCTACAAAGACCAGACCACATCACTTTACAGAAATGACCTCACGGTTTAGGCTCTCGGTTTCATATCCGGGTGTAGCACCATATCATATCAGCACCATGTCACTTTGAGCAACACCGTACTTTCAGACCGGTAACAGTGACTACTTCGCTTTGCAATCCCCAACAAAGCTTACAGTGCTTCTACACTTCTACACCCCTTTCCTACTTTTTTCGCCCATTTTTCCCCTTACTCGCTGCAACGGAATCACAAAATGCAATAAGCAGCAAGCTCCTGCGCGTCAGGCCTCAGCCAATCAGATGGCAGAATTCCCAGATATCGATATCTGTACATTTCGATATTTTTCAAAAACTACTGAACGGATTTAGACCAAATAAACAGAAGCGTGCTTTCTACACCAAACCCCTTCTCCCTGCCAAATTTGGGGTAATTCCGTTCACCCGTTCGACCTGAAGCCTTGTCTAAAGTTTCCTATGGAAATTAACATGGAGAAAACACGTTTTGGAACCCCCTTTTATCTCACCCCCCCCCCTTGACGGATCACCCCCACACTTTCAACATAGGAGCTGATATGAACAAAGAATTAGTTTTCAAAATTTCATGAAGATTCTTCAAATGACGCCAAAGTTATAAGCAAAACAAAAAATGATCTTCCTATGGAAACTCGGTCCTAACTCTATAACTACCTACTGGCAACCGCCAGTAGGTAATAAAGAACAAATTAGAATAGTTCCTTGACTCTTTTAGCTTTCAAAACTTCTCTCTATTACTGTCTTTCTAATTTTCCATATAAAGAGTTTTTTTAATATTCAAGTACACATATAAGAAATGCCATGTATTCTATCAACACACTTTCTAGAACATTCTACTTCACGTGGAGGTTAAAAGTTCAGCAATTTTTTTTAAACCTAACAATATTTTTTTGCAACATTTTCTCGAACATTTAACGGCACGTGCAGGTTAAAAGTTCACGATTGTTTTAAGTTTGAACTCTGCATTCCAAATGCAAGTAGCAGGTGTGGTTGAGTTGATCAAATGTTATCCTATAATATGGACTCCCCGTTCAAACTGCTTTTACTTAACCAATCACAAAGATGCTTTTCCACAAAATGAATGTGCACCCTACTTTTAAAAAACAATGCTTTTGATCTACCAATCAGGTAACGTTTTTTATGTGAAAGAAACTAGTTCCCCATCTTTAAACATACCTCTTATTCTACTAAGGAACTACATGAGCTACAGACATCTTTCAATACCTTCCAGTCATACCTTCAAAATGTTAGTGTGGATCGTAGGACATAGCTATGTTTTCTGGTGCAAGAGGTATGCAGAACAAAGACGTATTGACTTAGACCTCGGTTTACAAAATGTGGACATTAAATGGTTTGGATAGAGAGGAATGAAATGGCACAAATTGTTGCCTTTGGTTAAAACTTGTTTGCATCTCCAACACCCTGACCTCGTGATTGTGCACTGTGGTGGAAACAACCTAGGCATATTGACTGGGGTAGGTTTGGAAATGTTTATGAAGGACACTTTTGAGCAATTGATGTTACTTTTTCCTCAAACTGTCTTTGTATATTCCAATATTTGCCAAAGACAGAAGTGGAAATGGTCCAAACAATTTTTTCCTCAGACTGAAAAATCTCGGAAGAAAGTCAACAAAGCTATGTCTGCATACCTCACAGACCAAAAAATGGGCGCCATCTACAACAACAATATATGTTTTGATATGGCGTATGTCTACAGAAGTGATGAAGTACACTTCACAGATCAGGGAAACCGAGTTTTCCTGAATAATTTGAAGCTGTGCATCCGCACTTATATGTAGCTCCAACTAATGAACACAAGGGCACTTTTTAGAGCCACCCTGTAACGTACAACTTAGGCCCGCTATTTTAAGGCCAGATAGCAGCAACTCCCGGACCCTCGCCAAAATATATCCTCCACACAGCTAAGGCGCAGCGGCCAGACCATCTCACTTTTGCAGCACAGACCTCTAGCTTTGATCCCCTGCTCTATTCACCCATAGGGGTCAGTAGTTTGCACTTTACAAATACCGTATTATTTACCTTCGCACTCCCTATACAACACCGCCTAAGCACCATATACAAGTTGAACACGTGTAGCACAGCGCCCAGAGCACATGATTTCACAGCATAGGACACACACATTGGGCTCACGCTTTCATCCCTGAGTCCAGCAGCAGCTCAATTTAGCAGCATGACACTCTAGGCAATACCTCCCTTAATTTCCGTACCACGCATGGGTCAGTAGTTCAATGGCTTTACCCAAAGTCCATCAGCAGCTCAGCTTACGCCCCCAGCGCAATCAGACCCATAGAAGTGAGTAGTTTGCACTTAACAAATACCAAATTGATTTGATACAAGCACTTCGCACTCCCTCTATAACACCCCCAAAGCATCATACACAAGCTACAATGTTCGAAACAAAAGTTCGTCCATGTAGCTATAACGACATGCTCACACTACTTGGACAGGAATGGCACAGTGGCTGGAAAACATGACTTCACAGCAAAGCACACACAGTTTAGGCTCACGTTTTCATGCCCGAGTCCAGCAGCAGCTAAGCTTAGTACCATGAGACTCTAGACAATACCTCACAAATTTTCCGTACCTCAGGACTTTCAGACCAGTACGGGTCAGTAGTTCCTCCTAGTAGGAATAAACACATGCTGACAATACTTCCACAGGTGTAGTGCAGCGGCCATGGCACATGACTTCACAGCATAAGACACACAATTTGAGCTCACGCTCTAATACCCGAGTCCCGCACCAGCTCACCTTAGCAGCAACAGACTCTAGGCAATACCTCCCTTAATTTTCTTAACCCACCAATTTCACACCGATAGGAGTGAATACTTCGCTTTGCAACCCATCTATTGCACACCCTAAACACCCTACCGCGCTCCTACCCTCCTATTTTCCACTTTTTTCACCCTTTTTCCCCTTACTCGCTTCCACAAAATGGCGGCCAACACTTCCTAGTTGCAACAGCTCGCACCACTCACAGCCTATAAGCAGCAAGCTTGTGCTCGTAACACCTCAGCCAATCAGATGGCAGAATTCCCAATGATCGATATCTGTAAATTTCCATATTTCTCAAAAACTACTGAACGCATTTACACCAAATAAACAAAAAACGTGCTTCCTAGACCAAGACCCTTCTCCCTGCCAAATTTGGGGTTATTCCGTTCACCCGTTCGACCTGTAGCCTTGTCTAAAGTTTCCTATGGAACTGAACATGGAGAAAACAACTTTTTCGGCCCCCCTTAACTAATCACCCCCAAACTTTCAACATAGGAGCTGATATCAACAAAGAATTAGTTTTGAAAATTTCGCGAAGATTCGTCAATTGGCGTCAAAGTTATTAGGAATAGAATGTTGCAATTTTCCTATGGTAACTCGGTCCTAACTATAACTACTTATATATAGATATATATATAAATTTATGACTTACCATAGTTATACTTACCTGCGTGGTAAAGGCATATGAGTGGTAAGGCATGCATTGTAAAAATGCCTGGTAAAGGCATGCATGGCAATTCCTTGCGTTGCAATATCCTACATCCAATATATTTAGTGAGACACTATAAATTAGTCAAGTAAATAGTCAATCACACTGCTACTAAATCGTCCTTCTAGACACTTATACATCCACTCATTCTTCAATGCAGCTTGCTATATATATAATACATATTTAAATATGGATCCAAACCACATTCACTGGATGATGTCCTCAGTGATGTCATCAGGGATGTCATTTGAGATGTCATCAGTGATGTCACTGGCCATGTCATGAATGATGTAATATGTGGCATCATCACCAGTGGATTGCGGGCGCCAGAGTTACAGTTAGTTACAGTTAGTACAACTAACTATAACAGAGGAATTTCAATGGTTTTGTATGAGTGAAATGTCCAGTTAACTATAACATTCCTAAAACCTATCTTTTTTTCAGTGAATTTCTAAGGTTTTTTAAATGCTAATTCCTAACTATAACCTGCCTGAAACCTATGATTTTTTCAGTTAATTTCGAAGGTTTTTTTATTGATAATTCCTAACTATAACCTGCTTGAAACCTATGTTTTTTTCAGTGAATTTCAAAGGTTTTTAAAATGACAATTTCTACTTATTATGTTGACCACTTCCCCACATTTTCAACCACAAACCAAATCTGCAATGCTACGTAAAAAATCAGGCAATAGTTCCACTTACCAATAACAAATTAAAATCAACATTTAACTACTGTAAGAACGTCGAACATGCACTAAGTGAATTACATCAAACTCACACCCATGTTTAAAGAGCAATATGCTTCAGAGATTGTAATTATATACTTCCGACACCCAACAAAATCACAATACTCAGCTCCACTACACCACTACAACCACCCCCACGGACCCCTCCCCTCTACTCCCTCAGAGACAACGCAAAACAGGACAACGGACCTTTCCAAAATAATATATCCCCTTAACAGCACACTAGCTCAATCTACAAAGATGTGGCAACCAAGTATGTATAAGGGAAAAAACTCGAACATTAACAATAATGTACACAACGCTAAGACTACCGGTGAAATACTATACACAATTCACTATAAAAATCAAAAACTTTTCAGTGTGTACATATACCATTGGTACTTGTAGTGTACTGAATAGTGGACGCAACCATATTATCTCGGACACTAGGGAATATTTCGGTCATGTAGCTGTGTTCCCCCTCCTTTGAAACAGAAGCGGAGTGGGCTAGTCCAACGTAAACAACGTCAACGTACGACTATAAATAATAAGACTACGCCTGGGGCATGGCTCACTTCTGCAAAGAGAAGAGACTGCGTGCCTCCTTGATACAGGCCGATTGCGAACTCAGCGCCACAGCACCGCAGACTTATGTCTGTATTGACTAGTGGTTTCCATCGACACCGCGGACAGCAGGGTTCACAACTTGAATTCAAATTTGGATCTAAATTTGTCTTCAGTATCTGTGCTGAGAAGTGCCTACAATCTATTCTGCGGTCAGTAGAGTTGACAACTTGAAACCAGTTGAATTCAGCTTTGCATTCATCGATCTTTGTGTCGACTACTGCCTTCAATCTACACTGCTTACTACAGGGTTCTCAACTTCAATTCAGCTTTGCATCAACACTACGGACAGAATTGAATCCAGCCTTGATTTATTTAAGGCAGACACAATTGTACTGTGTCCTCAGATTCTGTGACAAAATAGAATGCTTCGATCTTTGTGTCGACTACTGCCTTAAATCTACACTGCGTACTACAGGGTTCACAACTTGCATTCAGTTTCCGTCTACACTACGAACAGCATTCAATATATCCTTGATTTATGTATGGCAAAGATTATTTTCTTAAAGGATGCCACAAAAAAAATTCCTCAATGACTGTAGTGAATTCTGTTTTCAAATGTACACTGCGATCAAAAGAATTTACCGCTTGATATCAGTGCTGCATAAGCTCTACAGACAGCATTAAATTCAGCCTCGATTTATTTAAAGCAGAGAAAAAAATAGTGCTGTTGCACTGCTAGTATGTGCAAGCACCTTCAATAGCTGCATCATGTGAACTATGATAAACAATGTACAAGTTTGCGCCAAAATGTACCAAAATGTACCTCCACCACCAGCAATACCAAGTACCTCTGGGTACTTGGTATCACCCTCAACATCGCCACCAGACATACGTCCCCAATTTGTGAACGTTACAATGCACTGCGTAAAGAGGAATCGTGTAATTTGTTATGAGGAGCGATCAGTACACCTAGTTTTTACAGCAATTGATAACCATCGATGATAGTTTTTTTTACCCCCTCAAAGTTCATATACTCCAGTATGGAACAGTGAATGATTTCAGTGCAGCCCGTTCAGACCACGCATCATCGCAGGGTGAGCACACGATAAACACCAGACGTACCACTAACTCAGTACACCGTAAATAATCGCCATGTGCTCTTGTTAAGGCAAAATTCAATAGTCAAAACACATTTTTACCAGTGCGGTCTGCCTGAACCACGCATCATCGCAGGCTCCACACAAACCGCCCCTACGTCAGTCCACCACAACTCATAAACGCTTTACAATAGAAACTTCTGTGTATTATTTCACATGCAATGCTCCTACCTTTGTACAACAGAAGTCATAAACCGTTTATGATTAAATATCTGTGCATGATATAATGTTTACTATTCTACTTCTTACCAACAACAACATAATAAAATGGAGTTGAGCACACGTGCCTATAGCCACTTCAACTATCTATCTGTGTCTGTGTATTTATTGTGTTTGCAAAATGCTGCTCCTCCGCCCTACCCGCAACATTCTATTTGCAAAAACGTTTGCGTCGATTGATGATTCTTCTTGAAATTTTCCAAACTTTTGGCCAGCTCAGTTCCGCTACTTCCCTGAAAGTTTGGGGGTGATTGGTGAAGCGGGGCCTGAAATAAAAGGGGGGTCCCTAAACGTGTTTTTCCCATGCAATTTCCCATTGGATCTTTAGCCGAATGGATGAACGGAATTAACACAAATTTGGCAGAGAGGTAGTCCTCAGTTCCGACTTGTGCCTTTCGCTTATCTGGTGTCAATCTGTTCAGTAGTTTCTTTGAAAATTACGGTTAAAGTCATTTATATATATTTGTGGGCGCGGTGGATCCGTGGATTGTGCGAGGATTGGCCTCGTAGGATACGCGCATCGTCCCGATCACGCACTCAATTCTAATTGGCTGCCCCTCAAAGCATAAGTATAATAGCCTATTAATGCGCCCAATTATTAAAGTTAAGAAACCCCTGCAAAGCGAAATGCTGTCACTCAATGCCTCCACATAAGGAGGAGCAGCATTGTACCCATTGCACATTCACCCTCAGCTTGCCTTTGGTGACTCCACTAGAACCTTAACCCCCCTCATATTCAAAATGTTTCTTTTAAACTGTCAATCCTTTCCTAAACACTCCCTTGAGCTGAAGATGCTCTTGGAAGAGGAGGCTCCAGATGTACTTTCCTTGACCGAAACCTGGCTTCACGCAGAATCCGAACCAGACCTGGTGCAAACAATGGTGGTGGTGTGGCTATCATAGTTAACAACCAGCTACACTGCACTACCTTCCCGATAGACAATATTCAGGACACCGAGGCGCTCGGCTTCACACTTCATTTGTCTCCCCACCAGGCATGTACCGGCATTCTCGTATATAGAACTCCCGGTCCCTTAGGTTCTTTCCTGGATGAATTACAGGTAGCACTTTCTGTCCCATGTCTTAAATCAGAACATTGTTTACTTTTAGGCGACCTAAACATACACATGGATGAGGCCACAAATCCTGACACAATGAAACTCATGGAGGTCACAACAGCATTAGGACTTACACCTTTCATTCATGATCCCACGCATAATAAGGGCCATACTCTGGACCAAGTTTTTTCCACCGTCCCTATTAATGTACTTGCTCCTCAGCCAGTATTATGGTCGGAACATTACTTAATCTCCTTTTTCCTATTAAGTACCCCTCCCCCAAGACCAAATCCCACTACCTCTGCTAAACGACTTTCCAGGCCTTTTCATCTGCTCTCTAATGAGATGCTACTACAGGCCATGTCATGTTCACCCTGCACCTTGTCAGGTAATGTGGAAATCGATCTAGCTCATTACACTGACTGGCTCACGACTATACTGGCGGATCTCGTGCCTGAGAAAGCCGCTAAACCCGGAAACAAACGTCCTTCTGCTCCTTGGTTCACATCTCAGCTTAGAGAAGCCCGTCAAAACTGCAAGAGAGCAGAAAGAGCCTGGAGGAAAGACTACAATCCTCTTGAGAAAGAAAAATTTAAAAACTTAACTAGATCTTACCACAAGATGATTTGGAGTGGAAAAAAATCCTATCTTGAACGTCGGATAGACGAATCTGAAAACTCCTGTAAGGAACTCTTTAAAATTGTCAAGGATTTTACTTCTCCGTCCCTAGGCATCTCTGCTCAGTCTCACTCAGAACCTTGGCTGACTGAACTGGCACATTATTTTGTAGATAAAATAACATCTATTCAAGCCTCTCTTGCCATTTACTCAAAACAGCCTCAGGATGCTGCTCTTGGTGCCCTCTCCTCTTCACAACCCACCCTCTGGGAATTCCCGCAGCTGAGCCTTGCTGCTTCATTAGACCATCTGACAAGCTTGAAGTCGGGCTCTCCTCTAGATCCTTGCCCGGTCTCTTGCCTTAACAAAATAGCCCCTGTGCTAAATGGCCCCATCAATTCCATTCTTAATTCCTCATTGTCTTCTGGCGTAGTCCCTCAGGCTTGGAAGAGTGCTCTCATCCTTCCACTCATAAAAAAACCAGCTTTGGATCCCATCATACATGCCAACTACAGGCCTATTTCTCTCCTCCCTGCTCTGGCAAAGGTGGCGGAAAGACATGTGCACAGATCTATCTCTGACTTCATCGAGAATAACAATCTGTTGCACCCCACTCAATCTGGGTTTCGTGCGAATTACAGCACAGAGACCGCGCTACTTGAAGTCACCACTGCCATCAGAGAGGTCTTGGATACTGGAGGAAAGGCCATGTTGGTCATGTTGGACCTGTCGGCGGCGTTCGACACCGTTCCCCATGATACCCTCCTAATTCGACTCTGGGATTGTGGTCTCCGGGGGACGGTGTGGAACTGGCTCAAATCATTTCTAGCTAGCCGTCGACAAACGATCTGGGCGCCACCTCACTCCGCAGCTATGGCAACTCTGGAAGTGGGGGTCCCTCAGGGGTCTATTCTTAGCCCCCTGCTCTTTAACATCTTTCTGGCCCCCCTTGCAGAGGTTGCGGAGTCGTTCGGCGCTCAGATCGTGTCTTACGCTGACGACACCCAGCTCTTGTTCACATACGACAAGAATGAGGTGTTCGATGGGATCCGCATCAGAGGCTGCCTAGAAGCAGTCTTTGATTGGTTCAAAAGACACGGCTTAAAATGCAACTCCGATAAATCGGAGCTGCTTTTTTTTGGATGTGTCTCTGAACCAAACTGGAAAAGTTGGTGGCCACAAGACCTGTTTCCACCGGTTAATGCAAGTACCAAGGCTAAAAATCTAGGTATCATTGTTGACAATGAGTTAACCTTTGGGCCTCAAATATCCTGTCTTTCGGGGAAATGTTTCGGGATCCTGCGGATGCTCAGGAAATTCCTCCCCTTGATTTCTATGAACCATCGAAGGGTCATTGTCCAAGCACTTGTCGGGTCGCGTTTGGACTATGCAAATGCCCTCTATCTAGGACTCCCTAAATATCTCGTGAGGAGACTTCAAGTAGTCCAAAATTCAGCTGCCAGGGCTATTTATGGACTCCCTAGACGAGCTAGTGCTTCTGACTTGTTGAAGGAACTGCACTGGCTTCCTATAGCCAAGAGGGCTCTCTTTAAAAGCCTGACGCTGACCTACAAGGCCCTTCATGACTCAGGCCCTAGGTACATTAGGAAGCGCCTTGCTCTTTACAAGCCGAGCAGAACTTTGCGATCTGCCTCCTTGTCTAAAATGGTTGTTCCAACCATCAAGCGAACCAGACAAGGGGGGCGCTCTTTTCATTACCTGGCCCCGCGTGCCTGGAATGAGCTTCCCATTTCTCTCAGACAGGCCCCTAGTCTGATGTCGTTCAGAAAGGCATTAAAAACCTGGCTGTTTACCAGTTAACTTCGCTGTTCCTTTTATTCTGCAGTTATGTTTCCTCTTCTTAAAGGACCTCTTCGCTAAAGCGCCGGGACACTCCTACTGGAGTAGCCGTTGCGCTATAGAAGAACCCTAATAACATAACATAACATAACATAACAAACACTCCCTAGTAGCTAAAGCATGCAGCGGAAAGATCGCGATAAAAAGAAAGGTGGAGGTATTTCAATAATATATAAAAGCTTTCTAAATGTCGTGTCAAACCCAATATTATTGTGGACAGTGAGAATCTTTTTTTTCCAATCTCGCCATCCACCATCCTCTCCTTTTCCGGAGTTCTCATTTACTGCCCGCCTGGTGCTGGTGGACAATTCCTCAAACCACTCCCTGAGGTAGCAGCCATGTTGGTAGGAGCATTCCCCATTATTCTACTTCTTGGGGATCTCAAGCTTTACTTTCATGACCTTAAAATGTCCGAGGCCTTTCACCTTATGCAGGACCTATTAGCGATTCAACTTCTTCAAAAAGTTCAGGCCCTACACACAAACAAGATCATACACTAGACCCAGTTTTCACCAATAATAACAATTTATTGGTGGGTAACCCCATTCCCCTTCCCTCGATCATTTCCTGATCCCTTTCTATATTAATTCCCCTCCCCAATAAGATCACTAATAAGAGAGTCCAGCACTGGAAAAAACTCCCTAAAGATGACTGGATCACCGCTCTTGGAAATATTAAACCCAAAAACAACTGAAATTTAACCGTAGCTGCAGAAACTTTTACTAGCTGGATTGAGGCTGCACTGGACCGGATCGCTCCAGCTAAATCATGCCATACAGTAAGAGAGAAACAGTCCCTTTGGTACTCTCCCAAACTACGTTTACTCAAACATGCATGTAAAAAAACTGGAGAGGAAATGGAGGACAGACTATAATTGTATGAGTAAACAAAAATATAGGGAAGCTATAGGGCACTACCAAACTGAAATAAAAATTGCACAAGCTTCCTAATACAAAGATATTATCAACGCAGATGTTAACTCGTCTAGAAAAATGTCATGCGACGCCAAGGATCTTTTAGAGCTCCCAATATCCGGACTATCCCCTGAGGCCTCTCTAGAGCGGTGCAATGAACTGACAGATTTTTTCTCAGGCAATATCAAAAACGTATACACTGCTTTTCCCAGTTCACCTCGCCCAAGCGATCTCACACAGACGCATAAGTCACTTATATGTTTTGACCATGTACTCAAGGAATTCCCCCCTATGGATCTGGCAAAGCTGTCAGTCCTTCTCTCACAAATTAAATCAGGCTCCCCTTGTGATCCAGCCCCCCTCGCATCCTACTCAGAGCCGGAAATACAATACTCCAATGTTGGAAATGAGAAATTCATCTATCACTTCGGGTCTAGTTCCTAGACCATGGAAACATGCTATGGTGAAGGCTCTTCTCAAAAAATCTATCTTACACCCTGATGACCCAGGCAATTATCGAACTATATCAATGCTTCCAGTGATAGCTAAAATCCTAGAAAAACATGTGAACTCGATCATCTCAGCCTTCCTAGAAACTCATGACCTCCTGCATTCCACCCAAACAGGCTTCCGCCCGAAGCATGGAACTGAAACAGCACTACTGGCAGCAGTTGAGGAATCTAAGATGATCCTTGATCAATGAGGAACAGTGGCCATTATCCACCTAGACTTGAGCTCAGCCTTCGACACAGTTAATTTTAACATCTTACTAGAGAGATTTAGATGGTTGGGTGTCTCGGGGGAGGCGACTGCCTGGATCCATTCATATCTAGATGAGAGAACTGGACAGGTTTTTTCAGGGGAGTCCACCTCCAGAAGCCTGAAAATCAGCTGCGGAGTACCACAGGAATCTTCCCTGAGTCCCACATTGTTTAATGTGTACAAGCGACCACTTGCTGACATCTCGCCAGATGGGATAAAAATCATCACCTATGCTGATGATACTCAGCTAGTAATTGCTCTCAATGGTTCCCCAAGCTTCCCTTCTGACTTTGAAATCTGTCTGGAGAAAGTAGCCGACTGGATGGAATACTCATGCCTCAAGTTAAATGGAGGAAAAACATAACTTATGTTTCTGGGCAACTCCTCCAGCATGGATCTCAAACAGATATGGCCCAACTGCCTGGGTCCGGCCACAATCCCCAAGACCAAAATCAAAAGCTTGGGCGTTTGGTTGGATACCTCCCTCAAGTTTGAATAGCAAACAGTGAGAGTAACAGGGGCCTGTTATGGCACCATTAGATTACCTTGAAAGATTCTTCCACTTCTTCCTATGACTGCAAGAAGGATTCTGATACAGGCCCTAGACCTATGATGTTTGGACTATGGAAACTCCCTTTATCTAGGCGCACGCAAAGCAGCAATAAGGAAGCTTCAAGTCGCACAGAATTGGGCCACCAGATTGTTGCAGGGGATCCCAAAAAAACAGTCAGCCAAAAAAGCATTGAAGACTTTACATTGGCTACCTGTTCTGTGAAGAATACACCTTAAGGCACTGCGTATAGCCCATAGGTCCATATGGGGAAAGGGCCCAGCCATTAACAACTCTCTCATCACCCTCCATCGCCCTGGGAGGTGCTTTCGCTCGGCCCACCTCAACCTTGCAGTCATTCCCAAAATCAGGAGAGTAAGAAGCGGAGGAAGATCCTTTACTTACAATGTGGCCAGACTCTGGAACACAATGCCCTTACACCTCCGAATGGAACCCCATTACTTTCCCTTCTGAAAACTCCTCAAGACTTGGCTTTTACAACACTCTTTCCTATAGCCCATTACTCTCCTTGACACTGTAATCCTCCATCCCTTGTTTGGCCGCTAGCGCTGGGATGCCTCAGGGTAGTTATGCGCTCTACAAATGCTAAATAATATAATAATAATGTTTCCAAATATGCCTCTGAGAGAGAATTTGTTACAGGCAACTACGTCCTCATCAAGAAACCTGTCATAGTGGGGAAGGGAGAACCTATTTGCACTTCTCCTTTTAAGATTCAGCTTGTTGGAAAGAACGCTGTCTTATTACATGGAAAGAGATGGTGGAATAGGAGCAGACTGGTTCCGACTTCTGATGCGCAGTAGCAAATAACCAACAGTACACGCACTGCTCTTGAAGAGGATCCTCTCTTTTATGAGTCTTACACTGACACTGACATAAATGTTGACATGTCTTCACAAAGTCTTGCTAACCCTGAATCCTCCTCTGATGTTCCTACAGCACGGGATAATAGATGTTAACAGAGATATCAACGCATGACAATGTTGATTGTTTTTGGCTACCATTATGCATACATTTCTTTTAATGCCACCTTTAAAGAACACAAGTAACAAAATATAGAATTAGAACACTGCTGTCCATAAATAATTTCCTCTCAAAACTCTCCTCCTCTTTTTAATGCTGCTCCTATTGTTTATATTCTTATAATTGTAAACTAGGTTTTAGTAAATAGTCTTAGTATTGGGATGTGTGTGCGGTTCTAATTTATAAAGCATATTAACTCAGAATGTTAGAAGAAATATATTTTTTTAGGTAAGTGTGCGAGCTATTGAAATAATTTTTAACAGATTAAACATATATATTTTATATTTGTTTGTTGTTTTTTATTTAATAAGGGCTGATTCCGATTATCATCAGTATTTTAATTTGGTATGTTTAGAGGAATTTTAAAAATGAATTGATCTTAAACGATCATAGCGCGTGCAGTGTTTATTTTCAGGACTGAACAAATGCATTGATTCATACCGCACGCTCAGTTTCACAGAGAGACGTTTTGTTCGGTTCGAGCGATAACGCTTATCTCCTCGCGTGCGGTTCTCCCCTTTGCTGGAAACCGGGCGATCTGCTATCGCTTAACGAGGAGACGTTTTTCCTTTCTGTACAAGCTGTAACGCAGGCTGGACGCTTGGGAGATCTCGTGAGAAATCTGCAAGATCCTGGTTTTGGCCAAGTTCAGTTGAATTTAAGGAATGAGACAGCGCGATGTGAGTTACGTCGGTTCAATAAATAGTTGTTTTTCTAAACGGGTAGTTTTTAGGTCGAGCAGACCTAACGCTCAATGCGTGAGCATTGAGGGTGTCTGCTTCAGACCTATTGTGGCCCGTATTTAGGAATGTGGACACCAAACTGTCACGAGCGTCTTCCTTCGCAGTTTTCACCGCGGGAGCGCGCGTCTGACCCGCGCATGCGCAGCGACCCGCGCATGCGCAGAGTAACTCACAGCCCTTGCTCACACAGACGCAGGCAGGCAGCCCCCACCCCTCTGCATGCACGCACGCACACACAGGCGAGCGCATTCACACGCAGGCACACACATACAGGCACACAGACACTCGCTCACACACACCCCCCTCCCCCACAGTCACACGCACGCACACATACATACAAAGCCCGCCCGCACTCGCGCGCGCACATGCTTCCCCCCTCCCACACTCGCGCGCGCACAGGCTTCCCCCCCCCCGTCAGCAACCCACTCACCGGCTTCCTTCGTGCGGCGGCTCTCCTCAGCTGCAGGACCCGGCAGCAGGACTCTTCTTCCCTCCTTCGGCACGGCTCCGTCCAATCGCGGCTCTTCCGTGGGAGGCGGGGTAGGCTCCCGCCCTCCTACTTCCTGTTTCCTGTTGTCGCGCCGGCCTGCCTGACTTCCTGTTCGCAGGCCGGCAGAGTGACGGCGGTGATTTGCGGTATTCATTTATTTCGTTATTTAAGCATTTTTTTAAATAGTCATCAGTTGTTCAGAACTCCGGCTTATGCTTAAATCTGCTTTAACGCTCAGAACCCTTTCATTTTTTGCCTTTTAACTCCAGACTGCAGTGCCCTCCCCTGTCTGGCTCCACCACACCACCCTCTTGCTCATCTCCCCCGTGGTGACGGTCGGGCAGGAATATCCCGGTGCAGCGGCGCGGCGTTTATTTTGGGGGTTGGGATCGTGTGGCTCTGCGATGCGAGCGGTGCCGGCTTTTTGCAGTGCCCTTAGCGGTGCAGGGGGAGCGAGGATGGGGGAGGGCCGTGCAGTTGTGTCATGCTGTTTTGGGAGAGGGTTGTATAGTGGTGCTCAACAACGGCAAACTCGGGTTTCTGCATCTCTGCGCGGTGCTTCAGGGCGTCAGTCGCTTTTGAACGGGTTGACTTGGCTAGTTGGTGTTGGGACCTCGGCTTGGGACTGGGGTGGACGCAGGTGGGCACATTTCTGCTCCAATGGGTGCCACCAGTGCCCAGGACTGGGCTCTGGAGGCCGATCCTCTTCCGTGTTTGGCAGCTGCCTGGGACGGAAACACAGCGTCTGATCGCAGGTCGGGCAGGTAGCCAGCTCGTCGGTGGCTGGCAGGCTGCAGGGCCGTGTCCTTACTTGCCAGGCCGCCCTGTTACTGCAGCCGGGGGCTAAAGGAAGTCGTAGAGCGGCAGGAGAAAGAAGCGGTTATTCTGGCCCCAGTATCCACCTATTGTTAAAATGTTAAGAGCCGGGACGTGCCAAACTTAAAACCACCGACAGCGGTATGGCGTCCTGTGGTACGAATAATGCTCAGAACATGCTTAATCTAAATAGAGAGCACAAGCGAACCATGCGAGCAGAATACTGGCATGAGAGCCCCAGGGGCGCCTTTCAGCGCCTCAGTAGATGAATGCCACTCGAACATTAATTTTGGCAAACGACATCAGAGCTGCTTGGTATGCCATTACTCTTTCGGAAATGTGTGAGGCAGGAGCTTCTGTGCACATTAAACTGGCTATAGTGACGCCCTTGACCGGACGATGCCAAGCGATTTGTTAGTTATGTTTTTTTCTCTCTGGTTAAACCATATTAGTCTACTGCAAAATGTGGAAGGCCTACTTCTTGAGAGCTCAAGCAGCGTCAATGCAGAAAATCATAGTTTTAGAATCCAGCTTAGTGTTTGAAGATTTAGATGCAACACAACTCTCTCACGCAAAGCGGGTTCCTTCGGGTCTTTTATTTTTTATTCCAGACTTGCTTCTACTGCTCCATTTAAAACAACATAAGTTACAAATAATAAACACGGAGGCGTTAATTATGAAGCGGTCTTTTACGACCTGCAAGAGGTTAATTATCAGAGGGCACTTACAAATACCTTTATAATGAAAAAAAAATCACAAATTACAGCTGAACCCTTAATGGTTGTGGCAGACCTAGCACAGTCGGTTGTAGCACAAACGTGGGCAAAGGGAAGAGTCTTTTTCCACCTTCTTTACCGGACACTATTTAAGGTATGCGATTATAGGTGAAAGAAAAGCCACCCAAACGCTGTTCTTTTTAAACCTGGTTTAGTTTGCGGTCGATATGTTTAGCTGAGACATCTGGACCCATGTTATCTTTAACTCCCAAGGGCCAGTGACCCGGGCGGCAGGTGGACACGATGCGCGTGGCCCTTTCACAAAAGAGAGGGGTCAAACGGAGCTGTGCTCTTAATCAGACATTTATGCTGTTTTTAAGCGTCCTTCCCTCCAACATGCATATCATGAAAGGACACCCCATTCTCACTATTACCCATAATAATATTCATCCTTCAGATGGCCGTCTCCGACCACAATGATACTGCCCAACATGTAACCTCAAAGCGCGCGTGATTCCCACCAGCGTCTTCTACAGGTCAAGATTTCCTAGAAGAGGTCTCTATCTGTGGATACTCCGAAACTGTGTATTCAGCCATCCCTACACCAAAGAACTCACCCATCTCTTAATAAAGACCCCATCTCTCCATTTAAGCACCTTGACCTGTACCTAAAGGTGATTAGGTTTATAGCGGGTGCCTTATACGATTCATAAATAAAATATGCAATCTCCTTATCAACCAAGAACAAATGAGTGATTTTTTTTAATGAAGAGTAACCACTAATATGATGCCTGGAACCAGTGAACTCGGGAAAGTTCTATGCAAGACGATGTACCACAGGCAGGATGCAAACAAGCATTGGAAATGCAATAGGTCTCGCAGTAGTAAAGTTTGAGCTATAGGTGTTATTTATTTTTTTGTTTTTTATTTATGTGTTGTTTTTTCTAAATAGTTAATTTAATAAATAAATGTGACACCTATAGCATTTGGAATGCAACATGTTTAGTATTTACGTGACTTAGATGGCAGCTATTGTCGTTAGGCCACATCTCTAGAGAGCAGGAGAGTGCAGCAGGGGAGAGAAGCATAGCACTGCAATAGGTGTTGCATTAGGAAAGTTTGAGCTATTGGTATTGTAAAGGGCACTTTTTTATTAATGTGCTTGTTTTTAAAATTGCGAAAATAATTGCTTTGTTATTTACAATGCCAATAGTTTTATGTTTCGCAAATGTGACACCTATTGTAACACCATATGTGTTGTAGCACTGAGTGGTGTGAGGGTGAGTGGTGTGAGGGTGAGTGGTGTGAGGGTGTGTGGTGTGAGGGTGAGTGGTGTGAGGGTGAGGGGTGTGAGGGTGAGGGGTGTGAGGGTGAGGGGTGTGAGGGTGAGGGGTGTGAGGGTGAGGGGTGTGAGGGTGAGGGTGAGGGGGGTGAGGGTGAGGGGGGTGAAGGGGGTGAGGGGGGTGAGGGGGGTGAGGGGGGTGAGGGGGGTGAGGGGGTGAGGGGGTGAGGGTGTGTGAGGGGGTGAGGGAGAGTGAGGGTGAGCGGGTGTGAGAGGGTCAGTGAGGGGGTGTGTGATAGCGTGAGTGAGGGGGCGTGTGAGAGGGTGTGTGAGGGTGAATGAGGGGGATGAGGGGGGTGAGGGGGTGAGGGGGGTGAGGGGGTGAGGGTGGGGTGTTGAGGGAGTGAGTGTGAGGGTGTGAGGGGTGAAGGTGTGAGGGGTGAGGGTGTGAGGGGTGAGTGTTAGGGGGTGACTGTTAGGCGGGTGTGAGTGTTAGGGGGTGTGAGCGTTAGGGGGTGTGAGCGTTAGGGTGGGTGAGGGTGAGTGAGGGCCGCTATCTGATAGAATTGTTTGCCGATTATCACTTGACCAAAGAACAAAAAGAGGCTGGCCAGCATCATAGTTCTCAATTTAGTAAAACAAAAAATGAAAAAACGGCCGCCATTTTAAATTGGTAAACGGACATCAGAGTCTTGATAAGGAACCAGGAGAAGTGGTGTTTACATAAGCCATGTGTAAAAGTAAAACATGTGAAGAGCATATAAGAAATAGTGAAGATCAAGAGTAGGAGGAGGAGAGTAGGGGAGGCACGGCCTAGCGGCCGTGCAATCAAGAGGTGAGGGGGCGGGAGAGTAGGCAAGGCAGGCGGCTGGGGGCATGTGCACGCGCTTTTAAGCTCAATGCGCATGCGCATTGAGCTTAAAAGTCACGGGCACTGCAAGGAATCGCCACGATTCCTTGCAAGTTGGACAAAGAGTGGATAAGCCCCCATAGTCTCGCTTGCTCGATGCGCATCGACAGGCGAGACCTAAAAAGGGTACAAATAAAAACATAGAAAAGTCAGGCAAACTAAAGGCTGAACACAAGGCGGGTGATGTGAAGGAGTAAAAAGGCACCTGATAGAGCGTGGAGACCCTATAATACTGTGAAAGCATGTTTATAGTGACATCAGAAAAAACAGAAGTCTAACCCAAAGTGCTTTGTGTGATATCGGATTGTGTCAAGGTCTCTGCAGATAAAAGTCGGACTATGTACAATTGCCACGATATCTGAAAATTCTGGTGAAATTTCCAGTGTTCAGGCTCACCCTAAGAGAAGACGAAATATGCATGCAAATGTGCAGTGAACTGTTGCGTCATATAATAGCTAACGCTTGCGAGGTACAAGAATCCCAACACGAGAGAAGAATGACATATGCTCTAAATGCACGAGATCAGAAACACGATTATTGAGCCGCTGATTGAGGAGGGGGGGAAGGGGGGAGGGGGGGGGGGGGAGAATCACCATAAGAGAAGACAAAAAAGGCAAAGACAAAAGCAGTGTAAAAATGCGAAACCAAACAACGACTCAGAGGTGCTCAGTGGCAATGCATAATAATTGTCCGTGTCCGGTGACCGACTTAAAACAGAAGTGGGCAAATGCAGCGGTACATGTGAGGTAAACATGCCGCGACATATTACACGTGGTAAGACTGAGGAAAGGCCTCAGATATTTGCAACTGTTGGAGAGTAGTCCCGGTATGGCTGTAGGCTCTGGAAATGTATAGTGAAATAATGGCCCAAAGACTAGTCACAGCAGGATGTCAATGAAAAAAGCACAAGTAATACAGTCAATGTTGTATCCCATTAACGAAACATTTCACTTGAGGCTGTGCGAGAGAATTTTAAAAGACACTTGCCTGGTACGAATTGGCATCAAACAATGTCGAGAGTATGACAGGTAAAAAAATAGAAAAAGAGACGAGATATTGAGACATGGGGGAGTCCGAGGGAGGGAAAGAAAGAAGAAGAAAGGGGAACTAGTCCCGCTCGTACCAGGGAGATGTCGTGAAAATTACCTGTGTAAAACTTGTATCGGAAGAGAAATCTGGGGGAGGACGTGAAGAAGCCGGTGTGCAAGAACAGAAACGAGGGAAATGGAAGGCAGAGAAGTGCTCTTACCGTAGTAACGGTGAAAAATCCAAACCGGCTGCGAGGGTAGAAAAGGGCGGCTGGAGGATGAGTATACCGGTTCCAGCATGAGGTCCAGGCTGCGGGAATCTGGAAGACAGGGGTTGGCATGGGTGTCAGAGCACACAGACTGATGTGTACGGCGTTACTGCATGGCGGCCAGGGGTATGTGGCTTACCAGTGATCAAGACACTGAAAGTAGTCCGAGTGGTGTGCAGCTCGAGGTAGCAGATAAGCCGGTGTGCAAGAACAGAAACGAGGGAAATGGAAGGCAGAGAAGTGCTCTTACCGTAGTAACGGTGAAAAATCCAAACCGGCTGCGAGGGTAGAAAAGGGCGGCTGGAGGATGAGTATACCGGTTCCAGCATGAGGTCCAGGCTGCGGGAATCTGGAAGACAGGGGTTGGCATGGGTGTCAGAGCACACAGACTGATGTGTACGGCGTTACTGCATGGCGGCCAGGGGTACACACGGCGGGAAGGGGAGGGGGCGGAGCGGGTAAACAAAGACGGACGTGCACGCGCACGCGCTTTTAAGGTCAATGCGCATGCGCATAAGCTCAATGCGCATGCGCATTGACCTTAAAAGTCACGGGCACTGCAAGGAATCGCCACGATTCCTTGCAGTGTGGATAAAGAGTGGATAAGTCGCAATACTCTCGCTTGCTCGATGCGCATGCGCATCGACAGGCGAGACCTAAAAGTGCCTATACAGGTCAAAGGTCACATGATTCAGATCAAGTCAGTGACGTTATTCCACCAAAATCACAGGGAGAGCGAGAGATTGGTAACACCCGCTCCTTGACCACTCATAATCTCATGCATCACATCACATGACCTTTGTCCCTGATGGCATTTACAGAAAGTGACATCACAGAGGTCATTGACTATGATGAAATTGCAGAGGTTATAAATCACATTATGCCTGGGCCCTGGACACTTTTCAAAGCAGAGCTGTCCAGGCGGTGTTATTGGATGGAAGAGACGAGCAAGGGATGTCGACGGATGACGTCAGTGTCACCCGCCTGGAAGTCAGCTGCGTGAAAGCTTGCACGGTGCTTTGATAAATCACGTAAATACAAAACATGTTGCGTTACAAATGCTATAGGTGTCACATTTGCAAAAGGTAAAAGTATTGGCATTGTAAATGACAAAGCTAATTATTTGGCTATTTACAAAACCAACACATAAATAAAAAAAATGTCATTTACAATACCAATAGCTCAAACTTTCCTAATACGAGACCTATTGCATTGCAAATGCTTGTTTCTTCATGCTAGTTCAGGAGAAGAGAGGCACTGAGTTTTTGGGATGTGATTTGGAAAGTTTGCATCAGAATTTTGAGGTGAAAGATATTAACATTTAAGAAAAATTTTGAAAGGTTGAATTTTATAATGGAAGCTGAACAAGGCAGTAGTGGGGGTACGGATGCATCCCTAATGGATGAGGATATGGTTGGAAGGATAATTCAGCAGGAGATGAAGAGTAAGGTTCAGGAGTCTGCGACTAATATATTACGTTAGAGGAGAAGGATTGGAATGGATTCAGCTGAGGATTTTTTTTCGTTGTCCGAGGAGGATGACAAATCAGTAAGTATAAGCGAAAGAGATTGAAAAAAACGAAACATGTGGAGGACTTAGTTATGACTAAAAGAGGGAAAAGTGGTTTAAATTCCATCAGGAAGAGAGGTGCCCTTGGAGGGATGCATAGATTGGCATAGACAAAGGAAAGGTGTCCATCGAGGCACAAAAAGAGATGAAAGCCTTGTGGCTAATGGAAGTACAAGAACTAAAAATAAAAAAGAGTGGGATGAGCACATTTTAGATCTGCAAGGAGAAGAATGTGACTAATTTGTTTTCAATTTAAACTAGGTAGGGATCCAAGAACGGGTCTATAGCATACATTAAAGATCTGTCAAGACAAGGTCTTGAATGTGATGGGGCCTATTGCTGGTATTATGGATATGGTTGAGGATACACATGCAAATGAAATGCCTATTGATTTAGAGCTGCAGAAAGGTTGGAGCCAGAGGGCTGTGGTGCTACTGGGAAATGCTAATACTAGATAGCTTACAGAGATAAGAAAAGCACTTCTTATGAAGAAACGCCCTAAGTTAGGAGATATGGCGCAGAGAGAACCCAGCAAAGATGCTAAAGGGTTACTCTTGGAGAAGGGCTAGTTAAAAGTCTGCGCAAATAACCCCTTTTCCAGCTTTGGATAAGGCTCAGCCAAATATGAGGAAGGTATTTGAAAGTGGAATTTTTGGCGGCCCAGAAGAAGGGGACCCAATACTAGCCGGGGCATGCAAAGGTCTCAGTACTACTCTCAATACAGAGGGAGAGGATTTCAGACCACGCAGGTTTTCTTACCGAATCAAGGAAGAACCGGAAGGACGAGTATAGGCCGTTTTTTTCCGTAGCCGAGGACAATCTACTGGAATCCATGGTGAGTATGGAGATTAATATTAGTTCAACCCTAGGAAGAGCAATGGGTCATTTGAGGGATTTTATAAGTCAATGGGAGAAATTAACTCAGGGTCGCTGGGTATTGCAGACAGTCAAAGTTTATATGATCGAGTTTTTGAGTCAGCCAATTCCAAAGAAAGAGCCAAGAGAATTACCTGTAGTAGACAAATTACTAACAATAGTAGACTTAGAGATAGAGGCAATGCTTCAAAACGGAGCAATCCTATGCTTGTAAGTGTCAGAGAAATTCTTTGTTAGTACGATTTCCTTTGGTGAAAAAGGACAAAGGATGGAGACCAGTGATCATTTTCAGGGAATTGAACAAATATTTAGTATACAGTCATTTAAAGATGGAAGGCATACATTGTCTCAGGGATTTGTTGTTAAAAAATGACTAGTTAGTGGAATTAGATTTAAAGGATGTGTCTTTCACTATTCCAATGGAGAAAGGGAGTCAAAAATATTTACAGTTTCGTTGGAGAGCTCAGTTGTATCAGTTTCAGTCCCTCCTGTTCGGACTTTCATCAGCACCGTGGTGTTTTACCAAGGTGATGAGAGTAGTGGCAGCTTATTTGCAGGAGAGAGGAATACGTTTGATTGAATATTTAGATGACATTTTAATTATGTCCCAAAACATAAACGATTTGATGAGAGATTTCAAACTGTAAAGGGCATGATGGAGCAGTTAGGATTTATAGTGAACAGGGGAAAATCTATTTTGTTGCTCACTCAGAGTTTGGAATTTTAAGGGTTCCCGATAAATACTGGCAGGTTGCTTTTTGGAACTTCCAGAGGGAAAAATGAAGCTGATAAGGAAAGAGATTTCTCAAGTTTTGAAAAAGAATGCTTTAATCCTAAAAGATCTGGCTCGTATTATTGGACTGTTATCTTCCTCCATCCAAGCAATTTGTATATGAACATGACATTATTGTGCTTTGCAAAGGTTGAAAGGAGAAGCACTGAAGAATGGGTTTTGGTATGGAGACAGGATATTACTGAGTTCAGAAGCAAGGGAGGAATTGCTTTGGTGGTTGGAAAATATACAGGTGTGAAATTGCTGTGCCATTTTTGGTTGTGCTACGAGCTTTGTTTTAGAGACAGATGCAAGCTTAAGAGTTTGGGGAGCATTATTCTGCCATCTGTTGGTTGAGTCTGGGTTAGACTCTTTTGATTTTCTTTTCTTTTTATTTTACGTGGGAGTCAGAGTCAACCAGTCCTTAAATGACAATAGTGTACTCCCTTGAAGTCCCACTGCATGGTTTCCATTTCTTAAAAACTATTCGCGAGCTGCTGTGACTTCTTCCCTTGGTATAAAGTCTTCCATCCTCTCCCCCACAGTAAATATTTCTCATCTTGTGAGGAGGAGGAAGGATTGCATGTGAATCCAGAAAATTCTTCATACTCCAAAACTAATCCTACAGGTAAATTATCATTTTGTTTTGCAAAGTGAATTTTTTCCGAATTCACATGCTGTGCATTGACTTTGTAAGGGCTTGAGTCCTCTTGGGAGGTTGGGTCACAATGAGTTTGTATTTGAGAACAGGGTTTTTAGTACTTTCTTTCCCACCTGAACTTTCTTGTGTGCCTGGATTTCTACACAATAGTGTTTGGTAAAGGAGTGTGTGGAGGACCATGCGACCACACCACAAATGTCAGTAATGGAAGTATCAGTGATGAAGGCTAGTGTAGCTCCCTTCTGTTTTTGTGGACTGTGTTCTTGGTTTTCTTTCCTTGATAACTCCTGCTACCGTATCAAATTTTTGTATTGTCTGGAGTCCAGACTCTGGACTATCCATCTTGCTAGCCTCTTTGCTTACTGGTGAGCCTTTTGAGGTCCAAGCAAATGAAACAAAAATGTTTTCTCTTCCTGATAGTTTTTCTTCCTGTATGTAATACATAATGTCTCTTCTGAAGCCTAGAGTGTGAAAAGCTTGATCTGCTCAAGATTTTGTTTGCTGGAAAAAACTAGTAGCTGTATGGTTTGTTATATGTGGAAGGATGAGACCTCCTTTGGAAGGAAGTGAGGATTTGTTCACATTACCACTCTGTCTTTGTGGATTTCTAGATAAGGCTTTTGCACTGTGAGTGTTTCCATTTCGCTCACTCGTGGTAGGGACTTGAGAGCCACCAAAAAGGGCGTCTTTAATGTCAAGAAGGTTCCACATTGGTGTGGGTGCTCATCCCATTGGTGCCAGGCTCTTTGCACATTCCAAAAATCTCTTAATGACTGATGTTTGGAAGAAACTTCCACCTATTACACCACTTGCGTAACTTACTATTGCTAATTTAATCTGGGGTTGCTGAGTTGCAACTCCACAAGTTCGTCAGCTCAATGGCTCAAGGGAACCTTTTCAAACAGGAAGGGGTGAGATGTACTGAGACCTGAAAGATTGCTGAAGCCTGCTCAGCAACCCCAGATAGATTCAATTAGTTTTTACCTCTACAGATGACGGATGATATCCAGAAACACGTGTCTAGAGATTTACAGCACTAACCTGCACCAACTTTGGTGGAATACTCCAGTAAAATTTCAAGTAAGCATGTACGATGAACTGCATTTACCATAATGCTAAGGGGCGAACTGTGCTGGGAGGTGTAGTGGTGTGCTCCCACCCCTTTTTGTTTGAAAAGGCTCCCTTGAGCCATTGAGCTGACGAGCTTGTGGAGATGCATCTGTGCGCCTGTGAGAGGTACTGAGACCTGAGGGATTGTGGCAGCCTGCTCAGCAACCCCAGATTAAATTAGTTTTTATCTCTACTGATGACGGATGATATCCAGAAACATGTGTCTAGAGATTTACAGCACTAACCAGCACCAACTTTGGTGGAATACTCCAGTAAAATTTCAAGTAAGCATGTACCATGAACTGCATGTACCAGAATGCTATGGGGCAAACTGTGCTGTGAGGTCAGCAGTGTGCTCCCAGCCCTTTTTGTTTGAAAAGGCTCCCTTGGGGCATTGAGCTGAGACACTTGTGGAGATGCACCTGCGCGAGGTACTGAGACCTCAAAGGATTGTGGCAGCCTGCTCAGCAACCCCAGATTAAATTTGTTTTGATCTCTACTGATGACGGATGATATCCTGAAACACGTATGTAGAGATTTACAGCACTAACCTGCACCAACTTTGGTGGAATACTCCAGTAAAATTTCAAGTAAGCATGTACGGTGAACTGCATTTACCATAATGCTAAGGGGCGAACTGTGCTGGGAGATGAAGCAGTGTGCTCTCACCCCTTTCTGTTTGAAAAGGCTCCCTTGAGCTGAAAAGCTTGTGGAGATGCACCTGTGTGCCTGTGAGAGGTACTGAGACCTGAAAGGATTGTGGCAGCCTGCTCAGCAAGTCCAGATTAAATTTGTTTTTATCTCCACTGATGACGGATGATAGCCAGAAACACGTGTCTAGAGATTTACAGAGCTAACCTGCACCAACTTTGGTGAAATACTCCAGTAAAATTTCAAGTAAGCATGTAACATGCACTGCATTTACCATAATGCTAAGGGGAGAACTGTGCTGGGAGGTGAAGCAGTGTGCTCCCACCCCTTTCTGTTTCAGAGCACCAAGTGGTCAATGCTGACACCCAAGTAAAAAAAGTGAAGAGAAAATAGACTGATCCAGAGCCAACCACTAGATTGTACTATAATGCACTGTATGCTAATCCAGAATAGATTTGTGCTGCAAAAACCCATATGAGTTCCACAAGTGTAGATGCCAATTAGATGGATAGTGCAGTGGGGGTATATTATTTGTGTTGGGAGAGGACAGAGATTAATTTTTGCCAGTGGAAGAGTCAATCGATGGAATCAAGACTAGGGAGCCTTCATAGTCGGCAGCGTTTGTCGGTAAGGCCCCCAAGACAAACTTTGGGCCTCTGCAGGTTTTTTCTAAATGTAAATTAAGCATTGGATAAGGAGAAGGGGCTACTACAGGTGAGTGGTTGAAAGACATAGAATGGGTCCATGGTCCCCTTTTAATAGTATTCGCTGTCTAAAGAGGCACAATCCCATTCAAACAACACTATTGGGGTGAATTATAATTAGGGCTCCCGGTTATATGGTATTTATTTTTGTAACATTTCCGTCTGTATTTATCCATATTTATTATTGGGTCATTTCATCTGTATTTATCCATATTTATTTTGTTTTTACCATGACAAGGGCACTTAGTTAAAGGGAATAGTTGCGCTCCACTGGATGATTGGCTGGGTTAGTTAGACTCGTTCGGTTAATGTGGTGCTACTCGGAAAGGGGTGATCCTAACAACTCCTTGACAATGCATTACCGGGCATACATCTACAACTTGAAAAACAAAACCTGTGCACACACAATATAAATAATCACAATTAATATCTTATTAGTGTTCTTTGAAGCAATGAAGAAGGGCAGTCGGTATATGTTGCACTTGTATTTATTGCTCCAGCCGACATGTGTTTCATTGGGGTGGAGTACACTCCAAATCTTCAGGGCTAAATGCTAATGGAGAGGGTAGTTAATCCCCCACGACTGGTGGTAATTACGCCCCAGTCAGGGTGTCGGTAGATTGTTCAGTGATATGGCCAGGAGAGTCCAGGTGAGCTGTGGCGTTAGTCCAAAATGAATGGTCTTGTGCCGTTAGTAGGCCAGGACAGATGAGGGCGGAACTGCTGATTGTTGGTTGAACAAAATGTGAAAAAGCTGTCCAAGTGTCCGATAGTAATTATGTAACTTGATCTCACAAAATTGGTCTTGTGACTTGTCAAAACGGGAACCGCTGCCTCAATGGGAGCTGTGTTCCGGATAGTTCCCTCATGAGCTGTCCCGCTGCTCCTAACGGCGTACTACGTCTGGCGATGGGTGCATGGCTGTCCTGGCCTACTAACGCCATAAGACCATTCATTTTGGATTAACGTCACAGCGCACCTGGACTCTCCTGGCCATTTCACTGAACAATCTACCGACACCCTGACTAGGTCGGAATTATCACCAGTTGTGGGGGATTAACTACCCTATCCATTAGGATTTAGCCCTGAAGATTTGGAGTGTACTCCACTCCAATGAAGCACGTGTCGGCTGGCGTAATAAATACAAGTGCAACATATACCGACTGCCCTTCTTCATTGCTTCAAAGAACACTAATAAGATATTAATTGTGATTATTTATATTGTGTGTGCACAGGTTTTGTTTTTCATATTTATTTTGTGTTTTGCATATAAATGTAGGTGTAAAACTGTACATTTCCATATTTATTTAAATGATAGATGCGCACTCATACTTTGATGTCTGTTGTATTTTAGCTATTTAAGTTGCCAAATATTACATAACAGTACATACACTGGCAAATATTAGCATTATACCACAAATGTATGTTGGAAAATGCAGTTATTTACCCCCTTCCCTGAGGGGGTATTTCACCTCCTGTGCGGGGGAGGGGGGCCGCGCGTGGCGCCACCGTGCTGGTGACGAGCTCAGCTCGTCATGAGGCACAGCGGAGCTGCACTCATGACGAGCTGAGCTTGTTACTGCCGCACCCGTTTTTCGAACGTTCAGCACAGCGGGGAAATTATCCATGTGTGCAACGTTCCAACGGCCGTGGCGAGCTCAGCTCGTCATGAGTGCAGCTCAACCATGCCTCATGACGAGCTCAGCTCGTCATTAGCACGCAACGGGTTAAAGACATTGTATCCTGTTTTTTAATTTCCCATGCTGTCCATCTGCTCAGCTGTTGGGCTATAATTCATGAAAGACAGCACGAAAGGTCACTTAAAAGAAGCAAATTTTCTGTATTTATCCATTTAAAAAAATTAATGCAGACAGAAAGCCCATTGTTTTCTGTCTGTATTTATCTGTAAAATCCGTAAAAATGGAAAACAGGGAGCCTTAATTATAATAGAGGGGCGTATGCTATGCTGGTGTTAGCCAAAGAACGCCATTACAAGAATCCGTAGCTAACTCCCCTCATGAATAGTCCTGATGCCGGTGCAGCCACGTAGCCTTGTGCTCAGAGACGGCGAGAACATGTCTTCCTCGGTTAGATCCATAAAGCAAAACAAAGAGGCATCGTTCGCATCTTTGTCAAAATGGCAACGTTCTGCCATTTTATGATGCCAGGAAATTGGAGAGGCCCGTCATCCCGAAGGCACCACGGACTGCGCCAAATGGAAGTGATCCAACCTGCACTGATTTAACTTGCACCTTCTTTCAGCACGGCGTTAGTAATTTGGGTATTAATTAAGAAGGAGTGGACACCACCAGCACGCGCTGCTGAGGCAGCATCCATATTGTGGCTTAACAGCGTATCATCCGAAAAATGCAGTGTGCTTCGTACATTTTAAAAGGCGTTGAGACTTGCAACAGAAGGGCACGTGTAGCATACGTGCACCAGCGCTTTCATGGTTAACAAGTGTGACATGTTCGATAATTACCGTAAATGCGAGCAGACTCTTAACACCACTGTGATTTGCCTGATACTAATGACATCTTGAGGGCGCCTTAATCTTTTCAAATTATCTTCTTTATCATTAGCCTTCCGGGCTCCCTGCACAAAGCCTTTGCTAATCTGTGACCTGCGCATTATCTAATAGGTCTTTGGTGTAAGCTTCCTGCTTCTGGCTGACTCCCCATCACAGAGGCAATGGTTTTAACAGCGAACAGCACATTTACATTTGGACACAGCTTCTCCTAGCCATGACCTAGGTATGAGCAGCGTCACACCGCCATAAAAGAGCCACCACTCCTCTCTTGTTCTGATTTTTGCTTCTCTTAATTTTGGGGAAAAAACGTCCTAGTATCTTTCCCTTAGCAATGCCTACAAAAGGAACCAAGAAAATATATCTGAATGGAAAATGGAAAGAACACTGCCCTTTTGAAATGCAATAAACGGAAAATCAGAATTGTGCCACACTAAACAATATGCAGAGCAAGACATTAATTCAAAATGACATTATAGAGTTAAACTGAAGCGCAAATACAATTGTTGTAGCACTGCATAAATATATTAGGGTGCTGGCGATAGATTTTTCCTACTTAAGGCAACACATCAACTCCTAGAACCAAGGCCTTTTATTTGGAAGGCCTATATAACTTTGGTCTTCTTACCCGAGCGTGGCCACCTTTTAAAGCACATGTTGGCCCATTCTGACTATATTTGAAATACATGCATAGAATAGTGGACTGAAAACCAAGGGAGGCAACGAATGGAAGCACGTGCTGTTGTTTACATTACTGTCTTCATTGGGAAACTGTCTGTCTTATTTTTGGTCCCACCAGTGTCGTCCTGGCATCAAAATAAAAGTGTCCCTCCCCTTTAGCGAATAACAGAGCTAAAGTGGGGGCCCACGTTTGCAAATCGGAGTCAGTTTTGAACTTAAGACATGCTGTATAGGTGTTTTGCAAGGAAAGCGCTTCGATGCCTCGTCAGGGGTAGTAAACGCCACATAAATACAGTTACCGTAAGGGAGAGAGTATGCATTTGGCTGGGCTTGCTGCAGGCAATGTGCCTATTGGCAGCCAAAAAATGCCCCACACACTGGCTTGTTAGACCAGCCCATGAGGCACTGGCTGAGTGCCCTATAAGCCACTCCGACACTGCCCGCCACCTATTTCTAAACATCTGAAACAGCATCTTGCTGTGCTCTGTACTTTTTATACTTTTACTTGTGTTTCTGAACTATTTATAGGTATGTTTGTTGCAGCATTGCAATTATTACTTTGATTTCGATTATAATTATGTGGGTGTTTGAGAAACTGTGTATTGTTTTGTTCCTCCAGATAATTTTGCTTGGTGCTTGTAGTGATAGTTACGAGTGTGGAAAATTAAATCCAGAGTTTTGTTCATTTCACGGCAGTCAGGGCATTCAATGACGGGTGTCTGACAGTAGGTGGCAGCAGAGTGTTGATTTGTGCTTTTCAGACGCCGAAAAGAGGTGTTTCAGCAACATACGATTCATAGAGTGGGGTGTTCTGGGAAATGCCTGGAAGGGGGGCGTTGGAGTGGGAGGATCACATGATATAGTAGTAGAGTTGTTGTCAACTTTCCCTGAGAAAAATACAGCAGTTTGCACGTGCTGTTGTTCTCAGGGAGTGTCAGGAGTTGGCAACTGTATACGTTTGTGTAAGAGTCTCTATTTTTTAAAAATCAGTTCTTCATCTGTTTTCTCTAAAGCCATTAGGAATAGTGACGACATCATTAAAATTATTCTGACTCGCTTTCATCTCGTTTGTGTTGTTTTCAGTTTATATATCGAGGGCAAAGGCAATCGATCGGGCGTTGGCTGTCAACCTTTTGGCTTTGTCAATGCTTGTTTTATCATGGTTCATGCAAAACTTTTTTATAACACGTTTTATTGTTTTTGGTAGTAGCTGTAACAAGATACAGCATATCAACAATGCAACAGAGTTGCCATGTTCTCCAACTCTCCCACCCTGATTCCCTACCCCACGCCCCAGCCTTTGCATATGTAATTTGTGCACGGGTTGTGGGTTTCAGCCCCCAAACCATGTATGTTCGGACTGCATTGTCGGTGTTCGTGGTGTGGGAACTCGCGCAATAAACAGACCACGCAGTTATAGGCGTAAAAGGCCATTTATTAGACCAGAACTGCGCATAACAATAGAACAGTAAACAATAACAGAAAACACCCCACTCATACATCCCCCCCATTCGTTTCAATCATTCATGTCAATACTGAGCCCTAGCGGCTCCAAACACCCTCCACTTGCCGTCAATCACCCTTCCAGCCCCCAGCCATTGCCAACTTCAAACCAACTTCGATCCGTCCTGACCAAGTCTCCCCCCCCAAGGGATGGGTATGCCCGCTCTTGACCCCCTATCCCTTCGGAACCTGCCTACCGCAGCTCTGGCCTAAACTGGCAACACAACAAAGCCAACCCAAGAACCACCTCTAACTGCCGGGTGGGTGGGCGGTCTTTTCGAGCTCCCTCCCGATGGTGCCAGGCGCGGAAAAGAGGAAGATCCCTTCCTCCCCCGCGCTTAAGTACCCACCCCCTAGCTCCTCCCCTTCCCCTGCCTGGACTATCCCCTGCGCGAAAGACCCCGGGGAAAGACTAGTCTGCGACTCTGCTTTCCCCGGGGCCCGGCATTCGGCTCGTAATGCTGTTTCCTCTATAGTCCGTCCATGTTCGCCATATTTTCGTGTGCCTTGTAGACTGGTTGTTCTCTAGTCATGAACCCGTCTAATCCCCTCTCAGTCGCGGGTTAATGCAAAACTTTATTGCTGGGAAGCTGCGGGGCCTTTATCAATCTAAAAAAAAAGAGCATTGGCTAAAAGCAAAAATATTATTTTGGTCTCACAAAGGCCAAAGCACACATTGCCAAAGTAATCCCTAGCACAGATGAAACTACTTTGTGTGAGGTCTTAAAGGCTATACCGAGTGGTAAGGCACCGGCAGGGGCGTAGCTAGAGCTTGTGGCGCCCGGGGCTACCCCTCAGATTGCCGCCCCCGGAGGGGGGGGGGGGGGGGGGGGAAGGACGGTGAGCACTTGAAAGATGTCTTTAAGAAATCCATGACAATGCATGTGTTTTCCAGGTCTCCAAATCCCCACCCTCCCACGCTCTCTGTTTCTCTTAGCTCGCTTTCTGCTCTCTCCTGTATGCTTCTCTCCTATCAAATTCCCCCACGCCCAGTTTTGCGTGGAGTCCTTACAAGACCAAATCTTCTCCTCTTTAGACCATAACCTGGAACCCCAGATTAGTTAAAACACCTTAGATCATTCACCAAAACCTTCAAGAGACTAAAACAAGGCGGTTCCAGGGACAAAGCTGTGGAACATGTTTATCCTGATTGAAAACGGAGTTATTCTGAACAACCTTTGCCCAGCGCACAGAAATGCTGATCGCCAAAGGCATGTGTGTGTGTGTCTTACTTTTTATCCATCTAACAGTATGGCATCCTCATTTGCATATCCACTGTCCACTGCACCTGACCTTTGGTGAGGAGCCTACTATCATTATGTTTTACATTACCTGAGCATCTGTTCACTAGAAGCTAAACAGAGCCATCATCTAGTTTCACCATTCCGCTTCCAAGCAAGTACAAGTCAGAAACGTAATTCATCTAAATATAAATAATATCAAGCAACTATTTACATATCAATAAGTAGCCAGAGCGCATACACCACAGGAATCAAACACATGAAAAACTGCAATGGCTCTGCTGTGCCACAGCAAGCAATCATGCCAGTACATTCCCACCCAAACTGAATGTAATCTGTGGCTATTGCCACAAAGTAGAATGTAGTTCCATATGTGTGGTAGTAGGACATTAGTAGCAGTTTTATTCGAGAGCATAGAACATTGCCGCAATAAGTTCAGCTTTAAGGCGAACATAAAGGTCTGAGCATACATTAAAAAAATCAAAAACAAAAAAATAATCGATATTCACGATTCGATAAAAATTACAAAAACTTTTAAAAAAATCGTAGCAAAAAAACATACATACCAATCAAGTGCCAAAATTCAATAACTACAATTTCAATTTCTTTTTAAACCAATAAAAATATGTTGTGTGCCCCAGGTCAATGCGTAAAGCAATCCAAAGGTCGACACCTATCACTCTCAGCATCCTTCCACCCAACGAAGAACATGCCTACTTGGAACAGATGAATTTAGGGCCTGTGGACGAACCCAAAGTTCTAACAGACTTGTGTAATTTCTGCCTTTCAATCTACTAAATGCTTTTCAGATGATACATATAATCTGAAAAATAACGTGATCCTTCATTAGGAGCCAGGCAAGGATACACAATAGTATGTCAGATAATCAAATTTCTTTAGTCCAAACTTAATTTGAATTTTGCAACTGTATACTGCCTAAAGGGTTTGTACATGTTATTAACAGCATATTTAAATATGCCATCGACAGATGGCTTGGATCAATAAGAGACAGCTTGAAATACTCAACAATGAGGCCACTTTCTGAAAATTAGTTCAAATAAAAGATTGTGCCCGCCTACATTGGTGATGGCACGAAATCAAATTCTAGAGACCAAGTAAAGTCAAATAAAGGATCTTTGACACAACAGGCCTCAGGTTTTTCTTTTGATTGCATTAAGATGAAGTGGATTAATGGTCATTCGTAACATCACTCATCATAATAATTACAATGAAATTATGAAGTCACACATAGCGATTTGAAACCTTGGCAGCGAGCTATGCATCATAGCCCCACCACCCTGGTATGTCTGCCCCGGGCCCCCATCTGGCTGGACTCGACTCCGACCCGACTCTCTCCAGTCTCACCTCAATGAATTATTTTAGGTCTGTCTCTGTCGTCGCGCTGAGTGCCGGCCGCCCGCAGCCACAGCCCACATACAGAGAGACAGTACTGAGTACTGTAAAGCTGAGCAACACACATGGCAGCTGAGCAGGGCCAGGCCAGGCAAAAAGAATGGTGGTGGTCGTCTCCACACTCTTCGACACGACGGGAGGGGCAGTGAGGTGAGCGCGCAGCGTTGGCTGGTTTACGCGGCGGCGAGAGGGCTGTTACAGGGCCGTCATTGGTTGCGGCTGCGCGCACGCAGCGCACCGCGCACGCTACCACTGATTGACGGCCCTGTGAGCGAGGCTGGGAGGTGGGGGCCCCCAACATACACAGCTATGACGTAATTGACGTGATTTATTCAATTTCGGAAGTTCGGAACCCACCGACATGATGATTTATTTATTCAATTGTACGCAGATAAAGCAGAGAAGAGCTGGCTGGATGGCTGTCACAGTCACCGTGACTCAAACAGGTGTCAGTGTTGTTCTACATCCGCGACCGCGGCCGCAACGCACGGGCTTGCCTTCGGCCTTCGGCCGGGCCTCCTCAGTCCAGGAGTGAGTGCCGGCCGCCTCAAAAAAGGTGCCGCCTGGGGCGGACCGCCCCCCCGCCCCCCCCTAGCTACGCGGGTGGGCACCGGGTCCTGATTCTATTCCGGAGGACATCTTTAAACAGGACCACGACCTTTGGGTCCCTTACCTGACAATATTGCTAATGCCCTTGCGAAAGGAGCAGGGGTTCCCGATTCATGGTTGGGTGCTGAGATCTTCCCAATTTATAAGAAAGGCGACCGCTCCGCTCCGGCTAACAATCCACCAATTAGCCTTATCGATGTGGTTCAAAAAATTGTGGCACGCTTTCTCTTGGACCGTATTCTGTGTTGGATGTCGGATTTTGATATTCTATCGCCATTACAGGCAGGCATTCGCCCGCATATGGGGACCATTGAACAGGTATTTAGGTTTATGCTTTTATACTGGAAAGTGGTACTATTGGGGGGGCCTACTTTTTGCGGCCTTTGTGGATCTCAGGTCTGCTTTCGACCTAGTACCCAGGTCTAAGCTGTGGGAAGTCTTACTGGAGTTGGGCATGCCAAGAGAGCAAGTGGCATTACGTATGAACCTACAAGCGAATACCTATGCCAAAGTGAGATGGGGCAAGTCGAGAGAGGTGACAGATAGATTTGCGGTCGCTAAAGGGATTAGACAGGGCTGCGTATTAGCAACCACCCTGTTCTCCCTGTTTATTAATGGGGTGACAAACTATTTTTCTAACTTCCCGACCGATGCGCCCTCCCTTGCCGGTATGAAAGTACCCTTGCTCATGTTCGCTGATGACACGCTCATAATTTCTAAAACGAGGCAGGGCTTACAGCTTGCTTTGTCCCGTTTTGAGCTTTTTTGCAGCGAACATGAGCTAGAGGTGAATGTTGGAAAGACCAAATTTATGGTCCTTCGGGGCCCCAGAGCTGTTAAATCCAAGGTTAAAATGAGTGGGGTTATCCTGGATCAAACAGAGGTCTTTAAATACTTGGGTGTCACCCTGAGCGAAAATCTAAGCTGGAAACCTCAGCTTGACCTCTTGTCCCTTAAACATGCCCAGCTTGGAGGGGCTTTACTGAAGGAGCATTCCAGCTCACTTACTAAACCCCTGGCCCCACTGATTAAAATTTATGGCTCAAAACTTTTACCTTCTATTTTATACGGAGCTGAACTGTGGGGCTTTTGCGACTTATCTAGACTGAAGGTGGCACAGAACAAATTCCTCAGAACAGCTATAGGTCTGCCCCAATCTACTCCTTGCCTCCCTCTATTGTTTGACTTGGGATGTAACCTGATAGAGGATGTGGTACGGTATAGACCACTGGCGTTCTGGCGGCGCTGGTGGACTACACCGGAACTGTCCATGTATGCCGAGGCCACTTTGGAGTTAAAGGGATTACAGGGGGCTTCTAGGGTTCCCTGGTTATCCGCTGTTAGATCGCCATTGCTGGATATGGGATTGGAGGCTCTGTGGGTAGATCCAGCCAGTGCAAATTTCCCACCCAAGAAAATCTTCAAAGAATTGTATTGGAGAAGGATCAAGGAGAAGAGACTATCTACTGTGTGGGGGTCCTCTATGACCTCGGCCTTCCTAGTTAACAAGGAAGTTCTGAGCTATGAAGACTACTGGGACATTATAACTAAACCACTCGATCGAAAATTGTATCACCAACTGAGAGTGGGCTCACTCCCCCTACGTGGGTTAACACACTCTTGGAATCCAGAAAGTAGTGATAAATGCCCCTTTTGTCTAAAGGAAGTAGAAACTATTGATCACTTCTTATTTTGTTGTCCAATGTACTCACTACCCAGACGAGTCTGGTTAAGACCTGTATGTTGTTCATTGGGCACTAGATCTGCAAGTACTGCATGTAGGATATTGAAATCGGATACTTCCGCCTATATTGTCATTGGTGTGTCAAAGTTCGCTAGCTGGGCCTGGTCTTTAAGATAACGGAATCTGAGTCCTTGAGTCATATTTTAAGTAATGTTTGTGGGTTAGATGATGTCTTAAACACTTTCCTTTTAAGAGTTGTTCTCTTTCTTATGTATTGAGTCATGTGTCTTTTCGGTGTGATATTCAAAACTCTTTTATCTCAGGTTTTAATGTGTACAGTATTTATGGTTTTTAAAAAAAAACATTTTTTTAATAATTATGAAATGTACTTTATGCTCGATGTATATTTGTCATTTATGATACAAATCGAAATAAAGACCTCTTGACTGACTGACTGACTGACTGACTTTGTGTGTGGATGACCTGTTTATGAAAGGACAGCATGACGTCACTCAAATCAGAAGGTCTTGGCTAACACCAGACCTAAGGATACCGTGTTTTAATGCTTCTCCTCAGTTTTGGCTTCTCTTGTCATGAAAATACGGGCCAGACAGGTAAAATACTGGTCAAATGGCAACTCAACATTGCAGGGAATAATGGTCTGAATGTGTCAGCAGAGAGTAGTATAAATGATGTTAAGAGAATGGGCAGAGGGTCTCAGCACTCACCTCAAAGGCCCTTAAGACAGGTGGGGGCCAGTATTGACCGGTTGGGGCCAGCAGCCGACGGTGGCTGCATCTTGGTGGCTTACTTCCCGCCGGTGAGCACGACTGGTTGAAATCGCTTGGTTGGCTAAGAGGTTCCCAGATGCAACTATAGCATCTTCTCTTCAAGGAGAGTTAGGAAATTTGGTGTCTGTGAAGGGCTTGAATGAATCTGTCAGGCATTTGAACAGCAGAGTGAAACAATTATTGAACACAACACGTTTAAAGACAATTTCACATGGTTCCCTGCGGGGGGAAGCATCTTTTCACGAGGACGTGGTCCACTTGTCTGGTCAAGGTAATGAACTTTTTGTGGAAAATTTGGTGGCCTTCGCGATGCAGCATTTCTCACAGCTCTAGGTAGCCACACTTAGGAGGAGTAATAGTTGGTCGGTAAACCACTATTCCTGTGGCGGTTAAGGAGTCATGTTTTTGACCAAAAAGCGGGTTGCCAACGTGGGGCATCACAAATTAAGTTCAGGCGGATTCAAGAGATTGTTGATTTTTTGAATAACCGGGGCAGGGGTGACATGGTCACTGGTGAAGGGCAGAGGGCATCTGCTACTGCAATTGGCCCTGGCCCTGGAAGGTACCCCGTAATGCACCTCCACGGCCGGACTGGGAACCAGAACCGTGCCCTCAACGGCCAGTCCGGGCCTGTGCACCTCGTGAGAGGGGGGGGGATGCTGGCCACGCCAGGGGGCCAAGGTATGGCCCGGTTGCCCAGCTGCATCGCCCCGATTGGGTGCCAGAGGGTGTCCCTTCATTGGGTTGGTCTGGCATGGTTCTTTCTAGGGGCCAGGTCTTCGGTTGGTCCTAGTCCTCACAGCTTACAAGGGTGGAGAGTGTGCTCTGTAAATGATGCATTGAGGAACCGTGGGGTGGTCAATCATGACTCCTGATGGAATGGGAAAAAATGTTGGTTAAAGTAAAAAAATTCTAGATTAATGTTCTATTTTAAGTATACAGAAATGATATGCAGTATTAAGACAACTGATGAATTTTAATGTTGTTTTTATGAGGTCTAATAAATACGGCCTGAAAATGTAGACATTTCTCTAACGCCAGTACAGTTGTCTGTGTGGTATCATTTGAAGGTTATGTCTTTATTGTGGGGGGTGGTAATCTTGGAAATCGGTCTCATGACGGTCCCCCACTTGTGATACAAGACCATTTAGCATGGTAGCTGCCTGACACCTGCCATCTCTGCCTCGGATGCCCTATTTGCCCCGCCACCTGCGCCCCCAACCCCCAGCGACCCCGCTCCCATCTGCTTCCTGTTCAGTGCAGGTAAAAGAGAGTGACAAGGGTCAATTTTTCACACAGCTTGGGGCGCATACAGGGGAGGAGAAATTGGAGGTTTATGGGGCAAGGCAGGTCCTTCAGCGCGCAGGGGGGGGGCTGACTGCTCCCTCTTGGTGTTGGTAGGGTCTTGCTGTGTGTATGTCCACAATCCTGCCCAAGAACCTGTGGATCTGCAATGCGTTAATTAACTGTAACCGTAGCTTTGAAGCTTGTCTCTGTGCTGTACATTCATAGAGAGTATATATATTCTGCCACCAACTGATGGAATCGCAATGGTGTTTTACGTATCTTGAAAACTCAAAGTGCGGGAATCCGTCTTGAGGAAAGCGGTGGCACTTGTGGGCGTCTGTCAGTATCCCCATGCCTGCCGAAAGCCTCCTTCTTTAAGAGTTACTTTTGAAACTGGGAAGTTGAAGATGATAGGAATTTTGTTCTTATAGCACACTACAAATAGTATACTTTCCGCTCACCTGTCTATAAAATTTAGTTTCTCTTAATAATTTAGAGAATGTATTATGAGCCCATGTTTCTGAAAACGCTTTCACTGAAAGCAAGTATTTTGAAGGGGGTGGTGCAGGGTTAGTATGCATTTTTGTATAACTCTGATGTTACAATTTAAAATGGATACATTTGAACTGGAATAGTAAAATGCATATAGTTGGGCTGCAGGTTCTTTATATCAGAGTGGAAGAAACAACTTCCTTTCTTGAAACTGAAAGCATAACTGAAATGCTACAACAGGAAGGAAACTTCAGACGTGACAAATGACAATGGCCAGAATGACATATGGGTTTAAAAAACAAACAATTTATCACTCTGGTCCTAAAAAAAACACACCAATACAAGGCAAAAGTATAGATATAAAACAAATTCAATGAAAAGGCAATCCAGTGAAATAGTCTATTCTTTACCATGCAGTCTACAACCACTCAACTCGAGGAAAAGCCTTAAAAAAGGCCACACTCTGTATAGGATTCAACAACTCCACATCAGAAAAAAAATGATAAGACACCTAATCTCAGCAATTTGGCTTTGAGAGGGTCAACGCCAAGAAACTTCTATGAAATGGTGTGATTTAAAATTGCAGATTTAAAAAAAGGTATGGTACAGTAGCCTGAAGGTGTCCCAAGTATTTCACATGAACCATGGAACAAAAATAGAAGCAAGCGTATTACTCTAATGTGAACTTCTTACCAGAGACTGTGGTTGAACTTATAGTAGCTGTAGGGCCTGAATTAGATGTTGGCGGATGGGATACTCTGTCACAACGGTTACAAATATCCCGTCCGCCGAAATATAAATCCCATAGTCATAGGCTGTAATGGGATTTATATTCCGGACGGGATATCCGTCACTGTTGTGACGGAGTAACCCGTCCGCAAACATCTCAATCAGGCCTAAGACTTGAAAGGGTGTAAAAAATATTTGGCATGAAAAAGATATATTTTGCAAGTAACAAAACGTGAATAGAGATGCTACACTGTAGATATAATTACATGGAGCCACAACAGAGAAATGAGGTTGTTTCACAACAGGTTGCCAGACGTACATATGCATGACTGTTTTATGCTGCTACAGTCTGCGTGTACTAAAGCAGTGTTTTGGCCCAATAAACGGATCTTCTACAGGGCTGAACAATGGTCGAATGCGAGAAGTCAATTTGAAATTGGGTGGTTATAAGTTAAAAATCACCAGATGAAAGTTAACACACTTGATTTACACAGCAAACTAGAAAACAAATGCATTTAACTTAAAGCGTCTGCTTCAAATGAAAGCACAGAGACATGTTCTTCACATCAAAACGCATCAGATGGTGACCTCCATTGATCTCCAAGCAAAAGCAAATTAAAACCTTTATAGGTGAATTTGCATCAAAATTAGAATATCCTCTCTTCCCGCCCTCCTAATTGCCACAGACCCTCTTGAACAAATATTTCAACTTTTGTGATTCCAAAGGGGTAGGCATGTTTACTACAATTTGAAACAGAAATGCAGTGATGATCACCATATTCATACTCTTCGATAAATGTAAATTATAATCTTTAAAGACTGACTCACAAGTGTGCACATGACAAAAAAAGGTAGACATAGTCAGTTCACAACTGATTTATACCAGATAATTTAAAAAAAGGTCTTCGAGAGAGCATTTTCTTCGAAAAAAACTGGCTGACAAGTGTGCACAAAACAGAAAAAAAAGATACAGTATCAGTTCACAACTGATTAATATGAGGACCTGAGATACATTTACAAAGGTACTGTAACATCAAATTGTTGTGCTTGAGGTGAGTTAGGGAAGGACTGAATATAAGAACGTTTTGTTTAATATCATTATTATTTTAGTTCCCTTCATTTAGTGTTTTTACTTAGAGTACACACAAAAAATAACATAAGATATGCAAAGAACAAAATGGGGTTATAAATTAGATTGCATGCCTATTGAGACAAACTGTGTGCTTTTCTGACTGAATGAATTCAGATTAAGCCACAACTACCTCTTCTGAATTAATTTTATTCTAGAAAATAGACGCCTGCATGATAGAGCAATGTGAATATAAAGTGTGAGATACTTACGTTGGCATGTTGAGGCACATGGGGAGACTCCATGGATTGCAGCTTGTTTTCCAAGACCAGGACCTTCTCCTGAAGTCGCTGAACCTCATGCTTGCTCTGAGCTTCTGCCTTCTGGAGGGCCTCATAGTCAAGTGCTTTTTTCTCAGCCAGAGTAATTTTCTCTTTCAGGAAAGAAATAGCTTGCGCCTGGTCCTTGTATTCACTTGTGAGCTTTTCAAGCTCATGAATCCTTAATGATGCATCTCGGTATTTGTCCTTGGTGTCTTGGAGCTCTATCAGGTGTTGATTACTCTTTGCTTCCACTTGCGTCTTCCAGTTGTTGTTAATTTCCTCTGCTGCATCCATGGCTTCTTGCAGTTTCACCTTTAGGGTCTCTTTCTCTTTAATGTGAACTGCCATCTCAATATCGTGCTTGGCTTTTAAGCTCTCAAGCTCCAGCTGATGTTCCAATTTGCTACTCTCTAGTGTTGCCCTCAACTCAACCATCTCCTTCTCTTGGGAGTCTGGGCTTGTGTTCAGGGAGCCCTTAAGATCCTCCAAAGATTTCTGGTGATCAGTCACCAAGCTGTCCAACTTGAACTTCCAGTTGTCCATCATCCCCATGTTCTCCTTCGTGGCCTGCTCAAGCTTCTTTTTCAGTTCAGTGATTTCCTGGGTGTATTTCTCATTGGTCGCTCTCAGCTTATCCAGATCTTGTTGCTGTTTCTTTAGTGTATTCTCATATTTCTCCCTTTGCTGGACGACCTCAGACTGGTGATCCTTGCTGACGGACAGCAGCTGGTCTCTCAAGCGAAGGGCCTCTGTCTGCAGTCCAAGGTTGTGTTCCGGGATCTCGGACAGATTGGTGTTCCTAAGACACTGCTGAAGATCTTCGATCTCAACCCGCCGCAGGCTCAATTCCTCTTCCAATTGAACGATTCTTGACTTCTCTGCTACTGTTGTCAACTAAAAAAACACAAATGTCAAAATGAGTTTCTTTTCTTTCCAATGCACAAGTGTCTTTTGAGCTTGATATGTAAAGCAGTAAAATGGAAACCTGCCCAGAAAAGTTGATTTAGATTTGCAAAGATATATTAGGCAACATATATTTTTCACATTTTGATATCCTTATATTTTTTACAGTATGTAATTCGATTTCCATTTATTGAAAATGGCATGAGGAATTTAAATCAGTTTATATTTTCTTTATAATATCACATCTGTACCTTGGTATTCCCAAGTCTACGTGTTTCAGTGAAAAACATACTTGACATGCATTAGTTTAGGTGTGTTAGCAACAAAAGAACTAGATGAATTTTAGCAGATTGTCAGTCATGATGATTTACGGTGCATACATTTTTTGGTGGAGGCCTGGCTTTGTGAGGGCAGCTGGTATATTTTAAGATAAAACACAGTGACATTGGTAACCCTGTTTTTAATCAGAAGGTATTAACCATGGTTCTGAATAGAAGACGTAGAAGGAGTAAAGTCGTTGCTCCAGAAGTGTCTGTAGGTGAAAACCCTATTGTTCAAAAAGTGGATCACCAGGCAGGGCCTGTATATATGACTGCATACAATAAAATGTAAGAGAGAGCTTTTTATTAGAGACCTTAAAAATACCCAACCAAAAGTTCACTTTTGCTGTTACAAGCAATCAAATACAAATTCAAGAACATCTTGCTTTTTTTAAAATATGGCAAAGTCCTGTGGACGACAGAATACAGTCATTCACTGCTGGGCTCACACTCCAGCCTGCGAGTCACGTGTTAAGGTCTCTGCCAGCACCAGGCCATACTTCCATCCTTTTGAGGTTGATAAGTTGAGCTTTACTGAGATGGGTAGTAGTAAGACCTGCCTACTACAGCGATAGGAAACTGCAAATGTGAGGCTGCAAGAGTTATATAGGAATATGGCTTAATTTATTTCTTATTATTAGCACCTTGAATAGAATCCTGAGTTTGCTCAGCAATCGGATTGCTTATAATAATGGCACTAAGAACCTAGGAGGTGATTTAGAGATTGGTGGAGAGGTTACTCTGTTACAACGGTGACAAAATACCCTCTCTGCCAAACTCACGGTCTGCCCGCCCGATTAAGTGGCGGGTTGCCTGAAAGTATGTCGACAACAGTGCCTACTTGTGCTCTGTCATCGCCATCCTCCTCTGTAGGCCCCTACAGGCTTACTTGCATTCTAAGTTCAGTGAGAGCATGCAGCAGAGACCTAGAGCAGACAGGGGCAGTTACCCATTGGTCTATTTTAATTTGAGAATATGGGGATTAGAGCCAATAACCTCATTGCCCACATACTTAGGCTTTAAAAACTATTTACTTTACTTCCCCTCATTATGCACTCTCGCCTTCAGCTCAGGCACATACCTGTGGGCAGGCAATTAATAGTAGTTAAGGCCCTCCGAGCAGTGGGTACTAATGCTTAATTTTGTTAGCAGCCTGTATTACTAGACATCTGAGGTATCCCAGGTAGGTCAAGATCTTTAAGTGCATGAAGAAAGTAGAAATAAGGATTTCATGGCCTGTTCTGAATCTCCAGGATATTTCAGCAGTTGCCACCTCTGGCAGTACCTGTAAATGCATGTTACATGACAATCATGGGCTTTCTCGTCAGGGGTCTCCATGCCATCCAAGAAGCAACAGGATTGGCAAGTTTAAAGAGACGCTGAGGGGCTGAGGCAGAATTGGCCCGGTGGATCACTCGCACTGATTATATTTTCACAAGAGTTTAGACGATGCTTCAGAGCCAACAGCAGATAAAGCCCAAAACATTTACACTTCCAGCTGCTGACTCAGTTCTCTTTTCATATATTTGAAAACCCTTATAATGATATCAGAAGTCAATCTTAAAATATAAATCTGATAGAGACAGTTAGTTATAGATTACTTACCTTAGAATTACCCCCAGGTGTCTGACTGGATCTGGAGAATTCTTTTTTAGCAGTACCCGTGCGCGTTGGTAGGTGGCGTTGCTCGACTCCGCGTCTGTCATCGTGTTCGCCAGGATGACATCGCAGTGCCTATTTAGACGCCGCCCCTTCACGCTGATGTCAGTTCTTTCTTTTTTCGCGCCAGACTAGTGTGAATCCAGAGCGAGCTACCCCTTTAGTCTCTTTTTGACTAAGCTTTTTTTCAACTTTTGTCAACTTCTTTTTTGAGTCTTCAGCTCCTGGTTTGTTAGGGATATCCTAACGTCGGACCGGTTTCAAGCCCTGCGACGCCTGTTATAGACGGATGACTGTGACGGATCCGTACCACGTGTGCCTCTGTTGTCTGGAGTGCAACCACGATCAAGTCGTGCTCCGACTGCCGGGCCATGAATCCAAGGTCTTTGTGGGAGCGGACCCGAAAGCTCTTGGAGGCCCTACAGTCGGCTCTGCGTCATTCTCGGTCAGTCTCGAGAGGAAGGTCTCGAGACCAGTTGCGGAGCCTCCACACCGCAACACACTCCAAGTCCTCCAAGTCTTCTGGTAAATCAAAGCACAAGAAGAAGGCGAAGAAGCACCAGCACTCTTCGCCTTCTCCCCGTCAGTCGGCTAACACGACGTGGGACCCAGAGTGCCGTCGCTCAAAGGATGTGTCTCCGGTGCCTACGTCTGGGACGACTCTGCACCTCCCTCCATTTCCAGGAGCCAAAACATCCCCTGCCCAGCTTTGTGTATTTTACGAAGCCCTCCACTCTATCTTTGGGAAGCCCGACTCCGCCTGCATGCCTTCGGGCCCTACGGAGCCAGTTGAGGGTCCTGGACTTTGATGCCGGTGGCTCTGGGCAGGAACACCAGAGGATACGTGAGGATCCAGGCCTGGATCTGGAACGACGACGGACGACCTTTCCCGGTGCCGATACCGGCGACAACGCCCCCGGCGCCAGTCGTACCCCTGACCGACGCCATCTCTAACCTCACCCCTGTGATGGAACCGGAGTCGGATCGAGGTCGACCAACGCCGGAGGGTACTTTTGTTTCCCTTTTCATCATTGGTGTTCCCTATGGACCAGGAGGTGGTGAGGTTTCCCTATGGGCCAGAAGGTAGTGATGAGGATTGGGAGGGGTCACCTGACCCTTTAACAGACCAGCTTGAAGAGCCGGGCAGGATAGAGGACCTGGTTGACACCAGTGGTCTGGATACTTCCCCAGACCTTGGCATGCTTTCTCCCCCTACCATGGCTACGGAGGAGAGAGCGTCTTATGCTGTGGTGGTGTGAAGGGCAGCTGAGACCCTGAGCCTGGAGCTCCCTTCAGTGGCAGTCAGGACTAACCTCCTGACAGAGGTGCTTCAACCGGTGGCAACCTCCTCCGAACCCCTTTTGCCATTCAATGAAGCCCTCACTGACGTCCTTCTGGGCACCTGGTCCAAGTCCAGCACAGGGGCTCCTGTGGAATGGACGATTACCCGCCGCCACTGCCCAGCTCTGGGCGACCCAGTTTTCCTCAACTAACACCCTTCCCACAAGAGCTTGGTAGTCCAAGCCTCATCATCAAGGGCGCATTCCCTTCTGCTCTTCCAGATAGCGAATCCAAGAAGCTTGATCATCTTGGGAAGCACACATTTTCTTCCTCCAGCTTGGCACTGCAGTCCATGAATACAGCGTGCCTCTTGGGCAGATACTCCCATACCATCATTAATATGGTTGCTGAGGTGCTGCCTCAGTGCCCAGTAGAGGCCCGGGCCGTCCTGTCCCAGGCAGTGGCGGATGGGAGAGTCACAGCAAAATTCACAATAAGATGTGGATTGGATACCACTGAATCACTAGGCAGAACAATTGCTACGTTGGTAGCCCTTCGGCACTACGCCTGACTGAGGATGTCTGGCATTTCGGGGGATGTCCTGTCAACTTTGCTGGACATGCCCTTTGATGGCCGTTGCCTTTTTGGCGACAAGGCAGACTCGGCGCTGGATCACTTTAAGGATTCTCGAGCTGCAGCAGATCCTTGGGCCTTGCAGCATCATCCCGCCCACCTCAGTCTACTTTTCACCCCTTCTGTGGCTGAGGAAGGGGCGCCCCACCTCGTCTGGCCCAGTCCAGCCACCAGTTCACGCAAGCTGCCCAGCCTCTTTGTGGCCGAAGATGTGGGACCCAGCGATGTGGGTTTGGGAGCCGGCTGGTGGGCCAGTCCACTCTTTTCCCCCTGCAGCGGCCTCCAAACCTACGTAGTCCGACCCTTGAGGGCCACCAAATGCCAGCGGGTGGCAGGATACACCATGACCTCCCCCACTGGCAAAACATCACGTCGGACATGTGGGTTTTGGAGAAAGTCCAAAGGGGCTACACCCTTCCCTTCAAGACTATCCTCGACCGTATGTCGGAGGATCATTTGGTGCTTCTCCGCCAAGAAGTCTCAGCTCTCTTGGCCAAGGGAGCTATCGAGAGGGTTCCTACGCCAGAAGTAGGTCATGGTTCCTACTCCCGCTACTTTCTGGTGCCCAAGAAGGACAAAGGCCTGTGTCCTATCCTGGACCTCAGGACCCTCAACCGCTACCTCCGGAAGGAGAAGTTCAAAATGGGAACCTTGGCTCAGGTCCTGTCTGCCCTCGAACCTGGAGACTAGATGGTGGCGCTGGACTTGCAGGACGCCTATTTTCACATCCCCATCCTGCCAGACCACAGACGTTACCTGCAGTTCACGGGAGGTCACGAGCATTTTCAGTTCACCGCAAATTAGGGGTACCAGTCTTCCCCTATCTCGACAACTGGCTGTTGAAGGCGGCTCGCCCCAGGCTGTTATCTCCCACCTCCAGACTACGGCAGACCTCCTGCATTTGCTGGGGTTCACTATCAACGTGCCGGAGTCAAACCTGACTCCCTCCCAGACGGTCCCTTTCTCAGAGCTGTTCTGAAAACAGTGCAGTTTCGGGCCTATCCTCTCGAGCAACGAGTCCAGGATAATTGGGCTATGATACCGATGTTTCAGCCTCTATCCCAGATTTCGTTGCGAATGAACCTGAGGCTGTTGGACCTCATGGCCTCCTTCATCCTACTGGTAGATCATGCCAGATGGGATATGCAGGCTCTGCAGTGGTACCTAAAGTTCCTGTGGATGCAGCATCAGAAGAATATTTCTGACTATGTCCAGATATCGGACAGAGGACTGCACAACAATGCAGTCGTGGCTAACAAACCAAGCTTTGGTCAGAGGCAGATCCCTCCTGTTCCCCAACCAGATGTTACAGTGGTGACAGATGCGTCACTCCTGGGATGCGGCGGCCATCTGGCAGAGGTGGATATCAGAGGAGTCTGGTCTCCGGTGGAGACTGGATTCTATATCATCCTTCTGGAGTATCCTTCTGGAGCTCCAGGTGATCCGCCTGGCACAGAAGACATTCCTTCCCTCTCTAAAGGAGAATCTGGTGCAGGTGTTCAGGGAAACTACACCGCCAGGTGGTACTGCAACAATCAGGGCGGGGTGGGTTCATGGACCCTATGTCAAGAGGCTCTTCGTCTCTGGACATGGCTGGAAAATCAGAGCATGACCCTGGTGGTTCAACACCTGGCAAGTTCTCTGAACGCCATGGCGGACGAACTCAGCTGCTGGTGCCTGGTAGATTACGAATGGGCTTTACACTTGGAGGTGGTCCAAGGTCTCTTTCAGCAGTGAGGAGAGTCTTGGTTAGATCTGTTCGCCACTGAAGAGAATGTGCAATGTCAGCAATTCTGCCAACTTGGTGTTTCCAAGGCAGCACTCACTCTGAGACACTTTTCGTTGCGAGTGGAAATGTGACCTCCTGTACGCCTTTCCGCCAGTGTTGAAGAAGATCAAGAGTGACCGGGCCCAAATTATTCTTGTGGCCCCGGACTGGGCACGAAGAGTCTGGTACCCCGAGCTCCTGAGCATGGCCATCGATCCTACATTCAGAATGCCTCTTCGAGAGGATCTTCAGTCGCAGCAGCAGGGGAGGGTCCTTCACTTGAACCTGTCCAGCCTCCCCCTCCTTGCGTGGAGATTGAGCAGCCATAGTTGACAGCTTATGACCTTCCATTCGAAGTCTGTAATGTCATCTTGGCAGTAAGGTGTCCTTCCACTAAAACGGTATATGCCTGTCAATTGAATAAATCTGTGGCATGGTGCACAGCAAAGGCTGTGAATCCCCTTCTGCCCCTCTGTCTGAGGTTCTTTTGTATACACTATCTTTGGCCCAGCAGGGCTCTGCCCTGGGCACTCTTAAAGGCTATCTTGCGGCCATCTCTGCTTTTCTTCGGCTACCAGAACAGCCGTCTTTATTCAAGTCCCCTATTGTAAATAGATTCTTTAAGGGCATTACTCATCTCTTTCCTCAATCTCCTTTCGTAATGCCCCAGTGGGACTTGAACCTCATCTTAACTTATCTTATGTGCGCCCCCTTCGAGCCTCTTCACAACTCTTAGGTTCCTCACTCTGAAGAGAGCTTTCCTTGTTGCCATCACCTCTGCTTGCAGGGTGAGTGAGCTTCAAGCTCTTTCTTCTTAGCGCCCCTCCAAGGTTGAGGAGAGACTCCACCGTCTGGACCCTAAATGTGCGCTGTCCTTCTACCTTGATCACACAAAAGATTTCCGGGTGGATGATCAACACTTCTTTGGTTATGTGGGTGCCTAGAAAGGTGGGACGGTTCAAACGCGTACCATTTCTAGATGATTTGTCCTTTGTATTAAAATCTGTTTCGCTTTTGCAAAAAAGGAACCTCCAGTGGGGCTCTGAGCTCATTCCACCAAAGCTACGGATGCCACCACTGCTCTTGCACGTGGAGTTCCACTCCTTGACATCTGTCAGGCAGCCATGTAGGCATCCTTGCACACGTTCACCAGACATTACTGCCTGGACACCCAAGTCCGCAGGGACGGCTATTTTGCCTGTTCTGTCCTCCAGGACTTTCTGGTGTGAACTTGATCGCAGTCCCTCCTCCAGGGATGGTATTGCTTGGATATATATTCTAAGGTAAGGAATCTATATCTAACTGTCTCTTTCAGATAAACAAGTTACTTATCTTTGGTAACGATGTTTAAGTAAGAGACATAGGTTAGTTATAGATTCCTTACCGCCCCACCCATCCTCCCTGCTCTCTGAACTGACTTCTAGGGACAGGGACTCCCTTGCAGGGCCCTAGTTTTAGCACACCAGTGGTCAGTGCTTCTAGCATGGAAAGTCGTCTCAAAACTAACTTCAGCGCTTAGGGGCAGCGGCTATATAGTCACTGCAACGTTATCCCGGCGAACACGACCCCGACGAAGGATGCAGAGTTGACTGACGCCACCTACCAACGCACAGGGGTACTGCTAAGAAAATATTCTCCGGATCCAGAAAGTCACCTGAAGGTAATTTTAAGGTAAGAAATCTATAACTAACCTAATTCTATTACAGATAGATTGTTAACGAAGGTAAGTAACTTGTTCTTCATGTGTAATTTAGAGGGCATTTGTTGCTAAATGATGACCCACTCATTGATCTGAACATGGAGACAACACTAAGAGGCAAAATACAATTTATGCAAGGTTGCTGGTATAATGCAGTTTACGTTGAGCCTATTTGTGTCTTTACACAAGTACCTCTGAAAACCAGCAGAACTGTAGAATTCTAGACTAGCAGCTGTCAGCCAAATGGCTTCCAAGAGAAAATGAGACTTAAGCTTGACTTGTCTATCAAGTCACACAGAACCTTGAGGTAAAAAATATCAGTCTTATTGACAAGTAGCTATCGACAAGTTTATGTTATGCGTTAGTGCACTATACAGTAATCAACAACACGCTTTTGTTGTATCTGTTTAAGGTATAAAATGTATAATGAAGTAATATTTACATTTTTAGAAACAGCAGCTTTTTCATTTTAAATTATTCACCCTTTTGAGATGTTAGTAAAACATTTGACATTTTTTACATTTTGTATTTAAAATTAATTGCTGTTTCCTTGTTTCTTCTGTGCATGTCTTGAGGATAAAATGCATTTTCTTTTAAGAGGCTATGACATTTTGTCGTAGGTGGAGCTAGGCCTCCTTTAACATCAGCCAGCAAAGCCAGATTAGAGGGCTTTTCTTTAAAATAGTTTGACATCGTAAACCACACTTTAGTTTTTCACTTCTCTCACATCAGAGCAGTGAATAACTAAAGTAAAAATATTCTGTTGATAATGACTTTGTGAGGCAGTCATACATTACCAATTCTTTCTGGGTATCAATGAACTTTTTAATAATGGTTCGACCAGAAAACTCTAAATATGGGCACATATTTCTGACTTCTAAGATGCTGCATGATATCTAGACTAGAGGATGGGGTACTTTGAAAAGGCGGGTACTCTTTTCGGCACAAGTAGTTGGAAACTAATAAAAGTATCTCTTTGGGCCCCTCTCCAGAAGAAAATATGTCCAGCTATACTTCACAATACCTTGGAAATGTTATATGATGGTGGATCACGCTCAATGAATATGACTCTAAAATCAATGAACTAATGATGTCCAGTAACATGCACAGAGGAAATGTTAAATTCATTAGCACAGTTTCACCCCCTAGAATGATATAAATGGAAATGTCAAGGTGTCGAAGCTGCAGAGATGCTGCTCCCAGTAACAAGTCAAATATAGGCTCTGTGACTCGTAAAGGTCAAATTCAGAAAGATCAACACAATCTACACAGGTAAATATGGAGTGAATGTTGCATTAAACGTACGTTGTGCACATGTCTCCCTCGCCTTAGGTGAGAAGGAAACTTACTTGGGGATAGTTACTAGAAATGTTCTGCTCTAGAATTATATTTTGTCCCTAAAACAATAGCCACATTTAGTCAGACAGGAGCAAAGGAAGGTAAGTGTGTGTGTGTATGACGATTGAAATGAAAAGTGTGTGCAAGTCTATGTTAGAGAATATGTCAGTTATTTGTGGTGTGCATACATGCATGTGCATGTGTCTGCTTGCATATCTGATATGTGTGTGTATATACTAGCATATGAATGCTTGATATCTAAGGCGTCTTTGCATGTGCGCATATGCATCAATTTAGGTCTGGTGTGTTTGTGCATGGTGTCTGTCTGTCTGCTGATGGCCTGTGCATCTGTGTGTGTGAGTGTATGCATGTGCTTGTGTTTGTTAGACATTGAATGCATGGTATGTATGTACGTCTGTATATTTGTGTGTGCATGTTTGTTTCTTATCTTCGTGAGTGAGGCTGTGTGTTTGGCATGTGTGCATATGTGTGTATTCACACGCACGCATATCTAGTGTGTGGTTATGTGTGTTTATTTGGAATCTCTGCTTGCAGTGCATATCTGAACTTGTGAGTAATTGCTTGCTTACTGTATGTGAGTAAATGAGGAGGCGTGCATGCATGTCTGCCTGTCTGTGTGCGCTCGCACACTGGCACTTATCTTGAGCATGCATGCGCATGAACTTGAGCAAGGATGTTTTGTGTATGTCTTGAAATTTGTGAGAGTACCTGCACATCTGGTGTGTTTTATCTGCATGAATATTGCAAATGTAATAGATATATGCTGCATTTCGGATATGTTTATGCCTGATTAAACATTTGGCAGGCAGGCTATTCCATCAAAAACGTGATGGATATCCCGTGCGCCTTATTACAACTGTATTACATCCCATGACACATGTTATAACGCAGACAGGATATCTGTCAACTTTGTGACGTGGTGACTCATCTGGAAAACTCTACATCAGGATGTTAGTGTCTGCATACGAGCATCTGTACGTTGTGTGTGTGTGTATGTATTCTTGTATTTCTGGTGTGTGCCTACATGTGTGTGTTAATCGGTCGGGTGTACATATGTGAGTTGGTGGTCTAAAGTTATCAATACCATAGATAGAACTTCTTGGTGCTACCTGGTTCAGAATACCTTCTCACCTAAGTGCTTTGATGTAGAAGTGTGGTCTGTAGATAGCAATTTGTATCTCAATTCACAGCTGTACACCAACTGAATTGAGAAAACCTCGGGTTGTTGCGCACTTGTTTGACAATACACATTTCTGCAGATTCATGCCATGAAGAGTGGAAATGGATAATGTCACGACCCGTGAGCGAAATGCAAGATTAATAAATAAAAGCCACCACAGGAAGCAGGGTAAAGTATAAGGTGCTCCTCTTTTAAGGAGTGAATGCAAAGTAAAAATCATAGCAGCCAAAAAGTGCTAAAAAATGAGCAACAAAAATGGCAACTCAAAACCTAAAAAGACAAGGCTCGGGCATGAAAGCAGTAGGCAGGCAACCGGTTCCGGAGGCTGAGGGCACGACTCGCCATTTACCATGTTGTCCTCTAGTTCTTTTAGAAGCTTTGTGGCATTTGCCTTTTCAAACAGCAGGTTTTGCTCGAGCTCCCGAATGCGGGCATGCTCCAACTGCGTCTGAGTCTGTGCACATAGGGGAAAAGAGATCAGAAAACAGAGAAGAGACTGCAACATCATCTCAGGTCTACACACAAAACAGGCAGTTCAAATGAAAGGAGACAAAAGGAGAGAGGGTTACTAAACGCTGTTTCTGGGATCGTTCGTAAAACACAGACGTAAATTCGAACTACAAAAACAATGGTCAGCCAAGTTTTACTTCTCAATACCAGGAATCCAGTTCAAACCATCATGAATGACAAAGTCCACAAAGAAAGGTGCTGCGCACCCCAAAGGCTCAGCAATAAGATGGAACATGATTTTCTTTTTTGTAGTTGATGCCTCAATTTGCGCAAACCTTTGAACACCCCTCCCTACCATTTGAAATGTGCCACCTCCCCATGACAGTCCCTATAAATCACCTGTCCTACTGAAAATCAGTCTTCGTCCAACATTATTTATATAACTAGAAATAAGTGCAATCCTACAAAAGAGTAGGCCTTAGCGTTGAACGTACTAAGAATCAAGTTTGAACAATGAATAACACAGGTCCTCTTCTTAATCAACTGTTGACTTCAATAAGAGGAAATTTGATTCTCTTTAATGATTGCTAATGCATGCATGTATTTGGTGCTTATTAAGGGGATCCTACCTGTTAAGCATCTTAGCATTGTGCAGAGACTGGTGGAAAATGAAAGGGCCATAATAAAAGAAAAGCAAGAGAAGGTTGTAAGAAAGGTATGGGGACAACGAGAAAAATTGAGAGAAAGCGACAGTTCTCTTCAAAGATATCTGATAACTGCTGGGTATTATTTGAAGAGATAGGTCTGTAGCTACTTTCAGAGATGGGGGAGGGAGTGTGCCTGCTGAATCTGTATGGGGTTAGAATGACATGTGTGTAGTAGGAAAATAATCCTTATCTCTTTGACTCCTTCCTACATTTTTATATCTCAGGTCTAGCCTGATGCTGCTGTAGATGTTGAGAGACCCACTGTAAATATTGATCTTACTTGCCTGGAAGCCTGAGATGCTGAGTCATCCATCTTGTAGATGTTGCAGTAGATGTGTAAGGTGATGTGAGTGGACTGAGGGTTTGGATGAGCTCGGTGATTATAGGGGTGGTGCTATTGTACCTTTCAGAGACCTGTGAGCAGTCGAATTGCAGTCACATCATGAAGGAAGCTCTTCAGTGGTGCATGGTGTGCCTCTGGCATATCAGCTTTAATGGAACTGCCTCCAGTGAGACGGGACAGGACCAGAATGTGGAAGAAAGTTCTGAAGTGCCAGTCCTCAACAAAGAATAGAAGGAGTTTGTTGTAAGTGATTCTAATCTTGCATTCAGTGAACCTGAATTTGGGTCCATATGTAGAGGTTGTGGGATTTGGCTAGCATGATGAATTACAAATCTATCAACGTTCATCTCTGTTGACCAACTCTGCACGTGTAGTTTGCCATAACTGGTGATGAACACAAGTTATATCTTCATAGGACTGCGTATGAGGGAAGTCTTCTATACCTTGGTTTAAATATCTAGGTTTAACTTATGGCATGGCAATCCTTCAAGAATCCAATATAATGCATAGAGGAGGACTACAGGTAGAACTAAGTATTGTCAACATTCTCCTGGATCTTAAAATTCTTGTCCACCGAGAGGCTCCATATTGACGTTCAAGAGCATGTAGATAGAGCGTTGGAGAATGCCAAAGGCTTAGGAGACAAGCTTGTACCTGGAGAAACTCTTCTGGATTCATTGGATATATTCTTGAGTTCAAAAATGTTTAAGACAAGGATGTTGAGTTGGGCTTAGTGACTGACAGTATAAGGTTGCAGACAGGATTTGCAGGATGAGGAGACCACGGTCAGGTGCCGAGACGGGTCCCTTTCGGGCTCCCCATTTTTACCCTCAGGGTGAAGAAAAAGAAAAAAGTAACTGTAATAGAAAAACAAGTCACTGCTTTTGACGTAACTTCGAAGAGTCTCGTTTGTCAGTTTTATGTTGTGCAAACTTGGAGGTTTTACACGAGCAGTAGTTATCTTACAGAAGGACATATTCATTTTTCGAATCACAAAATGTTGAGTGGACGTTAGGCTTGAACCTGCTTTCTCAGTTCAAAAGTCGGCAGCTCTAGCCTTACGCCACAACCTCGGCCACAAGAGCTGAATCATTTTCAATAATATGTACAACAAAGTCATAGTTGTAGCTTATGTATCTTGTGCAGTTTACAACCTTTAACAAAGCCAATAGTCCTGGCTTGTTGTAGGTGTAATATTACTTGTTGTGTTATATATCTGGATGAATAGGCAGACGCACCAAAATACCAGTGGGGCAGCACACTATGCTAAGTACAGATTTTTAACTTAAGTGTTTTTAGCCACGCCCTTAATTACATCGGCCACGCCTCTATGAGAGACCCCCCGGTTTTTTCATCCCACTTAAAACCCTGAATTTACCATTAGTTACTTGAATATTTACCATCTCTTTGATAAATCGTAGCCTGAATCCAGATGACCAGTCTTGAAGTACTGTGTTGTAATTGATCATGTTTGGCAGCTGGATGGACCCGCCTTCTCACTGATCATTTACAAGAATGGTATGTGGAAAATTCCTTGGGTATGGCACATTTTCATGATCTTCTAAAGTGGTGTAATAGATTCACCACTGATTAAAGTCATTATGAACGAGGGGATTAGACTGAAGGGATAAGATCTGGCTGGTAGTCAGCAGGAAGGGTGTTAAAGACCGTCCAATTTGAGTGCGTTACTGAGCAGCGCTGTGATCATGATGTTAGGATGGCTAGCAGAGACAGTCTATGAAAGACCTAAGATGCTCACATTCAGTTAGTACAGTCAACAACTATTTATTGTCAGCACACAGACGAGTTTGCTTTACAACAGAAATATCTAATCACAAAAATTAAGCAATTGATTTATAGCTCACTCAAAAAAGCTACAATACAGAATAGCTGCTTGTTCGAATATTTAGTGCTTAAAATCGGTTACTCCTAAGTTGTTAATTTCTTATTACTGGATGAGAAGGCTGTAACTTCGATTTTCCTATCCACACATTCACCATGCGCCTCATTTACTGCGGTAGCAATATTACGACAAATACAGATGACCACAAGTTAATGTCTGCCACCGCAACAGTGGCATACACCCGTTGTTCTTTCATTGATGTCAATACTCATTATTATGAGTAAATAAAATACTCTGTTAATCTTGCCAATGAACATACAGTAGTCACAAATGTAGTCTTTTACCGTATTGACATCAATGAAAGAACAAAGGAGCCATCCACCGTAGAGACAAAAACAGTTCTCTTTACCTAGTCCTTCTAGAAAGTTGTTTTGTTTGATGATGCCTGCTTGGGCTTTGACATATATTGCAACACCATTCAGTAGCTGCCTTCTTAAAGGAGGTACTCTTTTTTGTTGCATCCTTGAAGACTACAGGCTTGAAAGAACACCAGAGAGAATCTCTCCTTGGACCTTCTTATTTAAGGCCTTTCTTTTTAGCTTAGAGATGCTGAATTAAGATTTGGTTTCTCTTCCTTTACCCACTCTAGGGCTAAAGGTCGACTGTCCACACTGATGAGACAGAACTACTTCACATATTTTGTTGCCAGTACATTTTCATCTCCTGCAGTGCACATGTCCAGTTATCAATGTATGATTGTACGTGGCAGAATTTAGAATATAACAGAGAATAAATAAGCATTTCATAATAAAATGACCTGACTCTAAATGCACAACTATGCCTTAGTGCCTACAGTCTTTCCACAGCAGCCACAAGCCACTGATTTGCAGTCATCAGACACAAATATTCCAGGGGTGTCTTAGAAGCCACAATCTCTGTCCTGCCGGATTCTGAACCAAATGTGTATACAGACATAAACATGTAAGATGGTATCAAATAGGAGGAGCTTCAGAGGTCACGATCACCATCAAAGGAAGTCTGATTATAGACAATCCTGTTGTAAGTACTATAACATCTTTCTTCAAAACCTTTAAATCTACTCCTGATTCATCCAATAGCTGTCAGGAGTATGCACAGCATGTCAGTCTATAATAGATTCATGATGGAAAATCTGCTCATCATGATAACGCCTGCAGATATTCTTCTATATAATTTACCATCTAACACTAAAGTAAAAAGCTAAAAAGACCAGATTTGTGCAAGTTCCTAGCTTTTAAACAGGCTGAATGGGTAAAAATCCACACGCAGCATTTTACTGGTCCATGGTATTTGAATGTGTTATGAACTTTGTGAAACTACGACAGGTACATTTACTCGCTACTGTCAAATCACCTGTCGGCAAGCCCCTTAAGCCAACATGTAGGTATACGAGTTCAGTTATATAATCTGCAGTGCGCGGTGTGATCCTAGGCATCTCCAAGCTTGACATCCAGGAAGTATGCAATTCCGGGTCTGGCTCAGAGTCCTGGTGGAGCAACTCTTGTTCTGATGTATCCTGTTCTATCTGGCCCCCGCTTATTTGTGCCACTACTGTCATCGCTCTTTGCCATTCTAATCTAGGCTCAGCCCGAGATGTTACTGTTACTTCGTGTAGGTGACGTACATGTCTGGAAGTTCTGCGCAGGCACTCTCGCTCACGATCCTTCGTGCTGGGCCTTGGTTCACCCAGTCCTACGTTTCTTGCGGTGTCTGAAAGAATCGCACACCGTCCGAGGACACCACTCTCAGCCTCGCCGGGAAGACCATGGAGTACTAAAGATCCAGCTGCTGCAATTTCTTTTCAACCTCTTGGTAGGATGCCCTCTGTTGTTGGACCTCTTTTGAGAAGTCCGGGAAGATCTGCACCGTTACATTAGCTACCTTCAGGTCCCTTTCTTGAGGGCCATTGCTAGGATTGAGTCCCAATCCCTATCGTGCAGGAGCCGCACAATCATGGGTCGCGGAAGAGCCCCTGGAGGTGGAAGTCTGGCTGGATCTCTGTGAGCTCTCCCAAGGGCTTAGAAAACCGTGAAACCCTCAGGGTCCAACTTGTGCATAACCACTCCTCCAGGTATTGCGCTGCGTTTGCTCCTTTAATTTTCTCGGGAAGGCTTATGATCAGAATGTTATTGTGGCGGGAGTGTTTTTCAGCGCCTCCACCCTCGTTTCAAGTGTCCACACCTTAACCTCTACAATCTCCAGCTGCTTCTTCATTGCAGCTATAGCCAGAGAAATATCTGCTAATGTGCGTTCATTGCCGGACACCTTTGCCGCTAGCTTCCTGTGGTCATCCATCAACAGGTTGAGATCTGTGCTGATTGTATCAATTTTGTGTTCCAGGGCCTCTCTAGAGGCCATAATAGTGTGGAGTATATCCTGGAGCGCCCGTGCGGCGCCAGCCTCCGAGGTTGTTGGCGCAGCTGCTCCAGATGTTGCCGGTGTCGATTTCTTGGGCTGGTCTAAGTCTTCGTTTAGCGGGCTTGCCCAGTGTTTCTGAGGGTTCAGCGTCAAGTACGTGCTCTGATGGGGTCAATGAAGCGGAGTTCCAAGTCCCCAGTCAATAAGTACGTCATGGAGGCTACTTCCGCTCTGGGCGTCCCGATGCAGGGCCTGCGCAGCTTTAAACAGGCAAAGCTCTCCGCCGTCACTGTCCGTGCTGCACACAGGATCTTTCTCAGGTTCGCTCTGGGACCTGCTAGCCTGTTGTGGGGTCCGATAGCTGGCCACTGCACTGATCGTGCGAGGGCACCCCGCAGCCCTGCACCTGACGAGGACGCCGTCGTCCTGCCTTGTTCACTTTGCTCTCCTATTTTCTGGCCCCCACAGGCTAGAGATGGCCCAGCTCTCCAAGCCCTAGCTCCCTCAGGGTGGCAGTCTGAAAAGGTCCGCACTACCTAGTCAGGAAGCGCTGTCTAGCCGCACAGGCCCCCTCCTGGTCAGAAACTCATTCTGGTCCCCCTCAGAAAGGTGAATTCCCGTTTTTCCAGTCAGCATTGCGCCCAGTAGCCACTCCCCCAGGGCAATGTGAGAGTCTCACCTCAAGTTTTCCTCTCAAGTTTCGAGTCAGGCCTCTATCCGTAGGTGTGCTAGGTGGGCCGATACTGCAGGGAGTCCACGGCCCAGGACCTCTCCCCCAGATCACATCAAGCAGGGGCCTCAGTCGCCTGCACGAGACTGGAAGGCCCAGTCTTCCTCCTCGCACAGGCAGGGGCCCCTACTCATCACCCCATGGCAACCCGCCTTCGTCTCTGATCAGGGGCTGTACAAGAGTGGCGTAGGTGCATGCAGTGCAGTCCTCCCCCGCCACCAAGCCTTCTCTGCGTGTAATAGGGGCCTCTCCTCCTTGCGCTAACAACAACCGCCGCTCAGCAAGCGGTTCCTCGCGGCCGGCTTCTCGCGCTTCCACCTGCCCGGGGGTCGGTCCCGTCTCAGCTCGATTTCAGGTGCCGGGCCAGCGCTGGCTGCCAATCCCTGTCTCTGTATAGGTCTGTGCACCAATGGTCGTACGGCATTAGCGGTGAGTCCACAACAGTCAGTTATTGGCTGCTCACCACCCTCCAGGTCCCTGCAGGCTCACTGGTGCCTCAGCGCTGTCCGCAGCAGTTCAGGGCCGCCCCTCATTATTTTTCCCCTGCGCCCGATTTCCAGGAGGCCCAGGCCGGCTCAGTTGCCCCCACCCAGCGGCTCGCTCCAGCAGCAGCGTCTCGCCGCGCGGTCGGTCGCTTCAAGTCCACGGCTCACCTCCTCGTCTGCGTTTGGGTGAAGGTCAGGCCAGGCAACCTATCTGTACTGCCGTCACTGCTTCAGCATTTCTCTGCGCCGTCCGGATTCACCAGTTCCTAGTCTTGAGGTAGCCCAGCTTTCGGTTCTCAGAGTGTGCTGGCTTCCTACGCCACGCTCTTTCGGATCTCCTGGGCTCCACCATCTTGGGGCTCGGGAACACAAGCTGGTCATAATGGATTCCAGGCAGCAGAGCTGGCAAGCACCCACTGATCGCTCGAGCCCCCCTTCAACACAGTTCAGCCCCCAATTGGAGCCCCCACAGTTCTGTGGGGGGTCGGGATGTCGCTGGATCATGCTCGCCGCGAGGAGCTCTGTTTTGAGCTACTCAGTCCATCGACGTTAGGCCACGCCCTGTGTAAACAATGGCTCTTTGATACTACCCTGTTACCAGTGTGATTTATTTTACAGTTTAATCATTGTGCTCTTGTACTTTCCCAGGAGCTTTCATATTTTACCTATAATGATATATGTTCACCTAAGTACATCCTCTGTTGTTCCGGTGGAACACAGTCCAGCCTAAATAAGTCCCAGAGTTATTATTATAAATAAGGTGGTCCTGTCAGACAATATTTTATCTTGATGAGTATTAACAGTAGCAGCCCATAGAAACATGTTTTATGTCAATGTTCGGTTTGGCCCAACAAAAGCTTTCCTGTTGATAAATATAATTTTTATACTAACCTGCTTTTATATTCATGATTAATAAATGAGACTTATGTGGAATATCCACCAATGAGGTGAAATTTCCGTGAGAGCAAATGTGGTGTTAGGGGCAAGTCTGTGAGCATTTCAAAGTGGATCTACATTTAAAGACTGCTGAACATCCTCAATACATCAAGTTAGTGGGTATTTACAAAGTGCTTGCAGGTAGTATCCCACTTTAAAACTCACATAGATTTGTATCAAGGATAAGACATTCATTTTCAGGGTTAAAAGGAACAAGCATGCGCATAGCCAATAGGTCTCGCCTTTGGGACCTTATAAGTATTTAGCTATGCAGCACAATATCCTTGGTGCAACAACATCAACTTCTGCATGGCTAAACACTTTAAGGTCCCAAAGGCGAGACCTATTGGCTATGCCAATGCTTGTCTCTTTCACACAGGTATGCCCTGAGGCAACAGAAAGATTTAACAACTGTGTTAAATATAGATTCAGGCCGTGCACAATCCACCTCAAGACTTGTCCTAGATCAAGCCTAAAACAAAAGTAGGAGGCATTAGAGTTGGTCCACGAGATGAAACAAAACCTCTGCATTAAGTGTTCTCCAATGTGACTCTTACTTCACTTTATAAGTGTGTGTGTGTGTGAGAGAAATTGTGTGTGTGTGTGAGAAAGTGTGTGTGTGAGAGAAAGTGTGTGAGAGAATGTGAAAAAGTGCGTGTGTGCGAGTCTGAGAAAGTGTGAGTGTGAGAAAGAGTGTGTGCGAGAGCGTGAAAAAGTGTGTGTGTATGTGTGGAAGTGTGAAAAAGTGTGTGTGTGTGAGTGTGAAAAAGTGTGTGTGTGTGTGTAAGAGTGTGAAAAAGTGTGTGTTAGAGAGTGTAAAAAAGTTTGCGTGCGAGAGAGTGTGTTAGAGAGAGTGTGACAATACGTCCCTATAATACTTCTAAACTGCCGTTCCTGAAAGGTTGCTTTTAACCGGCCCATCGCTGTGGTGTCTTCTAGCAATCTAGCTCAAGCGTGAGAGGAGCGAACTAAAAGAAGAAACGAAGAAATGCTTTTATACTCTCCTTGTCAGGCCGTAGGCCTCGGATAGAAATGCAAATGTGTTAAACATAATGATTTGCAGTTTCTTCTGGAAAATATGTCTGGAAAGCGATGTGACTTTTTGATTAACACGAGGCCGTACACAAAAATGCGAGGAACATTTTTATTGTTGTAAAATTAAACCAGTATCTTAATTCAATGTTGGGTATGTGAGACAATGGAAACAAATTCTGCTGGCACACCGAGTGGTAAATAGATTTTTTTTTAAATGTGGAAAATGCACAAGATAATTTAGGCAGTAGTTTGGGACAGAAAGATTTACGAGGCATGGAACACAACTCGTCAGGTAACAAACCCGTAGTGAGGTGAATATTACAGTCCGTTTGCTTGTGGTTCAATTGCAAGAATAAAGAGGGAGGGAGGGAGGGGGAGAAGGTAGGCAAGCGGCAAAAGTGAAAGTGATCGCCGTGAAAGTGATCGGACAGAGGGAGAGGGGAAAGCACAGGAAATAAAAACAAGCAACTTAATGACCCGTGACGGTGGAGACAGATGGAGGCTGCGTGCGTGAACGCCAGCGCTAGGCCAGCCAGTAGCACTTTGAAAACTCACCTACTAAATGTCTCTCTGAGCAGCGCATGCACGCTGGCTCAGCGAGACCTAAAAAGCACTGCTCTAGAAAATGGATGTGGGTGTAAACATGGCACTTCGCACATGAAAATTTACTACCCAGGTGGAGAAACAAAAAAAGTTAAAAAGTGCAAATGCAATGTCATATTTTTGCATGTGGAAATGTACAGAAGTACAATTCTGTTTATGCAAATTCATACAAATGTACTCCTGGTAATTTGCAACAGTCTCAGCTTGCCAGGAATGCCACTGAAACCCTTTTTGAATACCTGTAAAGTAGAAAATGTACCTACTATGCGAGTACATTTCGACTTTTCAAAAGGCACTGTTCTGAATTGGACCTCCACACGTTTGTTTAAAATCTTAATTGCTCGTTGACAATTAATAGCCCCACCATGACCAAAGGAGACACAATAATTTATATCTTTTTCTTACACCCCTAAATTACTCCTGAATTATGAGACTTAAGTGTTCTTTCTAAAAAGGAGGGATAAATCATATATCTCCTCCCAATCATAGATTTGAGCAGATCAGACACAGATTTTGGTTTAGGCTGTGTAACTACCAAGAGGAGCCTCTCTCGCGTCCTTCAGTGAGAAGGAAGTGGCCATAAGTGGAACTCCAGTTCAAAATGAACACTGTGGGAGTGGAAATTTCACTTAAACTGTTAGAATTGACCGAAAGCACAAGATCTTTGCCAGCCTAAAAGCTTACACAGGCAAAGAAATGACTTCTTACAGCATAGATTCTTTAATAAACTCACAGGCATGAAGGTGACTTTCAGCATGGGATCTGTGATAAACCACACAGGCACTGAAGTGACTTACAGTATGAGAACTTTCATAAACTACACAGGCACTGAGGTGATTTACAGTATGATATCTGAGATAAAATACACAGACACTAAGGTGATTTACAGCATGAGATCTGTGATAAACTACACAGGCACTGAGGTGATTTACAATATGATATCTGTGATAAACTACATAGACAATGAGGTGATTTACAATATGATATCTGTGATAAACTACACAGACACTGAGGCGATTTATTTACAGCATGAGATCTGTGATAAACTACACAGGCACTGAGGTGGTTACAACATGAGATCTGTGATAAACTACACAGACACTGAGGTGACTTACAGCATGAGATCTGTGATAAAGTACACGGCACTGAGGTGGTTTACAGCATGAGATATGTGATAAACTACACAGACAATGAGGTAAGTTATAGCATGAGATCTGTGATAAAGTACACGGCACTGAGGTGACTTGCAGCATGAGATCTGTGATAAACTACACAGACAATGAGGTGATTTACAGCATGAGATCTGTGATAAACAAAAGACTTAAAGCACAAGATGGATAGCAACTTATGTATGATATTGTACTGAGGAAATGGGATCCACAGCTGTATAAATAGGTACTGAAGTGCTTAAAGCACGGGATCTGTGGCAGCTTATACAGGCAACAAAGTGACTAGAAGCATGGGATTTATCATATTGTACAGAGGCAACAAAGTAACTTAAATCATAGGGCCCAGAGGGGCATACACAGGCACTTAAGTGACTTAAAGCACTAGATCTATTATATGTAGAGAGACACTAAAGTCACTTACTGCATGGGATTCAGAATGTCATATACAGGCACATAAGTGGCTTAATTTAAGGCAGTATACAAATCTACTGAAGTAAAAGCACAGCATGTATGGCAGCAATAGGAGGCATTAAAGTGACAAAGCATGAGTAGTATTGTATTGTATTGTAATTGCATTTATATATCTCTTACTACCCCATACAAGGCGTCACAGTGCTTTTTCGGCTAGTAGCACGCTATTCTAGAACCCATTAAGGATAAGTGTTGAATTAGTATACTGAAATATGAAAGTAATTTGAGTGGTGGATATGTTAGTCAGTTATTTGGATTCAGAAGGATAGCGGAGGGATAGAAAGCGATTTAGGACACTGGAGTGAACTAAAGAACGGGATCAATGATGTCATACAGAGGCACTGAAGTGACTTAAAACATGAGATCCATAGTTGCATTTAAAAGCAGTGAAGTGACTTAAAGCATGCCCGGGATTTGTGGCAACCTACACTGGTAGTTAAGTCAAGGTACAACATCCACAGCAGCAATCACAGGGGCACCAAAGTGCTCAACTGACTTAAGGCCCAATTTATATGTTGATTGTAAGCATACTCTGTTGCAATGGCGACGGAGTATGCTGAATGCCAACTTAATGGTATGCCCACTGAATTCAGAAACAGGCTGGCCATTGATTAGCCACAGTGGAGACTACTTCGTCCCTACCGTGGCCGAACAACCCAGACGGCCTGATGTAATAAGGGCCATCAGAGATTTGGCTATATGTCCGCCTACCGAATTTGCATGGGTGGACATATAACTATATTTTTACTGCCCATCAACACCAGAAAAACCCTAATGGTATGGGGCAGTAAAAGACCAAAAATGCTCCCCTCGCCATGTAAGTTGTCTCCCATGGAGAGGGAGGGATTTTTTTTTATTTTTAGAAACAAAATGCTATTTTGGGGTTTTGTTTTTGAAAATAAATAAAACTGTGGAAACTTGGTCGTATAGCTCAGTCAGATTTGACCAAGCCATATGACAAAATGTTAATGCATTCACATGAGCAGCCTTAACGGACATTTCTTAATTTGGCAGTCGAGACCTCTAGCAGGGTGACGGAGTCAATTAGTCCGTCGCCCTGGGCAAGGACGGCCGACTGCTTAATTATAAATTGGGCCCTTAAAGCATGGGATATCAAGCATGGGGTATATACTCATATATCAACAAGTAAGTGACTTGGCAGCACTAAGCCAACAACTAAGAGCCGCAGCAGCATGGGCTCTATGGCAGAGTATGCCAGCAATGAATGGGATCGATGATAGACTAAACCAACAATGAAGAGCCGCAGCAGCATGGGATCTATAGCAGAGTATGCAAGCGAGGATTGGGATCAATGACAGATTATACAAGCAGTGAAGAGCCATGGCAGCATGGGATATATGGCTGAGTTTGCCAGCAATGAATGGAATCGATGATAGACTAAACCAACAACGAAGAGCCACAACAGCATGGGATCTATGTCAGAGTATGCCAGCAATGAATGGGATCGATGATAGACTAAACCAACAACGAAGAGCCGCAGCAGCATGGGATCTATGGCAGAGTATGCCAGCAATGAATGGGATCGATGATAGCCTAAACCAACAATGAAGAGCCGCAGCAGCATGGGATCTAAGGCAGAGTATGAGCAATGAATGGGATCGATGATAGACTAAACCAACAATGAAGAGCTGCAGCAGCATGGGATCTATGGCAGAGTATGAGCAATGAATGGGATCGATGACAGACTAAACCACAAATGAAGAGCTGCAGCAGCATGGGATCTATGGCAGAGTATGCCAGCAATGAATGGGATCGATGATAGACTACACCAACAATGAAGAGCTGCAGCAGCTTGGGATCTATGGCAGAGTATCCCAGCAATTAATGGTATCGATGATAGACTAAACCAACAATGGAAAGATGTTGCAGCATGAGATCTATGGCAGAGTATGCCAGCAATGAATGGTATCGATGATGGACTAAACCAACAAGGAAGAGCCGCAGCAGCATGGGATCTATGGCAGAGTATGCCAGCAATGAATGGGATCGATGATAGACTAAACCAACAATGAAGAGCCGCAGCAGCATGGGATCTATGGCAGAGTATGCCAGCAATGAATGGGATTGATGATAGACTAAACCAGCAATGAAGAGATGCTGCAGCATGAGATCTATGGCAGAGTATGCCAGCAATGAATGGGATCGATGTTAGACTAAACCAGAAATGAAGAGCCGCAGCAGCATGGGATCTATGGTAGAGTATGCCAGCAATGAATGGGATCGATTATAGACTAAACCAGAAATGAAGAGATGCTGCAGCATGAGATCTATGGCAGAGTATGCCAGCAATGAATGGGATCGATGATCAACTATACCAGCAGTGAAGAGCCATGGCAGCATGGGATCTATGGCAGAGTTTGCCAGCAATGAATGGGATTGAGGATGGACTATACTAGCAATTAAGAGCTGCGGCTGCATGGGATCTATGGCAGTTTATGCCAGAAATGAATGGGATCGTTGCACAAGCTACTTACCTTCGGTAACGATATATCTGTAAGAAACATTAGTTAGTTAGATTCCTTACCTTAGAATATCCCTAGGCGTCAGACTGGATCTGGAAAGTTTTTCGTCAGCAGTACCCCTGCTCGTCAGTAGGCGTCGTCTGCGGCTCCGCGTCCGTCGTCGGTGTCCTGATCGCCGGGATGACGTCGTCAGAGTACTTAGACGCCGCCCTCGCGCGCTGACGTCAGTTCTATACATAGCTTTCCGCGCCAGGAACGCAGAGCCACGCAGAAACCGACACTGGGGCCATGAAACTAGGGCCCTCAAAGGGAGATACCTTAACCCTAGATATCGGTTCACAGAACAGGGAGGATGGGTGGGGTGGTAAGGAATCTAACTAACTAATGTTTATTACAGATATATCGTTACCGAAGGTAAGTAACTTGGGCATCTGAAAGAAACACGTTAGTTAGATTCCTTACCTTAGAATAGATACCCCAGCAATACCAACCCCGGTGGTGGCCCTGCGAACCAAGATCACACCAGGAAGTCCTGGAGAACCGAACGGCCAAAGAAGCCGTCTCTCCGGACTTGGCTGTCCAGACAGTAGTGCTTGGCAAACGTGTGCAGCGAAGCCCACGTAGCTGCCTGACAAATGTCCTGCAAAGGGACTCCCCGATCCAGGGCAGTAGTAGTCGCTATGGCCCGAGTAGAATGAGCATGCAGCCCCACAGGAGGCTCCTTTTTAGCCAAGGAATAACAGACCTTGATGCACAAAACGACCCACCGAGAGATGGTCCGCTTGTGCACCGCCCGTCCCTTCTTAGCGCCCACGTAGCCAACAAAGAGTTGGTCGTCCACCCGGAACTGTTGTGTGCGGTTGAGGTAAAAGAAGAGGCATGTTTTGGGTCCAGACTATGGAGCCTCTCTTCCTCTTTTAAGGGATGCGGAGGCGGAAATAAGGTGGGCAAGGTAATGGACTGGCCGATGTGAAAGGCAGTAACAACCTTGGGCAGAAAAGAAGGACGAGTCCTCAGAACAACCTTGTAGGGATGGACTGCAAGGAAAGGAGGTTTAGAGGAAAGAGCCTGGAGCTCACTCACTCTTCTGGCAGGGTGATAGCAACCAGGAAAGCAGTTTTGAGCATCAGAAGACGAAGAGGACAATTATGAAGTGGCTCAAAGGGAGCACACATCAGATAAGTGAGAGCAAGGTTCAAGTCCAACTGAGGCATCACGAAAGGAACAGGAGGGAACATATGTGTGATGCCTTTCAAGAATCTATTCACAATAGGGGACTTGAAAAGAGAAGGCTGATCAGGAAGCAGTGGCGGCTGGTGACATTTAAACATGGTGCGGCGCAAAAGCTGTGGCTGAGTTCAATGTGGCAAACAACCGAGAAAACTTCGAAAAAAGAGCGGGCAAATGTTTCATTTTCAAGCAAATGTGAGAAAGCAAGAAGGTTACCAATGCAGCTGTGAGTGTAGCCATGACATCAACAAGGAGATTTCACATGACAACAATGTGGGTAATTGCGCATTTAGTATAACCACCGTACATCATAAAAAGCTTCGAACTTGCATTGCACACATTATAAAATAGGCCGCTACAGAACACACAAAAAGTTTCAAGATAAAAAGTGTCTCCAAAATATAGATTCTCTGCAGACTGCACTCAGTAAGTGCAGTTCCGTTTATAATGCCACGGTCCTTCAAAAGCACACACTTCACACACCTTAACTGGCAGCTCCCTTACAATACCCCTCAAAAAGAACAAATATGTGTCTTAAGGAAACCCCGTTTTTAGGTAACCATCTTCAAAAGCTCACACTTTACATCATAGCTGGTAGGTCCCTTACAATGCATCTGAAAAAGAACAAATGTGTACCTTCAAGTGGTTCCATCAATCAGCCAGAAAAACGCTTCCAGCCCAGCCACAGTTCGAAGACGGGCGCCCATCCACCCGTCCCACCTCACCCGTGACCCCCACCACAAATAGAGCACCTGTCAGCACCCCACCCTCCAAAGGGAAGAAGGAATGTGACATCCAAGAGGGAGAAGGCAGAGAGAGAGCTCACACGTGCTCCGACCACCGCCAACATGATGCCCCTGCCACCTCTCCCCACTGGAGTCTGCCTCTCTGTGTTTGCTTGTCCATCCACCACATGGTTTGGTAAGAGCAAGGAAAAGTTCTTCAATTGTCACTCAACTCCCCGCATCTGGCGGTCCAGGAGCAAGCCACCCTAGGCAAAGTGCACCCCAAAACTGTCCGCCTCGACTGAACACCCCACAAATCTCGGTCCAGCCCCATTGCCCATCACACAATAAACGCCAGGCATATTCTCCATCTCTTTGTGCTGAAAAACACAGAATACACCTGCGCACCGCATGCACCTCCAATCCCACAGTTGTTGAACTTCCCATACGGGAGACAGCTCACAGACCTCTACACAACACTGCAGAAAGACAGAAGGCTCCAAACTGCTCCGTTTTCATTTCTGTACCCAAATATACACATGCCCGGTTTGTGCCAAACTCCACGGACGAAAACAAGGACCCACAAAACGAAACCACACACAAACAGGCACCCATGAACAGAGGCACAGAAGAATGCAGACTGGTGCAACAAACAAAAACCAAAGATAACACACATCCGAACTTGGCACCCTTTACACTTGCAGATCGAGGAGTTGACGCGCACATCTACATCCCCCACTGGGAAGCAGGCACACTGACAACAAGGCCCATGTTCAGTCACGGCCGGCAATCAAGGTGGAAGGTTGGGGGTGTGGGGGACAGCAACAAAAAAAAAGAAAAAAGTACCTTCCTCGAATTACTACCTCCATGACTCGGGACAAGCAAGAGAGTGGACAGTGACAAAAGAAGACATTCACTTCTAAAGCAAGGACCGGCCAATATTCGCACCTTCTAAAGTGGCACCACACAATTCACCTCACGATACACACGAGCCAACCACCACAAGCAGCAGTGAAGACACCGGCCCGAGGTCGACTCTGTCCGTCGTCTGTGTGGTGTCGTGTGGTGGCGCGGCGATGTGACTGCTGCGCTGCAAAGTACCAGGAACGAAATGGGCAATCACTACAGCAAGGCATCTCAAATAGCCACAGTGATTGGCCATACCAGTGCGGCAGTGCACCACCCACGTGTGGAACCCAATCTGTGGCAAGCCTGCCCAAAGGCTCAGTCAGCGCGGTGTCTTAGCCAAACCTGACGCTGCTTGCAGTGCCAGGATTGGCTAAGAGCAGGGTTAATTACTGCCCCGTCCAAAGCAAAGCACCCTGTCCCTCTCTCTCACCAGTCGCTCTGTGGGAAGGCAGTAGTGTGCGCATGTCCAGGCTGGCCATTAAAATGACCAGCCCAAAAATGGACATGCGCACCACTGCTGCAGCCGCGCTGAGTCTGTCACTCAAGCAGAGCTGCCACAGCCCCGCCCCCCTCATCGCTGTCCGCGTCCGCCTGCAGTCAGGCGTGTCCCGGCAGCGGCCTGCAGGGAACGCATCCGAAATCAAATAAAAAAACACTGTTGTGGTGATAGAATCATCACAACAAGACTTTGTTTCTCAGTTCCATGGAAGCTGGTGGCAACTTCGTGATGGTCATCGGGGGGGCAACGCCCCAACGACCCCAATGGACACACCGCCACTCTCAGGAAGCCTCAAGAAGGCGGAAACAGCTGAAAGATATTCCTTGATGGTGCCCAGAGCAGAGTTCTGCTGGGCCAGAGAAAGAAGAAAGAGAAGAACCTCAGAAAGAGGGGCGGAAAGGGGATCCACAGCCTTTGCTGTGCACCATGCCACATTTTTGTTCCACCTGCAGGCGTATACTGTTTTTGTGGAGGGATACTTGGCTGCCAGAATTACATCACAGACTTCAGGACATCAAGTCAAATGGCCTCAACTGTCGCCGCTCAATCCCCATGCATGTAGGTGGAGACTGGACAGGTTCAGGTGGAGGACTGTCCCCTGTTGCTGCGACACAAGGTCCTCCTGATGAGGCAGACGAATCGCGGGATCGACTGACATACTGAGTATCTCGGGATACCAGTATCTTCGTGCCCAGTCCTGAGCCACAAGGATGACTTGGGCCCGATCGCGCCTGATCTACTTCAGCACTCTGGGCAGAAGTGGTATAGGCGGAAAGGCGTACAACAGACCGCAACTCCACTTGTGACAAAAAGCATCGCAGAGCGAGTGCCGTCTTGGAAATTCCAACGCACAGAACTGATGACATTGCGCGTTCTCTTCGGTGGCGAATAGACCTAACCAAGGCTCTTCCCACTGCTTAAAGAGACCTTGCGCCACGTCCAAGTTCAGACGCCACTCGTGATCCATCATGCACCGGCGGCTGAGTTCGTACGCCCTTGTGTTCGGGGAACCTGCCAGGTGTTGAACCACCAGATGAAGCCCTGGTGTTCCAGCCATGTCCAGAGGCGCAGAGCTTCCTGACAAAGGGTCCACGAACCCACCCTGCCTTGTTTGTTGCAGTACCACATGGCGGTGGTGTTGTCTGTGAACACCTGCACTACACTTCCCCGGACAGAGGGAAGGAATGCCTTCAGTGCAAGATTGATATGGGCCTCTGATCTCCACCCCTCTCATGTGGCCCCCCCATCTCAGGAGGGACGCATCCATCACCACTGTGTGCTCTGGTTGGGGAAGGGAGATGAATCTGCCACTGACCCAATCGCGGTCCGTGAGCCACCACTGCAGCTGATTCGTAGTGCCCTCTGAGATCAGGACGTGGTCGGACAGGTTGCCCTGATGCTGTGCCCACTGGAACTTTAGGTCCCACTTCAGAGCCTGCTGTTGCCACCTGGCGTGATGTACCAGCTGGATGCAGGAGGCCATCAGCCCCAGGAGCCACAGCGTCAGCCTGACTGTAACTCGGGATAAAGGCCGAAAGATCGGAATCAGAGCCTGAATATCCCGAATCCGAGTCCAGAACCGCTCCGATGAAGAGGAGCTTCTGAGAGGGGCCCAGGTGTGACTTTGGCATGTTGATGGAGAACCCCAGCGAGTGCAGGAGATCGGCTGTAGTCTGGAGGTGGGAGACAAATGTCTGGGGCGAGCCCGCCTTCAACAACCAGTCGTCGAGATAGGGGAAGACTGGAACGTCTAATCTGTGCAGATGAGCTGCGACCACCGCCATCACTTTTGTGAACACCCGAAGGGGGGTGGTGAGGTTGACGAGGAGCACGGTAAACTGAAAGTGCTCATGGCCTACTGTGAACCGCGGGTAGCGCCGGTGGGCTGGCAGGACAGGGATGTGGAAATATGCATCCTGTAAGTCCAACGCAACCATCCAGTCTCCAAGGTCCAGGGCAGCCAGGACTGAGCTAAAGTCAGTATCTTGAACTTCTCCTTCCGGAGGAAGCCACTCACGCTCCGGAAGTCCAAGATAGGGCGCAGGCCCCCTTTGCCCTTCTTGGGAACCAGAAAGTAGTGGGAGTAGCAACCACGTCCCACTTCTGGCCCAGGAACGCACTCGATGGCCCCCTTGGCCAAGAGGGCCGTAACTTCCTCCTGCAGAAGTCACATGTGATCCCCCGACATACAGTGGTACTGCGGTGGCATGGCTGGAGGGGTCGACTCGAAAGGGAGGGGGTAGCACCTTCAGACAATTTGCAGCACTCACCTGTCCGAAGTGATGAATGCCAGTGGAGGAGGTGATGGCAAACCCTGCCCCCCACTGGCGTTGAATGGGCCTGAAAGCACGGACTAGGTTGCCTGATGCTGTGCCCACTGGAACTTGAGGCGGATGCTGCGGTGGTGGATGTGGACTGACCGGGCCGCTGTCCCCCTGCACTGCCACGGCGGTTAGCACGTCCGCGACCGTGTTGAGGTTGGTTCTGCGGCCTGTGGCTGCACGAACGTGTGGGGATGCCCCTACCTTGGCCACGAAAGGGACGAAAAGCAGAAGTCTGCTGGCGCTGGCCCGACAGGCCCAAGGAATTGGCTGTAGCCCTGGAGTCCTTGAAACGCTCAAGCACACGGTCTGCCTTGTTGCCAAAAAGGCGACGGCCATCGAACGGCATGTCCATGAGCGTGTTCTGGACATCCCCCGAAAAATTTGGAGACCTCAGCCAGGCGTGGCGACAGCTCACCATCGTCGTGGAAATCGCTCTGCCCAGTGAGTCTGTGGTATCAAGTCCACATCTGATGGAATATTGTGCCGCATCTCGCCCCTCAGCAAGAGCCTGAGCGAGCCATGTCCGGGCCTCTTACAGACACTGAGGCAGCCCGTCCGCAACCGCATCCCACAGAGAGTGGGTGTAACGGCCCAAAAGGCATGCAGTGTTAATAGACCGCAACCCCAAGCTAACTGAGAACAGTTTCTTCCCAAACTGGTCAAGCCCTTTGGATTCCCGATCGGGGGAAGTGGACGGAAATGCGGTCTGGGACATAGAGGCTGGATCACTAGACTCTCGGTGGTGGGATGTACGGACAGAAAGCAGGGGTCGCCCGTAGCCGGGTGGTGGTGTCGGGCCACATTCAGATCCACAGGGGGCACTGTGGAGGGCCTGGACCAAGTGCCCTGGACCCATCAGAACGTCGGTGAGGGCCTCATTGAATGGCAGCTTAGGCTCTGAAGAGCTTACTGGCGGTTGAAGCACCTCGCTGAGGAGATTAGTCCTCACAGCCGCAGCAGGTAGCTCAAGAGCCAAGGCCTTGGCTGCCTTGCACAACACCACGCTATATGTAGCACCCTCCTCCGTAGCCATGGAGAGAGGAGAGATGAAACCAGTGTCCGGTGAGGTGTTAAGATCACTGGCCTTCCCCAGCTCATCTGCCCAGTCCTGACTTAACTGGCACTGCTGTTCCAGAGGGTCCTCAGACCCCTCCCAGTCCTCCCCTTCATCCGTGTCCTGATAGAAAGGCATAAAGGACGGAGCCGGGTGGCAGGTGAAGGCCTCACCCATCGATGTCGGAGACGGCGCCGAGCAGCGCCGCTCTGACGTCGGACCCGAACCGGGGCTGAAACCGGGGACGGCGTCGTCTGAGGACGGCGACGGGAATGGCACCGTAGGGGTCGGCGCCAGCAGAGGAGTCGTGAGTTTAACTGCTGTCGACCGAGACCCAGGCCTGGATCCCGGTGGGTCCTGCGGCGCTGGGACCGAAGTCACCAACGACGCCAGGGCCGAAGCCGCCGGCAGGCTAGGACCCCCAGTCGGATCCGCGGGGCCCAAAGGCGCACCGACAGGCCTCGACGGCGGAAAGAGAGTCCTCATGGCCACGAGGAAATCTCGAATCTTGCCCTAAGTCGCATTAAGCCCAGGGACCGGAGGGTGTGGGGCTGGACACGACTCCTGCGGCTCCGGAGGAGCCGCTTGGGTGTTGCCACCCGAACCCTTGGCCGAGTCGCGCGACTGGCGAGGGGAGTCACAAAAGCGGTGTTGCCTCTTCGACTTCTTCTTTCCATGCCTCGACTTACCGGAGGACTTAGAGCCCGACGAGTGGTGATGGCTCGACGAGCGGTGATGGCTGCGGCTCCGCGACCGGTCCCTCGACTTCCTCCTCGACCGGGACCTCGAGCGGCACGGAGCTGACTGCCGGAGCTCAAGAAGCTTACTGGACCGCTCCCGCCTAGCTTTCGAGGTCAAGGCCCGGCACTCGGGCACGACTTGTCTTCGTGGTGGCCCCGAGACAGTAGAGACACAGGCGGTGGGGGTCAGTCACCGACATCAGACAGTGACAGGCATCGCACGGTTTAAATTCAGACATCCCTACCGGCACCAGGAGTTAGTCAAAATAGACCAAAAAGTTAGTCAAAAAGTGACTAAGGGTACTAGCTCTTCCCGAATCTGCGATTGCTGGCACGGAAAAAAGAAGTACTCCGATGACGTCATCCCGGCGATCACGATGCCGACGACGGACGCAGAGCCACAGATGACGCCTACCGACGCGCAGGGGTACTGCTGACGAAAAACTTTCCGGATCCAGTCTGACCCCTGGGGATATTCTAAGGTAAGGAATCTAACTAATGTGTTTCTTTCAGATGTTAGAATATACCAGGAGCGAAGAGATGTGGCAGCATGAGGTCTATGGCCGAGTATGCCAGCAATCAATGGTATTGATGATAGACTATACTAGCAATGAAGAGCCATGACATCATGGGATCAGTATATACTGGAAATGAAGTGACTTTGCAGTATTGGATTAATGACAGAATATATTGGCAGCAAGATACCGGAAAATATGAGATCTCTAGCGTAATATATCAACATGGGATATCAAGCATGGGGTAAATACGCATATATCAACATTTAACTGACTTGGCAGCATAGCGCCTTGGACAGCACTATGCAATATGGCAACTTGACCTTTTGAGTCCATGCAGATTATATTATCAATGATGAGACTTGGAAGCAGGAGACCTAATCAAGAATACATAGCATCAGCACTAAAGATACTTAGCCTAGGACGTATGACAGCATCCACCAGCACTAATATGCTCATTGTCGCACCTATTGTAAATTTCATACAACATGAAACTGGATAGTCCTCTGCACCAGTAAACACAGCATAATACTTGCACGCATGCAATGTTCTTCACTGCGTTTTAGCTGTGAATGTGGTGTTTGTTTCCACAAGTACATAGTTCCATCTGCTAAGGGCCAGAGAGCTTGCATCATAGGATCATGGCCTCATAATAAGCTTAATGCTGCACGGCTGCTCCCAGGACAGGGCCAGAAGCAGCGCACAGGGCAGACTCCGCTATCTGCAGCCTCTCGTTTGATTCCAATGATCCAGCATTAATGCAGTAATGAATGCTCAATGAGCCGGAGACTCTTGCCTGCGGCCCCCCTCTTCCAGTAATGTACAGCCACGTTGGAGTACGAAATGAAAAATTCCTGCGTCAGCGTAAAATAGATCTGCTTCATTTACAAGCATAAACATATTCGCTCTTCTCCCGGGTTGCATATCCCATGATAAGGGGTGAATTTATACTGGAAGCCGAGAGGAAGCAATTTCATACAGCTTACAGCCAGGATTTAACAGTGATTGAATATTTTCAGTACTGCACTAGCTTCCTAAAGCGAGCTTTGCCAATATTATATTAAGGATATTAGATTCTCAGTAAGAGTTGTCCCAGAATCTAACATGGACCTGTGGTAAGAGATAATCAACCTTTTGTACCTGTCAATGTCTTCTACTTCATGGACAGGTGAATCTCACACTGACTTTTCCTGCCAGAAGATGGATGATTCAAGGATACAAACTTGGGTTCTCTGATTCCAGAACGATGTTCCTAATATCTGCTCTGGTGGAAACAGTTTTTTCTCTCTTAGAAAGTACCAGGCTTCAGAAGGCCGAGAGTCGCTGAGCCCAGATAGTAGGAGACCTGACCGGGCAATTCAGAAGATTTGCTGCATGAGAGCTTTTCACTGAGGCGCAGTTGCATCTGCGCTGCAAAGGAAGAAAGGAGAATAAATTGGAACAAGCATTGGCAAAGCCAATAGGGATCGCCTTTGAGAGCCAATGGTTTGCCAATGGTTTAAGCCATGCAGCACAGGTTCCCCGATCGTCGATGCTCTGATGCATGGCTAAGGAATGTTAAAAGAAAAACCTTTGCAGAGACAGGCCGCAACAATTTGTAGGCACGTGCAAAACACTTGTATGCACCTACAAAATTGCATGGATGCTTTGTTTTCTTTTTTAGTTACCGATCCTAGTTGGATCTAAAATTAAAAGGAAAAAAAACATGCAAAAGCGTTCTTTTTTTCAAAGTGGGTGAGGGAAGCAAACCTGGGGGAAGCGCAAAAGAGCAGAAGCAACGTGGGCTACGAGGGATGAAAGCAAGACGGGGCGTCAGTGGAGAGTAGTATTTTAAAGGGGTCAGGGGAAGCAACGCGGTCAGAAGAAACATGGGCTGCACTGGTGGGGGCAGGAGCAACACGTGGGAAGAGGAGCAGTAGCCACATGGGGGAGCAGGTGGGGAAACAACATGAGGGCGTAGGTGGGGGGATCTAACGTGCAAAAGACAGCAACGTGGAGCTGGCAAGGAGTGAGCACATAGTCAGGAAGGTAACGTGGTGGGAGAAAAGCACACAGGGGCTACTGAGAAACACAGAGCACGGCAGGAGGAGAAGCACACGAGGAAGACAGCATAAAAAAACATGATTCTCATAGAGTGCTTCAATAAAAAGACAAAAGTAGCGCCTAAAAAAGTGAGCGGTGGTAGGACATACAAATGCGTCCATGCTCCAGGGGTGGAACAAACACAAGAAGAGGAATGAAAGTACATACTGCTATTGAATAAGAATCCAGCAAATGAGAGTAACAATGAGGCCAACCAATGGTAAACAATGGGTGGGCTCTAAACCCACTGTAAGATACAAATATGTCATGCAACAAATAGTGCATGCGCTGTCTTGGGTGAGACCTAATAAAAAATGCAAAATATCGACCTGCACTATGATAGAAGAAGATTTTCTGTGAATGTTGCCGTGCTCTGGAATTCACTCCCCTTAAGTTTGCGTGCTGAAACTGGCCTCCTTCGTTTTCGCAAGCAGTTGAAAACTTATCTTTTTGCCAACTGCTGTCCTTGAGTGTCCACGACCATTACCTTCTGTTCTAAAAAGCGCTGGGATGCCCCAAGGTAACTACGCGCTACATAAAACTGCAATAATAATAATAATAATAATAATAATATTTAAATAGATGACTTGTGTCCATCATATTCAATATGTGGGATTTATAGATCTGACTTGACAGCACAGCTGTCAACCAACATATTGGTATTAACTTTTTAAAACATATATAAAGTGGGCTTTCGCTCCGTCCAGGGGAGTACTTCTCCCTCACCCCATGCTACTCTGCTATGTGAGGGACTATTTTACATCTCAAAAATGTACTTAGTCATCACACTATACATTTTAGCTCATGGGTGCCCTAAAAAGCAATCAATTTTGTTTTGTTTTTAAAGTACAGTAGGCTTTTTTAAAAAACAGTTTCTGTCAAGATACAAACTGCAAGCCACACATTGGTTTTGCCAAAACTTGTTAAATATTGGGAATGCATTAGAACCGTACTTCTGTGTTCATGGCATTTGCTGGAATAGTTAATCTGAGGTCAATGAGCTGGCCGCCAATTGAGTGCTCCATGCAGAGGAATGTTTGACACATGTGAAACACAAATACTTTTAGGGCTGACTTACCCTTTCATCCTTCCTAAGTTGATAACATAATTACCATGTATTTAGGTAATTGTATATTCTATTATTGCAGTACTCAGAAGCAGAGTGCATTCTGTGTGGGGAGCTATACATACAAAATATACTGTTACCAACTAAATAGAGGGAGGCTAGCTCGGTGGAGAGGCTGCTGGAGTTGATTTGGCCATGGTGAACCTTGGGGTGCGGTTCCCTTTGAATGATTGATAGTAAGTCATGAAACACACACTCAATGAGCAAAACAGGCTTTAAAAAGTGAGACTCACACCTGATGGGAGACCCTGTGAGACCCACTTATTGAGACTGTACTCCAAGGATTGGGTGCCACACTAAAATAGTGTACCTGTGTACTAAGGGTGGGGAGGGGAGGGATACAAAAGGAAATGGATGAGAATGTGCTCCAAGAAGTGATATGCACAAGTCATGAGTGAGTGCTCAAAAAAAGTGAGACTCACATCCACTGAGTGTGACTGTGTGCCAAAGCCTACATCTCACACCTAGTGAGTGATATTGTGTTTGTTTTGCTCGTCTGTCTCGCTGTTCCTTGAGCTGCTCCCACCCCCTGCCCATGTAGTTCTGGTTTTTAATATGTCCAATATCCCGCCAGCTCTGGAAGGAGAGCTCCTCGCCTCCTGCCCCTGCAGTATCTGCCTCTGGTACTCTCCAGCTTTGGGATGCTGGATGTCAACCCACCTGAAATAGACACAGTACCAAAAGAGACAAATATGCTGCTTGATGTAACATCAGAATTCTTAAAAATATGTTTGCAACAAATTCTCACATAGACCTTAAGAAATTAAGTCAAACAATCCCCATATTGTGAGGACACACCACCGAATTATTATTGTGGCATTTGTAAATGTTAAACTCAATATTGGTCAAGCCACATTAGGCCGTCTCCCCAAGATCAACTTGCCAGACCACATTAGTGCAAAACGATTCAGCCCCCCTCAAGAAGTCAGAGTACGTCCTTGAAGGTCTTAGATCCTCACTGGTTGCGGAGAAGTGGATCGAGACAAAAGCTTTGTGTCTGGCCTATACGTGATTCAACAGTTTAGACCCACAGTATATGCAACAGGACGTCATTAGAGTCTGCACTTCCAGAAGTCCGAGATCATCTATTCTATGGCTTGTGAAGATTCTGAAAACTCTGCTGCAGTTGAAAGGTGGCAGCTGATCCTCAGTGATAGACCCATGGAAGTGGAAACCATCCATCCACTCAACGCATAAAAATAAACCTTCCCTCAAGAGCTTTGAAGAAGCTGTCACAATTTATTGTTTCAGCTATCACTGTGACAGACAGTGTATATGTATCTTTTCAGCTTGCTTTTTATAATTACGCTTAGTTAAGAACCTAGAAACATTTGATTTTTCAGTAGGTCCCAGAGGAATATATAAAATTAAAATAAATAAGTATAAAAAAGTAAATTACAAGTTGTACATTGGGCTATTTATATTATAGTATACAATCCATCCTGTTCTTCTACATTAACTACAGAATGTCTTGCCATATGTCAATCTTACATGGTAGGTGGTACCCTTCTGGGTGTAAGGTTTTGCTTTATATAATACACTGTTGTAACATTCCTCAACTGCCAACAAATTCCTTTGGTTTAGATGTGTGAGGCATTCACCTTAAGGCATCTTCCCTCCCAACAAAGCAATCTCTAGCCAGAATGAATTCCCAGGGTAAAAAAGGATGCAACCAGAGGCATATCCAACAATGGATCCCCCAAGGAGAGAGCAGGCAGAGGCAGGCCTTACCTCAAGATCACCCTTTGTAATGGATTCTTCTTCTACTCGGAACTGCAGGTCTTCCACCTTCCTGCAATCAGAAGAGACAGCGTGAAACTGCTGCTGGCCAATGGGCGTCATCAGGCATGGTACATTGAAAGTCATATCACAGCTTCTTCGACTGGCACCATCACTTGCTTGTTTTTGAACTTTCTATAAGTGGCATTTCCAGATTAGTAACTTAAAATCCGAATTTACCTTTAAAGATGATTTTCAATTGCAATTCAAATGAGTGGAAGAAGCATTTCTCTATCAGTTCCCAAACTGAGGTTATCACTTATTAAGTGTAATAAGGTAGCCCAGTGTTCGTTATTACTTAACTGTGCAGCTCCATTGGGTGGCTCGCTGCTTTCCCGGGCATTCCCTGCATGAAACCGGATTTCCCCTTAATGACTTTAAGAATGGACTGCTGCATTATTAATTATTGCCCATCACTTGTTCTGATCAAAGACCTGCTGGGCTGTTCCGTACGGTCTTATGTTGCCCTGCCAGAACCCGTAAGCTTACTAATGTGCCCTGCCTATCCCCTTCCTCGTCCTCTTTACTCATACAGATTAATTGCGTCCAGGACAGCTCCCCCTATGACAGGCTGTGGTACTCATAACTTGGTGGGATTTATTTGTCACTGGTAAACACTTAAGGCATATACAATTTTCTCCCGGGTCAATTTTTCAAGTACACGCAATTTAGGCAAACACTTAACACCCTCTACTTCATTCTTCACCTGGTACCTCAACCGCATGAAAAATATTGGACACTAGATAAAGGAACACGTGGCAAATTGATAAAATGGTTTTGCAGTGCTTTTCTACAACAGGAAAATAGATCCAGGGCTGCTCTTCGGACCGCCTGGAAGGCGGATCTGACTAAGTCACTACATGAATCTGACTGGGCCAATGTGCTAGAGTATGCCCACAAAGTATTTCTAATTTCCTGCTTCAGATACATCCAATTTAATGTCCAGTTTCAGGCCTACCTTAAACCTGCCAAAATTAATACAACGTTCCCAGGAGCTGCACCTACATGTTCCTGTAGTTCACTTCCAACACAGACCTGCTCCACAACCTTTGGGTTTGTCCATCACTTTATACTTACTGGGTTGTTAACTCTCGAATTATTACCCAACACGATGGGCCGAAAGCTGATGAATACCCACAAGGAGGTACTGCTAGGCTTACTCCCTCGCTCAAAACTCCAGAGGCCTTATACTAAAATCCTTGACCTGGTCCTGCTCCTAGCAAAGCAAAATTATCATCCTCATACATTTATACCCTTTCTATGTAGACTTGTATCTATATAGTTACTACTTCTGTCAAAGAAAGAAAAAAAGTTTCACTCTCGCTAATCCACGACTTCCCAAACCTCATTCTACTACTATAATCTCCAAAATAACCCTTTCTAAATTCTTCCCGCATGTATCCCTCCTTTGACTCATCCCAAACCTCATTTTACTACTATGATCTCCCTAACCCCTTTCTAGAGATTCTTCCCTCCTCCAGCTTTCCTTTTCACTCATCTCAAACCTCATCTTACTACTATGATCTCCCAAGTAGACTCTTCCCTCTTCTATCCCTCCATTATCCTATGTAATCCACCTAACATACTCACATGCCCACTACTCAAATGAACTCATGTTTCCCTATACTAATCCACCACTTATCCTTTTGGGTTCCAGAGAAGCGTTCTACTCGCCGAAAACCACCACAACGCCTCGTCAGGGTAGAAAGTGCTATATAAATACAATTAAACTTACATTTGCCATTTTTATTCACATGTAGAGAGAAAGTCTGTGCCCACTCTACAAGTTCAATCTATTAGATTCCTTTAAACACACTCGGCTAAAGACCAATACATTTGAAAAGGTGCTTTGCATGAGAGTTCCAGATGCACCTATAATCTACGCTTGCAAAATCTATCTTAGCAGAATTAATCTTAAACATATTGAACTCAATGATTAAGTTGGCCAGAGGGGTAGCATTGGCCTTGAATGTGTTCCGCCCCTCTTGTCTAATCACAGTCAACAAGATAAAGGTAAGGCACACAGAACAGAACGTCTTCGCTGGTTGTCCCCTCTCCCCAAGATTTGCATGATACCAATTAGGCTTCCCCTCTCCAGCCTTACATGTAAATGCTCTCAGAGTTAATCCAATCAGTTGAACTTCACAAGCATCACTGTGTCAATGGCCTCTACGTTTGATATAAACTCAATCGTGCATTGAGGTGACATGATTGGGAGATTTACTACTTGCCCTTATAGAAGTTTGGACGAGAGGGATCATGCCGGAGAATACTTTGCAGATAGAAAGGAACTAAAGAAAATAGCCGGTATATAATAAGGGCCAGCCTGAAGATTACGAAGACACTAGTCCGAAGATGACGTGGACTTAGAAGACACTAGATGGCACATTAGTAAGCACTGAAGACACGAGAGTGGGTGGTGTGCGCTAACTACAAGTAGTTAGAGTATGAGCACATTAGCAGGCTGCAAATGAGAAGTCTACTGAAACCATGAAATCACAGGATAGCACAGGCAGTAAGGGCATGGAAGACAGGGGATAAGAACATGAAAAATAAGAGTATGGAAAGCATGGGATCGCAGAAGAAAAAGGCATGGGGGTCATGAAACACAGCTGTTAAGGTATGGATGACATGAGAACATATATAATAAGGACATGGAATACATGGAACCACAGATGATAAGGACGTGGAGAACATGGGAACACAGATGTCAAGGAGATGGAAGACGGGAGAACAGATAAGAACATGGAAAAAAGGAATCACAGATGGTAAAGACTTGTAAATCAGGAGATCACAGAGGATAAGAATATAGAAGGTATGGGACCAAATTTGTATAAGTACATGAAAGACCATAGAAGACACGGGATCATGGATGATAAGGTCATGGTAGACAGGAAATCACGGGTGATAAGAACATGGAAAACAGGAGACAACAAATGATATGCATATAGAATATAGGGAACCGTACATAAGGGCAAGAAAAACATGGAAGCCTAGATGATACGTGCAGGGACGATAGAAGACCACAGAACATAAGGACATGAAATACAAGGAATGAAGGATGTTAAGGACATGGGACACATGAGACACAGAAGATAGTGACATGGAAGGCAGGAGATCACAGATGATAATGACATGGATGACAGCTATTCACTGATGACAGTAACATTGAGGACAACGGATCACAGATGATAATGACATGGAACGCAGGGGACCCTAGATGATAAGGGCTTGGAAGAAATGAGACAGTTAATGATCAGGGTATGACTCTATCCTGGAAAGAGTGCATGAAAGGCAAGAGATCACGGATGGTATGGTGACAAGTGACAGTAGCATGTAGACACATCAGGCATGAAACATCACTATACATGATAAATGCCAGGTGAACACTGAGGACAAAGATATGTCTACTATTGAAAGCAGGCTATTTAAGACAGACAAACTTAGTATATTGCAGTATTTTAAGCAATTGGTACTTTTCATGTTTCAGCTAGTTAAACCATTGTTCTCTGTGCCAACCTCTTATACTGTGGTACAAAAAGCTATGTAAAAACGCTAAACTATTAGGACATGCAAGTACTGTCCACATGCTTTGTGAAGCAACTGCAGTGGCTTCCACTGAGAACAGGTTTAAATATAAGGAGCATCTTTCATTGAGCATTCTAGATATTTGGTCGATTCTAACTACAAGCAATTTCCTTCAATCTAAAAGGCATCCAAAATCTGAAAAAGTGTCCTATCTTCAAAGCCTAAAATAAAAAAATATAAAACAGGACCAACAGACATACCTTTAGATTCAACTGAACTTCTACCTGGACCTCCCTACTCCCTAACTACAGGCTGACCTCAGAACTCAACATTTATAAGAATCTATAGAGTTTATTAGTAAAGGAATATTATTCCTGCTAACCAGCAACCCCATATTAAATTATGAGTCTAAACTGAGCCCTTGTCCTCCAGTTCCTATTCTTAACACCTCCCATCCCACTGTCTGCTTTGTTAGCCATTTTTATGTTATATGCTTTTAGATGCAACGTTCCAGCTGTAATAGAAAACGGAAAATAACAACAACAAAGATAACATTTGAAAACCTACTTGATAGGTTAAATTGGCATGCCCATGTTGACCCCCATCCCTATTCTGAGAGATAAAGCAGTAAGAATAAGCTTAGTCTGTAATCAGGAATTGTTATGTTTAGCCAATGTCTCCTGATGCCACAGAGTGGCATTACAAACAATATATACAAGGTTTTGCTAATATTGTAATAGAATACGGACATTCCTCGGAGTCACCTCTTTTTTTGAGGACTTTTTAAAGAAAAGCTATAAAATTAACAAACGAACCCACTGTATACAAAAAAGAAGCTGCAATCAACTTGAGGGGCCCAAAGGACCGGAAGAACCCCATCCACAGTTGTAGTTGAGGTAACAGACAACAAGTTAGATGAGAAGAAAGACTATATATAACTCAAATTGAACAAATGGTGAATCCTCTTTGACCTCACAGACTTAGAGGCCCATTAGGATGGCGGGCGGATCTGCCTGCCATCCTGCCATGAATAACCCCCTCAAAGAACAAAGGAGAGTTTGCTCTACATCAGTTAGGCTGAGCATTTAAACATAATAGACCAAAAGATATGCCAGAACTGAGATGTTGATTTAACCTGAAGGTTTTGTTCATAAGTTAGAAAAACAGATTCCAACCTACGTTGTTGCTAGTTAATAGCAGTTTATTCAATTATTTTCAAAAGGGAATTTTTAAACACTTTAGTACATTTTTTACAAAACTACACCAATATTTATACAGCACTCATTCACCTAGTCATCCATATCACAAGCATACAAAATCAGGCATCCATATGTACACAAAATTTCAGAATGATTACAAAGAAAAATGACGAGACAAAAATTGGAAAAAAAAAAAATTAGAAAAAGAAAGACAAAGAAACAAAGGCTGCTCATACAATATTCATCTGTGATGTATCATATATCTATACATATATACAAAAATTGGAAATTAATCATCAACAACTTAGATGATGTCACACATTGTATATATACATGTTCAGGGTATCGGAATTCACAGTTGTTTGAATTTGCAGTTTAAGGAGAGCAGCACTCTGCAAGGGGCCTACGCGTTTCGAGTCCTATACAATGAAGGGACTCTCATCAGGGCCATGGAGTTTATCTAAAAAGAAAAATGGAATATCTTAGATGACAAGACCACTAGCGGGAAATTATAAGCAATGGAACCCATTCTCTCACTCAGCTTACCCTACTGGTCTGCAAGGCCACTTCACGGGTGTAGAACACTGGGATGCAGGCGGTCGCGCTCACTGGGGGGTGGCGAAGTTACACTGGGGGGTGAAGGGCAACGGTTAGCCTAGATGCAGAGCAAGTAGCCAGAAAATGCTCTCAGCTGGGCAAGTTCTTACCTTGTTTTTACCAACGGGCCGGGTGGATATTTTCAAGGATGGGGAACTCTAGGTGGAACCGACGGGGTGAGAAGTATCTAGGGAGGTAAAAGGGCGGAACATAAGGAATTGAACGCCTCCTAGGAGGTTTTGGGTAACTGTCTAGGTAATTATACAACTCCTACCTCTATCGGTGGAGCTTGATGCTCAGACAGCACGGCGTCTCACTTTGAATTAGGACGGATGCTGGAATGTTTTAAGAACTCCTGGGGAAGAGTTGATAAAAAGAGATTCACCAAGGTGCTTGAGCGTGGGGATGTAACAAGTAGAAAGTTACTCCTAGCGGGGGAAATTTAACAAACCTGAGGAGATTGGTAACCTCGAGTCGGTCGGCGTCTCCGTAGCGCTGATCCTTCGCGCATGCGCAGTGGATGGCGAGTCCAAAGGAGGGGCCGTTAATGTAGCGAGGTCCCGAAGCGGCGCTAATCTATGGCGCATGCGCGGAAGGCTGGCAAGGGTACACGGGACACTACTCTCTGGCGCAGGGGCGCTGGGAAAGGCAATTGACAGGGGGGTGGTGGTACTGAGACGTGTGCAACCCAGGTATTGAGGACAGCTTGCTTTTTTTATGAAGGGTGACATCAAGTAAGGCGGACTATGGAGGACAGCGGATAGCCAGGGACATCAGAGTTTATATAGTTCTGATAGTTCATTAAGGCCAGTCACGGCCGTGTTGAACTTCACAATTAAGAGTGCTTCCCTTTTGGAGAGTCTGGCATCCCAGTCACCTCCTCTGGGGTCGCGCTCAACCTTGGAAATTATTGTCCATTGCAAGTCCTTGATCTGGTGCCCCAATCTGTTCCAGTGATTTACCAATGGAGCTGTTTCGACCCGATTTTTTAATCTGGATTTGTGCTGAGAAATCCTTTGTCTTGCCTCTTGATTGGTTTTCCCGATGTACAGGAGTCCACAGGGGCACAGGATTCCGTAGACTACGTATTTAGATTTACAATTGCTGTGGGTTTCGTGTTTCCATGAGATACCTCTGTGCTGGAACAGAGATCCCTCTATCGTGGATTCGCAGCATACACAGGTGCCACATTTGTGGTGCCCTGTGATCGGATTGAGTCCCATCATTTGTCTGATGGTGGGGGGGGTTGGTTTGGGGATGGCTGCTCTTACCACAAAATTGGCAATGCTTTTATCTTTTTTGAAAGCAAACAGGGGGGGTTCCCTTAGGCATTCCTCAAGATTTTTTACGAGGTGCCAGTTCTGATTTATCACCTTCTTTAACTGGTTGGCGTTGGGACAGAACGTGGTCACACACACTTGGCGTTTAAGTTTAGGCTTAATGCGTCTCTCCAATAGGGTCTCCCTCGGAGTCCACCTAGCTCTTTTCATACAGTTTGAGACCAGTTTTCTGGGATAGCCACGATCACATAGCTTGGTCACTAGGTTGCTTGCATGGTGTTTGTAATCCTCATTGCGGGCACAGTTCCTTCGGATCCGAAGGAACTGCCCCAGGGGTAGGTTCTCCCGTAGACTCCTAGGGTGATTGCTCGAAAACAGGAGGGCTTTATTCCTATCTGTTGGCTTCACAAAGAGCGATGTAGATAATTTTCCTTCATTGGGAAAGACCTCAACGTCCAAAAAAGCTATTTTTTCTCTGGACGAAGATATGCTGAATTTTATATCCCTTGTGCGTGCGTTCAGCCAGTTGTAAAAGCTATCCAGTTCTGTCTCGGTGCCCTTCCATACCATAAAAACATCGTCAATGAAGCGTAGCCACGCTCCAATGAGATCCTTAAAGGGGTTGTTGTTATAAATGAAAGTGTCCTCGTAGAGGGCCATAAAAAGAATAGCCAATTCAGGGGCAAAGGGACATCCCATGGCTACACCTTTTATTTGGTAGTAGAATTCATTCCCAAAACAAAAATAATTCTTTTTTAAGGCAAAGGATGCCAGATTGATCAAAAATTTGGTCGGAACCTGTACTGGTTGTGTTCTTAGCTCCAAAAAATGTGTCAGGACTGCTATGGCTTCATCCTGAGGTATCTGGGTGTAAAGGGCATTGACATCAAGGGTGACCATTATGTCCCTGTCCTTACAAAATTCTACGGGCTCAAGTTTATTGATAAAGTCCGTCGTGTCTTGAAGATACGATTTTACTAAGCTCATGAACTCTTTCAAGAACACATCTACATATTTGGCGACAGGCTCCAATAGTGAATTGCAGCCTGCTACAATGGGTCTTCCCGGGGGTTTATTGGCATCCTTATGTATCTTTGGCAAGATATAAAATAAGGGTGTCTTAGGGTGTTTCTTCTGCAAGAAATCCAGTTCTTTGGGGCCTACAAAGCCCTGGTCATAGCCTTCCTTGATGATAGAGAACAAATGGTTCTGTAATTCAGATGTAGGATCTTTCTGAATTTTCTTGTAACATTCTTGATCGTTCAGTTGTCTGAGAACTTCCTCATTATAGTTGGCAGTGTCCCACATCACTATAGCTCCGCCCTTATCGGCTTGCTTTATAGTGATAGTGGGATCATTCCTTAACTCTGTGAGAGCTTTCTTTTCTTCTAGTGAAGTGTTGAACTTCACAAATGATTTTTGTGATTCCATGGCCGAGATAGCAGATAGTACAGTTTTTTCAAAGACTAGTATCTCCTTGGGAATTTTATGCCCTGGAGGACAAAAACCTGATTTGTTACGGAGCCCCGTAACTTCCGGAGTGGCGGTACTTGGATTATCAGAAAAGAAGGTAGCCAGTCTTAATTTGCGGCAAAACTCGATGAACTCAGTCTTCATTCGGGTAAAGTCAGTGCGTTTAGAAGGTACAAAAGAGAGTCCCTTGGAAAGAACGCTCTCTTCTGCTACAGTTAGTATTTTAGGTGACAGGTTAAAAATGGGTGATACTAATTCTGGTAGTGCTGACGCCTGGTTCTCATTTCCCATTGGACTTTCGCTCTCTGGCGTGTTTGGCCTCTCCCTAAAAAAGGATTTTGGGCATTGGTCTGTTGTTGTTGTTGGTTCCGATTCCATTTTCGGTTTCTGTTCTGGCCACTATTGCCACTATTCCCACTGTTGTCACTTTCTCCACCTGAAGATGAAGTGTCTGAGAAAGTTATAAACTGATTGCGTGATCTACCCCTGTTCCCTGATAAGAAGCGCCTAGAATCTGGTTTGGTGTAAAAATCAGTTTGTAAAAAGGGATAAACGTTTTCAAGGGAGAAGTTCTTTTTATCCTTTTCGAACTGATTGGTTTTCTGGGTCACACTATAGTCTTTGAAGTCTTGTATCTCTTTGGTAACTTTCTCTATTAAAGCCTTGGCGTCAACTATCGCAGGATTGCCAAGGATCTCCGACTCAAGTTGGGCTATTTGTTCAAGTTCTTGTCTGGAAATTCTAACAGCAGTCTCGACAGTAAGGACCATAAGGTCCCTACTGCATTTCGTTTCTATTTGACTGAAACCTTTTTTAAATATGGGGTCTTCCGTAAAGATGACTGGGATGTTCTTAATTTGGAGACCACCCGGGATCGTGCCTTCCCTTAAATGTTGCAAGAGAAAATGACCATGTAGGTCTGTTCTGATCTGTTTTTTTCTCAACCTGAGTAATTTATCTGTCTCGTTCTGCGAAGTGGCCGAGACACTGAGGGTCACTGAGGAAAAAACCGGTGGGTTGCTCAAGAGATCTTTTAGATGGTCTTCAGAAAAGGCTAAGGTGTCCTTTTCTGCCATGAAGGACTAGAAAATACACACAAATAAATACAACACAAGAGGGTTAAGACTGAAGAGAGAGACAGTATTAGCTAGGCCTGGGATCGGAGTGATCTCAAGTCTAGGGGAGGAGAACAGGCAATTAACCCCCTGCCACATTAGGATGGCTGAGGGGTCCGCGGCGGACGTAAAGACCGCCTGCTGCTTTTCCGCCGGTTGACACGTCGCCCGGGTGGAAAACTGCAACAACATGGTGGCGGTGTCGAGACCGCCATCCATATTACGATGAGGGGGGAGAAGAGCCTTTCCATCGTGGCGTTGGAAACGCATGAGGTCTTCGCTGTTGAGGGCTTGTAGCGGGCCCCCAGGATGTTGGGGGATGGGTGGTGCACATGGGAGGGTACCTATGGTACCCCCCTTCATTACCATGGAAAAGGTGGCAGGCACCGCGCAGTGCCTGCCACCTTATGCATGCCAATGCACAATGCTGGGAGTAAGGGATGCCACCGCTACAGTGGTATCATAATTGCAGGTACAGGACCGCCGCACCCCTGGCGGACGGTCTCGCATACCGTTACGGTGGCGGGCGGACTTTGTCCGTAATGATGCCCTTAGTTACTAATATTTGAAGGTCTCTCTTACACTATCTAACTCTGACTGTTCCTCAATCCCACTGCCTTTTATACATCTTTAACTGCATAATGATTGAATGTGTTTATGATCCTTGTTTTTAACTTTTGCATTATGTGAACTGCATGTCTGAGAGCACTATTAATAAAAATAAATAAATAAAGAATGTAGCAGTTTCTTTGGATGTCCAACCAGTGTGTAGATAGTGAGTCAATGCTCTTTTTCAGCAGACCCCCAGGCTGTCTGGAGAACATGTGATGAATCCTACACTGAAGGTAGGCTAAGTTCATCATGAACTAGTAAACATGACTACAGCTACCGCATTAAACCCACAATGTCGATTTCAACTGCTCCGATTAGACAATAACAGGACCCACCGGCTGAAGGGCTGAGTTTAGAATTCACAAGCCATCTCGCTGTCAGGATGTGGTTGCTAAGCCTAAGGATGATCTGAACTGACAGTGTTTGGTGACTCTGGGTCTGAGTTTAGTGCAAGTATGAATAAACAGCCCTTAAGATTAATGTCAAAGCATATGGGAGATTAAAGATGAAGCGTGGCATATTAGAGTGTGTATATATGAAGTTATGTGAACAAGCCACCCACACTCTAAACAGTAAGGAATTTCTAATTACATCAGCATCCTCCCAGCTCTGGACACAGTTCACAGTAAAACATCTATACCATGTGCTTTTGTGTGTGTATATAAATCTACACTCATATATATTTTATATTAGTTGGCTGCATACAAGAAGTCTGGCTGTTTGTAAAGCATGGTCAATGATACCCGCCGAGTGCATTCTGGTGCTGGTTGTTTATCTGTTCATTTGTTGCACATCTTCCGTAATGCTCTGTTAGCAGTTACTTTCTTAATATTATAATTTCCTAATTTGTATTTCAATGTGTTTTTTGTCAATGCTAGGAATGGAATGTTCCCTTGAGGGTGCACAGGCAGGTATCCTGCCCTCATGTTTTTTGGATTTCTCTCCCCAGGATCATGCTAATCTAGCATGCGCATGAAGTCTTAGGCATGTTCCTTGACATGAAGACACCTGTCGTGGACCTAGAGGGGTACATCAAACATGCACTCCATGTGACAGTGGACGTCTGTCCCTGTCACAGGTTCTATTAGGCAGAGAGGTAGTGGCAGCATACCTTCTTTTAGTAATCCTATAGTATACCCAGCACTTTTTACCTGGGTCCTGGGAGTGGTGGCTTACCCGCCCACCGGTGTAATGTTCCACTGCCACAAGCTAACGAGGATACTTGTGCAAACATGCTAGTGCATGTGGGGTTGTATTAATGTGTATCATCTGCGAATTTTACACATAGTGTGTGTCTAAGCGAACCAGTCTGCAGGCTCGATTTTGGAGATCCCTGACGTGTTCATGTGCACAAGATGGAGAAGGGGTCACTTTCGCAGATTGTAGAAGTGTATTACTGAAATTCATTTGACTGTAGGGAGGGAACCAGACACTGAAGTAGAGAAGAGGAGAGACACATTCACCTTTTGCAGCCAAGGGCTGCAGATTAGTCTAAATAATGCCATTTGGTAGATAGTGGGGGTGAAGGGTGGGGCTGCATTCCTTGTTGTTTAGATTGTGGTCATTTAGAAGAGGACACCCTTTTGTCTTTCTTCCTGATCACGATGATGTGGCTGTTGATAGCCAAGTGCAGACTACTCACACTTCTTTGTGGCTCTGTTTTGGGTGCTACAACCCGAAGATGGCTCTGTTGTGTAATGGTGCATCAGAAACAGACTATCCTGCCGGAGGGGCACATCGGGAGTTGTGGGAAGGATCACTATGGTCATGATTAATTTACGCTTATGGCACCTGAGGAGAGAATGGCGCGTTTTCTGTACTAGAATGTTAACGGCAGGGAGACAAAATCAAGCATGGCGTTGTACTGTAATACATTAACGTCACTTCCTGGATGCTGTGCTCCTCCAGGAAATGCACTTGGTGGGCACTACTTGTAAGGCAATGGACAGATGGTGATTTAAGATGCTCGCACACGCTGGGTACACTTTAGGTTCCAGGAGAGTAGTAATACTAGTTCAAAAATTGTTGCTACTCACTGTACACAATACATGGGCAGACACGAGCGGTCTTGGGCATGGCGAGGTCTTGCACATAAGTCAGAGCCTCCTCTACTGACATCGCCGAGTCCGACGAGTATACTGTCTGAAAGTGTTGCGCCAGTGTGTGCACTATTGTGTGCGGATCCGTTGATGGTTATCCCCCCATGTGCAAAGCTGTGCTATCCATCTATCACTCTTCTCCTGCTTATCTAGCCACGCCAGTAACTTCCTGGCCTTGTTGCCGATGTCATATACTTTTTGTCGCGTGGCTGCCAGCTGCTGTCTGGTCATTTTTGTTGAGTGTTCTCTATGGTGTCGCTGCTTAAGGGGCAAGTTGTGGGATGTGTCAGGGGTTGGGTCTCTAGTGTGTTGGGCCTCTGCAATGTGCATTTCGGACTCTAGATTCTGCAGTTCCAGCTGCCCCTCCCGTTTCTGTGCTGTGATGGAAGCTATGGCCTGTCCTCTGATGATTGTCTTAAACGCTTCCCAGAGAGTGGTGGAGAAAGCAACGGATCCCGAATTTTTGTTGAAAGTAATGGCTCGTTGCCTTCTTGAGCGCTCTTCTGACCTTGGGAATTTGTAAATAACCAGGGCGTATCGGATAGATCCGGCGCCGCTTCTGGTGGTGATAGGTATATCTGAGCAGCAGTGGGTAATGATCGAAGATGCCCCGGGGTCTAATTTCTATAGTGTAATCATTTTGAAGGCTACCCAGCGAACCCAGGAAACTGTCTATTCGTGTTAGGCTATTATGGACACTGGAGTGATATGTGAATTGGCGGTCTGTGGGGTGGTGTCTTCTCCATAAAATCTGTACGGCCCATTGCGTCCATAAAACTCCCCAGTCGCGATACTCCCAAGGCACCCACCCTCAGAGGGAACCTATCTAGGGAGTCATTCGAAACCGCGTTAAAGTCTCCACCAATAAGCAGCTCCCCCGCCGGTAACCCAAGTAAGAACACACTTAGATCCGGGAAGGCCACCTCGTGCAATGCTGGGGGGATGTAGACCGACACTATATTTAAGGGCCTCCCCTCCCACTGTGTAACTATGGCGGTGAATCTCCCTGACCCATCGGACTTAACTTCTTTTATTATCAAAGGGAACTGCTTCTTTACCAATATCCCCACCCCTCTGGAGCCAGACGTGAATTCGGAATGTACCATCATTTTATTTCCCCACCTGTCCATTGCTTTGCTTGACGTGCCTGTGAGATGTGTCTCCTGCAGAAGTACCACTGCTGGGCCACCCCTTTTGTTGCAGTGCAGAGCTAGACCACGCTTTATTTTATCACCCAGGCCTCGTACATTCCACGTGAGTATGGAAAGGGATGGTACCGTGGTGTTGGGGCCCACAGCTGATTCAACCTGCGTTTTGTCTCCCATTTCTATGCCCAGCGGACCTATTAAAGCTAGTGACTTGTCCCATAATTGAATGTGAGTGCTTCACTGTGTGAGCTAGTATTGTATAACCATCTCCATACATAACAATAAAATTACCAATTTGCCATGCGGACCCAAAACTGCCCGCCACCCCAACTCAGCAGAGTGCTTAGAACCCAATCCCCGATACGCTACTTGCATGTTCAGGAGCGGGAAGTCCGAGGAAGACCACTTCTTCCCCCTACCCCAGAGTCTTTAGCCATCAATACTTTCATCGTATTCACAATATTGAGGTGGGCCAGAACACACAGCAGTTTGTACCCTCCTTATTTGGAATGGGTAGTCCCAGAAGATCTCACTCTCCGGAGTCCTTATTCAGTTGTTCTGCCTCTTCCTCTCCTTATTCAAAGTCATCAGGATCACCTTCTCTCCCAAGCCGTCGTCGTCTCCTTTGTGCTCGTCCGGACCTCTACCCCGGTCGCCATCCCTCAAGCCAGTCGTGGGCCTCTTCCAGCGTTTCAAAAAACCAAGTTTTGCCATCTGCCACCACACGGAGTTTTGCCGGAAAGAGCATGGAATACAGTAGCTCACGGGCTCTCAGTGCCTTTTTGACCTCAAAGAAACTTCTGCGGCGTGCGGCGACTGTCGCCTTATAGTCCGGGAAGAAGGAGATCATATGGCATCTCTATCCCGGAGGTTGAATATGCGGGCCAGTACCGGTCTTGGTGGAGCTTCAGGTTTCGGCCTGCTACCTGGTACCCTATGCGCCCGTTCCACGGAAAAGAAGGCAGAGAGTCCTTTAGGCTGCAGTCGGCCCTTTATGAGTTCTTTGATGTAGAGGTCCATAGCGGGCCCCCTTCAGGCTCTGGAAACCCCGTAATTCAAACATCATTTCGGCGGGAGCGTCCTTCTTGGTCGTCCAGCCTTGCCGCCATACGCTTGTTGTCGGCCTCCAATTGTGTTACTTTCTTGATCAAAAGCGTAGTATCTTTAGTGAGAGACGTCGTCACCTGTTCCACCTTTTTTAAAAATCCGCTCGCAGGAACGTGACATCCGTCGAAATGGAGCCGTCCGTGGTCTGTACCTAGTGTAAGGTGTCATGCCCCGAGGTCCCAATCGAGGCGCCTGGTGTTCCTTTAAACGCTGGTTGTCTTGGTTTCTATTTAAGGCACACCGATTCACCAGAACGCCGCTTTGCGTTCTAGCGTTTGGCTCACTTCCTGTTCTTCCGTCCCTGTGGCGTTTGCCTGACTTCCGGTTTTGTTTCTGGTGTTTCCGGCCCTGAGCGTTCCATCCTACGTGCCGGTGATCTGCTCCACCGTTTCCCATACAATCTCTGGCGGTTCTAATTTACCGCGTTTTGTTTGGGGCACTTGGTGATTCCTTCGAGGCTTCCTTAGAACACGTTTGCTGTAATTCGTGTTCGTTCGCATCATTTCTTTTTTCCCCTATCCTGGTGCTCCGCCCGGCGGCCGGGTCTTTCCCCGTCGCCCGGCCGGGTGCTGCTTACTGCACATTCGTATCAGGTTCACTGGCCGGAGATGTCCCCCGTTGGGTGAACCACCCTCTTCAGCCTTCCCTTTGGCAGTTTGCTATAATCCTTCTTTTGGGGCACTTGCGTGGACCAGTGTTTGGTGTGTTGTGCTTCTCAGCTATCAAAATCACGGTAACAGCGCGTAGCGCTGCCTTTCTTATATTCTTGTTTGTGGTTATTGATGGATGTAACAAGGTTGTGACACTTTTGGCAGATTACACTTTGTACATACGTCAGACGAAAGACTCGTGCAAGCACATTATAACTTGGAATAGGGTGAGGTACAAGCCAAGCATTCCTCAAAACAGCGTGGTGAGATTTACAGAATATCTTCTTATACATACTAACATAAATTTGGGGTAGAATGTTATAATCTATGTCTTTTTATTGCACAGGGAGTCAACACCAGAATTACCCACCATTGCTATTCCAAAGCTCCGACTATTACTGTGGTAGGTGACACATATGTATTGGAGATATACACAAGCTTGGAGTAGAGTATAGGTTGTAACCTTATCCTTCCCTTACAGCCTGCCTCCTCATCCAGAATCCACGCTGAGGTGCAACATTTAGGATCTGCTATCTTCTTCCCCAACCTTTCTTGGTTTTGTTTCCCTGTTTTCCCCTGGCGTGCCATCCGATACTCTAGAGTCTGATAGAGTCGGAGGGCCGTAGGGGACGACTGAGGACTACTCTCCAAGTTCCTGACGCTCCTGCGGAACAAGCCTGAAACCATTACATAAGGCCGCCATTACATCATCTAGCATCACCTTGGAGCCATCCTCCTCTTCCGTGCCTTTAGCTCCTGGCCCTTTACGTTCTGGTAACGGGGGAAGTCCTTAGTGTAGGCAAACTTATCCAGCTTGCCCTGCTGGTTCGTGCGGGACCCCTTGCCGCTCATTGTCTGCTCCGCAGCCGCTCCTTACTGCTGCTGCTCTTAGGCACAAATGATGTGGCTGTTTGTATAGGGGGCAATTAACAGACACCAACTGGGGGTCCCCACACTCAACCCACAGCTCCATAATCTGGGGTATGAACAAAAGAAGGGGGTTCCCCGTGGGTTACTTAAAGATATAGGCAGGCCATAGGGGGGAAAACAACTGTGAATAGAACAAAAGAAAACACCCTGCCTAGGGATATAATGGCCCTAACTGGAGGGTCCAACAGATATATAAAAAGGGGTGATTAACCTAGAAGTTGACACTGCACACAACAAACACAAGGTCAATCCAAGTAGACTCTACAGAACATATTAGAAAAATATATGTTTTTATTTTTTTTGAGGTAACAAAAATATAAAAAGTGAATTGTGCTTTAGTTTCACGTGATACATTTAGAGCATAAAAAAGACATACACTGATATGGGGACAACAGCAGAAGGGGAAATAGTACTACATTAAGACCTACCCAGTACCAGCCACACTTCTGTCTCCCGTAGCAGGCCGACCGGTGCAGTCGGCGGAACCCCATTTGAAGAAGACGGTCCTCGTTTTGAAGGCACCTCACCGACCCGTCTTCCTTCGGGGCAGTAAGCCGAGTGGAGAAGTCGGCGGAACTCTATTGAAAAACGCTTGTCTACTCTTGGAAGGAATTTGAGCGACCCATCCTTCAGTGTGGTAGAAAATACAGTACTGATGTGCGCACCGGCTTTCCCGAAACTTTAACTGATTGCAGCGTGCCGTCCTAAACCATCGGAAATATAGAACCCGGATATCGCCTCTCAAATCGTCCTGCTCTCGATCAGAATCTCGCTGGATATTGCCTCTTGATTAGTGACATATCCAGGGAGTGGTCTGGAAATTATTAACCCCCTGTGCCTGAAAATTTAGCCTGTTCCTGCTATCACTTGAGTTCATTATCTCAAGACGTTTCAGGATCAATATTTCTGGAGTCCAGTCAATGAAAGTTAAAAATATTAGCCTCCCAGTGCAGCAGATCCAACCATACGCCTGTGGTTCCCCCTAATAGAAAAATATACAGATTTTATACTTGTGTCCCTCCCAGTATACTGCCCCTAGCCCTGACGAAGGTGTGGCCTCATCGGCCTGTCACCGAAACGCGCGTCGGCTTGTGTCTCCAGGAATACGGTTCTTTGTCCTAATTACATCAGGACCCGTAGTAAAAGCCATCTGCCTGGACTAACATCCCGATCCATGCAACATACTCACCATCTATGTGTTGCACACGCCAGGATTAGAAGGATGAATGGAAGAATGAAAGTTGAATGGTAGAATATGAGATAGAGTGAGAATACATATAAGTAAGTGTGATAGTGTGGTTGAAGTGTGGCTGGTACTGGGTAGGTCTTAATGTAGTACTATTTCCCCTTCCGCTGTTGTCCCCATATCAGTGTATTTCTTTTTTATGCTCTAAATGTATCACGTGAAACTAAAGCACAATTCACTTTTTATATTTTTGTAACCTCAAAAAAAATAAAAACATATATTTTTCTAATATGTTCTGTAGAGTCTACTTGGATTGACCTTGTGTTTGTTGTGTGCAGTGTCAACTTCTAGGTTAATCACCCCTTTTTATATATCTGTTGGACCCTCCAGTTAGGGCCATTATATCCCTAGGCAGGGTGTTTTCTTTTGTTCTATTCACCATAATCTGGGGTACTCTCGCTCTGCGTCACACCTATAATACCCTGGGGGCGACCGTATTGTATCTCCAGTAGCGCTCTTCAGCTGTAGTTTTGCCCCTGATTGAATCTGTGCCGCACGTGCATCGCTGGGTGCTGCAGTCCGCAGCAATCCTGCCACTTGTCTCCCCCAGACTGAGTCTATGTTTTTTAAACTTTCTACATGTGTCCCCCAATTCGGCCGCCGACAGCAATGCTTCACAGCTGTTTGCTCCTCACTGCACCCATACACAGCCTCTCCGTCCACAGATGGGTAATAATAACGTTTTCCTAAACAATTTTTGTTTCTTGATATTTAGGTTAAAATGTTTGTTTTATTTGTAAAATGTACTTAGAAATACATTTATTTCACTAACGTATATTTTTTTGGGTGGAAAATATGATGCTGTTGTAATATGTTTTTTTTTATTTTCCCAAACTTGCATTTAATTAATTTTGTTCCGCCGTACGGGTGGAAGCAGAATCCATACGAACAGATTGGGGGAATCTCTTGTAACTATATTGCATTATTTACTGTGACTGAATGGTACTACGTCTATGTTGTTGCTGCTGTTTTTCTTTGTTTTTCCAAAAATGCCAATAAAATTGATTATCAAAATAAATGTAATTTTGTTTTAATTTGATCATTGCAACAAATATCTTTTTTGTGTTATAGATTTTTGGTGTATGTGTTTTAACCATTTAAATACATTTATTTAAAATTATATTAATAATTAATTAAAAGAGGTTGAATGTATTTGTTTTGTTAATCCTTTACAATTTATCATTTGAAATTAATTTATTTTTTCTAATAAAGTAAAAAGGGTTCCTCCAAAGTATTATTTTTAGTAGACTGTGCATTTGAATTTTGTGTGACTAGTTACAACATTCAAATTCCAACACTTTCCCAAATGTGATTTAGCTTAGAGTGAGGTTAGTAAATTTGACTCCCTCCCAGTCTAACATTTTCCACTATATGTTAGGTATGAGGTCGCAATAGTAATTGGATATATATACACACACACACACACACGGATGTAGATAGATAGATAGATATAACTAGATATATGTATATGTATATGTATATATACATATATATATATGTATGTGAACATTGAATATTTGGCTATAACAGAAATGTTAATTGATGGCCATCCAATTATAACTCAAATCTGACAGTGGATTCACAAATCTGCAATGAATGCACCTTTATTTATGAGCTGGATTTGCGAATTTATGGTAAATTCTGCGGAGGATCTGCAAAATCAAAGTTCAAGATAGTTTTAAATTTTAACCTTTTCATGCCCAACCAGAGCATCCTTTTAATACCAAAGTTGTCAGCAGGCATTGGCAAAGCCAATATGTTGGGCCTTTTTTTTTTTTACACAAGCATTGGCAAAGCCAATATTTTTGGCCAATAGCTGAAATGCCTTCATTTACTGTTGAATTTGGGTGTGGTATTCTGTATGGGTAAGTGCAACAATAAGTTAATGACTAGATGAATCGATGTACAAGTGCATGCATAAGTACAGAGTTGATGCATAATGACTGCATTCACAAAAGTAATAGGTCTGCATTTTTAGCCAATTTAGCTGTTACTTAGCGAATTGCCGCTCTGCCCAGGCAGCGCTACAAAGAAAGCCAGTGCATTTATTTTAACATCTTAAAAACCAGGGACATGGAGCGCTGCACACATTATGGTGTGGTTCACTCAGAGTCGTGCTGCGCTCGGTGCTGTCATCTGTCGTGTCGGGCCCTAGGCCTTCATTAAGCTAAAGCATGGAGACACGGCAACCAGGATACTCTGCTAGTTAATGGGCCAAGAGCATGTGCGCTCCGCCCCCTTTATTGACTGGGTCACCTGACTCGTGACACCAGTGGTAGGTGGGTGTAAAGTGTAGGTTGCATCATAAGAACAACTAGACTGTGTCCAGCAGGACACTACATCATCCACTAAATGGAACATGTGGCATAGATGAGATGACGAAATGAACAAACAGTGGAGAGGCAGTCGGGCTATGCTGAGCAGTAAATATGCAATTGAGGACTCTTGCTAGATGTGAAAAAATACGGCGCCCATCTCTGGATGAGCTATAATTTCCTTAGGGAGGCCATTGCAAATATGTGACCATTCGTTGCGGGGGACCTTTATTAAATGACCAAAGACAACACTTCGCTTTTCCATGCTACCAAATTATAGGCATTTTTAAGTCTTGCGCTGTTTTATAATAAAACAAAGACATGACAGGCGGTCCCCAGATAAATAAAGGGCAAACTCGGCTAAGCATATAGCATCAGTCAAACCCATGAATGGGAAACACGCAGGCATGGCTGTTCCAACAGAGCCCACAAACATAACAAAATACACATAGAGCCCAAACGACGGCCAAAAATCCGCAACTATGAAAAAAGCATTTTGTTATTAAAACGACAACAATATTTGGCGAGATCAAGAAGGCTAAACGCGTAATCAATACCTCTTCCCGAAGTAGGAAACAGACAGACATGCCTTGTAGCAGAAGTGCATATAACCAGCCCCGCATAAAGCGCTACCATTTCCAAATTGTAACAACGTTGCTGTACCCAAACGTATCTACAACCCGTTTCCAGCTGAAAAATCTGTATTTTGCCCCGAGTTAGCTGCTTGTCAAGCACAACCACCTGTTCTGATTACATTTTCTTAACCTGCCATGTTCTCCCGGCCGAGCACGGCCCTTTCAAAGCTTCTCAGCTCAGATTAAGTCAGGATGGCAGTGAAAGTAATCCATTATGTAACAATGTGAGTGAAAACAAAACAGTTGTATTAAAACACCCACAAGCTGCTTCACAACCTTAACGGTGCCCTGAGGTTCTTACAATACTGGCACCATAAAGAGCAGCAATGCAAAGATAACAAGCATTGGCAGAAGAAACAGGGATGGGTGGGTAGGTTGGAGAGTCAGGGTAAAAGCAGAACGATGTGTGGGTGGGAGGGAGGGATAAATGTAAAACGGACAAGGGCGGGAGGGATAAAAGCAAAGCGGATAGGGGTGGGAGGGATTAATAAAAGTAAAATGGACGGGGGTGGCAGGCAGGGATACAAGCAAAATGGACAGAGGTGGAAGGAAGGGATAAAAGCAAAACAGACAGGGTGGAAGGGAGGGGCAAAAGGAAAACAGACAGAGGTGGGAAGGATAAAAGCAAAGCGGACAGGGGTGGGAGGGACAAAAGCAAAGCGGACAGGGGTGGGAGGGATAAAAGCAAAGTGGACAGGGGTGGGAGGGATAAAAGCAAAGCGGACAGGGGTGGGAGGGATAAAAGCAAAGCGGACAGGGGTGGGAGGGATTAATAAAAGTAAAATGGACGGGGTGGCAGGCAGGGATACAATCAAAATGGACAGAGGTGGAAGGAAGGGATAAAAGCAAAACAGACAGGCTGGAAGGGAGGGGTAAAAGGAAAACAGACAGGGGTGGGAAGGTTAAAAGCAAAGCGGATAGGGGTGGGAGGGATAAAAGCAAAGCGGACAGGGGTGGGAGGGATAAAAGCAAAGCGGACAGGGGTGGGAGGGATAAAAGCAAAGCGGACAGGGGTGGGAGGGATTAATAAAAGTAAAATGGACGGGGGTGGCAGGCAGGGATACAAGCAAAACGGACAGAGGTGGAAGGAAGGGATAAAAGCAAAACAGACAGGGTGGAAGGGAGGGGCAAAAGGAAAACAGACAGGGGTGGGAAGGATAAAAGCAAAGCGGACAGGGGTGGGAGGGATAAAAGCAAAGCGGACAGGGGTGGGAGGGATAAAAGCAAAGCGGACAGGGGTGGGAGGGATAAAAGCAAAGCGGACAGGGGTGGGAGGGATAAAAGCAAAGCAGACAGGGGTGGGAGGGATAAAAGCAAAGCGGACAGGGGTGGGAGAGATTAATAAAAGTAAAATGGACTGGGTGGCAGGCAGGGATACAACCAAAACGGACAGAGGGGGAATGAATGGATAAAAGCAAAACAGACAGGGTGGAAGGGAGGGACAAAAGGAAAACAGACAGGGTGGAAGGGAGGGATAAAAGGAAAACAGACAGGGGTGGGAAGGATAAAATAAATAGTACCTGACTCACAGCAGCAGATGAACAGCGGAGGGACTGATAAAACCAAATAAATTTGTGCTTGGTCTCTGCACCACAGAAAGAAAAAAGTGATATATGGCAAGTGCTGCCCAATCACATGGCAGCAAATAAGGGAGTCAATGATGCCAAAGAATGGTAAGCAATGGGAGGGTTCCCATCCCATTATTGAACACAAAGGTCTCGTAGGCAACCGATCATGTGCTAGTGCAGGTCTCACCGAACCCTGCAGATTAGCTCCCAGCCCTAAGTTCATTTTTAACTAAGAAATCCAATAAATGATTGCTGCATTTTCCTTTTAAAGTTAAGGAAAGGATATGTTTATTTTACATTTTTATCAGGCTGCAGATAGCAGAGCCTGATAATGAGCAGTGTTACACTCAGATTCAGGGCCCATGTGGGTTCACAGAGGTTCAGTACTAAAGCACTGGGGCATTTAACTCTTTAAAAAACAGTCTTCTCAACTTAATATTGGAGTATAAGAACAAAATGATATTTCGAATGCCTTTAAATGAGAGAAAATTAAAATGAAGATGTACGTTAATGATTAAGTTAACTCTTCATTTTCATTTTCATTTTCTCCCTCCTAAAAATGTCACGTTTACAAAGAGCAGGCATCTTGCTCCCAGTGGCTGGTAGGCACAGTGCCATATTTAAAAAAAAAAATACAGCATTTTTTTCTCCTTTAATGGGAGAAATGTAAAGTGAAGTAAAATGTATCTATGAAACATTGGGGCATATTATCAAGCCTGTGCGCTTAAATTATCGCCGCTTTATCGGCCGAAAACGGCCGATAATGCGGCGATAATGGGCTTGATAATATGCTCTATGGAATTCCAATCGAAGCACATGTTAGGTGTGAAGACATCTAACATGGGCTTCGATTGGAATTCCACAGAGCATATTATCAAGCCCATTATCGCCGCTTTATCAGCCGTTTTCGGCCGATAAAGCGGCAATAATTTTAGCGCACAGGCTTGATAATATGCCCCTCTGTCTTCATGTTTTCTCTACTTTAAATGTAAACCAATTAAATCCTAATGTTTAATCAAATGACTATTTTCCTATTATAAATATGGCAATATGGCACTATGTCTACAGGCCACTATGTCTGTTGTTTGTAAAGATGTTTTGACATGGTAGAAAATAAAAATAAGGAGATTTATGTAATGCATATAAACATAAAGTCAACTCTTCGGTATAACTTTCTCCTATTTCAGTGTCACATTTACACACAGTAGGCATCTTGCACCCAGTGGCTGGTAGACACAATGCCATATTTGTAGCTGAAAAATACGGCCATCTTTTTTAAATGGGAGAAATTTAAAGTGCAGAATAATGTTACAAGTGCAGAATTTTTTTTCCTAATTATGAACATTTTTGCAGAAAAATTTAAAGCACTTTAAATGTATCCCATTTTTTTAAGTTGTATGTTTGTGTTGTACATGTGACACTGCCACATATGGCGAAAGGTATTTCCTGTGCCACAAGTACATACTACACAGGCTCTCAGCCAACCATCCACATATATCCCATTCATTCCCACACATGTTCATACATCACCAAAGACCATGCACTCACTGACGCACATGGCAGCCCTATCCTAGTACTCCCAGTCACAGTATTTGGCTCAAACCATAGTATCAGGCTCCATGGAAATTAGTTTTGAAGTCAAAGAAACTGGGTGAGTGGGTGCCTGGTAACAATGTGCGTGTCACATGACCTTCAGTAGCTCATGATGATTTTCACTGCTCAGAAGTCGCTCTCCTTACAGAAAAGGTTGGAGACCCCTGTACTAGCATATGCTCATGCAGAATTGACCTGACAACTACTAAATAGATGTATACCAAACGAAGCAAAGGCACTTCCTTCAGTAAAGTTCTACCTTCATTCAACTAAATATGGTGAAATTCTATTATTCTGTCTCAAGGAGTAAAGAATCCAATGGGAATAAAAGTTGCATATGGCAGTTTTATGACCCCAAATTTGTCTTGCCCATCACCCAATGCCCACCCATCACTTTCCAGATCTGCATAAAACTTGCCATTAAGAACCCAACGTGAAAGCACTTTTTATCAAGCTACGGGGTCATTGGCGAAGTGAATAAGCAGTGAGTGAGGAGTTTGTGAATGCGTGAGTAGTAAGTGAATGAGTGAGTGACCAAGTGTGAGTGAGAGAGTGAGTGGGTTGACATGTACAGTGCATGCAGCAAACTGAATAGTCTTCAGGAGAACTTAATCCTATGCTTCATAAAAAAGGCATTTCTGTGAATACGTTCTACACCAAGCAGATGCTTCCTGTTATGACACTGCCAGTGTGCCATAATCTGCATTCCCTCAGATGCAAAGAGATGAAGATTTCACACAGGAAGGCAAGACAGTTTGATGCTAAAGATAAGAGTGAAAGCGCACTGCAAACCACAACTCGAAGATAAGGCAACCAGGCGTGTATACAAGAGCAGGCTGGCACTGGGGAAATGGATAAAGCCAACGGAGAATACTGGGACGTAATTAGAATTATGGTTGCTTGATTCCCGGCCAAACACCAACAGTCATATCCTGTGATAGTCCTGCTTCAATTTATAGTTCCTGTGTTGTTTAATCGTTTACAACACATTGCTTTATGTTTCATAATGGTGCTGTAAGACCCACAGCAGGGAAACCGTAGAATATTGAGTCTGAAATATTGTGCTACAAAAAAATGGCCAGAACATCCGCTACACAAATCTCCTGAAGGTAAAGTTAATATAGGTTAGCTAGTGTTAAATCTACATATAGGTACCTTGACAACAGACACATCTCCAAGTTACATAGATGGCACCTGTGAAGTTATAGAATTGTTGGCCTCAGAGGGATTACCTTTTCTCTTCCTCCAACTGGTTGAGCAGCTCCAGCTTTTCCTTGTGTGTGCCATCCACCATCGCCCGAGCCCGCTGCAGATTTCCGTCTGTTTCGCTGACGTACTGCAAGTAAAGCATTAAAGCAGGGTTAGCTCCACCGAGCAGATGGAAGTGTAATTGCTAGCTCTCACTGGCCTCATTATGGACCGTTGTTTGCTAAGATCATTCCACAAACATGCCTCTGCATATTCTTACAAACATTCTGGTACATCTGATGGCCTTACTGACACAGGAGGTACCCTGTACGGCAATGTCAATGTCTTTTGCAAGATGCATCTATTGGTTTCACCTTCCTGTGCTGAGTCCTTAGGATGCTTTTCAGGCTGGCTCATGCTTATTCCACTAAACCACTCATCTGCACATGATGGTTGATAAACTGTTCTGCTATGCTGTCAGCACAGCATGCTGTCAAGTGTACCTATTCATGCTGTGTTCTCAGACCACCTGTTTGTGCTGCGTCCTTAGAATATAAGGCTCACATCTAATGCTGAGCCCCCAGCATGCCAGCCTACCTGTGCATGCTGTATCTCATTAGTGCTGAGCCCTCTGGACACTAGGTCACCTGTCCATGCTGTAGCTCATTAGTGCTGAGCCCTCTGGACACTAGGTCACTGTGCATGCTGTATCTCATTAGTGCTGAGCCCTCTGGACACTAGGTCACCTGTCCATGCTGTATCTCATTAGTGCTGAGCCCTCTGGACACTAGGTCACTGTCCATGCTGTATCTCATTAGTGCTGAGCCCTCTGGACACTAGGTCACTGTCCATGCTGTATCTCCCTCTGGACACTAGGTCACTGTCCATGCTGTATCTCATTAGTGCCGAGTCCTCTGGACACTAGGTCACTGTGCATGCTGTATCTCATTAGTGCCAAGTCCTCTGGACACTCAGTCACCTTTCCAGGCTGTATCCCATTAGTGCTGAGTCCTCTGGACACTAGGTCACCTGTCCATGCTGTATCTCATTAGTGCTGAGCCCTCTGGACACTAGGTCACTGTCCATGCTGTATCTCCCTCTGGACACTAGGTCACTGTCCATGCTGTATCTCATTAGTGCCGAGTCCTCTGGACACTAGGTCACTGTGCATGCTGTATCTCATTAGTGCCAAGTCCTCTGGACACTCAGTCACCTTTCCAGGCTGTATCCCATTAGTGCTGAGTCCTCTGGACACTAGGTCACCTGCGCATGCTGTATCTCATTAGTGCTGAGCCCTCTGGACACTAGGTCACCTGTCCATGCTGTAGCTCATTAGTGCTGAGCCCTCTGGACACTAGGTCACTGTGCATGCTGTATCTCATTAGTGCTGAGCCCTCTGGACACTAGGTCACCTGTCCATGCTGTATCTCATTAGTGCTGAGCCCTCTGGACACTAGGTCACTGTGCATGCTGTATCTCATTAGTGCTGAGCCCTCTGGACACTAGGTCACCTGTCCATGCTGTATCTCATTAGTGCTGAGCCCTCTGGACACTAGGTCACTGTCCATGCTGTATCTCATTAGTGCTGAGCCCTCTGGACACTAGGTCACTGTCCATGCTGTATCTCCCTCTGGACACTAGGTCACTGTCCATGCTGTATCTCATTAGTGCCGAGTCCTCTGGACACTAGGTCACTGTGCATGCTGTATCTCATTAGTGCCAAGTCCTCTGGACACTCAGTCACCTTTCCAGGCTGTATCCCATTAGTGCTGAGTCCTCTGGACACTAGGTCACCTGTCCATGCTGTATCTCATTAGTGCTGAGTCCTCTGGACACTAGGTCACCTGTCCATGCTGTATCTCATTAGTGCCGAGTCCTCTGGACACTAGGTCACCTGTCCATGCTGTATCTCATTAGTGCCGAGTCCTCTGGACACTAGGTCACTGTGCATGCTGTATCTCATTAGTGCCAAGTCCTCTGGACACTCGGTCACCTTTCCAGGCTGTATCCCATTAGTGCTGAGTCCTCTGGACATTAGGTCACCTGTCCATGCTGTATGTCATTAGTGCCGAGTCCTCTGGACACTAGGTCACCTTTGCATGCTGTATCTCATTAGTGCTGAGTCCTCTGGACACTAGGTCACCTTTGCATGCTGTATCTCACTAGTGCTGAGCGCTCTGGACACTAGGTCACTGTGCATGCTGTATCTCATTAGTGCCGAGTCCTCTGGACTCTAGGTCACCTGTCCATGCTGTATCTCATTAGTGCCGAGTCCTCTGGACACTAGGTCACCTGTCCATGCTGTATCTCATTAGTGCTGAGTCCTCTGGACACTAGGTCACCTGTCCATGCTGTATCTCATTAGTGCTGAGCCCTCTGGACATTAGGTCACTGTGCATGCTGTATCTCATTAGTGCTGAGTCCTTTGGACACTAGGTCACCTGTCCATGCTGTATCTCATTAGTGCTGAGTCCTCTGGACACTAGGTCACCTGCGCATGCTGTATCTCATTAGTGCCGAGTCCTCTGGACACTAGGTCACCTGTGCATGCTGTATCTCATTAGTGCTGAGCCCTCTGGACACTAGGTCACCTGTCCATGCTGTATGTCATTAGTGCCGAGTCCTCTGGACACTAGGTCACCTGTCCATGCTGTATCTCATTAGTGCTGAGTCCTCTGGACACTAGGTCACCTGTCCATGCTGTATCTCATTAGTGCTGAGTCCTCTGGACACTAGGTCACCTGCGCATGTTGTATCTCATTAGTGCTGAGTGCTCTGGACACTAGGTTGCTGTCCATGCTGTATCTCATTAGTGCTGAGTCCTCCGGACACTAGGTCACCTGTCCATGCTGTATCTCATTAGTGCTGAGTCCTATGGACACTAGGTCACCTGTCCATGCTGTATCTCATTAGTGCTGAGTCCTCTGGACACTAGGTCACCTGCGCATATTGTATCTCATTAGTGCTGAGCACTCTGGACACTAGGTCACTGTCCATGCTGTATCTCATTAGTGCTGAGTCCTCTGTACACTAGGTCACCTGTGCATGCTGTATCTCATTAGTGCTGAGCCCTCTGGACACTAGGTCACCTGTCCATGCTGTATCTCATTAGTGCTGAGCCCTCTGGACACTAGGTCACCTGTGCATGCTGTATCTCATTAGTGCTGAGCCCTCTGGACACTAGGTCACTGTCCATGCTGTATCTCATTAGTGCTGAGTCCTCCGGACACTAGGTCACCTGTCCATGCTGTATCTCATTAGTGCTGAGTCCTCTGGACACTAGGTCACCTGCGCATGCTGTATCTCATTAGTGCTGAGTACTCTGGACACTAGGTCGCTGTCCATGCTGTATCTCATTAGTGCTGAGTCCTCTGGACACTAGGTCACCTGTCCAGGCTGTATCTCATTAGTGCTGAGTTCTCTGGACACTAGAGCACCTGTGCATGCTGTGTCTCATTAGTGCCGTGTCCTCTGGACACTAGGTCACCTTTGCATGCTGTATCTCACTAGTGCTGAGCACTCTGGACACTAGGTCACTGTGCATGCTGTATCTCATTAGTGCCGAGTCCTCTGGACACTAGGTCACCTGTCCATGCTGTATCTCATTAGTGCCGAGTCCTCTGGACACTAGGTCACCTGTCCATGCTGTATCTCATTAGTGCCGAGTCCTCTGGACACTAGGTCACCTGTGCATGCTGTATCTCATTAGTGCTGAGTCCTTTGGACACTAGGTCACCTGTCCATGCTGTATCTCATTAGTTCTGAGTCCTCTGGACACTAGGTCACCTGTCCATGCTGTATCTCATTAGTGCTGAGCCCTCTGGACACTAATTCACCTGTCCATGTTGTATCTCATTAGTGCCGAGTCCTCTGGACACTAGGTCACCTGTCCATGCTGTATCTCATTAGTGCCGAGTCCTCTGGACACTAGGTCACCTGTCCATGCTGTATCTCATTAGTGCTGAGTCCTCTGGACACTAGGTCACCTGTCCATGCTGTATCTCATTAGTGCTGAGTCCTCTGGACACTAGGTCACCTGCGCATGCTGTATCTCATTAGTGCTGAGTACTCTGGACACTAGGTCGCTGTCCATGCTGTATCTCATTAGTGCTGAGTCCTCTGGACACTAGGTCACCTGCGCATGCTGTATCTCATTAGTGCTGAGTCCTCTGGACACTAGGTCACCTGTCCATGCTGTATCTCATTAGTGCTGAGTCCTCTGGACATTAGGTCACTGTGCATGCTGTATCTCATTAGTGCTGAGCACTCTGGACACTAGGCCACTGTGCATGCTGTATCTCATTAGTGCTGAGTCCTCTGGACACTAGGTCACCTGTCCATGCTGTATCTCATTAGTGCTGAGACCTCTGGACACTAGGTCACCTGCACATGTTGTATCTCATTAGTGCTGAGCACTCTGGACACTAGATCACTGTCCATGCTGTATCTCATTAGTGCCGAGTCCTCTGTACACTAGGTCACCTGTGCATGCTCTTTCTCATTAGTGCTGAGCCCTCTGGACACTAGGTCACCTGTCCATGCTGTATCTCATTAGTGCTGAGCCCTCTGGACACTAGGTCACATGTGCATGCTGTATCTCATTAGTGCTGAGCCCTCTGGACACTAGGCCACCTGTGCATGCTGTATCTCATTAGTGTTGAGCCCTCTGGACACTAGGTCACTGTCCATGCTGTATCTCATTAGTGCTGAGTCCTCCGGACACTAGGTCACCTGTCCATGCTGTATCTCATTAGTGCTGAGTCCTATGGACACTAGGTCACCTGCGCATGCTGTATCTCATTAGTGCTGAGTCCTATGGACACTAGGTCACCTGTGCATGCTGTATCTCATTAGTGCTGAGTCCTATGGACACTAGGTCACCTGTGCATGCTGTATCTCATTAGTGCTGAGTCCTATGGACACTAGGTCACCTGTGCATGCTGTATCTCATTAGTGCTGAGTCCTATGGACACTAGGTCACCTGTCCATGCTGTATCTCATTAGTGCTGAGCCCTCTGGACACTAGGTCACCTGTCCATGCTGTATCTCATTAGTGCTGAGTCCTCTGGACACTAGGTCACCTGTGCATGCTGTTTCCTTAAGAAAGCAAGCTTGTCTTTTCACGGTGTATCTTGAGAAGGATATGCTCATCTAGTCATGCCTTGCTCTCAAGACACAAATCTCACCTGTTCATGCTATGTCCTTGGAACGTCATTTAACCTATTCCTGCTGTGGACTTAAGACAGTAAGCTCACCCGTTCGTAATGTATCTTTGGAATAATAACCTCAGCTAATCATGCTGCATCCTCCAGATGCTAGCCCACCTGTTCATACTGTGTTCTTAAGATAGCAATCTCACCTGTTCATGCAATGGTCTTTGGGATGCCCGCATACCTACTTATGCTGCGTAAGCCTTAGGCGAAACAAGCTCACCTGTTCATGCAACGGTCTTTGGGATGGCAGCACACCTACTTATTCTGCTTATGCCTTAGACTAAAGAAGCTCACCTGTTCATACTACGGTCTTTGGGATGCCCACACACCTACTTATGCTGCGTATGCCTTAGGCGAAACAAGCTCACCTGTTCATGCAACGGTCTTTGGGATGGCAGCACACCTACTTATTCTGCTTATGCCTTAGACTAAAGAAGCTCACCTGTTCATGCTACGGTCTTTGGGATGTCCACACACCTACTTATGCTGCGTATGCCTTAGGCTAAACAAGCTCACCTGTTCATGCTACGGTCTTTGGGATGCCCACACATTTACTTATGCTGTGTGTGCCTTAGGCTAAACAAGCTCACCTGTTCATGCTATGCTCTTTGGAATGCCCGCACACCTACTTATGCTGCGTATGCCTTAGGCTAAACAAGCTCACCTGTTCATGCTATGCTCTTTGGGATGCCTGCACACCTACTTATGCTGCGTATGCCTTAGGCGAAACAAGCTCACCTGTTCATGCAATGGTCTTTGGGATGGCAGCACACCTACTTATTCTGCTTATGCCTTAGACTAAACAAGCTCACCTGTTCATGCTACGGTCTTTGGAATGCCCACACACCAACTTATGCTGCGTATGCCTTAGGCTAAACAAGCTCACCTGTTCATGCTATGCTCTTTGGGATGCCCGCACACTTACTTATGCTGCGTATGCCTTAGGCGAAACAAGCTCCCCTGTTCATGCAATGGTCTTTGGGATGCACACACACCTACTTATGCTGCGTATGCCTTAGGCGAAACAAGCTCACCTGTTCATGCTATGGTCTTCGGGATGCCTGCACACTTACTAATGCTGCTCATGTCTTAGGCTAAACAAGCTCAACTGTTCATGCTACGGTCTTTGGGATGCCCGCACACCTACTTATGCTGCGTATGCCTTAGGCGAAACAAGCTCACCTGTTCATGCAATGGTCTTTGGGATGCCCGCATACCTACTTATGCTGCGTATGCCTTAGGCGAAACAAGCTCACCTGTTCATGCAACGGTCTTTGGGATGGCAGCACACCTACTTATTCTGCTTATGCCTTAGACTAAAGAAACTCACCTGTTCATACTACGGTCTTTGGGATGCCCACACACCTACTTATGCTGCGTATGCCTTAGGCGAAACAAGCTCACCTGTTCATGCAGCAGTCTTTGGGATGGCAGCACACCTACTTATTCTGCTTATGCCTTAGACTAAAGAAGCTCACCTGTTCATGCTACGGTCTTTGGGATGTTCACACACCTACTTATGCTGCGTATGCCTTAGGCTAGACAAGCTCACCTGTTCATGCTACGGTCTTTGGGATGCCCACACACCTACTTATGCTGTGTGTGCCTTAGACTAAACAAGCTCACCTGTTCATGCTATGCTCTTTGGTATGCCCGCACACCTACTTATGCTGCGTATGCCTTAGGCTAAACAAGCTCACCTGTTCCTGCTATGCTCTTTGGGATGCCCGCACACCTACTTATGCTGCGTTTGCCTTAGGGGAAACAAGCTCACCTGTTCATGCAATGGTCTTTGGGATGGCAGCACACCTACTTATTCTGCTTATGCCTTAGACTAAACAAGCTCACCTGTTCATGCTACGGTCTTTGGGATGCCAACACACCTACTTATGCTGTGTATGCCTTAGGCTAAACAAGCTCACCTGTTCATGCTACGGTCTTTGGGTTGCCCACACACCTACTTATGCTGTGTGTGCCTTAGGCTAAACAAGCTCACCTGTTCATGCTATGCTGTTTGGGATGCCCGCACACCTACTTATGCTGCGTATGCCTTAGGCTAAACAAGCTCACCTGTTCATGCTATGCTCCTTGGGATGCCCGCACACCTACTTATGCTGCGTATGCCTTAGGCGAAACAAGCTCACCTGTTCATGCAATGGTCTTTGGGATGCACACACACCTACTTATGCTGCGTATGCCTTAGGCGAAACAAGCTCACCTGTTCATGCTACGGTCTTTGGGATGCCCACACACCTACTTATGCTGAGTATGCTTTAGGCAAAACATGCTCACCTGTTCATGCTACGGTCTTTGGGATGCCCACACACCTACTTATGCTGCGTATGCCTTAGGCGAAACAAGCTCACCTGTTCATGCAATGGTCTTTGGGATGCACACACACCTACTTATGTTGTGTGTGCCTTAGGCTAAACAAGCTCACCTGTTCATGCTATGCTGTTTGGGATGCCCGCACACCTACTTATGCTGCGAATGCCTTAGGCTAAACAAGCTCACCTGTTCATGCTATGCTCTTTGGGATGCTCGCACACCTACTTATGCTGCGTATGCCTTAGGCGAAACAAGCTCACCTGTTCATGCAATGGTCTTTGGGATGCACACCCACCTACTTATGCTGCGTATGCCTTAGGCGAAACAAGCTCACCTGTTCATGCTACGGTCTTTGGGATGCCCACACACACTTACTAATGCTGCTCATGTCTTAGGCTAAACAAGCTCACCTGTTCATGCTACGGTCTTTGGGATGCCCGCACATCTACTTATGCTGCGTATGCCTTAGGTTAACCAAGCTCACCTGTTCATGCTGGGCTCTCAGGATGGAAAGCTCCTTTTCCACCTCACAGATGTGGCTCGTGGCCTTGGCAACCTCTGCTCGCTCCAAGTCTCGCTCGGCTAGAAGCTGTTCGATGTGCTGCTGCTTCTCCTTCAGTGCTTCCTGCAGGGCCGTCGTGCCAGAGATCTTCCGGGCATAGCGGGACGAGGTCTCTGTCAACTAGATGAAGCATTGAGCACACTGATTGGCTTCCATACACAATCACTCGGCATCACATGCTTACTTTCAATATATTTGTATTTAGGACTGGTACTAGGTGGAGCAGTGAAGCTATGTTCTAGTGTAAAGTAGGAGGGTTATGTTTTGTTGGATTAGGGCTGGAGAGATGCCATGGACTGAGATTTGTGAGAGACATCCTTGACCAGGTAGTTGGCGGATGTTTTGTTGATCGGCAAGAACTCAGTTTTGGATAAATCACGTTTCAGCAAGTGGTCCAATGTTCACCTTTGTTAGTCATTAGATAGATATTAGTAAGTGTTTTATGTTATTTGGGGGGAAATGTAATGCTAGACTTGACACCAGAGCAAGTATTCAAAGAGGTAGCCAGAATACGGTCTTCTACTCCATGTCTTAACCGTATTCCTCATCCCTACCCTACTGACCTCAACTCCGAAGCCAGAGTAGAGAGGCTTGACAGAAAAGAAAATGGTGTTGTTACCCCATAATGTAATGTAATGTAATGTAATGTAAGTTGATTTTTATACCGCGCGACTGTCACTCCAAGGAGCATCATGGCGCCGACACAGACCAGAACTGATGAAGAGTCTGGTCCGGCTGCTTTTAGTAGTATGGCCAGGGTACTCATAAACTCATAACCAGTGCAGTGGTCTGGCTCTGCTCAACTAACCCACATGGTGTAATTGTGAACACACCCTCCTGCTGAGAACTGGCAATGTTTCCCTGTGTACCCCAAAAATTAAAGCCACAGAATTAATTAGGATCATCCTGAGTGAAAATATGAAAAAACATTCAGCACTTTTACTGCATCAGTCTTGCTGATTGTGACTGGGGTTGTACTGCTTGGTGGGCAATTGAAAGTCTCCATTCTACACCAGCCAAGTAATGGGAATGGCATGGACATGTGGAAAAAACGTTGGCAAGGCTAATAGGGCTCTTCTATTTATTAACTTATTGTTCTGCCAACATTCTGTGAGGAGTTTATTTAACATCAGCAAAAAGAAGTATTTCTTACCGATGCTGCAGCGTCTCTAAAAAGTAAAATACAATGACATTTGAGCAAGCATGGATCATGACAAATGTGCGCATATGGGTCATGATGCTACTGCGGCCCAGTGTGATAAAGGGGCTGATTATCAGTTTGGTGGTCCGAGGACCGCCAAGCTCACTGTGGCGGTCTGGCCACCGCTGCACCAGCAGTCCGACCACCGAATTACACCTATGGCAGTAGGACCACCATTGCACCACAACAAAATCTGCTTAGTGGTGCCATGAAGCATCGCTAAGCAATAAGCATATTACGACTTTCATCACTGCCAGCAGTCTCATGAGGTTCTTCCTGCATGAGACTGCTGCGGAGAGGCTCTTGCCCCTGCGCACAAGGGTGCATGTTGTGGCCCCCTGTAGCTTTCACCCCCAGTTCCTGCATGGGAAGGAATGCACAATATGGTGCTTTCCTTCTTGTACAGGAACGTGCACTCGTGGTCCCACGGCGGTGCAATTTAAGGCTCACTGTGAGCCTTTAAACTGCACTGCCGTGGGACCACCATGCCGCCCAAGCGCTACACCACAGAAATACTCGTAATCTGATGGGCGGACGACAGTGAGTTTTGGCGGTGGAGGAGCATGGTGGTGGTGTGCTGCCCACTTCCAAAAAGCTAAATCTTGTAATCAGGCCCAAAGTAAGCGCACATGGGTGTTACCATGCATGCGTGCGCCTAAAAGAATGAAGTAGTTCTTTGAATACAGGCACTAGAAGGATTTAAGGGATTTAATCAAAAGGTTGGTGAATAAGCTAATTTTCAAAGGAAGGACACACATAAAAAGAAGATGAAAAGCCATCAAATAAACATCAAGTACATGAATATTAACAAGAAAGTCAAGCAATGGTAAGCAATGGGCTGGCCCAAAGTTCACTGTAAGTTTACGTATGGTGCATAACAGGTCTGTCGACAACAGACAGCTAAGAGATGTCGGTAGGGAAGTCCTGAAAGGGGTCATATGTGGTCTCGGTCCATTCCACTTCTTGCCATTGTAGTATTGCAACACTGTCTAATGTAAGTTAATACCCTCTATGTCCTATCCTGTGATTAATAATCACACATAGGACTGTCAGCCAGCCATTTGAACCATGTGCAGTGGGTATTACCTGGAGTGCACTGTGTACGTAAGGGATCGCCTTTCAAGATTGGGGTTGCAGGGATGCTGTCAAACAGGATTTCTGTCTTACTTTAACCTTCGTAGGAAGCCTTTTAAATAATATCCTTGTTTGCCTAATCTTTGTCATAATTTCATTTTGCCCCTTTATTTTTCTTTTTCTCTAACATTGGCCGACGTTTGGTTGAAACAAATTGCCTGCCAAGTGCCAGATTTCTGCCAATTTGACTCATTACGATGTGTGTTAACAATACACAATGCAGCACGCATCTCTATGATTTTGTAATAAACACTTACTTTTATTGGAGTGAGTGTGGATTTCCTATCACATATCAACATCTTGTACCCCAAATGTCTAGCATTGCGTCACAGCCTTTCACGTATCACATAGCAACCTGTATCTGCATCTAGATGAACCAAGGGCTTAGCAATGCAGCCCCTGCAACTGATGAACACCTTACCATTCAAATGTGTGTGGGATGAGGTGGGGGGTTTAGGCCCTTGGCTCTGGTGAGGTGGTTTGTTTGAGTGCTCAGACTGGCAGTCACATTGTGGGTATTGTTTGGGGACCTCACCATATCTTCAAGGGAGGAACCATTGGTCTAAATCACAATATCTACACCGAAGAACAAGGAGCAGAGGGAATGTGCAATGTTCGAGGCTTGAGTAATATTGAATGTTCACTCACTAGCCCACTCCGGCTGGGCCGACCGCCCACTGACGATGCCACTGAGCTGACAGAGCTGATGGAGGAGCTGCTGGGGCTGTGAGTGAGCGCGGACACTCCCATGGCCATTCGCTTGCTCTTCTTGGCTTTGGCTGGACTGGTTGAAGGGAATCCAATTCGGATCACTTTGTGGATCGGTGCAAAGAGGCCAAACTTTGGTGGACACTGAAAATACCTGAAAAGGAAAAAGAAATGGAATACATGAAGGGCACTATCTTCAGGAGGGTAGCTTGAGGATCAGAAACATTCTTTGTGGCAGTGGGTTAGGAAGCGCAACGCCTAGGAGATAGGACGTGGGTGGAACCAGGCAGAGAGCGCAAAGGCTATGGGACGCGTGTGTGATATCTAGAAGGTAGTAAGTGATGACGGGGGAAGTAATGGTGAGGGTTTCCACAAACAGTGATGGATGGTGGACAGATTGCTAATTGCAGGGTACGGAATGAAGGCTAGGAGGCTGAGATGACGGGTAAGAAGATGTATCTGGTGCCAGAGAGGTTGATGGCTAAGAAATTCAAGGAGTTGCAGAGGCCTTTGGATGACCTGCATCTGATACTTGCCCATCAGAAATACAAATGATGTATGTGTTTAGTGCTGAAATCTCAACCTCGAAAGGGATTTACACTCGACTCTTAATTGACTTGGAAATGTATGTTTTTGCGTTTTTACTGCCACTTAATTGCACCTGCCTAGTTAGTAGCTAAGAGCCAGATGTGCGATCTGCCAAATAGCGACTCGAAAATTGCATCGCTTTTGCGACTCGCTATTTGGAATGTACAACAGTGTCTTGGACACTGTTTGCGATTTCCAATGGGGTCGCAAAATGCAAGGCTCACGAATATTAATGAGCCACTCGCATTTTGCGACCCCATTTGGAATGTCTGGCCCTGCCAGGGACGGTGGCCTGCAGCCCATTTCCCTTCAAGGAAAACGAGATGCATTAAAAAACAAAATATGAAACGTTTTCGTTTCTTTTTTTAAGGGCAGGCAGTGGTCCTTGGAACCATTGCCTGCCCTTAAAAAATAATTTTGCATGCATTTGCAATGGGTAAGGGGTCCCCTGTTAGCCCCTTCCCGTTTGCGAACGCATTACCACCTTCTTGAAGTAGGTGGTCATTTGGGAGTGTTTTGCTACAGCAATAGCAGTCGCAAAACATTCCTACATGGCTATGGAATCGCTATTTGGATGGGAACGCCCCATCCAAATACCGAGTCGCAAAACAGTATTTTGCGAGTCGCAAAATACTTTTTGTACATGGGCTCATGGTTTTTACCATGCTCAAACGGGTCTAAGAACCGTTTGTGTACGCTAAAAACCATCATACAACTGGCCCTAAAACACAAAAACCTCTTGTCTTTTTTTTTTTTTTTAAAGGTAGAATGCAGAACAAATCTATCATAATGTTCTTGTTTTATTTACCTGCACATTATTAGAACCTTTGCTGACACGTTTTTTTCACGCTTGCAATATTCCCTGAAACTTTTCAAAGGCAATAGGAGTACAAATGGAAAAACAAATAGATCCAGATGCGTTGGTGTTGAGAGATAAATGAATTCTAAGGTGTGCCCCCCTTCTGTCTAATTCATCAGTCCCATGGAGAGTCACTCTTACTGTCTGGGCCATCTTGGCATCACAGCCAGGGTTAGGGAGCAAATAGTTAATGGAATAGGAGAGATACTGATAACTGGGACAGAATAGTGGTGGCCAGGTGTTGGCTAGGCAGGACCGGAGGGAGGAGTGCAGAGAATGACGGTTGGAGGACAGACTGCAATGGCTGGGAGGCAGAGACAGTGATGATTGGTGGGGACAAGGTAAGAGGATGTGATGGCTAGTAGGCAGTGATGGAGACAACTGTGGGGGGCGAACATCGTGACTGAGGGGAGAGTGTGATGGATGGGGAAGACAGGTGGGTAACTGTTATACAGGGTTAGGGTGAGGACGCAGATTCAGTGACGACTGAGCAGAGTCGAAAATCACTAGGGGCAGAGACAGAAGGTGGTCCATGGAGATATAGAGGATGATGTACCTGGCAGATGGAGGGAACTCTTGGGGACAGACAGAGTGACATAAATGGCAATGTGCTTGGCAGACAGGTAATTGAGATGGTAAGCAAAGTGATGGAGAGGCAACGGTGTGAGAGCTGAGAAGGCAGACAAGATGATGTATGAGGCAATGACAGCTGCAGAGGCAGACAAGGTGAAGGTTGGACAGACCATGTGATAGCTGAGATAGCAAACAAGGTAATAGACGAGGCACGAAGCGAGATAGCTGCAAGTACAGACAAGCTGATGCATGGAGAGGGCAGTGTGATAGCTGAGGGACAGGCGATGTGTAGGGTGGACATGCAATGTGACAACTGCAGGAGGCAGACAGGGGAAAGCTTTGAAGCTCTGCAACAGTGTGGGCAGCGGCTATGTGCAGAATGAGTTATGACTGCGGTCAACAGGATGATGGCTGAGCAGACAACGCCATGGCCGACACAAAACCATCATCAGTGAATCGTTCAGAAGAAGCAAGGACCTGTTTGATATAATCAAAATTTCAAGGACATTATTAACAAACTACAGCAACACTTCACTCCCACGTGTTCCACGTTTGTCGGTCTCTTTGCTGATGACTTGGTAGTGCCCCTTCAATCCCTCAAGCCACATGCCACGCTGAGACCATTACCCATCTGTGAAGGAGATTTCTGAGGAAGTCTTGGCACTTCTAGTGAACATTATCAACACTAAACCAAGGACTATTTCCTAGCACTCTCAAAACCGATTATATCCCGCCCATCCTGAAATGGCCTATAAGCATTTGCCACCCTCCCTGAAGAACAGAGCTCTACTGGTGCAAGGAGACTCCACCAGGTCTAATTCAATCCCTGCCACATGCACTGACCCCAGGACTCCCTTCTCACACTAATAACCATCACTCTCTACACGTAGCACCAGGTAATCAGTTTTCACCAGTGCACAGACAACAATATGCATGAATATGTTTTTTCATGACATTGAATGACTGAAGAATGGCATTGCAAGAATTAAGAAACACAACAACAAGATGATGGACAGAGTGCTGAAACTTTTCAAACACCCACCCCCAGTCAAGAGATCTGGGTTAAATCCATCGTTCTTTTGCTCACTTCACCACCCCATTTGGGACCCAGCCATATGCAAATCAGTCTTGACCCTGCTCCTCATGGGAACTGTCCAGCCCGAACTGCCAGGTAAGGTCTTCCCTGGACTAGAAACAAGCATCCTCGGGCAGCCAGTCCTCTGTCAAACACTTTTCGCTGTAGCTTGTGAAGAGCTATCCTTGAGTTTCCCCCGTTCCACAAGAGCTTCCTTATTTCAGTGTCAACCCTACGAAAAAAGTCTAGAGGTATCTTGTATGGGGCTTTCTGAAAGACGTATTGTAGGCACGAAAGCACCATCATTTTAAAAAGGGCCACTCTCCTCATCAATGAGAGTGGTAATGTTCTTCAATGCGAAACATCCCTACGTAACCTGTACAGCTGGGGAAATAAATTAAAGGTCATAAATTTGGCAATGGAGACCATAATGCCTACATATTTAAATGTGTGTTTAACTGAGAGAGCTCTCCCACAGGCCGGCAGGGTCGGCGTATCTCTGGGCAGTACAAATACGACGGACTTAACCAAATGTATTTGACAGCCGGAATAACTACTGAATGACTGGAATATATGGAGTATGTGATTTATTGAGGACCAGTGCTTCGTAGCACATAAATATATTGCGTCCTCCCATCCCCGCCCCCAAAGAGATTCTTATCAGTGGGTCTCCTCTGGCCCATGCCGCCAGGGGCTCCAACGCAATAGCGAAGAGCATGGGAGAGAGCTGAGACCCCTGTCTCGTATCCTTGTAGAGCGCCACCTGTCTAGACACCACTCCGCTCACCCTCACCTTGGCCAGAGGGTTCATATAGAGGAGCCGAACCCAAGCACAAAACCTAGGACTGAAACTAAAATGCTACAACAATGCAAAGAGGTACGGCCATGCAATACTATCGAATGCCATATGGGCATCTAATGACAGGAGCACTGCATCCTCTTCCGGCTTACATTTGGTAATGTGCAGTATCCCGTACAGGCGTCTCAGGGCCCAGTCCTCTCTGGTCCAAGGTGTGAAGCGTGTGGGTCTCATACTCCGCTCTGCTTTTGCTCCCAGCACCATGGACAGGGCTGGACTGGCCATAGCAGGCACCGGGCAATCCCCCGGTGGGCCGCACGGGTGGGGGCCGGTTTTGGGCCCCTTGGGACCGTTTTTGTTACAGGGCCATTTTTAAATCGGCCGAAAACCGGCCCCGGCAAAGAGCTCGGCGGCACCTCCATCCCCCCCGAATGGAGATGGGGGCGGCCAAGCCCTTTGCCAGGGGCGGTTGTGGTTCCCAGTCCGGCCCTGACCATGGAAGGTGGACAATGGAGCTGGAACATTGGGGAGTTTTAAATGTGTATTTGTAAAGCACAAACTCCTCACCCTTACGGGTCTCAAGGCACTGGGGGCCATCATGGATATTAAGTGACCTATGGTCCAGAGTCACATGGTGCTGCCGGAGCCGGGGATCGAACCATAAACCCTGTGCTCTGAAGTCAGCTGTCCTAGCCGCAGCACCACACCTCTCCACCAGGCAGATGAATCCTACTCTGGACAAAGGAAAGTGGGTGTTGTGCTTCCACCTTCCACCAGGTGCACAGGTTTCAGGAGGGAAGAGGAGGCAGGAAAGGCCTTGATAGTATGCCCGAGATAGAAATAGCCAACCTAACCACAAGAAACCACAACTATCGGTGCGCCTGGACCGAAAGTGGTTCTGCCACCACCACCAGTCACTGATTAGCATGACTTGAGGACACTCTAAATAAAAAGCTGGTGTCGAGCTGATATCACCAAAACGTCATCCAGTGGGCCTGCATAATTACGGAGTGCACAAGAAAAAATATATATAAGGTAGTCAGAATATGGCTACAGGAGGAACGGCATATCTTTACCAAGCATTCAGGGGGCTTTCAACCCAACACATCGGATAGACACAATCTCGATGTCTTAATGTCCTTAGCACAACAATGTCACTTGCAGTTTGTCATACATTATTAACACTTCCTGTCTCATCTTGCATCCCATAATTTAATTCGTGAATCCATTTAAAATCAGCTCCCGATATCATATTCTGTCAGTCTCTTCCTGCACCGGCTGCCCTGTGGCTCTGTCGCCGGCGCCGGCAGTGACGCTTCAGGTCGCGTTGCCATGGCAGCCCTGTCCCTGGAAAGGCGGAAAGCACACCGAGCTGGGGTCAGGATTGTCTTTCCAGGACCTTCCGTTTACTGTTGCGCAGTGAATCACACCTGCTCCACGGGAGACTGCGCCCACTTCACCGCGAGGTTTGCTATTTGTAGCTGCCTGTATCGATTCTAAGGTATGCTTTCTTTACACTGGGTATGAAGGCAGCTTGTCCTTAGTCCAAGAATGTCTCTTCGGACTTGCCACCAGAGGGCTCCATTGCAGGAAGAAACATCGGAAGACACCTGTGCTGTTTCGGTACTGATGCGATGAACCATCGAGGCTAGTAATGTAACTCGGCCCTATGAACCCTGCTCCAAATTAGGAAAGAGACGATGACACTATTGAAAGGACACCACATCTTGATGCAGTAACAGTCCAGGGTCACTCTTAGAAACCTGTTACCCCTCGGCCCTGCCAAATGTCACGCTTCTCGGGTTAGGGTGACGATGTTTAGGTCATGCCGCCGCATCCCCGCAAGGACGGAGACTGTCACGCAAAGAAGCTGGGCGTGTATCTCTCTCCTGCCTCGCAGTGGTTGCATCTAAATTGTTCCTTCAAGTAACAGCAATATGTCGCTGGATGACTCGCTACAGCCAATTGACGGTGTGGGTAGTCATGACACCGCTGAACCCTGATTCAAGTGTGCTATTCTGTAGCTCCACCCTCAGGGACCTGGCCTACTGGAGCTCATTGTTACTGCACTGATGTTCGCAGTCTTTGGACCAAATAGATAAGGATGGGGACCCCCTCTCAAGATTACTTTAAGGTCAAGGAGTAGAGGGGAAGAGACAAACATTAGCGAAAGGAAATTCCCTCATGACCTATATGTACTTTATAACAGGGTATAATCTCTGATATCACAGGCATACGCAGTCTTAGGACCTTCAGCCAGGGCCACTGGAATTATGGGCCAGTAGAGCAGCTAATTATGCGGCAGGGTTCATTAAATTATGCGGCAGGAGACAAATTTTGAGGCAAATCGCAGTACTCTTTTTTTTTAACCATGCATATGTGTGGTTAAGGCATAAGTGTAGTTCAGGCAAGTACTGTTTCGCTTGCATTGAAACGGCACGCATGGCTCAGCTCACGTTGTAAATGCTGTTTCTCCCCACAGCGTATGTACCCGTTGTGTTACATCCTCGTAGGCATCTGTCAGTTTTAGATATTTTGAAAGCGAAAGGATAATAAACACAGTGCTTAATTTGTAAAATAAAATAAAAAATATGTGCCAAGGCCCTCGTCAGGAGGCAGCTGCAGCTAACGACACCTATTGCCCCTGCCAGTGTTAGTACGAACATAACTACTAACCCTCACACTCCTACAAGTGCGGCAATTCAGTCTATTCCATGCCCCCAATGCTATAAGAATGACTTGGGTGGCAGGTATTAGTCATTTTTGCTGTATATTGAACAAATGAACAACTCATCTCTAAATTAGATATACAGCGCCTCCATGTGGCAGCCTATCATAAGTCCTAGTGTTGAGAATTAAGTGCCGGTGCCAAGCACCAGAAACCACCGGCTCAAATTAAGCACAGAGTAATCATGCTTAAAAATTAGAGGCAGGAAAAGTTTTAGTTTTTGCCAGCAAGAGTGGATGGAGTGCACATCTTCACTTCATGAAGGTATAATGACTGCGTTTAGTTTACGGCAATTTCTTCCTTTGCAAATTTAACCAAGTTTAAAAAAATGTGTTAAAACACAGTGAACTTAGTTTAATGCATTTTACATAACTTTCTGCGTGCCTACTTGAAATGGGAAACAACCGTTACAACGCAACTATTACAACGGACTACTTTTACAACGCAACCACTACAACGCAGGGTCCTTTACAACGAATGCCTTTACAACGCATAACATGACATTACATCACAGATGCTATTACAATGCATGCCATTACAACGTAAGTATAGGTAAGTATATAATTTTAAATGCAAAAAAAATTGCGTTGTAATGGTATGCGTTGTTAAAGTATGCGTGGTAACGTCATACATCCACTTGAAATACGAGAGGGGTAACTGCAACTTTACATTTTATGGGTATTGCAAATAACTCGGGTGTCCTGTGACCATAAAGAATGTCTTTATCTTTCCAATTCTTTTCTTTTTTGTGCACCATATTTTTTAATTTTGGATCACTATCAGCATTCTGGATCTGCTTTCTACGATTACTACTTGCTTCCTGCCTCTCCTTCATGTAGTCTTTTTTCTTTCATTATTTTTGTTGCACTTTCTTTTTCCATTTTGGACTGGATCTGCAGTTTTCCCATTGGTGCTCTGAACATACTTACTAAGGGGCTCTACCTAGTGTGGGTCTGGTTAGCTGTAACCTCTACAGAAGTGCCCTAATTTCTCAGGCCATTTGACCCTGGAGGATTGGACATTCGAGGGAGTCTCATCACTAATTGGTCATTAAAACTGTAGTTGTAGTTTTGCAGCTTGGAAATGTTCTGGATTCACATGCTGTGCATTATTCCACAATCTGATGGTTGGATCCACAATTCTTTCTTTTTGAAGTGGAAATCGTTGAGCACTACTTGGTGGCATGACCTTCCCCTTGTGATGGTAGAAGTACTCCCAAACGCCCCTAAGTGTGATCGCCATCTTCAGATTCTCCTTGTGGCCACTTCAGTCCTACGGCTTCCTGCTTTTTCTGTATTCAAGTCCATCAATTATTTTAGCTAAAAACACTCTATTTCAGTGAAGAAACAAAAAATTCTTCAAATTTCAAAACTTCTCGTATAGGTAACCATTTCGTTTTGCAGCGTCTTTTCTGGATTCACATGCGGGGCGTTGATTTTGTAGTGAAATCCCTTTCCTTTGGCAGGTTGGGTTAAAATGAGTTTGTGATAGCAAACATTCCTCGTGGAGTGGCCTCTCAGTTTCTCCTGTAGTCCCACTTCTGTTTTTTGTAGCATGTTTGGATTGTCTGTACTATCCATTTTGCAATGGTCTCCTTGGACAGTCCTAAGTCTCTGTTTGCTGGTGCAAAGGAAATAAAAAACTGGCTCCTTTTTCGGATTCCTTTAATTCCCTGAAGGCCGTAAATGACAGCCCTACATCAATCTAATATGTGCAATGCTCTTGCTGTGCGTGCCTTCAGCTGCTGGAAGAAACCTGGCAGCTGGATAGCTTGGGTAACATGGAAGTGTGAGATTACCTTGGGGAAGGACCGTAGGTTTGCTCTCATAACCACACTGTTCTTGTGTACCTGAAAAGCGGGGTTCCTGTCTCGTGAGAGATTGCAGCTCACTGACTCTACCAGAGATGTGATGCCTCTCAAGGAAGCTGTTATAGCGTTAAGTATTTGAGTCCTACCTTTTGCATTGGCTCAAAGGGTTCATTCATTAGATGTGTGAGCACCATGCTTAGATACTTCATGGTTGCGAGTGCTGGCCATGGTGGTCCTGTCCACTTTCCTCCCTTTAAGAAACTTTTAACGACTCGTGTAGTGAAGAAGCCGCTCTCTATGTGCTCCCAGGTGTATGACACCATGGCTGCAGGATGGACCTTAAGTGACATGTAGGAGAGGATATCATATAGCAAGTAAGTCAGGTACCTAATGCCTGTACTGTCCTGTGTGCTATTGTCAATGACCCCTGCCCTGTCGCATCAGTGAACATATCTGTTCCACTTTGCAGTATAAGGCTTTCTTGTGCTTGGTGTTCTGGTTTCCCTCTGGCCCTCAGTGCTTCTCTGTGGGAGACCCAGGTGTCTGAATTCTAAGTCTTCAAGAGAAAGCTGCCAGGTTGAGAGTGGCTGGCTCCAGGAGGCATATGTTTCTCCTGCACTGGCTGTAGGTCTTGTGAGAGCGACAGCTTTAGTATAGCACCAGCGAGACCTCCAGTAGGTCTGAGACCCACGTTTGTCTTGCCATTGTACTGCTATTAAGATCAGAGACATTGGTGACTGCTTCCACTTCTTTATCACTGATGGTATCAGAGCTATTAGAAGAAAAGTAATGCAAATTTCATGACTAGACTATTGATCAGACATTCCCCAGGGACTGGTGACGAGTATGTAGTGTCCTGCCAGGACACATTCTAGTTGTTGCAGTGTAACCCTACACTAAACACCCACCCACCACAGACGTCACTGGGTCAGGTGACGCTGGTAATAAAAGACCCTGAGCGCACGTGCTCTAGGCCAGATCTGCTATCCCCTAACTGGTGTCCTGTGTCATGATTCCTTCCACCATGTGGGCCTAGGGCCCAACTTTACATTGGCGACGAGGCCGGTAGTGAAGCCACGCGTGCCACTGCCAAAACATCCTGAGAAAAGGGGGAGAGAGCTGCCCGCCTGCAGGGCACCCCCTGTAGCAGGGCGCAGCAGCGCCGAGAAGCCGGTGGGCACGTCGGAGCCCCGCAGCCTGCAGCGACCGTGAGGCCCACCGCACCAGCCTTCAAGAGCGGACCGACCGGAGCCTACCCGCGTCGGCCGCGACTGAGCCCCTGCCTGGGGCGAAGAGAGAGCCGTGCGGAGCCTACCCGCATCGGCCGCAACACAGTGACCCACCGGTGCCGAGCGGACCGCCCAGTGCCCACCTGCGACGGCCGCGAGGCGGAGACCCCCACCGGAGAGGTGCACCGGCCGGACGGAGCCCACCCGTCACGACCGCGACAAAGCATCAGGCCCGCCGGCCGAAGGTGAGCCCCAGGGGTGAAGGGACGTCCATGAACAATGCCCAAAGTATAAGCAGGACTCGCGGAGCCCACCCGCAGCCTGCCTGCAGCGCCCTTCCCCCGCCGCGTGTGTGAAGTGCGGCGGAGGGGTGAAAGACTGCCGGAAAGCGCCCGCAGCGCGAGGGGAGCTGCCAGGCGCTTAGTAACCGAAGCGGAGCCCACCCGCATGACCAGCGCGCCTCGCCGGGCGTGAGTGTGCCCCCCAATGAACATTATGAAAGCAGTACCAGCGGAGCCCACCCGCGGCCTGCCTGAGGCGTCCCCTGCCCCGCCGCGTGTGTGAGTGAAGGCGGCGGGGTGAATGTTCAAAGGAAGTGCCCGCAGCGTGCAGAGAGCTAACGGGCGCCAAGCAAACAAAGTGGAGCCCTGCCCAACACACGGAGCCTTCAACAGGGAGAAAGCGGGGCCGGACTACAGCACCGCCGGCCGCCGCGAAGTGTGTGCAGCCCCATAAGGGGCCCAGTGTCTCCGGTCACAGCCGTGCTGCAATTGAAGCGGCTGCGGGAGAGAGAGAAGCGAGGAAGAATAGCGCCCTACCCGCAGCAGGTACGAGCATTGAAAACCCCCTCTGTGCAGCCTAACCAGCGGACGTCGACCCCCTCCCCCACCGCACCGCGTGAAGAAAGTAAGGCTACGGCGGCGGGGAGAGCCACAAGAGACTGCCCGCGGCCATCAAAGCACCCCCCCTTCCTCAGCCCGGGACCTGAAGGGGCCTGCAGCGAGGGGAGAGCAACAGGAACAACCAGCGCTGCCGAGTTCAAATGTGCCCCAGGGATATCCAATGAAAGTGCCGGTGCACCCGGCAAGCATCAAACCATGTGCCCCTCCCTGTGAGCAATCGGAGCAGTGCCCTACACATGCCTATGCCTATGCCTCCTGCCCCCCACCAGTAAACAAATAAAGGGCTCGGACTTACCTGGAAGGCAGCAGCTCCAGCCCCCTGTGCACCGAGAGGGGAGACAATAGAGTGCCCAACAAGGGAAGACAGTCGTGAGCAAGGAGAAAGCAGGCATCACTGCCACCCAGTGGCCAGAAGGAAAAGTGCACCTGCATTAACAAGGAACTGCAACAAGCATTGCACAAAGTCAGTCACCCTAGGACTGTAGCTATGCACAGTGTCAAGAGCCACCAGCATTCTGCCACAGAAGCAATCTCAGGCTGCGGCGACCCACAGCAAGAGAATCAGGGCACCTCCACTGAAGCACAGTAGTGCACCCAGAAAACAGACGCACAAAGTAACTGCGCAATAGCACAAGGAGAATCTACTTACAAGCAGCAAGTAAGTGCGCAACCACGCAGAAGACACCCACACACACCAGCAAAAGGTCTGCAGATGCCACTTCCAGCGCGACGTGGGAAAGAGGCACGAACGCCTCACCAAGCATCCAAGCACTGACAGAACGTCTGGAGGAAACGCCTGCCAAGCACTAGAAGAACGTCCAGGGAAAACGAGCGCCGAGATCAAACGACGGAGAGAGCAGCGACGCCTTGTGGCCACAGGTGTTCACCGCTGCATCAACCACTCCCGCCAATGGTCCAAAGCAGCAAGTCCCTGACAACAGCCAAAGCAGCAAGTACCCAACGACTCGCAACAGGCGTCGAAGAACTCCACACCCGCACGCCAGGACTGCGCAGCACTGCGCCGGAACGTGCCAGGAATCAAGAGCGCCAAAGTGACGCTACACAGCGACACGCCAACGCCACGGGACAGCACACAAAGGTCCCCAACAGAGACAGCGATGTCTCGCAGCAACCGGAGCGCCATCGTCAGCACACATGGCAGCATGCACCAGAGTTGCACCAGGAGCGGTGACGCAACCCTCCTCCGCGCAGACAAAGCGCGCCAACGCCAAAACACAGTGACAGTGAGTAGCGACCACAAAGAAAACAGCACAGCATGACAACTCATGCCCAAGATGAAAACCGACCACCCAGTATGGTCACCAAGGAAAGAAAAGCAGCAACAGAGAAGATACGACGACAGGTCTAGTCTCCAAGCCAAGTGAAGACAGTGTCCTACCACATGGACAAGACCACGGGGACGACATGTAGAGGGCCCGCTACATGGAGAATCCTGGTTAGCATGAGAAAGCAAGAGAGAAGACCTGACCGCGTCGAGAAAGTGAACGGAGAGAAGGAATGGAGTAACACAACATCACTCCACAGAGGAGGAGAGAGAACCACAGCACACAGGAACATCGGTGCTGTCCAAGGAGCATCGCAACATCCGTGTGGATCCCAGTAATCCCTACAACCTGCATTCGAGGAGACCAACCACTGAAGAACTGCATGGGTGCCCCGTGAACCTGAAGCTTGCCGAAGCAGAGCATACCCGAGCACTAGACAATCCACCCTTGTGGACTACACAAGACTCGACTGTGGCCATGTCCGAAGTTCGGCAGCGACCCGTACAGCCAACGCGATCAAGTGGCGGTCCAGGGGACAAGGGCCTCGGCCGCATATCCTGTGAGAGAGGAATCCGGATGGGAGAGGTGCAGCAGCGGCAGCTCCACGACAGGCAACAGGAAGCATGAAGGCCCCAGGTAATCACCTGGCACCGAGAAACGGTCTGTTGAAGACACTGAACCCATGTCCTAACGGCAAGACCATCCTGGCGGATGACATCAACACCCCCGAGGACATCATGAGAGACTTGGCGGTGAGTCCGTTGGCAGTTCGGCAGCGACGCCTTTGCGCGGCTCATGCGAAGCCCGCACGGTCCACCCGGTCCCATCGTGTCCGGCAAGAGGGTCCTCCCAGCGTCTCTAGTGAGAGAAGAGTCCAAGCAGGAGAGGCCAGTCTTCGAGGCTCCAGTGAGAGAGGAGTCTGGCAAGGAAGGCAAGTCGGAAGTTACTTGGCCGGACAGAGATGTGAAGGCATCAAGATCAGCAAATCCAAAGAAAGACCCCTCGTGACATAGTCGTCTCCTACAACCAACAAGCGTTGTCATCCACTGGACTTGGAACACCTGCGAGACCCCTCAAGGGTCACACCCATCCTGCTCCCAATGCTCCAAGTGATGAACACTGTATATAAGCGTCAACACAGCAAGACACGGATGATCTGAAGTACACCGCCGAGGTGAAGCTCATCTGACTGATTTTATAGTTTTGGAACTTTCAACATTCTCCCAGCTGATCGCCTGAAGAAGATCTGTTGGGGCTATCAAATGTCATTGTTCTGTTTTCTTGCAGGTTGGACTTTCGCTTTTTCCTTTCATTAAAGTTGGGGAGGAATGTAGTGTCCTGCCAGGACACATTCTAGTTGTTGCAGTGTAACCCTACACTAAACACCCACCCACCACAGACGTCACTGGGTCAGGTGACGCTGGTAATAAAAGACCCTGAGCGCACGTGCTCTAGGCCAGATCTGCTATCCCCTAACTGGTGTCCTGTGTCATGATTCCTTCCACCATGTGGGCCTAGGGCCCAACTTTACAGAGTATATCAGAATGTGAAGTTTCAGCATTTTGTGCAGCACTTGCAGTTTCAATTCATAATCTTGCAAGGCAAGTATTGCCTGCTTAGCCTGTCTGTCTCTATGTTTTGTACACCACGCAGATGTACAGCTATCAGTGTTCTGTGTCTCTGCATGACTCAGCTACAGATGTCCTAGGCCAGTTTAGACTGTCTTAAGTCCAACGCTTTTATGTGCTTCACAGCCTCCATTTGGCTCCGCGAACCTCTGATTTTCAGTTTTCGAATATGTAATCTCCACCCTGCGCATCCGTGGTAACGGTCACTGAGGGAGTTTTTAATTTGATGAGTCTGTCTATGGTAATTTTCATTTTCCACCATTGCATTTCTTTCCTTCCTGCCTGCGTAACAACCATTAGATCCTACCCATTCCTGGTGGCCTGCGATCATTTGTTCTGTAACCATTCTTGGGTCGGGCTCATGTGTAATCTGGGATGTTAAATGAGTGCTACACAGGACGCCAGCATGCCCATTAATATCACTACTGTTCTCACTGTCAGAGACTGCCCCTTCTGGTACAGGGATGTTTGCTTGCTCAATGCTAGGGCTCTCGTAGGGACTGGGAGCGCCTTTGCCTCTTTCAAGTTTAGTGTTGTGCTAAGGAACACTTTCTCTTGCTCCAGGCCTAACAATGAATCTTTTCCATTTATGGAGAAGCCCAGCTTGTGGATTGTTATCACTGTCTGAATGTTCTTCTGGCATTGGGCTTGCTAGTTCACATTTACCAACCAGTCATCCAGACATCCTTAATGTGCTGCTACTACAACCATACACTTTGTGAAGACCCTGAGTGTTGATTTACCCCATAGGGTAATACCTTGAACTGATAAAGTACATTGTCTGTAGTGAATCTGAGGAATGTCTTGTGCTTGAGAGTCATCGGTATGTGCAGGGAGGCATCCCTGAAGTCTATGGTGGCCATGTAGTCCCCTTTCTTTAGAAGCCATATGACCTCTTGTAGCGTAGTCATCATTAACCAGTGCGTCTTAATGTATCCCTTTAGCAGCGAGCAGGCTAATACCGATTATAGGACTGATCCTGGTTTTGGTAACAGAAAGTACCCCGAGAATACCCCTTGGTTGATCTCTCGTTTATTGGCCTATTCAATGGCTTGTTTTAACAAAGGTTCTGTTACTTGTTGCTGCAGGCTGGATAATCCCTCCCTGATGTGATTCTTTGATCTTGGTGCTCTTTTGGTGGTTTTTGGGCAATTTGATACAATATCTGTATCCTATAACATTCAGCATACATTAATCTGAGATGATTGCCCGCTTCCCATTTGTGGAGGTATCCCCTTATTTTGTTCCCCACTGGTGTTTTGTGCTGTAGTTGCAGCTTGACTGAGTCACTTTGCTATGGAGTATGTGACTTTCAGGGTATATCCTCATTCCTTTATTCTGCCCTGAAAGGGCTGCTGTGGTGTACTGCACTATGTTGGCTGCTTGCTTGAGTGAAGGATGTTTGGGAGGTGGTTGGCTGGAAAACGCTTGTGTTCGATGGACTTCTAGTTATTGCAGTGCTCTCTTAAAAGACCCAGGGAATACCAAGTCTCCCATTGACTTTGCTGTTTCAGTGTTCTTTTTTATGTGTTGCAGGGCCTCATCCACTGTAGAGCCAAACAGGTGGTCCACCTTGAGGGGCATATTTCTGACTGAGGCCTATATTTCTGACTTGAGACTCAGAGCCAGGCATGCCTCCTTAATATTGTCCCCATGCACATCTGCCATCTCAATGTATGTGCTGTGTCTATGGCTGCTTTGAGAAAAAAACAAAGAAAGTCCATCCTTCAGAAATAGAAAATGCTATTCTTCCAGTAACTGTTCTAAAGTGAGTGTTAGCAAACAATAGGTTTTGCTAAGGATAAATAGGAAAACAATATGTTGTGTTAAAGTAACCCTCACCCACCAAAAGGTCCCTTGGTGGCATGCTTCATCGTCGGGTTCTTCTCGCCCCGCAACGGGATGGGGCATGCTGCGACCAACGGAGACGTGGGAGCACTTGTTAGTAAGGTGATTGTATGTGTTGGTGTGAGAGTGGAAGGGTCAGAAGCAATGAAATAAGTTAAAAAATACCTGGCTGCGTGGAAACTATATTTTATTACTCCCTGTAGCTAGTATTAGTAAAAAGAGGAAAGGAGGAATGTATGCTATAATGGGCTGTTTCCTCCCTGGTCTACATGTTTCAAAGCCTTCCCCAAGGATTTTCTTCAGGTGCAAAGCAGTTGATCCCTAATACCACTCTACAAATAACCTATGTGGTCTGCCTGACCAATGTCAAGGTCTAATGTGCATATTATAAACATGCTACTATCTCAACCTTTCTGCATGTGTGTTATCTGCTGGTATTTATTTATACCATCTTCACTACTTGCAGCCTCTCTAGGTCAATGATTTTTTTCAGCGCTCGGCGCTACAGTCCTTTGGTAGGCACAGGTTGCAGGAATCCTGTAGGAATCCTTTTGTGTAAATATGTGATGGCATCTTGGACAAAATCTAAAGGGAGTGTTCTCCATCTACCTCGATGGCCATGAGTACCTGGTGGCACCTTCTCCGATACAGTCATCTCTCCAGCTGTGTTTTTTGGGTAAAAAACTATCATTTTGGAATTTAACCTCAAGTTTTTCATGTTTTCGTAACTCTTCCTCAGTCATTTAATCTTTCCTTCAGCGATCCATTGATCAAACTCTCTGATCCTCTCAAATCCTCAGTTTTGCTTCCAGACCCAAAAGCGGAACTCCTTTGTTTTGCTTCCAGGCCCAACACCAGAAAAAATTATCTGAAGATGGCGGCCACATTCAAGGGCTTCCATCTGCCAGTACAAACGAAAGGACATAACACCAAATGGAGTTCAACAACATGCATGAAAACAAATAAAAAAAAGAAATACTGACCTAGCTACTAGATGGCGGAATAATGCACAGCATGTGACTCTAGAAATGTTTTACTATACAAAACCTGGTCTCAAGCAGTGCACATCTGCATTCCTAGTCTGCTTTCCCTTCAGGACAGCTAGCGAGAGGTGAACATCGACTTCCTTTAGTGTCTTCCCTGTTTTGGCTTCTTAGGGTCTCGAAGTGGGCTAGGGTTAAAAAACCAGCCCAGTTTCACCTCTCTGACATCATTCCTTGATTCTCTGTCTCCTATTCTCTCTTTGGTACATTAACTCCATCCACTTTATTGGACTGGGGTAGCACCTCTCTTGGGTGGATATCAGAGCCCATATAAGACGGTTTAATACATAATTATTTATTCCTGTCAATTTCTCCGCAGTTGTAGAGTTTCAACAGAGCTTATACCATGGCTGGGTTTATAAGGTTTGCACCTCACTTGCTTGTGGGTGAATAGCAGCGGCGGCTCCTCCACTATGGCGGAGAGGCACCGCCCCTCCCCCACAACCCCACCAACAGTGGCAACAATTGAACAGTAAAATGAAAATAAACTAGGTTTATTGTCATTTTATCTTTCTCTCCTGGTCAAATCTTGGGGGAGGGGATAAGACTAAAGTAATGGTTGGTGGTGGCAGGACCCAGCTGTGGAGCTACAACTTTTGCACCTAGAACTACAGAACTTGTCCCACTCTGGTGAAGAAGCAGTACTTAATTTGTCAAACAATAAGTGCAAGGAGTTGTTGTCAGGAGGCCTCTGCAGCTTACACCACCCATTGCTCCGGCCTGCGCTGCTGGTGACAGTACAAACACACCTACGGATATCACACTCCTTCAACTGTGGAACTTCAGACTATTCTAGGCCCCCAAAGCTATGAGTCGCTTGGGTGGCAGGGATTAGTCATTTTAATTCATATTGAATTAGTAAACAACTTCTGTTGTGCTCATCTCTAAATAAAACAAACAGCGCCACCATGTGGCAGACTGCCATAAGTGCCGGTGTTGCCAATTAAATGCGGATGCCGAGCACTGGACATCACAGGCTTAAATTAAGCACTGTGAAGATGGTAAGGAATCTGGGGATAATGCTTTACATCAACCTGACCATACCTCCCCAAATTCACAGTGGTGATCTCCTGTTAGCTTTACCAACTACAACTAATGAGAACAATGTAGACCTGCCTTTTCTACACTGTTTTCTGTTTTCACTACTTTGGTATTTCCAGGTACCTTGCACATCAGTTATAAATGGTCCCATATTTCTGGCCCCCTTATTTGGAGGGCTAACATATTTAACCATTTTGCAGCCCTGTACCAAACCATGCATTAACTTCCTGTAAATGCTTATGTAATGTGTGCATGTTTGGCCTCTCCTCCGTTTTTCTGAAGGATATGATTTACTGTTATGTTCTTGTTAGCACTCGGCCCTGGGACCATACAGTTATACTTGTTGTTCTATGACTCTAGATAAAATGAAAGAGCAGGTGTTCCTTCTTGGTGAAAGGCCCCACTTGTTGCACAACAATATAATGAGTTTTACACATTGACCTACAAAAATATTAAATCAAGGCTCTCGGCTACCACTGTGAATTTTAAGGTAAGAATATAAGGGTAAGTATCAATTTACTATTTTTAACTCTGCCTCCACATATCACAACAGTGTATATAAAATAGAACACCCCCCCTCATTTTCTTGAACTCCCAACTCCTTTCAGCCTGTACTCCTGACTAATCATTTCAGAAAATCCTAAAAAACCTGTGTCTTTGCAACCAACGCACAGGTTGTGTTTAGCATAGGTTATGTTTATGCTTGTTTTAGTGACAAAGAGCCAAGAACCCGGCTGGGGTGTCCGTAGCACTTTATTAATACTACACCAAACCTAACAGGGATTCAAACCTTTGGCGTACAGGTTACACACAGAATTAAGAAGCAGGTTCTTCAACGCAAGGAGCGATTTGACCTCTGTCTCATCTACTATTATAACTACAATCCCATCCACTATTGTTGTTGACCTTCAGTGGGCAGAGATATAACCTTACCTTGTTGAGAGTCATTATCAACCTGTAAGTGCACTGTTGTGATCTTATCTAGGACCTTAATTAAATATTCGCGATTTATGCCCTTGTGTGGTTATAACAAATCATACCCTTATAAAGGCATAAGAATCAAATCCATATTTAGTAATAGCCAATGCAAACCAAATACGGCAAGGCTACTTCCTTAGACTCCTAGAGAGCACAACGAGTTCTTTCAACAAACCAAACCTCCAGCAACCTGGGAATTCCCCATGCTTTTGTTTGGATTTGTCCTAGAACTCCTGCGAGCACTGAAAGAACGGCCAGTTCTTAGTGACATCTTTTATTGACATCTTATGTTCAACCTTACGTCAAACACGGCACCTTCCAGGTATAAATATACCAGCGTTTGCCTTAAGCAAGACACGGTGGTGTGGAGCAGAGCGGCTATCTACTTATCCGAAGCCCAGCTGATGCGAGTGCCGAAGGAAGCCGTCCCTCCCATTTGACGCACTGAGAAAGACGCTGTCTTTTTCTCCTGCAGAGAAAATCCAGCTCCAGTGTTTCCAGTCACCCTTGCAGATTACTGGGAGATCGAGTCCTGAGAGCGAAATACAAGACCTCCTCCATTCTAAGACCAAGGTACGGAGCTGATTAGACACTTAGAGAATTCTTGAGTCAGATTCTTGGCTAAAACTAACTTAACTTAAACTGCACCTCATTTACTCCCTCCCACGTACTAGGCTTAGGTTAGATACACTGGGGTAGGCGTATTTAGAAGCACAAGTTGAGTACGTTTAGTCAAACTATTATCATTGTATGTAACTGTATATATTTTATACCTTTTAAGTATCATATGGCTCAGAAACCATATCAATGCTTTTACAGTATTATTTCATAATACTCCTTTTACTGTACGCACTTTACTTTACAACAAGTATTGCAATTGTGGCAATTCATTTCTCTTGCATGAGAAAGAAGACGGCTCAATAAATCAATAAATAACACCTTTTATTGAAAACGCCCGTCTCTCTATTTCTCTGCACTCTGGTGAAACTAAGTATGCACAATTTACTGAGTGAAATAGCTATCTATTGTTTTCACACGACCTAAATTAACCTAAATTAAGTCTAACATATTCAATAGAGACCTAGTCGACCGCAGTCCTACGTCTAAACTATCGTTTATGTTATTCCAATGCGAAGAACCTATTCGGAAAATAGGAACTACACTACATGGCGCCCAACGTTTGGTAAGGCGATAATCTAACGCAAGATGCTAGAGTAACTCAGTCTTGCTTTTTCACACAGACCCCTTTTTCCCGTAAAAACTCCAATAGACGTCTGGAGTGGGTGAAAGGTTAAAATATCCGCCGAAACTTAGTAGGATGAGAATCCTATGTATTAGTTTACGGTATAGTCAACGTTGAAGGATACAGTGTTCCAAAATATTGTGCACCTAATCTTTGTTTCCTCAAAAATTGCTCTGCAAAACATTCGGTCAGTAAAATGACAGAGAGTGAGTACGAAAGGGAGAGAGCTGCTTTGGCAGTTCAACTCGCAGCGGACGACACACACTTGTCCGAGATAACGACCTGGATGCAATACTCATCCCGGTAAATATAAGAAAAACCATAACTATAAAACTTATAGAAAATGGAGTATCATCAAGAGGTGGTACAGTCATATTTGTGGTAGAGGCACATGAATTTCGGCAGACAGAGGTATTCTATTCTTGGATAAATTTTCCAGCAGCAAATGCTATAACACATGAATTCCACTACTACAAAATAGCGGAATCTCCAGCGTAATACTCTCCTTTCGAGGAAGATGAAATTCCACTAACATACCAAGAGCACCTGCTCTGGTGTAATGGCGCTCTAAAACATAAAAATCACATTACCAGGCTCGGTCCACTAGGTAGACCAGGAGCCACATGGCCGGTTCTAGCCAGCTACACACCAGATCCCGACATTAAAGAAATGTCAAGCGAAGAACTCTTAGTTAAAATAAAAGAATTAACAAGAGCATATAGGGATTTAGTTCAATTAACAATTGATGGTACAACCTACCTACTAAATCAACTAATTGAAAATCCTCAAAAAACTTTTATTAAAAATAATCTCAATTCTCAAAATAAGAAGTGGGAGGGTAACAAACAAACCACTCCCAGAGAAAAACTGTTTCAGACCAGAGAGAAAAACTGTTTCAGACCAGAGGAAGAGATAAATCTCCAGAACGGGGGGGGGGGCAAGTCTCCCCAAAGGGAGCCCTCTGAAAAAAGATACAACCTTAGAAATAGGGACAATTTGAGAAAACCTGACAGATATCAAAATATTGATACACGTTTCTCTCGATCTTTTCAGACTTCATCAAAGATATTGGAAAGAAGAGGACGGTCAGAACGCAAAGAAGAGCATGTCAAGTCCAAAGACAGGGAACCTGCTCATCAAAGTAAAAAATTACAATTTCCAAGAAAGAAGGTAGCGAGTATTAAAATAAAACATGCAGAGAATTCTGAGGACACAACTGAAAAACGGAGAGTGGGCCCAGACAATGCTAGACAGCGCAGCAGAAGTGAGCATAGCTCGCAAGATCCTGAGGAATCTTCTGGAGACAGTGGACACGAATTAATACTTTCAAGTGGAAACTGCAGACACCCGATTGAGCATGCCCCATAAACTATATGAAATAACATTACGTATAGAGGGAGATAAAACTAGGAAAATAAAAAGTCTCTTTTGGGAGAATCTATCTAAAGGCTATGATATCCTTCTAGCAGAGAAAGACTGGCCACCAGAGTTTGTCAGGGAGTGCCCACATGGTGAAGAAATGATTATGCCTGCCTTCTCAAATCACATTCCAATTCATAAAAAATACACACTTGCTAGAAAATGGGCAGTGGCCCAAGCCCTTGCATTAAATAAAAATCATGAAGGATGGGATGAGGATTCTCCTCACCATAAAATCCAGTTAAAAAATCAACCTACTGCACAGAGGCAGTATCCTGTTAAGCAAGAAGCTAAAAAACAAGTAAAAGAAATTTTAGAACAACTTGAATATCAGGGGGTGATTGAAACATGCACCTCACAAGTGAACAATCCTTTGTTTCCCGTCTCCAAGCCAGACGATTCATATCTTCTAGTTTTGGACTACAGACATCTAAACTCCTGCTGTAAAACTTTTGCAGTGCAAAATTCACACAGTGCAGCACTAATGAATAACATCGTGCGCAAAAAATATAAAACAACATTAGATATTTCAAATGGTTTCTTCTGTCAAAACATAGCACATGAAAGCAGATATTTGACCGCTTTCTCCAGTATGGGGACCCAAAAACAATTTTGTCATCTCCCACAGGGATTCAAGAACAGCCCCGGATTATTTTCAGCAAGGGTAACAGAGTTACTACAAATGTATGATGATGAGGCATTATCTTATGTCGATGACATCTATCTTACAGACGATGACCTGGAGACTCACTTGAAAAGAGTGAACACCATAATTCTTGGGTTCACAGCTGAAGGGTACAAATTTAACTTTAAAAAATCACGAATTGCCCATCTAACTTTCTTATTTTTAGGATATGAATTATCAAGTGAAGGCAAAAGCCTGGCAGACAACTTCTTAGAGAAGTGTGCAGTACTCCAAGCTCCAAAAACGCTGAAAAACTTACAATCAAAACCAGGTTTCCTGAATTTCGGAAGAACATACATTCTAAATTATGCAGAGAGGGTTAAACCTCTCTACGAACTAATAAAACCTGATTTTAAACCAATTAATTGGACTCAAAAACACACAGAAATTGTAAGATCATTACAGATAGATATGTTAACTAAAACAAAACTGCAAACACGCGCAAATGAACTCCACCTTGTAATCCGAGTCATCCCAGGAAGATGCAGATTCACATACCTGACCTCTAATGAGGGAGAAACGGTACCAATAGCTTACAATTCACATTTGTACACACAAGCTGAAATGAAATTCAGTTCAACTGAAAAAATTCTAACTGCGGTTCAAACTGCTGTAGCAAAAGAAAGAGCCCTAGCCCAAGGGAAGAGGATATCTGTTTTAACAGCAGTATCAGCCCTTGAGGCCGTAATAATACCAGGCAATCCTAATGCTAAAGCTCTAGATCCAAAATGGATAAAATAGGAAACTTCTCTTGCAACAGAAGACGTGACACACGCATTTGATCCGAAAATGAAAAAACTAGAATATCTGGAATATGAAAATGAATGTCCTCTGCCGATCGAAATTCTGCCTCTAGAACAGTACACCTGTGTAATCTACACGGACAGATTTGCACAACATTACATTGTGGGAAAACAGATTAACAATGCAGCGTGTGCGATTGTTAAAGGTCGCTGGCGCCTAGGTAAATTCAGCTCAATGGTCACTAAAACTGAATCTCTCAGAAACTGTACAGCTCAGCGAGCTGAAATAAGATCTCTAAAGATGGCACTTGAAAATGCTGATCGCGAATTCCAGACACTAATAGTGTGTGATTTGCATTACTGCGTCCTATCTTACAATAATTCCATGCAGACCTGGAAAAAAAATGGTTACAAAGATGAGACAGGTGCCACAATAAAGCATAAAAAACTATGGGACCAAGTAGTTGTTTTGCAGAAAGAACTACAAAAGACTCACGTGATACATACGCAGAGTCTTCAACGTGATGGCGTTCACGTTGCAGGGAATTCATTGGCTGACAGAGCCACAGCGGCAGCTGATCACTCGGCTTCCGTAGCTACAAAAAAGCGTACGAAAAAACAAATAGATGGTGAAACGCTGCTTGCTGTAAATGCCTCAATGGAAGGCAATTATGCGGCGTTACCTCTAAACTATCCACTCGGCAATACATACATAATTGATGCAAACTCCGTTCCGTTTGCTCAAATCCCTGGAGTAGGGGATAGAGTAATTCCAAACACGAACGGGAGAGTCTTCTTGATACAAGAAGCACACATGAGATTGGGTCTGAGGCACCAAGAGATCCTGAAATCTCTAATAGAATTACAATCACAATACTGGTGGCCGGGGATGGGCGTAGAAATGTATAAATTTGCAATGAATTGTGAGGACTGCAACAGAGATCACAGTTGTGAACCGGACCAGACACCAGCCCAGACACCACTATTAGACAGCATCAGGCTATCTATGCGCAAACGTCCGACCGGACAAATGCGGTCCCATAAAAATTAAGACAAGATTCATTTGGATGTGGCCCCAGCGCTCGGCTGACGCCAGAACTGTTATAAAAGATTTGCGATTCTTTATCGGCACATACGTAATTGGCATGCTACATTCTGACCAGGGTCCTGCGTTTAGCTCTCAGGCTTACAAGGAGGCCATGGCCAGCATGGGCATTGCATTGCGGTATTCTAGACCATTCCATCCCGAGGGAAATGTGGTAGTGGAGAGAAAAAACCGGGACATAAAGCAATCTATAACAGCGAGGGTATTAGGTTTGGGTGATGGGTGGGTCAAACATCTAATAAGTGTCCAACGTAGTCTTAATAATATGCCAAGAAATTCTTCAGGAGGTATCAGTCCGTATGAACTTTTATTTGGTACCAGAATGATCATTCAGGACTTGGATTGTCAGACTTCAGTGGTGCAACAAAAAGCCTTTGATATCAAAGATCGTTTGGCTGTTTTACAGGACTTAAATGAAGCAAGAAAAAGTCTGAGTAACGAAAAGCTAAAGCCAACAACCTCTGAAGAAAAACCACCTGTCCCAGCAAGACCCGTCTGGATTCCAAAGATTGGGGATCTGGTCAGAGAAAATATCGCGGTGAAGAAGGAATTTGGGCCTTCTTACAGAAAAGCAGTACCTGTCTTAGCTGTCAGCGGAACAAGATCAGTTGTACTACCGCCCCTTGCTGGAAAAAAGGAGAACCGAATTGTATCAATCGACCTGGTGAAACCACAGTCATGTGGCCAATAACAAGTAGTAGGCCCAGTGGACTCCCAAGAAATAGCAGAAGACCAAATCTTGCTACAATCCAAGAGGTTCAAACTGAGAGATTAATCACATTTGACAAACCTGCAGTAATTAAAAAAGGACTATGCAACAAAGCCATGGAACTTGTGCCTCTTGAAACCCAAATTGCAACAGTTCAACAAGAAACACCAGTCTACAACGATGTAGCCTCGGACTATACAAATGTAACAAAAGAAAATGCAAAGATCAATGGAAATCCGGAAGCAATCCCACCAATTGACAGAACTGCATCAGGCTACTTTATCAACTTTGATGACTTTTCCGATGATCCAAGCGAACATGGAGACAAGCCAGTAACAAAAACATTCAAAGAAAAAATCACAGAACTCTTTCAACAACTCAGAGAAACATATCTAACTTTACAATGGATTAAAATATGGATTGTGTTAGGCGTACTTTTCCTCCTTCTACGGCTCATCTTGGTTTTAAGTTTGGGTAGATTTATTGATGGAAAATATAGTACAATGGACACAGCAAGCCAGAACATCAACTTGGTCCTGAAACCACACAGATCATCACACATCAAAAAAAGAGAACTGTCATCAGTGAACATCACAGCCATCCCTATACCTGGTGGTATAGCATGGGACAAAACTGACTATGAAATGTATGGCCCAGTTGAGCTTTTGAAATATCCACACCAATTTAAGATTTCTTTAACTGACTTTGTATCACCTAGTAGTTTCTCTGATGATTGGGACTTCGAAAATATTAATAATATGATGTCAGTTTTAGAAATGTCAGCAAAATTTACAGCACATGATTATTTACAGGGTTCGTCGAATTATGAAGAAATGTACTGTTTCAACCACTTTGGGCATCATTATCTGCATAAATCTGCAAATCCTAGAAATACTTTCAGTTATAATCAATAGGAACATTGTCAACCCCGCCAAAAGGCAGCTCAAAAACATTTTATGAGAAATTCCCATACTTCTCGGGGTTTAATGTCACTGATCCTGAAACATTCTATTTTACAATGTTAAATAAGACAGGAGTGAAAAACATGTTGACAAACACTAAACTGATTTATTCTGAAAAATTTTATGAGAAAATGTCTTCATTTGGTTTTGAATTTTGGAAAAACAACATTGAGACAAAAACCATCTGGGGAACAAAAAAATGGCAGGTACAAGGTGTAGAAGCGTTGTTCATGGCCTACATGATCCCAGAATAAATAATGTTCCTGAATGACACAATTCAGCAAACAACCTGTCTTGGTTTAGCCACGATAAAAGATTTAAACAACCCGTCTATACCAAAGCCAATGCCTGATAGAAACACCACTACAGATGAGGGGTTAGACGTGGCCTATATTTTAAAACAAAACAGAACACTTCCTAACTGGAACAAATGGTTGATCTGGCCCACAGACACTAATAACTGTCATGATAGATTCCTGAACAAAATACGGGGGATTCAAACAGAACAGGCCAGACCCAAGATATTCCCAGAAACAACATCCAGGGATAGTTACAACATACAGTGTAGGAAAACTATGCCTCGAGTGGCTACAGAGATCCACACTTCCAACAATTAAGCAACACTTAACTTTACTTAAAGAAGGTGCTGACTTGCGAGATTTCCTACTGGGACCTCGCAAACAGCGTCAAAAACGTTTCATATACGCCGGTATATACGCAGCATACAATGAAGCTTGGAAATTAAATCAAATTGAAACTGCTGAAAAAATACGAGAAATTGATCGTATTAATTTGGAAAAAACGCTTTCTGTAGTGGACAATGGGTTAACGACTCTGTCCTCCAGAATCTATTCACTGGACAGCATTGTATCATCTACTATTGATATAATAGAACAGGATATGATAATGTTACAACATGGTCAGTCCCAATTGCGTTCTATTGTACAGCTAGGCTGGACGTTACAAAACCTGCGTTCAGGTCACGTGCCATGGCGTCTAATCAACATAACGTTATTATTTTCTATCTTTAACCTTACTGATAGACAAATCTCGTTGGCACAGAAAGGAGCAGACTATACGGTGCTAAGCATTGAAAAACTTGAGAGACTACCATTGACAATGTCAGAAAGACCTGTCATTGAATGGATAATACATGGCACCATTACAATCCCGATAACGACTTTTCAGTTTCAATACTGCTAAGAGTATATACCTGGGCATTTGTTGCTAATAAGTCATACTGTCCGATGGGCATTTGTTGCTAATAGGTCATACTGTCCGATGGGCATTTGTTGCTAATAAGTCATACTGTCCGATGGGCATTTGTTGCTAATAAGTCATACTGTCCGATGGGCATTTGTTGCTAATAAGTCATACTGTCCGTGGACATTTGTTGCTAATAAGTCATACTGTCCGTGGGCATTTGTTGCTAATAAGTCATACTGTCCGTGGGCATTTGTTGCTAATAAGTCATACTGTCCGGCTCCTTGGTTTGTTGATTCTATAAGAGTGGTCCAGGCCGGTCAGGGACAGGACCCAGCCTTTCCCCATGGGCATTTGTTGCTAATAAGTCATACTGTCCGGCTCCTTGGTTTGTTGATTCTATAAGAGTATATACCAGCAGGCCTGTATGAAAGGTTGGGTAAAGAATACATCAAATCAACCTGGAATTTACCTTTTACACATAGATGTTGGAGTGGGGGCAAGAAAGAGGTATTTCTTAGTGGTACTAATTGTAAAACATCACTGAGCGGTACACTCCTATGCGAAGGTATAAGCATGGATCTTGCAAAGGTTCATGAAAAAACCTTTCATGTCATCTGCACGGTACCCCGGCTACACAGATAGAGCCATTTTTCAGACATCTTTCCAACGGTAGCTACGTTATATTAAGTGACCACAGCTGTTGTGGCATGATGCCAGGAAAACCCTATCTCGTAAGTGTTACTTCCAGGGTTATTTGTTGTATGCAAGTATTGTATCCAAACAGCAATCCAGACATGGAGGCGGCATTGTGGCCTTCTGTGAATATCTCTTCTATTCGAATTGATACTTTAAACAGAATGAAGTCTATTCTTTTACAGACAACTGTGCCTTTAACCTCGTCCAAAGAGACGTATGACCTTCAAGCTGCAAGGACAGCGGCAGAGATACATACCCTATTATCGACAAACTGCCAGTGCATTTCGTAGAAATGTTAAGCCAAATTTTAAACATGTCAGAGACCAGTGGCATCGGACATGTATTTAAGACAATATTTTCAGGACTGTTAATACCTTTTGAAACGGTTCTGGACATCTTCCCGAATTTTGTGCACTCTCTTTTCGGTGGCCTGCCTCTTATTTTGGGACTAGTAGCAGGAATTTTATTTTTGTTCCTTCTGCTCCGATATGGCAAGCCAAGTCACAGACAAAACTCAGGCTACGATGGAAGAAACGATCCTAGCAATAAGATACCGAGACCGTATCACTAAAATCCTCGGATTGGCCCGGCTAAGAGATCTGAATACAACCTGGTTTCTTTCATTCAGACCGATCTGGCAAAATTGCATCTTACCTGTGCTTCGATGTCTGCTATGCGGAGAAGAATGCGTGTTAGACGTCTGTCTTACACTGCCATCAACAGTACCAATGTATGTCGACGCTTTGCTTTGTCCGGTAACGACTCACGCAACGTGTTGTCCCCAGCGGCTACCGATTCTGAGGACAGCATTCGTTGAGACTTCACCATTATGATCAGGTGGCGGTGAAGTACGAGATGAAAGCGGCAGCACACAGGTACAACCTTCTGTGAACATTGCTGATCTAGACACCGATGATGGCAATGCATCTCATATATGCACTATTTCAACCTTTTCAGAGTTAGCCCAACTTTCACCTACTGTGGTAGACGCGTTTTTTGCTGGTCTATCTGAGGTAATGTTCTCTCCTAACAATGAGAATAACAATTGAAATAGCGATAACACAGCGTTCCCTGAACTCTGAATTCGGCCTTCAGTTTTTATAAACAACACTGCTGAAAACACTTGGAACTATTTTTTCCCTTGAAAGCAACATTTTTCCCAACTTTCAAAATATTTACTTTTCTTTGGCAGAAGATACTCTGCTTAAAGTAGAACTATTCTTAGAGAACAGAGCTTCTATTCCTAGAGACTCTACAGACAATATTTTGAATCAGCCTCTAGCACACTTACAATATTGTATAAATATGTGATGAAATGGTCTCGACCTTCTCTTCTGTATTAAGAGCCATTTCAGAAATGCAATTTTCGCAATTCGTTCAGCTGATATTTATATTTACATTATCTGAATGATACCACTGCTTGAAAGCGTACAGTATAATACTCGTTTTTCGTGTATCTATACCATTTCAAATGCATTTGATGTATTTTGGGGTGGGCTGAAAAACACATGCTTACCTATATGTTTATATATTGCTTAGTATTTAGTAATGATGGACATTGTACGTGGAGTGGGTGTTGTGATCTTATCCATGACCCTAATTAAATATTCCCGATTTATGCCCTTGTGTGGTTATAACAAATCATACCCTTATAAAGGCATAAGAATCAAATCCATATTTAGTAATAGCCAATGCAAACCAAATACGGCAAGGCTACTTCCTTAGACTCCTAGAGAGCACAACGAGTTCTTTCAACAAACCAAACCTCCAGCAACCTGGGAATTCCCCATGCTTTTGTTTGTCCTAGAACTCCTGCGAGCACTGAAAGAACGGCCAGTTCTTAGTGACATCTTTTATTGACGTCTTATGTCCAACCTTACGTCAAACACGGCAACTTCCAGGTATAAATATACCAGTGTTTGCCTTAAGCAATACACGGTGGTGTGGAGCAGAGCGGCTATCTACTTATCCGAAGCCCAGCTGATGCGAGTGCCGAAGGAAGCCGTCCCTCCCATTTGACGCACTGAGAAAGACGCTGTCTTTTTCTCCTGCCGAGAAAATCCAGCTCCAGTGTTTCCAGTCACCCTTGCGGGTTACTGGGAGATCGAGCCCTGAGAGCGAGATACAAGACCTGACCTCCTCCATTCTAAGACCAAGGTACGGAGCTGAATAGACCCGTAGAGAATTCTTGAGTCAGATTCTTGGCTAAAACTAACTTAACTTAAACTGCAGCTCATTTACTCCCTCCCACGTACTAGGTTTAGGTTAGGTACACCGGGGTAGGCGTATTTAGAAGCACCAGTTGAGTACGTTTAGTCAAACTATTATCATTGTATGTAACTGTATATATTTTATACCTTTTAAGTATCATATGGCTCAGAAACCATATCAATGCTTTTACAGTATTATTTCATAATACTCTTTTTACTGTACGCACTTTATTTTATAACAAGTATTGCAATTGTGGCAATTCATTTCTCTTGCATGAGAAAGAAGACTGCTCAATAAATAACACCTTTTATTGAAAACGCCCGTCTCTCTATTTCTCTGCACTCTGGTGAAACTAAGTATGCACAATTGACTGAGTGAAATAGCTATCTATTGTTTTCACACGACTCTGGAGATATACTCCTTATTCTGGGGGAGCAAAGTTGTCATGTTTATGCGGTTGTCAGAAGCTGAATCCCTTCTTGTCTGAACAGGGAAGTTCACTCCTCCCTGTTCATTCGATAAAGTTTCTAGCGACCTCTGAGCTAGCTGGCAAACCTAAATTAAGTCTAACATATTCAATAGAGACCTAGTCGACCTTAGTCCTACGTCTAAACTATCGTTTATGTTATTCCAATTCGCAGAGCCTATTGGGAAAATAGGAACTACACTACAGCACCTGCATGTTATCAGAACGTGTGATGTTGTTCACGTGATGTGCAAACATTATATTACCTCTGGTATCAAGTGCCACTCTTGTACAAAGGAGAAGACGTGATAACAAGACAGAGAAGATTAAGTCAAGTAATTCAGGATGCAATTATGAGCTGTCCAACAAGGTGGATTTGCCATAAACAAGCATTTGCAATGTAATAGGTCTCGCATTTGTGGAAGTTAGAGCTATTGGCTTTTTAAATGAAAATGTTTTTTTCCTTTTTTTGTAGCAGTAAAGTTATTATTTAAGGAAGAAAAGTGTACATCGTCCAATGGTTTTTATGTAGTGAGATTGTACATTAAATAAGAAACAACTGGTGCATAGGTGCACATTTGTAAAGCGCGAACCATAACCCGTTAGGGTCTCTAGGAGCTGGGGCCGTCGGGAAGTTTAAGCAAGCTATTACCCAGAGTCACATGGTGCTGGGCTAATCTGCCACCGGCCCTAGGGATCGAACCGTGATCCCCAGATTCCGGAGTCAGTCACACTGGCCGCGGCGCCACACCTCTCCATGGTGCAGGTGGAACTCAACAGACCTGTTTGCAGCAGGTTTGAAATATTTCACAGAGGTTCCTGAGCTTGGATCAGGACCTAAACATTGTGAATTAAAGACCTTGAAATGATGACTACTGGTCACACACTTCACTTGTCCATGCTCCTATACATTCCAGCAGAGTATCTGCAGTTTTGTGAACTATGGGCAAAACTTGCCAGGAGGGTTAAAGAGAAAACATGCTTTTTTACGATTCCCTATGAGTATGCAAAACAGCTTAATATTTTTCATGAAATTAGAAATACATTTCACAAAATGACACTTTTTGAGCAAAGAGGTTTGCCAGTGCTGTGCATCATTTTCCACGTGAGTGCACTCTTTGGTCGCAATACATAAGGCATTGACACACTTGTAAAGACCTGAAACCAATTCATATCAGAGAGGCAGAATTACTAAATGACATGATTGCTATTTATTTACAGTGTTTCAATAACAACTAGGATTATTACGTACCTTAATAAGCTGAAGTTTGGCACATGAGTATCTGCAGTAGACATATTAACCCACTGAGGTATCTTAATGGAACTAGCATGGCAGAGAGAATGAAAGTCTAGGAGGCTTAGCAGACATTAATAACTGGAGGTTCTGCAGTGTGTGTGTTTCAGATGTTTCCCAGATAGGGGGCAATTAGTATGAGATTTTAGTCTAGAGCCTTGTTTAGCCTTATATCCGTAAGAGGTCGGGAAAATGGAGTACACAATTGGGTAATATAAAACACATATTTGCAGCACACAGAAACAGAAGCTCAAAATTAAAAGCTATATAAAAATATTCATTTTGATTATTGCCTTAGAATACTTAAGAAGGGTACAAATCAAATGAACGAAAGTGGGCATCTTATGGTTTGAAATGAGTACAAGACTTTTCCCTCCCTCAACCCCAGATTAATCGAGTAACCCTCCACAAGACCTCAGTCCAGTCTGCCATAAATCAGCAAACAGTTGAACATAATAGCCTGACATTACATAACCCACACCAAACATGTGTATTTGCCCCACCTTATTTCTGAAATTTACCTTAGACTCAGACTTAACATCTAACCTCTCTAAGCAGACGGGGCCAAAGTGAAAGTGACGGTAATATTAAATAAATAAAGGCGCTTCGCCATGCTGTGTTGGGAGGCGGGAGGGGTCTGAAAGCGCTTGTGATGTTAAATAAATAAAGGCGCTTTACCAGGGTGTTTTGGGAAGGCGGGAGGGGTCTGAAAACACAGTTGATGTTGAAAAAAACAAGCGCGGCCGCGAAAGTGAAAGCGACTGTGTTGTGTTTAATTAGTAGCATGAGCCACGATGAGAGAGGAATGCAGCTTCATCCTGCGCGCCGCTGCTCGCTCCCGAGACCCGAAGGCTGTGGGAGTGAACATTTAGAGAAGAGGTGGGACATGCACCTGCCTTTGGCCACTTACGTGCTTTCATTATTGAAAGCCACACGCAAAGGCCAATAGAATGTGTGGGAGTTGTCAGACCCACATGGAGAAGTTTCGGGGAAGTTTGGAGTGCTCTAAAAAGCCTCCCATAGAGCAGCACATGTGCTCTGCGCTAGGCTCGACCTAATAACTGCATTGCATATCCACCCAGCTCCCGGTTCCCTCACCTCACTGAGAGTTTGGGGAAGCACTCGCTTTCCTGCTTACCCAAGGATAGTTCACATGGCGTTTAACCCCCTCCAGGTGGCAAATCGCCCCCCCACTTTCCTTCCCGCTTCCAACTAAACTGCGTTCCTGATAAACCTTAAATCACCACTGACAACGTGCTTTTGGTGCCTTAAAAGGTCGCAGTTTATTCAATATCACATCTTTATACATTTGCAACCTTCATGGTCAAGAGCTTTTATTAATGACTTCCAAAAAATGACAAAGTCAGTAAGAGCAATCAAGGATACGACAGCAGTTCATTTCATGCTGCAAGAGCAAAGAAGTGCTTAATTTGAGTAGGAGCTTTCAGGTGCTAAGCACCTGCACTTCTTTCACAGGGCCGGGCTTAAATTTCTGACCCTGCAGGTGGTGGTCTCAATATTAATTGTTCAAATTCAAAATAAAAAGAATTACATACATTGCATAACATACATTGCATGGTTTCTGGCTGGCAATGTTCATAGACAGGCCAGCATACACCTGTCCAGACAGGCATGATTGTGTAACACCAGGTTAGTGATGATGTCATCTCGCCAATCACAAATCCAAGAAGTCATCAACAACCTATGTCTTGCATTCTATTCCCAGAGCCTGCTGCACCATGCCACTGCCTGAGCCTAAGCCTACCATTGGATAATTGTAGCTGGAGGCAGGCTCAAGACGGAGTTGAGGCAAGGAAGCTGCAAGAGCGCATTTGGAACTTGGGAGTGAGGGCTCTTGAGGAAGAATAAACGAAAGTAAGTGTGGACTTTCCACTTGCTGTGTAGCCAGAGTAGCATATCCTGCAGCCCTGCATTGCTGCTATCCTCAATGTGCTCGATGCTGCTTTGGCCCAACACAACTTTTGTGCGCCATGGCGTCACCTGTAGAATCTGTGCGCTGCACCCTAGCATGGTAATTGCTGAGCGTGCATGAGTCCAGTAGGCACCACAGCCATACTTACCGGTATTGGCAGCATTACGGCTGGGGACAACGCCTGTGCTGTAGAAGGCAGTGTTACAGCAAGCTGAGCAGTGGATGCCAATGCCGTCGCCATCCCTGGACCTACTAATTACAGGCAGCACTAGTAGTGACATAACCTGCTGTGCTCGAGCAGCTGCCAGTTCTGCAAATAACCCTGTTATACTGCACTGGTTAACATATAAAAAAAAGCAGACAAATGACAAAATGGAGACACAGCTAATCACTGCTAAAAGAGTGGTTGTTAAGAGCCAAGATCGAGGGGAGAGAGAGCAGAGCATGGATAAAAGTGAAGAGGAACAAGCATTGGAAATGCAATAGGTCTCGCACCATTAGAGTTAGTGCTTTTAGAATTGTTTATGGGTTTTTTTTGTAAATGTTTAGCATTTTTGTTTCCTGTAGCCAATGCTAAAGAATTACAAATAAAAAAAGCCATAAACATTTCTTAAAGCTCTAACTGAAATGGTCTGAGACCTATTGCACTGTGTGAGGGTGAGGGGTTGAGGGTGAGGGTGGGTGAGGGTGAGTGAGGGTGAGGGGTTGAGGATGAGTGAGGGTGAGTGAGGGTGAGGGGTTGAGGGTGAGTGAGAGTGAGGGTGAGTGAGGGTGAGGGGTTGAGGTTGAGGGTGAGGGGTTGAGGTTGAGGGTGAGTGAGGGTGAGGGTGAGTGAGGTGTTGAGGGTGAGTGAGGGTGAGTTAGGGCGAGGGGCTGAGGGTGAGTGAGAGTAGTTGAGGCTGAGTGAGGGTGAGTGAGAGTGAGGGTGAGTGAGGGGTTGAGGGTGAAGGTTTGAGGGTGAGGGTGAGGGGTTGAGGGTGAGTGAGGGTGAGGGGTTGAGGGAGGGTGAGTGTGGGTGAGGGTGAGGGTGAGTGAGGGTGAGGAGTTGAGGGTGAGTGAGGGTGAGGGTGAGTGAGTGTGAGGGGTTGAGGGTGAGTGAGGGTGAGTGAGGGTGAGGCTGAGGTGTTGAGGGTGAGTGAGGGTGAGTGAGGGTGAGTGAGAGGTTGAGGGTGAAGGGTTGAGGGTGTGAGGGTGATTCACTTTTTCTCCACTAAGTTCGGGGATTCATTGGGGGGGGCGTGGCTAGCCGAGCTGCGAGATGGCCGCCATGTGAGCGAGCTCCGCCGACCGGGGGATTAATCCTCTTAATTTATCCTGCAATACAAGCTGTAACTGGCGTGCTGTTCACTCTACACGGTGGGGTAAGCTTTGGTGGCCACACGAACGAAAAACAACGGAGCGAAAAGTGTCCCGCTGGGCGAGATCCGGAGGAAGGTGGGACCCGATTGGGAGACACTGAACCAGCCGCAGCCGAGCACCATTATCTCGCTGCTAAAATCGAGCCCGAGGCGGAAAGCGAGACTGAAGGCCGCAGCTGTGGGAAACTGCGGAGAACGAACCAAAGCACGCAAAGGTGCCTGGGGCTGGCGGACCGCGCTGCCTCGAGCGCCAGATCTACACATTGCAAGTACACAATTGCTGCGAGAGGGGGCTGTTTAAATATAACTTTTAGATGCTGGCGCCTGAGCCTTTACCCTATACAAAATGGCGGCACCCCGCAGATTGCTCTCCTGAAGCTGGCTGCCTGATGGAGTGGAGAGCGGGCAGGCAGAGAGAGTGGCTGTGAGCTCCGGGTGCCCGTAACATCTGCTGATGTGACTGACTTTGAAGTGTTGCGCTCACTCACGTGCCAAGAAAATCTTGCAAACACTTTCCCCACCGTGCCACATCGGCACCGAAAGCTACCAAACAAACTTTAACCCCGCATTGGCTCCGAAGAAACACTTGGGATCGAGCATCTCTGAATCGAAGCAGGCCTTGGTTCCGAGGACATAAAAGCAACATGGCCAAACTTCTGGACACCTGTGGGTACAAAGACACACAGACGACGTGGCTCCTCCTGTCACAGACATAGACTCACCAGTTTTGACAAATGCGACGCGGCAGGCAGGGGAGGGGGCGGAGCGGGGGTGTGAAGTCATGTGCTGTGATACAATGTATACTGTGCTCTGGTAGTCCATGGTGTACAGATTTGCATACTGAACTTTTTGCCATTAGTTAGACCTTTTTATCACTGTCCGAGATCGGTTATCTCCAGGATTCTATCACAGACCAGAGTCTCATATTTGGTGGTTTGAGCTGGATCATTTTTAGGGCAAGTGTACTTTTTCTGCTGCTGCTCTCACCACTGTTTGTTTTTAATTGTTTTATAGTGACTAGTGGTGTTTCACGCATTTAGGTGGATGATTAGTGTTGCGTTCATCTAAGTGAGCCAGGGCTTGCTAGTGTAGCACAGTATGTTAATTTTTGGTGCGCTATAGCAGTGGTATTGTGCCTGGGCTGGTGGCTGTTTAGTGTTGCGGGGTACCGTGTTATTTGGCGTTTACTAGTAGAGTGCGATCTGAAGCTCTCCGCTTACCTCTGACCCCCGGATTCCATGAAATTGTGGCATGGCTCTGTCTGGCAGCTGTAGAGTTGGACACACGCTGTGGGAGAACAACCCTTTGTCGGTTTCTGGGGGGGGAGGGGGTGGCAAATAATCCAGCCTGGTCTGATTCAGACCGAAACCTTTTATTTTGCAGCACAAGCCAAGTAGCTTGTTAAGAATGTTTGTGGAGTTACTTGACCTTAGCTGAAACATCTGGATGAATTGCTACCCACTGTAAAACACTGTACACATATTGGTAACCACAAGAGCAGCCTCTTTGTTTTCGATATGTAGAGCAAGTAGCTGCAGATAGAGTTCCTCAAGAATTTGGACCCCCCTGAGGAACCTTTTGATACAAAAGCATGCCGTTAAGATTGGTGAGGGCATTTGCTATTTTCCAGAGGGTTGAGTGCATGCTAGTTAAAGACGTGAAAGTTGTAGCATATTTTCAGGACAGAAACCCGACATTTGAAGTAGATAAAAGCAAGCATTGGCATAGCCAACAGGTCTCACCTTTGTACCTTTTATAATTGTTTAGCCAGAGCTATTGGCTTTGCCAATGTTTTTAAGCTATGTTGTAGAGAAGTGTGGCTTAAAAAATGTAATGAGTATTTTTGTTACCTTATATATATAACCTAAAAGATTCTAGTCTTTAATAAGAGGATTAAGGAGGTCAGTGAGAAAGAGAGGAATGAGGGAATACGGAGAGAAAAATTAAGGAAGGGTGAATCTGAAGGAATTATTTATGGAGGAAGGTTGGAAGAGATGTTGAAAGAGAGAGTAATAAAAGGAAGGAAGTTAGGGTGAGTTTGAGGGGAAAAGGTCAACAATTGTATGCGAGTCACATGATCGTCACTTTTATATTCTGGTTAGGCTGCAAAAAGAAGAATGTTACATCATTTGACATAACTGAGAAAATTGTTCAGGAGTAATTACCATACCTATGGTTTACAGAGGATGGTCTTTATTTTACAGAAGAAACTTTATCTCGCAATGCGTGTAGAGAAGAGAGATTTGTTTGTCTTCTGTAGAAATACTATGTATCGTGAGCTAGGCCCTGCTTAGACTTTTTCTTTGCGTGGATAAGGCGCTCGTGGCCTCTCTTCCCTGAAACAAAACTTACTCGTATGTGAAAATAAAGTCTGCCACTTCCTTTCTGTATCATCCTTTCAGTAAACTACTATTGAATAAAGTCACATGTAGAACCTCCCCGTGATACAAAATGTACTTAAATAAAAAAGTGAAGTCATGTGCTGTGATACAATGTATACTGTGCTCTGGTAGTCCATGGTGTACAGATTTGCATACTGAACTTTTTGCCATTAGTTAGACCTTTTTATCACTGTCCGAGATCGGTTATCTCCAGGATTCTATCACAGACCAGAGTCTCATATTTGGTGGTTTGAGCTGGATCATGTTTAGGGCAAGTGTACTTTTTCTGCTGCTGCTCTCACCACTGTTTGTTTTTAATTGTTTTATAGTGACTAGTGGTGTTTCACGCATTTAGGTGGATGATTAGTGTTGCGTTCATGTAAGTGAGCCAGGGCTTGCTAGTGTAGCACAGTATGTTAATTTTTGGTGCGCTATAGCAGTGGTATTGTGCCTGGGCTGGTGGCTGTTTAGTGTTGCGGGGTACCGTGTTATTTGGCGTTTACTAGTAGAGTGCGATCTGAAGCTCTCCGCTTACCTCTGACCCCCGGATTCCATGAAATTGTGGCATGGCTCTGTCTGGCAGCTGTAGAGTTGGACACACGCTGTGGGAGAACAACCCTTTGTCGGTTTCTGGGGGGGAGGGGGTGGCAAATAATCCAGCCTGGTCTGATTCAGACCGAGGGGGAGGGAGGGAAGCACAGATGTGGAAAAAAGGGAAGTGAGAGTGGAGAGTAAGACCTGGACAGGAGTCGGAGCTGGGAGGGGCAAGGGGTTGGTTATCTCCAGGATTCTATCACAGACCAGAGTCTCATATTTGGTGGTTTGAGCTGGATCATGTTTAGGGCAAGTGTACTTTTTCTGCTGCTGCTCTCACCACTGTTTGTTTTTAATTGTTTTATAGTGACTAGTGGTGTTTCACGCATTTAGGTGGATGATTAGTGTTGCGTTCATGTAAGTGAGCCAGGGCTTGCTAGTGTAGCACAGTATGTTAATTTTTGGTGCGCTATAGCAGTGGTATTGTGCCTGGGCTGGTGGCTGTTTAGTGTTGCGGGGTACCGTGTTATTTGGCGTTTACTAGTAGAGTGCGATCTGAAGCTCTCCGCTTACCTCTGACCCCCGGATTCCATGAAATTGTGGCATGGCTCTGTCTGGCAGCTGTAGAGTTGGACACACGCTGTGGGAGAACAACCCTTTGTCGGTTTCTGGGGGGAGAGGGGGTGGCAAATAATCCAGCCTGGTCTGATTCAGACCGAGGGGGAGGGAGGGAAGCACAGATGTGGAAAAAAGGGAAGTGAGAGTGGAGAGTAAGACCTGGACAGGAGTCGGAGCTGGGAGGGGCAAGGGGTTGGGGCCTGAGAGTGGCTGAGGCAGGCTGGAAAGCAGGCTATGCTGCCGCAGTTGATTTCAAGCAAAGGGCCATCTTCCTTATCCCATCCAGCCAAGATTAACAGCCATGTTTACAGGAGAAGAACCAGTGAGACGAGTGATGTGACCGTTGCGGCGGTGTTACGCGGAAGGAAGTTAGACGGCGTTAGACGGAAGGAAGAGAGGGGAGGGGGAGGAGAAATGCGACACGGCGGGAAGGGGAGGGGGCGGAGCGGGTAAACAAAGACGGACGTGCACGCGCACGCGCTTTTAAGGTCAATGCGCATGCGCATAAGCTCAATGCGCATGCGCATTGACCTTAAAAGTCACGGGCACTGCAAGGAATCGCCACGATTCCTTGCAGTGTGGATAAAGAGTGGATAAGTCGCAATACTCTCGCTTGCTCGATGCGCATGCGCATCGACAGGCGAGACCTAAAAAGGGCAGGGCTAGAATGAATAGAGGGCAAATCAGATAAGCAGGGAATAAGGTAGCACACCAGGTGTGACAAAGATGATAGAAAACAATTAGAGAGGTGAGAAGATAGACTCTTAGAGCAAAGACGTAGGGGACAGACAATAGATCAAGGTTAGAAGATAGAGACTGAGGCAGTGAGTGTGTTGAAAGTGGGGACGAAGAAGTGAGCTGTGGCCTCCTTGGCAAACTTTTTAGCACCTGCAATTCTTTTTTTCCAAAGTAAGCACTGGAGCAAAGCTAAGGGTGGCGCGTGCCCACCGGTACTCCTGGCATTGCTCTTGTTGCATGAACAGAAACCACTACTTTTTGTAGTTATCACACCTTCTCTCGGGCTCTCAGCAGCCAATAGGAGGCTATATGAGGGGCTGCAGGTGAGTGGCCCAGGAGGTCAATTCTGTGAGGTTTTCATGCGTCAAAGGGCGCGTGACGTCACTCCTGCTAGGAGCCAATAACCGTGCGTAAAGGAAGAGCATTGAAAGTGCACATCAGAAAACTACAATCGGGGCTTTCGCGTCTTCGGCATCTGCGCTGTAGCAATCGAAGGATTTAACATAAAAAACATGCTTTGTTTTAGAGGTCAAAACTCAGTAGTTCCCCGGGTAATACATTCTATTTTCACCCGCACTGACAAACCGAGTGGCCGCTTTTCCGTAAAGCCCTGCCTAAGCGTGACTCATGGCTGCTGTGTCTGTTTCTAAACGCAGCCATGTTGTGGTATCCAGCTGGCAGAGGCACAGGCTGGCAGCGAGAAAGGGCTGCGAAGGCACATTCTCAGTCCGAGGGATTAGTGCAATTCATGGCATCTGGGACAACAGGAAGGCGCGCAGACAGCCACAGCCCTCTGGAAAGCACCAGTGTGGAGCAGTGGGCCTCTGTCAAACTTCACAATACCCGCTGCGACCCGCAGACTGATGTACAGCCCTAACTGCTGAAGGTACATACAGTGGATTCTCGTTTCCAGAAAGCAAACCAGCCCACTATTCACAAATATGTGTGGGACCCAGTGCAGCTGTGAACAGATGTTGTGCACATCAGTTTGGAATTTTTGGCTGCAGATGACATCTTTAAAACAGTCAGCATTGCCTGTGCACTGAGTCTGACTGAGGCCAAAAGAACAGCGTGCTATCCATTCCAAGCAGGGGTGAATCATGCTCAAACATCTGTTTAAACTGTCATTTTGAAAGCACAACATTGGAGCCTCCTCTGCTCACCCTGGGAAGCGCACACTGTGCTGACGAATCTCCTGACTGAGTTGGGCAACGATAATGCTTTCCCTAATAGCGTCCAACACTGATTTGTAGGAACCAAAGCTGTCCTTGGGGTGGCCCACATGGCTGGCTGCAGGCTGCTTCTATTATTGAATACTGTAAGCTGGTCCAGCAGTCAGTGTCGGGGATGTACATGCTGGTAGGCTGTTGGCTGGTCAGAGTCTGCATTGGAATGGTAAGCGCAGCCGCTCCCTGTACAATGCCCTAGACATGTCTATGGAGCAGGAGAAAGGGAGACTCACAAACATGCAGTCTGTATAGTTGTCCTAAGAGATCCTCTACGGTTCTGGGAGGTCTCTGCTACTTCCCAAAGAGAAACCTGACTGGTCTCCTTTGTGCTGCTGGAAAAGGTCCCACATCTCTTCCGCATCTGGCTGGTAATGACAGAGGCGTGGTCAGAGGATCCGGAGATGATGCTGAATCTAGACCCTTCCTCTGGGCCAAGTTCCTTCCTGGCCCTATATTCTAAGTCAGGTTTCTTCAGAGGACCTGCAGCGGACTCATGTTGTGTCCTTTTAGACCTGATACACAGTATGATCAATATCATTAAAAACTGCATGTTTGTTTACTATGCGAAATTATTTTAAAAAGTGCCCTCAATGTTTAGCTCCTTGTATATATGACAGACTTATGGTATGAGATATAGGTTCTAGCCCTGCCAGATCACTTCAAAGATTAAAAATGTTGGCAAGAAGAGGGAATACTGGATTCTTTGGTGGAGGCACAAACACAAAGGCCTTGGTTCATACCGTTGGCCAAAGCTCTCAGCTCATCGACGAACCTCTCAATGTAAAAAAGGCGATTATTTTGAAGCAGAGTTGATATTGTGGAAAACGGAGATCAATAACAAAAAAAAGATAAAGAATAAGAAAATTAGCATCCAAAGTATAACATTATTTAATTATTTATTTATTTATAACATTTGTAGAGCGCGCTGTTACTGAACGGTATCCTGGTGCTATAATGATAGCTCCTCTAGCCTAAACCCCCTGTTTAGTTCGTGAACAACCACGTTTTCAGACTTTTACGGAAGGTCATCATTGATGCTACAGATGCTCCATGTGGTTAATCGAAGTTAGTGAAGAATTTATGGGAAAGATCTCGCTCAATGATGCTGCATGAGGTAGGCAATTACTATTAAACAGGAGATTACTATTAGACTACATAAATGTAAAGTATTTAGATTCCCATTAGAATATGCAGATGTTTGGTATAAAGGAATGAAGCACAGTTATCATCTGATGAGAATGACTCACTTGAACCTTTGAATCTTATTTCCACTGGGCTCATCAGGCAACTCATCACAAGAATGAAAAGGCTCCAAAACCAAGCGGTCAAGATGCACCTGAGCAAGCACATAAAAACAGCCTTGAAATCCCTTGATCAGCTCCCACTAGACACAACAATAAGGGTTCACCTACTTTGTATCGTGAAAAGGCTTACTGTGGTAGGAGGGCCACTGACTCTCCGGGCAAAGAAGACCTGGCTCACCGACTTGAGACTCTGGCATACCTCATCCTAAGAAAAGCCGTCAAATGGAACTCACCTGGAAGACCTTCTCTGGGACTCCAAGGTGCAGGGACCCAGACTCTATAACTCGCTGAACCCAAGTCTCAGGATATAATCAAACTATGTCTGCTTCAGCAAAGACCTGAGGACTGAAGTGTTCCAGAGAGCAGTGAACAACACTTCACTCCGCAAGCAGTAGCGATGGAAGAATATAGGGCTGAGACACTCCTTTCACCGATTGGACTCTCCCATTCACCTTGCACCTTGCGTAGACGGTAGCTGCAAAGCACTCTGAGGTAACCACAAGGAGACCTGTAGATGCACATGCTATGCATGCTCCTGACATCTAGTATTGGGCAGGAAACATTACGAGTTATTGTTTGAAAAAGTGCTCTATATTATGAGGTGACTCGTGACAGACGCCTCCCCTGAAGCACACACAGCACCAGGACACAGACTCCTTTGTTCAAACATACAATAATGAGCAGACTTAGACCCGTCCACTCTGCCTTTCATAAGCTCAGGCTCTGATATGTCCAACTGTTACAAGCCAAATTCGCCCGTCATCTTCTCTTTGCTGATGTTATGTTATGTGTATTTGTAAAGTGCACTATCGCCCGCGGGGGTATCCTGGCGGTGAGCAGGTGTGTGTGCCTAGCCCTGCCTAGGGTAGGTTGGTTCAATGAAGAGCCAGGTCTTCAGCTTTTTGCAGAATTCAAGAACAGAGACGGAGACTCTGACGTGGAGTGGGAGGCCGTTCCACCTTTAAGAGCGATGGAAGAGAACGCGCGTCCTCCTGATCTTCTTCTGTGTATGCGTGGAATGCGTGCGAGTAGGAGTCCTGCAGAGTGGAGGTATGTGGGTGGTATAGAAGGAGATGTGACTGTCTGGGTAGATGGGGCTTAAGGTGTTATCGTGCCTTGAATGCGTGTTTGAGGAGTTTGAAATGAGTGTGTCCTTCAAGAAGTCACGAATAGGAGGTGAGTCTAGGCGGTCGGCCCTTCTCTTATGAAGTTGCAATATACTGGAACATCCTCCCTTTCTCTGTCCATAAAAGACCACCAAGCATTTCATATTGGTGTTAAAACCCAGATTTTCTCGACGCCTTTATCATGTAATTTACTTAACAAACAAATCTTTCTGATACTACAAGCATGTTGTTACACTTCTATGGGTCCATGATAGCCTAAAGGGTGCACACTGTATAAATATCATAAAATAATCATAACATTTCAACATAACATAACCTGACACAAATGAATTTGACAACCGCTTCTAAATAATAAAATGCTGATTACTCTGTGGATGTGGTGAGGGTTCACAAAAGGACTGACTGCACAAAACAGTCCAATGACAAAATGTATTGAGACTTACAGATGCAGCAGAACAACAAGGAGATGAAGTAATTTTAAGAGTTTAAATGTCTAGTGTTTACTAGGTTTAGGTCACTGTCCATCAGGGCAGCCACAAGGTAGCATAAGGGTACAGGCAACTTAATCTTTGGAATATTGATGAATTATTTTAAATCAGGGTATATATATTACCTTGTCCCAGCCACTGCTCCATCGTTCTTCCCCAGAGGCTCGTCAAGCTCCACTCCGCACCATTCCCCCTTGGCAAAATCCGTCTCGCCAACGTAGCGCACAACTCCTGTCTTCGTTCCCCCAACCTGCAGGCAACAAGGTTAGAGGCTCAGAAAAAATGCCTGACACGGAAGCAGATTTTATATGGTAATGTTTTCCATTTACGAAGCAATGTTTTGGTCAATATCAGATCTACATCAATGTGAACCATCACAAAGAGTCATGCTCTGTTTCTTAATAGTAAACAGCTCGAGAACATAAAAACCAGAAAGTCAGCACTATGGACACCAGCTCAGTCAGAGGTGGAGGGTGTAAATCGAGGGGGTGAGAAGGTGGAGGAGATGGTAGCGTTGAATGCATAAGATGAAGGCAGCACAGATAGGAATATTTATCTCATCTGTGTGTCCTATTTATTTATTTATGGTATTTGTAGAGTGCTCAATCATCCCGAAGGGACATTCCGGCGCTAGACCGTAGACCAGTTAGACTCCATAACTCAAGAGAAAACAAATAGTGAGATAAAAGCCAAGTTTTCAACCTCCTCTGGAAAATGAAGAAATCAGAAGTCAAACTGAGATGAGAAGTCCTAGAATGCAAGTAGGCCATACTTTTTGGTGCTGTTTCTGTGTGGATATTGACAGACCTTCTGATGTGTTTGTTGCTCTAGTGCTGTATTTAAGTCTGGATCAGAGGAAGCGAAGCCAGCAGATACCACGTGCACTGGTGGCCAGTTCTGGAGCTGTGGGACTGTTCCGCTAGACCCCGCGTGTATTACTATGGTACAATCTGGAGACGTGAAATCTCAGAAATGAAGGACCACTGCTGTTGTTGGGTAGTTCTAAGTCAGAGGAAGATGCTCAACCAGCTCTCATTTATATTATTAGTGTGGAGTTACACTCAAGAGCCTCAGGTGTATTTATTTTCCAGTCCACCTTATATATAAGATTTATTTAAAAAACAAATCCAGCCCTCCACACGGGAAGGAGTCACTTATTGTGCTGGGCATAATATGGGAGTAAACTCATATATTTGAATTGGTGTGGGAGTAAACTGAGATGGAAACACCTCAATCAGATACAGTTGGGCACTCAATAAATTAGTGTCTCAAAAGATTTGCGTATTCATCATCGGGTTCATCCCGCATCCTGAAATCAGAGAGTCAAGGACACTGTTAAATTCATAAAACTAAGTTCACTATAACACTAATTATGAATTCATTATTGGAAATGTTGTGCTGGTGTTACAGTCAACTAAAGGACAACAGCTCTTGATCCTTTTTTAAAAAAAATTTTTTAGATCTTCCAAGAATTGCACAATTAATACTCGTTTCTCTTCGCCACACAACGTGCAGATGAAATTCGACACAATGTTATCTCCAGTGCACAGGACCTGATCCTTAGCCAGGTTTCTTATCCTTCCTAAGTCGATACAAAGAGCACCACTGAGTTGGATAGTAAAATCACAAGTCTTAAAATTGTGATTCCTGTCAATCACTTTTGAATGGGTCAAGAAATCTGATAGGCTGATAAAGGGTATCAAAATGTTTTCGCGCCATCTTAAGAATTGCAAATTGGTCGAAATCGCGTTTTTAGCGTAGTGGAAAACTATTGCGTGGCATTCGATGTGTAATTGGTCGGCGTGGCATTGTTCTTGGGTTTACTGTGAGTACACGTGCAGCCGGTTGAGGTCTATAGGGCAGCTTTTACCTGTACTTCCTTTCATGCCAGTATAGCTAATGTAGGCCACTCCCTTCCTGCCCTGGGCAGGGGGCTTTACGTACATTCAGATATGTGCTGTGGGCTGTTATCACATCAGCAAGATGTGATTTACAGCCGTTCTGCAGAGCACTCTAGTCTGAGGCACATTACTTGCCTCTGCTTTAGGACTCTGCTAAACATAATTTATGCTGCACTGCTGCCTCAGGTGGGGAGCACGTCCATTCCATTCACTGAATGTTTTATGAATGAGTTTTACCATTTACCAGCAGCTGCACGCTATGCATGTACATTATGCGCCTAATATACAAAACAAAGTCAAATATGACGAGGAATGCATGCATGATATGAAAAGATTCAATAAACTGGAAGACAGGACAGAAAATATGCTAGGTAAAGGTCAGAGGCTATTTACAGACTTTGAAAACCTCCAGTGTGCAATCCTGTAATAACAGAGGAAAATACCGTCATATGACTGTAGTCCCAGACAGCCACACTTAATTCTAAGCCACAGAGTTGTGTTTCCACTACATCCAGGATCACTGAAAAATACACTGTTAAAATGTGGGTTTATTGCACTTAACACATTTACACTTATGACTGCGTGTGAGCCTATATACACGTATGTAGGAAGGAACAGTGAGAAGGTTTTCATGCATAATTCTGCCTCTTGGGGCACTCTTTATGCAATAACTTAACAACACCACTAAGTAGAGCTTGGTGACTTACACTGCCTTATGGCATAATGGCCATGAATATATGTATTTATAAATTGACATATATTGGAGGAACAGATCCTATGTAGATAGGTATGCAACTCATATGCTTTGTATTAGGTATTTAGTTTGCCACCAAATTCTCTGACAAAACGTACATTATGGTTAGATTTAAGATTTAAAAAACAGTAAAGTTGTTAATATATGTTAAGATTCATGATTGGAACCACAACAGACTAACATTCGAAATACATACACACATCACACAACTGTAATTGGAACTAATGGTATGTGTTATTTGAAAAATCAAATAAATATCCTTGTTTACAACTTCAACGCCGAAAACAAAAAACATGATTATGTATTGTGCATATGCTAAGAATAATTTGCTCTTAACTGTCAAATATTGTTGTGGAAAGAGAAGGGCATCATGACTTACTCAAGGCACCTCCTTTCTTTCCTTACCCCTTGTACACAATGAAAATAAATATACACGCAGCCAAATACACATCCACCGCAACACACGCGCACATATTAATTTGAAAAAAATGTTTTATGGGGTGAAGATTACAATTGTGCAGACCTAAATACCAATCACTCTACTCTATGCAAGTGCAATCTACTCCACTATACTATGCACCACAGCACTCTTTCGCCACTGCACTCTACATCACTCCACTCTGCTCCATTCCACTCTACTCTGCACCACTCCACTCTACAACACTCCACTCTATTCGACTGCACTCTACACCACTGCACTCTATTCAACTGCACTCTACACCACTGCACTCTATTCAACTGCACTCTACACCACTGCACTCTATTCAACTGCACTCTACACCACTGCACTCTATTCAACTGCACTCTACACCACTGCACTCTATTCAACTGCACTCTACACCACTGCACTCTATTCAACTGCACTCTACACCACTGCACTCTATTCAACTGCACTCTACACCACTGCACTCTATTCAACTGCACTCTGCAACACTGATACGATAAAGCCTCAAAAAATACTGAATTACATCAGTGGAGCGCGTTTTACAAAAATCACAACTTAGTGGGGTATAAAATCTTCAACTCGTGAATTAATGATTTAAGAAAGATAAAGCCAAAAATGCGTATATTGGCGGGTTTCGATCTCACAAAGCTCTGTGCAGCAGAAAGAAATTCATTCTTGGACACATATTAGGATGTAAGGAAAAGGATTCTGGATCTGGGAGAGCCATAAAAAAGCACAAGTAGATTAGGGTGTTTCCTTAGGGGGTGGTCTTGCCAGGCTTGCCACCACCATATGCCTGGCCCTTAGTCCGGAGTGAAGGAAGGGACGTGATAGCGTCACATTTGTGTCTTCTCTCTAGCCACTTCCATGTATTTACTTGCACACAAGGCACCTCCCTGCAGCTGGGATTGGCTCAGAGGCGGTGCCGCTTAAGTTGACGTTATACGTTCGTAGCAGAGCCGGTGCTACATTAAGCCAATACTAGTGTGTCGCCGCCCAGGGCGCCACCAGTAGGCAAAGTTTGAAGTTGAAGTTGAAGAACACAACTTCAGCGTCTAGTTCGATTTACGTGACCTGGTAAAGCTTATGGCATGTCTCATTGTTTTTCTTCTGTTGTACTGCATTGGGTTTAGCACTTCATAACAGAACTGCAATTACAAAGCACATCTACATGGGTATCTTAGCACAGACATAACTGGTGTTTATTGCTGCGCAAATCAATGCTTCTCATTTTGTCGTCCTCGGAGGGATGGACACTCCAGTAATCACTGCTTGAAATGGAAACAAGCATTGAAAGCCAATAGGTCTCTCCTTTGGGACCTTAGAAGTGTTTAGTTATCCAGCACAATATCCTTGGTGCAACAACATCAACTGTTGCATAGCTAAACACTTATAAGGTCCCAAAGGCGAGACCTATTGGCTATTTACTCTTCGTGTATACTTTCGTAGGAAATAAAAATACTGCCAGTAACAGGGAGAAGCATATCAGAATAAACGAAAACAGATAATAAAAGTAATGACTAAGGGCTATAATTACTTGGTGATCCTCACATAAGAGCAGTGAGATGAGATTCTGTGGCTGGAAAAGAAGATTTAGAAGCAGGCCCGGTGGACCTCAAGCCAAACTCCACCAAACCGATCAAAGTAGATAGACGCTACTCAGAGTTAAGTCACTTACTGTTAATTAATTAAACTATTTCCATAAAATATGTAAAGCATCACAAGCAACATATTCTAAATGCATAGAGACACACTTTGTCATAAAATCAACTATTAGTATTTAAATGTACTATATTATAGTCTGAACATATTAACATCAGATTAGATGATGAAAGCAATTATGCAAAATCAGAAAAGTGAATTGATAATTTGTCAATCCAAGCTTCAATAATTAATCATGTTCTGTACATAAAACTAGTCTACAGTCTGCCTGTAATAGTGCACCACACATAGGGCCTACAATCCACTGAAACTGCCCACTGAAATATCAGACAACCCTTCGAGGAAATATCGATATGCAATGAGCAAAGCGCTTAGTGCAACTATTCAGCCCAAAAGAAATACACGAATCTGTGCTACTGAAGGAGACAACCAATAAAGCACGGTAGTATACAGGACTGGTTAGTCTTTGCTGTGCCTTTCTATCAAAAAAAAACTTTAATCTCCTCAAGAAATACTCTTTTATTAAAAGGGGAGATGCAAGCAGTATGACAGAAGCAAAAACAAAAGATACACGCAACATTGTTTTAACCATTGGCAAAGTTCCCATGGTTCAGTCCAATGGAAACCCAAACACTTAGTTAGTGGGCTGGTAGGAAGTAACTAGGGATTTCTCATATTGACGATTGCATTTTCCCTGCTTTGGGAACGTTAATTACTAACAGGGAGTCCTTATATTCACACTAGACTGCAGTGAGGAAGACAGACATGGAGGTGATAAACCTTCCCCTGGTAAAAGGGTCTGCCTCCTTTAGAGAAACAGAACAGGAAGAGGAGAACTCATGTTCCCTCTTGTGGTTTGGTTTTCATCTCTTCTCAATGCTTTGCCTGCTGCCAGCGCCTTAGCCATGACTTCATCCACTAAGTGCTGTGAATCTGGCTCTTTTCACATACCCGGGGAAGGGTAACTGGTACAGAGGAAGGTGAATGTTTAGATCTGCTCATTTTCCTCTCCTTCCTCCACCTATCACCGTCTCAAGAGATGCTAGTTCCTTTGACTTCATATATGTACCAAAGAGAACCCGTGATTCGTTGGCCCTTCATCAGTTAACAATGGGCTGCAGCTGCACCATGGCCTGCCTTTGTCTCCGAATAGTCTTCACTTTTTTTTTATTTAAAAAACGTTATTGGTTTTTATGACAAAGGACAAACAAAACGTTAGCATGTTACAGTTGTACATAACGCATGTAGGATAGGCAGGTTGAATGTTCTATACATTTGTATTATTATACATGGCACAATATCAAACGTAATGAAAATCAGAATGAACAAAATATGGTTATGAGGTACATCAGGTCAAGAATGAAGGGTAAATAGCAAAATATGATATACCAAACCATGAGGCACAGGGTCAGACTGAATTGCATATGGCCATGTCTGAACTGGGGTGGCAGAGTGGGTTAAAGAACGGTGATGGATAAAACCCAGATCTGTTGACTGGGTGTGAGTGTTTGATTGGTTCAGACGCTCCGTCCATCACCACCCCCTTTTGTCCCGCTTTGTTCGCCATAAGTGTGGCAGGGTATGCTCAGACGTGAGTCCCTTGCTCACTTTGCCACTGGATTCAAGCAAGCCTGGCTGAAGACGGCTGTAATGCCAGAAACCGGTCCTAGGAAGCTTGAATCCGGTCATGGAAGGCATGGCTTGGCAGTTCGGGCTGGACTGTTCCCATGAGGCACAGGGTCAGACTGATTTGCATATGGCCATGTCTGAACTGTGGTGGCATAGTGGGCTAAAGAACGGTGATGGATTAAACCCAGATCTGTTGACTGGGTGTGAGTGCTTGATTGGTGAAGACGCTCCGTCCATCACCACCCCCTTTTGTATTGATTTATCTCCGAATAGTCTTCACTTTTTTCTTATTTTTAAAAAACTTTATTGGTTTTTATGACAAAGGACAAACAAAACGGTTGCATGTTATAGTAGCACATAATGCATGTAGGATAGGCAGGTAGAATGTACTATACATTTGTATTGTTATACATGGCACAATATCAAACGTAATGAAAATCAGAACAAACAAAATATGGTTATGAGGTACATCAGGTCAAGAATGAGGGGCAAATAGCAAAATATGATATACCAAATCAGGCAACCATGGCCTGCCTTTATCTCCGAATAGTCTTCACTTTTTTTTTATTTAAAAAACCTTATTGTTTTTTATGACAAAGGACAAACAAACCGGTTGCATGTTACAGTAGTACATAACGCATGTAGGATAGGCAGGTAGAATGTACTATACATTTGTATTGTTAAACATGGCACAATATCAAACGTAATGAAAATCAGAACAAACAAAATATGGTTATGAGGTACATCAGGTCAAGAATGAGGGGCAAATAGCAAAATATGATATACCAAATCAGGCAATTGATATGAAATTATGAGAGATAACAAAAGGCATGACAGTTCTGGAGATAGGGTCACGTTTTAACCCGGTAATGAGTTTATGAGACTAATGTTTCAAACCCTTGTAAGCCCGTACTGCACACAACAATCGTTTAAAGGAGTTTTTGCCATAAACTGTGTAAACCTTACCCCAGAGTGCGATGTGCCCTCTGCTTTCACGTCTCATAGACAGGCTATGCACGTCGGAGCAGTGGGGGATCGAAGCCTTCCCTAAGGCCGCTGCCCCGCTTTGCTTACTGCTCTTGCGGTATGCCAGGCTTCTATTGGATGGCTAATCTGCCCTACGGCGCACACTCTGTGTGCCCTGAACATGAATAATCTACCTGCCACAGGCAGAGTGATCCACATTTTTTAAAACTGAGTCTGCAAAAGAAATAATTCCGATTTTTTAAATTTAGTCTTTTGGGGTATGCAGTTGAGTGATGATATTTGCATAGCCCTATTCTTATTTGTATGATCTCGCTGCGCTGGAAAACTAGAAAATTGGAAATAAGTTATGAGGAAGGGGACACAAGAGTAATATATGCTGACTGTTAAAAGAAAATAACAACACCCTGGAGAAAATCGAACACTTATATGAAATTTAGGATTAAGTAAAGCATGTGAAATGTAGGCAGGACAAATACGGTTACCTTAATGGTTTTACACATACTCAGAAATCAATGAGTTGTTTTTGGCTGAACAGTTAAGGACATGACTATTGGAGAGATGATGCGATCGGTGTGATTTATTGTCAGTGGACCATACATTTACATGCTTTGTAAATATCTGGTGGCACCACAAAGCAGTACTATCAAAAACAGCTTCCTACTCATCATCACAGGATATAGTGCTAGCTAGACCAAAAGATGATTAGTGGCAAGGCTACTTGTGCCCAAATTAGTAGTCAGTTGTTCCCTTTAGTCAGGCTCAAGCTATTTATGTTGTGTGCTCCAAGAACAGGGACAGCCACTCATACCCCCAGAAAAGAACTAACAGGTTAGTCCAATAGCAAACAAAAAGAGAATGTTCTGAGCACAACAATTCGTGTGTCACAAAATCAAAGTCCAATCAATACTCCAAATCCATGGTGATCTTTATTCTTGACATTCAGAATCCTCTTCAAATCACATATACCCGTAGCCAACACGTGTTTCGTCAGTCCTGATGCTTATGCATCTCTGACTTCGCCAGGGCTAATAAAATGTACATCCACGTCCAAATAACAAATTCTCCGTATTTCATATATAATAAGTTCACATTTGGGCAAGTATTTACACCTCTGTATGAAAAAGTCCTTAATCACGGACAAGAAGAGTCACCAAAAAAAGTGTTCGAAGCTGAAGCAGCAGAGAGTACTCCTACGCAGAATCACCGGCTTTGTGCTTCTAACACAAATTGTTGTGCTCAGAACATTCTCTTTTTATAGTGCTAGAGCTAGCTGTGTCTATGTCGAGGTGTGCATGCATTTGTTTGTTTAGTGTGTTAATCATGGGGGCGGGGGGAGAGTGCTTTTTGAGAGTCTGACCTTCTAGGGAGTAAGAATGTGTGTACGAGTGTCATGTGCCGTGAGGCGAAGGTTAAAAAACAGGCAGTGAGAGGAGTGGGTAATTTTGGATGGGACAATGCAGATACTTACCTACGAGTAGCTGCAGATGTTTAAGGAGCGACAGTGGAACACCAGCAGCATGACAAACCCAATGTGAAAGGCAGCAGCGACAAAATGAAAGCAAGCAACTAGGAGGTGAAAGGTGTCAACCAAGAGGCGAATGGAAGGGAAAAAGCTCCACTTTCACTGCCAAGTACTTTATATTGGCAAGTTTAATCTTTATGAGAGTAAAACATGTAGCTATTTTTCACAATGTCAGCTGCTATGCTTCTAATTGGAGGAACAGTAGTGCGGACGGGAAATTATTGGCTACTCTAAATAACTCCTCCAATGTGACATGGCCACAGTATATTTAAAGGAAAGTGAAGTAAACCTGAAATCGACGGGAGGAAAGCAAAAATTAAACAAACTGGCACTGTTAATCTAACGCGACAGTCTGGAAGAAAAGAGATATTTCGAAAACATGTAAAAACACATCTGTGCAGGAAATCATTAATAAAACAAGCAAGCACTGTCCATCTAAAGCCAAAGCCCGGAAGCAACATCCTGGAAGGAGAAAGTAAAGCAACGTTTTGTAAACATGCAAAAACATGTAACGTGCTGGGAACAATTTAAACAAGCATGGTACGCGCACACTACCAGGAATGCAAGGTATGCAGCTGGCACCAGGCTGCTGCTTGCTCCCGAGCACCCAAGACCAGGGGACAGAGAAGGCAGGACATGCACCCGTCTTGGGCTAATTGTGTGTTGTCTTTCTTACAAAGACGCACTCAAAGGCCAATAGCGGGAGATAAAACAAAAAGCACACGCACAAGCGTTTGTTTCCAGTTTAAAGCCCTTACTAAAAGCCTTGCAGAGCAGCTCATGCGCGCTGGCTCAGGCGAGACCTAAAAATTAACTGCAGGTACTCTGGTATAGAGTACCTGCTTGTTTCTGAGAAGTGCCGGTACTCTCCAATTAAAAGTATTGTATTTTCTCTTGAGAAGGGCTGGTAGTCTCCCTCTCAAAAAAGAAAAGTGCTGGTACTCCGTACTGGACAGTACCGGCCCATTTAAAGCACTGCTAGTATTTCAATCTATGACCAGAGCTCATATACTTATCTCTGCAGTGGGTGCATTGGTACAACTAGCCACTAGGTCCAGCTTGATAGCCGTACAAAGTCCCGGAGAGCATTTTTGGGTGAGTAGCCCGCTAAACTTTGAGGGAGTAGATGCTTGGAATGGTATTGTTTGTATTTGCTTTGTAGTGATATCTATATGTGAAGTGTTTTGGTGTCGTACGTGCTGTTATCGCGCCTTGGGTCGCGTCATTCAATACTGTAATGGCGGAAAGAGGAGCGAGCGGTAGAGTGTGCACACTTTGCAGTAATTGGTTGTTAATTACTATTCTGCAACTCGCGACAGGATCCTCCCAGGATGACAAGGAGCAGTAGATCTATTACTTAACCAGGAGAACTCCTGGAGGCAGGTACTGTAGGGGGGTGGGAAAGGGTTTAGGAACGGGGAAGCTGTGGGACGCAGAGTTAAAGGGACCGAGCATTGCCTATTTGTAAATGGCTGCTTCACTAACGGGCTATTCGGTGAATGATGGCACAAGAGGTCTCAAAGACGAAATTGACGTAATCAAACAAAGTAAAGTTATAGAAAGTCTGTTGTTGGTGATTGTTATCGATGCAGCACTGGGTAAAGAGAACAGTTTTTTTCTCCTCATTAACTGGCCCCTTTAATGTTTACGTCGTAAGCGCCCACACTGCATGCAGGGCTTGTCAGGTGAGCATAATGCAATTAGGTCCTTATGGTAAAAGAGGATTGAGATATACCCTACATATTGCAATAAACTGATACAAAACGATGGTGAGATTGCGATATACATTTTCAGTCAAAAGGGTATTACACTTGCTGATTTCAGCAATTCTGTTTTTAATTTAAAAAAAATAAGGAGTATGGCTCCTGTCGCCTGTCGCTCATTCGCATTAAGAATCTCTGATGTCACTTCCTATACTGTGACTGGGGTCATAAGGCATGTGATTACACTTCTGACTACTTATATGATTTTATTGAAAAGATGCTCCTGTCACATAGCACAGGTTCTAAAACGAGCAATCTGGGTACCTGGAGTAGATGAAAAAGAAGAGGCAAATTAAAGTCTCTGCTGTTCTTGAAGGTTGTAGAGGTGACTGACTTCCAGACAAGCACCACATGAGGAACTTATTGAGGAGATACTGTCAGGAACATGCAACCTATGGGACAAGGGTGAAAGCTTCTGAGACAGGGAGAACGCTATGCCTAGACTTGGAGAATACCCCATCACTACATCTTACATTGAATGTTAGAGCTACTGAACACACCAGCAGCAGGCTACAGTCTGCACACTGAACAGAAGAAAGTACACTGAGCACACAAAATCAGACAACACATTGAGATCACAACCAGCAGACAATCATCTTCACACTGAGGCAGAACTCTGACAATGAGATCACAACCAGCAGACAATCATCTGCACACTAAGGCAGAAGCCTGACAATGAGATCACAACCAACAGACAATCATCTGCACACTGAGGCAGAAACCTGACAATGAGATCACAACCAGCAGACAAACATTTGCACACTGACAATGAGATCACAACCAAAAGACAATCATCTGCACACTAAGGCAGAAGCCTGACAATGAGATCACAACCAACAGACAATCATCTGCACACTGAGGCAGAACCCTGACAATTAGATCACAACCAACAGACAACCATCTGCACACTGAGGCAGAACTGTGAAAAATGAGCAGACAACCAGCAGACAACAATCTGCACAGACAGGTATACCCATGCCAAGAGCTAACAACCAGCAGACAATCATCAGCACACTAAGTAGAACCCTGACAATGAGATCACAATCATCAGACAATCATCTGCACAATGAGGCAGGAACCTGACAATGAGCAGACAACCAGCAGACAATCATCTGCACACTGAAGCATTACCCTGACAATGAGAAAACAACCATCAGACAATCTGCACACTGAAGCAGAACCCGGACAATGAGCAGACAAGCAGCAGAGAACAATCTGCACACAGAGGTAGAACCATGCAAATGAGCTAACAACCAGCAGACAATCATCAGCACACTGAGGCAGAACCCTGACAATGAGATCACAATCATCAGACAATCATCTGCACAATGAGGCAGAATCCTGACAATGAGCAGACAACCAGCAGACAACAATCTGCACACTGAGGTACAAACATGCCAATGAGAAAACAACTAGCAGACAATCCTCTGCACACTGAGGCAGAATCCAGATAAAGAGCAGACAACCAGCAGACAACAATCTGCACAGTGAGGCAGAACCCGGGCAATGACAACACAACCAGCAGACAACAATCTACACACTGAGGCATAACCCAGATAGTGAGCAGACAATAATCAGCACACTGAAGCATAACCCTGACAATGAGAAAACAACCAGCAGACAATAATGTGCACACTGAGGCAGAACTCTGACAATGAGATCACAACCAGCAGACAACAATCTGCACAGTGAGGCAGAACCCTGACAGTGGGAACACAACCAGAAGACAATCATCTGCACACTGAATCTAAACTCAGGACCCACAGAGGGCACAGCCAGTAGGCACCATTCTGCACACTCAGTGAGTACCCACGCACAAAGCAATAATCTGTGCTAAAACTGAACACATGACCCGAGCACACAGCCAACAGAGTCAATCTACACATTAAGAAGGGATACAGGACCAACGGAGCACACTACAAGCAGACAACAATCTGCACCCTGAGGCCGAACAAATGACCCACCAAGCAAACCACCAACTGACAAATCCTACAGCAATAATGCAGTTAGGCTCAGAGTAATATTAAATATTGAATCAGTGACTGTCCAGGCATTAGTTTCCCTACCTTTGACCAAGATATACTCATGGTATGAAGCCCCAGCAGGCGGGACCAAAATACACATACATGTTACATTAAACATATTTGTATGGTATCTTCATGAATTTTCAGAATGTAACATGATTTAGCCTACATTTAATTTTAATTGGTTGGTCTACATTTTTAAAACAGTATGTCTTCATTTTAAATGATGATGTGCATTCATAAATATGTAATAGGCTTCAATTCCTTAAGTAGTTTTGTAATAAAACTGAAAATCTACTTTTGGGCCGCTACATCGTTCAGAACAGGTTTTGACAAAAAATCTAATTAAATGTGTATGTATGTATTTGCTATTTCTATAGCGTGAACCTAGCAAAAGCCAGTGAAGCGCTGTACATAATCAAAGGCAATCTTAAAGTTGGCGAGTAATAGGAGAGGAAACCGAGTTGTGGACAGTTAACGTAAAGTGATGTAGTGTTCTTTAAAGGGGTAAGCTTTTAAGTCTCTTTCCTATATTGGAGGAACGTTGGGCAGTCCAGAAGGATACAGGGATGTTGTTCCAGATCCTGTGTGCATAGATAGAAAAGGCCTGTTTGTTTGTTTTTTCCTATTTTACACTTTTTAGTTTGCAGTCTGATGGTGTCCTGGCTGCGAATGTGCTGAGAACCACCACAGATGGTGAGCTTGTCTGAAAGATAAGTGGGGGGTTCTGGCTGTGATGGCTTTGTAAATGATGCAGATATTTTTGAAGATGATGCAGGCTGGCAAGTGGAGCTAAAGACGATCCATTAGGGTAGGTGTGATGTGATCGTATTTCTTCACCCCCTGGATGAGACGTGTTGCAGGATGTACGATGCCCCCGAAGAGTGCCAGGTGGAGTAGAGCAGGAGAGCTATGGAGTAAGGCATTACCACTATCCAGAGGCATGAGTACAAAAGCTTTTTGACTTCCAATTTTATTTTTTTTATTATTAAAGAAGAGAGATCTGGTACCACACAGTTTACTCTTCAAGAACAACAAACATTCTTAATATTCAGTACTTCATATGTGTTTATTAGTGTTGCAATGTTGGAGCTTGTGCCACTGTCCTTTGTAAATGCTGGCTTCTGATTTGTTAATAGGCTTGTTAGTCCCTCCTTAGTACCGCCTTGTCTTCATTTGTAACTTTCCATGAGGACTGGCCCTATTACTTCAGCTGTTACATGGTATGGCTTATTTAGTCTGTAAGCACTATTTTCTATAATGACTGTCTCCTACTTCAGGCAATTCATGCTTTCCTGCAGCATTCAGCATGCCATGTGCGCTTTGACTTTCCGAACAGCCCGGAAGAATGATGGCCGTTCTTTGAAATTAAATAGGTCTGGCATTCACAAGAGTTTGAGCTATTGGCATTGTAAATGATAATGCCTTTTATTTGTGTGCTAATTATCAAAGCAGATAAATAAAAGGCACTGTCATTTACAATGCCAATAGCTTACCTATTCTCGCAAATGCGAGACCTATTGCATTGCAAATGCTTGTTTTAACCATTGTGTTTCCGAACAATTTGCAAATTTAGCTTATGCAATCCGTGTGAAGTTTTAAGAACGCACACTGTGGGTGCAGAGACGGCAAAAATTGCTAATTTAGCTTGGGCAAACCGTGTGAAGTTTTAAGAAAGCATACTGTGGGAGCAGTGATGGCGAAAATACAAGAGAAAGCTGAGAGGTGGCGATTTCTTCCACTGTCCTTGGCTGCTAGAACTGCAGTGGTTATAATGGTATTCTTACAGCAGCTGCAGTATTGTTTCACAAATATATCTATTCCACGGACAGAAGAGTTTTTGGGACAATATGCCCAATTTTAATTAAATTTATACGGGCAACGAAACAACCTAGAATGTCCTGGGACATCATGACCCTACCATATGACAAAGGAGACTTTGCGATTCCCAGTATCGAGCATCACTATTGAGTTGTCTAGGATAAACATGCATTGAGGATGTGGCGAAACGGCTAGAGCTGCCCACCTAGAAGATGGGGAAACCTGGTTCAAGTTTCGGCAGGGACGCTCAACAACCTGTGATTCTGGGAAAATCACTTCGTGCCATATGTATCAAAATAGAGTTTTGCGATTCTCAAATTGCAATTTTTAGTGAATCGCAATTAAAGAATCACAAAATGTACTGTATGTAGGATTTGCTGAAAATTTTGCAAATCCTACATATTCCTTATTTGCGAATTGCAAATTGAGATTCGCAAATAAGGAATACCTTCCCGCTCATTCCTATGGGCTAGGAGGCCCATAGGAATGAATGGGAAGACATTCTCAATTTGTGATTACCAATTAGAGAATCGCAAATTGAGAATGCAATTTCAAGGTTGCAAGGGTGCCAAAAGGACACTCTGTTCCACCCCTGAAATATGCATGTGTGTACATTTTGAGCACATACATGCCAGCCCTAAGGGCATGTATGTGCGCCAAATGGCACTTTGAAACAAGCATTGGCATAGCCAATAGGTCTCGCCTTTGGGTCCTTATAAATGTTTAGTTATCCAACACAATATCTTTGGTGCAACAACATCAAGTGTTGCATGGCTAAACAATAATAAGGTCCCAAAGGTGAGACCTATTGGCTATGCCAATGCTTGTATTGTTTTACGACCCGACTACCTCATAGTGTCAATTACCGCATTTACAGAGAGTTTTTGTATTATATCCCGCCATATGCCTGAACGTTATTATTGTAACTGTTATTTGCTGTACCCTTGTATCATGCTACTGCTGTAACGCGCTCTGGTGCCTTCAGGCCATGTCCGCGCTATATAAAATTGCAAAAATAAAATAGTACAACACCTGCGGCAAGAAATGCTCAATCACAAAATGCATTCTTTTGGTTTTCTTCCCACGTGCCGTACTGTACTTGAAGCTGTGTTTTCCCGTACTGTCGGTTGTCCTGGATCTCCCTTATAATTTAGACTGCAGACGACTGGAAGGGGGAGACACCCGAGGCTCAATAAAGCAGATTATAGTAATATGCTTGTGAAAATCAAGCCCTTGTGGTGAGCGGCGTCTCGTGCCTCCCGGGGTGGAGGCTGCACCAGGAGCAGCGGGACCTTCCCTGTGAGGCTGTCCACTGCACCTAGAACGCAGCATCGCATTGGTATTCTGAGCACAGTGCTGCTCACAAATTCCTTTACCAGGAGCTCGGACCCTGCGAGGGAGGCCCGCGCCACAGACCGTCCGAGGCTCCGAGCAGAGTGAACAAGGTGGCGGGCGAAGCCTAAGGAAGGCAAAGGAACAGAGGCGAGGGAAAGAGGACTAGAACAAGGAAAGAAATATTAGAGAAGACGCGGGAGGCAAAGGATGGGAAAGGAGTTGAAAGAAGGGGAAGGAGATGTGGGAAAGAAGAAGGAGTGAAGGGAGGGAATAAAATTTAAGTAAAGGGAAAAGAGCGGAAAGGGGGCGTGCAGAAATGAAGTAAAGGAAAAAGAGCGGAAAGGTGGCGTGCGGTAAGCTAAAACAAGCAACAAAAAGAGGGGCAGCCCTGAGACGCGCTCTGTGGTGGGGAGGGTGAGGAGCGTTGAAGCGCAAGACGGAGAGGTGGAGCGAGGCGCGCGCGCTTGTGCGTATAACCCCACGCTCTACACCTCACAAAAAGCTGTGGTCGGCTTTTTGAAGCCCAGCAACTAAAAGTCTCACCAGAGCAGCGCATGCGCAAGCTCAGGCGAGACCTAAAAAGCAATAAAGTGCTTGTTTCAAGAAAATCGCAACTTACCACCAACTTGAAGTTGGTGGTTATTTGCGATTCCTTAAGACCTAATAGCAAATTTCTGGTGCTTCCAGAATTGCATTTAAGGAATCGCAATTTGCAATTCCTTAATTGCATTCACAAAATAGAGAACCGCAAATTTTGCGATTCTCTATTTTGCGATGGACTCTATGGATGATACATCCCCAAAGGTTTTTTCCCATTCGCAAATGGACAGATTCTGAGAATCGACCCGTTTGCGAACGGGAAAAAGGCTTGATACATATGGCCCTCTATCTCTCCGTGACAAACAAAATGAATGTGTCCTTCTGTAACCCAACTGGTGGTCATGTAAAGAGCCCTGATAGCTTCGGGTCGAGTTTGCGCTGTATAAAACTCCCAACAAAAATAAATAAATGGTACAACGCCAGATTTAAAATGCCCTGCCATGCAACAGAGGAGACATAGCCGCATGCCTCCTCTGAACATGAAACAGAGCCTTCTCTTCGATTGCCATTTTGCCGGAGGCTGTGATGAAGCTAAGTATTTAATCCTTGCCTGTATTTGCACCCTTTTAACGTATGTACATGTCTAATTAGTTGCATCCTAAGAGGGATTGTTAATTATCATCTAGCTAATGTGGCAATACATATGAAGGGGTTTTCAAACAATTACTACATGTGAAATAAAGCCGCCTAATCATGAAATATTCGCATAGATACATCCCTCATCTGCTGTGTGATGCCAACGGCAATTAATGTTTACTGACTGGGAAAATGCCACCATCATGTTTACACTGCCTTAAGAAAGAGCGGTTGCCTCACGAGGCCATGCATTCCTTTGGAGAGGAGGGTTCTTGGAGCACGTCTCGAGCTCGTCCAACATAAAAGAAAGGAGGTACTCATGCAGATTTTTCCCCTTCTTTGTGGGCGATACATTAAAGCTGGGCAAGGAAGGTGGCACATTACATCAGTCTATCGCCTTATGACAGGAGATGGCATATTTAAATCTTAGTACAGAAAGGGATTATAAAACAAATCATGGCGTGCAAATTACACCGCTCTTCAAAGAGATTGAAGAATTGGAAACGAATCAGAGGGACATGTGAGAGCAGTTATAAAAGTATTGGGCGCTGGCAGTGCTGGTAATGCAGGCTCTAACTAATAATTATGCAGAACTTGGGCGGGGAATGGTGGCTGCCTGACTTCCGGTTAGCCACTCTCTCTACATTATCACGGATGCTGTTTCCAGTTCAAGGCTTTTCACAGCCAAATCGTTTGAATCGGAGGCCTTAGTCGAACCAGGGCAGTGGAAGTGAGCTAAGGTTGCATGAATCAGAACATATTTGTTTGTCTACCAATAGCCCAGAATTGGAAACAGTGACTGTGATGACATGCTGTGCACAGACACTCTGCCTCAGGGTGTAGGGCCATTCCTGTGCATCTTAAACATGTGATTAAACATATACACACAGGTAGGGTCATAACTCTTTTAGGGGCACTTCAAGGCGCATGGCAATGGCAGTGTATGCGTTTATGGGGAAGGAAGTGGCCTCATGAATTCAGAGAAAGTGCCAGAGAACTCTGTTTTAGGAGAGGGCTTACGAAGATCTGGGAAGACAGTGGTAGAAGTTCAGGAAAATGATTCAAGAAAATGACTGAGGGCTTAAGAAGACCTAAGAAGGCCAAGAAAACATGCAGGTGATAAAAAGCAGCACAAAGGGATTAATGGTCTAGAATGAATTTTATTACATTCCATTTTAATAGGTCCAAGATATTTTCCTGTGTTGCACCAATATTAATCATTGTTTTTAAGAAAATTTATTATTTAAAAAGGATTTCTTTTATATGTATTTAACTTGTATTGTGATGTTTTTTATTAACTAATAACAATAAACTGAAACTGGTCCAAGAGCGTGATTTTTTGCACCGGATAGGCGTCATCCACAGTCTGCTTGAGCTTGTAGGACCTTCCTGTGGTCCAGAAGTAAGGGAGCCAATCAGAACACTAAGATGAGTTATCCGGTAAGCCCGGTCTACCGGCCACGATGGTGCAGATTAGCCTTTCAACTTTATACTATATGAATATTGGTAAAGATAATAGGTCTGGCACAGATTGTCATAGTAGTCGCTGGCAATGAATGGAACTACTTTGTGTGTGGATGTGCTCCTAGTGAAAGGGCTGAAATTCGCCAATCTACGTGAAGTGGAATGATCTATTGTTCAATGCTGTATGCTGTAGAAAATGTGAATGAAAAAATAAAAAATAAAACAATGTTTGAAGAGGGCTGAGCCCCTATTAGTAACAATATTATATATAATTTTAGTAAAATCAAGAGGTCTTGGCTAAAGCCAGACCTAAAAACGAATTGTTATGCAGGGTGTAGCATTTTTACACACACTACTAGACTAGCAGAGCAAGGAGCCAGGTGGGGCAGTGTTTAAGTAAATGTTCCAACAGACCACAGATACAGATAACCAGATAGCTCAGTCCAAAGCTATCTGCAGCTATTGTATCTGAATTTGCACCACAACGGCTCCCTCCATATTTCAGTTTTAGGCTAGGAAGACAAGGGCTGAGATAACCAGGATACTTCTAAAAATTGCATGCATGACCCACAAAGCTTTACATTTCAACACCTGAATATATCTTGCACAAAAACTTGACCACTCTGGGAGCTCTAAGACTTATTAGATTAGACTTGTCTTTATCAAAGACTTATGATTGTTATGATCTGTTATGTTTGTTTCTTGTCTGGTTGAGTATTGATTTTCGCTTCCTGTACCTTCGTAACTGCCAATCTGTAAAGCGCTCTGATACGCCACATGGTCTTGTTCTCGCTGTATAAAAGTTTAAAAATAAATAAATATATGGGGGGGCAATCCCAACTTTGGAGTTAGTAACTTTTACATTTTTTTATGCAAAACATTGATACATCTCGGTGTTTGGAAGTGACAACCCCTTCCAAATAGCCAATCGGTAGGCGTTGTAATCCATAAAAATGGTATCCGCTTATAAAATGTAAGTGATTCATAGAAAAAAACTATTTTGCGGAAATTTTGAATCAGAGCGTTTGCAACCGTAAAACAGGCTCATATATCTGGCCCTATGTCCCTTCCTAGAGCAGTTGTCAGGGTGCCACAATCTGGTACAGGGCTAAAAGGATGGTGTTACAGGGAATGGGAGAGCAGTGAGTTGTGGAGAAGCATCACCCTGAATTGAGTGTCACGGGCTGGGAATCGAAGAGGCTGCAGGACGTCAGCAGAAATGGCTGCGATGGATGCTTCGGATTGGGACGATAACTTTGAAAACAAGCATTTGCAATGCAATGGTCTCGGCATCATTAAAGGTAGAGCTATTGGCATTGCTCATGACATTTCTTTTTTTTTCTTTAAATCAAAAATAAATGGCCATTGTCATTAACATTGCCAATACACAGCACTCTGCACTCAACAGCACACAATGCTCTGCACACTTGCTCTGCACTCACTGCTCTGCACACTCACTCTGCACACTCACCACTCTGCACTCACTGCTCTGCACACTCACTCTGCACACTCACTCTGCACACTTGCCACTCTGCACACTCGCCACTCTGCACACTCGCCACTCTGCACACTCTCCACTCTGCACACTCGCCACTCTGCACACTCGCCACTCTGCACACTCGCCACTCTGCACACTCGCCACTCTGCACACTCGCCACTCTGCACACTCGCCACTCTGCACACTCGCCACTCTGCACTCGCCACTCTGCACTCGCCACTCTGCACTCTGCACTCGCCACTCTGCACTCGCCACTCTGCACTCGCCACTCTGCACTCGCCACTCTGCACTCGCCACTCTGCACTCGCCACTCTGCACTCACCACTCTGCACTCACCACTCTGCACTCTGCACTCACCACTCTGCACTCGCCACTCTGCACTCGCCACTCTGCACTCACCACTCTGCACTCACCACTCTGCACTCACCACTCACCACTCTGCACTCACCACTCACCACTCTGCACTCACCACTCTGCACTCTGCACTCACCACTCACCACTCTGCACTCACCACTCTGCACTCACCACTCTGCACTCACCCCTCACCACTCTGCACTCTGCACTCTGCACTCACCACTCTGCACTCACCACTCACCACTCTGCACTCACCACTCGCCACTCTGCACTCTGCACTCGCCACTCTGCACTCGCCACTCTGCACTCGCCACTCTGCACTCGCCACTCTGCACTCACCACTCTGCACTCACCACTCTGCACTCACCACTCACCACTCACCACTCACCACTCACCACTCTGCACTCACCACTCTGCACTCACCACTCTGCACTCACCCCTCACCACTCTGCACTCTGCACTCTGCACTCTGCACTCACCACTCTGCACTCACCACTCACCACTCTGCACTCACCACTCACCACTCACCACTCGCCACTCTGCACTCTGCACTCGCCACTCTGCACTCGCCACTCTGCACTCGCCACTCTGCACTCACCACTCTGCACTCACCACTCACCACTCACCACTCACCACTCACCACTCACCACTCTGCACTCTGCACTCACCACTCTGCACTCACCACTCTGCACTCACCACTCTGCACTCACCACTCACCACTCACCACTCTGCACTCACCACTCTGCACTCACCACTCTGCACTCACCACTCTGCACTCTGCACTCACCACTCACCACTCTGCACTCACCACTCTGCACTCTGCACTCACCACTCTGCACTCACCACTCTGCACTCACCACTCTGCACTCACCACTCTGCACTCTGCACTCACCACTCTGCACTCACCACTCTGCACTCACCACTCTGCCCTCACCACTCTGCACTCACCACTCTGCACTCACCACTCTGCCCTCACCACTCTGCACTCACCACTCTGCACTCACCACTCTGCACTCACCACTCACCACCACCAAGCATTGACAAACCCAATACCTTATGTAGACGAGACCTATTGGCTTTTCCAATGCTTGTTTTTAACTCTGTGGTCGCGTCCTTCTGAATATGTTTGAATATAAACGTTCACATTCTATCGCACGTTGGCTTGAGGGCTGTTGGAATTCACGGTATGCTTTAATCCAAAATGTTGATGCGGGTTCAACGAGAGAGAGACAGAATTTGGCAGTACGGCAAGCGATTTTCTTGCATGAGTTCAATCAATGGGTGATGTAAACAAAGCGTCTTTCATCAGTGTCCATTTTGAGAACTAACAGCGAATCCCTGGAACGTTGCCTGTGTTGTATTTGTGTTGTGCAAAAGGGGATGATTGCATACTCAACCATTCATAATTTAAACATGTAAATTGTTGGCAGATGAAACACGGGTGCATACAACTGCTGAGCTTTGCTTAGCAAGGAGTTATGGTAACTTTGTTCTTAGAATGAAGCAGGAGCAGGATGCTCCGGGCAGAATTGTAAGCATTAATTTAAATCCTGTTTAAACACCGTTAGGTGAGGGCTTGGAAAACCTATTAATCAGCTATTGAATACAATTGCATTTATGGTATTTATTGCATTTCATTGAACTCGCGGCCGCCCCGGAAGTCAGGCACGGTCGCCTGTGACGGGGGCGGGGCCACGTTCACACCGGAAGAGGAGGCAGGCGGAGTCGTAGCGTCTCGCGGCCCGGGGCTCCTGTGAGCGGTGTAGAGCCCCGGGGCCGCGCCAGCAGGAGGTTGGGCGCCGCGTGCTGAGGTAAGGTAAGTTCTGGAGTGCGATTGGTGCACTTGTGTGTGTGTATGCTCGTGTGTGTGTGTGTGTATGTATGTGCGCGACGGTGACGGCGGGGGAGTGGGAGGGGGGTCTGGAGCGCGATTGGTGCACTTGTGTGTGTGTATGGTCGTGTGTGTGTGTGTATGTATGTGCGCGACGGTGACGGCGGGGGAGGGGGAGGGGGGGCCTCGGTGCACTTGTGTGTGTGCGCGCGCGTGTGTATGAGTCAGGGGTGGTGTCTCTGTATGTATGTATGTGCGTGCGTGCATGGGCGCGTGTGTGTGTGTATGCGCATGCGTGTGTGGTGCTTGCGCTTCCCAGGAGACAGCGCCTGGCCACAGCGCGCGTTCCAGTTACAAATTGCCTGGAAGGATGCGCGTGGCCAGGACTGTCTCCTGGGACTGCTACTCGCTGACATAAGATCTCGGCGGAGACGCGCTTACGCGCGTCTTTTAGCCGAGACCTAAAAACGATTGAAAGGCATTACAGAAGGGAAGCAGCAGGAAAGGAGAAAGCTTGCAAATCAGGAGACGGTGAAGACGGGGGTGATCATCAAACGACATGGTGTATGATAGGGCGTCTGCCTGCATAGGGACTGCTCAGCATGGAACACCTTCTTAGACGCGACTGGGTCCCTGCATTCTCTGACAGATGCTGCCTGACCCTGCCTCCCGCGGAGGGCTCGCTTTTCCTCATAAGCTCTAAGTCATAGGTTTCCCAAACTTTTTTTTTCAACCTTATTTTTCAGTTTTTATACAACAGCACATTATAGTGGTGAAGGTAACAAGTACAGGACACAGTTGCCGGAGCACGAGACTGCCATCCAGAGAACAACAGACGGTGACATATCGAATCAATATCAGGGCCAATAAAAATGCAAAACAGTTGGCAGTCGCTGCATGCCAAAAACTCAACATGCACATCCGCACCCTCCTCATGGAGCCTGTTCAGCTGTAACAGGCAGAGAAGAACCCACAGTCATCAGAACCACCACCAACACCACTTGTCACTGTTGAATCGGGACCCAAGAGCGTGTCACACAAACCCCGCCCTTCAATGAGATCCACCCCAACCTTGTCACCATTCCTGTCCCACTTCATGCGGTGCTCCTCAGATCAGATAGCGTCCATTCCGCCACATCCCTGCGCCAGTGAGCCACCTCTGGAGCCCTCTGTCCCATCCACGTGGTGGCCACCCTACGCCTGGAGAGCACCAATGTTAACTGCATAAATGATAGGCCATCGTACGACCTCTGGGCCTTGTGATGTATCCTAACAAGCAACACCAAGGGATCATCACCATCCACAGGGAAGAGACTCGCATAGTGCGCCACCACCTGGTGGCAAAAGTGCTGCACAGCTCGGCAGCCCCAGGCCAAGCAGAGGGAACCCGCTCCCTGGGTTCTACAGCGAGGGGTGGGCAGCCATCGATGCCGGCGTGGGACATGTGATGAAGGGTCACGGGGGTTCCGTAAGTGCGGTGTAAAAAAGTAATGTATTAGCTCGAATCAAGCATAGCAAGAAACTGATTGCGTGAGTTCACAATCACGCGCCCAGTCCCCATCCTCTAGGGGTGTTGTCAGGTCCACGTCCCAGACTGCACGGTCCCGTAGCGCCACCCGCTGCATCCACCCTCGTGGCTTTACAGAGCAAGAAGATCTAATGCCTGCCCTTAGGGTTCCCAAACTTAACAAGTTAGTACTCGGGGCTTTGCAAAGATAGCCCTGCGTCGCAGGTGATCACATAGAAACAAGAGGAGCTATTATCACAGATGCCAACAAGGGTCACCAATCACTTCCAGAGTACAGCATGTTTTGGGGGAAGGTGAGTCCACATGCCAGGATCAAAGCCAGCCCTTGTGAGAGTGGTGGGGTGCATGTGTGCATACACAGGTTGCCCCCCAGCAAGGGCATCATGGTTTCTTCCATTACAATTGAACTGCTCCGTCTCTCTGAATGTCCAACAGTGACTCTGCATATACTGCTTACAGGGGGCTGAGGGCAGTGTGGTCAAAACTTACATCACATCTGCACGTCAGCATCTAAAACGGCATTGTATGCGTATAGCCGCGTTGAAAGCGGATGATAAATACATCATGAATCTCATGGACTTATTCAAACAAATTGAAAATATCTCATTCATTTCTCTGTTGAAGAAACCTCTACACATCTTTCGTGGGCACAAATTCTTACTGTCCCCCACCTGAAGCTTTGTTGCCCCCCTTGCACTCACAGCCTAATCCATATATAATTGTACAAAGGTAAATATCAACAACGGCGAAGCTGCACGGAGTGACACCCTAGACATGTAGGGGAGTTAAATCTGCCCAGACACTCAGCAAAGTGTGATCTCTTGACTCAACACAAACTCTTAATGTGTCCAAATGTCCAAAGAGGGAAGACACAACACATCCTCCTTGAACAAAAGCAATCCCATAGCATGAAACCAAGAGTTATTTAACTAATCAATTAATCTAAATATTAATAACAGAGCTTCTGTCCTAACTTCGTCTCTTTTGGATTCATTACTAGTGTGTCAATTTTCTCACCCTGTACTTCAGTGCTTCTCTATACTCTTAAACTCTTTTCACCCCTCAAACCGAGATCCAGCCCTCTTCAACCCTGGTGTGCTGCTCCCATCACCACATCCCATTCCAGAAGGCTACCACCACGAAAGCATCTTCCTCTCTAACATCTTACTCATCAATCAATCAATCAATCAATCAATTAATCAATCAAAGTACTGCCTTCCCCTCTTCTTCCCTCGACCTCTGTGCGGCATAATCCGGAGCAAATGCCCAACACTGCCATCAGTCAGCTTTATCTAGCACTTAATAACACAGGTTTGCCGTTTCTAAGAGCTGTAATTCACAGGTGTTACTGTAACCCAATTTAATGGTTGTCATTATCGGCCTCAGAGGTTGAGGTGTGCTTCTTATCGAACTGCAGATCACACAGAGATTTCAGCACTCAGCTCACTGAGCTTACTTTGACATGCTTATGCTGCAATAGCAATCGGATGACATTCATATGAGACATAATCCACTCTCCCCTGGCAAAGTGCCAAGTATTAAGTGTTAGACTCTCACATATGGGTCATTTCGCTGCATCGCCTCGCGGATTGGCTTTCGTCATGCAAATGTGTGACATTCACAGAACTGCTGAGCAAACACAGCCGAGCGCGCAGGCCAGCGCTTCTACAACTACTTACTTGACATCTGAGTGAAGGTATGATGGGTTGATGACCCCTATGGCTCGCTCTAGCTGTACTGGACAGTACGGTTACCCTCGAGATAAGATAGTCTGTGTCAGCAAGATGTGTTACAGTAGTGACACCTCTGAGTGTGATCTCTTATGTTATGTTGATTTGTACAGCGCACTAATTACCCGAGAGGGTATCCAGGCACCTGGAGTGACGTCTTCTGCTCGAGAGAACTGACGGCGTGATGTACAGAGACCGCGCTTACTAAAACGGGCTGCAAATTGTGCACAGACTTTTTGCGAATGGAATCTGATTTTGCAAACCGACCTATGTACAAAGAGGTCAGTTCACAAATTTACCAAATCGCAGGGGGTCACAGAAAGATCTACCTAATAAATATGAATTAGCCAGCTCGGCTTCTTTGTCTGAGTGTAGTGAGCTGGGAAGAGAGAGACAAGCCATTGAGATGTCAGACAAGCCTCCCATTGTGCTGTGACTGTTGCTGCCCAGCCTGAGTCTTTTTGCATAGTGCACGTTGCTTCGTGAGCTTGTTTTAAGGTAGGTTCTTGGCCATTACACTGCACAAATGGGCATCATTTCAGATATTTTGCTCATTACATGGACATATCTCTCAAAGTGTTACATATAAGACACTGAAATGGCACACATAAGCACAAGGGAAGCAGAAATGTCAGAAATGGGTGAATGCAAGACTTGGCAGCTGTATTCATTAAGGTAGCAAAATGAATTAATGATCATTTTTTATTAATGTCACAGTATAACTGATTGGGCGGCATTGTTTAATGACATGAAATTCATCGATATGCATGATGTGGCACTTGTACAGATTTCTGTACCGCTGTCTAACTGTCTTCCAGCAGCCGTGGTGCGGAGCATGACCTGTGGACCAGTGGGTGGGATGTGCAGGCTCTCAAGGACAGTGACTGGCATGATCTTTGGGACAGAGACACTTATGGGCAGAGTTATCAAGCCAGCAACGTTGATGAATAGTAACCCTGATAGGAGTAGCTTTGACAGACTCTGGGCCAGGATCACCGATAACGCGCTCTGACGGTCAGGACCTCTGGCGATGACCTTGCTCCCAGAGCTGACACACATGATGTACAGATTCTTAAGCCCAATATGCCTAGGTTAAGGTCATATTTGAAACACACTTGGATATGTTTGGACTGGTATGTATGGTGGTGAGACCGATTTCTATTGAATAATTTTGAGGAGTAGAGCATTTATAGAGAGCTAAGTGTTGAGAATTTAATATCAAGCAACAAGTCTCACTGTTCCACTTGGAGCTGATTTTTAAGTACTCTTCTTGGTGTGAATTCCTCAAAGTTTTGTTCAGATGACATTTCTAACCATTGTGCTTAGTATCCACATATCATTGTTCTACTTTCCATGAATTTAATTCAATTCTTTGCTCCTTGAATATCTCACATTTCTGCTCACTATGATTTTACATGACCAGTGTCTGTCCTCTCACATGCGGTCGTTCCTATGTAAGCGGAGGTGAAGAGGCAGTTGGCTGCATCATATCTTCAACTACTTCTCTTTCAGGGGAAGAAGTTGCAGCAGCAACCGTGGTGTATCACACCAGTTTTAGCAGTACTCACAAGAACTCACTTGATGTGGCCCAGCACAGTATATTTTGGTTCCACGAGTGCACATATCCACTTACAAACAAAATGGTTATTCACCTTGATCGCATTGTCAGACATGAAAGGTGCATGTTTCTTGAGTGCAGTGCCAGAGGTTCATGCCATGAACAAACCTCAAGGGACAAAGAAAAGTCCGTAAAGAAGATCCCAAGAATAACTTTTATATAGTGATTGCTATTGCTATTCTGTTGCATTACATAACTGCTGGTGTGATTGTCCAACTCACTGGAACAGTTTAACGACCTCAGAAGCATTAAAGACTTCATTGAATCTGCCATGTAGGTCTCACGCAGGCGTCAGCAGCTGCAGCTGAACTCACGGAGCCTTGTCAGAGTGACACCAAGAGGCTTCAGACTCATCTACACCAAGAGATGCCAACAGGAATCTTGGTTTGTGCCAACAGAGTCGGACACCACCTGTCATCTTATGGCACCGGCTCCTTTGGACTAAATGGTCATGAAAAGTAAGATTTAGGCATTGGGCTTGAAACTTTGGCCAGACACAGCAAGATGCGCCTTTTTCTGTGTTTTTTTACCACCCCTCTAAAGGCTGTTCCATATCACAGTGTTAGGTGCAGCACTAAAATGCGGCCTTTTGGTGACATTTGACTGCTCTAAGACCTTGTTGGATAAAGGTGGCAGAGGATCAAGGAACAGAGGGAGATGGAAGAAAGTAAAGATGAAAAGAGAGGGAGAAAGGAAACGGAGGAACTGACGCAAAAACTGGGTGCGTGAGCGAAGTGACATTGTTATGCAGAAAAGTGGTAATGTTGACGATTTACTTAAAAGGACATCGACAAATGGTGCACTACTTAGGTAATTGTCGCTAAAAAGTAGTCTTCAGTTGACTTCACATGTAGAGCCTTCATCCAACAGTTTAGAGACCGAAATAGCAAACAAACATAAACATCTAACAGCAGACTTACAGAGCAGTAATCTTGAAGAAAAGCATCCACAATTTACAAACAAACAATACAATTTGTGGCTTCCTGTGACTCTGCTAGACTTACCAAGACACGGTCACCCATGCGCAAGTCCTTGTCCCCTTTCTTCACAGACCCGCTGTCCGAAAGGTTGGATCCAGATTCATTTCCAGTCTTCATGGAGCTGTTGAGTACACAATCCCTCAAAGGGACAATCCTAGTGGTGAGGGGAGGAGTGGCAGTACCAGAAAGTAATGACAAGTTCTGGGTGGTCAGAGACTCTACAGACAAGGCATCGCTCCCTGAGCCTTCGGTGGTGAGCTGCCGGGTCAGCTTGGAAGGCCGCGTGAAAATCCCTTGGAGAGGCTGGCACTCGAAGTACCGCACACCACCCACCGACCCATCGTTCTTGCCAACCAGGTCATCCAGTACCACGCCAGCCCACTGGCCCGGTGCAAACTGCGTCTCTCCCAAATAGTGGATCACACCCGGCTTGACCCCGTTCACCCATACGCGTTCGCCAACCAAGAAGTCTCCCACAAACTCGTCGCCCACTTCTGTGTACTTCGAGGTTGACTTCTCAGCGCTGAGCGATGACGTCGAATTCTGTTTGTGCAGAGGAGATCCTGTTATTGGAGAGAATAAAAGGGAAGAATGAAAAGAGGAAGTGAACCCTGAGAGGAACAAGTGAGCAGCAGAAATACACATTATTTATTTACAAAAACACAAGGGTTGTGGTTATCTCGCAAGCTGCCAACACACCCAGCAGCAGTTGTAGAAAGTAATGACTTGTGTACTGAGGCAAATTAATGGAACTGGACGTGGAACAAAAGTAGTGTTGATTAAAAAAAGGAACTACACAAAATATTACAAAATATAATCGCCACCCTGCAGCTTTTCACAGTTGCCAAAGAACTTACCAACTGTGATCTTGACTTTCCCAACACTGAGCAATTTGGACATTTGTGCCGCCGCCGTCTCCATGGTCTTTTCATTGCCTTTGGGTTTGAGGGGTTCGGGGGCTAACAGTGCTCCGGGGAGGCTGGCTAGCGCAGCAGCCTGAGGGCACACTACCAGCTCGCCATCGGGGCTACCGTCCGGGGTGAGAGGCGGCCGGCAGAAGCGCACATCCCCGCTGCCACATCACTCGCCGGCCCGGCCTGCAAATTAACTTCATATGAACCTCGCCCCTCCTCCGCCCCCCCCTCACTTCCTCTTCCCTAGTCCTCTCTCCATCTCCATGGCAACGGCAACCGCTGCTTTACGCTGGCAGTGCCTGCAGCATGTGCACATCTGGGCAGGATCCCTTTCCCATTCGCGCCTGCCCCGCCCTGCGCCGCAGCTGGATGCTGCCAGACCCTCGATGGCCCGTCTCACGGGAGCCGAGAAAGGCCACACTACAAAGAATGCCTCCGCCTTTAGCTAAGCGTCAAGCTGCTTTCATCTGTGGCACCCGATGTCTCCGGGAAGACAGCATGGCATGTCCAACGTTGGCCCACGAAAGCTGAGCCATGACAATGTTTTTACGATGATAACTCATTATGGAAATGTCCTGGGGCGACATCCCTGTACCTACCAGGACCACCCCAATCCTAGTCCACGTCACGTTAACAGTCCACTGTTGCTCTTAGAACTGAGGTACTGCTCTAGATCACATCTGGACTGTGTCTTTGCCTTGGAATCTGTACAGCGCCCTCTCTATATAAATATCACATACATACATATATTGAGTAGGTGCATGCAAATGCTTCTAATGGGGATACCCGGACATTATGCATTCACTCCAGCCATCATCATGGGCAACACCATAGTCATTCAAATATCACTCATAATTACACTGAAATTATGGAAATGTCACACATAGCAATCTGAAACCTTGGCAGCCATGATTATACAGAAGGAAGGGCAGCAGGCCTGGCCTGCAGGAACACAGCAATTACAGCTACCGCGCCTGACTCTTACACCTTCCCTGGAAGCGGCGCAAGCCATAGGAAGGAGGCATGTGCTTGGCTTGTCGTCCACCCCCACTCAACTCAGAAGGTATGCCCGATGTACTCTTGAAAACAACTTTCTTTTAGGCTCCTATTGTGTACATACTGGTCTGTTCTCCCGCCACGGGTTATATTATGACAAAGTAGTAGACAAGTCGAGAGAAGGGAGAGTGATCAGTGAAGATGAAACACAATAATGGACATACCCAGTTCACTTCCATGCCTCATCTGCAGCCCACCACTGGCCATCAGCATTATCCCAGTACTTAATTTGTAAAAAAAAAAAAAAAAAAAACTAGTGCCATGGTTCTCCCCAGGAGGTCACTGCAGCTTGCACTACAAATTGCCCCTGCCATGCTGCCAATGACATCTGTTTGTGTTTGCAATGATAGTAACAACACAACTACGGATATCACACTCCGACAAGTTCGATAATGCGGACTAATGCCGGCCCCCAAAATGAAGAAATGGCTTAGGCGGCAGGTAATAGTCATCTTCAGTGTATATTAAATTAATATTTCACTGTTGTGGGCCTCTCTAAATTAGCCAGACAGCGCCACCTTATGGCAGACTGTCACAAGCACAGCACCGGTGATGACAACCGTCAATTAACCACCCGCACAAATTATGCGCTGCATTAGCCTCACTTCCTTTTTCACCTCATGCTGAAATGCAGCTATGAACATCACGCTACAACAATACTAGCAAACAGAGCAGCTATTTAATCATCTTCTTGGAAGGTGAAAAGTGCTCTGAGGCATTCATGAGGGGTATGAAAGTGGCACAAAGATGGGACAATACAACAGAATGCACCAAAGCAACAGCTACTAGAACATCAGGAATAATACCTGGCCTTCCGTAGAACACTGAGCATGATGGAAACAAACAGGATTGATGTACTTATGTGGTGCTGGTGGTTGCAGGTGGTGGACAACAGAACTTAGTTTTGGAGATTTGCACTAATTTTTCATCATCAGACTTTGACTCAGAGCAAAACAGAGAAAGGTGGAGAAGGGAGAAAGAAAGTGGCAGAGAAACACTGGAAACCAGTAACAAAGGTAAAAAGAAGAGATGGAACGAACCAAGAGTGAGATCAAATGACGGGAAGTGTAGGATGGTGGAAGAAAGAGTGGAGAACAGACAGACATGCCCCCTTTCACAAGCCAAAACGTTGCCAGTGTTGTAAAGTAGGTGCCGTAGGTGGGTGCCAAGAAGAAACTGACTCCAAACTGGATACTAGAAATAGGCTTTATGTAAATCCGTATTTGTAAAGTGCGATCTACTCACCCTTACCGGTCTCAAGGCGCTGGGGGCCGTCATGGAAATTAAGTGAGCTGTTGCCCAGAGTAACATGGTGCCGAGCTGAGCTGCCACCGGAGCCGAAGATCGAACCGTGAACCCTGTGCTCCGAAGTCAGCAGCCCTGGCCGCTGCACCACGCCTCTTTATTGGTCGTCTCCACTGCTCCACAACCTGCTTGCCTCGCAAGAACCTTCTCAACATTCTAAGGCAAGGTTCAGAACAAACTGTAGGAACATTCTAAAGTACACAAGGGAGAAGGGGAGGTGGAAAGTACCAAGTGGAAAGGATCTAAATTACAACTAGGTCAGGTGTTATCTGGCAACCTTGGCATTCCGCCGTGCAGGTGATGGGCTCCTAGAATGAATCAGGGCCCGGCACCTATTTATTTGTACAGATTAAACTGTGAGTCTAATCCAGTGTAAAATGTCGAGAATCCAGGTAAAATGTTTCTAATAAGCAAATGAACAAACCGTATGGCAGAATTACACCTGCCATGAACACATGAATCATGGCAGATGTAACTCGAGACAGTCCAGACCAGCAGCACAGGGTTTTTGCTGCAAAACTCACACTTCTTGATAGACACAGATTTTACCATTTTGTAAATGGCTTGCAGGGGTTTGAAACCGACCAGCAGATTTTTCATTGTGAGACTTTGACATTTATCGCCATGCCTGCAGCTCCAGACATGGAAAAAGGGTGCAGACTCATCAGAAATGAAAGAGCAGTGCTGTAGCCCAGATGGCGAGGGGACCGTAGCAGCTATTGTAACTAGAATTGCATTTATATAGAGCTTAATACCCCTGTTGAGGCTTCAGAGTGCTTGAAGGCAAGTAGCATGCTACTCTGGAACCCAAAAAGAATTCCTGGTGAATTAGTATAGGGAAGTATGAAATTAATTTGAGCGGTGGACATATGAGTCTGTTATTTGGGTTGAAAAGGAAGATAGAAGATTTCAGCCACTGGCTTTCTTCAACCAGCCTCTTTCAGCGAATGCCTTAAGGCTTTGTCAACCCAGTGGATTATCCATCTCTTATCTAATATTGTTGTCAGTTTGGTTGTATCCTTCCCTCTTCACTTGAGAGCTTGTATTGAACTGCCTGAGGGACTACTTTGCAACCAGCGTGACTCACTCAAATGTCCTAACACTGCGTACATTAGCATATTAAACCCAGACCTAATGGTTTTGTAAATGCTAGCTGTAATGGTAGTTCAGCAGAGGAGTGGGCACCTGCTCAATGAATTTCTGTAGAGAAGATGGCCAGTACGAGCTACTCCGCCACCCAGCTGATGCTCGACATTAAAAGTTGGAGAAGGGCTTATGCTGCCTGCAATTAATTTGACAGTAAAGTTTGGCCTCAAAAAGACCACATTACCAAAGTAGTCCTTGACACCTAAAGGGAACTACTTTGTGTGTGAATGTGCTCCTTGTGATGCAGTCACCAACAGTGAAATTAGCCAATGGCTGAAGTGGGCTCACGCATCGCTTCAAGCTTTGGTGGTCAGAATGAAAGAATACTAATGACACAATAACAGACCGATGGATGAAGTGGACCGGCGGACAGTCCCTGTAAGTACGTTTATTATAATTTTACTGAAATCAATACCTTGTGACTGACGGCAGATCTAACAAAATACCTAAAATAGTTAAAAATGAAGCAGTTCATAGAGTTGTAAATACTGGTGCTGACAAATCCACAGCTATGAAGAGCAGCCTGGGAGGTAGGATGATGGTGCCTGCAGTCCACTGGGAGTAAAGAGCCTTGAGACCCTTCTGCAGCTGAAGAGAGTCAGTGTGTCACATGGTACCCCCTTCTGATGACAGCCACAGATCATTGCAACAATAGCACAGAGAGGAACAGACAGACGGAATGCGAATGCCCATGACGATCCGATAGCCGTCACTTGAACGTGCAAGCCCAAGACCGCCAGAGCTGTGTGGAACGCAGCAGAACGAAAAGCACTTTCATGTCACTGGTGACCAGTGGCAGCTGGCATGTATGGGGTGTGGTGGGCGGGCAAATGGCTGGTGGGTGAAAATAAAAAATAAAATACACTTACCTGTGTCACGTCTGACCCCTTCTTCCTCCTGCACCGCAAGCCCTTGAGAAGTGCCTTAACCAATCCTGGTGCTGCTCTCATGCTGTGAGAGCAGCACCCTGAATGGAGGGAGCAGTCTTACTCGCTGCTCCCAAGGACACTGAAGCCCTGCACTTACTCTAACCCAGATGTCTTAACACAGCTGGGTAAGAGGTTTCGGGGGCCGCATGTTTGGCTGGTTGTAGCAGGCCGGCCAGCCAAAAAGACATCCACACTAAAGTGGTGAGGCAGCCCCCCGCCCCCCCGCCACCCTCCTGCTGTCACTCAGCAGCAGCCCCACCACGTCTTGACGCGAGAGCCAGGATGGGGTTATTTTGAAAGATGAAATGGTAATGAACCAACTACCATTTATGTTTTAATTCTGGGGCATGGAGGGGCATTTTAACCAGTGGGGCGACGCTCCTCCCCTTAAATGGAAGGGCCGCCCCTGCTGGTGACAGGTCCTTCATGTACCACCAAAAGGTAAAGACCCTGACACAGCTGGCACAGCTGGCAGAGAGAGTGTTGGAAGTTGATGAAGACTCTTCTGAAAAGCCTCAGGCACTGAAGGCCTATCCCTTCATTCCTAAACCAACAGGGTACCTGAAAAAGATCTTCCACCTTGACCTTCTTACAGAATACCTTTTCATGTATGCCATTAGACTGCTCGCAGTTCACTCAAGAAAGACACAGTGAAGCACTATATTTGGACAAAGGAACAGCCGCCACTTAGCTCGTCAGTGTGACGTAAATCTTGTTTAAGATGTCAAACTGTGTCTCAGCAGGGTGATGCTGGTAAGTAGGCCAAAGCCCAACACTGCTTGGGTTTGTTTAAAACTGATTGCCACAGCATTCTTATAAACCAGGGTAAAACCAATCCGATCAGATGCTGCAGTACAGCTGAGAGAAGTGAAAAGAGAAATCTCTGATCTAAGTTACAGGGTCTACTTATATTGAATAAGGTAGAAAGAACATGGTTAATCAGTTCAACCTATAGGAACAATGGTCCCCACGCAAAAGGTTAGTTTTGCAAACTCACTCCCAGCACCCGCCTGTGTTTTGGGGCTCAGGTTCCCTTTAACTATGAAACCAGATTGCGGTCTCTTATGGGGCATCCGTCAGCCCATCCTGGTTCGTGTGATAGATACCACCTATGCCATCCAGCCAGGCAGGACTCTGCAGACTCTGGGCAGAAGAGGTCCCTTACTCTGTCTAGGGGTCAGAACACCCATCTTTGGTCATGCTAATGGGTTTGACACTGTCAATGTGCTCCATATACTCGGTGTCCATTTCAGCAGAGACCAAAATGTTTTATTCAGTAAAGGCAGGGCCACTAGAATTGTGCTGTTTTACGGCCAGTACAGTTGCCACATATTCGTAGATTTACCGCATTTGCCACATAATCCATTGTCTGCTGCATAATTAGCAGGCTTCGGTAAAAAAATTATATTTAGCTTAAACGGATCAAAAGTTACCAAAAACGCTGCAACACGTGTTGTTGTACAGTGGAAGTCCCTTCGCCGAGATTCACTGGTCACCTTTCTGTTCCTTATTTATGTATTTGAGTGTCAAAGCGGTACTAATGAGGTGACAACTTTACTCAGAAATTGTTAATGTGTAAAAATGCCAAAATAACGAGGTAATACAAAAACAAAATGTGCCACATTACGCCATATAATGTGAGTTTTATTGCTGCATAATTTAGTAAACCTTGCCACATAATTTGGTGCGCCCCTACCCCATAATTCCAGTGGCGCTAGGTATAGGTAGGAAGCACACAGGCACCGTGCCGGAAGTTATTCATGCACAGCTTTCCAGAGTCTGCTAGTGGAATGGTGCAGTGTTTCCCACACTGCCTCTTGGATATACTCTGAAAACCAGGGCACTGCTCAGGCCACAGCCAAGGGAGAAGCTGTACCATGGGGCGTGTCTCTTACCACCCTTCCACTACTAGCCTACAGCAGAGCAGTGACTGCCTGCTTGCACTTGGCAGCACCATTTCCTGCCAAAGTCTGAGAATGCCTATCAATCAATCAATCAGAACATTTGTAAAGCGCACTACTCACCCGTGAGGGTCTCAAAGCGCTGGGGGGTGGGGGGCCGGGGCGCTGCTACTGCTAGAATAGCCAGTGCTACTGCTAGAATATGGAATCCCATCCCTGCACACAGGGAGGAGTTTCCTTACATTTAAGCAGGATTTACCCTGGCCATCAGAAGACCCCTTGGGATCCTGACACCTCATCTTCTTGTGTGCTCCCGGTCTGCTTCGTGCACTTCTCACCTGGCTGCCTGACAGGTGCTTGAGACTGATTCTCAATGTGATGCCTAGAGAAACAGCGCCTAAGTGATGGCCATGTGTGCCATTGCACGTGTGATGTTCAGGCGTTTTTGGGCAGATGCACTAATGTCTCATTCACACCGGGCCCCTAAAGGCCATCCCCGACAGCCTTTCCATGGCGGGTGAACTGCCATGGAAAGGCTGATGGAGAGCCAGCATCCCTATCTGACCGACAGTGCTGCTAGGCACCGCCGGCATGCATTACATGCTGAGGGCCTCCAAAGCACCGGCGGGCTCAAGGAGCCTGTCGGATATGTGGCGGTTGGTGTTTCTGACCGCCACTGTACCGCCCACCATCATAATATGGCGGGCGGAAAAAGGCCTCACGATGGCGGTGAACCCGCCACAGACAGCCTGTCAGTGGCAGGTTCACCGCCATCATAATGACCCCCCCAGGTACTCACCATGAGGCACGGTCATGAGCTCTGTTGTAAGCCCTGTATTCTAAGTCACACCGCGAGGGTGAGAGAAAAGGGTGAAATTGTGATATTAAATGGCACGCTAGGAAGACATAAGCTTCTTCTGCAGGGCCGGACTGGCCGTAGCGGGCACTGGGCATTTTCCCTGTGGGACGGAAGGATTTGGGCCGGTGGGGGCTGTTTTTGTTACTGGGCGCAGGTTTTGCAGCAGTGCTGCAAAATCGGCCCCCAGTAACAAATGCACACGCAGCAGCAGTGTTCCCGCCATTGTTCTAAAGTGCCTTTGTGCTTTAATTACCTAATCCTGCTGTTCCAATGTTCTTAATTATTTTGTTTCAGCCTTGTTAAAGTACACAAGCCATTAAAATCTTGTTTAAGCAAATAAAACTGTAACTCTTGGGCTAATCAAGTAACAAAATAGATTACAGTACTAGACATAATGCCCACCTAGTTCTTACATGGGGGCAGGGAAAAAGATGGAATTAAGGCTGTCTTTGTTTCAGCTGAGGAGCTGTCATTTTTGCTTGATAGAGTTGATTTCTCAAAGTATTGGCATATTTATCACATCTTGCCAGGACCCTAGGTGACCTGCTATTAAAGCAAATAAAGCTTGCCGCTTGTTGCATCAACTGGAGTGGGAATATTACATTTTACCCTTCCTGACTCCAACGCTTTCCCTACTATTTCACCCACTGGAGTGGGAATAGTAAATTTGACCCCTCCTGAGTCCAACGCTTCCTCTCCTGTTGCACAGATTGGAGTGAGAATAGTACATTTAATCCTCCGGAGTACAACGCTTTCCCTACTGTTGCAGAGACTGGGAATAGTTACGTTTACCCCCCGAGTAATAATAATAATAGTCCAATACTTTTCCTACTGTTGCACTGACTGGAGTTGAAATAGTAAATGTTACCCTCATGAGTTTAATGCTTTCTCTACTGTTGTATAAATTGGAATTTGAATAGTATATTTATTACTTATATAGGTTAATTCTCTTATTAATATTGTTTGAATACATATTATTATTAAGGGGCCAATTCCGATTCGGTAAAATCCCTTACAAATAGCCGTACGGAGCATATTTCCCATAAGAATCGTACCCTTAAACGTTCTCGTACGTACGATGAAGTACGATTCAGACCCTAAGCAGTTCTCCGTACGAATCGTACGAAAGACCATCCGACTTAAAAATCTGTACGAATCGCATTCAGAACACGCAGTACGCGATGTCCGTACGGATCGAAGCAGCATTTTCCGACCCAGCAAGTATGATTCATCTCGTCAACACTCCGTACGACTCTTTTTCTACGGGAGCTCAAAACGTCTGGAAAAGCAGATTTCGACTCGAACCGCGTACGAAATAGACCCCCCCACCGGGTACGGTGCGTACACCCCATGATTGGAGGGGTACGGTGCGTAGGGGTACAGTGCATAGGGCTATGGTGCGTACACCCCATGATAGCAGGGGTACGGTGCATAGGGGTAAGGTGCGTAGGGGTACGGTGGGTACACCATATGATTGCAGGGGTACGGTGCATCGGGGTACGGTGCATAGGGGTATAGTGCGTACCCCCCATGATTGCAGGGGTACGGTGCGTAGTGTACGGTGCATAGAGGTACGGTGCGTACACCCCATGATTGCAGGGGTACTGTACGTAGGGGTACAGTGTGTAGGGGTATGGTGCGTACACCCATGATTGCAGGGGTACAGTGCGTAGGGGTATGGTACGTAGGGGTACAGTGCGTACAAACCCATGATTGCAGGGGTACGGTGTGTACACCCCATGACTACAGGGGTACGGTGCGTATGTGATTGTGTGGCTCTCCGTACGAATCGCTCATACGCGACGTTTTTCATACGAATCGCGTTCTCATTCCCCGGTCCGGATCGCACTTGTCGGGTCGTACAGCATGTTTATGATTCGTACAGTTCACTGTGAGAGTCCGTGTCGTACGGATTTTCCTTTGCTTTTCGTACGGTTCGCAATGATTCGATCGTATATTTTTCAAACGAATCGTACAACGCGATTCGGACGGAATTGTAGGAGTCGTACGGAAAGGGCTACGGATTCGACTCGGACGTACGATTGAATTACCGAATAGAAATCGGCCCCTATGTGTTTGTGTATTTAATTTAAACATTTTATATGTATATAACTTTATGCACATTTTAAATATCTTTTTATTAAGACATATTTGTATAGATTATTTTCTTTTTATGTACAATTAAATAGGGATTTTTTTTAAAGTTGCAATTTATTTGTTGTACTTTTTATTTTTATCTGTAGGTAAAATATATATATACATTATATATGTGTGTGTATATATATATATATATATATATATATATATATATATATATATATATATAATTGTTATATTGGTCAATTTAAAAAACAATTATAAAATGATAAGTTAAAAATAATATTTTTGAAAATAGTTTTACATTATATATGTGTATATAAACATAAACACTTGGAAATATGTGTGTGTGTTTGTATAAATGAGTAAATATTTATATATTTTTGTAAATATTATTTAAGCATATTTAGTTTACATTATATTAATGTTATATGTTAAAATATTTAGATTTTATTTATTTAAAATACATATATACATATATATGTCAGAAATCTTCTCTCGGTTGAAAAAGGGAAGGGACACAGCGGAGTTCATTCAGGGCATTTATTTAAGCAAAAGTCGGAATGACCGGTTTCGGCGTCAAGCCTCTTCAGATGCCGCAGTTCGTGAAAGGTTGTTTCCTCAAGTTAATATCGAGCTCCTCCCATTGAATAATGAAAGGCCCAGCTGCAGCACATACTTTCGATGACGTCACAGTAGCCTCTACCTCGGACTGCTGATCCCGTCGTGCATTTCGTTGGTATCCGATGTGCCACAGGGAAAATAATAACCCCCGAAGGTGCTGCAACAAATGCCCTTGGGTCCCCTACTTCCAAGCCCTCATATCCAAATGTCATCGAGGATGGAGGCGAAGGACAGCGCGGACGCCTCTCACCAGGAAAGTCCTAGTCCGCCATCTGGCAGCAGCTCCTCGATATCGCCGGTATACATATATATATACATAATACATATTTTTTTATATCAGTGCAAACCGATATTTTTTCCCTACATTTTTGTACTTGTATTATGTGTACAGAGAAACGACACTTTTGTGATCGATATCTTTGAGACAATAACCCCCTTCATAGTGCTTTCTTGGTCACGCTGTATGCCACATTGGTAGTACACAGAAAGAAAGGGCATGCTGGCGGCAGGATTTAAAGGAAGTAGAAGGAAGATGTAATAGAGTTGATCAAAATGATAGGAAAGAAGGGAATATCAAATTGTAAAACTAGATTATCAGAACTGCTGGAAAAATCTGGGAACAGCTTGTTTGTTGCATTTATTTAAAAGCGTGCTAAAAGTGAACTACTTACTATTCCTCACCTACCAAACTACAGTGTAGTGCTTTGGGCTTGGATGTCCAAATTTCAATTCAGTTGCCTACTTTACTAGTCTTCAGTACACTTGTGTACATTTTTCAAGCCTTTTCGTCCAAATCAGCTCTTATATGGAATTCCAGTGTCATATACCAGGCACATGACATCTCAAATCACAACTCAATCACATCTCAAGAGCCCAGATGTGAGGTTGCCTGAAATTAAACTGTGAACACCTATATATAGCAGCATGTTTGTAGCGCATAGTGCCCTGTCCAGATGCACTACCATAATCCCCTCAGTGCCAGACAAGGCATTCGCTTATCCTGTCATTAATGGTGGGGGGCGAGGAGGGTCAAAGGCAGAATTCAGGTTCATGATTGACGGGGCATTGTTGTTCCTGGTATTAGGTGTACAGAGCAGATGCTGGACAGGATGACAAGTTGATTTGTAGGGAAGAAAGATATACCTTATATTTATACAGGTATGAAATGTTGAAGAGTCGTGAGTGCTACCTGAGCATGTCAACAGCCCTAGTGTGCGAGGCGATCTGCTACAAGTAACACTATCAGTTCATGAACTTATGGAACATGAATGGATTGAAAATTGTACACAAAACAAAAAAGTGGAGGTGGGACCAATGAACATTGTACAGACAGGTTTTTTGGCAAATGTTACACCCACATCCATCCTGTTTATTTCTCGCTGAAGAAGTATATTTTTAGATTCTCTAGGCTTATGTCAACCACACCCTATGAATAGAATTCGTTGGGAGAAGGTAGTTTGCTGAGAAATCCGTAAGTGTTGCATTACATTAGTTTTCCTTTAGATTTAGTTTACTGTAGAAGGGGTATAACATATCTGATGGAATAAGGGAAGGAAAACTAGACCATCAAACGTATAAGTCTTAAAAGTGTTTAATGCTGTACCCACGAGGAGATGACATTATAAAATGGCCTGGGGGGAGGGGCGTGGCCGCAGTGGCCAAGATGGCAGACACGTTTTCCATCACCTTGAGTTTCCCCCGCTCACCGGGACTGTGGCCCTGAGGGTCTTAAGTGGGGCGCATGGAGGCTTGATCAAACCACCCCAGAGACCTGGCAACAAGGATGACAGTCGATTCTGGGAATCCACAGGTGACCCCCTCAGCGATACGAGCAGCTGCGGTGTGTGTGCCTCCAGCTGCTTGTGCTACCTCCTCAACCTCTGTTAGGTAAGCGGGCCGGGGAGAGAGTTCGTGGACCTCCTTCGCTTAAATAAACATCAGCAGGGACCACCCCATCACCAGTCACCACCAGCCTCCTCCCTAAACCCACTGGGTTCTTTTGCAGCAGTGCCGGCTCAGAACCGTGAAGCGTGACCCACCTCGCCTCTAAGACAAGAGCAACGTGGCTACTGCCACCCTGACGTGGCCATAGGAGCCGCAGTGGCTCACTGATCCACAGCCTGCTCCATCCGGGGTGGAAATGAGGAATGATAAGGCCCCTCCAATGCATGCTCAACCTAGTCAGTAGGATCTCTAGACCCTACAGGCGTAGGAAATGCCCTGCATGTCCAAGAAGTAGATACAATATGGAACAGTAGGTCCAAGAAAGAACAAGAGGATGAGCGGTTCCACAGTGGCGAAGGAGGCCTGTGATGACCATGAGGACTATGAAGATGGGTCTGAGGGGGGGACAGATGGGATATGTCTCAGTTCTAGTATACCGGTCACATTTAAATGTCCTAAACATGATATGATTGCCTGTGCCAATAGTGGATAGTATTGTTTCACCCAAAATGTCGATATCCGGCACCTAGAGGATGCTAATACAATCCTAACGAAATAGGATAAAGCACTGATGTATGTGAGTGCACCTGATTAATTTGAGCCGGTGGTTGCTCTGTCACTCTTTTTTTTGGGATCAGAATTTATTTTTCATCATTGAAATCTGACCCTGATTAAGACAGAAAGTCAGTCAGAAAAGGGATAAAAAAAAGTGAAAATTTGTGGGCCAGTGAATCAAAGCGGTCCCTAGAAGGGACTGTAACTTACCCACCCAGAGAACGGGAAACTGGTGGGCTGAAGCCCGGGAAAATGCATGCACGGCATTGGCCACTGTGCTTTGAATAGGCCAATAGGGGACCAAGGGGTGGAGCTGGGGTAGGCTCAAAAAAGCAGGGGCACTGTTGCCTGAATCATTGTCCCACTCACCGTACCAAACAAGCATTTACAATGCAATGGTCTCGGCATTATTAAAGGTAGAGCTATTGGCATTGCTCATGACATTTTTTTTAAAAACATAAATAAATGGTATTGTCATTTACAATGGCAATGGGTGAGCATTAGAGAGTACTAGAGATTATTCGCGGGCACAGAGCCACACACACAAAAAGCCACACACACAGAGGCACCCACACACACACAGAGCCACCCAAACACACACAGAGCCCTACCCACACACAGAGCACTACCCACACACACAGAGCCCTACCCACACACACAGAGCCCTACCCACACACACAAAGCCCCCCCCCACACACACAAAGCCCCCCCACACACACAGAGACACAACAATGCACCCACGGATTCCTCAGGGGCAGAATGCTAATAGTTTCAAAACAAATCCTTTTCGTCCCTGCCCAACCTCGAGAATTATCTCCCTGCAAGTAACAAGCACCAGTGTATTAAATAATTGCAGTCACATGTGAAAATGTAACAGTCCGCGTGAAAGGCAAAAGAAAAAAAAAGTCCGCTACTGGTTATTGCAGCTGGAGCAATGTTAAAACTGTGAGGGGGTGCAACCACATCAAGTATGAACTGCAAACACAAACTCTGAACAACCACGAGCATGAAGGTGGCTGGATAACGTAGAGCAAGCTCAACTGCAGTCACCGACTATTTATTCAGTGACTGAGCCTTGTAGTGCTTCAGAGTCCTGTCAGCAAGCGAGGGAGGACAGGGGATTTGGCGCAAAAATTGGAGCTGCTGGTATAGACGGGGAGACCACAGACGGATGTAGGGAAAACATACACACTGGGGCACAAAGTAAAGGTGCTCACAGAATGTGAAAGTTGCGGCAAGGGGCCCCTAAAGAGCATGGACATGGGTTGCAACAATTGTTTTAGCAGATAACTGTGCAGAGGGCATTGAAGCAGCGTTTACATCCTGTCAGCAAGCGAGGGAGGACAGGGGATTTGGCGCAAAAATTGGAGCTGCTGGTATAGACGGGGAGACCACAGACGGATGTAGGGAAAACATACACACTGGGGCACAAAGTAAAGGTGCTCACAGAATGTGAAAGTTGCGGCAAGGGGCCCCTAAAGAGCATGGACATGGGTTGCAACAATTGTTTTAGCAGATAACTGTGCAGAGGGCATTGAAGCAGCGTTTACATGCAGCTGGCACACACCAGGGGTGTAACGAGCAGGTGAACAAAGACACAGGGGTGGACTAAAGGGTTATAGGAAAAGGCAGGGCCCGGGGAGAATCAATGGCTGCGGGAGCGACCTGGGAGATCAGTGGCTGCATGAGGATCTGGATTTCCTCACTCAAAAGCGGAAGGAATGGGTGGCAGCGCCGGAGTTTGAAAGCTGCTGCTGCCAAAATGTGGTGAGCCTGGCCAGTCGGGTAAAGATTCCAAAATGGCGAAAGATGAAGTGGCTTCGGTCCCTGGGTCACGAGCCTCCATAGCGGACATCTTCATGGCAGCGGGAGGAAGGGGGGGGGTGGGGGTGGGAGGGACAGAAAGATCTCCGCAATACTGGGGTCTCAGAGGGACAAAGAAAAAATACAAAGCCCGAGCGTCGCTGGTTTAAAAAAAATAATTGAATCCCCACAGGTGCCCCTGTGCTCCATGCGGAGCTTTGGTGGTTCTGTGAGGGTTTTTGCTGGTGGGGGCTCCGGACCCATTTGTGGTGGTGTGCTCGAGACCCCCGTTGTTTTTTTTTTAATTAAACCCCGGAACCCCGCTGTGCTCCATGTGAGGGCTCCGGGCTGTTGAGGCGGGTTGGGCGGGCATCCAGGCCCAGTTGGAGCGGTGAGGGGGGGGGGTCAGGAGAGCAACACAAAAACAGGATCACGGACAGGGGAGCACAGAGGCACACAAACCGGAACACAGACAGGGGAGCACAGAGGCACACAAACCGGAGCACAGACAGTGGAACACAGAGGCACAAAAAACGGAAGACAGACTGCAAATAACTCCTTCACGACCCCAGTGCTTCGGTCCCTGGGTCACGAGCCTCCATAGCGGACATCTTCATGGCAGCGGGAGGGGCAGAAAGACCTCCGCAATACTGGGGTCTCAGAGGGACAAAGAAAAAATACAAAGCCCGAGCGTCGCTGGTTTAAAAAAAATAATTGAATCCCCACAGGTGCCCCTGTGCTCCATGCGGAGCTCTGGTGGTTCTGTGAGGGTTTTTGCTGGTGGGGGCTCCGGACCCATTTGTGGTGGTGTGCTCGAGACCCCCGTTGTTTTTTTTTTAATTAAACCCCGGAACCCCGCTGTGCTCCATGTGAGGGCTCCGGGCTGTTGAGGCGGGTTGGGCGGGCATCCAGGCCCAGTTGCAGCGGTGAGGGGGGGGGGTCAGGAGAGCAACACAAAAACAGGATCACGGACAGGGGAGCACAGAGGCACACAAACCGGAACACAGACAGGGGAGCACAGAGGCACACAAACCGGAGCACAGACAGTGGAACACAGAGGCACAAAAAACGGAAGACAGACTGCAAATAACTCCTTCACGACCCCAGTCACTACATTCCCGACACACAGAACTCACCTTGTAATTGTTCCTCACCCTCGCTGAAATGGCGGCGCTGCAGTACTTGTGCTTCTCGCCGTGCATGCTCTCGGGTTGGGCAGAAGGGAACTTGGAAGGGGGATCGCAGGGAACAGAAGTGAGCCAGGGGCATGCTCTCGGGTTGGGCAGAAGGGAACTTGGAAGGGGGATCGCAGGGAACCGAAGTGAGCCAGGGGCATGGAAATATGACCCCGAACTACACCGGATTGACCGGGGAGGGAAGGAAAGCAGAGATGCGGACTTCTCAACCGGTGAACCAAAATGGCGCCAGCAACTCCGAAATTTTTTTCCGATTTGGGGGCGTGGTTTTGATGTTCTGAGTGACAGGCAACGTCACTGTCTAAAGAACATCAAAAATTACGCCCCCAAATCCGAAAAGGACGGGGCTTGTTTGGAGTGACTCATCTCTCCTCCAATGGCTGGCCTCCGTTTAGGAAGCCAGCCAATGAAGGAGAGATGGGGCACGGAGGCGGGGCCTTCGGCGCTACTCAGACTCATTAAGTCTCCGGCCTAAGACTGCGCAAGCGCAGCCTTTTAGGCCTTCGACCTAAAAATGTGGGCATTACAGCGACAGAGGTGTCAGCAAGTTAGGGGCAGCCGGAGATAGCATCAGTGAATGTCAAAAATAACATGGCAGGCCAGGAAGAAAAGCAGCTTGAACAGGGTCCTTGGGATGCCTCGCGGCAGGGACTCTTGGTGGCGGGAGCTAAAGGCCAGCAAAGGTTAGAGCTCGGTGGACACGGCACTTGCATCCCAAGCACAGCCAAAGAGCCATGAACGCTGGATGTCAGTCTCAAGAGGAAGCCTAGAAGCTGTGCCGCTTGAAAACAATGGGACCTTGAATAAAATGCTGTCGGCCGCATGGTGGACTAACTTGATGATAAAGGAAGGAGCAAAGAATAAACCCAAATGACTTATGACCACATAATGATATGATTCACGATAATTCAATAATAGTATCAATATATCTACATATACGATATGTGTAAGGCATGGTTCATCCAACTGACAGATGTCTTGCGATGATTTACGACCTAGCATGTTTTACTATGTAATACACTGCAACTGTTTACACACCATAAAGAATATGAGCATCATTATAGAAGGGGAAGATGAAAGTAAACGGTTGGAGTACCAAAGGGAATCTAACATGTCTGGGGTGGGTGAGGCAATAATGGAAAAAGAGAGTGACAAAGGAGTCTCCAGGGTTGAAAATAAGCCTGGAAGAGTGAGATAAAGGGGCAGGGAGTGTATGGGGGAAGATGAAAAAGGCATGAAGTGGAATAAAGACTAGACAGCCTTGGTATTCGGCACGTTGACAGCAGCGTCCGCAGTGCGCTTCTTAGTAAATGTTTGGGCACCGGTCTCATTTCACAAATTAAGCACTGGAGTGCGGACGTGTGCACAATTAGATGGTCTGAGAATGTTCAGCACTCCAGGAAGAACAGAAATGTCCTTGCTGTAGCACTCCTAAACTCTTTCAAATACCATGTTTGCCCTTTTTCAGTACCACGAGCAGGGGTCGCCATAAGGATCTGCTTTGACTTGCGGAAGGGTTTTGCACGTGGGGGCGCGCACAAAATGTGATAGTTGCATGACATTACAACACATCTTTTTCTAGGGAGGCCTAAACACAGGCGCCTATACAGATCTTGAACGCTGGGAACTCTGGTCGTGAAAGGCCCATATTGTGTGAATTCCCGCGCTGACAAACTGGTGCAGCCAAGCACCGACTCGCCCTCCCTCTGCCGGGCCTTTGTCCTCGCGGCTTTTCATCGAAACGCGACCCATGCTTTGAAAGCTCTGCTGCTGAGACCCTGTTACACGCTGGTGCTGCCGGGCTGCAGTGCTGGGGGACCCACAACCCCCTGCTTGTACCACAGGAACTTCACATAAATGAGAAAAAAGAAATTCACAAGCAAACATTTCCTTCCACTCTTGACAGAATTGTATCTCCACGTCCCTAATGTCACTGTGGGTGAAACTTGCTGGGCGGTTGCCAAAAAGGCAAATGCATCGACCCCCTGTAACTATGGAAACGAGAAGTAGCTACTTGCTAGTTTGGTCCCTTCACACAAACACACACTACCCACATTTGAGACTTACCAAGGTTGTGTTTTTCATTTGCTTTGCCTGCCAGCAGAAAAAAAGAAAAACACTATGTCACTTTGGCTGCAAACAGAAATGGCGACGCTCCATGCTTTTCCCAGAAACCTTGGACTTATAATAACCATTTAATGATGGTGCAGTAGGTAAAAGGCTTTTGGATATAGAACGTATACTTTAAAGCAGTCAGCTGACCCTACGGTGAGCTGTCTCTACGGATTCCCCACAAACAGAACCCAAAAGCCACTGACAAGATTAGACACATCCCATCAACAAAGCCTCCCTGAGATTTAACCAATTCAAGTCTATGGAACAGAGTACCTTCTGTGCGAAACTGAAGCTTTGCCTGCCTTTTTTTTAGAATCCGGTGGAACATAAGGATGCCAGTGACGCAGACTGTTCCGTCTCCACCGCTGACATACTCCTCCGACGGACCAGGAGTTGTAAGGTTTGGCTATTTGTCCGTCCGCCCTGTTTAGAGTGGGCAGACAAATGGACAGTTTTTACTTTCACACACTGCCAAACAAAACGTGAAGGTGATGAGGTTCAGAAAGTACCTGCGCTTCGATATTACCATTTAGAACAATAGGAAAGGATAAAGATGGAGACAAAATATGGGGTCTCCAAGTGCTATGACACGCAAGTAACTTGGCTGGCTGAATGGCCCTGGCTGTCAATTTTCCCTCACATTTAGGACATAGATGTAAAATTATATTATCTTCCTCTGAATACCTTCAATCTACATATATTCCACCCTACTCCTTACTTCTACTGTTAGTACCTGGTCGGTATGAATAACCGTATAAATGATACATACCGGGTAGCTACTTACTCAACAACCCAAAAAACGCTCTTGGACTCGCAAGGGTTAAGACAAAAAAAATGCAATATTATACAGCGTGCCCCAATTGGGAAAAGTCACTGTCAAGCAGTCAATCCCAGCACATTGTGTGATGTCTGGAGGCAGGGCTTGCTTAGTTTTATCCTATCCCGCATACCCCAGTGCATGGCTGTCTGGTGTGCAGGGCGTGCCCTGGTACTTCCGGGTAGACTCAGTGCTGATGTCCATAGAGGTGCACTGTGTGTAACTGCGCTTGCCAGGTAGGGAAACTCGCTTGTTTTAATCCTAAAGTTCTGCAGATGATAAACTGAGCTACTGCTTAATTTGAGGGGTGGTTTTCGGTGCTCAGCACGGGCACTTAATTGTCAACACAGCATTTAGGACAGTCTGCCACATGGAGGCGCTGCTCATCTAATTTAGAGTTGAGTAGAACGATGGTTGTTTATGAATACAATATACATTAAAAAATTACTTATGCCTGCCTCCCCAGGCATTCCTTTATCTTTGGGGTCCTGAAATAATCTGAACTGTCACACTTGCAGGCGAGAGAGATGGTTACTAGTTGTTTTTTGCAGCAATGACTGGGGCGATGGGTGGTGGAAGCTACAGTAGCCTTCTGGATTGGGACCCTGTCATTTATTATTTTACAAATAAAGCACTGAGTTACTGAGCTGGTCACGTGCAATACTATATGAGATCCTCCCCTCATCACACGGCATACAAAAATACATTCATATCCATCCAGCAAGGGCTAACTGAAGGCACGCCCCGCCTCCCCCTCTTCATACAAGGGCGGGGCGCTCTCATTCCCCTTCCATCATTCTGTCGCTCTTGGCTGTCACCTGCAAACCTGCAGTCTGAAATATCGCGTTCTGGACCATAGTTTTTCAGATCTTGGCTAGAGCTCAATCCCTGCATTTCATTAAAGACACGGCGACATTTGTGTCCAATCAAAGCATGTCTAACATATGTGGGTGCCTTCCAGAATTTCAGAATGCCTTTAGCTAAAGTCAGTAATGTCCATGATGTTGGGTACTTTGCATGCATATTTTATGCATGAGTATCACCGTATAAAACTAAGTCCATCCATTCAGCGTAACCCACAAACAAAACAAAGTACGTCACTGCAGGCGCCAAATCCTTACAGCGCCTTTACCGTGTAATTCACCACGTGCTCAATCATCAGCTATTTATTTAAAGCTGTCACGTGACTGTAAACAGCTCCACATTTATCACAGGTCCGCCTGTAGGCATATCTGCCTATTAATATTTTATCATCTCTTCTGCCCCAGCTCACCCTCTACCCTCACGCTGCGTGCGCCGCGCGCCCAATCCGTCAGCGCCCGCGCGAGCCCAGACAGCTCCCCTGTTCCAAGCCCTGCAGGTGCAACATGAACCTGCCCACCTCCGCGCGGCCTCATACATCACCACCAATGAGAAGCAGCCTCGCGGCCACGCAGCCAACAACTGCCGGTGACAGAGGAGGATAAATATGCGCTGCAAAACAACAAGCTCCAAATGGAACCGGGGCGTGTAATGGCGACATCCTCTGGAATATTGCAGGTGGTCCAAGGTCAGCAATGCAGCAGCTACACTGCTCGTGTATGTGCTGGTTACAGGTCAGCAGCTACACTGCTCGTGTATGTGCTGGTTACAGGTCAGCAGCTACACTGCTCATGTATGTGCTCGTTACAGGTCAGCAGCTACACTGCTCATGTATGTGCTGGTTACAGGGCAGCAGTGCAGCAGCTACACTGCTCATGTATGTGCTGGTTACAGGTCAGCAGCTACACTACTCATGTATTGCTCGTTACAAGTCAGCTGCTACACTCCTCATGTATGTGCTGGTTAAAGGTCAGCAGTGCAACAGCTACACTGCTCATGCATGTGCTGGTTACAGGTCAGCAGTGCAGCAGCTACACTGTTCATGTATGTGCTGGTTACAGGTACTCCTCATGTATGTACTGGTTACAGGGCAGTAGTGCAGCAGCTACACTGCTCATGTTTGTAATGGTTACAGGTCAGCAGTGCAGAAGCTACACTGCTCATGTATGTGCTGGTTACTTACGCCAGTGCTTTGAATGGGATGAAACAGTGGTGGCGGAGGGGCTCTGAGGAGTGTGGTCTACGAAGCGTATCTATGAGTACTCCATAGGAGGCGTGGCCCATGTAACAGAGGGTGCAGCACCTGCAAAATAATTTTGTGCATGAAGAGAGTCTTACTGGACAAAGAGTAATCCACACCAGCAGCCAAGAAGATATGTATTCAAAAGTTTATATCAGCCGCATGATCCTGGTCCATCAGCAGTACAACAATTGACGCAGTAAATTTAAAAATAAGGGCCCCTACACTGTTTCCTATCGCTAACCTTGGAGAGTCAAGTGTGCAAAGGGATAACTGGGTTATTCAACTGGGATGAAATAGTATCTGAAGCCCTGGGGCACCAAAGAGAAACAACAGAATACACCGCGCTGCTTCATCTCATGTCACAAAAGGGACTTCCATTGATGTTGGTTTGAACCTTGGGGGTGTGAGAGGGGTGCACTTTCCACATTTTTTCCTTCAGCAGCCAATGAAGGGCAGAAATTGAGGGCCAAACAGGGCCCTGCCTCAATGTCCGTTTTCAGTTTGTCAGGGCTCATCCCAGGCCTGCTTAAGGCTCTGATTACCCTGTAAAGATGGTTCTATCCCTGATCAAGGCTCTCTATTTAACAACAGTCTTAAATTCTTCCCGCCAAAAACAAGCATAACATGGTGCACCATTGCCCACTGATACAATACATAATGTAAGAGCCTCTTACAGCACGTGAGAGGTAGCAAAGTAGGATTCATGATGGCCTCGGAGTAAAGCACTAATGGCAACAAACACCGTGGCATCAGCTCTAAGGCGATCAAACCTTTACCGTTCACCTGTGATGTGGACCGTGCGCATTCTGATGGGTGTTGACCAGTCAGATTGCTCAGAAATTGTGAATGAACAGTGTCCTTGTGTACTTCAGCAGATTCTGCTCGGGGTCTCCTCAGCACGCTGCCACCCTAGTCTTTTACTCCCTCTTTTTTCTTGCCCATCCCTTTGGGGTGTCAAGTACATAGTTCATTGCTATGAGCTCTTACGTGCTTTAGCAATGTGCTGATGTCTTCTTCTTGTTTCGAATCAGCAGTGGCTCAGTGCACAGAGTACTGCAGGCTTAGAGAATGCCAGAAATGTGTGTTATTTCATGTGTTATGTTATGTTAAAATTATTTGTACCGCGCTCGGTCACCAGACGGTTTCATGGCGCTCATAACAAATTTGAAGGGCAGGAACGGGGGTTACTCGAACGCTGACTGAAAGAGGAAGGGTTTCAACATCCTACGAAAGCAATCATAGGTAGGGCAGTGTCGGAAAGCAGTCGGGAGGGAATTCCAGATTTTGGGGGCCAGAGAGGAAAAACAGAGACCACCGTGCTTTTTGCGTTTGATTTTAGGAATGACTAGAAGATTGTGTGAGGTGGAGCAGAGATCTCTCAGGGACACATATCGCTTCAGACTAGAAGAGATGAAGGCAGGAGCTTGATCATACAGAGCTTTGAATATTGTACAACCAAGTTTAAAGGTGCAACGCTTAGCCACCGGGAGCCAGTGCAGGCTCCGCAACAGCGGCGAAACGTGCTGGTATTTAGGCTGATAGTGAACTAGGCGTGCTGCCTGATTTTGCACCAGCTGCAGCCTGTGGAGCTGGTAAGCAGGGATTCCCACATACAGAGTGTTGGCAAAGTCAATTCTGGACGTAACAAGAGCCATGATGACAAGTATAAGTGCATCTCTGGTGAGGAACCTACTGATCTTACGTATCCTACGCAGATGGAAAAAGCAGGATGACGTGACAGCATTTATCTGAGGCATCATGGATAAATCACCAGAAATGACTACGCCAAGGCTCTTCACTGAGTTGACGGGGCAAGGTGGAGACCCTAGTGAGGGAGGCCAAAAGCTGGCATTCCTTGGGTTGGCTGACCCGCCTACCAACACAAGCTCGGTCTTAGTAGGATTTAATTTAAGCTGACTGTGATACATCCATTCCGATATATCAAGCATGGTAGTTTGGAAGCTAGTGCAAGAGGATAGGGAAGTGTCAATAGGAAAAATTAGCTGCAGATCATCCGCATAATTAAAGATTGTAGCCGAGGATTTGCGGAGAGAGGCTATTAGGGGCTGCATGTAAAGATTAAATAACAAAGGAGATAGGGCGGAGCCCTGTGGGACTCCGCAAGATAGGGGGGAGTAAGAAGCGGAGAAGGTAGACAGGTGCACTGCCTGGGATCGCTTATCCAAAAAAGATCTGACCCAATCGAGAGCTACGCCCTGGATGCCGGCATTATTGACACGGTCGATCAATATTGTATGATCGACCGTGTCAAAGGCCGCCGACAAATCCAATAGGACAAGTGCCTGGGAGATGTTATTGTCGGCGCCCTTTCTCAAGGCATCCATCACAGCCACAATGACCGCCTCGGTAGAATGGAGCGGCCGGAAACCGGCTTGCTGGGCATCTAAAAAAGACGAGCTCTCAATAAAAGCACTCAGGCAGCGAGTGACATACGTCTCCAGAATTTTACCTAAATAGGGAAGAAGGGAGATGGGCCTATAGTTGCTCAAGACCGTAGGGTCAGCGTTGGTCTTTTTTAGTATTGGTATCACTACTGCCTGTTTAAAGGAGTGCGGGACCACCCCAGTAGCCAACAAGTTGTTAAGTAGTGCCAGTGGAGGGTCAGGGCAAGCCAGAAAGATTTCCTTAAGGATTTGGGGAGGGCAGCAATCATTGGGGGAGTCGGAGCTCACTTTGTGTAGTAGCGAATAAAACTCAGTGAGGGAAATGGGAGGAAAAACATCCAGACAACGGGGATTTTTGGCAGGTAAAGGAGGAGGAGAAGAGGATGAAGGCGAGGGGATATTTTTCTTAATGGTGATGATTTTGTCAAAGAAATAGGAATTGAGGGAATCGCACAGAGCTTGTGTCGGTTGGGGTTGGGGAGTAACACGGTCTGGCAGAGAGAGCTCATTTACTATGGAGAAGATATCCTTTGCCTTAGAGGCAGACTCCATAATTTTTAGGGAAAATTAGGGTGTCTTAGCCAGCAAGATAGATTTTTTATAGGCTTTCAGGCAATCCACAAACTCAATTTTGAGTTGTTGATCATAATTACGCCTCCAGCGGCGCTCAGCCTGGCGTAAAGCTAGTTTATCCAGCTTTAGTTGATCCGTAAACCACCGCTGGGCGTCATGGGGGCGCATGGTTTTTATAGTTTTCAGCGGGGCGACAATATTGCAGGCAGACAGCAGCCATTGTTCAAGAAGAGAAGCCTGGCGGGTCACCAAGGCAGAGGTCGGAGGGACTGTGGAAGCTAGTATAGATTGAAGTTCCACAAGATTGTCTCTCTTCCAGTTCCGGGCTGAGAAATTGGTAGTATGGATGGGGCGACTGCTGATGTCTACCAAATCATGGATTCGACAAGCACTTGCCTCTATCTGAGCGCAATTTTCTCATTGTGGTCAATGGGTTCCGGTCAGGAGAGAACTTTGAATTCAGCTATCCGAGCTGATTTAATCTCTGCCATAGATGGGCAGATTGACGGATTTACCACAATCTGTCTGTCCACTGGGACAGAGAGCCCACTATGCATCACGGAAAACATTTTAAACAAGCATTGGCAAAGTTAATACGTCTCACCTGTGCGAGATCTGTTGTTTAAAGCTTTTTTTTAAGTCTTGTTGTACACCAGCAAGGCTGAAAGTAAAAAAAAAAAAACTCCATCCCAACGCGAGCAACAGATAGACACTAATCTCAGTACTTGGTCCATGCTCTACAGAAGGGAGAAGAGAAACAAACAAAGAGAAAGTGAAACCGGCACATGTGGACCAATCAGTAACTAGCATATATGAGTAACAATGAAGCCAACAAATGGTAAGCAATGAGCGGGCCCAAACCACCCTTTTTGTTAACAATGCCTTGCAAGCAATGGCACATGCGGTCTCTCTGGCGACACCTAAAATGGAAAGGGGGCTACACCAACCTGGCATCAGTCTGCACTCCCACCTATACCACTGGTTAGAGACATAGATAGAGAGTGTCATGAGGATGCTAAACAGCTCGGGGAACTGAGCACCTGGTTGAGAGATTTATCTTTAATCCTGAGTTTACTGGTTGGGTACCAGCAGGGTTGACTTTCCGTGTTCCCCTATGTGCATTCTCAGGTTGTCTGGTATATAAAGAGAGCCTTCACCCTCTTTAGCGCAGGGCTCTGGTGGACATAACGAAGAACACTAAAATGACAGCCATGTTGCTGCAAACCCTACTGATATAAAGCTTGACGCAGCACCTAATGGCGATCTAATATTCTGGTTTCCTCTGCGTTAGCAGCTAGAAAGGCCACTGAAAGAGCCCTGGCCAGGGCCACTCGTCTATATTGAAAATTCCTACTTCTCTACAAGCCAGTGATCCGCTCTGGTGGCCTGCAAGTACAAATCTGGCTACTAAATCTCGGTATATTGCTTCTACAAAGATGTAATATTTTAATGCAGTTCTTATGACCTTTTTGAACAAAGTGCCAAGTCCCCAGCGGCAGCTTGCTCATTGCCTCGCCACATTTTTGGGAAAGCAAGAACTCTTTCATGAAAGATCTCTTGTCCTGGCCAAAGCTGGGCCGCCGCCTGGGCTCCTGGAATGTGCGAGTGCTGAGTGCTTTCGATCCGGTGACGTTTTCTTCTTTCCTCTGATTGTGGAGACAGACAGGCTGCTCTTTGACTGCGACACTCCGCGTGCTGGAGGTCTAACCCGAGACCAGCTGAAAAACGCCACTCTCCAATCTCACTTGGCGCTTTCCCCATCTGGGGCCAAATACCGATGCATACATTAAAAACAATAGACGTGTAAATTTCAGATTCATATCCTACACACAGGCTTACACTTACAGTACAGAGGAAGGGGTACTGAAACGAAGAGGGGGTGGGCAGTGGCTTAGCAAGGCTCCAATGGGCCCTAATGCTAGCAAATGTGGCCCAAATGTTACTGTTGGGCAGAAAATACATCAATAACTGGGGTTCAGAGGGCCCGTCACAGCCCTCTGCCTCAGTGCCGCTGCACCTGCTGCACCATTGACAGCCCATACTCCTGGGGTTCGTAGATAGCAGGAAGTATCCAGAGTGATGGGGGAGTGGGGGTGGGGCGACGTGGAGACTAGAGGCCACATGTAATAAATAAGGATTTTGTGATTACCAAATAGACCTTTTCACAGAATCGCTATTTGGTAATCGCAAAATTCTATGTATGTAAAGAATCGCCAAAGATTTTGGGATTCTTCATATTACCTAATAGCGATTTGGTAAATAGCAAATTACTATTAGGTAATATTACTACAGTCCTTCCTTCAGGTTACTTTGCGATTACCTATTTGCTAATCCCAAATTAGTCATGCAAAGCCAAGAGTGCCCGGGGCCTAAGGCACTTTTGAAGCACCACAAATAAAGGATATACATTTAAAGCGCACACATGCCCAAGTGGCATGTGTGTGCTACTTGCACTTTGAAAAATGAGGTTCTGTTCATTTTTCAAAGTTTGCACAGGTTACTATCAACTTGAAGTCAATGTTAATTCCATTTTCCTAAATGCACCAATTGTATTTGGAAAATGCTTCATATAGGTGCTCAGGGAATCGCAATTTGCAATTCCCTATTTGTAGTCGTAATTTTAGTTAATGACAATTTTTGTGATTACCTCAAATTGCTACCACAAAGCGTTTCCTACAGCACAAAAGGCTATTTTGCATTCGCAAACTGCTGATTTCACTGAATTGCGCCGTTTGTGAATGCAAAACATTTTCATACATTTGGCCCTTGAAGTGAGCCACAATCTGAGGGGGCCGAAGAGGACTGGCTCGTGTGCGTTTGAACAGTACATGAGCATAGTGGGGAAGGTAAATTCTTTATAAGAGAACAACGTTTCCAGGCAGAATTCCAACACAATGCCTTATCAAATCAATGGATACTAGCTGTTTTCCTACAGCATATTACACTTCTGGGGCCATACGTATCAAAAAAGAGTTTTGCGATTCTAAAATTTCGATTTTTAGTGAATCGCAATTAGAGAATCGCAAAATACAACATATGTAGGATTTGCTAAACATTTCGCGAACCCTACAAATTCCTTATTTGCGAATCGCAAATTGAGATTCGCAATTAAGGAATACCTTCCCATTCATTCCTATGGGCTAGGAGACCCATAGGAATGAATAGGAAGACATTCTCAATTTGCGATTACCAATTAGAGAATCGCAAATTGAGAATGCAATTTCAAGGTTGCAAGGGTGCCAAAAGGACACCCCGTTGCACCCCTGAAATATGCATGTGTGCACCTTTTACGCACATACATGCCATTAGGGCATGTATGTGTGACATATGGCACTTAAAAAAAATAAAAAAAGTGCTTTTTGAAAGAAAATCGCAAATTTCCACCAACTTGAAGTTGGTGGTAATTTGCAATCAAATATCAACTTTCTGGTGTTTCCAGAATTGAATTTAAGGAATCGAAATTTGCAATTTCTTAATTGCATTAGCAAAATAGAGAATCGCAAATTTTGCAATTCTCTATTTTGGGATGGACTTTTGGGATGGTACATCCCAAAAGTCTTTTTCCAATTAGCAAACAGGCCGATTGTGAGAATCGGCCCGTTTGCAAATGGGAAAAAGGCTAGATACATATGGCCCTAAGTCTTTATATGTCCCATAAATAACGGGGTTTATTTTTACTCAATTAAAAGGTATTCAATTTACTGACATCAGAAGTATGAAAGTGTGAGTAGGCTTTGCTATACATCAAACTCACCTCTAACAAATCAATGCACGTTTAAACATCAGGTGTTAAACTCGCTGAGCTATCCTTGAAGTGTATGTAAGAGACTTACATTTCTTTCTCTAAAGTGTGTGTGACAGGAAAGAAAAATGATAATCTATCGGCTGCCCCTGGCTGAGACGTGGCCATCTTGGACAGACTTCTAAACCCTGTGCCAACTGATGGCCAGCGTCTTAGAGTGCTCTGGGTTTGGGTACATACAGAGATATGTGGGCAGAGGGACAGAGCTATGCAGAACAAGTGATGAAGAACTAGGTCGACCTTTTAGTAAGAGCAGGGTGTATCGAATCTGTCCCAAAGGAATATGTCTCAAAAGATGACAAAGCCTTAAAAGAACAGAGTTGTAAAGGCAGGGACAAAAAATAAGCCTGGGCACCAAAATAAAAGAGCCACATTTGGCAAATCAGATATCTAAAATAGTGGCCCACATTTACAAACCAGGCTACTTTTTAACTTGTAAAGATGCGCTGTACGGGTATTTTGCAAGGTATGAGGGGATACATTTCTTTATGCTGAGGACAATGTTTGTAGTAATATCAGACAAATCCACAGCACAAATTGGCCCAGCCAACCATAACACAGGCCCACACATTGCATAAAAACAGCCCATCTGTCAGACCAGCCCAATGGGCTGAGCATGAACAGCCTTCTTCTTCCGTTCCACATCAACGACATGGGCCTTTCTGGCTACTTATTGGTATCACTGTCTCTAATCTGTTTCAGGAGCATGGCGAGGCTTTATCTGTAAGCCCTATTATTTGAACCAGATGAGCGTGCGTCTCTTTTCACCTTACCTGGTAGGTCATCTTTTTTATACAACTTTGTTCCCAAATAACTTTGCCCCCGTTTAACGAATCTCCACAAACCTTTTAGACCTATGGCATTATTACATTGGCGAAAAATGGAAAATTTTGCGGGATTGGTCAAGGGGTGTACACTTTGGCTGTGGTCCTCATTAGGCCCCTAGATATAGGTAAGTATTTCTTCCTAGGACATACTGGGGTACTTATTATAAAACAATTAAAATACATTTGATAAAAAATTGAAAATACACTGTACTGCACCATAGTTCACAAATATAGTGTACTACAGTGTATTTTCAATTTTTTTAATGTATTTCATTCTTTAAAAAAAAGTCTACAGAGCACGGCAGTAATGCCTAAAAATTATTGCACTACAACGGATAAACGAGAACTGCAACTCACGAACTGGGAACACCTACCCCCCACATCCAGAGGTCACAATACAGATGGGCAACTTCTCCCCTCTTACAGAACTAGAGATTGAGATAGCCATGCTGGAAGTAAAATCAGGATCCCCTCTCGACCCATGCCCCCACTTCATATTTTCCCAGATCACATCAATAATATGCCCTTCTGTCACACACCAACTTAAATATATACTTAAATACAGAAATATGGAAACAGGCTGTAGTGACTCCTCTGCTGAAGAAAGCCGGAACAAATGTTCATAACCCAGAGAACTACCGGCCCATTTCTCAGCTTCCATACCTCTCTAAGGTCTTAGAAAAAAACTGGTGAACAGACAACTGTCCAACTACCTAGAGGCTAACAAACTACTGGACTGTTCTCCGACTGGCTTTAGAGCCACTAACAGTACAGAGGCCACTCTCCTAGACGACATAAGATCACTGACTGATCAAGGAAATGCTGTTACCCTGATCCTATTGGACCTCTCGGCGGCGTTCCACGCGTTCTCACACAATCTCCTCTTGGAAATTCTCCATGAATAGGGCATCACCGCCAAAGCTCTTCAGTGCTTTTTTTGAGGAATAGAACTCAGATGGTACAAATGGGCCAGTTCTCCTCGAAACCAAAAAACATCAGCTGTGGTGTTCCCCAAGGGGTCTTCTTGAGTCCAACACTTTTTAATGCCTATGTGTCATCTCTGGCATTGATAAGCAGGAACTGGGGCTTCAGCATCTGCTCCTATGCGGATGACACACAGCTGATGATAAAGTAAAGTTAAATACCTGCCTCTCAGAGATGGCAACCTGGACGTCCGAACACTGCCTTAAGCTAAATGCAGGTAAATCAGAAATACTGCTTTTCAGAGGAGACAATTTAATCCGGGATGCCACTTGGTGGCCACAATCCCTGGGAGATGCTCCAGCACCCAAACAATTGGCAAAAAACTTGGGTATAACCATCGACAACACCGTGTCCATGCAGACTCATGTGCGGGTTCTGTGTGGAAGAGGTTTTGCGATTTTAGAGCTCCTAAGAAGGCTTTTTCTGTGGATCCCACTAGAACATAGAAGGATGATTAGACAGGTATTACTCATCAGCAGATTAGATTATGGAAGTGCACTGTATGTGGGCATGACAGACCCCCGAATCCACTTTATGTCCGCTTATTACGCTACCCTTGACATAGGGCTGATATTGTTACTTTGTACTACAGAAATGATCAAGCCGATTACTGTATGACATGTAGCATGTGAAAATCCAATAAAAAGGTTTACAAAAAAATGTGGGCATGGCAGACTATATTTTCTCACGCCCACAAGTGCTGCAAAACGCGGCTGCTAAGCTTGTGTGTAAAAAGAGCAGATTTAGTTCAGCGTTTGCATGCATGAAAGAGCTCCACTGGCTACCTATGCGCCAAAGAGCAAGATTTAAGCTCCTGAGTCATGGGCACAAGGCACTGCATAACCTTGGTCCTAGAATTCTCCAGAATAAAATTGAATTCTACGTTCCCACGAGGTGCTTAACATCACGACACTAAGCACTAGCCAGGCCCAGATGTATAAAGAAAGTAAGAGCAGGAGGCTGCTCCTTCCCATACCTTGCGGCTAAACACTAGAACGAATTACCCCAAGACCTACGTCTTACTGAGGACTATGTAACTTTTAGGAAAAACGAAAAACCCAGCTTTTTCCTATGATGCAAGTATGTTCAGCTGAAGGCCCCCAATATACCCCACCATGTGTATGCAAGACAGCGCAGTGATATCCGCCAAATAAATAAATAAAATACTTACAAGCTTTAAGAAAAAAAAAGCACTGCTCTGTAAAGTGCTGTAAAAATATAGAGAAACATATTAATACATTTCCCTACCTATTACCACTTCCATAAAGTGGTAATAGGTAGGGCACAACAAGAAAATGTACTGCTTACTTATAGTAAGACCCTAACCTAGAACGTAGCGAAACGTAGAATGCAGTACATAGCGAAAGTGTGCTGAAAACAACATGACTGCCTTTTATGTTTTGTACAGCCATTAACAAATCATATACTGCCTTCTCATCAGCATGTACTGCATTATACCGCAAACTTACCGCATATTCCGCGCATGCCGTGGCACAATATATAACTAAGTATTTTAACACTTTTAACTTTAACACTACTAACACCATTTACACATACTACAAAAAATTACTATTTACTCATCATAATCTACATCCTTACTACATTACATCTACATCCGTTCACCCACTGTCACGCATTTGTTTCAGCTACTACATTCCACTATTACACTCTACGCCATTCCACTCTACATCACTTCACTATATGCCACTCCACTCTTCGCTAGTCTACTGAATGCCACTCCACTCTACCCCAGTTCACTTTATGCTATTACTGTCTACGCCACTCTGTTCTACGACACACCAGTCTACGCCACTCCCATTATGCCTCCACTGTTTTGCTACTCCAGTCTACACTATTACACTGTACACTACTCCAGTCTCCGACACTACATTCTATGCTATTCTGCTCTATGACACTACACAGTATTCCACTCTAGTGTACACCACTCCACGGTACGCTACTCCACTGTACTTCACGCCACTGTATGCCACTCACTCTACGACAATCTACTGTACACTAATAGACCGCTCTATTCAATGCTACTTCACTCTACGCCACTCCACTCTATGCTACTACACTTTATGCCATTCCACTGTATGACACTCCATTCTACACTACTTCATTCTAAGCTATTACACTACATGGCACTCCACTATGCCTCACTTCACTCTACGCTATTCCAATGTACGCCACTCCACCCTACAACACTCCACTTTACACCACTCCACAGTACGTTATTACAATGTACACCGCTACAGTCTACCCCACTACACTATACCCCACTCGCACGCTTCAATACTCCACTCTACAGTATTTCACTCCACTGTACACCACTCCACTCTACATCACTGCATCTATGCTAGTCCACTGTACACCCCCACACTGCCACTCACTTCCCTGTACGCCACTCCACTGTACACCACACCACTGTAGCCAATGTAAATGTAAATGTATTTATATAGCGCAAATCGCCCACATCGCAGGCATCTATGCGCTTGCTTAGGGAACCCTTCCTGGTATTCCCCTGTGAGATACCCCGGCAGGGTATCCACAAGGTGAAAGCCAGGCATCCCGCCGCGTGGGGCCGTTGTGGAGATTAAGCAAGCTATTGCCCAGAGTCGCAGAGTGTGAACCCATGAGTCGAGTAGGCACCGGAGCGAGAATTATCGAGTCCGTGGAATTATTGAGCCCAACCCCCGTCGGGGCGGGGAATTGAACCCTGGTCCAGGGCCGATCTCAGCTTCTGGGTCTGCCGCCTCTAACCCCTGAGCCACACTTCTCCACAAGTGTGGCTCAGGGATCAACTCTACCCGCTTCCACTGTACAGTATTCCACTGTACGCCACTCCACTCTTTGCTATTCCACTGTACGCCACAACAGAGTACCTCACTCCACTCTATGCCAGTCCTCTCTACACCACTCCAATCTATGCCATTCCACTTCATGCCACTCCACTCTATGCCAGTCCATTTTACCACACTCCATTCTACGCCACTTACACTGTAAACCACTCCACTGTATTCTATTCCATTGTATTCCACCCCATTGTGCGCCACTCCAGTCTACATAACTACTGTATGCCACTACACTGTACGCCAATCACTCTACACTATTCCACATTACACACCTCCACTGTAGGCCACTCCTCTCAACGCTACTCCACTGTATGCCACTTTACTGTACGCTATTCCACTGTAAGCTACTCCACTATATGCCACTATATTGTACCACACTCCACTTAACACCACTCTACTCTTTGTAACTCCACTGTATGATAGTCTTCTGTATGCCACTCCTCTGTACTCAACTCTACTGTACTCCACCACACTCTATGCCACTTCACTATATGCTATTTAACTCTATACCAATCCACTCTACCCCACTCTACTCTACCCTATTCTACTGTACGCTACTCTACTCTATGTCACTCCCCTGTTTGCTAATCCAATCTACGCCACCTCACGGTACGCCACTCCAGTATACACCATTCCACTGTACACCACTCAACTCTACGCTATTTCAATGTATTCTACTCTACTGTACACTATTCCACTGTATGCCACTCCACTCAATGCCGCTACCCTGTGCGCCACTCCACTCTGCTCTATTCCACTGTACGCCACTCCACTTGATGCCACTACAGTCAACGTTACTCCTCTATATGCCACTCTATTCTATGACACTATATTCTACGCTACTCCACTGTACGTAACTCCACTCTACCCTATAACACTCTGTGCCACTTCGCCATATGCTACTCCATTCAAAGCCATTCCACTCTACTCAACTCCACTCCATGGCAATCCACCGTACTCCTCTCAACAACACTATACTCCACTCAACAATAGTCTACGCCCCTCCACTGTAGCACACTATACTCCACTATATAACACTGTACTTCTGTCAATGCCAGTGTACAGCACTCTATTTTACACTATACCACCTTAGGATACTCCACTCCACTCCACTCTACAACACCAAACAGAATTCCCTCTATGCCAGTCCACCCAAGTAAATATACTCTACTCTATAAGACACTACTCCACTGTACTCCTCTACTGCACTATATGCCAATCCACTGTACACTACTCTATGCCACTCAACTCTACGACTTTCTATTCCACTCCACTTTACCATAATGTACCACACTCTACTCTACTCAACGCCATTCCAATGGAAAGCTTTATGGCTCTAACTGTTTGCTACTCAAATAACAACTGTACAGGCTTTGGTTGCATCCAGACTAGATTAGGGCAATGTTCTATATCTGGGTGCTACTAATTTTCCAATTTTAGCAGCTTCAGACTGTCCAGAAAGAATGCGGTGGCCCATCTCTTATGCCATAATCCGGCATTTGAATCCGTCTCCCATCACCTCAGACTATTACACTGGTTTCCGATAGCCAAACGTATTCCACTCAAGGCACTATGCTAAATGCATAAAGCTATGCATGATGCTGGCCCACTATATGTACGATCACTGGTCCACCCTTAATCATCTAGGCGAGAGCTGTGCGCTAGACACAATCTTGCTAATATTCCCAGAGTTGGACTGGCAAGACATAGTTGGCGTTCGTTTGCCGTTCCAGGATCAAAGCTATGGACTCCCTTCCGCTAGATCTTCACCTATGCAATTCCCAAGCAATATTTAGAAAGCTGCTGACGACCTGGCTTTTCTGGTTTTCTACTCTGTTTGCTTTCTGTTTCCGCTAGCGCTGGGAAACCCCGTTTGGGGTAGCCATGCTCTCTACAAATAAGAATAAAATAAAATAGAATAGAACAGAATAGAATCACAGTGATATTTTTAATTTTTATTACTTTAATTCTTTCAGATCACTTGCATTCTAGTATTTGTAATGCAATGTAATAAGCATTTATAAAAGAAAAAGTAAAACTTCAAAATTCGAAATGAAAACAGGCGTAAAATATAAAGGTAGGAATGTCCAACTTTACTGCATAATCTGAAGCAAAATTGTTACAGGAGTGCCATATATTACACCCAAAAGAATATGTGTTAAACAATTTACATTTTAAATTCATTACCTAAAGCAGTTTGAAAAACTCGTAATATAGTACACAGTGAAATTAGGTTCAACCCCACCATTGTGTGTTGATCTGTTATGGAAATAGTTGGTGACAAAAGCCAGGCCAGAAGTAAGACTCCTTGAAGGTCTGCTGCTTAGACTAAGTCATGTCAAAACTCACCCTAAGATTTAGGTATTATTATAAACCTAAGGAGGGGGCAAGCAAGAGAAGAATGCTTATATCTTATACCATTTTTGTTAAGGTTATATGTCAGACCATCGTTATAAAAAATATCACTGACAGAAAGATTGTGTCCTCAATATCGTTTACAAAAGAAATGCTACATGGGGTGTACATTTTTGAGATGTAAGCAATTTAAACATCAGGAGTACAATGTTTAAGATATGCTTCTTATTAGAAGGAAAGTCACCTCACTAGTAAAAGGATATACACAATTGAGTCACATGATAAATTCCCTGTAATTTCCATTCCACACTATCCATGGATTGAAATACTGCTTTGTGAATAGAACACATTTGCAAAGAGTTGAATGCGCCATTCGCAGCAAACCTGAGCATGCCAACTAAAATGTCTTTCTGAAAATCATGCTTTTAATTGTTTATGTATAAGGGAACCACCTTGTCTTGTGTCTCCAGGGCAAAAATACACAAAGATAAACAAGCATTTGCAATACAATAGGTCTTGCATTAACGAGAGTTTAAGCTATTGGCAATGCAATAGCGTAAACTCTCGCAATTATGGGACCTATTGCTTTGCAAATATTTGTTTTTCTACTAGCACCCAAGCGGCCGGCAGTCTTAGGACAGCCAAACTGACATGCGCACTTGAATATCTCCAGGCTGTTGCTTGGAGATATCAGCAGGGCTAAGGAGCACAGGCTTCCAGTCCTGCTGGAGTGTGGAACCAACCTGCTCCACTCAATCCCTGCGCTTCCCTCATGCTAGGTAATGCCAGCAGGACAGTAGCATCTGGATTGGCGCAGGTGGGTCTGGAAGGCTGTGTGAGCATCGTCAGAGGCGAAGAGGTGGCAGATGTAAAGCTACAGTTAAGTTTTTATTTTTTTTTTTCCCCTCGCTGCCCCACCGACTTCCTCTTCTAGCAGGTGCCTTTGACTGGTGGGTTCTGAGACAGGAGATGACCTATGTAATGTGTTGAGATTCAGTGTTCTTAAGGAGGCTTGTCTTAAGCTCTAGTCTTTCCTCAATGGGAGCAGGGTTGTGCCAGTCGCATTGGATGCAGGGGGTTGATCCAGATCCTGTGTACATTGTTCGAGGAAGCTGGTTGTATCTTTTTTTCCCATTCTCTCTCAAGGGATCTCCGTGGATAATCACAAGCACAGAATAGTCCCGCCCAGGTGCGTAGACCCTCAGGGCACTTCTTTCAAAGTCACATTGTTTTACCGTATCTACACCTTACTTCAGAAAGGCCAGGAGGTACAACACAATAAATTGTTTGCAGCCTTAAGACAGGCTATTTTGCCAATTCCTAAAATGTCATGTAAAAGATGGAAGAAAAAAAACCAACAGCCCTTTAAAAGTCACTGAATGTAAGCAAAAATGACTCTTTAAAATATCCTTCACAACCTCTTTTTTCTTTCTTTAAAAGTGAATGATAGGGAACGATAGAGCAATTTAGCTGCATATGCAACAGCATTCAAACAATTGCAAAAGAATGCTGCGCCTTTAAGGCACCCTGACCTCAAGTGACCCATCATGCCCTGCAGGTGGCAGTTTATCTAGTTCTTTTAGATGCACCAAGTACCAAGTGAGAGTAAAACTTAATGTATCTCCTTCATCTGGTAGAAAAGAGGGTAGTTCAGGATTTCAACGGAGATTCTTCTGAGAGAGAACTAGGATTACAGGTAACAAATTATTCCTTTTCTCAGGGATCCTCTTTTGATAATCATAAGCATTGATCAGGATAGCGGTTTTTAATCCAGTAAATGTGTGCCAAAGGATACTTATCTAATGTGCTTACATATGCATCAAATACAGTTGCTCTCAACTTGCCCAAGCCTCTCACCGAAGAGCATAAGGAGTTTCTAGGCACTTAATGCCACCCGTCCCCTCACACTACTGCCGTGCAGAGCACACCCCTGGAAAGAAGTGCTGAATTTACTTATCTTCATTTCTTGGAATGGCAACTGTTCTTGAACCAAAAAAAATAATGCATCGCAAGACGAAAATATGGCAAGGGAATATTTTAGCTTGCTGCTTCTTATAAAGAAGAGGCCTCATTTTAAATATAAAACCAGCAGCAATATTGTGAGTTATGTTTGGAGTGCAACCTCTTCTTAATGTACCTTGAAGCTCCTGCTGCGGTATCAATTTCCAAAAGGATACATTCTGTGATGTTGCAAAATGGGCCCTGCATTATAAGTTTATATTGGTAAACTGATTCATATTTCTTTCACTTTATCTGTATGCTTCAACATATTGCTAATTTCTTATTTGGCTTTATCCCTGCATGACTACTATGGAAATCAGGTTTTAAGGATGAGTGAAAGAGTGACCAGAGGAAAAGAGAAATAAACACAAAGATGAGTAAATGAGCGTGAGACATCAGAATGCAATATCTTGATTCTGGACTGAAGGAGTGTTCCTTAGCTCTTCTATCAATCTAGAATAAGTTCTCCCACAGGGAACTTCCATCACCCTGTTCTTTGTTCTTCTCAATTCTGATTTTCTTTGTTCTTAGCCAAATTGCCTTTTTTTGGTTTTCCTAAATCTGATCCCACCAGTTGACATTGTTTCTTCTGCTGCCTTCACATTAACTCCTGACCTGAACTGAAGGGCTTTGCATGTGTTGAAGGTCTTGCAGTGGCACTGTGTGGTATAAATGTAAAAGGTAACAAAGCTTCCTTTTTACTCTGCATCATAGGTGGGCTTTTTGTCAACCATAATTACCAAAAACCACCCAGCAATCACCTTACAGGCCTGGAGCACAGCGTCAACTCGCTTCATTACTTGCCCATGGTTACTCAGCATGTCATCAAAGGTGGGCTGGGATTAGCAAATGCCATTCAGCATGTAGAATATAAATTGGATGCACCCCTCCCCCCCAATCAATTTCCCCTCCGGCTGAACATAAGTCTAAATTTAACATGTGAAGCTTAAAGGGAGAATGCAGAAGTGCAAGGGGGTATTGACTGCACAGCCCCCCAAGGCATCTCACACGCTTTCCAGCTACAGCACACAGTCTGATTCCAATTACTGACTAGAAACACTTTGAAAGAGGGTTGGCTCTGGGAATAGCCCTCCAGTCATGTGGGAGTCAGTTAAGAGAGAGCGCGGCTGCAGGTGCACGCGCGTTAACACCTAGCCATCAGCTGATGTGCTGTCTCTGTACTCCTCTTCTGTCAACACAGGAGGATTCAGGCACATTTCTCAATGAAGAGACGCTTTTGCACCGGTCAGAATTTAATGCCAATGAAAGCGCTTGATATTCAACGCGTCTCGTCTATATATGTATACGGTTATCGAATGTGTGTGGACCTGACGTCTCGGTTTGCTTAAACCAGATTGTAGCACCCGAGAGTGCGTACATACGATGCTCTGGCACCCGAAGGACCATATCCCGGCCCCCCTAGAACTCGAATCCCACTCCTCCTGCTCTCTGAACTAATAATCCTTCATACTCTTCTTTCAGAAGAAGACCTCCAAGACTTCCCCAGCATCATCTCCAACCCTGATCCTTCCTACGGTGGGTTTCCTCCGAGGCCCACATGTCACACTCTGACTTACTGTTCTCCCTACATGCAGTGCTCGTAAATTTTGTCTCTTCTAGAAAGCTTGTGTTTGAGTTTTACACCATGATAATTTTGAAGATACACAAATAATTTCTATTTTAACTATTTTTTGTATACATTTCACCTTTATACGTTCTATTGACAGTGGTGTGCCTGACCTCGGCAGAGCCAGTGGCAAAAGACGACACAAGAGCCAGTACAAGCATAAAGTAACAGTGAAAAAAGAATAACCACATTTTTAAAAGCAATCAATGCAAAAAGCTTCTGGCAGAACATCTTGTGATCACTCCAGTAGCTCGCTCAGAATCAATCAATCTTTGTTGGGAGTGTGTGATCAGGTGGGAACACACATATTCCACTCCGGGTCCTGACGGTCCCTGAAGCATCACACCAGCAACATGGAGAAGAAGATGGGCGAAACCTGGGGACCCAACGGACATTACCATAACGAAGGCACTTCCAGCCCTTTCCAGAAAAGTAGAGTCAACACCTCCTGTACGTAGAGAATGCTGTAAATCAAGTAGCGAGGAGTGTTACTATGGAGACATCTGAAGACAACTAGAGGGGCTTGATTTCACTTCAGAAAACTAATGGTGCCCCAAAGATGTTCAATCCTAGTTTTTCACACTGTACATAAATCTAGCTGAAACATGTATCACCTTCTGTTTTTGGGCAATCTCAAGGAGAGGGCATTAGCGGACAATGGCAAAGTCAAGGATAACACTGGCTTCTACTCTGAGGACAGCATAGACAGGATCCATTTTGTCTACAGCTGTTCAAAAGAGAAGAATTCTCAAATTTACTATAGTGTGGAGTTATAGATGGGTCACTGTTAGAAGCAAACCCCTACCTGTTAATATGGACAAGCGAGGAACCCTTTAACCATGAACATAAGGCAGAGATGAAAAATGGGGGTGATTCAGATGACTTCTGGGACCTAACGTTGAACGGAAGTTAGAATGTTCAACAAACACCGCATCTTGTACAAACAAGCTTTGCTCAAGAATCATTTCTGTTGTAACATGAAACGTTCTTTGTACCTATAAAATTGGCCATTGTTTCATCGCTATAAGTTATCAAACCCTTTCACTTTCCCTCCACAAGTAATACCACTACTCTGATGTTTTAGGAAGCACAAAGGAGAGCTTAATCATTGCATCAAAAACAGTGTTTCAATAAGCAATGGATGACGGACTGATAATAATGAATAACAGAGGGCGCTTTGAACCCTGTGATCTACATCAGGAAAGTGCCCCGTGGCAGGATATCACCTACTAATCTAGTTCAATACAAAATGTTAACAACATGAGTTTCTGTAGTGTCATTTGTAATGTTGCAATAAACTGTAAACATTGTCATGGAATGGATTCGGCCATTCAGTATTATTTTGCAGACATTATCTTACCAGTTTAACTTTATAGACAAATTATAGATGTGCAGCACTATTTATAATGTAAATCTCCTATACTGTATTGTCTAATTTCTTTTTTATTTTACTTTTTTTGTTGTCTCTCTTTGTCTCTCCTGCTCTATGCATCTCTCTCATCTCATATCCTTGTTTTAAAAAATATAGATGGTTGGAACAGTATTTCATCAAGATAAAGATGGTTGGATCATTGTTGTGGCAACAAAGGGGAGACCCAAAAGGGAAGAATTTTGCATATCCTTGCCCTATTTAGGCAGGGCCATTCACATTAAGACAGCCCCACAAATTAACAAATGACTCCATTGAGCCAATCACCATCTTCGGCAAGGTGCCTTAATAAAAGCACCTATGAAAATGGATATATGGATATAACCGTCTTCACAGTTAAACGTGGTATAAGGCTACAAAACAAAGTTCACATCTTCCTACCTTTGTACTGACCTGATCCTAAGCAAACTATCCCACTGACCAGACTTTCCCATTCGACAAATGTCTGACTGGTATGCACTTACTCACCTGAAGCATGTCAAACAATAAATAAATCTACTTTTTATAAGGAGAATTGAACTTTTTAGTTGTGAACGTAACTTTGGAGAAAAGTAGGTTTTGGGAGACAAAATGACTTGTTACTTGATTAAGATTGCGCCCATAAAGTTTATCCATTGGAAATGTCTAGTGCCAGGTGAAAGTGCTGAAGCGCTCGACTTTTACAACTTCACAAATTGCAAAGGATGTGCACTTAGCTCAATTCCGGCGGATTTAAACCTTCACCACACCTGATATTTGTAAGTCTTATTACCCCCCTGGATTATGAATGTGGTGGGTAAAAATATAGGAGCTTTTTGTCACCCCATCCAACAGTTCATTATCTAAACAATGCATTTTACTTTTTCTAAATCGATCTTTCCATTCAAAATAGCGCTGTTCTTTTACTGTTTTTAATTAAGTTGTGTTAGATACATGCATTTGTTAACATTCTAAGAGTGGTTACTTAAGTCGAAAATAACATTAAAAAGCACATACGTGGCACAAAAGTGGAGGTGATTAAAATTAAATTGAATAAATGAAATAAATCATGAGACCAGGTTTGAGTGTGTTTGTGGAATGCTGGCTAAAGTTATCCACAGGACCCAACTGTGAGATACAGATTCCGCCATCAAACGATTTAGTTGGAATGAGGCTAGACCAAGACTTAAAATATCTAAGCTCTGTGCTTAAACCTGGCGGTCTGCAATTACCTCAAATGCAGACCTGGGTCTGGTGGCTCAGTGGACTAATGCATCCACTACAGCAGCAGTGTTCGACCTCATGGTCACAGGTTCAAATCCCGGTGGGTCCACTCTGCCTTTCATCCATCTGTCTGAGGTCGATATAATGAGTACCATTGAGTTAAGTAACAATAAACATGCTGTTCTGCGCCAAGAGACCTCATTGGGGTGTACGTGTGCTTTACAAATACACGTTATGTTATTATCTGCCACTTGGGCTCTCATTTCTAGCTACCGTATTCCATCCAAAGGGAAATGTTCCTACTTGGATGGTGGAAGAAAAATGTCTAATCTCAGTGCAACTCCATATGGGGAGATCAGAGGATTGGAAGGGACGTGCCACTCTGTACTCAATTCCAACAAGCAATGGTGGCGTGCAGTGCATAGAATTCTTGTTTACAATTCAGCTATATTTACACGCAGAGGATCCCCTGTGGAGGAACACCAAACTTAGGAGGTTGACTGTTTTTGTTGGAGCAGATCTTTCAAAACATGAAGTCAACTTAGTGAGGTGGTCTATTGACTTTGAGGGACAATCATTGATTCCTTATTTTCAGTCCCCACAGCTACTGCACTCAGGTGACTGGAGCAGTAGAGGTTCTCATGAGTTTAAATAGAGAAGCAGCCGACTTCTATCCTAGACCATCATATGAAAGAAGGGTTCAAAACAGGCAAGATTGAAACCTGTCTTGAGGTCCTTCATGGTGGCACCGGACACCCCAGCGCATGCGCCATTTAATTTGATCTGGATCTTTTGGCGAAGTGCTCATGAGGGAGGACACTCTACATGTTCTTTAGTAAAGTCATTTGTTGGTCCGATACTGGTTTTTCGTACATGAGGAAATTAAATCCACCTGTGCGTATAACTTCCCCTCACTGGTTCCAGGGGCAATGTTATAGGAGTTACTGGAGATTCCTGTGAAGATCCCACATTGGTGGGGATGGTGTGCAACAGCTTTGGTGGAGGCTAAGATGTGCATTCTGAGGGGGTGGAAGTCTGTGATGCTTTCTGTGAGAGCCGACTGGCTCAGGGAATGGTACTTAAAGTTGGTCATGTGCTCATGTATAAGACCAGACAGCAATAACCAATCTCCTCAAAAATACTTTTTTGTCCAGGGATCCCATGCAGAACCCTAGGCACAGTTTTGGATTTGGCTGGAGACGGGGTGGGGTTCATGTACAGGACTGCAGGTTAAGTATTGTGAAGGGACGTGTGTAGCAAAGAGGTGTCCACTGTGCTATTTATGCTTAGGATATGGACTAATTACATGCGTCTATGAATTCTGTATTCCCTCTGTTAGCATTTGGTACATCTAGAGCATGAGTACCTTCAAACATTTCTCCTGGGGGCAAAAAGTTTGGTCTGTGGTGTGACCGAGGGCCACACTGATACTAGCAGGATGGTGGCCGGGGGGTAAGATGGGAAAGGTTTGTGATTAGTTGGGAAGAGGGGGGGTGTAAGCTGGATGTAGGGGAAGGCTATCATGTACATCCAGTGGCTGGATTGAATTGCACAAATGCATTTTTCTTAATTATCACATATAAAAGCACCTCGAGGTGTATGACTTTAGGACGTGCCCTATACAAACCCTTCTCTAGTGTTTGATTTAATAAACTAAAATGTTGTCCATGTATAATAGCAACCCCGGCCACACAGAGAGTGCATGCGACAATTCACTTGCCTTCTAAGTTCCCTATTTGATATTGTTGGCTGGGTGTGGGGGAAGAGGAGAGCATGAATTTTACAAAATTCATGTTTTTAAACTATCACTTTTAAAGAAAATACTTCGCAATGCACTTATATAATCTGAGTTACTAAAATGGAACTGTTCTGCGTGTTAATGAGATACACCAGACCTGACAACTCCATTAACAGGTGTAAAAACATCCCATCGGCGACAGCCTCAATGTCCCTTCGTTTTTTGGGGGCGGGGGGGGAAATGGGGGCTTGTTGAGTGGCAGAGTACCTCTTAGTTAACTCTCAGCATGAGACCCCGCCCCCTCCAAGGCCTCCCCCATCTCACACTGTGAAAGTCATTAGTAAGTTGGCAGATATGAATACACTTTGTGAATTTTGACAAGACTTTAACATATTTTTACTGCAAGAGGTCTTTGAAAATGAATGTATTCCTAAATGTAATCTGCTTTAGGGCACCCTAGTTACATCCTTTCTTTAACTGCAATGAACCTTTACATACATGTTTGCCGATTTTCTAAAGATTGTGTTAATGTTAGTGCTGAGTCGAGTAAACAGCATCCTAGTGCTGCTGTTCACCAGGGCTTTGCCAGTCCCAGCTTCTACTCGAGAGAGACCCTGTTTCGTTGACCGCGTGCGACGCCCATCAGGAGAGTGATTACCCCGTATAAGAGTTGATGAGCAAAAATCTTCAGGAGCCATCCAGTGCCCAATAGGATCATCCATCTATTGCCTCATCCTCCCACAAGTGCTCCTTACACAACCGCGTACTGACGAAGACCCCACACTGAGGAACAAGCCACCCTCCTTTCAACAGGGGTCGAAACGTAGACTACCATACACCCCCAAACCCATAGGAACTGAACAGACTAATTAACATGTACTTATGTGTTATGGATATAGGGGAACTATGGACCAATACTAGGCTGTGAAGGTTTTATTGTATATAATTGCAATAGTGCTAATGTCACTATACCTTTACCCTGTCCCTCACTCATCTACTCACCCCCACGACCCTAAATACCTTCTTTCCCTCTATCAGACTATGAGCACTGTAAATATAAATAGTATATTCAATAGGATTACATTTATGTTGATACATGGTGCAATACTGATGCTTTGATTGATAAGAGCATTTTGTGAATGTATCACCTATGATATTAAATATCCTTCTTTATGTCGAATATAATCAGAATTGTTTTTGTGGTGTATCATTTGTCCTTACATGTTTAAACTTATAGTAACTACCACGACTACTCTGTGAACGTACTGCTATTTTGACCCAGGTCGGGTAGTTTTACGGGTCAACCCCGTTAAAACTCAACGCAGTTCACCAGGGGGCCGCATGTTCAAGTCAGGAGGGCCGCATGCGGCCCCCGGGCCTACCTTGAGTATCACTGTGGAGTGCACTGATGTCCTTAAGGTTCACACTCTTAATTAAGAGCCTCTTTTGACATTTTAGCCCTTATTCTATGCTGTATGAACATTGTATTTGGGATATTTTGACAAGTCACATGTGGTTCTTTAAATGTTCACTGACTGTGCGTTACCACTCTTAACCTTTGCTGATAATAAATCATAAATAAATAAAGAATTAAAAATGGTATATTAGTGATAAAGGTTTAATACAAAAAGAAACACTGACGCCGTTTAACATGTGTGTTGGCAAACTGCAAGAAAAGTGCAGTGCTCACGAGATGCCTTATAGACAGGGTGCGTCTCTAACATTGGTGCAGCGGGTGCAGTACACCGGGGCCCAGATCTCTAAGGGAACCACTGTACCCTCACAATTATTGTATTTTACTACACCAGCAGCAGTCAGAGGGGCAATTTCCCTTGCCTGCACCAGGCCCCATGACATCCATTCTGCGCTTCTGCTTATAGACAGCAATAATGCAGACATTTCGCAGTGGCTCTGTGAATGGAGGGTCGATGAATGATTTCTGTTTCACGCCGACATTGGCCCAAAACAGATTTGTCACGATGACCAGGAAATTAAGTGTAAAATGAGCCATCAGTGATTTCCCACGCGACCAATTCCGAAAATGCATCCCTGCCCCTGCAGAACAGGCGATGGCAGGCTGCGCAGGAGCTTCCAAGGAAAATCCACCACAGCGCGGAAAAATCTAAATTTTACTTTTAGGAAGCAAACATCCAACGAGCCCTTTCTTCCACTGAGAAATCCATGAACACCTCCACAGCCACTAGGACCGCCAGTAGTTGCATAACATTGCTAGTCCAGGAGCAACGCATTGCTCAGACCCAGATCCGCGGGCGCCTGTCAGTTCTCCCACGGTCCCTCCCAGCCCACAGGAATGTAAACACAGACCTCGGGATGTCAACACAAACTTGTTTTACAGAGTAACACCAAGTTTTTCCTTGCAATTCATCTCTATCGGGTGTGTCGGTCCAATGTTTTTCAACTGGACCAAACCAAGCCTAGAGTTCCTCCTCAAGACAACTCTTCAAGCCATACCTTACCACACAGTATTGTCCTGGATGCCAGGCCACCCCAAAGTGTTCCCACTAGGGTGGCTATGTCGCTCCAGGTTATCACGGAAACCTTTTCCAGTCCTGGGCTTTTCACCTACGAATCATTGATTTCAGGTACCTAAGTCTGATTCGTTCAGTGGAAGCCACTCAGTCCACAACACCCAGAATGCATTGGGTTGTCACACAAAGGACTGGAAACAGTGTTGGTGATGAAATGGAGGGAGGGACTCTCCCAGTTCCCCCTCCCAACCTTTCCCAGACAATGCCCTCACACTTCTTTCTCCCCCCATGTTCATCCAACCCCCCCTGAAGCCCTCAACAAGCACCTTTCCTCTTGACTGTAAAGTATGCCCTTTATGCTGTAGTCCCCCCCCATACACCAATCCTCATTGTCTTCTTCTGCAGTAAAACGCCCAAAATGGCAGAATAATGCACAGCATTTAAATCCAGAAAAGATTCACTCTGCAAAACACCCACTGTGTTCGGTGCTCTGTTGCTTCGTAGATAGGTTAGTGCTACATAAGTGAAAGATATACACGCCCCAGAATGCACTGATTTATGAACTTGGTAAACAAAAGCTCAGGATTGGAAAGATAGGGTCAGAGATAGATTTAATACCATGCTTTATGTCAACAGCGCACCATGTCACCCATATTAAGGTTTCATTTGACAGCCTAAAGTATTCTGGGAGTTGTAGTCTTAGACTTAGTCTTCTTCCATTAAACCTAACAGATCAACACACAGATAACAATTTTTTGTAAAAGATAAGCCATGGCTAGAATCACTGAGTCCTGCCATCAAGGAGCTGGGAGGCAACCTTTGTTCAACCTGAGAAGCTGGGGGCGCTCTTTCAGTTCTTTACCTACTCAGCTCCAGCCCCAAAGTGACTATGGGCCGATGTATGACCCTTACATTTTGCAACTCGCAAATTGCGTTGCTTTGCGACTCGCAAAATGCAATGAACAACAGTGTCGGAGACACTTTTAGCTATTCACAATTGGGTCGCAAAATTCATGCCTCATCAATATTCATGAGGCAAGTGCAATTTGCAACCCCATTGGGAATGGCAAGCATTCCCAGGGATGGTGGCTGACGAGGTCAGCAGACCACCATGTCTGGGACTACTTTTTAAATAAAGCAGTTTTTTAGGTCGAGCATTTGAGACCTCTTGTATATATTTTAGTATATACTTTAGTATATACTTCTATGCGTATGTACTTTGTGGGCTCTGGAGATCAGCCCTAGGACTTGCCTGCTTCTGCTTGGATACTTTTTTCTGTTCAACTGCCTCTATTTAACTGTCTTGATAGAAAATGACAAGCAGAGGTCAGCAAAATACCAGAAGTGCTTTCTACTGAGGGACTTTCTTTTTTTCATTTTTCTGGCAACTGCCTCTATTTAACTTTCTTGATAGAAAACGACCAGCAGAGGTCAGTAAAATACCAGAATCACTTTAGCAGTCTCTAGATTCCAGTCCATAGAAATTGTCTTCCATGAGCACCCGTAGACAATAATATTTTTTTCAAATCTTGTATTTTCAGTGATATGACCACCGAAGGCCTTGCTTTTATATTAAAAACAGAGCTTTGGACTATACCATTTCCCTCGGAAAGGCAATATTTCTCTCCATGTGTTCCCATATCTGGGGTATCACGCAGTTTGGTGCTTACTTTCCCTCCATGTTAAAGAACAGTAGACGTTTCAGCACCCAGGCTAATGTGCTGCATAGCTAGTGAAAAGAGCCAATGCTGAAGAAGGCAGACCCATTACTCCATGCTGTATATTGTGGTGGGCAGAAGCAAAATGTGAAGGCCAGTGCCACTTAAACAGACCAATGGATGAAGAGGACTGAACAAAAGCCACTGTATGAAAACGTGTATTTTTATGAATGAACATTTTGAAAACATTAGGGTGGCAAAAAATAAAGCTATCTCTTAGCCTGAACAAAAAGGTGTCTTATTTGCTGCACAGCAGCTGTTTTAAGGTTGAAAGAGGTTCACGGTGAGGATGCAATTATGAATATGATATAAGCACACATTTGCTCACTTTAACATTGCCGGAGCTTCCCGCTTGGTACAACGAGCAGTGAGCATTTATGGAAAAGTTGTGAACCTTCCAAAGCCTTCATCTGGCGGTCCAGGGTGATCATTGCAGTGCATTGCTGTGGCACAGAGTTAGTGCAAACGATATCAGGTAAGAGTGAAAAATGGAAAAGATATAAGCGAGCATTGGCCTGTCCCTCTGCCCAGGGTCACAAGGACCTTCAGCTTCTGAGAGGATAGCAGTGGTGTCAAGGGATGAAGATATCTGTGTAAAAGGGGAAGTGAAGCCCTGTGATAAGACACTTAGAAGCTGATATGAGCTGCAAGCAGTTTGGAACTAGGCATTGAGGTTTGTTTTAATTGGAGACATAGGCCCTGTTGTTTGAAGAGTTCTTGCTGTGAGGACAATTTCATCACAAATTAACTGCGGTGAATTATAGCTTTGTCTACATCTGGTTAACAAGGAAAAGAGACAGGGAAACCTCCATGCAGAATCTATCTTCCAGGGAACTGTAATGAGCTCTTCTGTCTTTTGGTTGTTTTCTGCAAGAGCATCAGGAATAATAACAGCATATGGAGAAAGTGGTGAAAAGGCAGAATTTCACCTTGATGTATAGAGCAGAGTTGCAGACTTGGGTGCAGCTGACTACGAGCGAGTGTTGAAATGCAGTGTCTGTGATTACTCATTCAGCAAATGAAAGAAAAAGTGATGTACCATTTAGGATTATGTGCTGCTCGAAGGTGTTCTTGAGTTTCCTTCTCTTCACACCCAGACATGAGGGATGGTCCGCATTGGTTAGTCAATGAGTTAGTTTTACGAGCTGGGGACATTTGCAGCAAGACCAGTTAACAACACAGAGAGCAAGGGGATGCCAAGGGTAAGAAGTACACAAGAGAGGCATAGGGGACAAAAGGAGCACTTGAGTGGCAGAGAAGATGAGAGAGCTGGAAAATGCATGCACTCTCATACAGGGCTTAACTAAAAAGAAAAAAGTAGTTCCCTAAAAGTGAAGCATAGAAGTCAGCCAATCAGGGAGATGGTAAAAGACTATGCCCCAAGGGAGGAACAAATACAAGATGGACAGTCGATCGGGGTAGCATTCCAACCCATCGTTCTTTTGCTCACCACGCCACCTAAAATTAGACCCAGCCATATGTAAATCAGTCTCGTCCTGCCTCCAATAGGAACAGTCCATCTCAGACTGCCAGGCTCCCAGGTCCTCTCTGAACCGAAACACAAACAACCCAAGACCGGTTTTGCCCTGATTGGAGCTCTTCAGTCGGCTGCCGCTTAGTTCCAGTAGAAAAGTGAGCATGGGATCCATGTCTGGACATAACCTTGGCCACTTATGGCTTTAAATTAAGCACACAAAATGTGATGGGGGGATACTTTCAATAGCTCTGGTAGCATTCCAACACATCGTTCTTTTGCCTACAGTGCCACCTCGGATTAAACCCAGCCACATGCAAATGAGTCTCAACCATGCTCGAATAGAAACAGTCCAGCCTGAACTGCCAAGCCAGGTCTTCTCTGAACCGCACACAAGCAACCCAAGACCGGTTTCGCCCTGACTGGGGCTCTTGAGTCGAATGTTGCTTGGTTCCAGTGACACATAGTCTGCTCTTTTAGGTCACTGACCAACCCTCTATCTGCGGACCCTCTCCTCTTTTGGTTTCTCTAACAATCTTGATGCTCACGACCCAAAGATTTTTCATCCTGCCCCTTGCTGCATCTAAACACTGCCATGCTGTGCAATACTGTGTCATCACTAGTTGGCAGTAGTGGTACATAGGTATGATACCTCTGGCGATTTTTAGGGCACCAAACCACTTACCCGCTGCTTCAGATCACCAACATATTAATACTTAAATATTATTCACCCATTTCATCGACTGAGCATGTTGTTCACCATCCATCATACTTCAAGCTTTTGTCTGAGTGACTGATTCCAGTCACCTGGGCCTTGACAGACTATCCATCAATCCAGGCCTTTGCAGTCCTTCAGTCAAACTTTTTGTTTCCTTATTTCTTATTTCTTTATTGCTTCTTGTCACCCAGGCGTACACTGCCTATCTCTCACTGTATTTGCTTAGAGTCACCTAGGCCTGCACAACCCTTCATTCACTGTGATTGTTGCCAGAAATCCATGTCTATGCAGCTCCTCACTTCCTGAGTTTACTTCCGCTTCCTATGCACAGCCCTCTTCTCACTATGTTTGTTTGGACTCCCTGTGTCGGCTTTCAATCACACAGGACTCCAAAGGTCTTCACCTGCTGTGTGGGCGTCTAATCACCGTGGACTCTATAGCGCTTCAATCAATGCGTCGGCATTCAATAATACTGGACTCCATAATGCTTCACTCCCTGTATCGGCCTTCAGTCGCACAGGTCTCTATAGGCATTCACTCCCTGTGTTGGCCTTCAATCACACTGGTCTCCATAGCGCTTCACACACTGTGTCACAGTTCAATCACACTGGTCTCCATAGCGCTTCACACACTGTGTCACTGTTCAATCACACTGGTCTCCATAGCGCTTCACTCACTGCGTTTGCACTTCCCAGGCCTGCACAGCCCTTCATTTACTGTGTTTATTTACAGTTACTAGGACCACACAGCACCTAATTCACTGTGTCTTTTTTGCACTCTCCACGCCTGGGCAGCCCTTTGCTTACGGAATCTGCTCCCCAGAACTGTTCATTGTGTTTCCTTGCACTCCCCAGTCATGCACTGTATACTTGCACTCACACAGGCGTGCACAGCCCTTCACTCGCTGAGTTTGATTGCAGTCCCCAGGCCTAGACAACCCTTCACTCACTGTATATCTTTGCACTTCCAGGCCTGCACAGCCCTTAAATCACAGTGACTGAATGAGAAATACAGGCTTGTACAGCCCAGTTCAGAACCCCTGGCCCCCGCACCCGCCACAATGACCGCCGCCACTAGGACTCCAGCACTCTGCACGCTCTCAACTCCGGACGGAGCCACAGCTGCTTCAAGGCCGTCCCGAAACGCACACGGCCCCTTCAACTGCTGTAACTGCAGCTACATCAGCCTCAGAGCTGACGAACCACCCGCCAAGAAAGACCCCAACCACCTCCGATGCATACTACTGAACACCCGCTCGGCACGCAAGCATGCCATCGATCTCTGGGACCTGCTCGACACAACATCACCGGACGCCGCCTTCCTGACAAAGACCTGGTTTAACGACTCCTCCGCACCGACATCGCCATATCTATCCCAGACGGCTACAAGATCACCCACAGAGACCGCACCAATGGAGTTGGAGGAGGAATCGCCATCGTCCACAAGAACAGCATCAGGGTCTCGACTAGCACAGACGACGCGCTCAGCACCGCCGAACACATTCATTTCCAGATCCACACAGACCCTAACTCCACCCTAGGAGGCACCCTCGTCTACCGACCCCCCTGACCCCGTCCCCATTTCAGCGACTTCATCTCCGACTTGATCAGCACGCACGCCCTGACCTCCACCGACTACATCCTCCTCGGAGACCTGAACTTTCACCTTGAGAAGGCTCCACACGGACGCGGAGGTGGTCCTACGAGAAAATTATGGTGTAGCTCTCTCCAAATTGGAAGACAATGTAGAAAAATGGATTAATCTTCCTCTCTCCTTAATGGGCCGCATAGCACTGCTGAAAATGATCGTACTCCCCCGTTTCCTATTTCTTTTTAGCAATATCCCCATTGTATTGTCTGGTGCATTTTTTAAACAATTGCATACTCTGGTATTGCGACTGGTTTGGGCTGGGAAGCAACCCAGAGTGGCATGGGATATCCTTATACGTCCTTATGAGGACGGGGGACTGCATGCTCCTGATCTAGAATTATATTATCGTGCTGCACAGGGCACCTACACGTATGGCTGGATGCATGATCCTGCTAACGCCCCCCACATACTTATTGAAGGAATAGTAGCTGATCCTACTCCGTTGCCGGCACTCATGGCTCAGCCCCGAGATCGACGTACGGGATTATTAGAATTTTTAAACGCAATGACGCACGCCTGGCACCATCTTATGGATGCACAGGCTTGCTCGCTTCTGTATGCCCCGGGGGCCAGACTGGAATGGTGCTCATGGCTAGGTCCATGTACAGACAGGGGTGTCCTGTCATCACTCGCAAAACTAAATTTAACCACCATGGGAGATCTATTCCTTAATGTCACGGTTCGCACATGGTAAGAGGTGGACATAAGAGACGGACCAAGCGCTCCACCTCTAGCTCGGTTCCAGTACCATAGGGTGAGGCTCGCACTTAGGGACTTGCTTGGGGAGGATATGGAAGAACCTCCAACGATACTGGCGTACGAATATGTAGTCACAGCTAAGTCTCCAGCTCATCTAATATCGCGAGTCTATCGTGACACACTGGCGGAGAAAACCACACATTACGCAAAACCCAGATTAGCGTGGCAGATGGATCTAGAGATTGATCTCCCTGAGGACAAGTGGAGATATTGTTGCAGTAACGTTAGGAGGGTATCCCTTAACGGCCGACACCGGCTATTGCATTTTAAATTCCTTAATAGGGTGTACTATTCCCCTGAGCGTTTGTACCGATATGGACTGCGTGATTCTCCCAACTGTGAAAGGTGCACAGCGCAATCCGTAGATTTTTTACACCTCGCCTGGCTCTGCCCGAAGATCGCAGATTTTTGGCACGCGGTTTACACCGAGGTGAACAGGGTCACTGACCTGTCGATGTCCCCATCACTGCTGCTTGCATTGCTAGGATACTCCAAAGATATTGCGCCCGAACTTCACAGACTGGTGGATATTGCCTTCCTTGTGGCCAAGCGCTGCGTAGCGCTCACCTGGATGAGAGGGCTGTCCCGACGCTGGCCAGATGGTCTCGGGACATGTTATACTGTTGCACACAAACAGGATTATACAGTAAGTTATTACCCCCTCGTAATCGGCCAAAGAACTACTGGGCATTGTATCTGGATAGGAGGTATGTGAAGGACACTGGTGACTCTGGAGACACACGCTCAGATTTGGAGACGGGGAGTGTGCGGGAACACACACCACAGCGCGATGGGGCGGTGACATAATTGACATACTAAATGGACTGATACCAACGATGTGTGTGTGTGTTTGAGTATCGACAATATTCGATGCTTACCACTATTGATTGTTATGCTACTATACATGTTACTGATTGCATTTTTTGTGACAACGGGCTGAAGGGTTGGATGTGGGTGGAGATGCATGAGGGATACGTACTGATAATATTTATGTTACCTTCACTGTGGGGACTTGATGTGTGGGGGATTGCAACGTATGCCAGACAGAGGATATCGATGTTGCTACGAGTAATGCACACATGCTACAATGGTACAATATTATTCTTCTGATACGGGTGTCAGCGTTTTTGCCAATTGATTGTAACCTGTTGATATGCCAATAAATAAAATAATAAAAAAAATAAAAAAACTTTCACCTTGAGAACAACAACGACAACAACTCCACAACCCTGATCGATAACCTCGCCAACCTCGGACTGAAGAAACTCATCACAACGCCCACCCACTCCGCCGGCGACATGCTCGACCCCGTCCTCTCCGCAAGCCCGCACGTCTCCGTCAGCCACACCACTGAACTCCTCTGGACCGATCACCGCAGCATCCACTTCGCCTTCCAGAAACCCACCACACACCACTGCACCCAACAGATCCCCCGCTCCTGCTGGAGCAAAATCACTGAAGACCAACTACACGCAAACCTCGCTCTCAGCCCACCCACCAAACCCTCTAACACCGACGACGCTTCCCACAGCCTCAGACGCTGGATCGAGGACAGCGCCAACACCCTCGCCCCGCTGAAGAAACACCCACACAGAGACACCAGCAAGAGGGCCAGCTGGTTCACCCCAGAACTCCTAGCATCCAAGCAAGCCTGCCGGAAACTAGAGAAGAAATGGCACAGTGAACAAACTTCGGACAGCCACGCAGCACACAAGGACGCCATCACCAACCACCACCACCTCATCAGGGCGGCCAAGAGGACCTCCTTCAAAGACCTACTCGACAACAACGCACACAATAGCAAGGAGCTCTTCAACATCGTGAAGGAACTCTCCAACCCCAGCTCCAACACCAACGACATCCCGCCGTCGCAAGCCCTCGCCCTCGCCACCTTCTTCCATCGCAAGATAGCAGACATCCACGACAGCTTCAACACCCAGACAGTTCCAACAGATAGCAACACAACAGACCCTCCGCACACCACCGACCACGACCCCCTGCTAGCCTGGGCCAGCATGAGCATCGATTATACAATCAAGACCATGCGCACTATCCACTCCAGCTCTCCGACAGACCCATTCCCGCACCACGTCTTCAACAGAGCAAGCAGCTCCATTGCACCCCACCTGCGCAACGTCATCAATCTCTAACTCAAGACCACGACCTTCCCAGAGATCTGGAAACACGCTGAGATCAACGCCCTACTCAAAAAACCTAAGGCTAACCAAGAGACCTCAAGAACTTCTGGCTAATCTCTCTGCTCCCCTTCCTGGCCAAGGTAATCGAGAAACATGTCAACAGACAGCTAAGCCGATACCTCGAACAAAACAGAACCGTGAACCCTTCCCAGTCAGGGTTCTGCAGCAACCACAGCACCAAGGCTGCCTTCTTCGCCGCCACTGATGACATCAGGACCCTGCTGGACAACGGCGAGACCCCATTACTTTTTTCCCGCCTTCGACACCGTCTGTCACCGCACACTACGTGCATGCCTCCACACCGCAGGGATCCGAGACAAGGCTCTGGATTGGACCACCTCCTTCCTCTCAGGCAGTACCCAGAGTGTCCACCTCCTCCCATTCCATTCCAAAGCCTCCAAGATAATCTGTGGCGTACCCCAGGGATCCTCCCTCAGCCCGACACTGTTGAACAGTTACATGGTCCTGCTCGCACACGTAGCCCGACTGCACGACCTCAACATAATCTCCTACGCCGACGACACTCAGCTGATCCTCTCCCTCACCAAGGACCCCATCACTGCCAAAGCCAACCTCCACGAAGGAATGAAAGCCGTCGCCGACTGGATGAAGACCACCTTCTGAAGCCGAATCGGACAAGAAGGAGGTCATCGGCTCCAACCCTTCAGCCTGGGACAACTCCTGGTGGCTGACGGAACTGGGGGCAGCCCACAACCTGGGAATCATCCTCAACTCAACGCTCTCAATGACCAAGCAAGTCAATGCCGTCTTCTCCTTCTGCTTCAACACCCTCCGCATGCTCCGCAAGATCTACAGATGGATCTCGACAGATACAAGAAAGACAGTCACCCAGGCCCTCATCAGCAGCAGACTCGACTACGGAAACGCCCTCTACGCGTGAGCCCCGACCAAGCTCATCAAACCACTACAACGCATCCAAAACGCCTCTGCACGACTGATCCTCGACGTACCACACCACAGCCACATCACCCCCCACCTGAGAAACCTGCACTGGCTCCCCGTCAACAAGAGGATATCCTTCAAGCTCCTCACCCACGCACACAAGGCACTCCACAAGACCGGCTCGGACTACCTCAACAAACGGCTCTCCTTCTACATCCCAAACCGCCAGCTACGCTCCTCCAACCTCTCACTTGCCACTGTCCCGCGCATCCGAAGAACAACCACCAGTAGGAGATCCTTCTCCCACCTCGCCGCCAAGACATGGAACAGCCTCCCACTGAGCCTACGAAGGATACTCAAGACCTGGCTGTTCGATCAGTAGCGGCCTCCCCCCCTCCAGCGCCTTGGGACCCTCGTGGGTATGTAGTGCGTTTACAAATGATTGATTGATTGATTCATTCATTGTTTGCTTCCAGTCACTGAGGCCTGTAGAGCTCTTCGCTCATTGTGTTTCCTTGCTATCCCCAGTCCAGCACAGGCCTTCACTCATAGTGTTTCATTTCCGGCACACTGACTTGAGAAGCCTTTCACTCACAAGCTTTGATTCCGTCACTTAGGCTTATGTAACTGTTCTCTCATAGCCCCCTTAAGAGCTGCTAAGGCTATACTGATGCACTGCCAGTCACACACACACACTGTATGCTTGCAATCACACAGGCATGCACAGCCCTTCACTCACTGAGTTTGTTTGCACAGGTCTTAAGGGCCAATCAGAGTTCTGGATCTGAGGTGATGGTCCGAAAGTGTTTGGGGGGGGGGCTGTTGCAGATCTTTGCTGCAATGGGAATAGCTTTTGGGGGGATGTATGACGGTACCACGCGTACTTTCACAACGCGTACCGTTACAACGCTACTTTTACCACGCAAGTCGTTACAACGACTTGCGTGGAGGGGCACTGGATAGTAAATTATTTAATTTACTATTCCAACTCTAGTCCCCGTGGACTCTAGGGATAGGAGTTGGATAGTAAATTAAAGTATTTACTATCCTGGAGCGCCCCCCAGCGCATTTCGTTGTAACGACCTGCGTGGTAAAAGTAGCGTTGTAACGGTACCGCGTTGTAAAATATGCGTGGTAACCGTTGCATACCCTTTTGGGGTGTTGCACTAGTAGCTGTGTTGGTAGCGTTGGCAAGGGCAATGGGAGAAGCAAGTTGCAGTGGCATCCTGAAGAGAGCCCTGGAACTTATTTTTGTTTTTACAAATTAAGCACTGCCCATGTAGCCCTTCATATCCCCGGATCATCCCTGCCTGCACCACACCCAGCCACAGGGAGGCCCGCACTGCCCTCCCCTCACAGTGATTACTGCCAGCCTCAGCAAGGCCCGCACACACCCCTCCACTCACTCGGGGCTCCTCTCTGGACCGGTTTACATTCTAATGGCATTTGCTGATTCGAAGCGGGGATTAACAGAGCTTCCGCCGAGGTCAGGCTGAGCACACAAACCTGACATCTGACAATCACTTCCCAGACTCCGGATGTAAAAATACCTCCCAGCTCGCTGGCAGGCGGGAGTTCAACACTTTGCTGCTTTACCTCATACCGCTCAAATCCTCGATCAGCTGAGTGGTTCTTTGGGCAAGGAGGGACAGGCAGGGCCGGGTGCAGGGCTCGAGTCGGGGTACCACGCGTGTGGACGGAGTCCCCCCCACATATTTGGGAGCTCGATAACTATAAACTGCAACTGAGTGCAAGCCACCTTTCATGACGTCATTTCCTGTCGTGATGTCAGCAACCCCCCACTTCTTCCTTTAGGACTTGTGCCCTGGCCGGGTGACTGCTGTGTCAAGGGCAGGTCATTAAGAAACAATAATGGCCCGCTGACTATCATTTAGAAGGGTCTGCTGAGCGTAATGTAAGCAGTGATTGGTTACATAACCGCTGACATAATGCGTGGAAATAAAGCAGATTTAGCATATTACACCCATAAAATGGCAATAACTTAAAGAAAAAAACATTTCCTTGCATTTTTACACAATTATTTGTGCAGAGTTTTAGTTACAGGTACAGAGCCCCCAAAGAACCAGACTCACCCTCTATTACCACCCCCTTAAGTATGTCCTCTCTCTACAGCATCCCTCCGCCCCAGTTACTTACTGACGTAAGTGTGACGCTATTATTTCCGCTTTCGGAGCAGTATGGCAACACGCACTGTTCCATACAGTGCAGGTGAAACAACGAAGTGAACACTATTTGGGCTTCTTTACTTTCCACTAGTAAAAACTCTGGAGTAGTTACTCGGTATGTAGTTCTGTGTTGAATTCCTACCAACAAGCACTATGTCTAGATGGCCTCACAAACCCCTGTTATGAGGGGCTCAAGGGTGCTGCACCCAAATAGAAAATCAGGTGCGGGTGAGCACAAACGGGCTGATTAATAACAGCATTCGACCCCTCACAGTCCGGCTTCCGAGCCAAACACAGCACGGAGACCGCCCTCATCGCCGCAACAGACGACATTCGAACTCTACTGGACAATGGAGACACAGTCGCCCTCATCCTCCTCGACCTTTCCGCAGCCTTCGACACAGTCTGCCATAGCACCCTCCTACAGCGCCTCAGAAACATCGGAATCCAAGGAAAAGCACTGGAATGTATCACCTCGTTCCTCACCGGAAGAACCCAGAGAGTCCGCCTCCCACCATTCAAGTCAGAGGCCACTGAAGTCATCTGCGGCGTACCACAAGGATCCTCACTCAGCCCCACCCTCTTCAATGTATACATGAGCCCCCTCGCAGCCATCGCACGCCAACACAACCTCAACATCATCTCCTACGCTGATGACACCCAACTGATCCTCTCACTCACCAAAGACCCTAACACCGCCAAAACCAACCTACATGAAGCAATGAAAGAAGTAGCCGAGTGGATGAAGCATAGCCGTCTGAAACTTAACTCAGACAAAACAGAAGTCCTTATCTTAGGAACCTCCCCCTCCGCCTGGGATGACTCCTGGTGGCCAGAGGCCCTTGGAAAAGCACCCATCCCGACGGATCACGCACGGAACCTGGGCGTCATCCTAGACTCCTCACTCTCGATGTCCAGACAGGTCAGCGCCGTCTCATCTTCTTGCTTCAATATTCTTCGCATGCTCAAAAAAACATTTCGCTGGATCCCCACCAAAACCAGAAAAACGGTCACCCATGCACTGGTCACAAGCCGCCTGGACTACGGAAACACCCTATACGCCGGTACCACCGCAAAACTCCAGAAAAAACTCCAACGCATCCAGAACGCATCAGCCAGACTCATACTAGACATTCCGCGTACAGACCACATCTCCAGTCACCTGAAAAAACTCCACTGGCTCCCCCTCAATAAGAGGATTACTTTCCGCCTCCTAACCCACGCACACAAAGCACTTTACGAACTTGGACCTGATTGCCTCAACACACGACTCTCCTTCTACACCCCCTCCCGCCAGCTACGCTCCTCCAACCAAGCCCTTGCTACCGTACCTTGCATCAATAAAACCACCATGGGAGGTAGATCCTTCTCCTACCTGGCTGCTAAAACCTGGAACTCACTCCCCACTCACCTTCGTCTCACTCAGAACCACCCAGCATTCAGAAAGCAACTAAAAACTTGGATATTTAATAAGTAATTCCCCTCCCTTCCTCAAGCGCCTTGAGACCCTCTGGGTATGTAGCGCGCTATATAAATCCTTTGACTTGACTTGACTTGACATTTATGAGCACGGGAAGTGGTACTACAGGTGTACTGCCTGACGTATTCTACACAGTGGCAGCTCTTCCGTTATATCAGAGAGGCCTCGCCCAACTACTTTCAAGCAGCGTGAGAAGCAAAAACATAATATGATAATAACTTCCAGTTATCATTTTATGTTTGTGCTGCGTTGTGGGAGGGTGTGCTGCTCTGCTCTCGGAGGAGGGCAAGAGAGGAGTGGTTTGCCCACTCTTAAGTGTGCAGTGACTGTTTGGTGGGCCCTCTCATGCCGCCCACACAAGCCATGCGCACTTTACCCATTCTCCATGCAAGTTGCATTATAGCCTGCATATAGAACATGCCCACCCCTCCAGCTCCTGGCTGAACGCCATGTTGTGGCCCTCAGACCAATCACAATACTGCATTACAGCTTTGTGATTGGCTTAGGGGAGAGAGCCAGGCTGTCTGCTTCTTGTTCCTGAAGTCAGAGGCAGGAACCCGTCGCCAAGGTAAGTTATTTTTTTGTTATGCTCACTCTCTCCTGGAGTTGCGACCCCCTGAATCCCCTTCCGCCGAGACGCGCCTGCCCCCACCCGTGAGCCATACTGGCCGCCACTGATTCTACAAGTGTGCATAAATCAGCCAGAAACTTTCAACACCTAGTAGCAAAACTGCAAAAGCACAACAAGATGCAGTCTTTTATATGAATGATCTCTAAATATTCCAAGTTTAGAAGTTGTGTGGCCACTTCACAAAAGCATGTAAAAGTATTACAGGAGTACTAATGTAGGTACTCCAAAATACTTTCGTGAATAAGGCCTCGGGTATGTTTTTCCTGTCAGCAGTACTAACCAGCATGTGCTCTATGGCCATAAAGACTAAAACCGGTTTTACACATCTTGGATTTGTGTCCTAGCAGCAGATGGAATTTGGCAGGGATTCCAGGCACCAGTCTCAATTGGTTGCAAGAATAGTTTCAGTACATTTCCTGTGATGTTATGCACAGCAGTAATGGCCATTTCCTGTAACTGACTGCCCTTGCTGCTGTTGATCAGAGAAAAGCATGAGTCAGAGTTGAGGTCAGCCAGTCGCATGGAGTCTCAAGAGGGACTTGGTCTGCTCATAAATGGCAGAATCTAAACCATATGAGACAGGAGCGCTGGGCTGTAAACACCTCGGTACTTAAGTTCACCTCCAGTTCCAGGGGAAGATATCCTGTTATGAAATCCGCCCCAGTATCTATAAAAGTGTACCATGTATAATGACAGTAACCTATTGCTATGCACTAGTCAGAGCATAGGAAGATGGTGCATCCTGTTTACGTCCCCAAAATATTAATTACTCCGAATTCATGTTTCCTCATCACTGTTGTAACTGTGCAGGCTCTCACCAACCAGCTGGACAAGCAAAGCTATTGTCCTCAGAGTAAAATGTGTTAATTTTAGAATTTCTCACTTATAATATCCGAGCATAGTATTGTCTCAATTTCTGCACACAGCTCCCTCCTTTGATATTCAGAAGCCCCCTCCAGGGAGGCATGAACAGGAGTTTTGCAGGATTGTAACGCAGAGGATGTGGAATCAGAGTGTTAAAGATTGCCAGTAGTAACATCGACATCATCACCTTGTTCTATTTTTTTTTCAAAACTCTTTTTATTGAGAAATCGCATAGAAGACACAGGACCCCGGAGGAGCTGTAACAATTGCAGTACATCATAAGCAGCGATTCATTTGACTGTAAGAAAATTCCCCCCTTCAACCTCCCGCCCTGTTCCCCAACTTCCCTAACCCTTCCCTCCCCCTCCCTCCCTTTGCACAACGTCTCTCCAATACTGTACAGGTTAAGCATATGTGTATCAATATATACATCTTTGCCTCTACATACCCATCACACCTGCCCCTCCACACCTTCCGTTGGTGTTGGAGGCTCCAGCCACAGGCCCCTGTAGTCCGCCCACCTTTTCACCTTATTCTATTTTACTTGTCACAGGCCTAACTTTGAATATATAGCAAGCTATAAAAATCTGGTGACATCCACACAACAAAAAATATGGCAGAGTGTTATGCAACACACACCCTTTGTTGGTGCAGTCCTGCACCGAGACAGAATGACCTTATAAAACCACCAGCTCCAACCAATGAAGAATAAAGAATGTGGGGTAGTCCAAGTGGCAGCCTTACAGATGTCAGGCATGGCCATGGTTGGTACAGAGTCACCCACATGGCTACAGACAGCTTTGTTGCACTGACCTTTTATTATCTCCTGGAGTGAAAGACAGCTTTCACTCTAGACAATCCTGCAAGTCACAGAGGAGAACCCCATTCTAGGGACCCCACAGCTAGGTTCAAGGTCAAGCAGGCACCCAAATTGCACCCCGCTTTAAGAGGGTAGTTATGGCCACTCTGGTGGGCTATGAGAGAATGACGGTGGTATCAGTGATCATAATGAAGGGACAAGCTGCTTTACCAGTGTCCTTCTGGGCGACATGTCCAGTGGCCTCCCCCAGGTAAACGGTCTGTTCAATTCCTAGTAACTGGGATTCTTTTCATCCGTCCTGTTGGGGATTTATGTGAATTTGTGCATGTTTATGCTCCTCTGGGATTGGGAGAGCCCTCACATTCAAAGGTTGCAGATGACCCTACTAGTCAAAGCTGAGCTTAAGTACTGGGTCTCCCGGCCTGTACTTAGATGCACAATTTCTCATCATTCAGGACATAACTCCATGCAATTGTAGTAGAAGAGGACTGTTGTGCAATACAAAAGCATATACTGACTGCAACCCCCTCCCCCCCCGGCTAGGAAAAAGCCTGGCCCAACATCCTGACCAGAGCACTGCAGTAAATGGCCAGCGACGATCCTGCCCTGCCTACCTGCGGAAGGAGACGCTTGATGGCATCTTTAGGAGGCCTTCACGCCAGCCAAGTGCAGAGCGCGTTGTATGTGAGTCCGGTGTGAGTTCTTGTTGGAATGCACGACTCCAGACACTGTTCAGGAAGCTGTCAATGCATCGCATCTAATGCTGCACATCGCTGTTAGGGCTCTGGGCAAGATTCACCCACTGTAGTTATGAGGATGAGAAGGGTGACCCCTATCTGACCCCATCTGTGCTGCAGGAAAGCCTATGTGCACCTTGCAGTTGACATTAAATAACTTGATAATGAGTTTGACTTCACACCCTGGGCTGGGAAATCAGATAAGTAGCTGGTGGAAGTCCTGAGCTGTTGACTGCATCTTGCTAGCACAGAGGTCCCCATGATAAGCACATTTATACCTTCGGACCCTTCGCCTAAAGGGGATTCATTAATCCCAGCTTTGTCCTTACTGTTGTCGGTGGCCAATATCAGTACTCCCAGGTCTATCAGCCGCCCAATTATTAGATTTTCTTGATCACGTCCGGTTGGTTTCTTGTCACAGGCCCTTGAACCTTGTGCCATCCAAAATGGCCATACAAGTGTACTTGCACTGGAACCAGATGTAGTTCCCAAAAGACTGGTGTGCGGCTAATTGTACTACTGTTGACTGTACCCAGGCTGCGGCTGTCTTACTTCCCAGAGTAGGTGGGCACTTCAATGTTTTCAAGGGGGTCTATCTGTTATTCTTTGGGCCAGGTGGGTTTAAGGGTGGATGCATTGAATCCCGCTTACATTCTAGAATCAGTACCAGGAACCAAAGTCAAAGCAGAGTAAACAGAGGGATACAGTTCCATTAAGAGAGGCCGTGCCCCTCTAAAGTGTATTAAGCCAGGCCATTGCCCTCCGTAGTGTACCAAGAGAGGCCATTGCCCTCCGTAGTGTACCAAGAGAGGCATTGCTGACTGAAGTGTACCAGGAGAGGCCATTGCCCTCCGTAGTGTACCAAGAGAGGCCATTGCCCTCCGTAGTGTACCAAGAGAGGCATTGCTGACTGAAGTGTACCAGGAGAGGCCATTGCCCTCTGTAGTGTACCAAGAGAGGCCATTGCCCTCTGTAGTGTACCAAGAGAGGCATTGCTGACTGAAATGTACCAGGAGAGGCCATTGCCCTCTGTAGTGTACCAAGAGAGGCCATTGCCCTCTGTAGTGTACCAAGAGAGGCATTGCTGACTGAAGTGTACCAGGAGAGGCCATTGCCCTCTGTAGTGTACCAAGAGAGGCCATTGCCCTCCGTAGTGTACCAAGAGAGGCATTGCTGACTGAAGTGTACCAGGAGAGGCCATTGCCCTCTGTAGTGTACCAAGAGAGGCCATTGCCCTCCGTAGTGTACCAAGAGAGGCATTGCTGACTGAAGTGTACCAGGAGAGGCCATTGCCCTCTGTAGTGTACCAAGAGAGGCCATTGCCCTCTGTAGTGTACCAAGAGAGGCATTGCTGACTGAAGTGTACCAGGAGAGGCCATTGCCCTCTGTAGTGTACCAAGAGAGGCCATTGCCCTCCGTAGTGTACCAAGAGAGGCATTGCTGACTGAAGTGTACCAGGAGAGGCCATTGCCCTCTGTAGTGTACCAAGAGAGGCCATTGCCCTCTGTAGTGTACCAAGAGAGGCATTGCTGACTGAAGTGTACCAGGAGAGGCCATTGCCCTCTGTAGTGTACCAAGAGAGGCATTGCTGACTGAAGTGTACCAGGAGAGGCCATTGCCCTCTGTAGTGTACCAAGAGAGGCCATTGCCCTCCGTAGTGTACCAAGAGAGGCATTGCTGACTGAAGTGTACCAGGAGAGGCCATTGCCCTCTGTAGTGTACCAAGAGAGGCCATTGCCCTCTGTAGTGTACCAAGAGAGGTCATTGCCATCTTAAGTGTATGAAGAGAGGCCAATGCCCTCTGAATTGTATGAAGAGAGGTCATGGCCCTCTAAAATGTTTGAAGAGAGGTAATTTCCCTCCGGAGTGTACCAAGAGAGGTCATTGCCATCTTAAGTGTTTGAAGAGAGGTCATTTCCCTCAAAAGTGTACCAAGAGAGACCATTGTCCCCTGAAGTGTACCAAGAAAAGCCATTGCCCTATGAAGTGTACGAAGAGAGGTTGTTGCCCTCTGAAGTGTGTCAAGAGAAGCAGTTTCCCTCTGTAGTGAAGCAATACATGTCATGTCCCTAGGAAGGGTACCAAGAGAGGCTATTGCCCTCTGAAGTGTACCAAGAGATGCCATTGCCATCTGAAGTGTATGAAGAGAGGTCATGCCCCTGTGAAGTGTATCAAGAGAAGCCATTGCCCACCGAAGTGTGTTAAGAGAGGCCATGCCCCTCTGAAATGTATCAAGAGAGGCCATGCCCCTCTGAAGTGTATCAAGAGAGGCCATGCCCCTCTGAAGTGTATCAAGAGAGGCCATGCCCCTCTGAAGCGTATCAAGAGAGGCCATGCCCCTCTGAAATGTATCAAGAGAGGCCATGCCCCTCTGAAGTGTGTTAAGAGAGGCCATGCCCCTCTGAAATGTATCAAGAGAGGCCATGCCCCTCTGAAGTGTATCAAGAGAGGCCATGCCCCTCTGAAGTGTATCAAGAGAGGCCATGCCCCTCTGAAATGTATCAAGAGAGGCCATGCCCCTCTGAAATGTATCAAGAGAGGCCATGCCCCTCTGAAGTGTATCAAGAGAGGCCATGCCCCTCTGAAATGTATCAAGAGAGGCCATGCCCCTCTGAAATGTATCAAGAGAGGCCATGCCCCTCTGAAGTGTATCAAGAGAGGCCAGGCCCCTCTGAAGTGTATCAAGAGAGGCCATGCCCCTCTGAAATGTATCAAGAGAGGCCATGCCCCTCTGAAGTGTATCAAGAGAGGCCATGCCCCTCTGAAGTGTATCAAGAGAGGCCATGCCCCTCTGAAGTGTATCAAGAGAGGCCATGCCCCTCTGAAGTGTATCAAGAGAGGCCATGCCCCTCTGAAGTGTGTTAAGAGAGGTCTTGTCCCTCTGAAGTGTATCAAGAGAGGCCATGCCCCTCTGAAGTGTGTTAAGAGAGGTCTTGTCCCTCTGAATTGTATCAAGAGAGGCCATGCCCCTCTGAAATGTATCAAGAGAGGCCATGCCCCTCTGAAGTGTATCAAGAGAGGCCATGCCCCTCTGAAGTGTATCAAGAGAGGCCATGCCCCTCTGAAGTGTATCAAGAGAGGCCATGCCCCTCTGAAGTGTATCAAGAGAGGCCATGCCCCTCTGAAGTGTGTTAAGAGAGGTCTTGTCCCTCTGAAGTGTATCAAGAGAGGCCATGCCCCTCTGAAGTGTGTTAAGAGAGGTCTTGTCCCTCTGAAGTGTATCAAGAGAGGCCATGCCCCTCTGAAGTGTGTTAAGAGAGGTCTTGTCCCTCTGAAGTGTATCAAGAGAGGCCATGCCCCTCTGAAGTGTATCAAGAGAGGCCATGCCCCTCTGAAATGTTTCAAGAGAGGCCATGCCCCTCTGAAATGTATCCTTTAAAGAGATTGGGGTTGCGCTACTGTTTGAGGTTACACAATCCCTGGCATGAGTGTTGACTCTGAGTTTTCGAAGTCATGAGTTCGCTCACTAACTCGGATCCTATGAACAACAAATTGTCACTAGCCACAATGAGATTATAGTTTTGTAAATTCCTGGAGGCGGATGACAGTGTTCCTCTCATGTGAAGTGGAGAATGCACTGGAACTTGAAGGTAATAGTCTTTTAGATCCAAAGTAGACAGAGTCCCTGTTGGGAGTTTTTAAAGTGCAGGGGGGCAAAATTACGGGGGATTGAATCAACGATTATGGTCGCACTTGCACCCTTGAACCCCGCAATTTGTTTGAGTCCCTAGAATTGGGAATAACCGTGCAGATTTGTGATTACTTGATACTTTTTAGGATTATCCTCGAATTTGGGGACTTTCCTGCTATAAATTACTTACAGCTCTGAGTCAGTGGTAAAGGAGGGTCAGTGGTAAAGGAGGGTCAGTGGTAAAGGAGGGTCAGTGGTACATCAGGTTGAGAGGCAGGTGTTGAAGGATTGGGACAGTGTGAGGAGGCAGGGCAGACTCTGGGGCTGCTGGGGGAGCCACCCAGGCTCCCTTCTGGGGAGGTGGTGGAGGTAGGGGGCGCCGAGCTGGGCATGTACCCCCAATAATTGGCCGGGCCTGGATATGACTAAACATTTGCACCCCAGCACCCCAGAAAACAGGGCCCACATCTGATAACTTCGGCTGCGGGAACAATGGGCCACGAAGAGGGGCTTCATATCGGAGATACCACTCTGGACGACTCCGAACTGTCCCCTAAACTTACAAAATGCAAATCAGTGATGAAATTCATTCTAATTCCATGAACGAGTCCCGCCAGCATAGTAGAATCGTGGGAGTCTGTCTCCACAGGGAGGCAGGAAAAAACAGCCCTTCCTGGGGCAAGTGGAGAGCAATGGATAGCAAAGTGGAGGAGAAAAGGTGGGGGGCCTGGGTATTAACAGTTAGAAATGCCTGGGTATTAGAATGTAATAATTCTAAAATGAGCAAAGCGTAAATTGGGTTGGTGACAATGACACTGGCTGTGCACGGTGGGGGGCCCCCCCTCACAATTAGGAATGTAAGACAGGACCAGGGCGATGGTCTGCAAGGCGGTGTGTTCTTCCTCAGATCACACGTCTGGTCATGTGCAGATTAGAACACAAGTTTACAGCTTTCCAACCAGACTCCATCCTTGCTGGTAAACGCGTAGTGCCGCCCCGGGGAGTCACGTGACAGGCGTGGTGATAGGCGGGAATCCCCGCCAGAGAGGCCTTGGCTCAGTTACACCAGGAAGCACTTCCGCCCTGGAATGAACCCCAGCCTGACTGGAAAGAATCAGAGCATTAACCGCAGACGGTTGACACCCGCCCACGTGCACATGAACGATGCCAAAAATGATGATTCTTTTCTACTATAACTCCTTTCAGATCTCCGAAAATGGCCTTTATTTCATCAGCCCTAAAAAATATGAGTTATTTCAGGCGGAAACTGGCTGAAGACATTTCTATAGAGCACCACCCGCCCCGATCCCTTATTTTTTCAAATAAAATTAAGAGGCTGCGAGTGGTGCGCAGAGGTTCCCGCGCCAGGGATGCGGTGAGCATGGCACTAATGCGCTTTCACCATGAATGGTGAGTGACATCCTTTCAGAGCACACGTGCAGGCTCTCGGGGGGCCAAATCTTAGATACAGAGCCGGGGGCGCCGTTCTCTCAAGGGTGTTCCGGGCAGCAATGCACGGGCCATGCTGAGTAACACACCGAGACACAACTCTGCACGAAGAGATGTGGCCTAACGGCCAGAGCAACTGACTTTGGATCTGGTGAACCAGGACCGAGTCCCGGCGTCGCTTCAACATCTTGCGATAATGGTCAAATCACGTACGTAAACATGACCTCGTGTAATGTGACTCACAACTGAAACGTGGAATATTAAGTGTCATTTAGATCGGAGAACTAACCCTGTGGTGAACTAGTCTGGGTAGCGCACAACCCTGTTGTGAGTTTGTGAACGTGTTGTCCAATGCAGCCAGGGCACAAGTCCTAAAAAAAGAAGTGGGGGGACTCTCCAAGGTAGGCGTGGTCACAGGAAGTGACATCACGGCAGGAAGTGACATCACGTCAGGAAGTGACATCACGACAGGAAGTGACATCACGACAGGAAGTAACATCACAACAGGAAGTGACATCGCCTGTAAGGCAGATCTATCGTTTGCATATATTGCAAGATTTAACAATTGAAGCTGCTTGGTACTTAAGCCTGTGACTTAAGGTCCCTGTATGGAGGAATTAGCAGCCCAAATGTGGATGAAGTTTGGCGTACAACTACATTAGTCAAACCATTAAGTGCTGTAAGTTAGGCGTACTAAAACATGGGACCATGAACAAAAGTAGAATTAGTGTGTTGAAAAAAGCCGAAGAAAAGCACATACTAGAAACTACAATAGTGATTATCAAAACTATAAAATTTATTACGCTACCTAGAACACGACATTTACATTTATTAACAAGTATAATACACTGTGACCATGAGATAAAAAAAATGCAAGGTGCACACTTACAGTTAAAGCCTGATACTCTGTTCATCTGTTATTTCAGACATTATGACTCCCACACTGCTCGTATTGCCCTTTTGCTAGAAGCAATCCACCGGATTGAAAATACTCGCCCACATCTCAGTTTACCCTTAATTGTTCACGATCACTTGAATAATGAAATATTCTGAGTGGGAGAGCTCTTTGGCAGCACTCTGCCAGGTTTCTCTCTCGTAACTCTCATGCTGCTGTGTTAAAGAGCCTCGGTTCTACCGCACAAAGAATTAGGGTGACCAACTGGCATTGGTGCAAATTCAGGACGGTGAGTGTAAAAATTCAGGACAAAGGGTCAAAATTCAGGACACAAATTCAGGACAGGAGGTCAAAATTCAGGACAAAACTTTAGGACAATAGGTACGTTTTACAGACACATCAGAGGTCGCGCAATAGTATATAAGTAAGCCCAGCCATTTCCAAAGATATTCAACCATTTGAAAACCTATCCATCATGTATCCTTCCATCTATCATTTCACTCATCCATCCCTTCTTCCATCCCCTCATCCATCCTTTCACTCATCCTCAATTATCCATCCATCCATCCACCCTTTCACCCTATCCATCTGTACACTTATCCATCCACTCTTCATCCCATCCATCCATTCACTCATCCATTCAGCCATTTACCCTTTCACCAATCCAGCCATCCTTTCACTTACTAATCCTTCCACCCATCCACTCTTTTAGTCATCCATCCATCTTCCCTTTCTCTCTCCATCGACCCTTTCACTTAGCCTTCCTTCCATCCATCTATCCACCCACCCATCCATCCATCTACTCATCCACTCATGAATCCATCCATTGCCCCTTTCACTCATCCATCTATCATTTCACTCCTTCACACATCTATTCATCCTTTTGTCCATCTACCCTCCCTTTCACTCACTCATCCATCCTTACACCCACCCTTTCACTCATATGTCCATTCATTCACCCTTGCACTTATCAATCCATCGATCCATCCATCATTTCACTCATCCACCTACCCCCCATCATCCACCCACCATCCACCCACCCACTCATCCATCCTTTCACCCACCCACCATCCAATCCACTGATCCATCCTTTCACCCACCCACCATCCACCCACCCACTCATCCATCCATCCTTTCATCCACCCACTCATCATTGATCCATCCATCCTTTCACCCATCCACTCATCATCCATCCATCCTTTCACCCACCCACTTATCCATCCATCCATCCCTTCACCCACTCTCCATCCATCCTTTCACCCACCCATCATCCATCCATCCATCCCTTCACCCACTCTCCATCCATCCATCCTTTCACCCACCCATCATCCATCCATCCATCCATCTGTCCTTCCCCTCATCATCCATCCATCCATCCCCTCATCATCCATCCATCCTTCCCCACATCATCCATCCATCCTTTTCCCTCATCATCCATCCATCCATCCCATCCATTTATCCTGCCCCTCATCCATCCATCCTTCATCCTTCCCCTCATCCATCCTTCCTTTCATCCATCCTTCCCCTCACCCATCCATCCATCCCATCCATGTATCCTGCCCCTCATCCATCCATCCTTCCCCTCCATCCATCCATCCATCCATCCTTCTCCTCATCCATTATCCTTCCCCTCACCCATCCATCCATCCCATCCATTTATCCTGCCCCTCATCCATCCATCCTTCATCCTTCCCCTCATCCATCCTTCCTTTCATCCATCCTTCCCCTCACCCATCCATTTATCCTGCCCTTCATCCATCCATCCTTCCCCTCCATCCATCCATCCTTCCCCTCCATCCATCCATCCATCCTGCCCCTCATCCATTTATCCTTTCCCTCATCCATCCATCCTTCCCCTCCATCCCTCATCCTTCCCCTCATCCATCTTCCCCCTCATCAATCACCCAGCTACCCTTCCACCCATACATCCAGCTATTTACATTTTCTCTCCATCCTTCCCCTTACTCGTCAATCCATGTATCCTCTCTCATTATCCATTTATTCAATCTTTCATTCATCCATTCACCCTTTCACTAATTCATCCAGCCATTCACACATCCCTTCACTTACTTACACGCCCACCTTTCCATATTAATTTTGAGCTGAGCCCTTTTGAGAAGAGGTCCATCAAGAACTTCACCCTCGCTGCAGGGGCCGTTCCAGGACTGGGACAGAAGCCACCCAAAGCGGAGACAGGATCCACCGCAGGGGGGGACAAGAGCCATCACAGGCGGGGGTGGACTGGAGCCACAACATGGGGGGACAGGAGCAGGAGTCATCACAGGAGAGGGAACGTGATCCACCAGGGTGGGCACAGGGGTGGGCATGCAGTATTCTAGTATCTTGGGCTTCTCGCCCCCTCCTGCACAATACAACAGGAGATACTCTAAGAGAACTGATTGTCCTCCATACTTTGTTAATCAGTGTGGGTGCGATTGTGCCATTTCTTTATTGTATTACATTATGCATGTCTGAAGAACCGAGGTTTGCTTACAAATTAGTGACAGTAATTAAGCTCTGTGAAGAGAAGCAGATGCTGCCTCTGTGTAATCGGGGGTGTAATCTGGCCGAGTCTAGGATGTTTGGGGCCCTGGGTAGAAATGGAATGTGTGAGCAGGCCCGGACTGGCGCTTCTGGGCACCGGGCAATCCCCCGGTCGGCTGGAGGGTTTTGGGGGCCGGTTTTTACGAAAAGGGGGCCGGTTTTGTGTCTGGGGGCCGGTTTTGCCCCCGCGGCGGCACAGCGTGTGGTCACAGGCTTTAAATCGGCAGTGGCCGGCAGCCCGGCAGTGCGCACTCGCGTATAATTTGCATTGCAGGCAGCAGGCCTGCCTGCCTCTGCCTGCACGAAAGACACTCCCCCCCCCCCCCCCCCCCCCCCCCACAGTAACTAAGTCGGGTCCATCACGGTCCACGGACCCCGTCCGTAACCGCTTTACTTAGCCGCCTAATAGTAGTAAACAAATACAGAATAGAGGAGGATGGGGGAGGTGCCTGTGCGTAGCACGCAGAATTATGCCTGCCCCCTCCCTCCTCTGCCGCGTCTGCGCGCCTCACTAGGGTGCGGCTGGTGTAATTTCTCCTCCTCCCGCATGCGCATTGGCAATTTAGTGCGCGTGACTGACGAGAGGAGTGAGCAGCCTGCAGCCAGTCGGTGCGCACACGTCCCGCCAGGCCCATAAATTAATTTTATTCTAGTGTCCTGCTGGCTACTAGCCCGGCGCCGCCTAGGCCTAGCCCGACCCCCCTGTGTCGCCCACCGACCGTCCGACCGTGACCTCACTGACCGTCCGACGGGCGCCGGCGTCGCCTGAGTGAGGTGAGTGTTGCTTTGACGCAGTTTGAATTTCTGCCCGCCCAGCGCAGCCCCCCGAGAAAGTAAAGAAGCAAGCAGCTTGCTTCTCCAATCTCCAGCGCTAACTTGACCAGGCAGGCCCTGGTGGCAGTGGACGACGGAGCGGAGGTGGACAGGACAGAGGACTTGTGGTTTGTTGTTGCATGCAGGCCTGGTTGCATTGCATGGTATGGTGAGCCAACTAGTCGTCCGGGGTCGGGTCGTCTCTTCCGACAGTGCTCCTACTGTCTGTCAGCCCCGTCATTTCAACTCTGCGCACGCCTGCCTGGCAATAGTGTCGGACGGGCCTACCACGGCCTAGGCAGCCCCTACGTGACACTTACTAGCTAGGCCCAGCCAGCAAGGAGTCAGCGTCTGGATATGCGATTCATATTGAGGGGAGACTCGACTTAGAACAAACAGTGATTCGAAGTGGCTGGAGTTCAGGCTTCTTGTGTCGATGAACGTGTGTGTGCGCGTGTGGATGGATGTGTGTGTGGCCTCTTCGTGAAGTGGGCTGTCTGGAAAGGGTGTTTTCAATTTACGTGTCACTAATGTTTGGCTCTTGTGGTTGTCTTACGTGAGCAGCAGTGGCAGTACCAAGGGGGCAGTGTCATTGCCTGCCAGCCACTACTGGCATCACCCCTTCGTAGTTAATATTAGAAAATCTACATTCAATGGGACATATCTTTATAATGATATATTAGGCCACGATACTTATTGCCATATATTATTTTATTGACATTCTTTGCGCACAACCAGGGCTGTCCTAGTAAGTAATTCAGCTCTCTGCCTGCTGTGACTGTCACAATATGCATTGCCCTGTCCACTCACCAGTAATCGATAAGGCTATCTGATCTGCTCTTGCTGTGAGGGGAAGTCACAATACCAGCGGTCAGTTAGACCTACGTGTTTCCCATTTCAAACTTCCCAAAACTGAGTCTGAGCAGCGAGGCAAGGTACAAATAGTGCTTCAAATGCGAACACTGTCCGGTGTTGTCCTGAATGCAAATGCAATATGGCCCTGAAAACGCCCCTGGGCACACACGCATTTCCCAGGTTAAGTAAATATTTATAATGCAATCAGAAAATATCACCGGATGACAGAGACCCGGCAGAGTCGACCTTATTTCTGTGGGAAGTGTTATTTATTGTGGTTTATTAAACGAAAGGCCAATTGCCTCAGGGTCATATTCCATAACTCCGCATTTTATCCGCTAATGGGAGCTCTTTGGGCATCTGTCGAACGTTTACAGTCCCGGTGCGGTCATTATCAGGGCAGGAATGCCAGTTGGTGTCATTAAAAGGGCAGTTCTTGGCTGCCTTCCATAGGGGGTTGAGGTGCCGCAGTGAACCCCAAATCACCACACATCCGTGGGGAGGTGAAGGGTTCTCCCAGTCCGAGCGTAGACAGGCCGCGTTGCCTTACAGAAACAAAGGCCCTCGGTGCCTATCTATGGTCAGTCTCCTGTGTCAGCCCCTCTTCAGCTCTATGCTTGGGGGCCTGCAGCGATGCAAGAGTTAATTCACTTTCCTCTTGCTCGGCTCTTTCTCACGCAGAGGCAGGCTCGGGACACGATGCCGGCCGTGGGAGTGCATGAGGGGGGCAGTGCGAGGCCCCGCCTCCCTCTTTCACTAGGAAGGATGGGGAGACCCTAGGGCGTGTCTGACCACAGGTGCTGTCGGGCCAGAGTTCGAGTCACTGGATTGTGCTCCCCTCACAGGTGGTGGCGGCGCACAGTGTGCTCCTGGGCACACCGACAGGTGCCCAGGCGGCGCACCTCCACATAGATACAGGTGTCAGCCCTGAGCTGTCATTCACAGGTGGAGGAGTCGGACAGCCCATTCTCCGTCTGGATACTGGGGGTGCACTCTCTGCTGGTCTCTGGAGTGGGGGTGTTCGACAGTCTCTTCCCTGGTGGAGGCGTCAGACTGCCCGAGCTGTCCTGGTGTGCTAATGCTGGAGACTCCTAGTCAGCCTTACCACGAAACTCTGTGCAGTGACGAAACCATCGAAGAGTGAGTAGTACTACCCCTGATGATGAGGCTCTGAAGTACTCTATGACGAGTAACACGCTACCAATCAGAGCCCAAAGTTAGTGGTCAGCAGGTGGTCAGTCGATTGGGAATTTGGATTAGTCCTGTGCTCTCAAATAACCCATTCCGCATTTACTTGTGGGACATTTATGACTCAGGTGTGATGATTCATGGGAGAAGCAAATGGTTGCTGGAATATGGTTTAAAATAAAGAGAGATTAAGACAGACAGACCTGCAATTTATAGTAGCCTAAATACATAAGAGGCATACAGGAGGTAGTAGGAGGGAAGACACGGGGGATTTAAAATCAACGAGGGAGCAAAAACTAAATATTGAAGTTAAATATTCACGCTGGACGGGGGCTGGTCTGCTACGCGCCGGACGGGGGCTGGTCTTAAAATTTGCCAGGGCTGCTTTCAGTTCCCAGTCCGGCCCTGTGTGTGAGCCCCCTTCTAAATAGCAGATACAAGACGCATTCAGGGTTGTTTGCGTGTGAATGGATGCCTCCTGCTCCGAAGCTGCCGCCCCCCCTCTGTCACCTTCAAGCACCTCTTAACAGCTCATCAAGGGCTGAAGGTGTGAGGGTTGCCATTCCGCTGTGCCTCGAGGGTCCTGCTGGGGATCTGAGCTTTCATACAGCATCGGAGTCAAGAAGGGAGGTGGGGGCAAGCTGTGCCCGGTTAAAATTACGGACAAATGGCAGGGGTGAGGTGACCAGCGGCGTGCTTGGTAACTTCAGGATTCAGCCAGCCACTCGCCCACCCGGAAATGCTTTATTTTCTTTGTGCGCGCCGCGCTCCCGTTTTTTTAATGTTGGACGCGGTTTTGATTTAGCAGGGTGGATGGCGTCCACCCTGAAAAACCCTCGGAAATAAGTGGGGGGATGCCGTCCACCCGCGTGGTACCCCGACTCGTGCCCTGAATGCAGCAATACAAAGGCCAGGGTTCACCCTTGGTCGAGGGTTCATGTGAAAACAGATCTCAAGAGAAGTTTGTTCGGGACCTGCAACTGACAGGATAGTGGAGGAAAAGAATCACTGCCAGTGGTCGAAGTGGGAAAAAATAAGTAGGGGAACTGGATGGAGCACCAGGAGGCGGAAATAACCAGAGGATTGGGACAGTGGGCGGAGTCAGAGGTGTGGCTAAAAAGAGCAAAACATACCAATTTTTTGAATGTTTGGCATTTTACTGACTGACCAGTAACAGTTTATAACGTTATTTAATACAACCAATGGATACACCATATTTAAACTCAGACACCATGCGCTACAGACTTACAAGAAGACCCAATTTGCAGTGCTAATGTTAGCACCACAGATCCCAGAATGCATGTATTGCTTATACTAATGCAGCTGGAATAGTTACCATTATTCCCCGGTGGGCCCACCTTTCAGTATATATATTTACCGGCTATTGCTGGTCTCCCTAAGCAAGTGAGGGTGACTATGAGTGTCACAAACCGTGACAAAGATGCAATATGAAAGCAGTGCGTGTCCCAGAAGGACAGCAGAAGATGTCACTCATCTGACTTATGGTGATACAGCACCGTAAAAGGGTAAAGGATATCCGGGTTATAAAGTATACTTGTCTAAATTAAAATGACAAACTATGTGGTATAACACAGAGCATCCTGTGACATTATTAGTTTACCATGATGTTATTTTAACACTAATGAATACGGCCAGGGTGTAAATTTCAATTCGTTATTACCAGTGTAATATAATTCGAATGCTGCAATCAGTAACTAAAGTTGATTGGGTAAGCTTTACAAAATGTCTAACACTTTGCGACATCACATTGGGTGCTTTCTTTTACGAATCTCACATCGGCTCGAGCTAGAAACAAAATTGTTTTCGGTCAGAGCTGTATATTATGCAGGAGATGGCCAATTATTTTTCATAATTATGAGGGAAATCTCCACACCAGCACAATCACACACTTCCACGAGCCAGAAAAAATGAACTGGATTGAGTAGTAATGTAGTTGACCTCGACAACACATAATCCAAAACTTGCAGATTTTATCAAACAAACTTCAACAAGTATTTGCAATACAATAGGTCTTGCATTCGCGAGATTTTGAGCTATTGGCATTGTAAATGACAATGCCTTTTATGTATGTTTAAAAAAACGTGCAATAAGGTGTTGTCATTTACAATACCAATAGGTCAAAGTTTAGAAAATGTGAGACCTATTGCATTGTAAATGCTTGTTTTTTAAAGCGCCTAGGTTTGGGCATTGTCTGCCAGGAATTCTACATGGAGTGCTTTTCCTTTCTTTGTGGGGTCATCAGAGGCCGAAAATAAAGGGCAGACGAGGGCAAGTGTGATGCCTAAAATGCATCCTGATCTGACCATTGTATAGGTCAGAGTGGGGGCAGGCAGGGGCCTCCTCGCTAAATTAGGTGTAAATAGCACTCTAGCGGCCACCAAAGGTTGCCGTTTTCGAGTGCTGGTTAATTACGCCTACAGTGTTGCTTTCCAGGCCCCTGTCCCCAGGTACAGAGGATGAGAGGGAGGAGGTTGTGGCCACTGTAGACGCCATAATTAATGTGCAAAGCACAGGGCTGGACGATCGCACAATATTGTTTAAATTCGGACCATTCCTGCCGTCTTGGGACGCATTTTTAAAATACAGAAGTAGGGGAACGGACTGTGTCAAATTTAAAAACTAGGGGCACTGTTATATTCTAGTATTAGATCATTCTTGGAATGATCATAGGTCATGTAGAATGTTTAGCATGTAATGTAGAATGTGGTGAATAGGTATGATCAGTTGGAGATGTCCTGCTGACTGTGGATGTTAAAGCTGTCCTATCTCTGCAAATAAACTACTTGGATTTACAGTTGGAGATGTCCTGCTGACTGTGGATGTTAAAGCTGTCCTATCTCTGCAAATAAACTACTTGGATTTACACCACGCGTGAACTTCTTGAACGATTCACAACAGGCACGTCGTGCCCTTCCGATCCCACCCACTTCTACCACTGATCACTGCCAAAGCACAGAAAGGAATTCACCAGAAGGGTTTTCTCCCTAAAAACAGTGGCGTAGGAAGGTGGGTGCTGGCTGCCCGCGGTGTCATCACTGAGAAGATGCAATAATGTGTTTAAAACACATATTTTTGCCGTTTTGTCAAGCCAGGGATGACAATACATTTTCCGCCCCGGGTACCACCTGACCTTGCTACGGCACTGCCTAAAAAAATGAATTACGCCATACAAAGGAAGTGTAAAGAGTGCGGCCCCAGACAGCAGAGATGTTTAGCAAACACTCACAGCCTTATACAGAGGAGGCAGTGCAAACAAGCCGTAGCAATACACACAGGTAACCACAGAGATGGGTCCAACGCCCCACACCCCCTGGTGCTTTGCCAGGCACCTCCTCGCCCATAAACAATCTTTTCCATTCGAACACAGGGTCCACACAATCCACCCCCTCACACAAACCTCAGGTGGTAGGTCCTCGCGTGGCCGCCAGTATCCCACGATGTCTGGCCGTGGAAGGAGCAAACGGAGGATGATGGAGCCAACACATGAGCAGAACAGGCCAGAGCCGAGCCAAGAGCCTGACTAAGCTCGAAGAGCACCAGCCAAGCCATACAAATGTTTACATGTAAAAAATGCAACAAAGATTGAGTAAATATATGATAAATTCTCTTCAAAATTCAAAAAGTGTAGTTCTTTATCACGTGGAATTGCTTCACCTTAGCACCTCAGATTACGTCACATCCCACTGAGAGGCAGACATTAAAACTGATAGTTTGCCGCGTGGCCACGGAGCAATATCAGTCTATTAAATCAAACATAAGAGGTTTTTGTACAGCAAACAAATTGAACTCACACATTTAAGGTGCCCCGATATATGATAATGAAGAAAAAGGAGGCTCGGTGAAATAAAATATTTGTTTGGGCCACAAAATTTGGTCAAGAGGGCACGCTGGGTTTGATTGCAGGTTTTCTTGTTTCACATTGTGCAGTTCAGCCACTGAATGGGTACCACATTCTTCTCTCCTTTGACATTAAAAGTTAATGCTTTGCCATTAATTCTTGGGGCATTAATTCTAGGGTCAGGTCAGTGGCAGACAGAGGCCACATCAAGGCTCAGCTCGTTTCGGTCTCGACGGCCCGAGAGGTCCATAAACTCAGCCAGAGCCAGGCATCTGGCTCGAGCCTGGCTCAAGCTTCTTGCCCACCTTCAGAGCAATCCCAGACCAACAAAGGGTTGTGAATCTTTGCTCTCCAGCACCCCCCAAAGGTCCACCAAGGGTCAAAATGAGTCGGCTTTAAGTGCTATGTTCTGCTGATATCTGGTGTGACCTACAAGACAAGAATTGAAATTGAAATTCCGGCAAGACCGATTCAGGCTTTCATCCTTCCAAGTTCGATACATTGAGGCCCATTACATTGGATTAATGGTAACACCTGCGATATATTGTATAGCACACAAACAAGTTACTATTAAAAGCAATTCACTAAAAAAGCACCCTTTAGTGAGCACAGTTCTACAAAGATTGACGTTAAAAATAAAGAAATAAAGACATATTTGAGACAACAGTAGTAGAAGATCAGTGAGAAGAATATGAGCCACAAAGTGTAGAGAAAAAATAATATTCTTTATCGTTTTTGGCGTTTGTGCCCAACCCGGGACAGTCTTTCAGGTCCCTCACGCGCCACTCCAGTGTGTACTGATCTAACGGCGACATCATACCCTGCAGCACACAGGTGTGCCAACTTATGCACCATTAGTGGTTTGTGCAGCGTTGACCCAGGCGCGCGGCAGTGGAGCGCTTTAACAGGTAACATGGAAATACATTCCTACAATACGCACACTATGGAACGGGGGCTCTCGTGCGTGGCTAGCTAGCACATTTGTCTGTATGCATGTTTCTTCAAAAAAAGCATGTCTTTTGCAGCCACAGTGCACGTGTACCGAGAACCCCCCCCCCCCGTGCATTGCTGCCTACTGTTGCCTTCAAAGCAGTACTAAGTATTTTACTCCAAGTGACCCCGCTGAAATCAAATCTACATTTGGCAGTGCGTTTTATCTAGGGGGGCAAAAGGAATTAAACATCACACTTATGCTGGTCACTCTCCGCTGGCTGCCCATTGAATCCATGGCCATATACAAGACTGCATGTATCACCCATAAGGTCCTACACACATCCACTCCTGTTACCTGGCGGCCAACATACCTACAGACTCTAGACCATTGTGAAATGCCAAACTACTGGTGCCAGGACCCCCAGCCTTTAAAGGAATGCCTCATGGCACAGTTTTTCTCAGGAAACGCGGCAAAATATGGAACTCCTAACCTATGCACCACCACCTTGATGGCGATCTTCAAAACAGAGCTGAACGCCCTTCTCCTTCAAAAGCATTGTAGCTAAAGACACCTTAGCTAGCCTCTCCCAGTGGAAACATGCTCTCTCACCACTATGGCTTAGACCTTGAGATTTGCTACACGAGCTCCATTCAATTAGACCCTGCCCGGAACATTGCACCAGTTACCAACCTATTCACTGCTGCAGCGCATGCTACCCCATGAACACTTGAAATTCTGTGCCTTATGTGATGATCTGTGTTTTTTGTAAACTGTTACTTTGTAAATCCGGGCCAAGTATAATGCTCTTTGTTTATTGTAAAGCACTCTAATGCCTTTGGGTAATGTTTGAGCTTTTGGAAAATGCAAAAATAGTTAAATTTAAATAAATAAGGTGCATCCCACTGCCCAACACTCACCATCTTTGGAGGCGGTGTTGGCTGTTGCTGCAGTCCCCGATGAGGACCGCCCTGCGGGGCTCGAGTGTTTGGCGCTCCCCCTTCCGGGGATCTTAAGCCCGCTCGGCTTCAGCATCGTTGGGCCTATGTGATGGTCAAGCGTGCAGGTGGATCTCTGCAGATATCCGGTGGGGTCACCGCATCAGACTTCCGCGTGCCGCATGTGCTCCTCCATAGTCGTAGACCTGAGGAAGATGGATAAGAAGAATGAGTAGGAATCACATTTACAGAGAACTGCCTCTAGGCGCAGCTTAGCGCACTGACTGCATTGTACAGAAATCTATAGACACAGATGATCAAAATCATAACAGAGATGTTGTCAGCAGCATCTCTGACGGGAAGACTGCTGCTGTACATAGAGCAATATGTATATTCTTTATATAGCATGAACCTAACCACATAGCAATGGAACGCGCGTACATGAGCCAACGGCCATTGGAGCTGGAAGTAGAGGGGGCTGCAGGTGCTGCAGCACCCCCTAGATTCTATTACACAGTTTCTAAATGGAAATTATTATCTTTCAGAAGACAGCATTCCAGTAATGCATTCATTGAAAAGATTCTCAGTAGCAATGTATTTAGAAAATGATCCATCATCTGAACTTGTTGACTCCATTTACCAAGCATTTCTTCATCCACTTCTCTTACCCCCTGGAGAGGCTAAGATATGCGCTGATTTCTCAAATGCACAGAGACCCAAACATTGCTTTCTCCTCTGGAGCGAAAGACTAGTACCTGGACTCTAAAAACTCAAAAATGTCTAGCGTAGAGGGGAATGGAGATGGGAAAGGTAACAGACAGTTGAGTGGTAAAGGCAGTGGTTTGACTGTGGTGAAACTATGTGGAAAGGATAGAGTGATGTTTCTCGGTGATGAAGTTTTGCTTGTACAGATGGATTTCCAGCTCCAAGTGGAAGCGAAAAAAGGCAAGGACCTGGCACCACACTTTGAGGACTGTGTCAGCAAAGAATCTACCACCAATAGTGTAAGGGCACGGGCAGCAAAATATGATGAGGCACCGAAACATGTCGAGGACATCAAAATGTGTCAAAAGTAAGCTCCCACCAAAATGTGAACGGATGCAAGAATTTCAGATTGATATTGAATATGAGTGCAAGGTGACCCCACTCCCACCCCGCACTGCCCCCAGGGACCAGCAATGGAAGGAGGAGTGGAGCCACAGGGCAATGTGAAAATACCAAACTCTACCTGCATTACCAATGTACACCTCATGATCCACATTCAATCCTAACCAAAAGACAAAGGTACTGATGTGTCCTACTGCCCACCACACCCAGGGTCACTTCTCCAAAAACAGAAAGACATATGATCACCTGCAACCTCCCACATTATGTAGGGTTGGTGCTTTTCTTAAGGCAAGGTGAGGTGGATGTATTACAGCACCATCTAGTGGTTGTGCCAAATCACTGCAAAAGGCACAGAAAATGATTGGCATGCTGCAGGAGGCAATTTTCTCTTTTGCCTTGAGTGATGTAAATGCTCACACCATACTCGTAGTCATGGACTCCTATGCGACGGAGATGCATACTTGCACTCTCACCACTTGCCTGAGCCCCCTCCACCAATCCACTGCTCCTCGCCCTCGTTACCCAAGAGCTGGGAGCAGCCCCTGCAATCCGCAGCCCCTGCAATCCGCAGCTACTCTTTTATAATCCGGCAGCAACATAGCTCGGTGGCTTAGGTGTCCACTGCCCACACCTGGTGTGACTTCTAGGCCATGATGTCTCCGCCAGGGCCACTTTGACCTCCCATCTACACCAAGTGCACAAGTTAATTTGGTAATTTACCTGCACGTGTAGGATTTAGCTCCCTGTGCCACGTACTGCAGTACACTACAGCTCCCATGAGCTGTGCTCTGCAACTCTACATTTCCTATGACGTTGCCTCCTGTTTTATGTACAGCGCTCATGGATTGAGCTCACCCTATAAAAAAGCATTGGCAACGCCAGGAGGTCTGGTTTATAACTGAAAGTGTCTCTTCAGTCACTGATGAGTTCAGGCACAGAATATACCATTATGTATGCATTCTCACTCATTTTTGCACTCAGACATATATTGGAATTGGAATTGGAAACGGTATTTATAAAGCGCGACTGTCGCTTCGGAAGAAGCATCCTGGCGCTAACTGGAAGGTGGGCGGAAGGGAGAGAATTAGGCAGGATTAGATGGTGTCCCGCACATACTCGTCCGATAAGCTGAAGATCCATGTTTTCAGTTGTTTCCTGAATAGGCATTCCTTTGTCAGGGATCTCAGATGCTGGGGCATGGCGTTCCATGCTTTGGAGGATAGGTGGGTAAGGGTTTTACCCCCTTTGGTTTTTAGGTTAAACTTAGCTAGTGTTAGAAGGTTGTTGTTGGAGGATCTCAGGGTCCTGTGTGGGTTGTAGTGGGGATAGCGTTTGACTAGGTACTTGGGACCAATATGGTTGAATGCCCGGAAAGCCACGGTTAGGATCTTGAATAGGATCCTTTTGTGCAAGGGCAACCAGTGGAGGGTTCTCAGGGCGGAGGAGGCTGAAGATCTTCTGGGGAGTTTAAGCACCAGCCTAGCAGCCGAATGCTATTCCACCCACTGACTCCTTCTTGCATTTACCTATTTACCCATCAGCAATAAAACAGACACACAAAATCCCTCAAGCATACAGAAGTAAAATAATAAAAGTAGAAAACAAAATATGCCATCAACTAAACTTGGCAGGCACATGCCTGAAATACAAAAAGAAAAGTAAATATTTTAGCGAGTGATCATTTTGTAATGGTGTTGTGCACAGTGTATCATTGTTTTAAAATCCCAGCGCAGCTGAAATATTTAGAAGCAAGGTGTGGGTATCTTTGAGCAGTAACAAAATAATGTACTATGCACAATAGCGTTACATGGTAGCTGCTCAGTAAACATCGCACTGGGCAGCCATCTTCCAATACTAAAGTGTATAGTTCACGACTGCTGTACTAAGCCATGGTGGCCAGCATAATGCTTCTAAACTTGGTGACCATCTTGGAAGCATGAAACGAGGATACCCTACAGATGATACAATTAGAAAATAGCCAGTCCAGTAGTACTGTCTGAAGAGCTGCGGGACACTCACAATAAAAGTAGAACACACAAATTGAGTGGGATCTTATAAGAGTTAAAACATGGAAATCTCAAGGATTGAGCACTAGTCAATGGAATGCACTAATTTTCAGGCGGATGTGCACATATGATTAGGACAAATGCCTTTACTCAGAGGGCAATAGAGCCAATGGAAGAATTGGGCTGAATCATGCCCCCATGCAGTCTGCTTAGTTAACAACAAAAGAGGGACAGGAAGGGGACAATATTTATAGGGGTCCAGTGTGCACGTCCCAATGAGCTATATTCCAAACAATTGCACAAAGTTCCCCTGGAGGTGGTATATATGTAATGAAGAGTGGACTATCTTCCTCTCTCTGAAAGGTGGTTGTATCTGGAAGTCAGGGGCGGGTGTCCCTTGTCGGAATTAGGGAAACCTCACACAACAGGTTGGTTCTGCGGCTACTGTCACATTCCCAACCGATTGCTTCGTGTCATCATCGGCTTCCTGCTCCTGCGTCAAGCCGGCGCTGCAATGCCTGACGGGTAGCACTCAGTGCTACACTTTGTTGGAGATCTTTTATTCCATGGCCGATGTTTGAGTGAGTGTGAGAGGCCCTAGCGGTGAAGTAGTGAGCGTGGCGTGTGGTGATTCTAAAAAAAGTTAGTGTAGTCTACTCTGGGTATTTTATTCCTGTAGCTACCTACTTTGTTAAAACTAAGAGGGGTATGGGATTTCAGCCAGCCTATGTGTGGGAAGCCCGTTCAACCCCATGCAGTCTGCTGCCATGAAGAAGCAGAATGAGAATGACGCTTGAATAGAAAAAAGAGGGCTGGTCCAAAGAACATGACTGTATGTATTTGTATGCATGTAGAGTTGTTTTATGTTTATTACAAGGGCATGGTAGACCCTTCGCCCCTTAACAAGATCCAACACGCAGCACCACAGTACTAACCTTCTCCCTCAAAGCGTTTATTCAAGGCGGGGAGCCAACATCAAAACCCTTGCTTAATAAGTTAATAAGTGAGATTAATGTAACAAAATGCATGTATACGTTTAAAGCCTTCAACAGTGTAATGCAAACGTCCATTAAAGGCCTATTGGCTTTAATACATAGTGGCCCCAGTAATTAAGGAAAAACTAAATGTTGTAGATTAGAATCATATGATTAAAGGATAATCTGCAACAATGATTATGTCAGAAGCAAATCTTATTTAATCACATTGCCACATGAACATTATTCTTTTGCATTTAGAAAATTGATAATGTCATACATACAAAAGGTGCCCAGCAGGACAGAGAAATAGGGGGATGGGTGAGTGAATTTGAAGTGAGGATGGTGGTCATGGGAAAAGCATGGAAAAAAGGGTGAAATCATAAGCCATTTTACAAACAAAATCGGGCTTATAGTAATAAGCCAATGCTTCATGAATTTGCATACACGTTAAAAATCACTATGCCCCAATCGTGAAACACAATAAATACAGTCTCTGTTGTTTCAAGGGCTAGCTGCAAGGAAGAGAAATGTCGATGTTTCGACCCCAAAATCATCTTCGGTGCTCAATGCAACAAAGTAATCAAGCGTAATCAAGCGGTGCTCAAGTCGCTACTCGCTGATGTGGCCGTCTCTGAATGTTCCAGGGATTACTTTGTTGCATTGCGCACCGAAGATCGCGACACTATATTGAACTTATCTCCACACGATCCACATGATCTATAGCAGATACTTGAGACTGAATCCTATTGAGCAGCTTTATGGTTTACTAGGAAACGAACATTAGTTATGATTTACGCTTAGAAGGGACACTTGTTCCGCATTATTGAGGGTTGCTGTCGTACTCTACACGTAGGAGCTACTTGGCCCTATATCTACATTGTCCTCATTGAAGGATTTTGGTGCCCTCCTCCCCACCACTGTCCTGATGAAGACCCCTGTGTAAGGTGTTAATCAACCTACGTTGAGATTTCGGGGTCGAAACGTCGACATTTCTCTTGCTTGCAGCTAGCCCTTGAAACAAGACTGTATTTATTGTGTTTCACAATCGGGGCATAGGGATTTTTTACGTGTATGCAAGTTCATGAAGCATTGGCTTATTAGTATAAGCCCGATTTTGTTTGTAAAATGGCTTATGATTTCACCCTTTTTTCCCTGCTTTACCATGAACACCATCCTCACTTCAAATTCACTCACCCATCCCCCTATTTCTCTGTCCTGCTGGGCACCTTGTGTATATATGAAATTATCAATTTTCTAAATGCAAAATAATAATTTTCATGTGGCAATGTGATTAAATAACATTTGCTTCTGACATAATCATTGTTGCAGATTATCCTTTAATCATATGATTCTAATCTACAAAACGTAGTTTTGCCTTAATTAATGGGGCCACTATACATTGCACCATTATTCACCCAGGCCCCAGTACCATTTGGTTTACCCTTTTTATGTAATATTGGCTTTAATACATTATGCATTTCAAAATAAGGAGGTCAGGCCTTTGTCGGAACCTTTTATTATTAACCAATCAGACCTATGGTATTTTACATGCTTTTTTCCAATTAACCAATCAATCCTATAGCCATCATCAAAGACTTGTTGTCATAATAAACGGAGGTCTCTAGACTGCACATAACAAGGCAACCATTAGGAACAGTGATAGAATTATAAATGCATAAAAAATTACGATTGGCAAAACAATAGACAACCCTTGTGTAAAGGGCGTAACGAGGATTATCACACTGCAAACCTTCAACTCGAAGTGTTTATCAAAGGTGGAGGAGGGGTAACTAACACCCTTCCCTATAATGGTAATAAGTGTAATTACCTGTAAAAAAATGCCTGTCTACAAGCTTTAAGAAAGTGTAATGACAAACCCCTCTCAAAAGCCTAATAGTGTTCGTATGCGATTTTTACAATACGCAGTCAGGCGGCTGCCTTCGTCTTATGGTTTTCCATTATAAAACAAGCAGGCCTGTAGTCTAGGTCAGTGGCTTGTTCCTGTAACCAACTGAGTCCTGCTCTGGTAAGCATAAGCTTTCGCACGAGGCAAAAAGTGCAACACAAGCACTCTTTTCCAGCAGAAGTACACACCTTCTGACCAATCAAACTCATTAGTAAAGGAAATTAACAATTGGGGGAACCAAAGGCTCTCTCTCAGTAGTAATACCTTTACATACATGTACAAAATGACGTCTGGCAAAACAATATACAACCCTTCCTAAAATGGCATAACAAAGATTTTTAAAGTGCAATTCTTCAACCACTTAGGATTTGTCACGGGGGGTAATCAACACCAAAACCAATGCATTCTATGACTTTATCATATTATAAGGATACTCCACCCTTAAAGGCTTACTGGCTCTTACGAATGCATATACCATGCATAAGCAAGGTATACTGCCTTTATCGTAGCTTTTCATAATACAGCACAGACCTATAGCCTTGATCAGCTATTTGGCCTGCTCCGTTGAGCACAACCTTTGCCACAAAGCAAAAACTGCAAGAGAAGCACTCCTTTTCAGTGGAAGTACACAAAGTTTGTCCAGTCACAATTCGTACTCAGTGCAACCAACATAGTTGAAATACTACCAAAAGGTATTTTCAGTTGATCAGGCGACAGATGCACTGTTAAACCAATACACTTTGAGGGTATTTGATATGTTCCAAATGCCCGCTACACTACCCTCCAAAGGGAATATCCAGGTTCCCACCACTGACCCTGAATTTACGACTATGGAAGACAGGCCCTACTTGCAGATTAAGATGGTCGTAAAGTCCATCTGGGGGAGTAAATGTTAGCACACAGTGATTCTGTGACTCACAGCAGCACACCTGACCTACACCTGCACGTATAGTTGAAAATGCACCTGTTCCCCAGCAAACAGAGTGAAACCACAGCATCAAGAGCTGAAAGCCAGAAGACAATAGCTTCTTCCAGAGTACAAAACAAGGATCTAGAGAAAAACAGCAGCAATTCAGAGAGGAATTCACCAGACTTCTGCATCCAGATCAGAGCTACAGCAGTTCAAAGCGTAGCAACGTCACCAAACATCCAGGAAAGAACCACCGCACCCAAAGTGAGCTCTAGCACCCAGGGCTAAACCCAGCTGTCCACTTCAGAACCCAGAGCAGAAAACCAGCAACCAGAGAACAATTCCAGCAACCAGAGTGATCTCCAGCAACTCATACAGAATGATATCCAGCATCTTATACAGAATGATATCCAGCATCAATAGAACAATTACAGCATCCAGAGTGATCTCCAGCATCCAGAGCAGAGCACCAGCAACCAGAGAACAATTCCAGCATCCAGAGTGATCTCCAGCATCTCATACAGAGTGATATCCAGCAACCAGAGAACAATTCCAGCATCCAGAGTGATCTCCAGCATCTCATACAAAGTGATATCCAGCAACTAGAGAACAATTTCAGCAGCCAGAGTGATCTCCAGCATCACATACAGAGTGACACCAGCATCCAGAGCAGAGTAACAGCTTCCAGGTAAGAACACAAGAGAACAATTCCAGCATACAGAGTGATCTCCGGCATCACATACAGAGTGACACCAGCATCCGGAGCAGAGTACCAGCTTCCAGGGATGAACACCAGCATCCAGAGAACAATTCCAGCATCCAGAGTGATCTCTGACATCGCATACAGAGTGATCTCCAGCATCCAGAGCAGGGTACCAGCTTACAGGGATGAACACCAGCATCCGGAGAACAATTCCAGCATCCAGCATGATCTCCTGCATCGCATACAGATTGATTTCCGGCATCGCATACAGAGTGATCTCCAACATCTAGAGCAGAGTACCAGCTTCTAGGGATGAACACCAGCATCCAGAGAACAATTCCAGCATCCAGAGTGATCTCCGTCCTCGCATACAGAGTGTCACCAGCATCCAGAGCAGAGTACCAGCTTACAGGGATGAACACCAGTATCCAGAGAACAGTTTCAATATCCAGAGTGATCTCTGGCATCCCATACAGAGTGATCTCCAGCATCTAGAGCAGAGTACCAGCTTCCACATGAGAACACTAGCATCCAGAGAGCAATTCCAGCATCCAGTGTGATCTCCTGCATCACATACAGAGTGGTCTCCGGCATCGCATACAGAGTGATCTCTAGCATCTAGAGCAGGGTTCCAGCTTCCACATGAGAACACTAGCATCCAGAGAGCAATTCCAGCATCCAGTGTGATCTCCTGCATCGCATACAGAGTGATCTCTAGCATCACATCCAGAGTGATCTCCAGTATCCAGAGCAGAGTTCCAGCTTCCAGGGATGAACACCAGCATCCAGAGAACAATTCCAGCATCCAGAGTGATCTCCAGCATCGCATACAGAGTGATCTCCAGCATTGCATACAGAGTGATCTTCAGCATTGCATAAAGAGTGATCTTCAGCATTGCATAAAGAGTGATCTCCGGCATTGCATACAGAGTGATCTCCAGCATTGCATAAAGAGTGATCTCCGGCATTGCATACAGAGTGATCTCCAGCATCCAGAGCAGAGAACCAGCTTCCAAGGATGAACACCAGCATCCAGAGAACACTTCCAGCATCCTGAGTGATCTCCGGCATCACATACAGATTGACGGCAGCATCCAGAGCAGAGTACCAGCTTCCAGGGATGAACACCAGCATCCAGAGAGCAATTCCAGCATCCAGAGTGATCTCCAGCATTGCATACAGAGGGATCTCCAGCATCCAAAGCAGGGTACCGGCTTTCACATGAGAACACCAGATTCCAAAGAACAATTCCATTATCTAGCATGATCTCCTGCAACGCATACAGAGTGATCTAGGCATCGCATACAGAGTGATCTCCAGCATCCTGAGCGGAGTACCAGCTTCCAGGGATGAACACCAGCATCCAGAGAGCAATTCCAGCATCCAGAGAGATCTCCTGCATCGCATACAGAGTGACACTAGCATCCAGAGCAGACTACCAGCTTCCGGGGATGAACACCAGCATCCAGAGTGCAATTCCAGCATCCAGAGTGATCTTCTGCATCGCATACAGAGTGATCGCAAGCATCCAGAGCAGGGTACTAGCTTCCACATGAGAACACCAGCACCCAGAGAACAATTCCAGCATCCAGAGTGATCTCCGGCATCACATACAGTGATCGCCAGCATCCAGAGCAGAGTAGCAGCTTCCAGGGATGAACATCAGCATCCAGAGAGCAATTCCAGCATCCAGAGTGATGTCCAGCATCGCATACAGAATGATTTCCAGCATCCAGAGCAGAGTACCAGCTTCCACATGAGAACACCAGCCTCCAGAGAACAATTCCAGCATCCAGCATGATCTCTTGCATCGCATACAGAGTGATCTCCGGCATCGCATACAGAGTGAGCTCCAGCTTCCATAGATGAACACCAGCATCGAGAGAAGAATTCCAGCATACAGAGTGATCTCCAGCATCACATACAGAGTGATCACCAGCATCCAGAGCAGAGTACCAGCTTCCAGGGATGAACACCAGCATCCAGAGAACAATTCCAGCATCCAGGAACAATGCAGCATCCAGAGTGTTCTCCAACATCACATACAGAGTGTCGCCAGCATCCAGAGCAGAGTACCAGCTTCCAGGGATGAACACCAGCATCCAGAGAGCAATTTCAGCATCCAGAGTGATCTACTGCATTGCATACAGAGTGATCTCCAGACATCGCATACAGATTGATCTCCAGCATCTAGAGCAGAGTACCAGCTTCCAGGGATGAACACCAGCATCCAGAGAACAATTCCAGCATCCAGAGTGATCTCCGGCATCGCATACAGAGTGTCACCAGCATCCAGAGCAGAGTACCAGCTTCCAGGGATAAACACAGTTAAAAGCGAAATGACAATCGTGAACATTACCTGGGCCATCTTGTCTGGTGGAAATTTCTATGTGCACATACGCTGCAGTCATTTTAATCTATTGCAGCCATTTTGTACTCTGTTGGTCATCTTTGTTTCCCCCTGCCCTTACTAGCATCCCTCTGACCGACCTGGTATGTGTGCTGGGGGCTATAAACTCTATTGCCCCGACAACCCTCAGCGCCACTTGCTGCCATAAACTCGTTTTTCCTCTCATCTCTGTTTACAGGCAAACCCTTAGACACTTTACCTCTCACTGCACCTAGTTACACAAACAGGTTCCAAATACCAAAAAGACCCTTGCAAACATGATTTATTGCACTGCAAACAGCAAGACTTGTTTTTACTAACAATGGGACCTGTTTTTATCAACAGAACGGACTCTTAGATCTGGCCGGTCTTGCATGTTTAATACCCTGAAGCAGGGTCCAGCTGCAAGATAAGATTGTCTATTTGACCTGGGTGGGAAGAGAATTACTGTTGGGCTTGTGTGGCAACCTGCCCGGGGCGGGGACTCCAAGCTTGCGTAACCATGTTGATAAAACAAATGCATTGTGTCAAACCTGTATAAACGGAAGAGCTAAAGGAGTTATGAGCAGAACACCTCCCTCAGATATCCCGGTGTCTTCAGTTGACGTGATCTCCTCATGAGAAATAAACCTTTTTCTTTTCTTCCAGTTTCCAGTGCTTGCCTCATTATTTTGATAGCGAACCCAAAGTGAATTAGAGGTGAAACCCAGCACCGGGCAGCATTGAGGGTTTTAAAATACTCGCTGCCTTTCACAACACCAGCATCCAGTGAGTAATTCCAGCATCCAGAGTGATCTCCAGCATCGCATACAGAGTGATCTCCAGCATCCAGAGCAGGGTACCAGCTTCCACATGAGAACACCAACATCCAGAGAACAATTCCATTACCCAGTGTGATCTCCGGCATTGCATACAGAGTGATCTCCGGCACTGCATACAGAGTGATCTCCGGCATCACATACAGAGTGATCTCCAGCCTCCTGAGCAGGGTACCAGCTTCCAGGGATGAACACCAGCATCCAGAGAGAAATTCCCGCATCTAGAGTGATCGCCTGCATCGCATACAGAGTGATCTCCGGCATTGCATACAGAGTGATCTCCAGCATCCAGAGCAGAGTACCAGCTTCCAGGGATGAACACCAGCATCCAGAGAACAATTCCAGCATCCAGAGTGATCTCTGGCATTGCATACAGTGATCCCCAACATCCAGAGCAGAGTACCAGCTTCCAGGGATGAACACCAGCATCCAGAGAGCAATTCCAGCATACAGAAACAATCCAGCATCCAGAGTGATCTCCAGCATCACATACAGAGTGATCTCCAGCATTGCATTCAGAGTGATCTCCGGCATTGCATACACAGTGATTTCCAGCATCCAGAGCAGATTATCAGCTTCCAGAGAAGAACACCAGGATCCAGGGGAAAAAAACACTGATATCCAGAGTGGAACACCAGCCTCCAGAGCAGAACACCAGCAACCAGAACACTACAACAATTTCCAGAGAGAACAGCTCACGTAGGGTGAAATACCAAAGTCCAGCATCCAGAGTAATACCTCATCATCCAGAGTACGGCGCTAACACCCACAGACGAAACCAGCATTCAGAGTGGAACTCCAGCACCTACTACGAAACTCCAGAATCCAAAGTGGAATTCCAACCTCTGGAGAACAATGTCAGGATCCAGAAAAGGATTTCCGTATCAGGAGCAAAACAAATCAACATCAAGAGCCGAGGGCCGGCATTAAACAGAAACCCCAAACGCTAGACTAGAACTAGAGTGGAACTCCATCACGATTAATAGAAATCCTGCACCTGAAGCAGAACACTTGCACCCAGAGTAGACAACAGCACCTAGAAACCCCCCCGCATCCTGAACCGAACACAAGCATCCATAGTTTAACTCCAGCATCAACGGAATAACATGAGTAGCGAGAGAAGCGACCATGTTTCTGCGCATGTAAAACAAACCTCTGGGGCAGAGGTTGGACAGAAGACACTGGTGGCTCTAGAAGGGAACGTACTCTCTTGTCCCCCTTAGGCCTACATCTAGTTTCATAGCTCTAAACAAAGAGCGTAAGCCAATGCTCTTCGGAGTTGTTAAGTGTGATTGAGTGCTATTGATCAGCTCATAGAGGCAGTGTACTCTGTTGAGTGAGTGGACTATGGGCCGGATGTACAAAGCACTATAAGGGCTCTAAATACTGCGGTTTAGTGTTTTACACTGTTAAAATGCTCTTGTTTTGCACTAATGCTATTTTAGGAGTCGGGAAAGGTTTTCAGACTCCTAAAATTGTATTCCGAATGGATAGTGGTTCAGCATCTGGGAGGGGCGTGATGTAGGAGTCCCTTCCCAACTACAATATCGGTATATCTATCAATGTTTTGGGACTGAAATCTGGTCGTAAAACTTTTACATTTTAACGATTCCCAAGTTGGGTGGTAGCCTCTTCCCCTTTGTGAATTTTAAAAAACTGCTTATTGGGAAATAGGCAGTGCTCATAGGGCCAATTGCGAATGTCGAACAAACACAAAAATAAACTTTTCTCATTAAACACAGCCCTATTTCCTTTAAAGAATAATGAGCTACATTTACAAAAAAACTTTGCTTTTCTGAAAGGCAATCAATACATTGTGGTTTCCTGACAAAATCTGGCCACCATCCCTGTGATGGCCTCCAATCAGTGTGAGTTGCAATTTGAAAGCTAGCACGTGAATATTAACAAGGTAGGTCAAATTGAGACCCACTCTAAATCCGGATTTTCTGAGCCTGCCTAGTTGTACATAGATTGTTTTGGAGAATTATTTACTCGTAAAAATACCAGTTGTAATTGCGACAAGTATTTTTCAAGCAGTCAATAGTACATCTTGCCCTTAGAGTCTACATTTGTTCATTCATCTAAATGCAACACAACCAACTGTTCTAAGATGATTAGAGAAGGCATTCCTCACAAAATGCAGGAGGTCAAAGTACCATTTTGCCTGCTGTAGCATTCCAAAATATTCTGAAAAGGGCAATTTTGCTAGTCTTTGGCAGTAATCTAACACTGCCAGTAGGCGGCGCTGTAAGACAGCTGCCTTACCACGCCTTGAAGAAGTGCCGGCCTGATGGGAGGGAATCATGCTGCATTCAGTCCTTCAGCTTCAGGGTCCTTTCTGCAGTGTTTAATTTGTAAAAATTTAAGTGCCAGGGTCCTGCTCGGAAGGCCACTGCAGCCTGCACCATCCATGCCCTGCCAGCGACAGGCCCAACATAGCTACTAACCACTCCTACAAGTCTGACAACAGACTAAGGCTATACTAATGGCAAGAGAGCCTGGTGTTATTCATTTTCAATGTATATTGACTTAATAATTACAGTTGCTGTGCTCCTTTCAGAGTTAAACAGACAGCGCCACCATGTGGTGGACTTTTGCTAGAGCTCGTGCTGCCAATTAAGTTCTGGTACCGAGCATCAGAAACCCCCAGCTCAAATTAAGCACTGCCTCTGACTCTAGAAACCCCCTTGTAGGCCAGGCATTCCTCATTTCCACCTCTTGATTCTGATGTGGGTGTGGCTGCCTCTGCAGCAAGATCTATATTTCTACTCTCAGAAGGCTTTGCAGATGCTCCTTTGATACAAACGAAGATCATTACTCTCCCAAGCTCATGTGAGAAGAAATACACAACACGCGTCCCTGCGGGTTCCACGCCACCTTAGAATTTCTCATTTTGAAGTTAGCTTAAGCCCAAGGTGGGTGGGTGAGGCTTTGCTTGTTTGCAAAAATAATACTCAGCTAAAATGCTGCAGTTCGTAACGGCAGTCAACGAGTTAACCTGCCTGCTCGCATTAATTCTGCAGTGAATTATTGTTTAAAAACGTGTGTGAGGGCTAGACGTACACCTGACAGCCCCCTACGGGTGCATTGACTTTGAAGTGTGGCAGGGTACGGCTTGAGACTCATTAGGTCTGACTTGACAGCACAGCTGCCTGTAAAATCCATTGTTTACAACTCTATATAATACACATGGAATGAATGAGCTTTGGCTGGGTGCAGAGGACTACAGCAGTCTCACTTCGTGCTATTGGCCGATTGGTGTATTATTACTCCTCCAATGAGTGCTAGCACTGCAATGCATGTGGGACTATTTTACATCTCAACACAGAATCATTACCTTCTTTATTTCGTAAATGCATCATATACAGAAAGCACCCAGTCTTTATTTTGTTTCTTCAGTTCTGCAGGCTACTTTTTACACCTCAACCTTCAAGCCAGATTTGCTTTGCTAAGGTTTCTTTATAAATAATTATGGTGCTGGGTTCCCTTACATGGAGAGGAATATACACAGGCCTCATTTCTGGTAGTTGGCATAGGAACACACGACACAGCCCATGAAAGACAACTGGTGGTGTGCTGTCTGAGCAGAAACACCTCCATGCTCTTGATGACACAGCTTTGTTTTCAACTGCAGCACTGTATTGTTCTCTAAAATCACTTCCTAATTTCTAAAAATAAATTCTGAGATTGATCAAGTATTTTACGCTCAGACAAGAGAATCAAATCATATTGACTCCAGAGCCAAATGCATTGGCTAAAAATTGGCAGGCCTTGAGAATTCATAATTAGAAACTCATTTTGTACAGAGTGGAGGTCATCGGTTCCTTGAAGGGGTTTATTAAGTAGATGATGTCACCACAGAAGCTGTATATCTGCTGCAAAATCAACAAAGATTGTGGCATGAGATTGCCAAGTAGTGATAAGGCACTGAGTACTAGGGAGCAGCCCCCTGCCTGCCTTTTCAATGTCATTTGATTTTGCATAGGTGGCTTTGTTTATGCAGCATTCAGAGGACACATGGTCTAGCAGTTCGGGATGTACTGTTGTCCCTTCTGGGAAAAATACAGGACTAATTTGTAAATGTTTAGTCCATGGCTTTAATGGTACACACAGCTGAAAATGATGGAATGGAATGCAGTCAAAGGGTTATCAGTGGCTGGGAATAATCTAAGCATCCCACTCATCACTTTTTGGGCTGAAGAGATAAAAAAGACACAAAAAGGAGTAAGTGCCAAAAATGTTGAGATATAGCGCACAGGTAGATTATTAATACATTGCCTGGAAATGAGATGTACTTGGGATGTGGAAAATATAGGGAATAGGAAACTGACTTCTAGGGGATGTATGACGTTACAACGCATACATTCACAACGCATACCATTAAAACAAAACTTTTACAACGCAGGATCCATTACAACGCATGCCACTACAACGCATGACCTTACAACGCAGCTGCTATTACAACGCATGCCATTCCAACGTAAGTATGGGTACGTTTTTTTTTTTTTTATTAATGGGAATGTAATAGTAGTGTAAGTGTTGGATAGTGTAGGGGTTAAAATTACTATTCTAACTCCAGGGGGGTGTAATAGTAGGGTAAGTGTTTGATAGTGTAGGGCAGGGTTCTTCAAACTGTGGGGCGCGCCCCCCTGGGGGGGCCCGGCACCATCCCAGGGGGGGCGCGCGCTCCACTCCGATCTTCCCTTTGTGCAGCGCGATGCAGAGACTCTCTGTGAGGGCGGGCGATTTCCGTCAGAGTGGGGCTGCAGGGGCCTAAGAGCTGAACAAAGCTCATTAGCATGCGAATGGTCTCTTAAAGAGGTGTGAAGTGCTCGGGTGCGGCTGGCTGGCTGAGTGCGTGTGTGCCCAGAAGCTGTGTCAGCCCGGGCACACACAGGCATGGTGAGATGAAGAGGGAGAGGGAGGGAGGAAGGAGACAGAGACAGACAGACAGAGGGAGAGCGAGGGAGGGAGACAGGCAGACAGAGGAGGAGCTAGGGAGGGAGACAGAGGCTGACAGAGGGAGAGCGAGGGAGACTGAGGCAGACAGGGAGAGCGAGGGAGAGTGAGGGAGGGAGACATGCAGACAGAGGGAGAGCGAGGGAGACAGGCAGACAGAGGGAGAGCGAGGGAGGCAGAGTGAGGGAGAGTGAGGGAGACAGAGGGAGAGCGAGGGAGACTGAGGAAGAGCGAGGGAGACAGAGTGGGAGAGAGCGAGGGAGACAGAGGGAGAGCGAGGGAGACAGAGAGAGAGCGAGGGAGACAGAGGAAGAGCGAGGGAGGCAGAGTGGGAGAGAGCAAGGGAGAGCGAGGGAGACAGAGGGAGAGCGAGGGAGACAGAGGAAGAGCGTGGGAGGCAGAGTGGGAGAGAGCGAGGGAAACATAGGGAGAGCGAGGGAGACAGAGGCAGCTAGAGGGAGAGCGATGGAGAGCGAGGGAGGGAGACAGGCAGACAGAGGGAGAGCGAGGGAGGGAGACAGGCAGAAAGAGGGAGAGCGAGGGAGGGAGACAGAGGCAGACAGAGGGAGAGCGAGGGAGACAGAGGCAGACAGGGAGAGTGAGGGAAGGAGACATGCAGACAGAGGGAGAGCGAGGGAGGGAGACATGCAGACAGAGGGAGAGCGAGGGAGGGAGACAGGCAGACAGAGGGAGAGCGAGGGAGGCAGAGTGAGGGAGAGCGAGGGAGAGTGAGGGAGGGAGACATAAGGAGAGCGAGGGAGACAGAGGCAGCTAGAGGGAGAGCGAGGGATGTCGGGTGGAGCCGGCCACCAGACGTCCGTTATGTTGCCATGTGGGTGAATAGATGTATGGGTGGAGTGGTGGATGTATGGGTGGAGTGATGGGTGGAATGGTGGATGTGTGGGTGACATGGTGGATGTATGGGTGGGGGGGTGGATGGATGAGTGAGGGGATGGATGGATAGGTGAAGGGGTGGATGGATGGTGGGAGAGAGGATGGATGCATGAGTGGAGGGATGGAAGGGAGTGGATGGCTATGTGTATGGTTGGAAGGGTAGATGGATGGGTGGAGGGATGGATGGATCAGTGAAATGGTGGATGGATCAGTGAAATGGTGGATGGATGGATGGGGGGGGGTGGATGGTGGATGAGTCGGTGGGTGGATGGATGAGAGAGGTGATGGATGGATGTATTGATGTGTTGATGGGTGAAGGGGTGAATGGATGGATGGATGAGTGAAGGGGTGGATGTGGGGATGGATGGGTGATTGAGGAGGGTGGATGGACGGGGGATGTATGGAGGAGTGAAGGGGTGGGTGAGAGGTCAATGGATGGATTCATGAGTGGATGAGTGGATGGATGAGTGGGTGGATGGGTGAAGGGTGGATGGAGGGATGGGTGGGCGGGTGAGGGGGGAATGGAGAGAGAGGGGGAGGATGGATGGATGGATGAGTGAGGACATGGATGAATGATTGGCAGAGTGGATGGGCAGGTGTGTGCATAGATGGGTGAGGAGAGGAGCATGGAGATGGATGGGTCAGAGAGTGCATGCATGAGTGGGGGAAGGGTGGAGAGCGGGAGGGATGGATGGGTGGGTGGATGGATGAGTGGGGGGTTGAGTGTGTGGACGGATGAGTGACTGGGTGGATGGATGAGTGGGTGGGGGGATGGCTGGATGGGTGAGAGGGTGGGTGGTTGGATGGATGGGTGGTTGGTTGGATGGGTGGAAGAGTGGATGGATTAATGGAGGAGTGGATGGATGGATGAATGGAGGAGTGGATGGATGGATGAATGAATGGAGGAGTGGATGGATGAGTGGGAGGATAGCTTGGGTGAAGGGGTGAGTGGTTGGATGGATGGGTGGAAGAGTGGATGGATTGCTGAGGGGATGGATTGGGTGAAGGGATGGATGGATGGATGATGTATGGATGGGTGAGGGGGTGGATGGAGGGATGGATGGGTGAGATGATGGATGGAGGGATGGACGGTGGATGGGTTTGCAAGTGGTTGAAGGGGTTTGGATGTGGATGGGGCACAGATGGAGGGAAGGAATGAATGGTGGGGGAGTTGGTGGATGACAATGTGTACATGATGGATGGGGAGGGTTGTGATGACTTCCTTTGCCTTGGAGGATTGTGTTTTGAGCTGTGTGATACGCCTCTGTCGTTTCGCCACACCCACTCACAGGCCTGCAGTTTGCTAGGCACTCTTGTTGTGTTGAGCATTGTTTGCCGGATATGGCCCGTGGTGTGCGCGTTGCAGTCGATCATGTGGTGTGCCGGATTCCCGAGGTTTCGGTCGGGTGGTGGGGGGGCCCAACATCTGGGGGAATTCAGCTGGGGGGGGCTCAACCTGGAAAAGTTTGAATACCTCTGGTGTAGGGGGTTAAAATTACTATTCTAACTCCAGGGGGGCATAATAGTAGGGTAAGTGTTGGATGCTGTAGGGGTTAAAATTTAAATAAAAAGTTACCCATACTTACGTTGTAATGGCATGCGTTGTAATAGCAGCTGCGTTGTAATGGCATGCGTTGTAATGGATCCTGCTTTGTAAAAGTTTCATTGTAATGGTAGTGCGTTGTTTTAGTTGCGTTATAATGGCTGTTTCCCCTTCTAGGAGAGTATGGAGAACTGCATAAGGGGAGGAAAGATGAGAGGATTGCAGACATCCAACAGGAGTCGGTGTCAGGGGTAAACAGAAACATGGAGGGTAGATAATCGGGCACAAACTGTAAAGTGATGAAAGTGGTGGAAATCAATAAGGGTAGGCACGATACTGGAGACGCGACAGGGTGGGCAAAAAATCAGGCACGGACGAGGGAGTTTACGGAGAATGAAGCAAGTTATGGAAAACAGCAAACTTGATTTGGTGCTGCTGAAGTCCCACCCCCCGCAGACTCTCAGTGGAGCTCAGCAGCAGACCCAGAGCACGGGAAGCCAGGCCTACCAACGTGTCCATGCTGCCGGGGCTGGCTGCTGGCAGCTCCTTCGAGGACACCCGTGGCACAGCCCCTCTGTCTGGTAATTGGCTTACAGACTGGCAGACACACCAGCACTGCGGAGTAACTGCAGTTCATTTCCATCTCAATATTTCAATGACAATCTTATTGATTAGACCTCTTCAGAGATCAACAATTTAAATGTTTACAAATTCAATACATTATTGTAAATGTAAAAGCGATATATATCATTTATTTTTAAAACACTGATAAAAAAGATTTTAAAAATGTATATAAATTATAACAAATTAATTTGGAGCTGAACTAATTAAGGCGATCAGATCAGTGATTGTGAATAGAATATCTGTAAAACATATAGGTTTTAAAAAACGATGCTTAGCTTCTACCAGGGCGATACTGGGGCAGATATGGTCTATATACACATGGTCTATAGCTTGTACTCCTCCTCTACATAGCTTGCACAATCCCGCCTTATCACTTGATTCGTTCAAGTGTTTAGTTTAGGCATTTAGCAGAAAAATCCTTAAATGAAGCATAATAATGCAGCGTCGAACGCAGTGTTCTAGAGTAAACCTCAAATATTTTTGGTATGTCTTATACTATAGAGTGGCTGTGAAAGACCTACACTGTAATAGCTGAGAACAATGTGCAATGTCTAGGTCAAAATTTAGGCATAGTCATATGTTCTCAAAATAAGTGTGCGCGTGACCAAGGCAATGAAAGTGTCATAGACCATTTGTGGTACTCCATAGCTATCGCAGCATGTTCATTAAAATATAATCATTTGTTCTGATCTTAAAGGTTTCGTGCTTTATTAGACCTCTCAAAGAATCGTCTTCCGCATGTAATAGCGCATATGCCCACCTAATGACGTTGGCCAAGGCTGTGCTATAGGCACTAGCTAACGACAGTACATGCAGAACATGCTTAGGGATGCTGCTCAGCCCCAGCTCACAGCATCTTTCTTCACTCGACCAGGAACTGGGGTGTTGTGCTATGCTCAGGATGCTAGGGGGCGGGCATTACCAATTTTCCTGAGGTGAGGTACGCAGTGGCAAGAACAAAGATACTCTTTAATATGGAGAAAGTTGTAAACACTCCAACCCCTTGCCCCCATGTTAGGGGGTTGCCAGTCTTCTGGAAAATCTGGTGTCCCTAAAAATGTCAATCAGACAGGGCACGTTCTCAGTTTGTACACCCCGGAAAAGGTTGGCGTTTAGCCATAGAGTGAGGACGTTCTGGATTGGCCATACATAAAGAAGAAGTGCCACTGATGAGTGGAAACATCTCTGCTCCATTAAACATCCTCTGACTCGAGGATACATATACGAAGGACTGAGCGGCCACTTCTCTCTTGGAGTATGTGGAAGGTATAATCTTTTTAGATACCCGATACTTCACAAGAGCCTCCTATGTTTCTAGCATGTTGTATGGTTTCCCTGTTCCAGTATTTGTAGTGCAGGCACTGACTTTGCTCTCATGGGTAAGTACCTCAGATAAGGCAGCTCCCACCTTGAAGAGTGATGCCCTTGTGTTCCTCTGGGGATGTGGCAGCCTCCAAACTCTGCACTGCTGGGAGAACCTTTGAGTCCAAATAATGAGCTCTTAGTGCGAACAGGAAGCATTCTTAGCGCTCTGGGTCTGCGTGTAAGTCTGACCATTGATGCAATATGATTTAGCTGCTTCCAAAACTTCATTGGATCTGAAAGCATTCCCTCCTTAGACCTTAATCGAGATGAAGACCAGAAGATCGAGGTGCTGTGTCCCTAGGAGGAAGGTTCGATGGTGGCCTCATGCATATGGTGGGCCAAGATAAGATTTCCGCCAGGCCCATGTTTTTTGCGGTTCCTTAGAGACAAGAAATTGAAGAACCCATGTAATCCTTTCCAGTCCTGATCTGGTACCAGCAGTCTAGCAGCTCGCACCTTGGGACTGTCATCCCTCAAGAAGGGTCTGTCTCTGCTCAGTCCTTCAAGCGATACATTTCATTCAGCCAGCTCTCTTCCATTGAAAATGCCAATGTCAGCTGCACTGATGCATTTTATTGTAGAGGTAAAAGGTGCTTAATTTGTAAAAAAAAACAATACAGGAGCACAGTGAGCAGGGAACCCACTTCTGGGTATACCCTTCCCACTTAGGGCAACAAAAGCTTAAAAAACAAATAATGGACGTGGGTCCCATGCTTGCCATGCCACTGGAGTCAAGCTAACCTGGCTGATGAGTGGTGATACCCTAAAACCAGTGCCAGGATGCAGTGCTGTAACACACGCCCCACATGGCTGGGGGGAGGGAGGGGGGGCTAGCGACAGGGAGCCCCCTCAGCATAATACTCTGGCTGGAGAGCTCCTGATTGGGTCTGGAGGGGGGCCCTCCATGTACCTTCCAGGGGGGCTCCCTCAAGTTTCGTTACACCAGGATGCTTGTTTCCAGTCCAGGTGGGACCTGGCCTGGCAGTTCGGGCTGGACTGTTCCCATAGGGAGCAGAGTCAAGACTGATTTGCATATGCCTGGGTCCAAACTGGAATGGCATCGGGAGGATAAATGCGATGGATTCAGACTCAGATCTCTGTACTGGGGATGAATGTTTGACATTATCCGTGTTCTGTCCATCGATTGTTCTCTTTACACCCATAACTTGGAGCTCTCCATTTAGCTCAGTGGGCGGGTCCTACAAGTGCTGCTATTCAACTCTAGAGGATCTCTACGAAGGTGTAGACTTGTTCCTAGGGCAATGAGGTGATCCAAGATAAACCATTCCTAAGGATGATGTCAGGAATCAGAATTCGGTTCTTACACTTGGTAACTGATGACATGTGAAAGGTGCATATTAAGAGCATTAGTGTATCTAAGTGCCATGATTGTGGTCGTAGCCATCATAAAACATTAAGATAGAGCGTAGAGACAGTAATATAGGATTTAAACTAAGGAGGAAAGGAACCTTAAGGCTAATATTTATAAAACATTACACTGTACATGAGTTATTTGTTAAAAAAAAAAGTGATAAGGCCTCTACAATGCAATCCAGCTGCAGCTAGAACAAACAATGAGTGCATTCTATAAAACTGCTGATAGAGCCATCAGTATTCTTCCACAAAATCAAAGCCCAACATTAAAGCTGACACTTGGCAGGCACAATTCTCTAGTTTTCATACATATGGGTTTTCGATTGAGCTGCTCGCTTTTTCTGTAATAAACCTGTAAAAGGGTGAATGTATCTGTACACTTATCTCATCTCTAAGCTCAAGCATCCGCCCCCCTCTTCATTAAATATTTAGGAGGAATACTATCCGGGGAAATGAAGAAAAAGGCAGCAAGCCACCCGGTGCATTTGGCACAAAAATGCTTCCAGTAAGTCGCAAAGAGCATCTGGTATAAACAAGCCCCCCGCTCCCAGCCATCCACCTCATTACAGAGAGGACCCTTGTGAGGAGAGGCCATAGTAGATATATTTGACTGAAAACATGGTGTAATATTCATAGCCCCTAATTAGCCCCATGCCTGCCATATGCCGAGTCCTCTTGTTAGCTCACAAATGCCAGTGATAGCACACATTTCAGATTAGTATTTGCTGCAATTCACCAAAGCGATTATTCAAAATTAGCGCGTTAATTGACCACATCACAGCGTCAACTGCACTAAATGAAGCCAATATGTGTGACAAATCATATGATTAATTTATTTATATCAGAGGAATCTCAATTTTCCAGATGCAGCTTAAACATTAAAAGAACACTGCTCCGAAATTGGTGCACATGAACCCTGTTCCCTAATGAGTCAACACTAGATATTACAGTTGAGAATTGCGGCTGCATAGGCAGTCGGGGCTGAGGTAGGAGGTTCCCTCACTGTTAGTGGGGTGGAAATGTTGCCACAGATACTATCAACCCGCCCAGCCCCTGACACTGAACCCACCTTCTGGCAGCTTGTGGTGGGGAGGTTCCACACTAAGCGAACTTGAGCGGCCCCGTTCTTAAAAGAAGCTCCGGTTGGCATGTTGACTACCCACGCCCTGCTCTTACCCCTGGGTCAGTAACGGTGTTATTTATATAATTCATGTCATTGCTAAGTATCATACTTACTTTCAAATAACTTTGTAAATATTTCCGTTTATTTTAATATGTTATTTGAGGTGCTCCTGCAGTCCCGACATACGGGGCGGCTCGTCATCATGGGTGGTGGAGCTCCACCTCTCTCCATTTTCCAAAGCATGAGGAGTGTCTGTCAGAGTGTTTGAAGGTCAGGCTGACAGACACTAACCATGTCAGGGTCAGGCAGCCAGGCGCTTTACATGTGCTAATGCGCAGGTGCCTGGCACGCTGAGCTATGCTTTGCTGGGCTGAAGATTTCACGCCCCTGAGGGCAGTTACCTCTTCAGCCCAGCAAAGCTCTGTAAGGCCACCAGTAGAGTCTGCCCTGGGTACTTGAGGTTCAATTTCTGAAGTGCTCATCCCTTAATTTCTATCAAAGAAACTTCATCACTGAGTGGAGTGGGGCAGCATGTCTCACTGGCCCCACGCCACTTTGTGAGGAGTTAGGGAAGGCCCTCTTCTCATTGGTTGACCCATGACAAGGCTAGCTAAGGAGAGGAGGCGGTGAGATCTTGCAGTTTTACTTTTCCTCCAGAAGCGTCCAGTTCCTTCCAGTGCTGCCATCTCCTCCCCTTTCCTGCAGCCACTGGTCCTGCCATCACTGCAGCAACCCAGTAAGTGCTTCTTCTTAATGTTTGGGTACATGCGTGTAAGTGTGAATGCATGTGTATTTCATTGTGTGTGGATGGGTGATTGCAAGTGTGTGCATGTATCAACTTGTGAATGGTGGGTCTGAGTATGTGCGCTTGTGAATGGTTGGGTGTGAGTGTGCTTGTTGGTAGGTGGGTGGGTGTGAATATGTGTGTGCATTTGTGAGTGGATGGGTGGAAGTGAGTGTGTGTGTGCGTGTGACCACCTGTGGCCGCCCGACTATTGGTAAGAATTACAAGCTGCCACTGCTGGCCTAATTACAAGGCCAAATGGACCTGTGTAATAAAATCAATTTACATTTGAATTTGGATTATATGAAAATTTGGTCTGGGTTAATCGACCTCGTTCAAAGGAAGTCTCAGTGGATTTCAGAAACCCAGTCACTGATGTAGTTTCTGAATCACAGAACAAGGCAGCGATTGTAAGCAGGCCAGAGCACCCCACAATAGCACGAGCAGGCGAGAGGGAACTCTGGCGGATCGCCTCGGATCCCTGCAAGAGGCCCGATGGAAAGCCCCAAACTGTAAAACTAACAGCCAGTTCAGATACATTTGAATTTGTGGATGGGGCGTCCAGACCATGCATCAATGGATGCTCCTTTCTGTCTCTATCAGGAACTATCATGTCACTCAATTTTTTCAGTCTTTCTGCATCTGATACAGACACAGCTGCTATTGACTTTCCATCAGTGCAATATTAATGAAAACATAATATTTTTAGCTGTGAAAGATCTTATGCAAAATAAATGTTTCCATGGAGAACCACAGGGCTCTTTCAAAGGAAAAAAAGCAAAAGATCTCTAGACACCATTGATCAAGATATCAAGGGAGCAGACACATCTTAAATATTTTAGGGGCCCGGAGTCTGGCCCCTGTTCAAAAAGGATTTGAATTTATGACCCAATTTCAGCTTTTTCATACCCTCTTTAGGCAGGTCACTGACAGTGCACAGGCACCCTCGTCCACATTTTAAATGTGTTTACATCTAATATTCAGGGAATGTGGCTTGTGTTTCCAATATTTAACACAGCAGGAGCTCACTAATATTACTGCAATTCATTTCTGTGACGCCCTCCCATTTCTCATATGTGAGTTTCTGCTTTGATCGAAAAGATTTTTTTTATCACTGTTACATGAAACATAAACACATCATTTCTCTTCAAAATGTTCCTAATAGACTCTCACTCATCATCCACATTAAAAACGGTATTTAACATAATTTGTTTACGAATTGCTCAAGGTCATCAGGGGAAGAATCTCTGCAGAACAGAGCTAACTCCAAAAAGGGCCCTCCAGCAAGGCTAGGGCCATGGGCTAGAGTCCACCTTGCCCATGCCTTAAAAGGTCTCTGCAAGGAGGTATTTAGACTTTGGCAGAATTGGGGCTCTGCCATATATATGCAGTGATCCTGCCCTGCTAAATACGCCGTCCCTCGTCTAATTTAGAGTTGGAATAATCCCCAGGTTTCCAATTGTTGACCATCAGGTGGGTCTATCAACGGAAAACCCTTGACCTGGTGGGAGTGTGGGGTAACCGTGGCAGGAGCCTCTGATCTTCACTGCCCTGGTCCGCTATCCCTGACATGGAAGGAGAAAACTCTCTGTTCATCAGGGGAGTTGACTGCTTGTCTTTCTTAAGCAAAGTCACAAGGTGGGAATTTAGGAAGAACAAAAAAAGATGTCAAGTGGACAAAAAAACATGGCACCTGCTTGGCATTCAGCTGTCCCTTCAGTGCCTCAGCTTTATCAGTGGTTTTATTGTAGACACAGAAATACCGTCCAGACGGGCATGGATCTCTCAATATGGTGGGCAGTCCAGTGGCGGGTGCGGAAGAAGGGGTGGGACTGGGGAAGCAAAGACCCCAGCTAACTCACAGGGCTGGTGGGCGCCCACTAGATCTTGATGACCTCCACATTCGCAAAAGAAAATAGATCTCTTCTAAGCCACTGTTGACTATCTACGTAGACGAGGGCGAGAAGCCACACCTTAACCCAAGAGGGGTGTCTGGGGCAAACAATCAACTTACAGTGAAAACAATCATATAAATAGTGAGAATATATAGAACTCAATATTAAACACAACACTAGATGGGATAAGATAATACCACAAAAGATCCTGTGGCCGTCAATAAGAAAAGCAATCTCATGAAGACACCGGTAATTTCAAATAAAATATTGAAATCACAAATCAAATATGGTAATCACCCTATAGCAATGAACCAAGGGCAACTTGCTTAACACCCTACATAATATTTCAAAGTTCTAAAGTTTCACAAAACTTGGATCACACCTGGTAAGGAAAGACCCTGAACCACCACTGTTAGATACGAAACACAAAGTTGTCAAACGACTGATGTTGAAGAACCTCAAATGGAGGGTCCCAATCTGCGCTTCAAAATGAGCTACTTTTTATCTCATTGACAGTGATTAAGGTTGGAGACCATAACGTTTTTAGTACATATAAACAGTACAAAGGAGAGTAAATAAAATGCTAAAAACAGTGCTCACAGCTCCAGCAAGGGAAGGCAAGTGTGTTTCAACATTTGTAGGTGTTCACTTTGCAGACACCGGGAAGGCACGCGGACACTAAATTGTCGAGATGGACACAGGATTACTAGCCCAGGAGCACATGAAGCAGCCCTCAAAGCTCACACAACCCCACTAGCTGGCCGGTCAACCACATGAGGGATTGTCACATTGTACAATGTCAAGGAAGTAAAATTAAACAAATAAAAATAATAGCTCAGTGAAGGGAGTGGTGTGTTCACCATGGAGAGATATCACCATCACGCCTGCACATATAGCGGTCATTCTCTTGGACAGCCGGCTTCTGTCTCTGGTAAAGAGTAAAGGGCCAAGCAAATATACACGAATACTGACAGTAATCCAGCTTGATTCTTCAGCAGCCCACCTCCAATCATTTGGTGAACAGTAGAGTGGGCTTCAGGCTCTCTTGGGTGCCTGAGGCCTCCTTCGGATAGTGAGGATCTTTTATGGTGGGCAATGTCAGCAGTACAGCATCAGAAACAGATCAAACATTTTTAAAGCTGTAGCTGGCTGGCAGCAGACTTTGTGTTTGCATCCACTTGGCAGGAGATAAAAAAATGCTCCTCCCTTTTACTGAGTTTAGTGGCCCAAGAAGGGGGGGGGGGGTTGCTGGGGCCTCCTCCCCATAATTGATATATTTCGTCCCTAGGGTGTGCTCCTCCGGGCCTGTGATGGCTCAGGGACAGGTGCCACGTGGCCCTTCACCCACATATTTAATAATTACAGCCTGGGGTGAACTGCACATCCCCTTTCCCCATATACAATAATTTTGGACCGGGGGTAGGGGGGATCCCCAGGGTCGTTGATGGCTTTGGGAGGGCGGCTGCGCATTCCACCTCCCCATATACAATAATTTCAGCGTACCTTCCTTCCATTAATAAAACAAAGCGGTTCCAGCCACAATTTAGTTTTTTTACGATCCTGATCGCAGCAATTTTTGCAGATTATATTTTTGGTGGTCCCAGTTGGGGTTCCCCCAATGGGGTCTAGATGCTCAGGGTATGCCTACCCAGCCACCTTATATATATTTTTTTACATGTTCAGGACAGGGGACTAAGTTCCAGAGTCTTGTAACGAATGAATGAAAAACGAATCATCCCTAGGATATCTAAGCGCTAAGCCAGACAACAGAGCTCATTAAATATAGAATGGCTGCCAGAATTTTTTTTCTCACGTTGGTGACAGCCAATCAGAGTACTTTCTCCTGCAGGAGTCTGACTCCAGCGGGAGTGCATTGTCCCAATGGAAAAAAGCTTCCTGGCCCAATCAGAATGCTCTATTTTTTTTTTAAATCTCGCGAGAGTATATCAAACCCAACCGTCCAGATATCTATATTTTATAACCTTAGTATCTCAAAAACTACTGCACGGATGCATTCCAAATGACCAAAAAGCACAATCTGTGTACCAAGATCTTGCTTCCTGTCAAATTTGGTTTAATTCTGTAACACAGTTTTTGCTGCAGACTGGTCTTAAGAAGTCTTTTGAAAATGCATGGTGATTTTGAGTTTTGGGGCCCTCCCTTTTTTCTCTGCCCCTGCTTGATGGATCACCCTGAAACTTTCCATGCACAAACTAGTTAAAATGTAGCACCTATTTGAAAAGTTTCATGGAGATTCCCCAAACAGCACCAAAGTTATTAACAACACAAAAAAGGCCACTGTATAATATATATATATAGATATATACATCTATAGATATAGATATATGGTAGAGAGAAAAGAAAGATGACTGGACTGGTAGATGGAAGAAAGTATGGTTGGGTTTGTGGGTGGATTCATTGGTGGGTGGAAAGGTGAAGGGATGGACAGATGGATAGATAGATTGAAATGTATAGCTGAAAGGGTGAAAAGTTAGATGTACGGATTGGTGGATGAAAGGGTGATAAAAGAGTAAAGGAAACTCTTCTAGGGAGGGTGATGTTTGCTTGTGTCACTTGCTCTGTGTGATTAGAGGCATTGGCTACTCTCTCAGCAGAACCTAAAGACAAAAAGTCCAGTTTCTCTTGTCGCCCAATATTGCTATGAAGAGAGCAACAGAGGAAGGTTTCTAAAGAGTGACATCCTGTGCCAGCTACCTAGGAACCAAGGTGACCAACTATCACTGTCAGCCTACAAGAGGTGTTCTAGGTGAAATGCGAGAAAGCAGTGGGGCGACGCTCCTCTGCCCATGTGGAGGAGCCGCCCCTGTATAGCAGTCACGCCAACTGCTTCCACCAGCCAACCAAACTGAGCAATATAACTCGCGCCCCTGCAATGCCCTGCAGATGACGTCACATATTACATCATTCATATCATGGTCAGTGGCATCACTGATAACATCACTGATGACATCTCAAATCACATCACTGATGACATCATCCAGGGACTGTGTTTCTCAAAAGTTTAAATATGTTTTATATATATGTCAAGGTGTATTGAAGAATGAGTGGGTGTATAAGTGTCTGGATGGAGAATTTAATATGTGCGTGACTGATGGTATAAGTGAGTGATTAAATGTGCCTTACTGAATGCATGAGTTAGTGACTAAACTGTCTGAATGTGTGTATCAGTATGTCTGTTGTTGGGTGAGCTGCTGCATATGTTGGTCAGTAACTACATGAGTGTCTTTATGGGTTTTTGCCTGAGTATTTGTATGGGAGACTGAGTGTCTGTGTGGGAGATGTCTCACTCTGTGCATATATGTGCGAGTGGTTGAGTCACGGGGTGTATGGGTTCAAGAGTGCATGTAGAAACAGCTGTATGGGCTGGTGAGTGTGTGTATGGGTGTGTTGGTGAGAGATTGGATGTCTCAGTGGTACATGTCCAAGTAACTACAGATGTAAAAGGCAGTGTATATAAGACTTGGAGTATATAAATGACTATACGTGAGAGTCAGTGACTGTGAGAGTGGCTGTATCGATGAGTGTGCTTGTATCAGTGATTGTATAAGAGAGTAAGTATGTGTTAGTATATGTTTGAATAAGTGAGGTGGTATGTGTATAACTGTATAGGTGAGGAAATGGGAGTGTGATTGACTCTTTGCATGACTGACTAGGTGTGTGAGTAACTCCATGGATGAGTGGCGGTGTGTGAGTGTCTGTATAGGTGCATTAGTGCATATGATAGTTTTGTATTGATGAGAGACTGTATGTATGAGTGATTGTATGGGTGTATGAGTGGATGTGTGCGTAGACCTAAGAATCAGTGAGTGGGCATGTAGTAACTGGTATTGGTGTGTCTATGGTTTCAAAAATGGTAGTCTGCATTTTAGAATGGGTGTATCAAAGGTTATATTAGGGTGTGAGGAGGTGCATCGTATTATCACGTGGATGATGTCATCAGTGATGTCATCAGTGATCAGCAGTGCATTGCAGGGGCGCGAGTTATAGTTAGCTGAACTAACTACAACGGGGGAGTTTCTATGGTTTTGTACGAGTGAAATGTCCAACTAACTATAACGTCCCTGAAACCTATGGGTTTTTCAGTGAATTTCTAAGGTTTTTCAAATGCTAATTTATAACGATAACGTGTTTTCTTCAGTGAATTTCAATGTTTTTTTGAATGCTAATTTCTAACTATAACGTACCTGAAATCCATGGTTATTTTCAGTGAATTTCAATGGTTTTTAAAATGCTAATTTCTTACTGTTCCTACAAAGTTAGAACATGTGAAGAAAGAGGAAGAAAAGCACAGCAAGAAGCAGGACAAATGCAGAAAGACATCCAGAAAGACCAAGAAAAGTTCAGGAAGAAGCCAGAGATGTGCAGAAAGAACCAACAGAGGAACAGAAAGTCCTCCTGTGCCCTTAAATTTTTAGTGACGGGTACTGGTGGTAACTGACTCTGACGAACCAGGACCGGAGCCAGTGCTATGCTAAAAGACACTTAGAATACAGTGAAAACACCTACATACACTAGGAAACACTATGCGTTGGGGTACCCCTGTAATGAGCATAACCTCCTCTGTATTTGCCATGAGTTAGTGCCCGGGTCATTGCATGAGTACATGGGTAGTGATTGAATGAATAGAGTGCTGCAAGGACAGTGCATGGGGATTTTATAACTGCTTGGGTTTTGGCGGAGTGATTGGCTAAGTACATGATGCTGGATGGGTGATTGGAGGAGTACATGGGTAGTAACAGAGGGATTTCTGGAGTGCATGGGAACAACCTGGGTAATTGGAGGAGTGAAGCAGTACTGTAAAGGTGGCTAGAGGTCTGCATGGGTAGTGCACGGGGGATTGTAGCAGTGCATGTGTTAGTGCCTGGGTCACTGCATGAGTACATGGGTGCTGACTCGAAGATTAGAGTACTGGAAGGAGAGTGCATGGTGAATTTATAAGTGCCTGGGTTTTGTCGGAGTGATTGGATAAGTACATGGTGCTCGCTGGGTGATTGGAGGAGTGCATGGGTAGTGACAGGGCAATGACTGGACTGAATGGGTACTGCTCAGGATGTTGTAGCAGTGCATGAGTTAGTGCATGGGGCATTGCATGAGTGCATGGGTAGTGACTGGATGATTAGAGTGCTGCAAGGAGAATGCATGGTGAATTTATGAGTGCTGGGTTTTGGTAGAGTGATTGCACACATGTCACATCAGGCCCCGCCCCCTCCCTTCACCACTGTGCAAACGCACCTCCTGGCAGGTTTTAATTTTAGGGATTAATTCCCCTTGAATCCAGAGGGTCCCTGCAACTGATGGGCTAGTTAGCCCCCAACAACCCTCAGGATTCAAGGGGACTTAATTCCCCAACTTAAAACGCGCCACAGGACACGTTTGCACACTTGTCACATCAGGCCACGCCCCCTCCCTGCACCACTGTGCAAACGCACCCCCTTGTGCGTTGTAAATTGAGGGATTAAGTCCCCTTGAGTCCTGAGGGTCCCTGGGGGCCAACTAGCTCACCAGCTACCTCCAGTAAGCACCACAGAGCTGTGTTGCAGAGTGTGTAAAAAGGAGGCATGGCCTTGGATCACCTCTCTGCAAGGCAGCTCCCTGGCGCTTACTAGAGGTACCTGGTGGGCTAGGTCTCCTGTTCTCGCTTTCAAAACCCAAACCATAGCTCCCGCCCTGCCAAAGCAAACAGCAGTGTCCCGGGGTGGGGACCCCGGGACACTGCCGGAGCCCACCCTGGGGGTGGCGGTCCCCAGGGCCATGATGGGCTCCCCCTCCCTATGGTCCCCGAGACGTGTGGGGGGGCTTGAGCCCCCATACAGGTTACTTTATATTCATTATAAAGCCCCGGGGGTGGCGGTCCCCGGGGCAAGGCAGGGGCAGTGTGCCCCCGCAAATAATTAATAAAGTCCCCAGAGGTGGCGGTACCCGGGGTGGGTGCACATTTAAAAATTAGCCCCGGGGATGGCGGTCCCTGGGGCTGCGTGCCCCCGCAACTCATAAATCAAGCCCCGGGGAGGTGGCAGTCCCCGGGCAGTGTGGGGGGGATTGGGGCCCCTCACACATTTTTTTCAGTGCCATTTTTCATCCGGACTTGCGCACCCAGCACAAATTCGACTTTTTTTTTTTTTATAGAAAAAAGGGTTTTTCGGCCCTGGGCCTCCTTCTGGGACCCTCTGAGCAGGCCTAGGGTGTCAGGGTGTTTCTACTCTGCTCCTATTCTTGTTTTTCACATTTGTTTTTCTCTTTTCTTGTGACTCGGTTATAACGAGTCACAAGATGGCTGACAACACTTCCTGATTTGGAGTGTTGACAGCCAAATAGAATAAAGCTCTTGGTCGGGAGGGTGTGCGGATCCACCGCGCCTCTAGATATCAATATTTTTATTTTTTGAATTTCTCAGCAACTACTGAATGGATTTACACTTTTTTTTTAAAAAAAAAGTCGCTTTCTGAACCAAGCTCTACCTTTTTGGCAAATTTGGTGTAATTCTGTTTAGCAGTTCGGCTGTATCCTTGGCTAAAATTTCCTATGGGAAATTGATTTTTTGACTCTTATTTTTTGAATTTCTCAAAAACTACTGAACGGATGTACACCATTTAAAATAAGGTCGCTTTCTGAACCAAGCTCTACCTTTTTGGCAAATTTGGTGTAATTCTGTTTAGCAGTTCGGCTGTATCCTTGGCTAAAATTTCCTATGGGAAATTGATTTTTTGACTCTTATTTTTTGAATTTCTCAAAAACTACTGAACGGATGTACACCATTTAAAATAAGGTCGTTTTCTGAACCAAGTGCTACCTTTTTGCAAAATTTGGTGTAATTCCGTTCAGCAATTCGTGCTGTAGCCTGTCTCAAAATTTCCTATGAAAATTAACATGGGTAAAACGCGTTTTGTGACCCCCCCTTTTTTCTCAGCCCCCGCTTGACGAATCCCCCCAAACTTTAAGGATAGGAGCTGACCTGGATAGACTTTTTTTGGGGAGAATTTTGTGAAGATTCGTCAAACAACACCAAAGTTATTAGCAAATCAAAAAATGCTTTTTCGGTGGTACTCAACATATAATGTGTAATACTATGGCAAGAATGTGTTTAAAATGTCACTAAATGTTTTTTCTTTATTTAATTCTTGCTGAATAAAACCACACAAACAAGAATAAAATATTCCATACAATTAACTTGAAGCAGCCAAATGACTCAATTGCATAGAAAGCCTTTCAGCACGCACATAGACAAGCATTATCACCAGCAATCTAATTGCATATTTAGACCCAGCAAAATAATTTCTGCATCTGCCAGCAGATAGCTTGGGGTATAGCCAAGTACGCGACTTGCAATTTCGACGCCTCAAACACAGCGTACATTTTAAGTAGCACCAGTAAAAGAATGTCAACCGTTTTTTCCACTTATACCCCGCCCTATGCTGTTACAAATGCATTTAACTGGCTCATACAAGGTAAGCGGACCGGGCTGGCGCTTATAAATTGGGCTTTGAGCGAAATGCTTACTGAGGTCAGCACGAGACTATTTATCACAACAAACACTGGCTAGAGTGAGGGGAGCCATCTTGTAGCAAGTTGGCTGAAAAACGCATTTGTCTTGTGTTCTTATTTTCTGTAATATTTTACTTGACAACCGTATAAAAATGTGGATCTATTTTTCACTTTTTCATACCAGGAAGTATTTAATAAAGTTTGCTTGCAGTTTGCCAACATATTTTTTTTAAAGTATACATTTGACACAAATTAAAAATAAAGTTTCTACAAATCTTAATTTGACCATTTAAAAAACATTTTAGAGAAAATTTTTAAAAGGTATATTGAGCGAAAAATCAGGTTTTAAGACAGGTCTGTTGCTCCAACGAGATAAAGGTAAAAATAATTCTTAGTCTGTTTCATGTTGTTGGAGTTTCATACTTATGGATGACTAAACCGCATGATAACTCAGATGGATTTTGGTCTGATTTTAACTAGAATTGAATCCCCGCTACATTACCAGGCAAACCGTATACATGGAAGCAAGAGTTTTTGAAGAACCGATCCATAATTAGTAGTTTGCCTTACAAGCAGAAGCACATATGTCACCTTTTGACCATCCACGCTCCAGCTAACTTTCAGCGCTTGGAGTCGGCGGGCTCTTCCTAAAGACGAATACCCTGATAATGTTGCTACGATTTTAATAGCATTCACTTAGCTCTTGGACAGGTGCCAGTAGTCTGGATGACTTCCAGGATTTGATGCTTAAGTGCTTGTTTCCTGTACATGATGTGAAGAAGCAAATGCCCCTTTGGCACGAGAGGTCGTATTTGGTCTTTATTTCTGCATCAGCTCTGAGAGTCCAACCCTCGTGAGGCAATGTCCCACAGCCATCTTGTAAGCAGAATTATAATTTTACCGAAATCTAGTTAAGAGGATACTGGTTGTTGGTTTTGAGGTCAGGAGATTAACCTTGGACATTAACTCGCTTTAACATAATTATTCTACTATAGTTGTCCAATCATAACCCCTTAGAGTTGTTCCTGTTTTATGAAGACATTAAAAGGAAACTCAATATGTACATTTAAAACTATAGTGTCTGCATGCCCACACCATGTTTACCGTTTTAAATGTGACTGCGTCAGAGTAAAAATAAGGCAGCATCTTTGTTTGATTAGACGGCGATCACATGGACAAATCTATGTCTGTCAACAAAATGTTTGCTACTTGCATGCAGCATTATGGCAGGCCACCAAGAACCATGGAAAGCATTTGTCTGAAATACAACCAGGGCTGGACTGGGAACCCAAAGCAGCGCTGGCAGTTTGGTCGGATCGGCCGGTGTGCAAGTGTGAACCACTGCTGCGTAACAAATCCGGCCTCCAGCACTGCTGCTTTTGTTACTGGGGGCCGACATTGCAGCATGGCCGCAAAACTGTCCGCCACCGCTCCAAAACCGGCCTCCACCCTTTCAGCCTCCCGAGCAAACAACCAATGCCCGCTGCAGCCAGTTCGGCCCTGAACACAACTGTCTAGCAGAACAGCAGATACTGTGCTCTCTCCCTCTGATGACCAACCTCCTCCTACCTCGACTCAAGCCTGACCGGAAATAGAGAAGCTTACTTTGTGAGGGTTCAGAAAGTAAATCCAGATGAATTGTGGGAGAAGGGAAATAATGAAATGCTGCTTTGAGAGAGGAGGACAGCCAGGATGGAGATGGCCTTTGCAGAGACACAGTACTGAGACCAGCATCTTTGAGTGGTGCACCACTGATGTAGGTGATCCAGGACTAGTAAGTTGGATAAAAAAGTGTAAAATGTGAATGGGTGAAGACCCCTACTGTAGAGAGAATGGCGGTCCTCCTTGTGAATATCCTATCCACTTTATTGTTCCTGAGGAAGCGCCACGGATGGTTACGACCACTGAAGATCGTGAAACATGTCGACCGAATAGTTACTGAGGCACATTACAGCCTAGGCAGTAACACACAACCTACGGGTTTTTTAAACTGTCAGGGGAACCCACACATTGAACTAGTTTTTTCGGTATCCCCTAGCCAGTTTTAATCATTTACTCAATCACTCACCCTTTCTTACGAACCCTCAATCTCACATCCTCACTCATCATACGGCATTACCAAAAGATCTCCGCAAAAGCGACCCTTCAGGGGACCCCTAGAGCACTGCAGCGCCGGCCCGACGAGGAGCAACGCCCAATAATGAAGCATGACATCCCTCGGGATGTGTGAGGGCCACAAGAGACAAGATTTGTGCTTGTCTCCACTCCGTGAGGTTTAGACCTAGCCTCCTCTGTTTCTTCTTTTCTTTCTCCGTGGACAACAATAGTGTCCATACAAGAACAGCTACCCACCATTTGGTTCTATATTACTACATGGAGCACGAGTACTGGACCATAACCAGGGACGGACTGGCAATAGTGGGCACCGGGCGTTTACCCGGTAGGCCACTAGGGTGGGGGCCGGTTTTGGGCCTGTGGGGCCCGTTTTTGTTACGGGGGGGTCGGCAATATCGGCCCCCTGTAACAAAATCGACAGAAACCGGCCGTCGCAAACTGCTCGGCTGCACTCCCCCTCACCACAGGGGGGGCCAGCTGAGCAGTTTGCCAGGGCCGGTTTCTGTTCCCAGTCCAGCCCTGGCCATAACAAGCTCCTAGTCCCCCCTTACTCTTGATCCATATCAGAATGAGCAATAACATGCAGAGAGATTCTTTCTTTCCTGTAAAGAACTATAGTGTGCAAATAATAAAGCCATAAACCTCTCCTTTCCATAAATCACTGTTCATTTTAGAAAAACAGGCCTGGCTTTTCACTGTTCAACTATAATAAATTATTACAGTTGATCACTTACCAGTAGCAGTTTCCCTTAGGGGATGCCTTGCCGTTGACTCACTACCCCCCCCCCCCCCCCCCCCTGCCACGACTGCTCGACATATTACGGCTTTTATATGAAAACAAGCAATGTCACGGATCATTTGTTTGCAAGTAAAAGCTGTAATATTACCTTGCCAGCAGAAGACGGCTCCACTAGCTGTATTACGCATGGTCAGGCAGGAGCTTTTACAGTCCAGCCTTACACATACACAATGCATATCTGTTATGCTGCACTAACGTTACGCATTCAGCATGTCAGATAATGGAGCTACAGGGTGTGTCCATCACATGCCCTCTTACCCTATCAGAATCTGGAACAAGGAAAAACATCTCTATATCGGTACCTTCAACCCTATTCCAGCTTCGGATTGGGTGGGTCTCTCTCTGGCTGATGGAGACAGATGGGAAGTCAGAAGTCTTGGGCCTGCCGCAGGTACGTTTTCATGTTTTAAAGTTTGTGTACTGAGAGCACGTGTATTTGTGCGTGAATGTCTATGTGCGTGCCTGCAACTGTGTGTGTATGCATGTCTGCTTGGTGCGATGTCAACGTGTAGCCTGAGGGATGGCAAAGCCGAAGGCAGAGTGCTGGATGGTGCTTTTGGGCCCCACCCCATTCATAACCCACCAGCTGTGACACTTACGTTATTGCTGATGACTAGAGACGTCACAACTTGTCTGTAGTAAGGAAATGAGAAACAGGTTTTATACTGGGATAGCAGATTTATATGTGTTATAGCCATATTACTATGCCTATGGCAGGAGTACCCTTCACAGACATATTCGGTGTACTACAGGGCAACTACCTAGCCTACACTTGATGGACATATTAGAGACAGTGGTCTGTTTACGCCTATAACAGGCCTTGGTATAGGCATAATAGTCTGTCTACTATGTCTATAAGCGAGGTGCCTACGGCAGTAAACAGCTGCATAATAATATGTCTATTATGCCTGTTTGATTCTGGCTCCAATTGAGGAAACAGTTGAAGACTCACTTCATTATAGAACACTACACACAATGCATTAACCGTCCACATGACCTCTTCCCTTCCTATTACTCATTGACTTTATGCGCGTCTTTGACCATGTACAAAGCTCTGTCGCCTTTTGGCTATGTTCGTACTATAGAAATACCATATACATACACTAAATGTGCGATGTCACTTACACTAGCGGGTGAATCTAGCATTCATTTGGGGTTAAAATTTCTGAATTTAACCCACTTTTCATGATCTTATCAGGTGTCTATTGTCAAACCTCATAAACACAATCTGCATGTGAGGTCCCTGCTGCTGTATAGCAGGGTTGCTTCCTGGATGTCAAACATGGTTCAACAAAAGCTGCTTGGCCTTCATGCTACGGCTGTCAAACATGGTTCCACAAAAGCTGCTTGGCCTTCATGCTCCGGCTGTCAAACGTGGTTCCACAAAAGCTGCTTGGCCTTCATGCTCCGGCTGTCAAACGTGGTTCCACAAAAGCTGCTTGGCCTTCATGCTCCGGCTGTCAAACATGGTTCCACAAAAGCTGCTTGGCCTTTATGCTCCGGCTGTCAAACGTGGTTCCACAAAAGCTGCTTGTCCTTTCATCCACCGGCTGTCAAACATGGTTCCACAAAAGCTGCTTGGCCTTTCATGCTCCGGCTGTCAAACATTGTTCCACAAAAGCTGCTTTGCTTTTCATGCTCCGGCTGTCAAACATGGTTCTACAAAAGCCGCTTGGCCTTCATGCTCTGGCGGTCAAACGTGGTTCCACAAAAGCTGCTAGGCCTTCATTCTCTGGCTGTCAAACATGGCTCCACAAAAGCTGCTTGGCCTTTCATGCTCCGGCTGTCAAACATGGTTCCACAAAAGCTGCTTGGCCTTTCATGCTCCGGCTGTCAAACATTGTTCCACAAAAGCTGCTTGGCCTTTCATGCTCTGGCTGTCAAACATGGTTCCACAAAAGCTGCTTGGCCTTTCATGCTCCGGCTGTCAAACATTGTTCCACAAATGCTGCTTGGCCTTTCATGCTCCGGCTGTCAAACATGGTTCCACAAAAGCCGCTTGGCCTTCATGCACCGGCTGTCAAACATGGTTCCACAAAAGCTGCTTGGCCTTTCCTGCTCCAGCTGTCAAACATGGTTCCACAAAAGCCGCTTGGCCTTCATGCTCCGGCTGTCAAACATGGTGCCACAAAAGCTGCTTGGCCTTCATTCTCTGGCTGTCAAACATGGTTCCACAATAGCTGCTTGGCCTTCATGCTCCGGCTATCAAACAAGGTTCCACAAAAGCTGCTTGTCCTTTCATGCACCGGCTGTCAAACATGGTTCCACAAAAGCTGCTTGGCCTTTCATGCTCCGGCTGTCAAACATGGTTCCACAAAAGCTGCTTGGCCTTTCATGCTCCGGCTGTCAAACATTGTTCCACAAAAGCTGCTTTGCTTTTCATGCTCCGGCTGTCAAACATGGTTCTACAAAAGCCGCTTGGCCTTCATGCTCTGTCGGTCAAACATGGTTCCACAAAAGCTGCTAGGCCTTCATTCTCTGGCTGTCAAACATGGTTCCACAAAAGCCGCTTGGCCTTTCATGCTCCGGCTGTCAAACATGGTACCACAAAAGCTGCTTGGCCTTTCATGCTCCGGCTGTCAAACATTGTTCCACAAAAGCTGCTTGGCCTTTCATGCTCCGGCTGTCAAACATGGTTCCACAAAAGCTGCTTGGCCTTTCATGCTCCGGCTGTCAAACATTGTTCCACAAATGCTGCTTGGCCTTTCATGCTCCGGCTGACAAACATGGTTCCACAAAAGCCGCTTGGCCTTCATGCACCGGCTGTCAAAGATGGTTCCACAAAAGCTGCTTGGCCTTTCATGCTCCAGCTGTCAAACATGGTTCCACAAAAGCCGCTTGGCCTCCATGCTCCGGCTGTCAAACATGGTTCCACAAAAGCTGCTTGGCCTTTCATGCTCCGGCTGTCAAACATGGTTCCACAAAAGCTGCTTGGCCTTTCATGCTCCGGCTGTCAAACATGGTTCCGCAAAAGCTGCTTAGCCTTTCATGCTCCGGCTGTCAAACATGGTTCCACAAAAGCCGCTTGGCCTTCATGCTCTGGCGGTCAAACGTGGTTCCGCAAAAGCTGCTTGGCCTTTCATGTTCCGACTGTCAAACATGGTTCCACAAAAGCTGCTTGGCCTTCATTCTCCGGCTGTCAAACATGGTTCCACAAAAGCCGATTGCCATTCATGCCCTGGCGGTCAAACAAGGTTCCACAAAAGCTGCTTGGTCTTCATTCTCTTGCTGTCAAACATGGTTCCACAAAAGCCGCTTGGCCTTCATGCTCTGGCGGTCAAACGTGGTTCCACAAAAGCCGCTTGGCCTTCATGCTCCGGCTGTCAAACATGGTTCCACAAAAGCTGCTTGGCCTTTCATGCTCCGGCTGTCAAACATTGTTCCACAAATGCTGCTTGGCCTTTCATGCTCCGGCTGTCAAACATGGTTCCACAAAAGCCGCTTGGCCTTCATGCACCGGCTGTCAAAGATGGTTCCACAAAAGCTGCTTGGCCTTTCATGCTCCAGCTGTCAAACATGGTTCCACAAAAGCCGCTTGGCCTCCATGCTCCGGCTGTCAAACATGGTTCCACAAAAGCTGCTTGGCCTTTCATGCTCCGGCTGTCAAACATGGTTCCACAAAAGCTGCTTGGCCTTTCATGCTCCGGCTGTCAAACATGGTTCCGCAAAAGCTGCTTAGCCTTTCATGCTCCGGCTGTCAAACATGGTTTCACAAAAGCCGCTTGGCCTTCATGCTCTGGCGGTCAAACGTGGTTCCGCAAAAGCTGCTTGGCCTTTCATGTTCCGACTGTCAAACATGGTTCCACAAAAGCTGCTTGGCCTTCATTCTCCGGCTGTCAAACATGGTTCCACAAAAGCCGATTGCCATTCATGCCCTGGCGGTCAAACAAGGTTCCACAAAAGCTGCTTGGTCTTCATTCTCTTGCTGTCAAACATGGTTCCACAAAAGCCGCTTGACCTTCATGCTCCGGCTGTCAAACATGGTTCCACAAAAGCCGCTTGACCTTCATGCTCCGGCTGTCAAACATGGTTCCACAAAAGCCGCTTGGCTTTCATGATTTCTGACATCCTAAACTCTGTGCCCTTTGCAGGGGCTGGTTCTGCATGGCAAGGTCATACTCAATCATTTGAAAACTCTGGTCATGGTTTGCATGCAGAACATAAATAGATGCCTGACTACTAACAAGGTGGAAGGTTCTTAAAAACATATGTTAATGGCATTCGCCTTTCTTTCACAGCAGTTCACAAGTGAGAGCACTCATAGACCAAAGCATCTATTTTAAGCACTGGCGCATTGTTTCAGAGATAGTAAAAATGACAGATAACACAGGCTCTCGAAGGAGCGAAATGAGGCAAAACAGATGCTGCTGGCAGGCGAGGGGTGCACTGTGGTCTCAGTCACAGCGTTTACACGTCTGCCCTTCACAAGCGAACACAGTATTTGTAAAATACAAAGAGAAAAATAATTACACTTGTGTTTTACATGCTTCCACTAGGATATTAAATGTTCTAGCCTCACCGATGAAATTAATTCAACAGGACGTTGCCTGCCTGGATTCAAGGGTGGTCGTAGGGTTCTTCGTAGGACTGGAGCAGTGAACGCTTTTCATTTCTTTTTTTACAATACCTTTATATATCATTTGATACCGCGAGCTGGAGTAATTTGCCCAGGAATGAACACCCAATGACTTGTAAAGCAACAAAGTTAAAATATGGATGGGGCTGAGATTTTCATGTGCACATTGACGTATTGTTCCGTGTTTTGCTATTCATGAAAATTTCCAAGAGGCTGGAAAAGCTTCTGCTGGGAAATTCATGAGACCTTTCCCAAATGCTCCTATTCCCCATGCGTGGAGTCCCCCCCCACGACCCCCAAATGTCTGGGGATGATCTGCTAACCTTTCCATCCTGAGAGGAAGATTACTCCAGGGTGGAAATGGTTCATGTGCACTTTGTGCACATCCACAAGCATATATGTTGTGGGTTTTCCCAATCTTCGAAGGCAAACCCCGCCTAGGAATACTCAATCCATAGCCCTTGATTGGGATTTACTACTGAGGATTTCTTCATATTCATGGCATAGAAATCTGCACTAGTAAATGCATTTACACCTGCTAGGAAACATTTGTGAATTTCTATCTTGGGTAAATAAGATACATTTTGGTTGGAAACCTGTGTTTCCAAACAAATTTACCTTTGCAAATTAGGCCTCTAGATTTTTGGTCTGGGGCTGAAGAAAAGGATTAGAAACCTTGTATCAAGGTTCCAACCTCATGATCTTAGGCACGAGGCCACATATCCTCCTTGACCCATCTCTTGAAGACGTGTCCTGTCTCTTGCTGTATATACTGTGGTCATTCATATGTGTTGAGTCACATTACATCTGAACTGTACATGGGTTCTTCATCAGACATGAAGAGCTTACAGGCTTTGTGGGTGCTGCCATCAGATGCCCGGAGGTAGGATCCATGTGCCATATGTCGCAAATAAAATCGACCACTAACGTCCAACATTTCTGCTAATGCTGGCCTGTTTAGATAATACCAGGTTCTTCAGTTAATTAATAATTAATATTTTCTTTTGAGTTGCCCTTCAAAGCCTTTTTGGCCAAGTGCAATTGGCAGAGGATCATGTCCCTCCTCCTCAACATAGTCTCAAGTTGTTTTTAGGTGTCTTGTAATAACATTTCAGACGCGACTTACATGCGCAGTGTGGAGTTTAGATCACATTGTATTGAAACGCTGCCAGTACATATCATGGCAAGATGGTGTGCAATACGAATGCCAATGACATGACAAATTATTTGGATGTCTTTGGTGCAGTCTTCTCAATCAAAGGAAGGTCTGCTACAAGCATCATCAATTTTCTCCAGCTCTCTGATTGCACAAATTCCACTCTAATTTATTAATTGGTATCTTGGCCTCAAATAGAAACAACTTGTTTTTATATAGCGCTTTATACCAAACTTCGGGCATTGTGTACTATCACTTTAATGTCACTCGGAAAGATGGAGGCTTTGCCAGGATTCCATTGCATGACCTACACGCCACAGCCAATGTCAGCAGCAAGAGTTAACTCACTGCTCACTGAGCCATCATGAGTCAAGTCCTTGTCCTGGAATCAAGACTCCATGAACTGGAGTTCTAGGTGGTGCCACTTAGTGCAAGGGAACAGCTAACACCAGGGGATCAATTAAGTCAATCCTGCAAACTGTGATGCACTCTGTCTTTCTCTTAGCAGTCTGCACTTTGCCAGCCATCTTCCCTAAGACAGTTTATAGTTCCCTCTCCACTGTGCAGTACACCACACCATCTGGAAACAGATTATTGCAAAATATATCAGACTACAGCCCTCCATATTACATCATACATGACCACACACCACCACACCACATGCTGCACCACTTCTCACACCCCACACAACTAGACACATCAGAAAAGACCATCCCATTCAATATCATAACACCTACAGCGCATGGCACAACACATAAAATAAACCAGACAAAATAACCACATGACACAATATCCCTGCTCCACAACATAGACTTCCACATCACACCCAAGACCGCTTCACAATGAACCATCTTATTTACGAAAGTCACATCCTCACACATGAAACACCATCACAGGACACCACTTTCTACAAGACATCACCATTCACACATAACACACAATAATACACTACACACCCTCTCATATTACACTGCAACATATAACCTGTACCTTGCTACAATATACCACACTAAACTGCTGACTACCACAGCACATCATGTCATGCCCTACCACAGCACACCTTACTACACTGTTCTCTACCACTTCACAACAAACATATCTGCACCATCCATCACCTTCTTCATACCATGCTACATCACAGTGTACCCCACTGTATAACACTAGATCATACAACACCTCAATATGTTGCACCACACCTTGCTACAATGTAACTCACCATAATACACCACATCATGACACCTTCATCCACAGCTGCACAAAGTACAACACCAATAAGGCACAGCATGTAGGAGGGAAAGAGAGTGGAAATCAAGATGCACTCTTTTAGAACATGTGGCTAGCATCACTGAACCAGCGGGAGACCGCGGGATAGGTCACGTTCTGCCATATAAGGAGGAAAGATATCCACATCCAACTCAGCACCGTACCACAGCAGTGAGACTACTGGTATGAAAACACAGATAAGCAAATCAGACCCTATTGACAAAGGCAATAACTTAACAAGCATTCCATCTCCACAGCTCATACAGGTTGGTTACTGGTCGCATGATCAGTCCCACATAGTAATAGGTCCACAACCAAGAATTTAGCTGTAAGGGAATAAATACAGAACAAGGCCCAATAAATAAATGTAAATGTAAGGTGTTTTGTAGCGCGCTCAATTACTACCGGAGTATCCTGGCGCGAATGACCGCTGGGGAACCCGTCCTGGCTTTCCCTGTGAGATGGTCCCATGCTGGGTATCTCCAAGGTGAAGCCAGGCATCCCCGGCGTCTGTGGGGGGCCGTTGTAGAGATGAGGCAAGCTTAATGCCCAGAGTTACCGAGTGTGATCACTGCCCAAAGTGGGCACCGAGGCGAGAATTATCAGTCCGCTGACCCTGGTCCTCGACCCTGCCGCGTCGGGAATCGAACCCTGGTCCCGGGCCGTTCTCAGCCTCCGGGTCTGCCGCCTCTAACCAGTGAGCCACACCTCTCCAATACACAGAATCACCTTGGAATATGATACAATGGGAGCAAGGAACACATAAAAGTGACAGGAACAAATACTTTAAGGATTAGGAATAAATGTGAAAATAAGCTTACAAACACACAAATTCATGGGTAAGATGCAGTGTCATGAACCCTAACAGCACATCAGAGCACGCTCCGTTGTGGAAAACATTAGCCCGGTAAACACGTCACAGCAACAAGGAACTGTTGACAATGGTCTATTAACCCCTTCCGTGCTTCGAACGTCCAACGGTCGTCGCGTGCACTACCTCGCTGGTGCTGCGCACGACCGTTGGACGTCCGAATCCCGTTAGCGCGATCGAACGTCCGCACTGGGGCGGAATGTTCGACGCGCTAAACGGGTTAAAAACATTGTAACAAAACAGAAAATTTGTGCATGGAGAGAACAAATCTGGTTGGTGAGTCCTGCCCGTTGTTTGATAGGGAAACATCACTTACAACGCAACTTTTACAACGACATACCATTACAACGGAACTTTTACAACGCAAAAACTTTTACAACGCATGTATTTACAACGCATGTTTTTACAACGCAGGTACCTTTACAACGCATACCATTACAACGTAAGTATTGGTAAGTATATAATTATATTTTAAATGTTATATGTTTGGGGTAAAGGGGTATTTTTAGGGTTCAGGGTCAGTTTTGGGTTTTTGGGTAAAGGGGTATTTTTGGGGTTCAGGGTCAGTTTTTAGTTTTTGAGTAAAGGGGTATTTTGGGGGTTCAGGGTCAGTTTTTAGTTTTTGGGTAAAGGGGTATTTTTGTGGTTCAGGGTCAGTTTTTAGTTTTTGGGTAAAGGGGTATTTTTGGGGTTCAGGGTCAGTTTTTAGTTTTTGGGTAAAGGGGTATTTTTAGGGTTCAGGGTCAGTTTTTAGTTTTTGGGTAAAGGGGTATTTTTGGGGTTCAGGGTCAGTTTTTAGTTTTTGGGTAAAGGAGTATTTTTGGGGTTCAGGGTCAGTTTTTAGTTTTTGGGTAAAGGGGTATTTTTAGGGTTCAGGGTCAGTTTTTAGTTTTAGGGTAAAGGGGTATTTTTGGGGTTCAGGGTCAGTTTTTAGTTTTTGGGTAAAGGGGTATTTTTGGGGTTCAGGGTCAGTTTTTAGTTTTTGGGTAAAGGGGTATTTTTGGGGTTCAGGGTCAGTTTTTAGTTTTTGGGTAAAGGGGTATTTTTGGGGTTCAGGGTCAGTTTTTAGTTTTTGGGTAAAGGGGTATTTTTGGGGTTCAGGGTCAGTTTTGGGTTTTTGGGTAAAGGGGTATTTTTGGGGTTCAGGGTCAGTTTTGGGTTTTTGGGTAAAGGGGTATTTTTGGGGTTGAGGGTCAGTTTTGGGTTTTTGGGGTGCAGGGGTACAGGGTAAAAATAAATTAAAATTACATTTAAATTAAATTACATTAAATTATATTTTTTTCAATTAATTTACGATTATAAAATTAATATATATTTACCAATACTTACGTTGTAATGGTATGCGTTGTAAAGGTACCTGCGTTGTAAAAACATGCGTTGTAAATACATGCGTTGTAAAAGTGTTTGCGTTGTAAAAAATGCGATGTAAAAGCATGCGTTGTAATAACATGCGTTGTATCATCATATATCCGTTTGATATACTGCTTATTAGCACAATGCATAGATGAGAGCTCCATTGAAGAGTGGCTCAGGGCCAACAATGGATGTACATGTCTGCGGCTCCAACATTCAATGTTTCCTTTCTGCTTCTCCCTGAATAATTCAGAATACACCCTCAGAGGGGGGATGCTCTAATAGCCGATAGCCCTTCTCTGGTTCTACCGGTTGTTAAAGGCCCTCACCCTGGTTACAGGCCCTCGCCTGATGTTTGACAGAGGACTAAAAGGTTATTTCAGAACATTATGAATTACAGACAATCAGTAGCACTTTCAGATTGCTTCCTCTCTTGATAGCAGCCATCTTGTGCCGGATGAAGCTGCGGGCCTTGGTGACAATACCTCTTTATCTCTGTCTGCTAAAGCCGGTCCTGATGAAATTCCTCACGCAAAGGAAGATAGCAGACCTCACTAAACTCTTATCTTAGAGCTTGAACACACAGCCTTTCGAGAAGAGAAAAATGAAAAGGAAATTAAGTCAATCCATATCATTTGATTTGATGTCAACCGCGCGCTCACCGTTATTCTCGGATAATGATCAGGAAATGCTGAAAACTGAGGAGTTTGGTTCAGCGTTCATCTCACTATGATTGGAGCGGCTGATATGGGGGTATTTGGTATCCCGCCATTAAGAGAGGAGAGCTCAGAGCTGAGTGAGTTCACTGAAACAGGTTCTCAGTAGCAGTCTGGATCCCTATGAGGCTTTTTGGGTTTGTAATTGCAGGTGAGGTACAGGACCATACCCCGCAGTTTTTTCATCCCACTTAAAGCTCTGCCAATAGGGAAATGTCACATAAGCAAACTGAGAACTTAACAACTATGTTCTTTTATAGACCATGTTTTCCTGTTATTTAGGTCAGTTATATGAACCGCAATGCCTCTGCACTTTTACTCCCAGAATGCACTGGATTGTAACACGACATCCTTGGTGCCCATCCGCTCCATGTCTCCCCTTAGAAATGCATACCCTCCATCCATTGGTCCAAAATACCCGTAGTTTGTAGTTCAGTGAAAAAATATTTATTGACATAAAATAAACTTTAAAACTAATCCTGTAATATAGTTAAAACCTGGGAGCGGCCATTTCATTTGAATTGTATGTCTGAAATATGCACGGTCCGTGCGTGGTCACCACTTTTCAAAAGTGAAAACATAATTAATTGCTAACTTTATCTCGAAAATGAGCTTTGCAAATGAGACCTGCCTGGTTGGTCAGGGCAGCTCGTGGTATTTTGGAAAGGGTGACAAGCAGAGGGTTGGGGTGATGAGGCGAACTAGGGAAGGAAGACGTGTTGAGAGGGGGAGGGAAGGAAGAACAAAGGTTAAAAGAGCGCATGTGATCAGAGGAGGAAGATCATGGTGAGCATGAAGAAAGCGTAGATGAGAATTTGAGGCGGGGGGGCAGAAGGAACAACACCATGGAAGAAGGACGGGATTTAGAGCCATAAAAGTAGTCATCATTGCCAGATTCGGTGGGGATATAGAAAAACGTGGAAAGAAGGATGGTTGCCATTATAGTGGGATGAGCATATAGTTTGCTCAAATAAAAGAAACAAAGTTAACCTGTGTTCAGCTTCAGCACGAAACCTCTGCTAGTTGTGGGATATCGACTTTGCGAGTTAGTGAGAGCGCCTCTCAATACATACGATAACCTATTTGATTGGGTGCTAACGCGCTCTTTTTCCTGCCCTATGCCACTGCAAACACGCTTCTTCCCCTCAAATTCTCAAAACACACATTTACAAAAATAATTCAGCACACTGTTATGACTTAAGCAAAACCCCTGAAAGCGTTTCTGAATTCCAAGTGTATATGATTACAATACTGTCGGGGGAGGATCATGTAACCTGCCAAAGACAGCCGGCTGTAGAGGAGACCGGCAGGGCGGCAAGAGAGGCAGGGAGACGGAGCATCGCCGAGAGACCGAGGAGAGGGGGTGGTTCAGCAGCAAGAGAGAATGGAGAGGAAAAGAAAGGGGAGACAGAGGGAGAGAAAGGGAGAAGGTACAGAGAGATAGAGAGAGGATAGAGACAGAGCGCCGACAAGAGGGAGAGTGCAAGAGAGAGGGATGAGAGACAGGGACGAAGGAGACAGCGGGAGGGAGGGGGAAGAAGGCAGAGAGAACAAGCTTAAACTTGTTAGCAAGCACCTCATCTGCCAATTCATGGCACTTGGATTGGGCCAGCTCAAACGAAGAGCCCCTGCCAACCACTGAGACCCGGTGCATACTCTGGAAACTGCATGAGGTGCGGTCTGTCCCCTCTATAAACAAGTGAGTAGCGCACCATTTTTAGGGATTAACTGGAGAATGAAAGAGAGAAAATGTAAAAATGTGAAGCAGGCATGTTGCTATACTTTTTTGTAGGCTTAAAATTCAGTACTTTTCGCTGCTCAGAATTCAAATAAAGCTCATAATGAATTCAAAGGTGTCCTTGTGCAGTGCTGTGTTTTTTTTTTGGAATAACGGGAGAAGTACAAAAAGCGATGCCGAGAATAAACAACCAACCAATCAGAGCAATTGCGATAACAAAGAGGCACGGAGACCGAAGCCACGTTAATACGGACAGCCATAGCCCTGTTTCACTCCAAACTCCTGCAGAACAAAAACCCAAACAAGTTCCTCAACATGGAAGGTACTGGCTGGGAGAATGATCTTGTTCTTTTGAAAAATAAAACCGGATGCTTTCTAGACAGGATGGCGAAGATTCCCCGCGGATTGCAGTTAGGCTCCTCTCTCAGCTCTAGACGCCATGTCTCACTTACGCTGGGATCGGCATGAGGACTTTACAATAATCCGAGATCTTTTTGCGCAAACAATCCATGTTTAATTTAAATCGTAAAGTAAAATAAGTAGCAGAATTAATTAAGAACTTAAATCAGATATGTGCATTGAATATGAATGTGTTAATGTTGCGCTTAATGGAATAAACGTAATGATATGTGAATATTAGAAAACAGGAAAATGCAAAAAAAGTTTTTCAATTGTAAATGCTTGGTAAATGTCTAAAACATAGATATTCAGTTACTACAACAATTTTACTTCGTATTCAAGGTTTGAGCCCCAGTTCTACAATGCCGCCGAGTTTGTTAAAAAACACGAGCTCATTTCCGCAGTCCTTTCCTGACATGGCAGCTACTTTACTAATAACCAGCTGGCAGCAGCGCTTTGCACGAGGTTGTAGCGTCTTTCTAGACAAGCCAGCAACAAAACAAAAATATTATAGGGCGCCCCCGCGCTGCCCGCGGCGACCCGGAAGCTCTTGGCCGGCCGGCCAATCCGCTCGCGGCCGACCTGAAGTCCCGCCTCCCGAGGTCCGCGAGCTGCCGGCGCATGGAGCGCCCTGCCGTCCGGGGTAGCCCGGGTCCCCAGTAGGGGGCCGGGGAGAAGGAGGAGTGTGGCGCCTGTTGCGGGGCTCCTCTGACCTGAGGGAGCCCCGATTTAGATGAGGAGACGCGTCGCGCCGTGAGGAGACCCGCCGGAAGAGCGCAGTCGGTGAGTGGGGCCCAGGGCTGATGTGAAGTGCGTGCGTGCCTGTGTGTATGCCTGGGGGGGGGTTTGGGGGGAGGGGGGGGGAGTGTGTGCGCGCGTGTGTGCGTGTGCACGCGAGGGAATGTGTGTGCGCATGCGTGACTGTGTGTGATTGAGAGAGAATGCGAGGTAGGGGATTGTGTGCCTGTATGTGTGCCGTATGCCTGCGTGTGCATGCGCGCGCCTGTGTGTGTGTGTGTGTGTGCGTGCGTGCATGCAGAGGGGTGGGGGCTGCCTGTGTCTGTGTGTGAGCAAGGGCTTTGCACCGCGCATGCGCAGCTATCAGACGCTCGCTCCCGAGGTGAAATCTGACCTCGTCAAAGCGCGCGTCTGGTAGCTGTCCACATTCCTAAATACGGGCCACAATAGGTCTGAAGCAGACACCTTCAATGCTCACGCATTGAGGGTAGGTGTGCTCGACCTAAAAAAGTAGGTGCCAGGGCCCTCATCAGGAGGCCACTGCAGATTGAACCACCCTTTGCCCCCGCAAGTGCAGTCAGGTTCAGTAACTATATCAATCATCACACTCCTACAGGGGTGACAATTCAGGCTATTCGAGGCCTACAAAGCTATACGAACGGCTTGAGCGGCATGTATTCATCGTTTTGAATGTATATTAAACTAATAAACAACTGTTGTTGTTCTTCCCTCAAAATTACACAACAGTGCCATCATGTGGAAGGCTGTCATAAGTGCCGATGTTGTTAAGGACAGCACCGACCATACAGGAGGAGGCATCGCCATCGTCCATAAGAACTCCATCCGCATCTCATCCAGCTCATACGTCAACCTTACCAACGCCGAACACCTTCACTTCCAGATCCACACCGACCCCAAGACCACACTCAGAGGCACACTCCTCTACCGACCTCCAGGACCCCGGGCACAATTCAGCGACGTTATCACTGACTTTATCACCCCACACGCCCTCCCCTCCGAGGAATACATCCTGCTGGGAGACCTCAACTTTCACCTGGAAAAGAGGAATGACAGCAACGCCACCTCCCTCCTGGACAATCTCGCCAACCTCGGACTCAAACAACTTGTCACTACGCCCACCCACATCGCAGGTCACACACTCAACCCTATCTTCACCTCCAGCAAGCATGTCTCCTTCAGTCACACCACTACTCTCCACTGGACGGACCACAGCTGCGTACACTTTATCTACAATAAGACCACAACTCACAACCATCCTCAACCTACTCTGCGAAGAAACTGGAACAAAATCACCATCGACCAGATCTCCTCATCGCTTCTTCAAAACCCCCCGGCCCACTCCTCAAACCCCGACCAAGCAGCCATTAACCTCACCCAATGGCTATCCAACAGCGCCGACATCCTAGCACCGCTGAAAAAACGTCAAATCAAACTAGGCAGCAAAAACGCCTCCTGGTTCAACGATGATCTTACGAAATCGAAGAAACTCTGCCGCTCCCTCGAGAAGGCCTGGAAAAAAGACCCAAACACCAGCACCAGGGACGCCTTCAAAAACGCCACCCGCATACACCACCAACTAATCCGATCTGCTAAGAAAGCCGCATTCAAAGACCGACTAGACAACAACGCCCACAACAGCAAGGAATTATTCAACATCGTCAAAGAATTCACCAACCCCTCAGCCAACTCCAACGACATCACACCCTCTCAAACCCTTTGCGACTCCCTAGCTTCGTTTTTCCACAACAAAATCGCAGACATCCACAACAGCTTCGACAACCGACCCGGAGACCAACCCACCCAACCTTCTGCAGGACCTTCACCCCCCTTGAATATCCTTAATGACTGGAACCCAATCTCCACTGAGGACACCATCCGCCTGATGAACTCCATCCACTCAGGATCCCCCACAGACCCCTGCCCCCACCACATCTTCAACAAAGCAGACTCCATCATAGCACCACACCTCCGAGACGTCATCAACTGTTCCCTCAACTCCGCCACCTTCCCAGAAAGCTGGCAACATGCAGAACTTAGCGCCCTTCTGAAAAAACCCACAGCGGAGCCCACCGAACTCAAAAACTACCGCCCCATCTCCCTTCCTTTCATTCCCGGCCAAAGTCATCGAGAAAGCCGTCAACAACCAGCTCGCCACCTTCCTCGAAACCAACAAATCCCTCGACTCCTCACAGTCCGGCTTCCGAGCCAAACACAGCACGGAGACCGCCCTCATCGCAGCAACAGACGACATTCGAACTCTACTGGACAATGGAGACACAGTCGCCCTCATCCTCCTCGACCTCTCCGCAGCCTTCGACACAGTCTGCCATAGCACCCTTCTACAGCGCCTCAGAAACATCGGAATCCAAGGAAAAGCACTGGAATGGATCACCTCGTTCCTCACCGGAAGAACCCAGAGAGTCCGCCTCCCACCATTCAACTCAGAGGCCACTGAAGTCATCTGCGGCGTACCCCAAGGGTCCTCACTCAGTCCCACCCTCTTCAACGTATACATGAGCGAGCCCCCTCGCGGCCATCGCACGCCAACACAACCTCAACATCATTTCCTACGCGGATGACACTCAACTGATCCTATCACTCACCAAAGACCCTAACACCGCCAAAACCAACCTACATGAAGGAATGAAAGAAGTAGCCGAGTGGATGAAGCACAGCCGTCTGAAACTGAACTCAGAAAAAACAGAAGTCCTCATCTTAGGTACCTCCCCCTCCGCCTGGGATGACTCTTGGTGGCCAGAGGCCCTCGGAAAAGCACCCATCCCGACGGACCACGCACGGAACCTGGGCGTCATCCTGGACTCCTCACTCTCTATGAACAGACAAGCAACGCCGTTTCATCATCCTGCTTCAATATTCTTCGCATGCTCAAAAAAACATTTCGCTGGGTCCCCACCGACACCAGAAAAACGGTCACCCATTCTCTAGTTACAAGCCGCCTGGACTACGGAAACACCCTATACGCCGGTATCACCGCAAAACTCCAGAAAAAACTCCAACGCATCCAGAACGCATCAGCCAGACTCATACTAGACATCCCGCGTAAAGACCACATCTCTAGTCACCTGAAAAACCTCCACTGGCTCCCCGTCAATAAGAGGATTACTTTCCGCCTCCTAACCCACGCACACAAAGCACTTTACGAACTTGGACCCGAATGCCTCAACACACGACTTTCCTTCTACACCCCCTCCCGCCAGCTACGATCCTCCAACCAAGCCCTTGCTACCGTACCTCGCATCAATAAAACCACCATGGGAGGTAGATCCTTCTCCTACCTCGCAGCTAAAACCTGGAACTCACTCCCCACTCACCTTCGTCTCACTCAGAACCATCTAGCATTCAGAAAACAACTTAAAACTTGGATATTCGACAAGTAACTCCCCACCCCTCTTCAAGCGCCTTGAGACCCTCCGGGTATGTAGCGCGCTATATATATAAAATCTCTGACTTGATGGTGCTGAACACCGGACACCACCGGCTCAAATTAAGCACTGGTTTGATGCTAAGAAAAAGAATGTGCACAGTATACAGGTCCCTAATATTTCCTCAGTGAAGCAGCACCCTTTCGTAGAGAAAACACCTTCTATTATTACATTCACATGTCGCCCAATTTAAGAAGTGTGCACCAAATTCACATTTTGTACAAACTATATTACAACCTTAGAAATTCAGTAACTTCAGTTGTATACATATAGAGAGAAAATGCAAAATCTAAACCTTTTATATTTTTGTTATAGTCCAAATGCATATGTCAGCTGTGCTCTTTATATAGCAGGGTCTCTGCAATACATTGATAGTATGTAAGCTATGTCACCAGCTAATACATCCCCTGCAGTGATCTGTGTGCAAGCAGTAGCCCCCAAACCCAATGCCAATCGAGAAACCCACTATTGGCCATTTGCTTCCCCATATGCACCCTGCATTATCCAGGTGCTCTGTCATCCCCCCTGTTGTCCATGTGCTTCTTCATCACCACCTGCCAATCCTCTGCTATCCATGCTTCACCATCCCCCAACCTCTGTTGTCCATGTGCTTCCTCATTGTTGTCATCCTGTGTCCTTCGCTCCCCCACCAGCATCCTTCTCGCCCACCTTCCCTCACTTCCTCTGTGTTGCCTCATCCCCCGCCACAGCCCAAGGCGAAAAATCATTGCCAAAGCAAATAGGTACCATAGGCGAGCACCACCGGTTTTTGCCAGTGCTTGTTCAGAGAAGAAAGGTGATAGTAAGCACGGTTGGGATATGCTTATCCTTCTGTAGAAGACCAGTCGAAGAAGAGCAGAAAAATTCTCGGTAATCCATTCTATAGCATAGTCGCGATATAAAAGAATCGAAATTTGCCTAGCTTATGTAACGGTAAGTTTCAATTCTATTAAGGACACGGAGGCGGGGATTATGCTATATCTTCCTTCGCTTTATTAACATAAAGACTCCACAGCAGCTTAGGAAAATATATATAACAGTGAACAAAAAATGCTTTAAGGCCTAAAGCATTTGACGGAACGTTTAACAGATCAAAAACAACAACTCCCAAGAGTCTCTTATATAATGCCAGTCCATAGTCCTTCCACTCTGTCCATCACCGCTATAAAACCGGCCTTCTCTTCCTCTTCCTCCTCTTTCTTCGCGCAGATCACGCATACACCTCATTGATCCTGCTTAGCACCCTCGTTGCCTGTCGAAAAAAAGGGGACAGCGTAAGCGAGGTGGCCCAGGAATGCAACAATAAGGCGAGGAGCAGTTAGTGACTATTACAGTACAGACAATGTAAAGGAAAACGCTTTACTTACTGCCATACGGGTGGGTAGAGAAACTACTGTGTAGCCTGGGTGGGATAATCCTCGCCTCCGTGTCCTTAATAGAATTGAAACTTACCGTTACATAAGCTAGGCAAATTTCGATTCTATGTCAGGACCGGAGGCTTCAGATTATGCTAGTTCAAAGCTTACTTACCACCAACTGGGCCAAATCACCACAGGCTTAAAATAAAACCTCTTAAAGGTGGAATCCGAGGACCAATCCGCAGCTCGCATTAGATCCTCCAAGCGAGCACCCACCGAAAACGCCTTAGAGGTCATGGCTCCTCTGGCAGAGTGTGCTCCAAAAAGAGTCGTATTGATGCCCGCTTCTTGCATGACCCAACGCACCCACCGAGCAATAGTGGGGGAGGAGACAGCTTTGTGTGGCTTCCGCAGGGCAATCAACAACTGACGCTCGCCCGGGGGGCGCAATTCCAAGGTCAGGTCTTCGTATGCTTTGAGGCATTGCACAACACACAACTTAGGAGTGTCTAGAAAAGCTGGATAGGAAATGGATCGCGACGACGTTTTGGTGCGTCGGCCCACGGTAAAAGTAACCCCATCCGGGGAAAAAATGCGTGCAGATATATCCAGCGCGCGCACGTCAGATACGCGTCTACAAGAAACCAAACATAACAACATGGCCAACTTTGCCGAGAGTTCCTTTAGCGACAAGTAGGAATTGGCCGGCCAGGACAGGAACAGGTTGAGAACCAAATTGACGTCCCAAAAGACGGAGTACCTGGGTTCAGGGGGCAAGGCGAGGCGAATAGCCCGCAGAAGCCGACAAACAAAAGGATGTTCCCCTACCGGGTGGCCATCGATGTTATCATGGCCTGCCGAAATTGCCGATCGAATCGCATTGATCGTTCTGTAGGCCAAGCCCTTGTCGGCTAGATGAGCCAGGAAATTCAGCACGGGAACGAGGTCCGCGACCAAGGGATCCAAATCCCTTCGTAGACACCAACGCATCCACTTAAGCCAAGCGAATCTGTAGCGCTTCGTCGTACTATCGGCCCAGGCTTTGGAGAGCAAGTGCTCAGCAGACCCCGAAAGGCCTGGGAGCGACCAGCGTCTCCTGAGAGCCTCCATGCCATGAGGCGGAGAGAGCTCTGCGTGATGAGGGGATGCGGTTCCCGATCCGGATTTGTCAGGAGCAGAGGAAACAGGGGGAGTAGGATTGGAAAATCCCAAGAAAGTTCCAGAAGAACCGGAAACCACACTTGAGACCTCCAGAGCGGTGTAACCAACACCAACTCCGCTCCTTGGCGGCGTACTTGGGCCGCCGTCCGCACTATCATGGAGAACGGGGGAAACGCAAACGGTCTTTCCCGACTCCAGTCCTGTAGAAAGGCATCCGTGGCTTCCGCCAGAGGGTCCGGCCTCCAGCTGAAAAAACGCGGCAGCTGGTGGTCGAGACGGGACGCAAACAGGTCCACCGAAAAAGGACCCCTGAGTGTTTGTAACCACCGGAAGACCTCCGGATCCAGTTTCCACTGACTGGCATCCCTGAGGTGCCTGGAATGCCAATTCGCTACTTGATTGGCCTGACCCGGCCGGTACTCAGCCGTCACCCCTATATGTCTCGACAGGCAGTAGTCCCAGAAGTCCTTCACCAAATCCGCCAGAGCGCGGGAACGAGGACCCCCTAGATGGTTCACATAACGAACCGCCGAAACGTTGTCCATCCGCAGTAGGACACAGGCTTTGACCGAATCCTTGGTCCAACAACGGACTGCGAAGGAGACCGCCAGGAGTTCCAAACAGTTGATATGCAATTGTTGTTCTTCTGAAGACCAGGCGCCGCCGGTGGAGAAATCCCCGCACCGGGCGCCCCAGCCCGACCTGCTGGCATCGGACTCTATGACTAGATCCGGGGCCGATCCGAAGATCGCCCGACCATTCCACCCCTCCATGTCAGACAGCCACCAAGACATTTCCTCCTTCACTTCGTCCGTGAGAGGAACCCACTGATCGTAGCTCATCCCACGTCGTAGATGCTGAGCCTTGAGATGTTGGAGCGCCCTGTAGTGCAGGGGCCCCGGAAAAATCGCTTGGATGGAGGACGACAGAAGCCCTACCACCTTGGCGATATGGCGCAAAGAAGTGCGATCTTTGGAGATCGTCTGCCGAAGCAGGTGTCGTATTTTCGTGACTTTCCGACCCGGCAGGCTCAAGACCGCCTGTACCGAGTCCACCACGAAACCCAGGAAGGTAATCTTCTGAGTGGGAACCAAAACCGATTTGGAGCCGTTGATCATGAACCCCAGTTTCTTAAGAAGGTGCACGGCCTGCCGAAGCTGGCCCGCCAACACCTCCGGGCACTGCCCCATGAGGAGGATGTCGTCCAAGTACACCAACATCCGAACCCCCTGACCCCTGAGAAACTCCACCACCGGATGGAGCACCTTCGTAAAGCACCAGGGGGCCGACGACAGACCGAACGGCAGTGCGGTGAACTGGAACTGGAACACCCTGTCGTTCCATAGGAACTGTAGGAAGCGACGATGCGGCGGGTGGATGGGGACGACCAGATAGGCGTCCTTGAGATCCAGTCTCACCATCCAATCCCGAGGGAGGAATACGTCTCGAAGGAGGTGGATACCCTCCATCTTGAAATGTCGATAGATCAACCACCCGTTGAATTCTTTGAGATTGATCACAGGTCTCTTGCCCCCATCTGTCTTGTCCACTAAGAAGACATTGCTGAGGAAACCGTTGGGATGGCGCGTTGATAGGCGGATGGCCCCTTTGCGGAGCAGTTCCGAGACCTCTCCGTCTATCAACCGCGCGTCGGACTCTGAAAACACCATTGGACGTGGGGGCACCGCTTGCGTGGGTTGGTCGTAGAACTCTATGTGGAACCCACGTACGGTTTGCAAGACCCAAGCGTCGGCAGTGAGCAACTCCCACTCCCCGTAAAAGGTTGCCAACCTCCCTCCAATCGGAACTTGATCTAAACAAAGTACACTCACCGGAGGCATTTCCTTGTCCAAAATTCTTCTTGAACCCTCTGCCGCCGAAGCGTTGCCCTCTGGTGGCGTAGAAGTTATTAAAGTTTGCCGAGGTCTGGTACTGGCCTCTGCCGGAGCCTTGTCCCTTATTGTTGGCTTGCTGGCCACGGCCGGTCGCGCGGCCCCTACCGCGACCAGCCTCTCCGGAGAAACGTTGGTGAAACACCCGTTTAATGCTGGACTGCGCCTTGTCCAGCGACGTGAACGTGTTCACGAACTTGCCCAGCTCCCTGATAAAGGGCTCGCCGAAGAGGCCTCCCTGGGCCACTGCACCCGCCTCCGACGAGGCCAGATCCCCCAACTTCGGGTCCAATTTAATCAAAAGGGAACGCCGCCGTTCAGTAGATAGGGCGCAATTGGCGTTGCCTAGGAATACAATAACCCTTTGGGCCCAATTGGAAAGCACCTCCGGGGAAATGACGGTGCCATTAGCCTTCGCCTCCTCCGCCATGTCGAGGATCTTCGTGGCAGGCCCCACTGCATCCAGCAGCTTGTCCTGGCAGGATCGCCAGGACCGATCGATACCTTTCCTGGGATCTTTCATAAACTTCGCCAAGAAGGTGGCCATTTTGGTGTCCAACTCGGGAGTCATGGCCACCTTACCCTCCAAAGTTGGTCGAGGGCACTCTCCACGCAGACAACCTCTTGCCTCTTTCTCCAACGGCTTGCGTAGCCGACCTGCTACGAATTTCGCCACCGTCTCCCCCGGTGTCCAAGCCGCGGAGCGTGGGTGGACGATCTCGTCCGGATCTAACATGCCTGACTCATCCCGTGGCAGTTCCTTGGCCGAGGACGACGGGAGCCAAGAGCGGACCGCCTCCCCGTCGTCATCAGTGTCCGGTGAGTCGAATACAGGGGAAGCAGGGGCTGTCGAGACGTCCCCCGAAGCACCAGGGTCCGCCAAGGGGGCAGGGGGCACAGCCGTTGCCTTCGCCAAAAAGGCGTCCCAGAGACGCTCAAACGCGCCCCTGTCCACTCCTTGGGCCTCCGAGGACGGGCCTTCCCTGCAGGGCTTCTTCGGTGCGGGCGGCAATCCGCCAGATGTCCCCGGGAGTTCGGGAGCCGGAGGCACATGCGCGGACGCAAGCTTCGCGCATTCCTCCACAATGCGGGCGGAGAGGCGGTCCTCCATAGGCCCTACCACCTCCGTCATGCAGCGGTAAATGGAGCTATCCACCGCCTGGTAGAATTCGTCGTCCTGTAGGTAGGAATAGGGTTCTTCCTCGTACTCTCCTTCCATCCTGAAGCACAGGAGTAGCTCTAAAGGCACCCAGGAGGGTGTTAATCGAGATATTCCTCGAGTATGGGCAGACCAACGGACTGCGATCACTTTGTGGGCCAACGGACGTGGCAGGTAGGGCTGCACCGACCCCCCACCACGCGGACTCTCCTCGCCGGGACCGAGCCTCCGTACCCCTCAAGCGCGCCAAGCCACACACAACCAAGGAGGTGCACAAAATGCGCCCGAAGGCGTTTCACGTGGTCAGCGCCGCAATACAGACCCCAGCGGGGCGTCAGAAATAGTGGTTACAGACCCGGAGCACCAGGTGTCAGAGGGATACGCGAGGGCTGGCTCCTGTGCAGGCAGACTCCTCAGCGCGGCTCCTGTAACTGCGGAGGCGCGCCAAAGAGTCGGCGAGACGTGTGGCCGCCCCCTGGCGGCTTTCTTAGTCACCGCACACAAATGGGAAAGAAATACCGCGTAGGAACGGTAGAACGTTCCCGCGACCGGGGACTCTGAAATGGAAACACCATGGGGCGAGTCCCCAACGATCGTACATACAATACAACCAGTAAATCTCATAAAGGAAACATGAAAAGCACTTATCTGGCTGCGGGAGCAGCGAAGAAAGAGGAGGAAGAGGAAGAGAAGGCCGGTTTTATAGCGGGGATGGACAGAGTGGAAGGACTATGGACTGGCATTATATAAGAGACTCTTGGGAGTTGTTGTTTTTGATCTGTTAAACGTTCCGTCAAATGCTTTAGGCCTTAAAGCATTTTTTGTTCACTGTTATATATATTTTCCTAAGTTGCTGTGGAGTCTTTATGTTAATAAAGCGAAGGAAGATATAGCATAATCTGAAGCCTCCGGTCCTGACATAGAATTAGCAAACATGAGCCTTCCACCTCCCAAGAAGATCTGTCCTTTTTGATATGGGACCATTTGACAGGTAAACTGCAGGAATGGTAATTTAAAAAAGACCGACCATTCAAAACCTAATCCCACAAGGGAGGGGTTTATTTTAGCCAAAATCAAACTATACGATGTTGTTTTGTTTCAGGAATGTGGCTCTGATGGTTTTGCTGTTAAGTGTTTTCATTTCTTGTTTGGCTGTAGAGAAAGCAGTTTAAATTAAAGGGCTGGCATTCGAAGTAGGTAGGAAGTGGTCTGAAATATGATCTCACATGCGTTGGTGAACACCCTGCAGACCCCGAATAAAAGGCTAATTATTATTTTTAATATATCACATTATGTTGTAGGTGCTCCCACAATCTGCAGATAAGCTAAATGAAACACAGGGAGATTAACTGATCTGTACAGGATTACGCCTGGGTGAAATTTCTATTACACCAGCAGTCAGTACTTTTTGCATTAGGCTTGAATTATAATGAATGCAGAAAATGAAGAAGGCCCATACAGGTCAATGCAAGGATTAGCAGAAAGTGGCGTGCAGATGTACGTATTAAAGAAAATATAGAGTCCTAAATTGTCTGTAGTAATAGAATAGAGAGGCTACACAAAATGGAGCCAGGTCCCGGGGAGAGAGACGTAGATGTGAGCTTCTGTAGAATAGAGAAATATAAATAGGCAGAGCAAGAATAGAACACTATCACCAGAAATGCGATTTCAACCACGGGTCTGCACATCACTTCCATAAATTAACTATAGTTATTAAATTTTGTTGTTCTAATTTTGCATTTTTAGTTCCATAGTGGGATGTGGGTTTATAGGGGAATAGGGTGGGAAGTTATTTAATTGCCTCAAATTGTAACGCGCTCTGATATCCTTCGGTATCAAGTTCACGCTATATAAAACTTTATAAATAAAAATAAATAAATAAACTACAGGCCGCTTTGTTAGAACAAGTGTTTACGAAAATATGTATATATGGTAGTGCTGAGGCACAGAATAGGCAGGCGATTAGGCCTTGCAGAGTGGCAGTCATGTAGGGAGTAGAGCAATGCCAGACTTCAAAGAAACAAGTCGAGGACACCTGGTAGTACGAGCAGTACCGCAAATACACAGCTAAAAAGTGCACATTCACATTTTTTAGAACACGTGATCGCTGTTTTTAAAAATAATCTAACTTTTTAATATAGTGTTGTGCTTGAGAAGATGTATCAGTTATGTATATTGTGTGACATATGTTCTTTGATAAAGTGTATAAAATAAGTGGGTACCTATTGTAAGTTGAAGCTCAGACTCCAATTCCACACAGCTGTCTGGCCTTCCGCATGCATATAGTAAAATTCTGTAATATCCTAATGCAAAATGCGTCTTCATATAAAAAATTAATGCAGATTTTGCGCAAAAATATGGCACTAAATGCTGGTTTTGCAATTCACATAAATAATTTTGCAAAAATGTTATGTTATTACGTAAGAGCACATTTTGCACACCCTTTCACAGTATCACACATCTTGCCTGAATGAGGAAAACATTGTTAGAACCCAGGTTTATTGCCTCCCTGACTGTGACAATGTTAACACCAAAGATGGTGCTCAGTTAAAACACACTGGCTCTCCTGATGGCTCCATTCTTTTTGGGCAGAGACTATCAATCACTTCGTATGAAGCGATTTCCTGTCACGTCATCCTGGGGCCTAAAGTCAGGTGATATCATTTCCGGTGCTATCCCCAGTAGGTGGTTTTAAACCCCGAAGTATCCTAACTCTTTTTGGTCACAGACTGTTGGCAAGTACACTCAAGTGTCATTCTGGGCAAATCACTTAATCTCCCCGTGCCTAACAAAAATGAATGCGTCCTTCTGTAATAAAACTGGTACTCATGTAAAGAGCTCTGATACCCGATGTATCGGGTCTAGTTCGCGCTATATAAAACTCTCAACAACAAAAAAAGCAATTCACCAGTGTTTGTCTCACTGACACCTGCAAACAATCTCAGTCTTGGCTCCTCTCACGGATTCCGCTGACGTCAATAGGTAATCATGATACTCATCAGCCGCAGCCTTAGCAGGTAATAGCGGTGGGGCCAGGTGGGAGGGAGATTCCAACAGACAATGATTAGGGAGAATTAAATAATTATTTATTCAATTTTCCTTCGTCATCATCGAAATCCCCCCCCATCCGACCCACCACTCTTACCTGCACAGGGCGCGGCTAATACTCATATGTTTTAAGTCAGTACACTTGGTCCAAAACCCATGCATTGCTACCTAGGAAGTCTTAGGGTAAGAACTCTTGCAAAGCCCAATCAGCGATGTCTGGGTCATACCAAAAATCAACAGTCCATCACTAAACCCATGATGAACCTTACTGTTTTGACCACACTGGGCCATATTCAAAAACGCTTTGCACTTCTAAATGTAAAGTTAATCTGCAATTGGAATTTGCTAGTCCTCAGCCGCGGTCAGTATATGTAGAATTTTTTTAAACTGGAAATAATACTTAAAACTGGGGAATATTGGGGGGAGGAGCTACGACAGCAAGCAAGATGGCCGCATAGTCTCCCGGCTCCGCTGACCTCCGTCTTTCGCTCGAAGATCCTGTCATTTATCCTAATTTCCCGCCCCATATCCGTGTATATGAACTAATTTGCAGTCCGATGGAGCGATCCCGAGACTTTTCTGACATTGTGGAGTGGAGTAATGTCGAGGTTTGATTTGAGGCCTAACCCAGTTTGGAAGCCGGGGTCTCGAGTGCTGGTCCAGCCGTGTCCTAGTTGAACAACAGTGGACCGGTGAGGGTGGCAGGGTCCGGTCCATGGCACTTTCGACATCTTTTGGATTGCTTTGCTGCCGATCTGCTGCTTGTACCGTATCGGAGGTGAGGAGACGAGTGATGCCCGAGGCGGTGTGGCGGGGGTCCCTGACCCGGAGGCCTAGCGTTTGCATCGCCGGTGCCTTTGGGTTGGAGACTTAGCGCGCACTAACGCATGTTGACGATCTGTCCCTCACGGTTCATTCCTGCTCCGACTAATCTTACCCCGGGGAAGGCGACTCTCCGTGGGGATCACTATGCCTGACGTTATGCGGAACCCGGCGGAACGGGCTAAGTGCGGCCCGTCATTGCGGTCAGTGTTGGCAGCCCTCGAGGCACTTCAGGTGACTATGGAGGCCCAGGTCTGGAATTTGATGTCGGCAGCGGATGGACTTAGAGGGTCGGGACCGGACCCTGACTCGTTGCCCGGGACCCGGCGGCCAGCTCACCTCCTGACAGACACCCTAGCGGTGCATTCGGACCCGGTGCTTGGAGCTGTGCCTGCCCCTACAGAAGTGGAACTGCTCGAACATGCTGAGATCGGCGTTTCAACTATATGGTCGGAATCTTTGGTTTCGCAGCCGGCGGAACATTTAACTGCTGTTCCCATTCTGGAAACTTTTGGTCGGAACTGTGAACTGTCTTGGATTGTGTCGCACCCCCTTCCCAGCTGGTCCATCAAGATGGCGGATGGGACAGTGCCTGGCCTTGGAGTCGGGGAGGGGCATCGTTGGAACCGGCCGTTTACTTTGGGATTTGCCATCCTTTCTCCATCTAACAGACCATATTTCGGCAACTTCTGTATATATTTTGACAATTTGACGATGGGGCTCCACTTATCGGAGGGAATCAGCAAATTTGATCGACGGGGCCAAGGCTGAGGCTGTTGTTTGGGGTTTCACACTATGGTTTCATCGGTAACAGGATTGCTTTACTAGGTTAACAGAGACCGGGGCGGGGTTTATAGTTTCCTCCGGTGTACTTTTCTATTGTGGTCTGCTCGATTGTGTCAGCTTTGTGGGGGATTCTTAGTTAAGGCGGTGGGGAGAGTCCGGGAATGCGTATGATATAGCCCTCCTCCATTTCTACTTTTAGGGTAGGGGTTTGGTTCTTCTTTCTTTCTCTTTGTTCTTCCTATATTTCGAGTTTCAATTATTTGGGGCGACAGGCACGCTGATAGGGGGGTAGGCCGTAGTCGTCTGCAGGGGTGCAGGGTGGGGGGTTGGGGGAGGGGAATTTTGTTTTTCTTTATTGTTTCTATGGCCTTTTTTTTCTCTTTCGTATCCTTCCTTGCCTTTTCTTTCATTTCTTCCCTTTTCGGGTCAGCGCAGTGGGTTCATTCTTCTGTCAATTATCGACTTTTTTATCTGTGCCTATACTTTTCACAGTATTTCAGTATCATTGGGCGGGCGCTTAACTGGTGCGAACTGTGATTGGATGCTTGTTTATCCTGAATTGTATGCCTTAGCGCCACTGTCTTAAATGAGATCGATCTAATTGTGGAAATCCTACTATTTTGCCCACCCTTTATGCGACTTTGTGATATTGTATGGCACCTGATCCTTCTATTTTTATATTGTAAAATGGAGCCTTTAGAATCCTGTCACTCGCATGTTATGTTCTATAGCCAGTTTTAATTGAAGTTGTGGTACATTCTCTTCCCGGGAGGCCGAGTCTTGTCCTAACTGACTTGCTGTGATGAAACTGATTAGCGGCTGGCCCCGGTGGTTGTAGGCCCATATTTGTAACCGGTTGAAGTATTAATAAAGGTTTTCCAAACAAAAAAAAACAAAAAAAAAACTGGGGAATATTGGCTAGGATAGTGAATTTTCCTAATGTGTTTTTCCTCTGGTATAAACTTGGTGTGAGGGCTGTAAACATAGGCTTTACCAAGAGAGGGTGGTCTCCAAGCAATATGCCTAGATAGGACCATAGTCAGAACTTTGTTGTTATTCAGAAACATTTACACACAAGGTGTACGTAAGTTTGTTTCAAGGGTGGGAACATAAAACCACCACAATTAAAGAGAGTGTGCGGCATTTTACAGGTTGAGAAATAAATGCAATGTATTAATGCACATTTCCGAAAAACGTATTGATGACCTATTTTCCCTAAACAGCTTCATAGCTGCTAGAAAGATCACCTTTAAAGTACTTTGCATAGCTTACCTAGCAATGCATAGGATGGACGAACACCTTCAGTTCTTGCAATGCAGCGTTGTGATTGGTCTGAGTGCCTTTGTTACAGCGCTCAGCAGGGGATTCAGGGGTGGGCATGGTCTCCAATTGGGCTGTAATGCAACCTACATGGAGAACAGGGAAGTGCTCATGACGGTTTTGGGTGGCCCGAGAGGGCATACTAAACAGTCATTGTGCACACGATTGTTCTAGGACTCCGCCCGCCCCTCGCGCACTGCTGCAGCAGGAGGAAAAAGTAAATGATAATAACGTTCCGTTATTATCATTGAATATTTTTTACTTTCTTTGCTGCTCCTGACAGTGGAGTGACGCTCCTCCTCCGCCTTAGTGGAGGAGCTGCCACTGGTTAGCTATTAGAGGACGGGCTTCCCAAAATTAAGGGATGATATGTGGATTTCCCACTTTATTAAATTGTATGATCTTACCAATGGTGCCTTATCTACCAAACGATGGAGCACTGGAAAAGACTGACACTTCAGTATTAAGCACCATATAAAAAACAGGATATTTCGTTTTGCTCTGAAAATTTGCAAGGAATAGTCACAATTCATAGGTAAGGGCGCCAGAAGCATCTCCAAAGCACATCTCACCTTGAATAGTTTACTAAATGGAAGTAAATGCTTGAATTATGCCGGACATTAAACACTTTCTGCGAGAGGTGAGTTTCCAGTAAGGTTAAGGGTATTTGCATGTTTGAGAGTTGTGAAACAAACAGCACTCCATAGAGCAGTGCCGGACTGGCCATAGCGGGCACCGGGCGTTTCCCCGGTAGGCCGCTAGGGTGGGGGCCGGTTTTGGGCCCCTGAGGGACCGTTTTTGTTACGGGGGTCGGCAATGTCGGCCCCCGGTAACAAAATCGTCCGAAACCGGCCGTCGCAAACTGCTCACCTGCACTCCCCCTGCCCCCAGGGGGGCCAGCTGAGCAGTTTGCCAGGGCCGGTTTCTGTTCTCAGTCCGGCCCTGCCAAAGAGCAATCACCATCACAGAAAATGTTCACCATGTTCATTATGTCACTGAATGTTGAAATTTGGGAGCGGGTTGTAAGGTTATGGAACTCCGAGGGAATTTGCAATATTATAATCATGTATATCAGGGACTACTTTATTCTTTGCAATACATTGTCTCATCATCATCTTTCCCATAAACCACTTAAATCCTTGGTGTGTAGCTCTTTCATATGAAATAGAAAGCATATTTGCAAACATGAAGAATAAACAACCATTTGCAATGCAATAGGTCTAGCTTTTACGAGAGTTTGAAATATTTGCATTGTAAATGACAATACCTTTTATTTATGTGTTGTTTTTAAAACATAAAAGGCATTGTCATGTGTGCAATGCCAAAAGCTTAAACTCTAGCAAATGCGAGAACTATTGAATTGCAAATGCTTTTTTTTGGTAAAAGTGCTCCATGCTGCGCTTTCACTTTAATGGCGGCCGCGCCCTTTTCTATAGACTCAGCTCGTCTAAAGAAAGGGGCGGAGCCGCCATCAAAGTGAAAGCGCATTATGGGGCGCTTTTACAAAAAAAAGCATCTGTTTGTCAAGAGACGGTCATTCAAAAGAAAGAAAGGAGAAAGAAACCTTTTTGAGTTTTAAGTCAAGGTCAATTTTTCATACAAAGTTTTAGTACCATAGAGGGAGGAAAGGTTTTTGAGGGAGCACCCAATCATAGAATGTAAAAGAGTAGAAGGAAACATCGTTTGCATGTGACATATCATAATGCACTACAGCATCTGTGCAGTATTTACCAATGCTGTGTGAAGTCCTCAGATGCATAGCCTTGTGAGAAGCACACTACACCAAGCTATGGACAATTATGACAATGTAAATGTGCACAAAGTATTTTTTTAGACTTGTAAGGGAAGGAATTAAAACAGTGTATTATTTCATCAACAAGAGCTGAGAGTTGGGTTCTGCCTGTAAGAAGGTATTAAAAAAGGCACACAGAGGTAAACTACATATAAATAAACACTAGCACCTTTAAATAATGTGAAAAGTGTTGTCAGACGCATTACAAATGAAGGGTTCACAAGATTTATTCATGTGTAACCTTCGCCAACTGCCTTTAGTTACCGTAAAAGCACAGCGTACCAAGCAATGCAGGTAAGAGACACTTCCAGCAACAAACGCATTATTTAAAACGTGTTTCAGACAGTAATTAAAAGGTTTATTGCAGGAAAATATATATTGTCTCGACGTGTGACCTGCAACAGACAAAAACAGAGAATGTCTCCAGTCAGGGTACACTGCTCAAAAGACTGTTCCCTCTGTGCACATGCACACAGGCATTGATGCAAGTTTCTGACGTTTATGAGCATTTGCTATAGGATTGAGGTGCCAATATGCTGCCCATTTGCATGCTTGCAGTTTACACTGAAGCTTATCCTCAAACATCCTGAGTGCATATATTGGAGCCTAGGCAGCTTCACCACATACATACCGGTAAAGCAGTATGTGCGCATGCCACGTCAGCCATCTACCCATTAACATTTAAACTGGCACTTGTCACACGTGTGCTTCTCATGCTCTATTTTGAGTAACACTTCCTGTCATGACCTTTAACCAAGGGCGCACATACGTCCGGTACCACCATTTAAGCCATGCTACACCCTCCGCACCCTTCATGTTCTTTATTTATTTATTTTGCATTTGCTAGCGCGCTCCTCGACCTCTGCATAATTCGCGTGCAGCGCTATTTGATATTTTAAAACCTCTTCGTTTTTTGTGGTTCTCAGTTATTTAAAGCTTACCTGTGTTTTTAATTGCTGAATGATTGTCCACATACTTGCACGATAAATTGGGCCCCCCCCCGCTTCTAGAGCGGAGTTTTCTGTGTTCCCAACATCCCTTACTGGTGACGCTTGGCCGCCATACTGGGGGTGCTGGTTCTCAGCGCGCCACTTGTTGCAGCGCTCTAGTGCTCCGTTGGGAGCCCAGGTGAGGCGGCATTTAAGGCGAGCGTAGAGTGCAGCGCGTTCTTAGGAAAGTCTAACGCGCATTTGCTAGCGCGCTCCTCGACCTCTGCATAATTCGCGTGCAGCGCTATTTGATATTTTAAAACCTCTTCGTTTTTTGTGGTTCTCAGTTATTTAAAGCTTACCTGTGTTTTTAATTGCTGAATGATTGTCCACATACTTGCACGATAAATTGGGCCCCCCACCGCTTCTAGAGCGGAGTTTTCTGTGTTCCCAACATCCCTTACTGGTGACGCTTGGCCGCCATACTGGGGGTGCTGGTTCTCAGCGCGCCACTTGTTGCAGCGCTCTAGTGCTCCGTTGGGAGCCCAGGTGAGGCGGCATTTAAGGCGAGCGTAGAGTGCAGCGCGTTCTTAGGAAAGTCTAACGCGCATTTGCTAGCGCGCTCCTCGACCTCTGCATAATTCGCGTGCAGCGCTATTTGATATTTTAAAACCTCTTCGTTTTTTGTGGTTCTCAGTTATTTAAAGCTTACCTGTGTTTTTAATTGCTGAATGATTGTCCACATACTTGCACGATAAATTGGGCCCCCCACCGCTTCTAGAGCGGAGTTTTCTGTGTTCCCAACATCCCTTACTGGTGACGCTTGGCCGCCATACTGGGGGTGCTGGTTCTCAGCGCGCCACTTGTTGCAGCGCTCTAGTGCTCCGTTGGGAGCCCAGGTGAGGCGGCATTTAAAGCTCACTTCCTTCGCGCAGCGGTGACGCGCAGCGGTAGCGCCTGACTCGCGCCTGAGTCGAGCCAGAGTCTGCCCGTCTGCGACCGTCAGCGCTAAGGAAGTGCGGCGTGCGGCAGAGTACTCTCCTCCGCCATGGCTTCCCCTCCTGTCAGGTATGGTAGATTAGATCTATTGGCGTTACGGAAGCAAGTTCCCATCTGTTCTCTTCCGCCTGTATCGCCGCTAAGGGGTCCTTATAGGTGCTCCCACTGCTGTTGGTGTCTGCCCTCCTCTTCTCGCTGCCGCTCCTTAGAGGCCTCCGCCCGGCTGAATAACGCTTCTGGGGTGAATACTGTGAGTATATACAGTCTAAATGTCAGATCTCTGGTCAAACATCAGGCAGAGATCTTAGATATTGTGACTAACGATTCCCCAGATGTGTTCTTTATCACCGAAACCTGGCTTCAGGACGCTGACATCGCGATCCTAAATCTTGCTTTTCCCCCAGAATACACTGTGGCCACTCTCAACCGCGGCTCTAGAGGGGGTGGCATTGCAATGGCAGTGAAACGTTGTTTCCCTTTCGAATGGAAAGAATTAAAAATCTTGGGCTGCGAATGTGCCCGCTTTAGAATTTCTTTTTCCCCTTGCTACAGCTTCTCAGGTCTTCTAATTTACCGGCCTCCGGGCTGCGATGCGGCCTTTAGAGCCGCTCTCCCGGACGTTATTAGCATAGAAGCGCTTGGCTGCGCTAATTTTAATGTGGTTGGTGATCTCAATCTGCATTTTGATTGTACATCCCAACCTGCTATTAAGAGCTGCCTAGCCGACTTAGAAGCCTTGCAGCTCCTACAAAAAGTGCTATCCCCTACTCATTCAGGTGGTCATACACTGGACCCGTTCTTCACTACCCTAGAGGATATAATTATGTATCCAGCCGTCCCGCTGATATGGACTGATCATATGCTGGTGAAGGCAGCTATTCCTGTGGCAGACCCTATATTTGTGGCACAGAACAAAACCTCTTTCTCTCGCCAGTGGAGTAAATTAAAACTAGATGAGTTTTACTCTCTACTTGGAAAGACTCCCTTACCTATCCTCTCGGATGTCGATGGAGGGTATGACTCCTTCTGCGCTTGGATTGAAACGGCCTTAGACTCCCTTATCCCCTTGGTTCGTTCCAAGTGCCGCACTAAGGCGCATAGTCCGTGGTATGATGAGACTCTGGCGTGTCTTAAGAGAGAGTGCAGGCAAGCGGAAAGGCAATGGAGAAAAGCCTATGATCCCGTGAGCAAATCCTGCTATCTCACTCGGTCCAAGGCATACCATAGAGCGGTCTGCCGAACGCGTGCTGCATATTATGCGCAGGAGTTCCGGGACTGCCCTAACCCCTCTAAACTTATCTTTAAGGTTCTAAAAGAGTTGACGACTAAGAGGGCCTCTGCTGCTGAAATCTGTACAGACTCTCATTGTGAGAGCCTGGCCTCCTTCTTTGTTCAAAAGGTGCTTACCATCTACCGCACCTTCCCAACTACCGGGCATCTATTGGACTTGGATGTCGGTATAAAGGACAATACTCCGACTTTGGATTTGCTGGCCCCCCTTTCTGAGGAGGGTTTCGATCTATTGAGCCAAAAAATCAAATCCGGCTCCCCAGCAGATCCTCTTATTCCGACTCAGTTCAAAAACATGCAGGCGATATGTCGTCCTCCCTTGCTGGCCCTTATTAACACGTCTTTGACTTCAGGGGTGGTGCCCACCAAGTGGAAGCAAGCGGTAGTTACTCCCATCCTAAAAAAGCCTACCCTAGATCCTGTAAAACCTGAAAACTATCGCCCCATTTCTCTGCTACCGTGGCCTGCTAAAATCACCGAAGCCCACGTGAATAGGATCCTGGCCGACCATCTTGCCAAAGCTAACATCCTGGATCCCACGCAAAATGGATTTCGTGCAGGCCACAGCACGGAGACCGCCTTGTTATACATGGTTGAACATCTGCGCTCCGTGCTGGACACCGGACGAACAGCGGCACTCCTGTTGTTAGACCTGAGTGCCGCCTTCGATACGGTGTCCCACGAGATACTTTTGCGGAGGTTAGTGGAAGCTGGGGTTAGGGGCACGGCGCTAGGGTGGTTCCGCTCCTTCCTTACCAACAGATCCTTTCAGGTAGCGATACCACCTGGCAAATCCACCTCCCACCCGCTCACCTTGGGAGTCCCACAGGGCTCATCCTTGAGCCCCACTCTTTTTAACCTATACGTGAGTCCGCTGGCTGCGGTAGTCAAACGCTGGGGCCTGACAATGGTGTCCTATGCGGATGACACGCAGCTGGCGGTCACACTAAGTGGAGACTCAGCTGTGGACGCCCGCAATTTCTGTGAGGGGCTACGTGCGGTGGCAAATTGGATGAACTTAAACTGTCTCCAACTGAACGCAAAGAAGACTGAGGTGATGGTGGTGGGAAAGCAACCTGGATGGTGGAACGACAACTGGTGGCCCCCTGAGTTAGGAACGATACCTTCTCCTGCCATAGAGATAAAAAACCTCGGGGTATGGTTGGACCCTACACTGAGCTTCATCTGCCAAACTAAGAGGGTGGCTGCCTCCTGTTTTGGCATACTTAGGGGTATCAGGCCGGTGCTCAAATTTTTTGACGCCGCCACTAGACAGCTGGTAGTCCAGGCCTCGATCCTATCCAGGATAGACTATGCCAGTGTCTTACTTGCAGGTGCGAACAAGGCAGAACTCATGCGGCTGCAACGTGTGCAGAATGCGGCCGCAAGAGCGGTTCTGGGATTGCCCCGTCGTTGCCCTACGTCTAGAGCACTGCAATCGCTCCATTGGCTGCCTGTCGCTCGTCGGATCGAGTTTAAGGTGCTTTGCCTAGCTTTTAAAATTTTGAAAGGTATGGCTCCACCGATCTTGACGAATTTACTGACCCCTTATGTTCCTTCTCGATCCTTGAGATCGATGGGTCAGAATTTGTCTGTTGTTCCACGTTTTTTGCTGTGCAGGATGGGTGGCCGCTCCTTCAGGGTAGTGGCGGCCAAACTGTGGAACTCTCTTCCCAGTGAAATCCGAGCTATGGAGGATTTACTGCAATTCAGACATGCCATCAAAACTTTTCTTTTTTAACTTATGTTTCTGATCTCCCTTTATGCGCTGTGTGATGTTGTGTTGACCTTTCTTGGCGCCAGGACGCCCCTTTGCTGGGGCAGCTGTGCGCGGTATAAAAGCCAATAACATAACATAACATAACATAACATTTACAGCTTTTTTCTGTAGCGCGGCTTGACCAATAGATTTTAGGGTACTTTACAAGGAACTGCATCTACATGCACCAGAGATGCTTAAGAACGTTAGCCCGAAGATCATATGTGCTGTACATTTTACGCTAAGCATGTTTGACAACATTTTCAAGAGGATCAACTGAATTGTATGAGGATGGGGGGGGAAGCAAATGGAGAGGATATTTGATGAGGGATGCTATTCAGAACGTGAGTTACTGGTGAATACATCAATGTAGACAGTGAATTTAAGGGCAAAAGGTATATATGCCCTGAAAGTATGGTTGAAACGGATTTAATAAAAAAATGGCAATTAAAGTATGGGCGCATAAACTGTAATGGTGCTGGATGCAGGTAACTTGGTCAAGAGTCGCCTTGGTTTACAGATCTGTTTGTGGCCAATGGAATTATGCGAGTCTGTGGCCGTATCGCTTAATTATGGTTTTGCCTCCTTTACACACAATCAACTTCAGCATAAGCTGCACATTTTAACAAAAACATTTTGGGCCATATGTAGGTAATCTCTATTTAGCTATTCTTAAATACCGAATTTTACCGATTCGGTATTTAGGATTAGGTGAATGGGTGTAGATAATTATTCGGTAAATTTTACCGAATCGGTAGGATTCGGTAATTAAGAATCAATTGGTATTTAACGATTCAGGAATTCCCATTAATTCCTATGAGCCTGGAGGACCATAGGAACGAATGGGAAGCCATTCACTATTACCGATCCAGTAAATACCGAATCGGTAATAGAGGGCACATATTCAAGGGTGGCAGGGTGTCACATTGACACCCTGTTGCACCCCTGAATTGTGCATGTGTGCACATGTAGCACACATACATGCCCTGGCATGTGTGGAGAAGTGTGGCTCAGGGGTTAGAGGCGGCAGACCCGGAAGCTGAGATCGGCCCTGGACCAGGGTTCAAGTCCCCGCCTCGGCGGGTCTTGGGCTAAAAATTCCACGGACTCGATAATTCTCGCTCCGGTGCCTTCTCGACTCACCTGTTCACACTCTGCGACTCTGGGCAATAGCTTGCTTAATCTCCACAACGGCCCCTCGCGGCGGGATGCCTGGCTTTCACCTTGTGGATACCCTTCCGGGGTTATCTCACAGGGGAATACCAGGACGGGTTCCCTAAGCAAGCGCCGTGAAACCCACTGCGGGTAGCTGTGCGCTATATAAGCTCAAATACATTTACATTTACATGTATGCCAGCCACATCGCACTGTTGTAAAAGCAAAAAGTTAGCTTTTTGTAAGGTTTTCGATATTTACCACCAACTTGTAGTTGGTGGTAAATAACGAATCCTTAACTCAGCACTAAAGCACTAACTTGAGTGCTCCCTACATTACGGATTCGGTAATTTACCGAATCGGTATGTTAAGAATTCTGTAATTTACCGATTCCTTAAATTACCAATTCGGTAAAATATCGAATCCTACAATCATGCCACCTACATTCCAAATGCCAAATACCGGTCGGTAACAGCTGAAATTCGGTAATTTCGGCCGTTACCGACCGGTATTGGGCCACCTACATCTGGCCCTTTGTTTCTAGCAAAAACAGAGCCTTATTTACAACCACAAAACACGGTCCGTGCTCTGTAAACGGATCAATATATATTGTTTTATGGGGTCTGGTCTCCTAAAGAAACAAGTTGAACCAAGAGCAAAGCTGTGATGGAAACTGAAAGTGATCCGAGGCTGAGGGCCTGCCTGGGCCTCTTGCTGCCTCACAGATGCATACGTAAAGGAAGTAGGGATGGCTGAAGTGGCATGGGGTTAAGGGATGGGGAAAATCATGACATGTTGAAGTCAGAGATAAGACCACATAACAGGTGCTGCGCTGAGTATTTAAATGTTAAAGCCAAAAATCCATAAAGTGGGCACTGCGCGAATCCACCAAAAGACTGCTGCAATGTGCAACAAAGCACGAAGTAGTGCGCAAAGACCAAAGGAAAAACATTCCAAAGGAAGGATACCAGTAATAGGCCAGTACACCAGGGGAGGAGTAACACAGAAGAAGGTGGGACAAATAGCGGTAATAAACCACCTAAAGCAAGCTTTTTGGAAGAACGCTCACGTAACCAATTCAGCAGTGAGGGGCAAAATGAAACTCCACATACTGAAAACACCATGCCCAGCAGAGCAGCGCATGCGCGCTGCTAGGGTCGACTTAAAAAAAGAACTTCTAGTGCAAAATTCAACTAAAAAAAAACTGTTAGATACTTGTTGCAAAAAGATATAATCAGTTTAATACAAGTCACTTTTTTGGAAAAAAAATACACAGGATTGAATGTGCAGAAAGTTTCGGACTTTTCAATAATTATCATAGGACTGCAAAAAGAATGTATACTTTCTTTCTGCATTCTCACTTTAAAGCTAGAAAAGTTTTCATTATTTAAACATCGGCTTTAATTATGCGCCATGGCCTGACCGGCCTTTATCCTCCACTGCTGGCTCTAACAGCAGGCACTATGATGTCAGAATTCACCGGTAACATGTTAGTACAGCTGAGGTGCCACGTCGCCTATTATAAAGAAATGAGAAGCAGCTTTGTAAACAGGGAATTCAGAATCCCATGTACTATATTGTATGTTAAGTATGATGGTGTTTGTTTCTGTAATATTGTGGGTCTGTTTCTGAGCATTCATGGGTTAATGTGGCTTAATATGGTGGGTATGCAGGTGTATGTTTCTGTACGTTTGTGTGTGTTTATGTTTCTACTTCTGTGAGTGCGTGTATGGTATGGGGAGATGTATATGTGTTTTTGCAGTTGTGTGTCTGCATATGTCTGCATTTGTCAGTGTTCATGGGGTAAGAGGAGATCTATTTCTGTTTGTATATATTAATAACTCGGTGATTGTGCATATCTGCCTCTTAGATTGTGTGTATGGTATGGCGAGCTGCATATGCATAGGTGTTTATTTATATCTGGATTTGTCTGAGCATGTCTGTCTCTCAGAGTGCGTGTGGCATGGGGTTGTATATGTGTTCATGGGGAAACAACCTTTACAACGCAACTTTTAAGACGCACTACCATTACAACGAAACTTTTACAACGCAACATTCATTACAACGCATGCATTTTCAACGCAACCATTACAACGCATGACACTACAACGCACACCACTACAACGCATGCCATTACAACGCAGTCATTGCAACGCATACCATTACAACGCATAGCATTACAACACATAGTACCCTTACACTATCCAACACTTACCCTACTGTTGCACCCCCTGGAGTTAGAATAGTAATTTGTACCCCTACACTATCCAACAGTTACCCTACTGTTGCACCCCCTGGAGTTAGAATAGTAATTTTAACCCCTACACTATCCAACGCTTACCCTACTGTTGCACCCCCAGGAGTTAGAATAGTAATTTTTACCCCTACACTATCCAATACTTACCTTACATGCAATGTAATGTTATGCGTTGTAATGGTATGCGTTGTAAATGTAGTATGCGTTGTAGTGGAATGCGTTGTAAAGGTAGTTTCAAAGAATTTGTTGTAATGGTATGCGTTGTAATGGAATGCGTTGTAATGGATGTTGCGGTGTAAAAAAGCGTTGTAAAGGTAGACATTGTAAAAGTATGCATTGTAACGTCATACATCCGTGTTCATGTATATCTGTAAGTGTGAATCTCTGCCTCTGTTAGCGTGTGCATGTATATGTGCTAGGGGAAGATGTATTTGGGTTTGTGCATATCTGTACATTTCTGTGCTTGTCTACCACTGGGCAGTGCAGGTATGGTACTTGGAGATGTATATGTGTTTGTATATATATGTAAGTGTGAGTGTGCCTGTCTGCCTCTTTCAGTGTGTGTGCTGCTGTCTTTGTTGGTTAGTCAGTGTCCCTTCTGGCTTTCTAATGCACTAACTTCCTCATTGCTCTATTTTGTTCAGATCATGCGTACATTTGCTGGACCCAGGTATTAACCATAGCAATGTACACGCATGCAAATTGTAGTAAACCAAACATTGGGCGTTAATTTAGAGTTTGAGGGATTGAGTACTCTGACTTAAATGCAGCAGATGTCTTGTTCGCCATATTACAAGTGAATTTTAGTCAGGGTCACTGGAATTATGTGGCAGGGAAGGACCAAATTATACGGTAGGGTTGTCTAAATTATGCAGTAAGAAAAGGCAACGTACGTGACATATTGCAGCACGTATTTTTTTATACTATTACTTTATATTTTTGTCATTTTTCATGCTAGCACATTCAGTGCTTAGTTGTAAAAAGTGGCAGGTCCCTCATCAGGAGGCAACTTTGTTTGCAAGACATTGTCACTGCCGATCACAGTAACATCACAACTATTAACCATCACACTCTTATAAATGTAACACTTCTAACTATTCCAGGCCGCCCAAAACTATGAAAATGGCTATGGCGGCAGGTATTAGTCATTTTTTAAGTATATTGTATTAATAAACAACTGTTGTTGTTTACTTATTTACAACATTGTTCTTGTCTCTAAATTAGACAAACAGCACCACCATGTGGCAAGCTGTCATAAGTGCCGGTATTAAGAATTATGTGCTGGTGCCCAGCACTGGAAACCGCTGGCTCAATTTAAGCACTGAACACAGTCTTGGCAAAGGTTTCATCCCATTAGTATCAGTTTAACATCTAAATACAGTAATAAGCAACTGAAAGATGACCAGTCAACCTTTGCATAGGGTCTTCTACTGCTCAGCAACACAGATTGATGCAATATTAGTAACCTTTGATCCGTTTTAGCTCTAAACAAAATGTATTTTTGTTCAAATCAGCAGAATATGCCGCAGATGATGGTGTATGTGGCAAATGCGGCAAATCTATAATCATGCTGAAAATGCCACAGCCACATAATCAGATATTTTTAGTGGCCCTGATTATAGTCAGTGTGAAAAAAAGTGCCCATAGTGACGGTGCGCCATCCATCAAGCTATATAATTAGAATTGTTTCACTGGTCCTGGTTCCACACCCATCTCTGGTGCACAATTTCAGATACAATAGAAAAACACATACTAAAACCCTGCCATTGCTTGTGATTTGTTCATAAAAAACATCCCATCCCTATCACTGGGTAGTCAGTCATTACCCCACCGCTCCTCTGGAGTTTCTCACCTTGCTGTCTGTGTTTGTATTGCTTGTTGGTTCACACATGTCGAGCAATCTGCTTCCCTTAATTAGATTTCAGAAAGTATCTTGAAAGATGAATATCTCCACAACACCGCCTTGTTTCTTTTTTTAATTATACAGCAAGACATGGTGCACAGAGCAGATCTGACAGACCACGATGTCGCGTATAATCGAGTCTCGCGCTGCCTCCCCGGCTCGCGCATGAACAATGTTCATGTATGAAGAGAAGTGCGATTTACAGGTTTCGAATCAAAGAGTGGGATGTGAGGCCACTATGGCTGTCGCTGTGCACACATTTTATCAGGAGGACGATTATTCTGCCACTGCATAATAATAATATAGTAAAACATATATTATATAATAAGATATTGTTATACATACAGGTATACGGATGTGTATTGAATATGCATAATATACAACAATAATACCATTATTATTGATGGAATTATTATTTTTACTATGATTATTATTATCATTAGCAGTAGGGCTATTAGTAATAATTGCCTCTAAGCGGGGTAAGAAGGCATTTGGTGGAAAGATGGCGGCCGGCTGTTGAGACCGGTCGGGAACTCCGTGCCTGAGCTCCACGCGCGGTACTGTGCGGTGAGGATGCTCATAAAATATGATGTCTAGGTATTGCAGTATAATCACGGCGTACTAAAGGTACTAAGTGAAAGGAAGCAGAGACGGCACACCAGGAAACCTTGCACAAAATCCCTTTATTGTGCACCCGTTAACCCAAGACGAAGCGTTTCGGCGTAAGCCTTTTTCAAGTAACCGCCATTTTGTTTTTTGCCACATTTATAGTCCCACAACTATTTTTGTAAACAATAGACATACAAGAAATACTTCAAGGTAAACCATTAAAAATGAAAGATTAAATCTAACAAATTATATTTCATTGTGTCCACAATTCAACATTCATTGTAAGTAAGTTGATGTTTGTGTATCAGTGTGGGAAGTGGACGATATTTGCTTGCCCGACTGCCAAATTGCGTGGTGGTCATAATACAAGTTGACTGTGTGCCCTGCCGGGAACGTTAGCTAATTAATGTATTAAGCGACTGGGACCTACATACCCAGAGATCGAGGTAAATATTCCTCGTAATGTGTGCTATCGCTGGCATGAAAACCGCTCAGTATCATGGGATATGTAGTCTGATACAGCGGATCGGGACCTTATGGTCCCGAGAAAATATATGGGAGCTCCCTGATTTCGGATGCGTGGTGGGTAACACCAGGCAGGGCTGTGTCGTAGAGGAGAGCTCCCCTCGTGATTAGACCATCATGAGAAATAAGGCAGGGGGTCTATGGGCGGTAAAGGTCAAGGTATGAGTGCTATAATCTAGGATGAGTGTACAGTGAGAAATATCGATCCAAATGCATGTGTATATACAGTGAGAATTTAAAGAAAAGCATAAAATTAAAATTAAGTGACAACCAACTCAAATTTAAATCCATTATCCTGAGTATGGGGTCATATTCCTACGTCCAGATATTAGTGCAATACATACAATTCAAACAGTGGGTATACTGCCGTACAGTCCCCCAATTCCTAGAGGCTGAGCCACCCCACTCATTGTCTTACGCATATCAAAACATAGGAAATATTATACATAAAACGTGCAATAGTGTAACTCACAAATCATTCATCACAACGCGGGTATACTTCTGCTTAGTCCTGCACAGTTCTAGGAGCCTATATGGGATGCCAATTCCTCCCCATAATTGAGTCCTTTTGGGGCCTTACTCTCCATATCAATGATTTTTCTGGACTCTCTAATCCTAAGCTGCGTTTCACGGTCCCCACCTCTGATGGTTCTAGGTATCTTATCTATTCCATAGAATCTGAGACTGCCATTATTGCTGTCATGTTTTTCCTCATAATGGCGAGCCATGGGATAATTATGGTCTTTATTCGAAATGGCACGGAGGTGCTGCAGAATCCTGATTTTAAGTGGATGCTTGGTGCTTCCCACGTACTGGAGCCCACATGGGCATTCCAGTACGTAGATGGCAAAATCAGTATTACAATTAATGGGTTGACTGATAGTACGTGTTTGGCCTGTACCCGTTTTATAGTTTTTACAGGATTTCCCATTACGGTCACATTTACAGCTCCCACATGTGGTGAAACCATTTGGGATTGGGGGCCATTTCGTATTCTTTTCCTCGTTGGGATAGCTACGAACTAGTTTATCTTTTAGGGATCGCGCCCTTCGGTACGTTATCTGTGGTCTATTGCCCACTAGTTCCCCCACTATGGGGTCCGATGTTACTATGTTCCAGTTGGCTCGCATTATTCGTTCCAAGGCCCAGGCTCCCCTACTGTAGTTAGTAATCATTCTGGGTGGATTGGGTCGGGTGCTATTCTCCAATTCTTTCCTTCTGGAGTCACTTCTAGATGTTCTAAAGAGGACTTCCTCCTGTTTCAAACCTCGCTGGAGCGCGTTGCATATATTTTCATCAATTTTAGTTTCCTGATGAAGATTTCCATCTGGAACAAAAGGCCATGATTGAACGGTTCACCCAAAGGGGATATGATGAGGAGGTACTAACCAGTGCTCAGACCAAAGTCCGAGGTTTGAAACAGGAGGAAGTCCTCTTTAGAACATCTAGAAGTGACTCCAGAAGGAAAGAATTGGAGAATAGCACCCGACCCAATCCACCCAGAATGATTACTAACTACAGTAGGGGAGCCTGGGCCTTGGAACGAATAATGCGAGCCAACTGGAACATAGTAACATCGGACCCCATAGTGGGGGAACTAGTGGGCAATAGACCACAGATAACGTACCGAAGGGCGCGATCCCTAAAAGATAAACTAGTTCGTAGCTATCCCAACGAGGAAAAGAATACGAAATGGCCCCCAATCCCAAATGGTTTCACCACATGTGGGAGCTGTAAATGTGACCGTAATGGGAAATCCTGTAAAAACTATAAAACGGGTACAGGCCAAACACGTACTATCAGTCAACCCATTAATTGTAATACTGATTTTGCCATCTACGTACTGGAATGCCCATGTGGGCTCCAGTACGTGGGAAGCACCAAGCATCCACTTAAAATCAGGATTCTGCAGCACCTCCGTGCCATTTCGAATAAAGACCATAATTATCCCATGGCTCGCCATTATGAGGAAAAACATGACAGCAATAATGGCAGTCTCAGATTCTATGGAATAGATAAGATACCTAGAACCATCAGAGGTGGGGACCGTGAAACGCAGCTTAGGATTAGAGAGTCCAGAAAAATCATTGATATGGAGAGTAAGGCCCCAAAAGGACTCAATTATGGGGAGGAATTGGCATCCCATATAGGCTCCTAGAACTGTGCAGGACTAAGCAGAAGTATACCCGCGTTGTGATGAATGATTTGTGAGTTACACTATTGCACGTTTTATGTATAATATTTCCTATGTTTTGATATGCGTAAGACAATGAGTGGGGTGGCTCAGCCTCTAGGAATTGGGGGACTGTACGGCAGTATACCCACTGTTTGAATTGTATGTATTGCACTAATATCTGGACGTAGGAATATGACCCCATACTCAGGATAATGGATTTAAATTTGAGTTGGTTGTCACTTAATTTTAATTTTATGTTTTTCTTTAAATTCTCACTGTATATACACATGCATTTGGATCGATATTTCTCACTGTACACTCATCCTAGATTATAGCACTCATACCTTGACCTTTACCGCCCATAGACCCCCTGCCTTATTTCTCATGATGGTCTAATCACGAGGGGAGCTCTCCTCTACGACACAGCCCTGCCTGGTGTTACCCACCACGCATCCGAAATCAGGGAGCTCCCATATATTTTCTCGGGACCATAAGGTCCCGATCCGCTGTATCAGACTACATATCCCATGATACTGAGCGGTTTTCATGCCAGCGATAGCACACATTACGAGGAATATTTACCTCGATCTCTGGGTATGTAGGTCCCAGTCGCTTAATACATTAATTAGCTAACGTTCCCGGCAGGGCACACAGTCAACTTGTATTATGACCACCACGCAATTTGGCAGTCGGGCAAGCAAATATCGTCCACTTCCCACACCGATACACAAACATCAACTTACTTACAATGAATGTTGAATTGTGGACACAATGAAATATAATTTGTTAGATTTAATCTTTCATTTTTAATGGTTTACCTTGAAGTATTTCTTGTATGTCTATTGTTTACAAAAATAGTTGTGGGACTATAAATGTGGCAAAAAACAAAATGGCGGTTACTTGAAAAAGGCTTACGCCGAAACGCGTCGTCTTGGGTTAACGGGTGCACAATAAAGGGATTTTGTGCAAGGTTTCCTGGTGTGCCGTCTCTGCTTCCTTCTAATTGGTGGGATCCAGTACCTTTCAGTATTCGGGTAGCGGCTGCTACTACCGACGGCATCAGCGTTGCTTGGTTGAGGGTCGTTCAAGCAGCAGTGTGAGCGTAAAGGTACTAAGTGTAGTACTTAGCGGTGGTCCTGCTTCTTAACTCAGCTTAGCGGAAATTGCGGATCTTTATTTTTTTTCTCGGCTTTTTCACGGAGCACCGCAAGTGCTTTAAATAGCCTGTTTCCTACCTGCTGTGTAATTGCCTTTGCTGGATAAGGTCTCAACTCTCCATGCTGACCCCGGTCAGCCCCAAAGATCGTGCCCAAGATCCTCCCCCAGCCCCCGCTGTCGTAGCAGCGAGTACCGGGAAACCGAGCCTGCTCATCAGCGTTTCGGCGCTCAACACAAACACAGACGCCGGAAAGTGGGAGGCTGCTCTGCAAGCGCGGCGAAACTGCAGGAAAGCAGTGAGCCGGTTCTCATTCTGTGTTAGAGTTAAGGCGGGGGGGATAGAAGTGTTTAGATGTCGGGCACACTTCCCAGGGGGGTTCTCCAGTTCTGAGGCTCAGCAAAGTAACAGGAGAATTACGCATTTCCCTTCCACAGAGTCATTGGTTAAAATATACTAGCCTCAGTTCAATAGCACACTGTCTGTAACTGACATGCCAGTTTTGGGAAGCCTGTATAAACTAAACGGCCCTGACTACCTGTTCCTGGTGAATTATCTGGTGGGAGCTTGTGAGAGCAATATATTGCCACACTACTTACATCTACAATTACAACATATCACTATAAGGAGGTTGGGTGGAGTAAAAGTGGAGGGACAGAAAGATAGCACAGTTTGTGTTTCCTCACCCCCAGTAATCCCTGAACTATCAAAGCAGACACGGGTTTTAGCTAGTTTCAGTGCTATAGGTAAAATTGACACCATAGTAGATAAAGTAGATAATTCGGATCTGGCGGCTAAACCCGAAACTGAACTTGATCCGGTTCAGCAGGAAAAGTCCACTTACTGCTTAAGGAACAGGCAATTTCTCAAAAAATCAGCTCCTCTGGCTCTTAAACAACCTGTAGTTCTGCGAATCACAAAGAGGGTTTCGCGTAAAGCCCCTAAAATAGATAAAGGGATACCATTAAATAAGAAAGGAGCGCCAGAAGGGAGGCTGGAAGTAGCTGAAAAGAGAAGAAAATCGGCAACAAAAATTACACCCTCCTTGAGGTCTTATTTTAAAGTGCAGGACAAAGTCCATTCTATATCTGTAATGGAAAAGCCTGCCTCACCAGTGATATCTCAGCCACTAACGGGGGACATAAGTGACCCAAGCAACTTTTTGGCAGAGATCTCAATGAGGGAGTTAGAGAATCAGGATCATGAGGTACCACAGACGACAATCCAATCTCAGGATCTGATCTCGAGGCCTCCTTCCAGCCAGACCCTGAGTCAAACAATAAGTACACCTCAAGACTCTTCTGGAACTGTATCTATCCCTAGCTGTCCAACTATGCCTCCTGCTTTGGAGAATGCTATAAACACCGCATCCCCTGACGCCAACTTCTCAGCTATAACTAACATTAACTCTAAATCTGACAAAACTCACTGTGAACCTAGTAACAGTATGGAGGTCCTAATGGAAAAAATGTTTGCAGAGATGACATCCAGATTTAAGATATCAGAGGAAAACCAAATCAAACTCCATGATAGATTCGAATCTTTGGACTCAAAGTTATTGGCGTTAAATGAGAGAGTCTCCACAGTGGAAGCTGTAGCTGTGGGTCTGACTAAGAGGGTGGAAGCATCAGAACGAAATATTAGAGACTTAAAAGCAAAGGACAAAAGTATGGAGGAAAAGCTGGAAGCCTTGGAAAATCAGTCTAGAAGATCTAACTTGAGAATTCTTAACGTGCTGGAAGGACGAGAAGGGTCAGATATAAAGAAATTTATAATATCGCTAATAGAGGATTATTTTCCATGGAGTAAAACCCTAGACCTGGAAAATGACATTCAGCGGGTACACCGTGATCCTTTTGGGAAACCTAAGGAGAGAAAGAATCCAAGAAAGATTCTGGTGAATTTTAGATCTTACAACATCAAAGAGAGGATCCTGAGTGAAGCTCTAACATGTGGAGCATACAACAGGGATGACTGGTCTTTTAGGATCCGATCTGACATTGCAAAAGTGACACAAGACAGGCAATGGGAGCTGGGTCAAAAAATGCCCGAATTAAAATCACTCGGGGCTACAGTCCAAATGAAGTTCCCGGCTTCACTCAGGATTATGTGGAGGAATAAGATGTATAACATTAAAGATCCTCTAGAAGTTGATAATCTTCTAGTACAGATGCGGGATCAAATTCAAATTCAATCCCAATCCCATTCCTAGCCTGAATATACTTGTTCTGGAAGGTATATACCTAAAATGAAGCAATGAAAACTAGTATTAAGACATACTTACAACACTAGCATCCTTAATTACCTTTTTTGAATGCAGGCACGGGGCTCAAAGAGGGCTATAATTAAGGCCCAAAGGAAAGGGAGGCTTTCCCAGGGAGGGTATGTGTCTCCCCATCCCTCCTTTTTTCTTTTCTTTTTTGCGTTTATCTTATATAACCACAACCACAAGTGGTTTTCAGCACTTTTAAGAGGGGAGGAGGGGGAGGAGCACATGGGGGTTGGGAGCAAAATAGGGAAAAATTTAAAAAAAAGTCCTCATCGCAAAGCAAAGGAGATAATCAGGAACCAATTGATTAATAATGGATGCCACACACTTTACAGAGCGAGATGGGAAAAAACCTGAAGAATATAAAAATAACCACCTGGAATGTTAATGGGCTAAGAACTAAGAGCAGAAGAAGGAAAATCTTTGAATATCTAAAATCTGCCGATAGCGAAATCTTAATTTTACAAGAAACACACCTACTTAAAAAAGAATGGGAAGAGATCAGTAAAACTCTTCACTGGGTTGAGGATTATCTTTGTACTGACCAACAGTGCGTCACAAAAGGGGTTGTTATCCTCATAAAAAAATCCCTGAAGGCAAGAATCTTATCATCCGAGACAGACCCTAAGGGGAGATGGGCGCTAGCTAAGATTAGCATACTTAATAACACCTTTATTTTAGCCGGGTATTATGGCCCTAACATAGATGATCCTACCCCATTACAATCATCATACTCCCATTTGATTTCGGTAAATTTTCCTGTGATTCTAGGCGGAGACTTTAATATAATTTTAAATCCAAATACAGATCGGCTCCCAAAAGGAAAACAGGACAGGCTGCCTAAAATGAGGGAATGGTTGGGAATATATAAAAGAGATCTAAACCTAATTGATGTATGGAATGTGAAGGGCACCAAACAGGACAGGTTTACCTTTAATAATAAAAAGCTTGGTATACAATCAAGAATTGACTATTTTTTAATAGATCAGGGGCTAGTAGAAAATACTCATAAACTGATCCACCTTCCCGCTCATCTCTCAGACCACTCGGCTGTCCAAATGATGCTAAAAATAAATGACGATATAACAATACCGAGATGGACTCTGGATCGTTCTGTCCTCCTAGACCCCATAACAATTGCCCAACTTACACAGGAGACAGAACTATATTTCCAAGACAATAATGGGAGTGCTTCTCCCCAAGTGGTCTGGGACGCATATAAGGCTGTAACAAGGGGCAAGCTCTGTGGCTTGGCCATTCATAAATCAAGAGACGCAAAAAAAGAGATCCAGAAAATAGAAGAGAATATAAAAGCACTGGACCGACAGATCTTGATAGACACTTCACCCCCAAGAAGTCAAGACTTAATTAAGGAAAGGCTCAAATTGAAGGAAAAATTATCGACATTACTAGAAGGCAAAATTAGGGAAAGATGGGAAAGCAGTAAACTTGCCCATTATGAGTATGGAGAGGGCTGCGGGAAGATGCTCGCGTGGAAGCTTAAAACAGACCAAGCCAGAAATAAAATAAATTGTATAGATCCAACAGACAGCTCTCAAAATGGGTTTGAAGAGAAAGTAATAAAAGAAGAATTCTCGGTCTTTTTTACCAACCTCTACACTGAGGACTGTAATCCAAAAATTGAGGAAATAACCAATTTTCTACAAGCACAAAATATTCCAGTCTTAACCCCAGAGGAAAAAGAAACTTTAAATAGTGAAATAAAACCAGAGGAGGTTGTCCAAGCGATAAAAAAACTAAAAAGAGGAAAAGCTGCAGGTCCTGATGCCCTCCCAAATGAATTCTATATAAAGCTAAAAGATAAGCTGGCTCCCCAATTAACAATACTATTTAACAAGATTTTTATAAACAACGTTAAAATCCCGGAGTCATGGAACGATGCTACCATTTCTATTATCTTGAAACCAGGTAAAAACCCAAAAAAATGCGAATCCTATCGCCCAATATCCATCCTAAATTGTGACTATAAGATCTTTACTCAAATCCTGGCAAAAAGATTAGGGAAAATAGCGGGGTCACTAATAAACTCTAATCAAAAGGGCTTCATGGCAGGAAGGCATCTTCAGGATCTGACACATGAGTTGATCGGGGCAATTGATATCGCTATTGTAGAGAAAATCCCACTATCAATAATTACGATTGACGCTGCTAAAGCGTTTGACAGGGTAAACTGGTCCTACCTAAGTGAGGTATTAAAGAAATTTAAACTGGGGGATAACATCATAAAAGTCGTGGAAAATATTTACAACTCGCCCAGAGCCAAAATACTAATTAATGGTCACCTAACTAACAACATCCAAATAGGTAGAGGTACACGCCAGGGATGCCCCCTCTCCCCCCTGCTTTTTAATTTCTATATTGAGCCGATTGCAGAATACCTTAGGAATCTCCCTTCAATCTCCCCATTTTGCTATCAAGGGTGGCACAAGAAAGTTGCTTTATATGCAGACGACCTCATGATCTTCACTTCAGACCTAGAAGAGGCTCTTAAAACAACAGAAGAGACCTTAATAAACTTTGGGAGGATATCTGGTTATCAGATGAATCAAACAAAAACTGAAACTGTAAGCTGGAATGAAAATGTTGTATCCCCCTTTAGTAAAGAAAAAATAAGATACCTGGGTATTGATCTGGTAAAGGAGATTGATAGAATTACCCAAATACATTTTCATAGGGTAGAGATTGAGGTAAAAAAGTTACTGAAGGTCTGGAGAGCTCTGCCCTTAACATTCCTGGGTAAATCGAACATCATAAAAATGGCAGTCTTACCAAAATTCACCTTTATTTTTAACGCTATCCCGCTCGAGTTCAATAGAGAAAAGATAAAAAAGATGCAGGGAGACCTATCCAGTTTCATATGGTCTTCTAAAAAACCAAGAATCGCATGGCGTAAATTAAGAAGATCTAAAGAGCAAGGAGGTATAGCAAGCCCAGATTTACTAGAATACTGCAGGGCCTTTCAATTTAAAAGTAGTAGAGTGTTGTTGGGTCCTTATGAAAACTATCCATTATTCCTACGAATTTTAACAAATAATACCAGCCACTTTCTCTACAAATTCGGTCATCCGAAGTTCTTTAAAAAAATTAAATTGAAGGTCCTGAAATCAGCCGCTAGACTATGGTACTGTATTAGATCTACAGTGGATATCCCCTTTTATAGTGATAAGGCCCCGATCTGGGATTCTCAGATCACACCAGACTGCCTTAAAGACAGTTTAGCGATACCGCTAAGATCAGCAGGAATAACGGAATGGGGACAGCTCCTGTTTCAAAATAAACTTCTTGATTGGGATATATTATCTCAATGCACAAACTCCACTCTTTCGAAATTCAAATATTACCAACTACTGAGTTGGAGTAAGTCCCTCAAAGAAACTAGAAAAGGTAACACCACCCTGGAGATAAAGATGCAGACGTCTAAACCATTTCTGAAAGAAATTTCCTTCTGGTACTGGGCTCTAATCTCGGCTGGGGAGGAAGACTTCCGAATTCCAGAAAATATCTGGGGAAAAGATCTGCCGACGCTGGATACAAGTAATGCATGGCAAGTATCTATGAGCATATGCTGGTCAATTGTAACGTCTGCTGCTCTCAAAAGAAATCATTTGCTCACTGTACACAGAGCCTACTGGACACCGAAAAGATTATCCAAACTGAACGGGGCCACAGTGAAGAGCTGCCCAAAGTGTGGTTTACAGATGGCTGATGACTTACATATGTTCTGGCGTTGTCCCAGCCTGGACGCCTTCTGGAAAGAAGTGGGTATTACCTTAGAAGGGGTATTTGGAAGACAACTTTCTGTAAGTATGGACCTAGTTATCTTTGGGGTCTCAAGTATGAATGTAGGAAGACCTTTTACTAAAGCTCAAGAGAACTTAATTTTCATACTGATTCTTTTGGCAAGGAGGGAGATTTGTGTAAAATGGATAATTCCTGTTCCCCCCACTTATAACGAATGGCTGGCTTCAGTTTTGAAAGTGTTTAACCTAGATAAAAATAAGAAATATGCCTCTAAAAAATATAAATTCTGGGACTTGTGGGAAGAATATCATAAGAGGTGAATTAAATGGAGCTGTATATATATAATGTGCATGTAACATGGTGGTAACATTCCTGGATTTCCCACTACTTCCTCTGTAAACTGTCCAATGATTACGCTATCGCAACAATGTCGAGGAAGGCTTGCAAGAGTAGCAAATATGGCTAGCTCAACCTACTACGATACAACAATCCTCCTCCTTATAAGTGTACGGACGTAAGGGGTCTCTTTTCTCAGGGGTGCCACGAAGTTGAGAAAGGTCCCTGAAAACTCCTTACTTTTAACTGTTGCGTAATGAGGACAAAAAAAAAAAAATAACAATTGCCTCTAAGCGGTCATCAATCTCAACATTACCTGGGAGTGAAAGAATCTAAAAACTGTGGCATCTCATTTACACTGAAGGGGCCATCCAGTGGACCATGTCAGAATGTCTCAAAACTCAAGCTGACGTCAAAGAAAGGAACAGTCTAGAATGATTTTCTTTTTGCTGGTGATTGTTAGTGATGCAGGGCTGGGCGCTGTACTTTTTCCTTTACTTGGTGGTCCTTTTAACCATTTCAGGGTAGGTTTATCTTTGCTTCTCACCAAAGTCACTTTGTTGCACACCCACAGTATGTAATTTCACGGGGACTCAGTCCCTGTGTCCTGAAAATAAAAATAAGTAAAGGTGGAATGGTAACCTGACTGCTTGGAACTTGAAGGGGGGGGGGAAATTTAACCCCTTCACTGCGGCGGCTATTCCACCGCAGGGCTAAGGGGGCGGGGCGGAAGAGCGGCGGGCGCATGCTGGTGACGGAACCGCTCCGTCACCAGCCGCGGTTGCGCTGTGCTCATGACCGAGCGGTTCCTTCACGGCCCCGCCCGCTCAATAGAACGTTCAGCGCAGGCGCGGAATCCTCGCCGCGCAGGCGTTCCGAGCGGGCCGTGACGGAACCGCTCCGTCATCAGCACAGCGCGACCGCGGCTGATGACGGAGTGGTTTCGTCACCAGCAGGGGAGGGGTTAAAGAAAAGTTTTTTTAATGGTGCTGCGATCCTGCGAGAGTCCTGAGGGAGCGACGGCTGGCTTTTTAGTCTCCAACGGGAGTCCAAAATGAGATAGCACAACGGAATAGGGATAGCAATTTTTTTTTAAAAGGGGGGTGATTGGTGTCCATTGCGGCTGGGTGCGCTTGGGGCTCAAGGTATTGGGTGAAGAGTCGTTCAGCCAATTTCATGTGTGCACGGCCAAAGGCCCGGCACTGTTCAGAGGTGGCATAGTTAAGTATGGTGGTAAAATCTTACCTTGAGTTAAAAAAAAAAATATGGACATTCACTGAAAAAACAAAGGTTAAAAGTGACCTATTGTAATTGTAAATTGTATTTATATAGCGCTTCCTATTCCTGACTAGGCATTGAAGCACTTTGTGGTGATTAGCACACTACTCTGGAACCCAAAATTAGAGTTCAATAGTTAGTAGATTAGTAATAAGTGTTGTGTATTAGGATTGTTCTCTTGATTTCTTGTTAAATTTAGTACAGTTTAGAATAGGGACAGATTGATGGTAATGGATTTGAAAGGAGAAGCTCTATTTTGTTTTTGTAAGTGGTGGTCGTGTTTCCCTTTTAGGTGGGTAACATGGATAACAAGCATTGGCATAGCCAATGGGACTCGCCTTTGGGACCTTATAAGTGTTTTGCCAGACCTATTGGCTTTGCCAATATGTTTAGGCGATGTTGTAGAATCGCCTGGTAAACAGCGGCTCATTTGTAGACCTCCTGTAGAGTAAATTGTGCTTGATTTCTGGACTGTTCCTGTGTATTTGGATAATGCAGTTTGAAAGAGCATTTGGTAATTTGACAATAAAAAAATACATAGTTTAATGCTGTGTGTCCTTTATTTTGATAGTAGGCACCTTACAGTTGAATGATTTTGGCATTGGCGTTTTAAGGATATGAACCGTTAGTGCACATTAACATACCCAAAACATTTACGCTTTTGCAACATATATTTTGTAGAGGAGTGAGTGGGAGGGAGATAGGGAAACATTAAAAGGAAGCAGGTGAGGAGAAAATGAAGGGAGATAACGTTTACTGCAGAGACATATTTTGGGAGTGGGGGAGGAGTGCTTTGTCTGACTGCTGTTACCTTGGCAGCGATGGTCTGCTTCCTGGTAAGAGTTGTCACACCAACAATTTAATTTAAGCGCGAGGAAGCACCCGAGGACGTGATTACATCCTTCTTAAAGTTGTGCCTTGTTAGAAATAACAGCCAGGATGTTCAGTGTTTCTTTAAGAATGCGCCTTTATATATTTTCTACAAAGTATCAGTTTAAAAAAAAATATTTGCCCATGTAGATACCAGCTTAAATGAAGCCCACTGCAGGGGCCTATATTACGCCCCTATGTTAAGCTGGTGAAAGTTAAGTGTATGCCTGGAAAGTGTACCTTGGCGCCACTATGGGTGTAGAAAGGAGTAACACACTTGCAGAAATGTGTCCATTCTGAATGGTTTCTAAGTACGTACGTGTATGACATTCAGCTTTGCCACAATGTTTTTGCTATCACATGCCTTTTGTTTGCTACATTTTTAGCAGACTGTGGTAAAGGAAGATGCACAGTCCAACTGTGTAGGTTAAGATCCTTTATTGTAGGTTCCTTCCAAGTAAGATAAATGGGTCAAGATAAGTACAGAAGTAAAACCCCACCAGGAGCCAGCTGTTAGCTGCTCAGCCTGAGTTGACCAACTGCCACAGACAGGTAGAGAGAGACACTGTGAGCCAGAGAGTCACCCAGGCATTCTATGATGTCACAGATGTCATAGTACAGTCTATCCAGAGGAGAACAGTGGAGAGGACATTTACTACACATCCTCTTCCCTTATGAAATAAGAACAGAATAGAGAACACAATAGGCAAAATATCTAGAACAGTGGAGAGGACATTTACTACACAGACCTTCAAATGGTACCATTTTACACAATGTCTTTATTTTTGGTGCGCAGCGTTCCTTCTTTCAACATCATCCACTCTGGGGGCATTGGTCAAAATTAAAGGAGAAAGTGGGTCGGAAAGGCGAGAACGGGGCAGTAAGGGACAGCGTAGGCTGAAAGAAAGGGAGACATGGGAGGACAGAGTGTGAAGGGGACAAGGGGCAGAGAGAAGTAGTGGGCACCGAGAGACGAAGATGTACCTTGGCGCCACCATGGGTGTAGAAAGGAGTAACACACTTGCAGAAATGTGTCCATTCTGAATGGTTTCTAAGTATGTAAGTGTATGACATTCAACTTTGCCACAATGTTTTTTGCTATCACAAGCCTTTTGTTTGCTACATTTTTAGCAGACATTTAAATGGTACCGTTTTACATAATGTGTTTAGTTTTGGTGCGCAGCATTCCTTCCTTCGACATCATCCACCCTGGGGGCGTTGTTTAAAATTAAAGGAGAAAGTGGGTCAGAAAGGATAGAATGGGCCAGTAAGAGGCAGCGTAGACTGAAAGAAAGGGAGACATGGGTGGACAGATTGTGAAGGGGGCATGGGGCTGAGAGAAGGAGCGGGCTCCGAGAGGATAAGGCGTTAAAAGGTAAGATGCAACAGGGAGAAGCAGTTTGCACAATATCACGATGTTTGTTAGAAAGGAGTAACACACTTTCAGAAATGTGTCCTTTCTTTATGGTTTCTATGGTTTTAAAACTAAACATCTCACAATAGCCGGAACCTGCATCAAACTCGCGCAGGGCGAGCGAGTGAAAGTGTGGAGAGCCTGCAACACGAAAACAAGCTCGTCTCCTCCCGTCTCAAAGGAGCTGGGGGAGGGAAGGAAGGGGTATCGGAGGAGGTTTACACAAGCGCGGCCGCGCGAAGCAGACCAAAAACAATCTTTGAAATATAACACTCAACAGATGGCACACTGCGTGCCGCTGCTCGTAACCGCAAGGTGGATGTCGTAGGCGTCAACATTTTAAGAAAAGGTGGGACTAAAAGCCGCCTTTGGCCAATTGTGTGCTTTCATTTTTGAAAGCCACACCCAAAGGCCAATAAAATGCCTCTACAACATGCACAAGCTTGCTCGAAGTCCAGAGTGATTCCAAGAGGTCATCTCCTAGAGCAGCGCATGCGCGCTGTGCTAGGCTCAACCTAAAAAGGAGGAGGTTGTATGAGAAGGATGTTGTGCAGTTCATAATAGTCAGAAAGATTCGCTATAAGGCTGAGAGAGGGGGGATAGGACAAAGGTTGAAGGGAGTATTTTTTTTAATATCAAAACTGAGATTAGCCTTGCACATTACACAGTAAAGTTTTAGTGGAGTAAACTGCTCTATATGAATATCCGCATGCACATAGAAACAGTAATCTTTTACATGGTCTGATGTACACCTTTATCTTGTAGTTATATATGCAAATGTTTTCAAATAGCTATACATATCTATGCATGTGACATTTCTTAGAGTTTTAGTAGCAGGTATAAACCCCTTTATATGCACCTAAATGTACATAGAAGCAGCAATTTTGAAATAGCCTGCTATACACATGTATGTTGAGAAGTGATATACCCTTTTCCCCTTATATAAATGTATCTGCTAAGAACAGGGAGCATAGTTCAATGTACAATGACACATGTATAACGATAACCTCATCTCCATACCGAGAGACACATAGTTTGTCTGAGTATACTGCTGTTGTACACTGTTGTGTGTACAGTTGTCATGAAAGGAAGAGCCAGCTCTTTGCTTATCTTCTGAAGCTGAGATGGTTTTTAGTGAATTTTATAATTGTGGGCAGCGATTTCCATAGTTTGGCTACTTCAACAGAGAATGATGTTCCACCCTTAGTTAGGTATGTTTTGCAATAAAAAAATAAAATCCTCAGAAATTCAATGGAAAAAACTAAGGTTAGAGTAATGTTATAGTTAGGTGAAAATGTCACCAAGCATTTATTAAATCAAACAAACAATGAGACCAACATCCAGCCGTGCACTGCCAAAGGCCAGGACATACAGCCAATCCACAGGCCGAAGGCTTTGCGTGGCGGTGGTCGGCTGGGACAAGGGGGTTAGGCCCCATATCTTGCACAGCTGAAAGTTAGGCCCTGTGGTGAAACCCCTTGCCTTTTGGACGTGCACGGTTTGCAGGCCAGGGGAGAGGGGAATGTGGCTGGCTGCAGGGGGTTGGCCAGCTGCAGGGGGAGTTGTCACAAATGGCCTATCTGCATTGCCTTTATACGATCCCAGGACTTGGCTGCCAGCGGAAGGGTTGGGTGCAGGGCCTGCAGCCAACCTCAAGCCGTGCACAGCGGGAGGTTGGAATGCATGGCTGGAGCGTGAGTTATAGTTACTTGAAATAATTATAACAGGTGAATTTCATAGGATGTTTTTACTTTAAAATGTCATGTTTACACTGACATTTTCACCTATCATATATACACGCACACACGCATACACACACACTGAAAACTCTGCGACTGCTAAAGCACTTTTTGAAATATACTAAACTCAATTAACATTTGAGTTTAGTATTGAGGAGTGCCTAGCTGCTGCCCCAACAATAATATTTTACAAAGGCCATGATAAAACAAAACAAGCATTGACAAGACCAAAAGGCAGGCAGCCAGCACCAAACCAACTGGCGTTGCTGATGCTTGTTTGAAGGCTGCTGCTGGTTCCTTTCGTCTCTCTCTGTAGCTCATTGGACTTTATGGACGCAGGCATAGGATGGGGGAGAGAGGGAGAGAGAGCAAGGGAAAGGAGGAGAGAGAGAAGAGAGGAAAAGAGAGAAGAGAAGGAAAAAGTGTGGAAGAAAAAAAGAGGATGGAAAGAGATCAAAGAGTGGGAGTGGAGAGAAGAGAGACAGAGAATGGATGGATAGAAAAACAGAAAGGGGAGAAAGTGAATGGTTTGAAAAATTTTGCAAGGGCTGCTTTTGGTTCCAAATCTAGTCCTTTACGTTTGGACTCCTAAAGACTATGAAAGAACGGTCTGGGTAGGATGGTCCTGTAGGGAGAAGATGGGTGGATGTTCAGAGGCTGAAACCATCTAAGATACTTGGCCGGTCAGGCTTAAACCAACAAACTACAAAACCTAGCACGAAAAACAAACCAAAGTCAAAAAGGGCACCCATTAGTAACCTAGCACCTTCCTCTACTAAAGACAACATTTTCGATTTTTCACCATGCAGTGCACCTAATTACAGAGCTGCAATAAGATACTCATATTATACAATCAATATTACATACTTATTAGAAGGAGATCAATAAAAAAACGTTATTCAAAAAGCAAGCAACCTTATTTTACTACTTTCGTACTGGTATTGAAAAACCCTGATAAATTAGAAAAATATTTACCTTTCAGTTCGTGCCTGACGGTGCAGCTCCCAGCAAAACCTTTTGTTACCAGTTCTATAAAATGTTTATAGAGTGGGCTTTGCTCTGCACAGAAGAGTATTTTTCCCTCTCACTTCATGTTGTTGGCTGTTTGGTGTATCAATCCACCTACTACACAGAGCTTGGATTTCAGCACGTGAAGAACTATTCAACATCTCAAAAGCAGACTGAAACATGTACCTCAGTTTAGTTTATATGGTATTTTTAAATCCAGCAAGCATTATTAGGTCTGGTATTAGCCAAGTCCTTTTGATTTTGCTATAATGTTATGTATAATATGCTTACTTACAGGTGCTTTCTACAAGCCCCCTGTGTAATTCATATTTTTCTTACATCCACTACAGCATGGTGCAAGCAGGGTCGCACTGTCCCATAGGGCAATCGCAAAGTGCCTGATAAGCCGTTTCACAGGGCAGTGTGTGGGCTGTTGTTTTTTGGCTGTGTGTAGGCCTGTTTTATGCTCTGCTGGGACGGTTTTTACTATCAATTTCTCTGATATTAAAACAAACGTTGACTGCAGCAAGCTCAAATCCATGCAGTCTTCCATAACTCGCAAAAACACATTTACAACATGTCTTTAGACGTTTAAAACAGCCTCAATTTCCAAACATGAGCCAAGTTGTTAATTTTCTAATTCAATAATGGGGGCTACTTTTATTTTGGTGCCCAAACCTTTTTTCTGGCCCAGTCCGATTCTGGGTACAAGGGCTCCCCCACTTCACCCATTGGCTAGCTTCACTGTGAGTGACGGGATTCTGTCCTTTCCAAAGAAGCACACCCACACACAAAGTAGATCCCTGAAGTGCCAGTTTCCTCTTATCCAATATTTTTGGAGACTGATGATGGCCCAGCAGCTTCCCCATCAGTAACATTTTACAAAAACCATGGCATAACAAAACAAACAGTGACAAAGCAAAAAAGTTGGAGGCCAACGCCAGACCTATTGGCTTTGCCAATGCTTGTTTTTATTGTCATAGGACCTTATTTACAGTATGGCGGATGTGATACTATGGAATTATTCAATTATGCAGCTTTGTTTGCACAATTATGAATGTGCCACATAATCCATCATCTGCTGCAGATTTTAACAAAAAATATATAGTTTGTAGCTTAAACGGATCAAACGTTACAAAAAATATGGCGACGTGTGTTCGGACACCGTGGAAGGCCCGTTGCCAGGATTAGATGTTCATTTTACAGTTGTTTTTTTCTGTACTTGGTTATTAAACTGGTACTAATGAGGTGAAACCTTTGCCCAAACAGTATTACATGTGTAACAAGCATTCGTAATGCATCGGTTTCGCCAATGTAATGAATAAAGAGCTGTTCTCATCAATCATCGTCCGGGAGAAGGAAAGAGCTCCCTCACAGATAACACGGGAGTGGGGAGTATGTGGCACAGTAGCCAAAGCTGCTGATTTGATAACTGGGGAACCCGGTTCGAGTCGGCTCCGCATAACATCCTGTGATTCTATGCAAATCACTTAACCCCTCAGGTGATAAATTGTAATATAAATATGCTGAAATAGTAAAAGGCCAAACTTTATGAAAATATAGAACCAGCAAAGCGGATGTTAACAGTATTTCGGTGGCGGGAAACTGAGAAGCAGATGAGGAACAAGCATTGGTAAATGCAGGATAATATGCTACAGCCAATAGAAATGGAGGAAAGGTAAGTGGCATGCATAGGAACCAATAAAAGGCCTGGAAAGAAAGGAGGCGGGATGTAAGTCTCTTTTAAGTTGATATTAAAATAATAGATTTCTCAGGCACAACGAAACCTAAAAAATGCAAATAAATGTAGTAATATTATCAAAAAATGTGGCGCATTATGCCGCAAAATTTGCCTTTGCTTGACACATAATTTAGTCAACGCTGCTGCATAATTTGGTGCTCCCCTGCCATATAATTCAAATGCCATTGGCTATAATGCACTTGTATTATGGCAGAAAGGACATCTACAAAGTTTGTAATGAGGTATCCTGTCCACCAAACAAGACCTTTAGTCAGGGCTCAAAAAGCAAGCCAGATCTATTGGCAATGATTGTTTTCTATACTTCCACTCCACGAGTCCCATTTGTACATGCACACTTCTCCTCAAGTACAAACTGCATTTTCATGGTCATAATCCTGACCCATTCAGGCCTTTTATTGACACTAAAAGGGGCAAACATTTTCAAAATTAGGTATCCATTTTGAATTCTTGCCAACACTTCCTGGGACAAAAGAAAACAGAGTATAACTATAGTTAGAAACATCTGAATGGTGGTCACTGCCAAGATCTACACTTCACAACTAGGACCATTGAGTTTAACAGTGGTGAAGACATCCTTTACGGGGTAAATTGGCCTTCATCGCCCCTACGAGTGTATCCATGTTGTGGGTGTATGTACAAAACAGACAGCAGTACGTGTAAATGCAATTTATGAAGATGCCCTAAAAACAACAAGCTGGGACCCCCTTCACTATTTTCTATTTATACAGTAGTGTGTAATTCTAATTGAGTGTCAACTGCTGTAACTGCAAATTCACATAATGTACCACTATGCAAGCACCACCTCAAACAAATGTATTCCTGGTTTTACAGCTATTGCAAAGTTCACCAGGTCACTTGTTAGCTGGACCCTGTTACCTTGTAAAGCACTCCTCCACCCTACCAGTGAAGCAGTATATCACACAAGCATACAAAGTCTTCTGGAACAAATACGCTTGGCTGGATGGACACTTCTAGCAGGACTGCTCTCGGACACTGAATGACAAAATTGATACAATTATGTAACTCTCTGCAAACAGACTTATTAAGTAAGACACCTATAGCAGGAGAGATAGGGGAACTGATGATGGATGTCCTTTACATGACTTTAGTGCTGGTGCTTGTGCACAGGTGGAGAGAGGATCATCACCGGCTAATGTTCAAATACAACCTAATCTGTATACTTCGAACCTGGGGAAACTGCATAACTGCAAGAATCATGAGATGCTGGCTTTCTGTTCAGTGGACCTCTGTGACAGGTGAACCCACTCCTCATCAGCTAAAAACAGCCTGAGGTAGAAAAGTGGCAAATGAAAATCTCTGTAAGGCTCAGAATCGACAGGAGAACTATTACAATCAAGGAACTTGATTCTGCATGTTACACCCAAGGGGCAAAGTGTTGGTGTCATTTCTGACGTCTGTAAATAAGTTGCTGGCAAAACAGCATGGCCCACACAAGATGATCGAGAAAGAAGGGCCTGTCTACTATAAAGTGCAACATCCTGAACAAAGATTGTCAGCTACATAATATTAACCTACTGAGGGTATGGGAGGGACCACGGTAAATGGCATTATGGCAATACTGAGGACAGATAATCCTCAAAAAGATGACATCTTCCCTGAATGAGAAAGGGCTACCTGAAAAGCCCTCATGGAGCTAATATGCCAGAGAAGGATAAATGATCTTGAACAATTGATGCAGAAGGTGGGGCAGGTTTTGCCAAACATTCCAGGGAAGATCCATCTGGTAAAACAGGCTATGAGTACCTCTCCCAAGGTAAACATTTGTATCCGTCTGTAGTGCATTCCAGAGGCCAGAAGGCAAGTGGTGCAACAGGAAGTAGAGTGAATGCTTTACCTTCACATCATTGAACCTTCCAAGAGTGAATGGACTTCTCTAATTGTACTGGCACCAAAGGCAAATAGGACTATGCGATTCTGTAAAGGCTTTAGGCAGGTGGATAATATCTCTTCATTTGGTGCCTACCCCATGCTCCAAGTTGATGACTTATTTGGGAGGCTGGGCAAAGTCAAGTTTATTAGTACATTAGACTTGACAAAGGGATACTGGCAGGTGCCCTTACAACAAGAAGATAAACATAAAAGAGCATTCTCCACTTCACAGGGTCTGTTTCAGTTTAAAATACTCCATGGAGCGAATGCTACATTTCAGAGACTGATTAACTAAATTCAGGCATCCCATCAAGAATACTTAGCTGCATACTTGGATGATGGACTCTTCCTCAGCACAGAGTGGCAAAATCTTCTTCAATATATGGAAGCTGTTCTTTCCGGTCGGGTTAAAACGGGGTTAACTGTTAAACTTGCATGTGTCAAAGCAATTTTTTAAGTTAAGTACTTGGTACAGACTATAGGGAGTGGTCTGCTAAAGTGTCAAGTAGAAAAAAACAGTAGCCCTTGGCAGTGAACCTCAGGCCCAGACAAGGAAGGACGATGGAGCATTTTTGAGATTTTTGCATACGTTAATCCTCAACTTCGCCCATAACTACTCCACTAAAAAAATCACTCTGCCAAACCAGACTGAGTGGGGCCCTTTCCAGGAAGCCTCTTTTGTTTTTCTACAGAATCTGACATTAGAGTTCTCTGTGTTGCTCTGTCCAGACTTCTCACCACCCTTTCGGCTCCAAGCAGATGCCTCTGGTACAGGCCTTGGGACTGTACTATCCCAAGAGAGTGAGGATGGGTAACATCCAGGGCTGTCACTTACTTGCAAGTTATTGGCACATGATATAGCTTATGCAATGGTGCAGGACTAATTAGCAATCATGTGGACCATAGAAGCCTTGCAAAACTATCTTGTTTGTCATATTTTTTCATTTTAACTGTCAGTACAAATGGGGAAGGGTATGTCACAAGGTGAGGCGCTGAAGAGACAACAAACCAGTGAAAGGAGTACCAAGAATAGTGAAACCCCATCGTAGTAGAGTTATAGCGTATGCCATGAACATGTATCTGGGATGGGGGCATGCTGCAGGTTGGTGTGGAAGGTCTGACAGCAACTACAGGTTGGTTAGGGAACTAAATTAGTAGGGTACATTGCGGCAAACAGAGGACCGCTGGGGCCCAGCAACGCAGATACACAACACAGCAGACACCATTTCAAATCCCCAGTTCCCAGGAAGGCTGGAACTCTGTTGTAAAGGGGGCAGGGTCACCGAGTCTGCCCAGCATGCATCTGTGTACCCCCAGCACCACTCGTCACGGACCACACCTTTTCCTTGCCAGACCCTATTAGAATCAGAGCACGGAGAGAAGGGGAGGGGGCAACCCCTAGGTGGGATATGTAAACCCGGAAGAGGAAGGGAGACAAAAAGGAGAGCAGCAGACCCTGGAGGTTAACTTATAGAAGCATTTTTTTTACTTCGTATGTAGGTCTACAAAGGGTGTGAGAAGGAACTTCTGCCAGGCAAAGACTATTATACAGGTCCCTGGACCTAAGAAACAGAGCCAGAAAGGAATATTTGCCATACTTGTGAAAAGAGACTCTGGGCCTAGAATGAAAGGTAAATATTAAGGACTCATGGGAAAGGAAAAGGAGGTATAGGGATAATATCTTGGTTCTTACCAAGTGCCCAGAGAAACAGGAATATAAGACCCTTTTCATTTTACATTTCTGGCTCCACAGCATCCTTGGTCCCAGCATCATTCAGAGACAAAGCCTCGATCTAAGCGCCGTAAAAAAATTCCTTCAGTCCGTAACAGATTGGCAGGTAGTTTAATAAATAACAATGAACCCAAACAAAAATGTTGTTTTGTAACAAAGTCAGTTGTTTGTGTGAGGCCCAAGAATTTAATGGGCAAGACTTTGTTTTAATTTCATGGGCACTCAAATATCTTTAATGAATCCTGAATCCTCCTCTTCATTCCAAGCATGCTAGGTGTAAGCGGATATAAATGTTCTGGTGTGCTTTAGAGAATACATTCAAATTGCTCTACATTTGTAAAGCATGGACAACAGGTCTTAATGCATAAAGAATCCTGGACATGATCATGGACTCGTATATTCATGTGTCCAACCCCGGATGTTCAAAGGCCCAGCATAGGTAAGATAACTGATGAGTGCATAAAATACTATCTGACCACAAAATCATGAACTAAAATACAATGAACTGGGTCATTTGCACCTTAAGTGGTGTTCAAGAGACTTTTGTTAACATGCAGTTCTCTTTGAAAATGTGTGAGGACACGCCACAGTTAGAGCCTCTTGCATAGTAATAGGGGGAATTTGACAAAAGTGAGAAATGTATTTGTTCAAATAATGAATAGGACACAGAGTATTGAAATGATGTGTCATTGAAGGAGAAAGATGTTTTACATGAGTAATAACAAATTATGCAGTATAATTGATCGGATAAATTTAAGGATGATTCACCCATAAAAACTTGTATGATAAAAATGATTTTGTTTTATGCAGAATGTTATGAAATGTGTTTGCTACAAAGTCACCAAAATGTTAAAATTGTGCCTACGAAAAATTTAAATTGCGTACGTTTGAAGCAATTGCTTCTGGCGAAAGTAAAAGTGTCTATGCGCCAGTTTCAATAAAGCGAATAAATTGATTTTGTGCTATATGTTTACATTACCCAGTCACCAAAAGTTCTTAATGGCAGATGCCCTTTCTTTATTGTATGGTCTTCCACTGAGCCAAAGTCTTCATCATTAGACTTATCATTTACCAATATTTTGCAACAGCCTTTTAGCAAGTCCACCTGGCACTACCACTCCCCTAGGAAGGGGTCATCAACTTCGCCACCCAAACCCTCTTCAATTTCCCTAGACACACTCATATCACCACTATCAACAGCACACAGACTGCATGCCCGTAAGACACAAAACGTTTGCAAAGTATTACCCATGGTCTTGAAACTGACCCGTGTCAAGGCACCTGATACACCCCTGATGTACAGCCACAGTCTATGATGATCCACCAATCCATACATTCTTGCCACCCCAAACCACCTTCTGACTGGATTCTGGTCTTTTTCCCCAGTAGGGTCTACTCCCTGCCTGCTTAAGCTGCCAGCACTCACCATTTGTCAACAGCCTTTGAAAGTCCCCCTTTTGACCATTAACTAAAAAAATCACTCAGTATTTGATTAGTTCTTCTTCTTAAGACTTACGACTCATCACTGAATATGTGTGTATGTGTGTGTGTGTGTGCGTGTGTGTGTTCCCGCGCACGCACACACTCGTACAGTCTTACCTACAACATTGCTGGAAAAAAGACTCCTCAAACAAATACATTTCAAGCTCCTTTGGCATAATCCTGATGGTGACCCACACCAGCTGCTTGGCTGTACACACCATTCTTTTGGCCTGAGAGAGTCCTACTGAATCAAAACATTTAGTAAATGTGTAGGAAAGCAGCCAGCCCCTTACAATGCCACCTGGAGCAATCCCGGTTTTGGCCCTGGGAGTGAAGATACCTCTTTGTAACAGAACACTGTTGGAAGTAGATGTAACATAGACTGTGCAACTGCAAAAAAAGATAAAAACAAGAAAGAAACGAAGAAAGAAAAAAAAACTGAAAAACTGTGAAAGTAAGAAAGCAAGAAAGAACTGAACACGTTTAAAGCTTAAAGATTGTAGGGTAAAGCTGAAAATATAAAAATTTGAAAGTAAAAAGAAAATAGACGAGAGAGAAAATATAAACAATAACTGAAACTTGGCTTTAGAGGAATTGACTTCAGGGTATCCCAGTCAGGGCACACTTTAATTAGACCGCATCCCTGGGGTGTTTGATTGTATAATTTCTGAACTAATACAATGGATTTTCTCAAGCCATCATCATCCATTGAAAACATTTACCAATTCTGCACTTCCTGGTCCATTAACTACCATTTCATGCTGGAGCACTGAGGTACTTAATCAGGACTCTCAGTGGTTTATTCAGAAGCAGCCATCAATCACGTCGAAGTACAACACTCCAGACTGACAGAGTGGGCTACTAATAAGCACTAACCAATCAGAATTAATGCAACGGAAATGCTGGGAAGGGCCATTATCATGACGCAGGGTGGGGGGAAGCGAGAACTACCAAGATCCACAAACAGCATCCACAGAGCAGGGCCTCTTGTTGCCAACCGAGTTGAACCAACTCCAACCAGACTTCTGCTTCAGTTACTGAAGATTCCTTCCAGCTTCAGGTTAAAGCGCTCATTACAAGATGGCCGGACTTCACTCCAGAGATATCAGAAGGTCGCCATTTAAATTGCCGGCCGGTATCTCTGAAGCAAAGTCCGACCATTACGAGTTTTTTTCCCTGAAGAGGTGAATAACTGATGGAACCTAGATTTACTGGGTGCTTTAACAACAGTTTTTCCTCACTCTGATGAAAAAAATGCATACTTGCTCATTGCAGGCGGAAAGACCCTGCAAGACCGCTGGTGGTGGTAAGGGGTGAGGTGAGGGCATTAGCTACTCGCTCTGGACTGCTGCAAGAAGTGAGCAATGCTGCTGCCTGCAGCAAGTCTTACAGGCCCTACTTTCAGAGCCCGAAATTAACAGTGAGGTATTTTCGGACCCCATACATACAGGCCTTACAGAACAAACTTGTAACGAGGAATTGGGTTATTTCACCCAGAGTTATAGCTCCAATGAAATAGCCCAACTCATAATTAGACCATAAATGTACTCCAGCCAGTCACATTATAGATCACAAAATCCAAGAACCTAGAAAAGAACTTTCAGAAACAATAACACCAACCAGCACTGGAACTGAAAGCTAAACACATGGGAGGATAGCCTCAAGACCTTAGCCCGGGACATAAGGGAGAAATACTGGACCCACATCAAAAAGGGCACTATTATGGGACCATGAGTTGTTGATGTCAACCAACCACAACCAAAATTCAGCCACGTGAACCACAGCGTAATGCTAAACCAGACAGACACACGACAAAACACGGCAATTATAAAGTGGAAGAGAATCTCACAGACATTTCAACCAGCCACACACTGAAATAGCGTGAGATAGAAGTGCAGGGCAACGAGGATCAGGTTGAGAAGGAAGCAGAAAATATTTTGACCCTATCCCTGGCACTCCACCCAGGCCAAGACCAGCTTCATAAAGTGTGGATCTACCCAGGTTCATCCTCAATATAAAGCATTATGAAACACCACTACAATACACCACCCAAAATCTGGAAGAAAACTCTTATAGATAACGACAACTAACAGCAACCCAACACCGAAAATAACCAAGTGCACTGAAAATAGAAGCACCCAACACACAAATTACTATCCACATCAAACAAATGTGGCGATTAAACAGACGCAATTAAAAGGAATAAAAGAACTAAAAAACAGATGCCAGCGTGTTACCAGCTGCAAACAGGCAGGTGCTCAAAGAACAAAAAAACACAACAGCTAACAGCGATTCTGCGTTTGCAAGAACATATTTGCAATTTTCAAGGGCCCTATAAAAATGTTCAAATATTGCTGGATAGCACCAAAAGTCTACATTGTAAACGTCTGTCTGTCTCGCATGTTAATTAGACTGCTGGCCAAAGCAGCTCTATGTTTACATCTCTGACAACACAGCCCCAGCACCATCCTGGCAAACTCATGATTTATCTCAAGCAAGAATCCGCATTGTAAGAAAGTATATTCACATCACGAGGACATGCTCTGATATTTGAAATCTGTTTACACCTATCATGAATGTAGCACAATTCCTAAACACAGCTTCGAGGTTTGGGCACATGCGAGGCGGGAAGGCCACCTTCCCGTGTGTGAGGGTGCTCATGGAGCGCAAACCTAGCTGGGGCTCAGCGGAGTGCTGCAGGGGACACCAGACAGCATACCTTCCTTCCCCTCCAGACACACACTACTACAAAGGTCATACACAAGGGGGTACAAAATAAGCAGTAGGCAGTGGAGGTACAAAGTATGCTGGACAGACCAAGAGGAAAAGCAGGCAGTAGAACATGGAGGTGCCAAGCCTGCAGTGGGTCAGGATGAAAAGCAAGCAGTGGTGAGCGGTTGATGCAAAGCAGGCAGTAGGGACAGGATGACAAGCAAGCAGTGGTGAATGGTTGATACGAAGCATGGAGTGAGGACAGTATGAAAAGTAAACAGTGGTGAATGAGTGATGCTAAGCATGCATAGGAGACAGGATGAAAAGCAAGCAGTGGTGAATGGGTGATGCTAAGCATGCATAGGAGACAGGATGAAAAGCAAGCAGTGGTGAATGGGTGATGCTAAGCATGCATAGGAGACAGGATGAAAAGCAAGCAGTGGTGAATGGGTGATGCTAAGCATGCATAGGAGACAGGATGAAAAGCAAGCAGTGGTGAATGGGTGATGCTAAGCATGCATAGGAGACAGGATGAAAAGTAAGCAGTGGTGAATGGGTGATGCTAAGCATGCATAGGAGACAGGATGAAAAGCAAGCAGTGGTGAATGGGTGATGCTAAGCATGCATAGGAGACAGGATGAAAAGCAAGCAGTGGTGAATGGGTGATGCTAAGCATGCATAGGAGACAGGATGAAAAGCAAGCAGTGGTGAATGGGTGATGCTAAGCATGCATAGGAGACAGGATGAAAAGCAAGCAGTGGTGAATGAGTGATGCTAAGCATGCATAGGAGACAGGATGAAAAGCAAGCAGTGGTGAATGGGTGATGCTAAGCATGCATAGGAGACAGGATGAAAAGCAAGCAGTGGTGAATGGGTGATGCTAAGCATGCATAGGAGACAGGATGAAAAGCAAGCAGTGGTGAATGGGTGATGCTAAGCATGCATAGGAGACAGGATGAAAAGCAAGCAGTGGTGAATGGGTGATGCTAAGCATGCATAGGAGACAGGATGAAAAGCAAGCAGTGGTGAATGGGTGATGCTAAGCATGCATAGGAGACAGGATGAAAGGCAAGCAGTGGTGAATGGGTGATGCTAAGCATGCATAGGAGACAGGATGAAAAGCAAGCAGTGGTGAATGGGTGATGCTAAGCATGCATAGGAGACAGGATGAAAAGCAAGCAGTGGTGAATGGGTGATGCTAAGCATGCATAGGAGACAGGATGAAAAGCAAGCAGTGGTGAATGGGTGATGCTAAGCATGCATAGGAGACAGGATGAAAAGCAAGCAGTGGTGAATGGGTGATGCTAAGCATGCATAGGAGACAGGATGAAAAGCAAGCAGTGGTGAATGGGTGATGCTAAGCATGCATAGGAGACAGGATGAAAAGCAAGCAGTGGTGAATGGGTGATGCTAAGCATGCATAGGAGACAGGATGAAAAGCAAGCAGTGGTGAATGGGTGATGCTAAGCATGCATAGGAGACAGGATGAAAAGTAAGCAGTAGTGAATGGGTGATGCAAAGTATGTAGTAGAGAATGAGAAGAAAAGCAAGCACTGGGCATAGGGACTGTAAAGCATGAAACATAAAGCAGGCAGATGGGAATGGGGATAGAAGCATGCTGTGCGTGTGATGTAAAGCAGCTTTAGGGAATGGGTGATGCAAGGATTGTACAGAGGGGATAACATACAAAGCACGTAGCAGAGAATGGGTACATATAGCATGTAGCAGGGGATAGAATGCAAGGCCTGTGCTGGCGCGTGAGGTGAGAAGAGTGCAGTGCTGTATTGTATTACATTGATATAGCGCTTACTACCCCCATGAAGCGGGTGACGATGCGAGGCACACAGCAGGAACGGGTATTCGGTTTCTCTTCGTGAATTCGGATTCGTGAGTGAAGCACTTAAGCCTCAGTGCCAACACGCGGTGACTGAAAAGAGGCTGACGTTTCAAGTCAGCGCTTAGTACAATGATGACTTCACTAGAAATGACATCAGACGACCCTAGGGCTGATGATGGCATCACGTGGCACTAGGCCCAGAGCAGGGGAGCTGGCAGGGTGTAATTTGACTCAGAGTGCATCACTGGAAATGAATGGCGTGACACACGCAAGAGAGTCCTGAGCACCGTGTCCAGCCCTGGCGCCTTCACCAGCAGCGCTAGCCATGCAGTGTACCCTGGGAGTCAGCGCCTCCTGCAGCCGCTGGAAGGCGATACACAAGCCACAGGCGGGGAGGTGAGTCCATTCCTGCTCTGAACCGAGGCCTTGACCTCTCCACAGGATGCATCCAACACATCAGAAGTACGTAGTGCTTATGCACAAGCCGTAACCCACCCCCTGAATCAGCAGCACTGATAAGTATTGCAAGATGGGAGTAGGTGGATAAAACACTGATTGACAACAAGACTGAATGAAAACCTCAGAGACTGACAAACGGGCTGGGCTGGAAATGCACATGGACCCCAGGGTATAGCCTTCTTGCCTTCTCGTGCAATTCTTTCTCCCTTGGTTCTGTCAGCCATTGTCCCTCCCTCATACCTCTCTGTTAATCCTCTCTCCCTCACTCACTGTCCGTGATTCAATGCCCTTCGCCCTGCCCATTAACCCATATGGAGGTCCCTCCATAATCCATCCTTTGGACCATCTCTCTGCCTGTGATCGACCAAGCCTTCCTTCCTTTGGTAACTCCATCTTCAGCTCTTTGTAGTCTCCAGACTCTTGCCTGCACCCTGGTTGATTCATCCTCTTTCCCTTGATCCACACACTCTCCTTCTCTTGGACCCTCTGTCATCTACCTCTTCCTTTCCTTGCTACATCCTCCTGCCCTTATTTCCATCCGCCCTTCTTTCCTTGGTCCTTCTTTCCTGTTTTCTTTGCCCTCTCTTTTTACTTTCTATTGCTGCAATCTGATCTCTGCCCTTGGTCCATTCATCCACTGTCCCTTATCTCCATCCATACTTCTTTTCTTAGACCGTTCCCCATATTTGCGTTGGTCCCTCCACCCTCCTTCCCTTGATACAGCGATTTTCCCTTTGTATGGTTCCTCCTTCCCGTGCTCCCATCTTTCGAATTCCTGTGGTCCCTCATTCCTCCTTCCTTTTGACCCTCCATCCTACTTTACTTCATTCCATTCCCTTCTTTCCTTTGACTGGTACACCAGCCTTCGCTCATTAACCCAGCTCATTCACTTGCTCTTTCTATCTTCTTTCCTTTCGTTACCTCTTTACCTTGGTCCATAAATCTTGCTTTGTTTCGTCCCCCCGAAAAATCCTTTACACAATTTTGCCATGTTTATATCCTTTACCTGGTCATCCTTCTATACTTGTTCTGTCCACTCTTCTTTCCAGGGCCTTTACACCTTCTTTCCGTGGTCATCCACCTCCTTCTCTTGGTCACTCCATCATCCTTTTTTTCTTCCTATAATCGCCTTCCCTTGGTCTTTTTGTCCTTCTTCGGTGAATCGCATCATGCTCCTCTCTTGTTCTCTCCATCCTTCCTATCATACTCTTGTAATCCTCCCTTCCCTGGTAGATTCTTCCTCCCGTTGACTGGCACTTTCTTCCTGCTTGCATGCTCCCTCTATTCCCCTTCCCAGGGTCGTTAATTCTTGGCCCATTTCATCTTTTCTCCTCTCAGTCCCGCCACCTCCATCCTTCCTTGGTTCACGCAGCCATGGTACCTGCATTCTCCTTTCTCTTTAGTTTCTCCATCTTGCCTTGACTCAGTCCCTCCATCATTACTTCTCTTGGTCCATCCACCAACTCTTCCCTTGGAACCACTATCTTTATTTCCCTTGCTCTAGTCAATCTTGGTCCATGCACCTCGTATTCATGATCGCATCACATCTTTTCCTTGATGCCTCCATTGCTCGATCCCATGGTGTCTTCTGCCTCCGTCCTCCTGGTACCTCATTTCTACCTTGCCTGAAGGCCTCACTCCCGTAGTCATTATTCCTTTTTACATACATCCTCCCTTTCCTTGGTCACGCCGTCTCCCCGTCTTTGGTCATTCATCTTTCCTTTTATGGCATATCCCTGCCTCCTCCACTTATCCTACATCCTTCATAGGAATCCTCATTCTTCAATCACTGGTCCTTTCGTCCTTCAATCACTGGTCCATTCATTCTGCTTCATCCATCACTGGTCCATTCATCCTTCCATCACTGGTCCATTCATTCTGCTTCATCCTTCCATCACTGGTCCATTTATCCTTCTTCATTCTTTCATCACTGGTCCATTCATCCTTCCATCCCTGGTCCATTTATCCATCTTCATTCTTTCATCACTGGTCCATTCATCCTTCCATCCCTGGTCCATTTATCCTTCTTCATTCTTTCATCACTGGTCAATTCATCCTTCCATCAGTGGTCCATTCATTCTGCTTCATCCTTCCATCACTGGTCCATTCATCCTTCCATCCCTGGTCCATTTATCCTTCTTCATTCTTTCATCACTGGTCCATTCATCCTTCCATCCCTGGTCCATTTATCCTTCTTCATTCTTTCATCACTGGTCAATTCATCCTTCCATCCCTGGTCCATTCATTCTGCTTCATCCTTCCATCACTGGAATCCTCATCCTTCCATCACTGGTCCATTCATCCTTCCATCACTGGTCCATTCATCCCTCCATCATTGGTCATCGCCCCACTGGACTGTCCTTTACATCGGACCCTCCCTTCGCTTCTGCTCTACGTCTTCCCTTACTCAGTCCATCTAAACTCCCTTCCTTTGGGTCCTCGACCCTCCTTACACTGGGGCTGTGCAACCGCCCATCCTGGATGTCCCCCACTCCCTGGTCCGGGGTCCCTCCAGCTTCCATGGTCCATGCAATTCCTTGGTTTGCCATCATCCTCCAATGGCTTCATTCATGTGTCTTCCTTCGGCCTCGCTCCACCCGTGCGTGGCCCGCTCGCCTCTCATCAATGGCCCATTCATCCCCCGGCCCTTCCCTCAGTGCTGTAACGATCGATCCCTCCCTTAATCCGTCCTTCCTCGCCACCTCCTGCGCTCCATCAGTCTTCACACCGTCGTTAGCCCTTCACTGCTTAAATCCCACGTTCTTCTCTTTCTCCACCCTCCCTCCTTACCTTGAGTCTTCCACCGTCCTTGCCTTCGTTCCTCCACCCTCCTTCTCTTGCTCCACCCTGCCTCGCGACCTCCACCCTCCGTCTCTCCACGCTCTCCCCTTTGTTGCAGCCTCTCAGGCGCCAGGCCACGGGCGCCCTCACCTTCCCTCCCCGCCCCGTGCTCAGACACACCTGCCCGCCTGCTGCCTCACCTCGGATCCGATGCTCAGCATCCAGGCGGCTTCCGGCGCTCCACTGCTCCAGAGCCACTCCCTCCCGGCTGGAGGGTGGGGAGGGAACGTAGCGCGGATCGGACACCCCCGGGGACGCAGCCTGCTGCTCCCCACCTCCTTCCGGCGCAGACAGGCGTCCACGCCCTGAAGAAGCTCCGCTGCTATCCAAGTCCCTGGGATGGCGCACACTCGGCCCTCAAGATGCGCCCCCAGAATCCAGGTCTGACTGATGCAGAGCGCCCATTCACTCCAGGCTATGTCGCGCCGGTTTCCAGCCAAGGAGGTTTCTAATCCCTGAGGATGCAGCCAGTCTGTGCCCCCTGCAGATAAAGATGCAGCCAGCACCCCTACAAATGCTGCCTTGAACCCCGGCTGCGGTGCATGCAGCCTGCAGACGCAACCAATCCTCCGCCCTGCGGATGCACGCGTGGTCCCCAGGCCGAGATGCAGTCCTGCCGTATTCCCACGGGTGATGCAGCCCTGTCCTCCGGCTGCAGCCGATCCAGTCCTCGCAGTCTGTGCGGTGCCAGGGGCCGGGCCCTGCCTCTCTCTCCTCCTGGGACAGTTCTGGCCCGGGCTCCGCCTCCTTGCCTGGGACCGGGCTCCGCCTGCTGGTCCCTACACTGCTCCTCTGAGTGATGAGACAAAAGAGGAATCCGGGAGAAGGCAGCAGCAGGGAAAGGAGGAGCATTTTTCCAGCTGTTTTACAGTCACTTGTGATTTATCTTGTGGTTTACGTCGCTGCCCTTCCGAAGAATCTACGAGGGAGGGCTGAGAACGATAAATGTCTTCATTTTACTGTTTAAACCAATAACACGCCTGAATAGTTTTCAGTAAGCATCCTTGTTACATCATCCATTTTTTGCCCCACATTTTTACCAGTCAAGATATATAGAATCATGTAAATGTTATGGTAATTAGCACGGAATTAGCAGTTTTCAAAATGTTTGCCTCACATCTCTCCTGACAAAAATGGAATTCCGAATAAGAATGGCAATTAAAAATGATTAGAACATTAAAATGTTGGGAGCTCCATTGAAAACAATGGAGAGTTCCGGGCTTATAATGGCTGGTATAAGCCTGGAGCTCCAACATTCCAATGCTCCAACCAGGCACGGCCCGTGGAGGGCGTTATACCGGGGCGGTGACGTCAGGAAGGGGAAGGTCAGGGTGGGGGGTTGTAAAGTGCGGGAAATGGACCATTACAGGTAAGTACCGAAAAAAACAAAAACGAATTTCGTTGCTCCCGCTGCATCACATTTGGTGATGCAGCGTGGGATACGAAATTCGTTTTTTTCCCCCCGGTACTTACCTGTAATGGTCCATTTCCCGCACTTTACAACCCCCCACCCTGACCCTCCCCTTCCTGACGTCACCGCCCCGGTATAACGCCCTGCACGGGCCGTGCCTGGCTCCAACATTCCAATTCCAGCTCTGGCTGTGAGCAAAAGCTACAGGGAGCTTGAGGGGATTCCTATCCCCTCACGCTCCCAAAAGGCTTTTTTTTTTTTGTTAAAACGTTCTGCCCTCTAGTGGCAGACTGTTCTAATAGCCTTATAGCCCTTCGTAGCTGGGCTATAACGGCTATTAAAGTCCCTCTCCCTTGTTAAAGGCCCTCGCCTTTGGCTCGTGCCTTTAACGCTGGAGAGGGCCTTTAATAGCCGGTATAGCACTCTACGGCGGGCTATAAGGCTATAATAAAGCTTACTGATGATGTAAGAATATTCAGATGCAAATTAGTGGATAAACTTATAACCTTGAAAAGTACAGACTTGGACTCTAATCCGAGTTTAGGCCTGTGACCAAAAAGTAATTCTGGGCCAGTAACTGTGTCCTTGTGTCTGAAATCACGCAAGACGGCTCTACACAAAGAACCACAACACCTCTTGGGTAAGAAAGGACACTTTCATGAAAAAAGTGTGTATCACATAACTCCTGGCAAATGCCTTACAGACTGACAACCTCTATACATCAAGTAAATGCTGTACAACATCCCGCTATCAAACACCCCAATAACACAGCAATCCTTCTTCTAAGTCAAGCTCTGTAATTACCTCTCCTTCTACCCTAGGCCAAAAAGTTTACAAACAAATTGTGCTTAAATTCTGAATATCACAGCTCCCCTCAAATCCACAACCCTTCCTCGCCCCAGCTGGACCGCCCGACTCCTAGTGAGACCAACCACTGTTAGTAACCTACAGATAAAACCTACCAACCTGCCATTCAGAAAAACTCTCTAGAAAGAGTTTTTCTGTCCCTCCCTCCACACCCAATATTTATCTTCCAACAGGGCTGCAAGCACATCACACTTTTCCAAGAGTTAACGTCCCACGCTCATGAAGGACAAGTGTACTACTCCATCATCCCTGAAATAGAGCTCAACCTAAAAGAGAATTTCACTGTGTCTCACTCTACCAAACCTTTCCTTCCTATAGAAATTCCTCATTTTGCAATTTACCCTCCTACGGGCTCTATTTCTCGCTGCCTGCTTCTAAGGTCCCTAATCCATATTTCCATGGGAATCGACCCAGTCCCTAAAATCAAGGTCACTGACCACAAATGCTTAATCTTCTTAAAATCTTTCTACATTTTTTTCAATAAGTCCAAACCTTTAAGCTGAAACAAATAGTTTTTAGCTAGATGCACAACCTAAACAACAGGGAAACCGCCACCTTTGAACAATTCAGCTGTGGTAACAATTGCCCCCAACACTTTCCCTACGCCAATGCTTGTTTTAAATATTGCCTAAAACAAAACTAAAACCTAGAGTTCGGAGAATAACAGTGCTCAGATGCATACTAAAAGTGCTCCATGCTGTGGCATAATGAAAGCTGAAGGGGGCCAACCCCCATACAGTCCCTCGGCCTCCCTTCGCGTGGCACTGTCTTCCTGCTGTGGTGTGCTGAGTTTTGCTCAGGTGGTGGTGCTGCGATGGTGCTTGGGTGGTGTGGAGCTGGTGCTAAGGTGGTGCCGAGTGATGCTGAGTTGATGCTGTGCTGAAGTGGTGCTGCACTGTTTCTGAAGTGGAATGGAGTTTCTGCTGGGATGGGGCTACGCTGGTGCTGAGTTAGGGCTGCGCTGGTGCACTGATGCTGAGGTGTTGCTGTGCTGATGCTGAGATGGTGCTGTGCTGGTGCTGAGGTGGTGCTGTGCTGGTGCTGAGGTGGTGTTGAGTGATACCGAGGGCTTGCTGAGGTGGTCATGGGTTTGTGCACAGGTGATGCGTAAAAGTGACTGAGTCATGCTGAGGTGGTGGTACTACGCTGGTGCTCATGCAGTGCTGAGCTGGTGCTCAGATGTTGTTGAGTGATGCTGAGTTGGTTCTGTGCTGCGGTGATGCTGCGCTGATGCTGAGGTGGTGCTGCGCTGATTCTGAAGTGGTGCTGCGTTGGTTCTGAGTTGCTGCTGAGGTGGGGTCCCGCTGGTACTTAGGTAAGGCGGTGTTGGTGCAGTGATGCTGAGAAGGTGCTTCCCTGGTGCCAAGGCGGTGCTGCTCTGATGATAAGTTGGTGCTGCAGTGGTGGTGGTGCACTGATGAAGAGGTGGTGCTGTGCTGATGCTGAGATGGTGCTGTGGTGGTGCTTAAGTGGTGCTATGCTGATGCAGTGCCGTGCTGATGGTGAGGTGGTGCTGCGCTGATGCTGTGCTGGTGCTGCACTGATCCTGTGCTGAGGTGGTGCTGAGGTTTTAGTGTGCTTGTGCTCAGGTGGCGCTGAATAATAGTGAGGTGGTGTGGAGTAATGTGTTGGTGGTCCTGTGCTGGTGCTCAGGTAATACTGCACTGGTGCTGAGGTGGTGCTGCTCTAATGCTGAAGTAGTGCTGCGTTTATGCTGAGGTAGTGCTGTTCTGATGCTGTGTTGGGGCTGCTCTGGTACTGAGTTGGTGCTGTGCTGGTGATGTTGAGTGAAGCCAAGGAATGATGTGGTGGTGCTGAGGTGGTGTTGAGTGATGCTGTGCAGGTGCTGCACAGATGCTGAGGTGGTGGTGCTGCACTGATGCTGAGGTAGTGCTAAGCTGGTAGAGAGGTGGTACTGCACTGGTGCAGAGGTGGTGCTGTGCTGGTGCCAAGCTGGTGCGGTGGTGCTGAAGTGATGCTGAATTGGTGCTGAGGTGGTGCTGCACTGAAGTGGTGCTGCACTGGTGGTGATGCACTGATGGGGAGGTGGTGCTGTGCTGATGCTGAGATGGAGTGGCATGTGGCATTTCTAGTAACAGTAAATTAACTTCATAATAAATGTAAAAGATTTACCAACTATAAACAATGTAAACATTTTGACAAACTTGTAGCCGGGTTTCACATGCTTTTGTTGCCTCAATTTCTCCTGAAATTAAGCAGATTAGTCGATAGAGACCTTTTAACATAAGCATAGCAAAATGCTATATTTCCAGCAGCATGGTGCCCAGTAATGCATGCTCTGTGGGTGAAGATAGCACTTCTTAAGGTATTGGATGCATCGAGCTCCCTTTTCACTGCAGTCCTTTAAAATCACCATTCCGTCGTGCATCGCCTCCACACCAGCTGAGGGTGATAAGTTACAAGAGTGGTGTGGCTACCTCATTTGCTGAAAATGGGCACCAGTGCTCTATTTTGTATGATTTCATGTGCCCACCTCCCTGTGCGGGGGCATCTACTTCAAACACACAGAAGAAGTGGCTGTAACATTTAATTGCGAATCACACGTACAACAGTGCAATAGGAAATATGTTCGCTCGGTGTGACATGCTAATTATACCTGTGCCCCATTGCAACAGTTGAACAAACATCTTGTGAATATATAGTTTGCATTGGGTGTAGTAAACACATTGGGGTGTGTGAGGCCTTGTGGGACTGGAAGAGTGTACAATCTGGGAAGTGTGATCCCCTCTGAGGCTGGAAGAGGAGAGGAGCAGCTCAATAGAGCGAGCACAGAATCAACCTGGATCTGTTGGAGGCATGCCGCACTAGTTTTTGGAGTCAGTTTGTTGTGGGGAATGTGAGATCATGAGAGCTTTGTTTGCTCTCAAACCCTGCCCATATTATCCTGCCAGCAATGTTGGAAAGTGCCCAGAGGCACAATGGGTTATTCTCAGATGCAAAGTTTTATTTACAAAAGTAGGTAAACAAATGATGCACTCTGACACAGCACCTCATCGTCAATGTAATATCAACGCATTATTACTAACATGAAGCGCCAAAATTACCCCCAGCGAGCCCATTTTCTGGTTACAGCATCAGCAACATGAAGCCAGGGGGTTTTCAGATAGCTGTGTTACAACAAGGCCCTCGTAAACAAAAAAGACCAATGCTTCTGGAAAACATATGTTCCTTCCCACATAGGGATATCAGTTGATTACTGAAGGTGAGCAGCTACGGGAAATGCTTCCTGAAAACCAGACCTATGTTATCAGCAGTTTTCAGTTAATTTATATCAAGACTAGAGGCTTCTTTCTCTTCAGTGCGAGTAAAGTACATGGAAAAAACTGCACATGCCAGGAGTCATGGTCACACAAGGAGGCATTTTGAAAGAAAATCAAGTTTTGCAGAGAGGACGTGGTGTAATATGTAGAGCTGCCGACTTTGGAACTAGGAACCAGGTTTGAGTCTCCAGGATGGTTCTCCACGTACCTATCAAAAGAGCAAAAGAAAGAAAACAGAAAACGAGTGCAGGGAGCAAACAGAAATAGATAAATGAGCAATAATACATGTAACAGGGGCAGTCGCCAGGGGCAATAACCACCCACGGAAAGAAGGAACAAATGTGAACAATTAGCCAAAGAAAAGAAAGGAATTTGAACTGCACACACAGGAACAAATGGCATGCAAGGGGCGTGCTCAAAGCCCACACAGGGGAAACAACATGTCTCGAGGCAGCACATGCGCTGCCTAGGGGAGACCTAAAAAGCAGTGAAATGACAGGTCATAAGTTCAGGCAAGAAACAATTAACACCAATAGCTGTGCGTCACAGAGACGTGTGTGTGTGTGTATACGCCAAGGCACAATTTGTTCTTACCATCCCGGTGCCAATCAGTTGTAACAGTGGTCTCTGCGACCCTGGAGGGCCACCTGAGCCCTGTTGCCTCCTCTTGGACAAGCTTTAGTTATGCCTTAGCCAAAGCTTCACTGATGTTGGTTTAAGATGTTATGCCTAGGCAGGAGATGCTATGTCATCAAGATGATTGTGTCTGGGAATTTGAGACTGAACATGGCAATGTGGCAGCTGTGCTGCTTGACTATGATAACATACAACTTCGGCTACTGTGGTCGTACCTTTGGCATACCATGGCAACTCTATGCATTATTTATTAGGTTGAAACTTGAAGAGTTTTATCTGCTTCAGTATCTTTTTTATTTTAAGGTAATTTTGTTGTGTGTTAGAAAGAAACCAACATCCCACCACCTTTCCTTTAATAGTCCCTGTATGTCATCCAGATTGTCAGGTAGTTCACTTTAAAAAAAATTCTAACCTCCCAGTGAAAGAAAAGTAAACACCAATCACCCTTATAAAAGAATAAGAAACAATTTGTCAGATGACATTGACTGCATTTGACTTCTGTTTTTGAACACAAATGATAAAACACAAGATAAAAACACATTTTAAAGGCATCTTTGCTGCTTGTTCATCTTCTGAACTCCATCATAGTTAATCTAGGGGGTCGGGGGTGTTACAACGCTCCCCTTACCCCAACGACTTCTCAAATTAACATTTCGACGGCTGAGCGTGTCACTTGTTGGGCCCTCCCTGCCTCCTCTTCAGTTTAATGCAGCTCCTCGTCCCCACCCACTCTACTCTGCACCACTGCACTCTATGCTACTGTACTGTGCACTACTCTACTCTATGACACTCTATTTTACTGCACTCTTTACCACTCTACTCTGCACCACTCTGCTCTACAGCACTCTATGCCACTCTCCTCTGCACCACTGCACTCTACTCCACTGCACTCTACACTACTGAACTCTACTCTGCACCACTCTACTCTACAGCACTCTATGCCACTCTCCTCTGCACCACTGCACTCTACTCCACTGCACTCTACATAACTCTGCTCTATAACATTGACTCTATGTCACTGTAGTATAAGCCTATCTATTTTACTCTGCAACACTGTACTCCATGCCACTCTTCTCTGCACCACTATACTCCACACAACTGCACTCTACTCCCCTCTACACCAGCCTACTTACAGCACTTCACTCCACGTCACTTCACTCTGCGACACTCCAAGCCACTGTACTCCATGCCACTCTTCTCTGCACCACTATACTCTACACAACTGCACTCTACTCTGCTGCCCTCTACACCAGCCTACTTACAGCACTTCACTCCACGTCACTTCACTCTGCGACACTCCAAGCCACTGTACTCCATGCCACTCTTCTCTGCACCACTATACTCCACACAACTGCACTCTACTCCCCTCTACACCAGCCTACTTACAGCACTTCACTCCACGTCACTTCACTCTGCGACACTCCAAGCCACTGTACTCCATGCCACTCTTCTCTGCACCACTATACTCCACACAACTGCACTCTACTCCCCTCTACACCAGCCTACTTACAGCACTTCACTCCACGTCACTTCACTCTGCGACACTCCAAGCCACTGTACTCCATGCCACTCTTCTCTGCACCACTATACTCCACATAACTGCACTCTACTCCCCTCTACACCAGCCTACTTACAGCACTTCACTCCACGTCACTTCACTCTGCGACACTCCAAGCCACTGTACTCCATGCCACTCTTCTCTGCACCACTATACTCCACACAACTGCACTCTACTCCCCTCTACACCAGCCTACTTACAGCACTTCACTCCACGTCACTTCACTCTGCGACACTCCAAGCCACTGTACTCCATGCCACTCTTCTCTGCACCACTATACTCCACACAACTGCACTCTACTCCCCTCTACACCAGCCTACTTACAGCACTTCACTCCACGTCACTTCACTCTGCGACACTCCAAGCCACTGTACTCCACTCCACTCTACTCCACCCCATTCTATGCCATGCCACTCCAATCTTCTCTACTCTATCGCACGGTGCTGAAGAACATGGCTGCTGCCTTCCCTCACTGGCTGACCTAAAGCCAGCAAATGAGGGAAGGCACAGTCACTCATCCATCACAGAGTGGGATAGGGTCAGTGAGACTGCTGACCCCAGCCTACTCTGTGGTGAGTTATCATTGATTGACACTCAGCACCGGGCAGTTCAGGCCATTAAGCTGTAGTGTCAAGGTCCGAGGCAATCAGTGACGCCCCCCCTCGTCATAAGGGGAAGGTCCTCGAGGCAGTTTTGCAAAACGAAAGAGGTCACGCCCACAGGGAAAGCCTGGCAAAGCTCAGCTCGGAGCTTGTGCATTTAGCTCATGTCCTAGCTTCTGGCTGCCTGACCTGAACAAGAACAGTGTCTGTCAGGCTGACCTTTGTTCAGCTTGACAGACACTCTCTTCTTGCCAGGAAAAGGTGAAGGGCGTGGCCCCTCAGCCCATATGGACGGTCCGCTACTGCTAAAAACTAATAGCGCTTTAACCACCACTTTCACTCTCTCACTCTCAGTAATTGTTCTAATTATACCTAGGCCTAAAATATACTTAAAATCTTTGCATGCAGGCAAACCTCACCAACACCTACCTAGAAAAAGGACCCCTCATGATCCTCCACTAATAACCCATGGCCTGGCTATTTGACACACCACCCACTTGAAGAGCCCAAAGGGGAGAGCTCCAAGTTTCGCATTCCACCCAAGCCCCCATTGTGAGTATGTGAAACATATCTCCACTGCACGCTTTGAACATTGTTTCGCGCCCTCCACATCACATCCTGGCTTCCATACGCTGGTTTCACCGGACCCCATACATCAGACCGTTCTAAGCACAGAGCCTCAAGTTTGAAGCATTCTTACTAGAGAGCTCCCTTGATCCTGAGAGCAAAATCAGCCTTTATTATATAAGCAAGCATTGGCAAAGTCAATAGTTTTCGCCTACACAAATGCCATTGACTTTTCCAATGTCTTTTAGCCATGTTGTACAGCAGCGTGGGGGGAGTGGCGTGGAGAAGAGTAGACTAGAATGGAGTGACATACAGTGGAGTGGAGTAAAGTGGAATGGCGTAGAGTGGAGTAGAGTAGACTAGACTGGCATGGCGTTGAATGGAGTGGAGTAGAGTGGCATTATGTGGAGTGGTGTTGCATAGAGTAGTGTGGTGCAGAGTAGAGTGGTGCCATAGAATGCAGTGGTATAGAGTAGTGTGGTGCAGAGTAGAGTGGGGCCATAGAATGCAGTGGTATAGAGTAGTGTGGTGCAGAGTAGAGTGGGGCCATAGAATGCAGTGGTATAGAGTAGTGTGGTGCAGAGTAGAGTGGGGCCATAGAATGCAGTGGTATAGAGTAGTGTGGTGCAGAGTAGAGTGGGGCCATAGAATGCAGTGGTATAGAGTAGTGTGGTGCAGAGTAGAGTGGGGCCATAGAATGCAGTGGTATAGAGTAGTGTGGTGCAGAGTAGAGTGGGGCCATAGAATGCAGTGGTATAGAGTAGTGTGGTGCAGAGTAGAGTGGGGCCATAGAATGCAGTGGTATAGAGTAGTGTGGTGCAGAGTAGAGTGGGGCCATAGAATGCAGTGGTATAGAGTAGTGTGGTGCAGAGTAGAGTGGGGCCATAGAATGCAGTGGTATAGAGTAGTGTGGTGCAGAGTAGAGTGGGGCCATAGAATGCAGTGGTATAGAGTAGTGTGGTGCAGAGTAGAGTGGGGCCATAGAATGCAGTGGTATAGAGTAGTGTGGTGCAGAGTAGAGTGGGGCCATAGAATGCAGTGGTATAGAGTAGTGTGGTGCAGAGTAGAGTGGGGCCATAGAATGCAGTGGTATAGAGTAGTGTGGTGCAGAGTAGAGTGGGGCCATAGAATGCAGTGGTATAGAGTAGTGTGGTGCAGAGTAGAGTGGGGCCATAGAATGCAGTGGTATAGAGTAGTGTGGTGCAGAGTAGAGTGGGGCCATAGAATGCAGTGGTATAGAGTAGTGTGGTGCAGAGTAGAGTGGGGCCATAGAATGCAGTGGTATAGAGTAGTGTGGTGCAGAGTAGAGTGGGGCCATAGAATGCAGTGGTATAGAGTAGTGTGGTGCAGAGTAGAGTGGGGCCATAGAATGCAGTGGTATAGAGTAGTGTGGTGCAGAGTAGAGTGGTGCCATAGAATGCAGTGGTATAGAGTAGTGTGGTGCAGAGTAGAGTGGTGCCATAGAATGCAGTGGTATAGAGTAGTGTGGTGCAGAGTAGAGTGGTGCCATAGAATGCAGTGGTATAGAGTAGTGTGGTGCAGAGTAGAGTGGGGCCATAGAATGCAGTGGTATAGAGTAGTGTGGTGCAGAGTAGAGTGGGGCCATAGAATGCAGTGGTATAGAGTAGTGTGGTGCAGAGTAGAGTGGGGCCATAGAATGCAGTGGTATAGAGTAGTGTGGTGCAGAGTAGAGTGGGGCCATAGAATGCAGTGGTATAGAGTAGGGTGGTGCAGAGTAGAGTGGCATGTAGTGCACTGGGGTAGATTGCAGTGGATTAGAGTGGTGCAAAGTAGAGAGTAGAGTGGCGTAGAATGCAGGCATGGAGTAGAGTGATGCACAGTGGGTTAAAGTGCAGTGACATAGAGTGTAGTGGAACACAGAAGAGTGGTGCGAGGTATAGTAGAGTGGCATAGAGTGCAGTGGCATAAAGTACAATGGCATAGAGTGCAGTGGCATAGAGTTCAATGGCATAGAGTTCAGTGACATAGAGAAGAATGGTGCAAAGCAAAGTAGAGTGGCGTAGAGTGCAGTAGAGTAGAGTAGAGTGGTACGGAGTAGAGTTGTGCATGGTAGAGTGGTGCAGAATTCAGTGGAGTAGAGTACAGTGACGTGGAGTTGCATACAGTAGAGTGGCATAGAGAGTAGTAGTGTAGACGTAGATTGCAGTGGTGTAGAGTAAAGTACAGTGACAAAGACAGCAGAAGTGTAGAGTAGAGTGATGCAGAGTACAGTAGAGTGCAGTGGCCTAAAGTGGCGCAGAGTAGAATGCTGTGGCATAGATTGGTGCAGAGTGGCATACAGTACAGTGCAGTGGCATAAAGTGGTGCAGAGTAGAGTGCTGTGGCATAGGGTAGAGGGGTGCAGAGTAGAGTGGCTCAGAGCGCAGTGGCCCAGAGCGGAGCAGCATACAATTGAGTGGTGTAGAGTAGTGTGGTGCAGAGTAGAGTGCAGTGACGTAGAGTAGAGTAGTTCTGAGTAGAATAGAGTGGCCTAGAGTGCAGTGGCACAGAGTAGATTAGAATGGTGTACAGTGCAGTGGCGCAGAGTGCAGTTAACAGAGCAGAGCGGTGTAGAATAGAGTAATGAAACAAAGTCCTGTGCGCACGTATTAGGTGAACCAAATGTTCATACAGGTGTCCGTTGATAAATAACGACTGTCAACATCATGTTTCCATGTGGAATGTGTTTATATTTCAAACTTGATCAGTACAAGAAGACAAACCAGCCGACACGTGTTTCGTCACACCGTGTGAAGATGTGACTCTTCAGGGCTGTCGGTTTGTAGCACATGAAAGATTGCGTGCACCGGTGTGGGTTCACCCGGATCACGGCGATGAATAAAAATGGGTAATAGAGTGAAAATGAAACCACTGGTGCCTCGGGTAGGAGACACTATGGCACGTCTGGACGGGGAGACCTGTTCTCCCGGAGTGCTGAGTCTCAATCGCTTCACGTATAATGGATACCATTACTCAGCTTGTTACATTGTGTGCTTTATCTGGTGTTCCACACCATGCTTTCTTACTGTGCAAAGCAGGTTGGAGTGAAAAAAATCGGAAAATAATTGCAGAAAAATGTTTTGTTAAATTCTTTTTAATGTCCTGCTTTGTTTTTGGCAAAATCGAGGAGGGAATGTATTCGAGATTTAGGGTGCAAATTAGTTTCCCCAGCATTCATAAGTATTTCTGGTGTCAAGTGCTGCCGTCCCCCGCACTCCTTTGATATTGCCTCTGCTTCCATTGGGCTTGCTATCCCGCATATTGTCAATTTCTTTCTCCCTCACGTCTTTTACAACTTTCAGATAAAGATATATTTCCCTTACGCTATGATGCAACCAGCACTGGCCACGTCATAGCGCTTTTATTTATTTTTTATTTTATACTATGCGCCTCCTTTTCATTCTTGTGGCAGCCATTTCACTTCCTGAAAAATTAAAATAACGTATTGCGATTGCACACCAATATTTTATATCAGGAGAAGTAAATAAACATGTCAAACATGTCACACATTTAACATAGGTCAGTGTTTTGTTCATCATAAGGCACGTTTCTCAACAACTGGTCGTGCATAAACAATAGACAGTATACCTAACGTTCAGTGCATAATGTCTCAAGCATGTGTGTCACTAGTGCACTGATATTCTTGCACGGAAGTCGAAACTGCAAATAATGAAGCACTGTTGGAAAGCGAATCACCTATTTTAAAGGCAGGTGGACAGGCAAGTGTTTTACCCTTGAACTTGGAAAGTTCTCAACAATGACCCGCTAACTTGAATTGGTTGAAAGACAGCAGTTCTAATATCCAACCTAGAAATTGCCTTTGTGCTCTACATGAGGCTTGATATGCGAAGAATGCCTGCAGCATCTGCAGAGTGGGGGCTTAGGCCCTGCTGCCCCCTTCATGCTCCTTGCTATCACTGACCTATGTAAATAGTTTGTTTTAATTGAGGAAAAAGTGTTAGATATATGGATAGAATCACAACAACCCTGTAAGATAGCTTAGTGGGTTAATGCACCTCAAGTTGGTTAGAGTATGTGTAAAATGAGTTTTAGAGGGCTGCTTTGGTTTTAATCTGCCAAATGTTGGGACGATGTTAGCACACAATCTGGGAGAGCACAGCTTGTAATGTATGGAGCATGGAACCTGCAAGAAATACTGCAACAGTACTTGGGAACTGACAACAAGTTATTATAAAATGTACGAACAAAAATGAGCCGTGCTCTCATATTTAAAGAGATATGTAAAAATCAAATGGGTTCTTATAAATTTGCAGTGCATGAGGAACATTGTATACTAATCCAATTGAAGAATGGAAATAGCTATATTATCAGAGCTGTGCCTGGACAGTAAACGTCAATGGAGAAAATATACGCAGGACTCATGAGTTACCTAAAACAATTTGAAAAGTGGCGCTTAATGTATAATTTGTAGAGAGGCAGCACGTCACAACAGACACGTGCTCTTTAACAAAATGTCACATACACTTCCCGGGTTAAGGCAATTGTTGCTGTGTAGCATGGCTTAAAGTGCTATAAAAAAGCATCAAAAAGCGGCCAGTGCTGGCCGCAATATAGAGCTTTTTTGTTCCTTATGATGTTTGGGATGGATGAGTGTTACATGCAACGTTCGAACACATTTTTATTTTACAGAGTTTTATATAGCGTAAACTTGACCTGAATCGGATATCAGAGCGCTTTACATAGAACAAGTTGCATTTCATGAGGACACATTTATTTTTTGTGAGGCACAGGGAGATTAAGTGATTTGCCCAGAATCACAGGATGTTCAGCGTCATTGCCGAGACTGGAACCCAGTTCCCTATATTCGAGGTCAACCGCTCTAGCCCTTAGGCCAACTCCTCTCCCCTATGCATGGGAGGGGAAGAAACAACACACAGAAGGGAAGGCGGGAGAGTAAGAAACAAATAAAGAAAACAGTACCTGAATCACAGTGGAAGCAGTGGATGGACAGCAAAAGGACACTAATCAAGCTCAATCAAACAGAAGTTGGTCCATTCTTATATAAGAAGAGGAAGTGAAGCCAGCATGTGCCAGCCAATCAGGAGGCAGCAAAGAAGAGTGACAATGAAGTGAATGGATGGTACCCAATGGGCAGGCTCCAAGCCCTTTATAGTAAAAATGCCCCTCACAGAGACAACGAGAACATTATGGCCAGGCAAAACCTAAAAGGTCGAAATATGCTACTCAGTGGTGTAACGAAATTTGATGGGTGCCCAGTGCAAATATGGAGGGGGCCCCCTCCAGACTCACTCAGGAGCTCTTAGGCCAAGGCACTGTGCTGAAGGGGCCCCCTGGAGCTTTGTTACACCACTGGTGCTACTATTAGAAGTAATAAATACATACGTCACTATTATGTATTGATATGGAGAGAACAGTTTCATGGGAGCACAGTTTATGGGCTTAATCACACCTATACACTCAACATATACTGACATGAATTTGTGTTTAATTTGAGAAAAGAATATTGTTGGTGTAAACAAAATCACATTTATATTTAGGCTTTCCTTGTGAGAGGGAAAAGGTTTCAAGATAACTAATAAATACATTAAGTGCCCCTTTTGTGCCACGACGCTTGCAATTTGCCAATATAGAATTCCTGCAAAAGAGAATGATCAAATTAAATGCAAACGAAGATGCCCCGGCTTCCGCAGTTGATGAAGCAGCTGCCATGTCGCCATTTTGCCTGTCCCGATTTGTTCCCCGGTCAGGCACGGCGGAAGGGGAGGAACAGCAAGAGGGAAGAGGCAGTTCGCACTGAGGGAAAAAAATAATAAAGTAATGTTCCCCTACCTCACTCGGTGTCCGCGTGTTTCCTGGGACTGGGTAATACGAAACTGGCGACGAGGGTGGGATACGAAGTCCCCCGCTCCACCGTCACCTTCTGCAAGCCAAAACGAGCATGCGCTACCGCGAGTGAAAGCAGAGCGCCAGAACAAAGTTAGGAGGTGCGTGCGAGCGCAGAGGAAGCCCGCGCTGCTGCCAGTGAAAGCGGAGTGCCCGAGCTGTCAAAGGAAGCCTCACAGAGTGGAAAACGAAGCGCGCTGCCGCAAGTGTAAGCGGAGCGCTCCAGCCAAAAAAAACAAAACACAAGCAACAGTCAGCACAGCCACCCGTAATTGAAGAAGGGTCTACACTGAGGACAGAGCCTAATCACACAAAAGATCAGCGCATGAAGGCAGAGGTACGCTAAATGAGAAGGCCCCCTGTGAAGCCTGCAGTGTGTATACATCTTGAAAATGACCTGTGAAGACTGCAATATGAATGCTTAAGTCCCTGTCAGTGGCCATTTTGAGGTCAGGCGTGCTGCGTTGACCTAGCTTAGCTCCAACTCAGCGGCCATCTTGAAGTCAGGCGGCACACTAAAGGAGTCCCCAAGGCCTACCAAAGTCACATTTGAGCCTCACAGACACCGGAAGTCACTGAAACTATGCTGTAACCCCCAATGTAACTCCCAGATAACTGCCTATTGGATAAGGATCAGTTTGGATTCCGCCCAGGCCATGGGACAGAAACTGCATTGGCAACCATGATGGACACACTGCGAATGCGTGCCGCCAACGGCAACTCATCAGTACTAGTGTTGTTGGATATGTCGGCCGCATTCGACACGGTTAGCCATGCAGTCCTACTAAGTAGGCTGGAGAAACTGGGCGTGAAGGGTAAGGCCTTGAAATGGCTACAATCCTACCTGTTGGGCAGACAACAGGTATTGACTTTGGCACCGTTTGCTTCCCCTAAGTCCCTGGTCCACAGGGCTCGTCGATCAGCCCTGTCCTCTTTAATATATATCTGCAGCCCCTGATCCCTATTATAAAATCTTATGGGATCGATTTGATTAACTATGCTGACGATACCCAATTGGTGTTTTCCCTGGAAGGGAAGCATGCGGTGACCATGGACACCTTTCAGAAATGCATGGGTAGGGTTTCCGGTTGGCTTAATGCAAACTCCCTCCAATTTAATGAGGGGAAAACGGAGGTAGTCTACTGCGCAACGGCCAAATTGAGCCAGCAATTACCTTGCGAGATTAGGCTCTCGCCGTGAGCTGATCTCTGCATCCCAGTCAAGACCGTGCGGAATTTGGGAGTATTGTTTGACGAAAACCTCCAAATGGTATCGCAAAATAATAAAACAATTAGTGTCTGCTATGGCCTGCTAAAAGCGCTTAGACAGATTCTGCCCCTTCTACCCGACGAGACTAGACCGCTGGTGGTAAGGAGTGTAATTCTGGCCAGACTGGATTACTGCAACTCCTTATATCTGGGTTCCCCTTTATACATCTTGCAGGGGCTCCAGAGAGTCCAGTCTCTAGCGGCAAACTGGCACTCAATAGACCCCGCGGCTCCTCTACTACAATGGCGTTGAGAGATTTACACTGGCTGCCAATAAAGGATAGAGTCACATTTAAATCTCTGTGCATTGTCTATAGAGCGCTACACAGTACGGGCCCCCTTCCACTGCAGGAAATACTCACCTGGTATAAGCCCACTAGGTCTCTGCGCTCCTCCAGCCTAGGCCTGGCAGCTACTATCAGAGTTAGAAGATCCAGGATGGGAGGTAGCGCTTTCTGCACAGCAGCGTCTCGGCTGTGGAATGAGCTGCCCTAGAACATTAGGCAAGCTGACTCCTTGATAGGCTTCAGAAAGAGCTTAAAGATGTGGCTATTTGCCAAAGTCTGAAATCACGGCGCCCTCCCACCTAGTCTTCAATTTGCCGCTTCCATCTGACTAGGTCTTCTGTCTTTTCAAAGCGCCAGGATACCCGCAGGGTGGCAGTTGCGCTATACAAGAACAACATACAATACAATACAATACAATACAATGTCAGACCCTGACTCCAAGCAGCAGGCCGTGCCCGGCCCAGCACATAATGCTTTGCCACCTGGACCGATACTCATGGGAGTATCATATCTACGCCCTCCTGAACCACTGGCACTGACGTCCGGAAACAGTATGGGCCCTGCGTGGAAGCGTTGGCTCAAAGATTTCGAAGACATCTCATTGCTTTACGCAATCTTGTAGGTAAAGATATAGGACAAATTATCAAAGACCTACTGCCGGCGAATGCTGCGTCATATGAGAGCGTGAGAGAAGCCCTGAACAAAAAATGTCTTCCCAAGCGGAATCTAGATTATGAGCGCTACACATTCAACCTTGCGTCTCAGGAGCAAGATGAACCCATGGGCGACTTTATATCCCGCCTTAAGTGCTTAACCCGCCACTACGAATTTGACAACTTCAACACAGAAGACGCTCTTCGCCTGCGCATCATTGATGGATGCCAATCTGAGTCACTACGCCGTCGACTACTGAAGAAACACTACACGCTAGATGAGATAGAAGAACTCACGTGCATCAACGATCAAGCCGAGGAGCACGTGAAGAAGATGGAGCCCAGCAAACCTGAAAGAAAGGAGCAAGCCCTCTGAGTGCACTCTCACACAGAAACAAGACGTCGTCCAGATCGACACACATCAGGAAGAGTCACAAGACCGCCTCGTGTGAAATCACCTCGCCGAGGGAGACAGAACAGTCATTCCAGTAGACAACCTTCACAATGCTATAGATGCGGCAAAGACTACCCTCACACGGGTCCGTGTCCAGCCATTGGACAACAGTGTCACCGCTGTGGGAAAGACAACCATTTTGAAGCTGCGTATCAGACCCGTCGCATGGAAGCGAGACAGACTAAACAGAACACAGGGTCACGTCACCATGTACGGGCTGCATGTGATCGAAGAGACCATTCGAAAAGCTCACCCGGATCCAATACACAGTCACACGGTTCATATCGATCTCAGCGGTCAACATCCAGAGAATCGTCTTCGCTTACTCACATTTCACAGGACAGTGATGAGTTTGTATGCATGGTAGCGGACCCAGAAAGACTGAAGAAGTACCCGCGACTACACATCCAAATGGGCGATCACTTTGTGAAGTTCGTCTTGGACACAGGCGAGTCACTCAACTACATTTGCGCCACCGAATACCAGAGCATGAATCCAAAACCGAAGTTAGAACCAGCAGCAGTGCGGGTCTACACGTGGATGTCCAGGGAACTGTTACCATGCATTGGACAATTTCGTACCACACTAACCTACAAAAGTTAAAAAATCAAAGCACAAATTCACGTCATCAAAGGCCCTGAAGCAGCCATTTTGCCTGTCCCGATTTGTTACCCGGTCAGGCATGGCGGAAGGGGAGGAGCGGCAAGAGGGAAGAGGCAGTTTGCACTGAGGGAAAAAAGAATAAAGTAACGTTCCCCTACCTCACTCTGTGTCCGCGTGTTTACTGGGGCTGGGAAACACGAAAGAAGCGTTCCCATGAGGCCATACGCTTCCATTTTAAACCTAGCCTCTCTTCTTATCTCCCAAAATTGTAGTAAGGAGTGGTAAAACATTCGAACAAAGTAAGGTTTCACTGCTCAACCTCAGGAAGCGCGAATAAACCCAGACACGGGGATTACGTTATCGAACAAAGTTGTCAACAGTCTGTATAAAATTATTCTGCACAATATTCAACAAAAGTTTGTGTCCAAAAGAATAATTACTAAGTGTTAAAGGGTGACCTGGTGTCCCGGAATTAAGGGAAAAGTCCTGGGTTGTCATCCTCTGTCCTAGCAAATGATACTCAAATCAGAACATGCCAAATTGCACACATGGAGGAGATCTTTTGTGTGTTAGACTGAAGGATTAGTTAGCAGCCATTTCATAAATCAATTTAATTAATACATATGGCACTCTGTGAAACAGTAGCATTTATGTTTTTTTTTTACATAAGTACCTTGTCTGAATTTTCTGTTTTAAGTAATTCTGTGGGGCTCAGGAAATGGAAAATTATAGTCCTACCTTTTTTTTGTGAAATGCCGCAGTGTTTGTAGGTTTATCATCTGGCCATACTATCTTGGTACTACATCAGCCATTTGCCAACTTTATAAACCATCCCGAGTTTCAACAAAGTTAATTAACTTTCAGATGTCAAGAAAAAGTGCCCCTTTAAAATTAGTGGCGGCCCGTTACTGGGTGGGTGATTAAAATAACAAAATAATTAACCTCGGGAAAAGCGTCACCTGGAAGGCATGAGCCATTGCAAGTGGATGTTTCGTCGCAAAATAGAATTCATGGGTGTTTTGTAGCACAATGGCGACCACAGAGCAAAACATATGAAACCCTGAGGACCTGGTATTGCAGGTTCACTGTCCGCCCCGCCTCCTTTGCAATTTGAACACAGCGGGAAGGTTGTACCGTGCAAGTCAAACTGCATAGGAGATAGAATGGAATAGCTGCCGGCTCAATTCCAAGCTTATCAGTGGTGACTGACTGGGGATACAATTAAATGCCTAGCTCCTGACAGACCAGGTGATCATCGGAGTAGAGAAGAATTCAATAAATAAAACGAAAGCATCCGCCTTTGAAGCTGAAGTACCAGGTCAAGTCTTGTGGGTGCAGGGGGTCAACATCTTGTGATTCTTGGCAAATTACTTAGGACCTGATTGAGGTCTTGGAGGTAATGGTCCCGCTATCACTTTTCCGTCCACCTACTTGGCAGTCCACCTGCTCTATTTAGTTGCTGGTGGGACCGTCGGAGTGCCGTTGTCTCCGTCAGAATTTCTCAACCGCGACCACTGCCCCATAGGGAAAAGCATCTGTCAGAGGGACTACAGCCTCTTTGTCTGCTGGACCAATCACAATGTGCCTTCCCGCCACCCATTGCTTCATTTTAGCTGTTTGTTTCCGGTGCTCGACACCAGCACTTAATTGGGAGCACCAGCACTTTTGACAGTCTGCCACATGGTGGACTGCTTGTCTGATTTAGAGTGAGTACAGAAACAGTTGTTTACTAATTCAATATACATTAAAAATGACTATTACCTGCTGCCCATGATCATTTTCTAGCTTTAGGGGCCTCGAATAGTCTGAGTGTGATGGTTGGTAGCTGGTATGGTGCTGCCATTGGCAGCACTGGCAGGAGCAATGTAAATGTAAATGCCATGGTACTTATAGAGCGCACTGTCACCAGACGTCACCTTGCGGTGTCACCTATACGGCTCCCTGGCGCTGATACTCATACCGCTGTGGAACCCCTCCTGGCTTTCCCTGTGAAGTGTCCACTCCTGGGCACCCCCAGGGTGAAGCCAGGCATCCTTAGCGCTGTTGGGGCCGGTGTGGAGGCTAAGCAAGCTATTGCCCAGAGTTGCAGCGTGGGGCCCGTGATTAGAATAGGCACCGAGGCGAGAATTAACAGGTCCGAGGAAATTGAGCCCGAGACCCTGCCGAGGCGGGAATCGAACCCTGGTCCCTGGCCAGAACTCTGCATCAGGGTCTGCCGCTCTAACCATTAAGTCACACTCCTCCACTCCAATGGATGGTGTAGGCTGCTGTGACCTCCTGATGAAGGCCCTGGCACTTAATTGTTTACAAATTAAGCACTGCCGCCAACGTAACTGTGGCGGCAAAACCTTCACACCTGAGTTGGCGGATTGGATGGGATACAAGTCAGAAACTCACATTTTCTCACTTTCACACTTCCTTTTCTGCTATGGACCCAATCTTCCATGTCCTGCCTCTCCTGCTGTTGCTTGACGACGAAGCAAGTCAACCCTGTCTTGACCGTATTCAAAGGTGACCTCCTCTTCTACCTGTTTCTTTTTGACTTACATGATTACATTTGCTCTGCACTCATGCATTTTTAAATCTTTCACAAGCAATAGCATACCAATATGTAATGTGTATGTGTGTAATGTTGACGTTTAAGAAATGTAAAGAAACACACCTGTATGATTACATTGTATTTCTAAATTTGGTACAAGCTGCCTTAAAAAAATGGGCACTTACACAAAAAAGGACATCAATAAAAAAAAAAAAAGTGGCCATAAAGGTGTGTTTAAATAAATTGCGTAAATTGTCAAATTTAAAACACATGCATTACACATCATTGGGATAAGTGAAATGAAACATAATGTAGAAATTGCACTAGACACGGTGCAACATTGACTTTTTAAATACCTGTAAAATCAATGTCAGTCCCAAATTTAAATCAGTTAACATATTTATCCATGCAACATTTCCCCTTGTCTAGTGCAATTCCTGTATTTTATCAAATTTCAGTTGTTATATCATTTGTTTTGGTGTCATGCATATTTTTTATTCTTATCACTTATCAATTTGAAATAAACACACCCTTATCAATGCTTAAAATAAAGAATTTAAATATCTATTTGTTGGAGTAAGTGCCTATTATTAATGCTTTCACCTAAATTAAATTACCATCACATACTATTTTAACCAGCATATGTACTTAGCAAAGTAGACATGTGGGGCCATATTATCAAGACCAGCGATAACATTATTGCTGCTTTAGCGGCTGGAAACTGCAGCTAAAGCGCCGATAAGGGACTTGATAATATGCCCTTGGGAATTCCCATAGAAGCCCAGGTTCACACCAGAATTTCAGCAGTGATCTTATGCAGTTCAGAGATTGCATCAAACACTGAAGGTGAGTGGTCAGGAATAGAGACACAGCAGCTATTGCCGATGATGAGACATGCACCACCTCGATCCGCTAATACCACATCAACAACCATGCAATTTTGGAGTGCTACAATCCTTGCACCTTGCAACCCTTCTGTAATGTCCCCAAGTGCCATAGCTGTCTGATTGGTCACAGCTTCTACAACACGAGTCAATCGTCTTATCTTTCTACTGTTTAATGCAGCACCCACAAAGAAAAACAAGCCCAAATTGAAATCAACGTATTGTTGCAAGGTGGTGTCAGTCTGGTCCACCTCATCAGTACTTATTGTTCACTTATATCTGTTCTTAGAGATATTGTTGTACAGCTTAAAGTCTCGATGATACAATGCAGGTGCCAGAAACACAGGGGGCAACAAAAAAGACACATAGCATATTCCAGACCCTCCAGCAGGTAGATGGTAATATCCCTTATTACCACAGACAAAATAGGTATTATGTGACGATATAAAACTAATGTTATTGGCACCTTCAATAGTCAAAACCACATTACACTCACTTCTCCCCAATGGAATTCTCCCAACACTTCCTATACATAAGTCTGCTTTAGGTCTGGTCACAGAAATCCCAAATGGTCCATTGTTCTTAATAGTTCTCATATTTGGGACAACATATGGCATGGAAAGTTCACAGGTCGGTACTCTTCCCATTCCCATTTAGTTCCTTCAGCTTGTGAATTACCATCTTCATCTGGATAACACACTTGCCGCCTTTCCAGAAGCAATTAAAAGTGCAAACCAAGCTTGGCAAGAACCATTATGCAAGAAAGGAAGAGGAATAAAATGTGTTCCTCCTTTCTTCTGGTGAGCAGGTATCATCCCACACACCCAACAGTTGGTAGTATTTGTGGCTTTGTGAGTGTGATGCAAAATCTGAATAAACGTATTGTTCAGGTAGGATTGTCGATGCTTTTCTTCAGGGTAAGGAAGCGTAAAGTAATGATGCTCAACTGGTACTGGAGTAGTGGCCATCAAAAGCTGTCCCTCTCAACAAGCCAGGTTGTCACTGCTATAACCACCATAGCAACAACACACCCTACAGCCCAAATGATCTTTTTATTACAGATCATAGCAACAGTTGATCTCATTGTAGACATGATCACTTCGTCGTTGAAACAATCGTTGGAGCTCTAATGTCCTGGGCAATCGTTGGTTTCTTCACCAAGGGTCAAGACGGGTGTCACTATGTAGGACTGATCCCCCCCCCTTGCCACATCAGCACTCCGTTTCACCAACCCAGGACGGTTGCTCAACCAGTCTTTTTCAACACTGCAGATTCTTTCCTCGGTTTTAGCTGGTATCGGGATACTCCAGAGATCGTGTGGTCCGGGAAGACTCCCTCAGATTTGTCAGGTGAGATAGCATGGCCCTTCTCTGTTTCCAGAAACTCTTGATGGTCAGTCAGCACAGCAGGTTCCACCAAGGTAGGCAACACTCGCTTGCAGTGAGTGCTATGGACCCAGTTCTTCCTGTTCGTCACTCGAACCGCTGTCCTCGTCGCTACGAGCACCTGCTCCGGTCCTCGCCACCTCGGCTCCAAGCTGCTCGACCTCTCGAAGGCCTTGACCATCACGTGGTCGCCAGGCCGGAGTTTGTGGGCCTCACCAGCAGATCTGTCCGGAAGAGCTTCTCGAAGCTGTTGATGAATAGAAATCAAACTATCAGCCAACTGTGCTAAGTAGTCGATCATCAGAACACATGGTACATCATGTATGGGACGTGCTTAGGAACTCCCCAAATGTTCATCAGTCTCCCAAATACCACCTCATATGGTGTTAGCCCAGATCGTGAATGTGGCACCGATCTTATGGACAACAATGCCAAAGGTAATGCATCAGGCCATTTCAAAGACGTGGAAGCCAGTATTTTCGCTAATTTCAACTTTAAAGTAGCATTATACCTCTCCACTAATCCTGCTGATTGTGGGTGGAAGGCTGCATGGGACTTCTGTTTGATCCCTAATCCTTTCAGGACATGCTCAACAACTTGCCCAATAAAATGAGGTCCGTTGTCACTCCACAAAAGTTTGCAAACACCAAATCTAGGGAAGAATTCCTTTAAAAGCACCTTTGCTGTAGTAAGAGCTGTATTATCCTTTGTAGGGTACGCCGCTATCCGTTTACTGAAGGCACATACCACCACTAGAACATACTTCAAGTTATTGCAACGTTCAAGTTGGATATAATCCATTTGCAAAACTTCAAAAGGTGCAGTTGGTTTAGCAAACCCTCCTGTAGGAGTCCATGTCCCTTTACCAGGATTGTACTGCCAACAGATCAATCAGGACTGTACTATTCTCTTAGCTGTGCTGGCAATTTCTGGATGCTCCCAAACTTGCGTAAGCAATTTCGTTATTGCTGAAGCTCCAACATGTGCCGGCCCATGTGCCATCTGAACCATAGGCTGTAAATAGGTTACATGTTATAGAGAACAGTGGTCCCTATTCAGGGGGAATACAGTGTGATAGATAACCATACACTAGAATAGAATGTATGTCTTTTGTCCAGCCGGACAAGAATTTATTTTCATAGTATTTTCCAAAAGTAGTATCAAATAAAACATTCAAATGACAAGTGGGCACAGCCGTGACCCACAGAACACAAGACAGAACAATGAACACAGAATTGGCCAACAGGCAAGCCAAAATGGGTCTGTACACTTGTACTTAGTATAGACAGACAAAAATTAATCATTTAACACCGTTGCACAATGTGTTATAGCTTGAGTCTGGTGCATAGGGTGTTTGGGTGTCGACGACGTTTCGATGCCAACATTAAATTTAGGGCATCATCTTCAGGAAAAACAAATAATGCATTGCTGTCTTGATAATAATGTATCACACCTTTTTAACAATTCTTTACATACAAAAAAGGAAGAAGGGGAGAAAAAAGGGGGGATAAAAATGAAAAGGAAGAATTTTAACCACATTTGACAACAATATACTAGGCATGTTTTCAGCATAATGTTTGTGACTTAGGTGCTTGGATTTGCGTGATCAGTGTGGACTGAATTTCATGCAGAAGTGGTGACATTTCTCTAGTTTATACTGAGTGAGGATTGAAATGCGTGTCGCAGTGACGACGTTAAAAAGGAGTTGGTTGAATTGATGCTGATTCATGGTGCTTAGTACAGCTTCGTCATGACATAGTGAATTATTGCAGTGATTCAACGGAGAAAAGACAAGTGAGTATGATAAAACCAGTCAGCATATTAAAAGACGACGAACCGGCGCAGTGCCTGATCATGAGCAAGGTGTTCCCAGTGAGTCAGGAGGAACAAAAAACGGCGCGGTGCGAGAGTGAAAGAAATATTCTCCTGGGTAAACCCAGAGGGCAATAGGCAAATTACCTAAGGTGGCAGAGAATCAACAGTTCACTATAGGCGCAAGGGCGCTCAGCATCTGGACTTTGGGGGTTGGTGGCACCAGCGGGATCTAAATGAACAAGAAGCAGAGGTGTAGGTTTCTAAGTTTAAGAAGGGGTGGAGTTGACACGGAAATTGAGTGTAAAACAGAATAAATTAAATTACCAATTCTGTTTGCTTAATGGCAGAAAGTCCTGTTGGGTGCTGTGTGCCAGCTGTTGGAGAATGCACGATCGCATTACCTGGAAGCAGAGAGGGGTAAAAATGGGTTTAGGCATGAACCCGCCATGCTAAAGAAGTGGTGTCCAAGGGATCTGGCCATGCTACTTACTTCAGTGAGTGTGGGCAGTATCGCCGCATCTGCTTCGGAGTTTCAATGGAGACTGCCGGTTTGCCTAGGCAGAGCTGGTTAAGGCACACTATCGGCAGAAAGTGAAGAGGGACTGGTTAAGGCACACTATCGGCAGAAAGCGAAGAGGGACTAAAAGGATGGGAAGGAGGCGGCCATTTTAAGGTGGTGTGGGTTGCCCAGGAAAGGTGCAGAGTAAGTGACTTATATTGTGATTACACGAGCACGTACATGCAGAGTGGCACAGTTTGTGACTTGAATACATGTTACAAGAGACATCTTTATAAAAGGGACATCTTTATAAAAGGGAGGTCCAGTCTTCAAGGCGATTGAGGCCACTGTGGATGCTATTGGTTCTCAGAATCCAATGGAGCTCTTCCTTGTTGAGTAATTGTGAAATGTCTGCCCCTCTTGGGGGTGGTTTGATCACTGTGATAATTGTCCATTTGAGATCATTCTCAGTATGTCCATTGTCCGTGAAGTGCTCCACTAGGGGTGCATTCGCCGTTTTACACCGGATTCTGCTGCGATGCTGTCCGATCCTAAGCTTGATTTTCTGGCTTGTCTGGCCTACGTAGATCATTTTGCAAGGACAGAAAATTGCATACACAACATTTGTTGAATTACAGTTAGAAAAATATTTTCTCTCAAATTTGATTGCTCCGTGCTCAAAGGTTTTTCCTTCAACAGTGTAATCGCAACATATGCAGCTACCACATTTCACATGGCCTGTAAGAGTCGGTAACCCCCATGCATCGATGATAGTTGTTTTTTGGGGGGTTTGGGGCAGGGCTGCCCGGACTAGATGATCTTTAATGTTTTTTGCCCTTTTAAAGGCGAACAATGGGCGTTCAAGATTCAGTTGGCCAGCATTTAACACAGGCCAGTGCTTGACTATACTCTTTTTGATGGCATGTGATGCTGGTGAAAATGTGGTGACACAAATTAGGCGTTCCTGCATTTTCTTAGGTTTGGGTTCTAGGAGGGTTTCCCTAGGGCAATACCAGGCGCGTTTGAGGGAATGGCGCACTAATTTCCGTGGATAACCTCTGGCTCTAAGCTTATGGCTTAGTGTCTTGGCCTCACTGAAATAGTCTTCCTTAAAATAGCAATTCCGCCTTAAGCGCAGGAACTGAGAGAAAGGGAGTGAATCTTTGAGTGCACGAGGGTGATGGCTGCTGTAGTTCAATAAGGTGTTCCGCGTCTTCCTTTTTTGTATGTAAAGAATTGTTAAAAAGGTGTGATACATTATTATCAAGACAGCAATGAATTATTTGTTTGTCCTGAAGATGATGCCTTAAATTTAATGTTGGCATCGAAACGTCGTCGACACCCAAACACCCTATGCACCAGACTCAAGCTATAACACATTGTGCAACGGTGTTAAATGATAAATTTTTGTCTGTCTATACTAAGTACAAGTGTACAGACCCATTTTGGCTTGCCTTTTGGCCAATTCTGTGTTCATTGTTCTGTCTTGTGTTCTGTGGGTCACGGCTGTGCCCACTTGTCATTTGAATGTTTTATTTGATACTACTTTTGGAAAATACTATGAAAATAAATTCTTGTCCGGCTGGACAAAATACATACATTCTATTCTAGTGTATGGTTATCTATCACCCTGAATAGGGACCACTGTTCTCTATAACATGAAATTGCCCAAGGTCCCTGTCTAAAATTCCTTTGGGTTCCCTTGTTCTGTATAATAGTAAATAGGTTACAGGCAGTTTCCACATATTCATTTCTTTGTTTCGCCAACAGCCCTCATCATCCAACATTCCCTCTATAGACCATTGCTCAAGTTCTTCCACAAAAGCAGACCTCTGTATGTCTAGCACCTCTTGTCTAGCATCATGCCAACGTTCAGCTTGTGACTTCACTACGTACATTGATGTAGTACTTCGCTACATCGCAGTCTCATGAGCTACGCGATCTGCAAAGGCATTGCCTTGTCCTGTCTTATCATTCACTTTCTTGTGCGTGCTACACTTAACAATAGCTATTTTCTTCGGATATGTCAGTGCAGTCAGAAGATTATGCACTAGTTCTCTGTGCATTATCTGCATCCCATGGGACGTAAGAAAGCCTCTTTCCTTCCAAAGTAGGCCAAAATCATGGGCCACTCCAAAAGCATAGCGGCTATCTGTATAGATGTTCACACGCAAGTTAGTGCTAAGTTCACACGCACGTGTCAACGCTAATAGCTCAGCTGCTTTAGCCGACTTCTGTGGTATACGAGCTGTCTCCACTACTGTCTGAAGTGTCGTAATTGCATATGCAGCTGATGTCGTGCCATCTGGTAACTTCAAACAAGTCCCATCAACCCAAAATTCCCCATCTACACCTAAAAGTGGCATATCTAGCAAATCGACGCGACCCACTGTCTGTTCCTCAGTAACGAATATACAATCATGAGACTCCTGAGACTGCGTCTGAGTCGCTGGATATGGTACAAAGTAGCTGGGTTCAGAATCGCACACATTATCAAGGTAATGTGAGGGGCCAGCAGTGTCAATTCATATCCTGTCAAATGAGCACTAGTCAAGTGTTGCGTTTTATTCTGATTCAAAAGGGCATCGACCTCATGGGGTACTAGCACCAAAGGTTTATGTGACAAAACTATCCCTTCACTCTGACGTATGGGCACAGCTGCTGCTGCAACTGAACGGAAACACCCAGGCAATGCACGAGCAACAGGATAAAGAACCGCTGAAAAATATGCACAGGGACGCTGTTTGTCACCATGTGTCTGCACTAAAACTGACAATGCTCACCCATCTGTCTCATGTACATAAAGTGTAAAAGCCTTTGTGTAATCTGGAGCGCCTAACACTGGTCCAGAGCAAAGAGCTTGACGTAACTGATGCAAAGCATTTTGACATTCTGACATTCAGTCATCCATGGAAGGAGCATTGGAGTGTCTTTGGTCAAAAGTGCTAACAGGGGTTTAACAATGTGTGAAAAAACTAATATCCATTGCCTACAAAACGAAGTAAGACCAATGAATGCACAAACATATTTCTGAGTAGCAGGCACTGGAGTGCCTAAAATTGCTTGAATGCGTTCTGGTGTAAGTGCACGTCCCTCCTTAGAAAGAAGGTGACCTAAGTAGGTAACCTTCGGTCTACAACAGGGGTCTCCAAACCAGTCCTGGAGGGCCGGATCCATGCCAGATTTTTAAAATAACTACATGTATCTCAATGGGGATATCCCAAAAATCTGGCATAGATCCGGCCCTCCAGGACCGGTTTGGAGATCCCTGGTCTACAATATTGCAATTTCTTCCGTGACACTTTATGGTAATGTAAAGCAAGAAAGTAAAGTAAAGAGAAAATACATTTTTCACACTGTTCAGGCGTATCGGCTGCCAACAAGATATCATCGACATATTGTATGAGAGCCACTCCTTCAGACAAAGTGAAAGAATCAAGTTGTCTTTTCAATGCTTGTCTGTAAATGCTAGGACTCTCAGTGTACCCTTCAGGAATTCTACAAAATCTGTACGATCAATTATTCAAAGTGAAACCGAACAAATATCGGCTATCAGAATGAATAGGAATCGAAAAGAAAGCATTCTTAAGGTCAATCACAGTATATGTAGTTGCTGTCGGAGGAACTAAGGTAAGAAGTGGCGTTATGTCAGAAACCACGGGGTATTGTGGTACTACAATCTTATTAACTTCTCGCAAATCAATGATGAATCTGTAAATCCTAGTGTCAGTGTCTTTTTTCAAAATGGGAAGAACAGGCCTGTTGCAAATGTTATAAGGAACTTCTTCCACAACCCCACTTGAATTAAATCATGCATACAAGTGCTTCTTCGCCTTCTTGAGAAATTTTGTAATGAGGCAAAAGTGGCAATGAAGCACCCTCCTTGACAATAATATGTACTGGTGGAATAACCATTTGCCCTACATCGGTGTCTGAAGTAGCCCACAAAGTACTAGGGAGTGAAGCTAAAAAAATATCCTCTTGAACAAGACAAGATCTCTCAATCACGGGGTAGTTGTCATTCAAAATAACACGTACACCTTCTGGAGAACATCGTATCGTAGGCCTGAAATATTTGAGCATATCAAGACCCACAATATTGTCCCGTGTGTGTGGAGAAAGCAAAAATGGGCATGGAGCAGTAAATTTGTCAACATGAAATGCAAGTGGCTGTGACAATGGGCTAAGGGAAGGTGTTCCGTCGAAACCTATCGATGTAATGGTTAAGCCAGATAGGAGAGCCCTTGGACCCAATTGTTTAGACAAGGCGCAACAAGTAGCTCCTGTATCAACCAGAAACTGATCAGTAGAACCCAAAACATGTGCTGTAACATAGGGACCCTTCTGATCCACTGGAACTTCGACTGATTTCTTACCCCATCCTAGGCAGTCCTCTGCATAAGCATAATCTTTCAAATTTGATATTGATTCCGTCTATCAAAAGTATTAAACCCATCCTGTCCACGTGTATTAGCATCAAATCTAGCACAATCATCCGTGCTTTCTCTAGGCCCTGAATACCCTGAGCGATTTCTCATTTGTCCCCGTCCTCGTGGATATTGCTGAGCACGCAATGCCAATGCCGGACAATCTGCAATCCAATGTCCAAATTTCCTGCAGTACGCACATTGGTCAGCAGACAAAGTCAAACGAGTATAAGGAGGAAAAGATGGACCATAGGACCCATGTCCACCTCTATCTTTACCTCTAGAAGGTGGACTATAAGCCTGAGCTAACATCACCTTTGTTTTTAACTCCTTAGTCTTCTTATCCTCATTGCCCTTCACTGCTAACTCCTGTCGTTCGTAATAGTGAGCCATAGTCAAAAGAGAAAGTAGTCCATGAACTCTCACTGGCCTTTAGGCGACTAGCTATTCCTGGCAACAGGATGGCGACATATTTATCGACAAACAGATGCCTGCCCGTGTCATCTGTCAATGATTGGCCACTAAAATCGTGGAATGCCTCCTCAAAACACGCAAAGAAGTCAGAAACCGATTCATCTGCTTTTTGCTTACAAGATCGTCTTTAACTTAACTAATATAGCTGCGGGAAGATCTAAAATTAACTCACATGGTTCTGTGCGGGTTCCCTTTATACATCCATTAGTTCTATGTCTTTCCATATCGCCCCAAAAGTTGCACGTTTATCAACTTTACGAACAGTTCTCCACATATCAGGGGGTAATATCAATCTGAAAAACATATCAATATCAGGCAGAGTCATAGTACAAGAGCTAAGTGCTCCCTCAACTTCTTCATAAAATGCGGCTAGATTTTTCCGCGGATCAGGCAATGCAGCTTTAAGAGCCATAACATTCGCTCTATTCCAAAGAGTGGAAACCCAATTATAAATGAAATAACCTGTTGCATCAGCGGAATCCTTATTATCACGTGTTCCCTCGCCTATAGAATGAACATACAAAGGTGCGGCTTCCAGCATAGGTTTCGCATGAACTATCCTAGTCTTATCTGTTCCAGAAGCAGAACCTGTGTCACGCTGGTCAAGGATGATTGTGCAGCTGCGCTTGCTGCCATTTTCTCTTCTCGCAAATGGACTGCTTCAGCACGCAGTCTAACCAAACGTCTGATTGAGTCAGCCACCTGGGAAAAGACAAAAAGACCATCACACATTTGCTTACAGTCATTTGCTATATCATCAGGCTCCAACTCCTCAGAATGCTTCCTAAACCTCTCAATGACTTCTGCGGCAAATGCCTCAGTGAAATATGTTTGCTCCCTTTCCTGCCATCCTTTCATGTTATCTATAAGTTCAGAAGCAGGCGCAGTACTACGAACGGCTTTGCGAGCAGCGGATCTAAGATCAGCCGCACGTTCGGCTGTCAACATAGAATGAGTGTTAGAATTGGGATCCCTGGCTGGCCAGGGCTCGCGCCAAAGTCAGTCAGAGACCACCACTCCTAAGTCAGGGCAAGGGAGTTACACACCAAGATAACCCCTGCTCACCCTCTAGGTAACGTGACGCGAGCAGCAAGGCTAATCTCGGAGGCGATGTGTAAAGCGTTTTCGCGCGCACCCAGCAACAAAACCCAAGGCCCACCACAAAGGAAACTCCACACAAGGTTATATAAAAAAATAGCCTTTGTATTATAGTAAAAACACATTAGATAACACACACACTTTACAATGTGCCAACGGGCACGGGCAGAATTTACAAGGGATTATGTACAGGACAGGGCCACATGGACCACTGTCAGGGGTAGGCACTTGTTAGAAATAATACTTGTAGGTATAACACTTAGTACATAAACATATACTGACTGTAGTACCAAAATAGTAAATGCAGCACAGAACCAGTAATCACTGGTAAAGAGTAAATACCTCCTACGCAACCCTAAACACTGTAGGAAAATCACGCAGGGAACTAGGGGCCAGATGTAGGTAGCCCTTTACCGATCGGAATCGGCCAAAAATACCGATTTTCGTCCGTTTCCGATCGGTAAAGGGCTAGGGAGATGTAGGTGCACAAAATCGGTAATTTTACCGATTCGTTATTATTACCGAATCGGTAATAAGTACCGATTCTGTAATAATTACCAAATCGGTAATATTTACCGATTCGGTAATATTTACTGATTCGGTAAAATTACCGAAAATGCTATGTGGGTAGCCAATTTTCTATTGGCACATGGCTTACAGAATCGGTATTTTACCATGGAATACAAATCCATGGTAAAATACCGATTCCTGTGTACATGCACATCTATGCATGTACACATGTGCCATGTGACAGACAGACGTGCCCTTAGGGCATGTCTGTGTGCCACATTGCACACATGCCCGTTTTGGGGGTGCTAGAGGGTGTCAAAGTGACACCCCCTGCACCCTTGTGAATTCTTTAATTACCGATTCGGTAAATACCGAATCGGTAATGCCTAATCATTCCTATGGGCTTCAAAGCCCAAAGGAATGAATGGGCATTACCGATTCGGTATTTACCGAATCGGTAATTAAAGAATTGTTAAGGATTCGGTAACGAATCCAGATGTTGGGACCTACATCCCATTTACCGATTTTGAAATTCCGAATCGGTAAAATTCGGTATTTCGAAATCGGTAAATGGGATTTACCTACATCGGGCCCTAGGACCTTATCATCAGGACCTAAGGAAGGAATACCATCACCTAAGCAGGTCACTTTTAGCAAAGGGAAGGAAACCTAAACAATCACCTAAGCAGGTCACATTTAGCAAAGGTAATAACATAAACAATCCTCTAAGCAGGTCACTCTTAGTAAAGGGGATAAAACATAGAATACCTAAGCAGGTCACTTTTAGCAAAGGTAATGGAACATAAACAATCCTCTAAGCAGGTCACTCTTAGTAAAGGGGATAAAACATGAAACACATTGCACATGAGGCATTAAAACACATTCAGAGGTGCAGGTAGAACATTTGCGCAGGAATCACATACACAAGTAAATTACAATGCGCAGGGTGCACATAGCACCACACTAGAACTGTCCCTCAGGCCAACTGGCCTCGCAAGGGCTGAAATGCCCTGAGTCCAAATTGTCAGGGAAGCTGCGCGGGCAGCCAAGAACACCAAGCCTAAACGTAGCAACTGTCCACTAAGTGCTGGACAGTTGTGAATCACAGATAGCCAACGTTGGAGCCACGTGGGCTCAAGAACACAGGTGAGGTAACACTGGGTGGGAGCCTAGGGGCTTCCGACCACACTTGAGCCTCTCAGGACTCGCAAAGCAGATATGCTGGCACTTAAGAGCTTCAGCGCTCTAAACAATGAAAAATGGCACTCGAGCCTCTCGGGCCCATACAATAACTGTGGCTGGAGCCCCTCGGGCTCAAAGAACAAATGCGGGGCCCAGGAGCCTCGGGGCTCCTAATACAAATGCCCCCTCGAGCCTCGGGGCTCGTAAATATAAATAGGGCGGGAGCCTCTCGGGCTCTAAATAAACAAATTGCCCCCAGGAGCCTCGGGTCTCCTAATCCAAAAATGCGGGGTTGTTGGAGTCCCTCACGGGGGACTCGGAACCAAGTGATGCCTCTGGAGAGCCTCGCAGGCTCGCGACTAGAATATTGCCCCACTCGGTGGAGCGGCCCGCTATCAACCTGGGCCGCTCTGTTCTCTTGGGAGGCCCCAGCCCTCCTGCACTCACCGGCTCTCCTGCGGGTTGCTCCGGTGCCGCGGGCGGGGCTCCTCTCCTCCTGGGAGCCTCGGGGACACGGCCCGCTGCTTCTCCCTTCGCTACTCGGCTGCGGGGGCGGGACTTCCGGTTTGCCTCTGGGGCGCAGCGATTGGCCGGTCCACCAGTCACTTCTGGGTCGTACTAGGCAGTGGCCCGGCAAAGGTTTTCGATGCCCCTGGGCTGCGGTGGTGATCACGGGCAATGCCGGGTGGGCACCGGCTTGTGAATAATAAAAATACCACGGGGCAATGCCGGGTGGGCACCGGCTTTAAATGATTAAATAAAACAAGGTGGGCACTCGTAAATCAATAACGAGTGCAGCAGGACTCCTCGAATGCCGGGTGGGCACCGGCTGGACAATCAGAGTGCTCCCCAAGCGCTGTAAGCAAAGAAAAGCGCTCTCAAGCGCTTCAGGACAAAGAGAAGCGCGCTCAGCGCTATTCAGGCAGGCAAAAGCGCTCACAGCGCTAAAGGGCAGAAAATAAAGCGCTCCCAGCGCTGGGGACAAGGGGAAGGTGCTCCCCAAGCACAAGGTCCAGCACAAAGTCTTTTAGGCAGGCAGGGGGGCAAGGCTGGGCCCAGAGCCAGCACACTGGGTCTCCAGGCAGGGAGACAGCCAAGTGGCGGTCCTCCTGGCCCCAGCAACAGCAGCAGCCCCCTCTGGCAAGGATCCAAAGCAGAACAAATTGTAAGGGGACACAGCCCCTTCTTATACTGTAAAACCCTTTGTCTGTAGGTGCAGGGTGGGGGGAAACCAGTCGGAGCTGGTTTTGAAGTACCCTTGATAGCTCAACCACCCATTTCATTCACTGGCAGGGCTAGGGTCATCAGTCGCACTACAGGGGGTGGAGCCAGCATTGTGTGGGGAAAGTCCAGGCCCATCAGGGACCAGGTGCACTCCTCCCAAGCCATCAACATGCTAATCTGACACTCACCACCGGGCAGACCCATCAAGCCTTCCTGGAGCCAGGCTCACCAGTCAGCTCCAGCCAATCACACAGCAGGCATATTTTACATTAATATGCCAAGTCCTAGAAGTGGCATTTCTACACATGACACACTCATGCCACATACACCATTGCGAAGCATTCATTCTCACGAGCTTGCACATACCAAATTCGAGCATGCACTCCCCAAGTATCAGGAACTACCAGGGACACAGACATTCCCCATGCATTCCTATGGGAGAGCAGGCCAGTCTAACTACATGCACGCACTTTACTCTGGGACACAGGGAAAAAGTGCGCACAGACCAGAAAATCATTCGCACAGATCACAGATTAAAAGCAAAAAGATTAGGGGTGAACCTGCCAGAAGGGCTAAGTCCAACACAACCCCCTTCCAGCCAAAACGCAGGGCAGACCAATCACCACCGTGATGGGCTTCCTGCTTGGGGCGATAAAATACGGACGCGGGCCCGCAACTGCAGGGACACCCTCCTGTTTTATGCCGCGGTGAACCCCTGGGGTTCTTTCTAAAACTATGGTAGGGACTAACTGGGCTACCCCACTGGTATTCTCCAGCTGCCGTCGGCCAGGACCAGGCCCTAGGCCACCCAGGTGCCACTGGTTCCTGCCTACTCACAAAGTGGGGGGTAGTAACCCCTGGCACATAATAGCCATTTTCCACTCTTCCTGTCTGCAAGACAGGGCTAGACTGCCACTGGTTCTCCAGTCTAGGGTCTACAACCTTAGGTGGACCAGGAGTCTCAGGGAAGGCTTTCCTCCCCTTACCTCTTCTTCTAAGGTTCCTCCTCCTCCTTCGAGGGGTACCCTCTAAACACCATTCTCCCAACCTAGGGTTTAACCCCTCAGGTGGTACCGGGGTCAGAGGTGGGCTCTCCCACCCTCTGCACCCCCTTCCAGAGTCCTGCTCCCTCCCAACCGGGGCGGTACCTCTGGAGAAAGAACTGGTCAGGACACTGATTACAGTATTCCCACCCTTCAGGTAAGGCAAACCCTGGACCTGGACCTCCAACCTCCGGTCTAGAACCTTCGGTGGAATCACTGCCTGGCACTCCAGGACTTCTGGGGACTCATATCCTATCCCCCAATCACTCTTTTCGCTGGACTTCTGTACCCTCCCCAATGGAGCAGTACTGCCAGACTCTACAACCATAGAAGCTCCGCTTACAGATGCTCCAGGTCCTCCACACACTAGGAGATTTCCCTCAAGTGAACTAACAGGTAAGCTTAGGTCCCCACCCTGGTGTTCCCTAAAGAAACCATCCAGGCTCTTAGGCAGGGCTTCGGGCATCTGGGGACTCTCAGTCTCACACTCACTCCCGCTCCACTGAGACAGGTAGTAAGCCCCTACACCCTCCTCACTATACTGGGACCTAGCTGGGCTACTCTCACCCTCCTCCACCACGCTGGGTTGGAGGAAACTTGACCCACTATTGTTGGAATCACTCACTAGTGATTTTAAAGAACCTCTCGCACTGTCCCATCGATCTGCTTCCTCTGCAAGGGTGTCTGGATCAGTCAACCCAAATTCCAACAGGTGTTGGCGCAACTCTGGCGAACAACTACTGAGCACCTGCTCTCTTAGAACCAGATCAAATAGCTTGGCAAGCTCAGCTCCCATGTGAACCTCTAAATAATCAGACAGTGCACTTTGACAGCCATCCACAAACTCTTCCCAAGACTAGTGAGACAGTTTCCTAAGTCCTCTGAATTTCAACCGGAACTCCTCTTCTGGGGAAACAGGCACTAGACTCGGGGAACTGGGAGTGGGACTGTCTATACTGATATTTAAATCGCTGCCACCACTGGACTCCACCCTCCCTGGGGAATCCAGACAATTACAACTGTGCGCAGGGGAGAGTCTATCTTCTAGGGCTGCTCTCTCACGGATGATGGCCCTTCTCTCCACCTCTATCCTCTCCCACGCTAGGGCTCTCTCGACCTCTAGTTGTTGTTTCTTGACACCCAGCTGCGCCATAGACTGGGCATGCTATAACATGAGCTGTTCCCTTGCTAGCTGATGCTCCCTCTCTTCCTTCCTATCCAACCACTCTTCTGGGGACAGGGAAAGGGATGGGGCGCTGGTACTGACACTGGACCCAGCAAGGGACTCCCTATCTATGGGGTCCTCACTATCTGCTGGTGCCCATCCACTGTCATCATCATACAACTCACATTCTTCAGGGCTCCCCACAGACTCACCACCCTCATGGCGTGCGGCCTGGGCCCTATCTCTCTCACTGTGCTCAAGGTCCCACTGATCCTTTTGCCACAGAATCAGGCTGTCCCTAAGCTGGGACTGAGTATCCAACTCACTCACCTCTATGCCTCCCTTTTCACAGAATCTGACCAGCTCTAATCTACTGTACCTAAAAAGACCACAGAGATCAAAAGCAGGCTCCATTTTGGAGGACGTTCTCAAGAAAAGTTTGACACAGGGAACCTGGGGGTCTGAGCTAAACAGGAGTACACAGTTAACAAAATTCAGCAAGATTCCTATCTCAGAGAACTTGCACTCCACTGTCCAGTGTAACACACCACTCATTCACACACAACCCTCCCCTCGAACCGGTAAGGCAGTTTCTACCACCCCTGATTTTCTCAACCTGACCACAAGCGACACAGGTACCAAACTCTGGGAGCAGGGCGGGGAACAAGGTACTGGACAAAATACAAAATGACACCTTTCAGGAGAAGCAATACTGATCTTCACCTAAAAAACAATAATCCCCAAAATGTGGTTATCTAAAAATGTAGAGTTTTGTAGTGCGGCCTGTCGCAACTGTGGTGTGGTAAATAAAATTACCTGGTTAGTTTTTCCGTATAATTATCAGTACAAGACAGCTCATAAAAATGAGAGGCAGAGTCCGTGGTATCTGAGTTTTACGGGGTTTATTAGAAAACCTCGAGGTTGGAGATCATGTTCCGTCACCACTAGGGTTCGGGAAGGGATAGTCAACGTTTTATTAACATTACACATTATATATAGTAAAGTAACATAATTGAGTCCAATACAGTAGGCGTAACAGGTGAAATAGAAGAAGATAAGAACACATGTGCGTAACAGGAGGCGTGAAAGAGGGCGTGTAATAGGCGTACACGGAGGCGTGTACTGTACATGTCAGAGGAACGTCACAGGAATCGTCACATGTGGGTGGGTGCATAGAGAAAGTTGCAGAATCAGCAGTAAGTGCGGATGCGCGCTCAGCTAGCATGATGTGACATAGATGTGGTAACTGGGGAGAACTTCAACACTAGTAGAGGAGACAGAAGTCTGGGATGTCAGAACGACCTGGACCTATAACATATCTGGTATCTTATGTTTGGAGGATGTATTATCTGGAGTAAAAGGTCTCTCGGGCAGAGGCTATTCTATACTGAATGCTAGTGCGTACATATGTGTCTACGTGTCTACGTGCAGGGCCATGGGCCTACTATGGCAACGGGAACTGTAAATTACTTGCATGGAGGCAGGAAGACTTGCTCTTTGCTCTGCAGCCGGGGAGATGTTTACCTAAATCACTAGACAGGAATGTATTTTCGAGGAGGCTGAACAGATAACTTGAAGGCAAAATACGGTTTTGGCAGGCAGGCCAGGTTGAGCCAGGCACCGCTTCGCTTGGCAGGAAGTAAGGCAGAGGTCAGGGATACGTGTTCATGCTGCAGCTTTCAGAGGCAGAAGGCAGAAAGGGCTCGGAGACAGAAATCAGGGCCTAGCTCGGCAGAGCCAGGAAAAATGTAAAAGTGTACCATATAAAGACGTTGGCATGGTATGGTTAGGAACTGAATTATTGATCCATTCATGGTGGATGTGAAAGAGGACATGTTGACGTTGGACGCAAATGTATTTGCGTCTTCATATTCGGTCATGGAGGGAAATTACATGTACTTAAAGCACGTACATGGAGACGGTGGGGTACACGTTAGGGGACATACTTGACCATAAAAATTTCAATTACCTCATTCCCTCCTTGTCCCCTACGGACCCTTCAGGATATATCTATTTTCATGAGTCCATCTATCTGTTCATATAAAATCATTTGCTCGTCTTTTTTCATTCGAGCACGAGAACGTGGACTTGGACGGGGAATACATGATGTGGCGCACAAGCCGCATATCGCTGGCCCACATTGAAGACATAGGCAACAACTGAATACTATGAGTAGGGCTATTCCAAGGAAGGATAGGACTTTCCATCCCCAGGCGGACAACACGCTCCAGAGCCAACCGGACCAGGTCCAGGTGCCTGGATTCTGGTGTATCTGACTAGCAATCTTGTGGAGCCGAGTTATGGCTCTATATACTGAAGGTGCATTATTTGGAATGAAAACACAACAACTGGATCCGATGACTCTACAAGCCCCGCCCCTATCTGCCAGGATGACGTCAAGGACGAGACGATTTTGAAGAACGACAAGTCTCATAGCAGACTGCTCTTCTGTTAAGTTACCTAGGGCAAAAGTAGTTTCATTCACTATGGCTTCAAGGGTTCTGGTTAATCTGCGTATCAGTTTACTGTTTGAGACAGTTCCTAAATAGGGAAAGAATCCTTTATTGAAATCTGTGTATTGTTCCCATGTTGTTTCAGTGTAATCGACAATTGGGAGATCTCTCTTGGGTCTAACATGAATGAGATGGGAATTTCTGTGGTAATCAGGTGGGGCTAGAAAAATAGGTGGCAATAGGAATGCAATATAACAAGTACCATCCCAGTCTGGAGGTAAACGTATGTAAGCTGTATGGCCACAAATGAAATAGGAATGTCGGGAAGCTTTGAATGTAGACTTGCCTTTATCACTGAATTCAATAACTGTATTACAATTGCTGTGTCCTAAATGTACTGAACCATTCTTTCTAACGCATAGGTCACCTTTCACTGGCAAAACTGTAATTGAAGGTGAGTTCGAACTAGTTTCTGACTGGACATTTAAAATCATGAGGTTAAGTGTAAAATTACCTAATCCATATACTTCGTTTTCTAGATCTGTACCTGTCATTTGGGGAAGACCCTCCTTGTCAGGGAAACATGCCTTATTCATAACTGTGTTCAGATCTCCCCATATCCAATTACCTTGGGAAACATCGGACTTACTGTCTAACGAGGACATCAATGTAAATCATGCACCACATGAACCATTATGTGTAAACGGATAAGGAAAAAGAGGCAAAACTCCCGTCAATTTCTGGTAGGGAGGGAGCCGGCCACATACCCAGCAATTAGTAGCATTGCTGGTCTGGTGAGAATGATGTAACATACGGATGAAAGAATTGTTACGCAGTGCAAGTCGGTAAGAAAGCTCGTGCGGAGGCAGATCACTAAAGGTGTGGTCTGCAGTGTCATTGAAAGAAGAGTGTGCTTGTATAGGAAGATATACATGTAACACATAGCTTAGGCATATAATCGTAAGACTCAAAAAGAACATGATAATTAAAGTAACGATACATCTGCTTCGCAGATTCTTGCAATATTTCTGTTTCTTGATCTCCTGTCTCTCTCTCTCTCGTTATGGGGGTCTAGCTTGTACATGTCAGGAACCCGTCTAACCGCTTCACCCAGGGGGGACTTAAACAATTAAACTGTCTGACTTACTAGACCTCAACTTTAATTTGTACTCCTGGGACGGAGTTTTCTCTACCAGGGGGAGTTTAGTATCAGTCTCGGGAATGTGAGAGTTCTGGGAATCAGTTTTTGGCGGAAGTCCATAGCACTTTTTTACATGGCTCGAGTGGAGCCAATTTTTTCTTCCCTCTAGTTTCACAGCAGTCCTTGTTGTCATCAGAACGATCTTCGTCTCCTTCCAACGGGGCTCCAGAGGGCTCGACCGGTCAAAATTACGTATATACACGTAGTCACCAGGGACGATCTTGTGTGGCTTCACCTCGGTGTTGTCTGGAAAGGCTGCTGCGACCTGTGAACGACATGATTGTAGTGCAGACATCAAGGAAGCAAGGTAATCTGTCAGCATGTTACTGTCAACATCAGTTAATTTACGAGGCAGAGGCGTCCCCCACATATTCGGTGGCCGGCCAAAAACCACCTCATACGGGGATAGCCCTGTTCTAGAATGGGCTACCATTCGCATATAGAAGGGAGCAACTGGAAGGGCTACTATCCAGTCTACTCCTTTTTCTGCACAGACCTTGGCAAGACGTGTTTTCAGAGTCTGATTGTGTCTCTCGACTAGTCCAGCTGCTTCGGGATGCCGAACACAGTGGAACTTCCACTGATAACCTAACAAAAGGGAAACTTGCTTCATGAGCTCGGACGAGAATGGCTGTCCGTTATCTGAATACACGACACGAGGCAAACCATACCTCGGGAAGAATTCACGAACCAATTGCTTAGCAGTGGTCGGGGCAGTGTAATCTGGGACTGGATATGCTTCTGTCCATCGGGAAAGTGCACATACAACTACGAGGACGTACTTGAATCCTCGACAACGGTCCATCTGGATATAATCCATCTGGAGGACTTCAAAAGGGTGATCAGGAGGATGAAATCCACCTTGCTCTACGGGAATGCCTTTGCCTGGGTTGAACTGACAACAGATCATGCAAGTACGCACTTTCTGTTTTGCTGCTGCTCGTAAATGCTTATTGAACCATAGGTTTTGAATACTGTCTAACATAGCTTTCTCTCCTAAATGTGCAGGATTATGTGCTGTGTTAATGATAACTTGAACCATAGAGTCGGGGAGAAACCAAATGGATTTTCCCTTCGTCATCCATCCCTGTTCTGTCTGGATCCCTCCTAGTTCTGTCCATTTCATAATTTCGTCTGAGGTAGCATGTGTCTGTATGTCAATTACATCTAGTGCAGGATCCCTAACTGTCATGCAATGTGTTGGAACTACTGTCTTTGTCATTTCAGTCTGAGTATGAGTCTGAGCTGTATGTTTGGCTGTTCGATCTGCCAGGTCGTTACCCTGGGAAATGGTATCTGTGACTTTCGTATGTGCCTTACACTTCATGATGGCTATGGCTGTAGGCAAATGTATTGCTTCTAACAGAGCTTGAATGAGGGGTCCGTGCTGTATCTTGGCCCCGTGTGAAGTTAAGAAACCTCTCTCTTGCCAGAGGACTCCGAAGTCGTGTACAACTCCGAATGCATAACGGGAATCTGTGTATATGTTAACTCTCTTGTTCTTGGCTCGAATACAGGCTTGGGTCAGAGCGATGAGCTCTGCTGCTTGGGCAGACAGGGTGTCAATACGATGTGTTTCGATGACTTCGGTTTCAGTGGTCACTGCATATGAGGCCACCAACTCTCCTGTACTTGTTCTCATACATGAACCATCCACATAAAGTGTCAGGTCTGGGTCTGGTAATGCGATATCTGTCAAGTCTTGTCTGGGTTTCGTCATGGTGTTAATGACTTCCACACAGTCATGTGCTAAGGGGTCTATTGTGCTTACCGGTAAAAGTGTAGCAGGATTCAGTGTGTTGCAGCGTCTGATTTCTATGTATGGCTGGAATAACGTCAATTCATACCCTGTCAGTCGTGCTATAGTCAAGTGCTGAGTCTGTGTTCGGTTCAAAAGAACTTCCACGGAATGTGGAACCTGTACTGTCAATTGGTGTCCTAATACTATGGAATCACTTTGTCTGATTGCTAGAGCTGTTGCTGCAACTGATTTCAAGCATGCAGGCAGAGCCTGGGCTACTGGGTCTAATGTACTAGAAAAATAAGCACATGGTTTGTGTGAACCTGCTTGATCTTGGGTGAGTACTGACAATGCAGTACCTTCGCGCTCTGTGACAAAAAGTGTAAAAGGCTTGCTGTAACAAGGTGTCGCTAGAACAGGTGCTTGACATAGGGCTTTCTTCAGATCGTCAAAAGCATGTGTATGTTCCTGAGTCCAAGGGAGGACAGTCGATGTCGCTGCCTCCTGGGTTGTCAACTGTATTAGTGGCTTGGCTAGATATGCGTACTGAGGGATCCATTGTCTACAGTAAGAGGTGAGGCCTATGAAGGCCTGTACCTCCTTTTGTGTCTTGGGTTGTGGCATATGTACAATTAACTGGATGCGGTCAGGTGTAAGCTGTCTCCCCCTCTTGGACAGCAAGTGACCAAGGTACACAACTTGCTGAACACAGAATTGCAGCTTCGAAGGAGACACTTTGTGTCCCTTGTCGGCCAGAAAAAATAGGACTGTCAGAGATGCTTGTTCACATTCTTGTTCACTTCGAGCGGTGATCAATAGATCATCGACATACTGAAGTAGGGCAGTGTTAGCAGGCATGTGGATACTGTCAAGTTGTCTTTTCAGTGCTTGGCTATAGATACTCGGACTTTCCGTGAACCCTTGAGGTGCACGTGCAAATTTAAAGCTTCGGCCATTTAAACTGAATCCGAAAAGGTACTGGCTTTCCGGATCAATAGGAACACTAAAGAAGGCATTCTTCAGGTCAATTACAGTGAAGAACACCGCTTCGGAATCAATAGCAGTCAATAGGGATGAAATATCTGGGACCACTGGGAACTGAGGTATGATACATTTGTTAAGCTCTCTGAGGTCTATCACTAGACGATATACAGGAGGTTCATTTGGATCAGTACGTTTGAGAATCGGAATGATTGGAGAATTACAGATATTGGAGTCAGTTTCTACAACTACTCCGTGAGCAATGAGCTCGTCAATGATTTTCAATAAGGCTGTTACAGCCTCGGGTGGCAATTTGTATTGTCGAATTCTGGGCAGAACAACTCCTGGCTTGAGTGTGACACGATATGGTGTGATATGCATACAACCTACATCAGTCGGACCTTGTGCCCATAAATGCTGCGGTACATTCTGTAAACGGGGATCAAAATCTCTCAACACATAGTGACCCTTGAAGTCACGTAAAAACAATCTCACTCCTTCCGGAGAACAACATATTACAGCTCCTAGAGCTTTCAGTGTTTTAATACCTAACAAGTTTTCGGGACATGACTTCGTAAGCAATAAATCTGTAGTACGAGACAATGGACCAACTGCTAAGGGAACTGGTTTCGATACTTCATTAACAATAGGCTTTCCTGAAAATCCAAGGGAAACATTCTGTGAGCCTGAGAGGGGTGCCCCTGGAACCTCGTCATGACTAATGGTAGTTCTGCTGGCCCCTGTGTCAATCAAAAATGTTCTGTCTTTTCCTAATACCTGACTATGTACATAAGGACCGTCTTGATCTACAGGAATCTCGATGAGAGGCAAACCCACTTCCCTCTCTAGGCTGTTTCATGAATACTGTTGGTAATCTGGATACTCTGACTGTGCATACTGGTACATCTGTTGTGTAACGTGTTGTGTTGCGGCAATGGGCTGGGGCTGTGGTACCGCTACGGTCTGTTGCTGAACACGTTGTGGAGCAGGTTGCGGATTCTGTTGAATATTCTGTTGAACATGTTCTGGTCTAGGCGGACGTGGTCTTTCTTTCGTTTTGCCTGTAGCAATATTATGTTTCAGAACGGCACAATCACTAATAAAATGACCTGGCTGTTTGCAATAATTGCAATTTCCTTTAACGGGACCTGTAGGATGACTAGTCTGTGTGTTCTGCATGTTACCCCTCTTCTGACCATCTGCTGGAACAGACTGGGCAACTAATACTTTCATTTTAGTGTCTTTCATGCGTCTTTGTTCATGATCGTGTTCCTCTCTGATTCTATTCTGGTGGTACTGTAACATTTGTAACATTTGGGAAGGCGTATTTGCTTGCCATGTACTTTCTACTTTCAATACTCTGTTCTTAACCTGGGGTAAGGAATTCTCAACCAATTTGGTTACGAAAAGATGTGGGAATGACTCGCTACTTGTTTTTAGGCCACTGTTAATAATAAAACATTTCTCGAATCTAGAATAAAAATCACTAGTGTCTTCGTCTGGTTTCTGTTTGCAGGCTGAAATTGCATCCCAATCTTCCTTTTTAACTGTCAATAATCTAGGCAAAACTTGTACTAACAATCCTGGTAATGCTTTGGTTTTATCCCCAAGACCTAAACCTGGGGTACGTCCTTTATCTTCATCTTCTAATTCGGTCCAATTAATCTTTTTATCTCCCACCTCCCAATCCTTCTCTTTCAGTTTTTCATAAATCCCTTCTGGCAATAATACTTTTAACATTTTAAGAATGTCTGAATATGTGTAATCGCCCATCAGTAACATGTCTTTTAATTCACGGTGGAACCCTGCAGGGTCTTTATCGTGACAAGGCACTATTTTCTTCATTTCCAATAATTCCATTTTAGTCAAAGGAGTGTATACAAATACACGTTCAAGCGTATCATCTGGCTTCCGAATTGGATGTACTTCTCGTAGAGGATTCTGTCTGTCTAGGTGATATGGCTGTCTGACTGGGGGTGGAACTGAAACAAGTCATGGAGTCAGGAACGTACTATATTTGTGACGTTGTTCTAAAATGATATCAATTAAATCGGTACCTAGGCCTCTCCACCTTCTCAAGAGTAAGTCTTGTAGTAGATTATACAGGGGACCTGGATCAGACTGATGGTTTTCATACTGGATAATGAGATGTTGGGTCATATATATACCAGCTAGTCGCTGTTCTTCTGGAGTAAGACTTAAAAACGTTTGCACTACTAGTTCATCCTTATATATACTGTCATCCTCGGCCCATTGGACTGCTGACCGGGCTAGCTCCTGATCACGTAAGGTAGTGAGTTCGTGATAACCTATTCTTTCTTTCAGGATTTTGTCAGTAACTTGGAAAATATGTTCAAGAGAACATTGCTCTGGTATCGGGGAAAGGTATCGTTTCTTGCTTTCTAGACGAACGGGTCTGTCAAAAGGATTACCTAAAGGGTACTGTTTAGGAGGTTTCGCTCTACCTACATACGCTACTATATCTTGAGTTACTGTAGTATTCTCTGGTTCTTCCTCCTCTGAGGAATCTTTATCGTCTGACTCGGCTGTCCTTTCGGCATTTTGTCGGGTATGTATGGCTACTATTTCTTTACGGATTTTTCTAGACATGGCCTCTATACATTTCTCTCTGTCATGCTTGCAATCTGCAATATTCTGACTCCATTTAGTCAATACATTCATTTCTTCTTGATCATAACCTGGTCGATCTCGTTCTCTTATCAAACAATTAATCAAGAACCGTAATATTAAAGCTTGTGTATCAACTTTCTGATAGGCCATGGCTTCACGAACACATTCAGGGCCTTCTCCTGTTTGAATAAAATGATATATCCTATCTAATTGTTCGGACATTCCTGGTAGTGTGACCAAAAAATCTGCAACACGTCTTAAACGTAACGATGCTAACATCATGGGTCCTGTCTTGCCAGGTACTGAATCATATCTACAATCTGTAAGATATTCTTTAAGCTTTTCGGCTGGGGTCGCTTTCGGGGTACGCAGCATAGCTAATTCTCTCATTGTCAGTCGCTGTATTTGTGGCGGGGTGTGATAGGGGCCTCCCGTGGCACCTCCTGAGGCGGATGCATGGGCATAACCTGGCTGTAGCGGGGTTGCACCTTGGGCTGCGTCTGTCGAAAAAGGATTAGGGGGGGGGAACAGTAGGGGAAGTGATAACAGGTGCGGGAAAATGCTGACGTGGAGGGGTCGTGGCTTGGGCTTGATCAGCAGGAATACGCTGTGGCGGATTATTATTAGCAGGATGTACGGGTACGTTGGTATATGCGGGAGCTACATCATCTAAATAGGAAGAAAGGAAAATATCTGCTGCGGTCTTATGGTGACGTACTTTAGTCGGGATCAATGGTGGTGGCAAGTTACTGGATACTTCCAGGTTGGCCTTAGGCAGGCCCTCGGCAAGAACTGGATACATGCCTGTAATGAGCGCATTTCTTTTACGGTCTAATTGTTCTGATCTGACCTGCTCTCCTGCTTCTAGTAACTCTTTTTCTTTGGCTTTTTCGGACTCTTCTCTACTTCTATCTGCTTTTCTGAGTGCTTTTTCTGTTCTTCTATGCGATTCTTTACGCCACAATTCTATGGCATCTTTTTGAGACTGTCTGGCTTTCTTTTTCCATAATGCTTCTTCTACTCTCATGATGCACTCGGCATCCCATGTCCCTGAGACAGGCCATCTAAACTGCTCTTCTAAATGCTTGGTGTAGTCCACCCACAAATCTAAATACAACACAGCGTCTAAGCCGTGCTTGTGGTACATAAAATATCCTGGAGTGTCCCTAGGTGGGACAGGCACTGCTTCTTCGAGTATCCCTTTCCTAGTTCCTATCTGACGCAATTTCGAGAATAACGGCATCTTTACTTTGACTCGAATACAATAAACACGGCAATGAAAAGCAAACAGTCATTCATACCACGACATGAAACACATTAAAACGTTTCGAATAGATACTGTCTAGTACATATAACACAATACTTGGAATCACGTGAGAGTAATGCTAGAAGGCTTGAATCTTGAATCGCTGAATTACTGAATTTACTAGATGCACTGCTAAACAGTACAGACCGGTCCCATAAAGAGACACGTCATACCGCGCTCACCTAAGTGAACACGTACGGACCAGGACTGTGTACCCAGACCTGTCTTGACCGGACACAAACTAATGCACCCGTCTAGATGCGTCCCTAGCAACGGTACTCACCGGGAGCAATACTTGAAGGCCTCGGACTGGACTGGACTCTGGTACTGCTACTACGCATGCGCCCCGTCACATCGGAACAGGTGGGCCTCTGGATACCTCGGACACTGCTGCTCTCGGCTGGGCTCTGGTCGGGATCCTCCGCACTCCTCACCGCCTCGTCTGGATGTCGACCGCAGTCTCAGTCACCTCCGTAGGCCTGAGGGAGATACAGGAAAACCTGCAGATGCGCATAGGTGTCCGTCACGGCTGTGGCAGGGGGCAAGGCCTGCGACGCATCGCCGGCGCGTGGGGTGGGGGAGGGGTCCCTATTCGGGTGCCAAATTATGTGGTAAATAAAATTACCTGGTTAGTTTTTCCGTATAATTATCAGTACAAGACAGCTCATAAAAATGAGAGGCAGAGTCCGTGGTATCTGAGTTTTACGGGGTTTATTAGAAAACCTCGAGGTTGGAGATCATGTTCCGTCACCACTAGGGTTCGGGAAGGGATAGTCAACGTTTTATTAACATTACACATTATATATAGTAAAGTAACATAATTGAATCCAATACAGTAGGCGTAACAGGTGAAATAGAAGAAGATAAGAACACATGTGCGTAACAGGAGGCGTGAAAGAGGGCGTGTAATAGGCGTACACGGAGGCGTGTACTGTACATGTCAGAGGAACGTCACAGGAATCGTCACATGTGGGTGGGTGCATAGAGAAAGTTGCAGAATCAGCAGTAAGTGCGGATGCGCGCGCAGCTAGCATGACGTGACATAGATGTGGTAACTGGGGAGAACTTCAACACTAGTAGAGGAGACAGAAGTCTGGGATGTCAGAACGACCTGGACCTATAACATATCTGGTATCTTATGTTTGGAGGATGTATTATCTGGAGTAAAAGGTCTCTCGGGCAGAGGATATTCTATACTGAATGCTAGTGCGTGCATATGTGTCTACGTGTCTACGTGCAGGGCCATGGGCCTACTATGGCAACGGGAACTGTAAATTACTTGCATGGAGGCAGGAAGACTTGCTCTTTGCTCTGCAGCCGGGGAGATGTTTACCTAAATCACTAGACAGGAATGTATTTTCGAGGAGGCTGAACACATAACTTGAAGGCAAAATACGGTTTTGGCAGGCAGGCCAGGTTGAGCCAGGCACCGCTTCGCTTGGCAGGAAGTAAGGCAGAGGTCAGGGATACGTGTTCATGCTGCAGCTTTCAGAGGCAGAAGGCAGAAAGGGCTCGGAGACAGAAATCAGGGCCTAGCTCGGCTGAGCCAGGAAAAACGTAAAAGTGTACCATATAAAGACGTTGGCATGGTATGGTTAGGAACTGAATTATTGATCCATTCATGGTGGATCTGAAAGAGGACATGTTGACGTTGGACGCAAATGTATTTGCGTCTTCATATTCGGTCATGGAGGGAAATTACATGTACTTAAAGCACGTACATGGAGACGGTGGGGTACACGTTAGGGGACATACTTGACCATAAAAATTTCAATTACCTCAGTGGTACAGCGCAAACGCAAGTCCAATCCGCACCGCTTGCCACCAATGTTAGAAACAGGATCCCTGGCTGGCCAGGGCTCGCACCAAAGTCAGTCAGAGACCACCACTCCTAAGTCAGGGCAAGGGAGTTACACACCAAGATAACCCCTGCTCACCCTCTAGGTAACGTGACGCGAGCAGCAAGGCTAATCTCGGAGGCCATGTGTAAAGCGTTTGCGCGCGCACCCAGCAACAACACCCAAGGCCCACCACAAAGGAAACTCCACACAAGGTTATATAAAAAAATAGCCTTTGTATTATAGTAAAAACACATTAGATAACACACACACTTTACAATGTGCCAACAGGCACGGGCAGAATTTACAAGGGAATATGTACAGGACAGGGCCACATGGACCACTGTCAGGGGTAGGCACTTGTTAGAAATAATACTTGTAGGTATAACACTTAGTACATAAACATATAATGACTGTAGTACCAAAATAGTAAATGCAGCACACAACCAGTAATCACTGGTAAAGAGTAAATACCTCCTACGCAACCCTAAACACTGTAGGAAAATCACGCAGGGAACTAGGACCTTATCATCAGGACCTAAGGAAGGAATACCATCACCTAAGCAGGTCACTTTTAGCAAAGGGAAGGAAACCTAAACAATCACCTAAGCAGGTCACATTTAGCAAAGGTAATAACATTAACAATCCTCTAAGCAGGTCACTCTTAGCTAAGGGGATAAAACATAGAATACCTAAGCAGGTCACTTTTAGCAAAGGTAATAACATAAACAATCCTCTAAGCAGGTCACTCTTAGCAAAGGGGATAAAACATAGAATACCTAAGCAGGTCACTTTTAGCAAAGGTAATGGAACATAAACAATCCTCTAAGCAGGTCACTCTTAGCAAAGGGGATAAAACATGAAACACATTGCACATGAGGCATTAAAACACATTCAGAGATGCAGGTAGAACATTTGCGCAGGAATCACATACACAAGTAAATTACAATGCGCAGGGTGCACATAGCACCACACTAGAACTGTCCCTCAGGCCAACTGGCCTCGCAAGGGCTGAAATGCCCTGAGTCCAAATTGTCAGGGAAGCTGCGCGGGCAGCCAAGAACACCAAGCCTAAACGTAGCAACTGTCCACTAAGTGCTGGACTGTTGTAAATCACAGATAGCCAATGTTGGAGCCACGTGGGCTCAAGAACACAGGTGAGGGAACACTGGGTGGGAGCCTAGGGGCCTCTGACCACACTTGAGCCTCTCAGGACTCGCAAAGCAGATATACTGGCACTTAAGAGCTTCAGCGCTCTAAACAATAAAAAATGGCACTCGAGCCTCTCGGGCCCGTACAATAACTGTGGCTGGAGCCCCTCGGGCTCAAAGAACAAATGCGGGGCCCAGGAGCCTCGGGGCTCCTAATACAAATGCCCCCTCGAACCTCGGGGCTCGTAAATATAATTAGGGCGGGAGCCTCTCGGGCTCTAAATAAACAAATTGCCCCCAGGAGCCTCGGGGCTCCTAATCCAAAAATGCGGGGTTGTTGGAGTCCCTCACGGGGGACTCGGAACCAAGTGATGCCTCTGGAGAGCCTCGCAGGCTCGCGACTAGAATACTGCCCCACTCGGTGGAGCAGCCCGCTGTCAACCGGGGCCGCTCTGTTCTCTTGGGAGGCCCCAGCCCTCCGGCACTCACCGGCTCTCCTGCGGGTTGCTTCGGTGCCGCGGGCGGGGCTCCTCTCCTCCCGGGAGCCTCGGGGACACAGCCGGCTGCTTCTCCCTTCGCTGCTCGGCTGCGGGGGCGGGACTTCCGGTTCGCCTCTGGGGCCGCGCAGCGATTGGCCGGTCCACCAGTCACTTCCGGGTCGTACTAGGCAGCGGCCCGGCAACGGTTTTCGATGCTCCTGGGCTGCGGCGGTGATCACGGGCAATGCCGGGTGGGCACCGGCTTGTGAATAATAAAAATACCACGGGGCAATGCCGGGTAGGCACCGGCTTTAAATGATTAAATAAAACGAGGTGGGCACTCGTAAATCAATAACGAGCGCAGCAGGACTCCTTGAATGCCGGGTGGGCACCGGCTGGACACTCAGAGCGCTCCCCAAGCGCTGTAAGCAAAGAAAAGCGCTCTCAAGCGCTTCAGGACAAAGAGAAGCGCGCTCAGTGCTATTCAAGCAGGCAAAAGCGCTCCCAGCGCTAAAGGGCAGAAAATAAAGCGCTCCCAGCGCTGGGGACAAGGGGAAGGCGCTCCCCAAGCACAAGGCCCAGCACAAAGTCTTTTAGGCAGGCAGGGGGTCAAGGCTGGGCCCAGAGCCAGCACACCGGGTCTCCAGGCAGGGAGACAGCCAAGTGGCGGTCCTCCTGGCCCCAGCAACAGCAGCAGCCTCCTCTGGCAAGGATCCAAAGCAGAACAAATTGTATGGGGACACAGCCCCTTCTTATACTGTAAAACCCTTTGTCCGTAGGTGCAGGGTTGGGGGAAACCAGTCGCAGCTGGTTTTGAAGTACCCTTGATAGCTCAACCACCCATTTCATTCACTGGCAGGGCTAGGGTCATCAGTCGCACTACAGGGGGTGGAGCCAGCATTGTGTGGGGAAAGTCCAGGCCCATCAGGGACCAGGTGCACTCCTCCCAAGCCATCAACATGCTAATCTCACACTCACCGCCGGGCAGACCCATCCAGCCTTCCTGGAGCCAGGCTCACCAGTCAGCTCCAGCCAATCACACGGCAGGCATATTTTACATTAATATGCCAAGTCCTAGAAGTGGCATTTCTACACATGACACACTCATGCCACATACACCATTGCGAAGCATTCATTCTCACGAGCTCGCACATACCAAATTCGAGCATGCACTCCCCACGCATCAGGAACTACCAGGGACACAGACATTCCCCATGCATTCCTATGGGAGAGCAGGCCAGTCTAATTACATGCACGCACTTTACTCTGGGACACAGGGAAAAAGTGCGCATAGACCAGAAAATCATTCGCACAGATCACAGATTAAAAGCAAAAAGATTAGGGATGAACCTGCCAGAAGGGCCAAGTCCAACAATGAGTTTCCTGTGCTTTCTCTTGCTCTGAAGCAGAGTCCGCATCTGAATCATGAGGAGCAGGAGGGAGAACATACGGAGGCAGTGAAAGATCTAATAACAAGAAATCATCTTACGGTTTATTAAGGATAGGATAGAGGGGTCATCGAACAGCATATTGGACAGTTACCTGTAAATGACGTTCCCTATCTTCTCTCTCTTTAATTTCTTTATTTTTCATTTCTAATGCTTTCGCATGAATGCTCTTTCGCTGTTCTTTTTCGATCAAGGCCTGTTCACACTACATTTGTTCATGCACTTCTTTCTCCCACATTCGTACACAGTCAAACATATCTTGCCTAGTCTTTCGCTTAAGCATACATTATTCCACATACTTAATCTTTCGTAAATCAAATGACCCATGCACAGGCCAATGCAACTCAGGATCCTTACTAGTATATTTATTCCATAATGTGCTGTACATGATAGAAGAAATACCATACTTAATATACATGTCCCTATTAGGCGTCCCCCCTGGGGGAGCCGGTTGTGCTTCATCAAGTCTGAAACTGGTGCTGCTACAAAACCTTTTGTTAACAACGGAAGAGTGATAAATACAAAACACCTCAAGTGGCAATTCAATGAGAAAACCAATGAGAAAACAAGAAAACCAAAAATAGCTAAACCTGGTGAAGGAACACAAAGGTTAATTATAAAAAGAACCTTCACTCACCAACCTGGTGGTGACATGCTTCATCATTGGGTTCCCACTGGAAGGACCGAATATATTCCCAGTGTGCTACTACGCCTGTTTACAGCGGAGCTGGTTCTTTTGGGTGTTGATGCAATGAAAAACCAAAAGTGATAAATGAGTGCAAAACTTAAAAAATGCGTAGTTGTGACTGTCAACTACTTTATTAATAGTCCAACCAGCATTAGTTAAAAACAGGTGAATTTGGGACTAACAAGTATGTTTTTTTAAAATGAAAATCCTTAGTCCTCTGAAAAATTGGTCAACATGTTTCAGCTTAAGAGCCACAATCGCTCAGCATTCGTCAGGACCGTAAATGTAATCCTCCGGCGGTATGCACGCGCTAAGGCGCACCCAACCGGAAGGATATAAAAGTGAAGAAAAAAAAATTGTAAAAATTGTAGTGAATTACTCACGGATTTACCCGTGGGGGCACGGTCAGTAATTTACTGGGGCCTTCTATCTGTAGGGAGGAAGCAGAGCAGTAATTCAAGAGACATATTAATCACATGATGACATTTATACCATGTAACAGAAATCACAGGGCAGTGTTTCCAAACCCTTGCCTTCACCAGCTGACACCCATTATGGTGGCACACTATTCATGCAAGCATATATGGTGCTTAAGTTGCCAAGAAATTGACTTTTCTTCACTTCTTGGTATTGCCATATTGCACCAAATCGACTGTTATTGAGGAGTTAAAAAGTGAATTTACGGCGACTGTAATTGTCGCAGCAATTCGTCTGAGGCTGCAAAGTATTCAAACTATTCAGTAGAAAAAAAACACGCCTCAGGTCATACAAAGAAAATTATTAGTAATAGCAGTGCACGCTGTTTAAAATAATAGACTAACCGTAACAGAACCCGTGAGAGCTCCGTTATTAGTTAAAATCATGGAAGGAAAAACAACCTCTCCTGGGACTTACAAAATGTGCTTTTTATCCACATGTCATGGGCATATACGCCAGGGGTTTCCTTCACGCCGTGCAATCTGTAATTGGATTAGTGAGAAATCTGTTAATATCTCCCCGCAACGTCCGCGTTGCTTAGACTTTCTCACTCCCAATCGCATTGCCTCTCAAAACTCCCGCCTTGCTACCCCACTTACTTTTTTGCTATCGTTTGCACTTCCGTGGCCCGAATGAACATCGGACCAGGGCGCCGCGGTGTGAGATAACGTCAAACGCGGGTCACGTGAATCGCGCCTCATGACGTTTGTTTCTATTCCTTTCAGCTTAAAGGAACAGAAGTTGTTTCAAGTTTAAAACTTTATTGTTACGCTCAGAGTCTTCGAGCTTGACACTCCGCGAACTCAAATGTTGAGGGCCAGAAGTTTGCATGTTTATAAGAGCGTTTTCAAGATGAGAACTTTATTATACCGCTCAAAAACTACGCGCTTGACATTCTATGAACTCCCAGGGCATTTTCACGTGTTGATCCGGTGTAAACGTCCCACAAGTTATTCACATGTTATTAAAGGGAAATACAAAACTTTTTAATGTTATTTTAAAGTACATGTTGGTAGAAGCTAATGCTTATTGGTACTTATAGGGTGCTCTGTCTTGGCTGGCATGGATGTATTTGTGCACAGAGAGGGGTACCCAATGTCCCCTTGTTTATAGTATGTGGAGAAAGGATCTTTTCAGAGAGAAGTATGGTGTGTTTTGTTCATCTGCATTCTTTGCAGGTCATGCTGTTAACGTCACAACACTGATCCCCATGGAATATCATCGTTCAATCCTGAACGGTGACTAGACAGATGATGGATCCATCTCTGTTCTTTCTCGAACAGACTCCTTTCATTACCACCAGTGATATGCTCAATAATGGTCCATCGCATGTCGTTTGGTGTATGATTTCTCTCAATGAAATGATTTGTCAGCTTGGTTGCTACAAAACCAACACATCCTACGAAGTGTGCTAGAAACAGGCATGCCAAAAATAGTGCAGAATATGCAGTATTATACACAAAGTAGCGCTTAAAGTACGCTTGTACGGTGCGCCGTTCAAATCTTAGTCAAAACAGAGAACATACTCCCCATTACCTGCCTATATCAATTGCAATTTATGTATTAACAATCACAGATTCCATAATTGGCCAATACACATTCCAAAACCAACAATAAGTCGCATAAACGATCTTACCAATCACTGGTATCAAACCAACAGCAAGTGTCGCATAATGACTCTTACCAATCCCTCGGTGTCCAGATTCCAACTGCCAAGTTCTTAAATCGACCACGGTCACTGCATGGGGAATCAACAGAAGAAATCTCAGTCGAGGACCGGCCCCACCTGGATGGTCAGATCAGAAAGAGAGGAAAAACGCTGTGGTTTGCCAAGACACGGGTCTCCTCGGGCAATGATCGTCCGTAGCGAGATTCCAATCCTTCATTTCGACCACTCCTTCGGGCATCCGAGTCGCCGATGAACTCTACGTTGGGCGCCAATTCGTTGGGTTGGTCGTCAGCCAGGCCTACCAGTGCTAGGGGTTCGCCCTTCTCTGCCCAAAGTCCTCAGACCAATAGGAAAGAAGTTGGCACTGAAACTGCAATATAGAACAGAGCGCTTTATTAACCTCAAGAGGTGGAACTACATTCACACAACACCCTTCGGTAGTCTATGAAGTAGCACACCGAACAGGCTCCTTTTATATCCAGAAAGGGGCTCAAAAGAAGGCGGTACAAGTACAGAACAGAAAGGTTACATACATAAAAGGTCATACAGAAATGCACTGTCAACAGTAGGGTGGAGCTAACAGGTTGCTGGTTCTGACAGAAATACCCTGACAGTTACAGACTAGGAAATGTGGTTTGAACAGTTTCAGTTTCCTCTGCGCATGTGCAGAGTAGCAGAGCCTAAATATAGGCTGTCTCTAAGCAGAGTACAAGAGCAAATGACAGCAAGGAAGGACAGAGCACATGGTGAGCACATGCCAGACAAGATGGCTGCCGAATACAAGATGGCTTCAGCTAAATTCTAACCCCGATCGCTGCCAAATTACAACAGCTGCAACGTTCATAGAGCGCTGTAGCCTTTTGATCACAGACTGTTTGGAGCCAAGCAGCAGACCGTTGCCATAGTCCTGCCTGGCCAGAAAATTAGCTTGAACAAACAGCTGGTGGGTGTGAGGGTCAAAGAAATCCAGTATGGGTTTAAGGCCACGCAGCAAGCCAAAACAGGTCCCTGCCACAGACTTGGCATGGTCCTCGAAAGAAAGGGCGCTATCAATCCAAATGCCTAGATTTTTTACGACTGTTTTCGGTAGAGGGGGAGCGCCGAGCTTTGGAGGCCACCAGTTGCTGCCCCAAAGATGTAAGTCTCTACCTTGTAGGAGGATCTCAGATTTCATGGCGTTCAGCTGGAGGCACTTAGCCTCCATCCAGGCAGTGATGGCGGTCAAGTCCTCTTGAAATTTAGCGGCATCCTGTCTAGGGTCCTTGGTGAAGGAAAGTATTAGCTGCTTGTCATCTGCATATGACACCAGCGAGATGTTGCGGGTTTTGGCCAGCAATGCCAACGGCCGGATGTACACATTGAACAGGGTCTGGCTAAGTGCTGATCTCTGGGGACGCCGCAGCGCAGGGAGTGTAAACCAGGCGAGGGCTGTGCCAGTGATGCCAATCTCCTGAAACTGGAAAAACAGGATGTCGGGAGAGACTGTGTCGAAGGCGGCACTGAGATCAAGCAAAATCAGTGCTGACGGTCTGCCCTCATCCAAGGATGCTCTGAGTTGCTCAGTAACTGCCAAAATAGCTGACTCTGTGGTATGGCACGGCCTAAAGCCATTTTGAGAGGGATCTAGTATGGAGCAAGATTCCAGATACTGAGTCTGAGTGGTATTTGCATGAGATTCTGTGATTTTAGCTAAAAAGGGAAGCAAAGAGACTGGACAGTAATTCTTCAGTCTTGAAGCATCTAACAACGTTTTTTTAGTAGTGGAATTACTTTTGCATGTTTCCAGGATTGCTGACGATAAACAGAGATTAATGACTTCCAGACAGCTAGGTAAGAGGCAGTCTTGAAACTTAAGGAAGAGTTGCAGTTTAAGGGGGCCACCTGGAGACCCAGATTTTATCTTAGTAAACAAGACCTGGGCGCCTTTGATGGTGATTAAAGGGAGGACAGGGAGGGAGTGGATCTCTGTGCCAGTAAGATTGCCTTCCAATGGGTCCGGAGCATCGCCCTTGCAGCAGAATCTGTCATAGATGCCCTCTACCTTTTTGATAAAATAGGTGGGCAATACCTCACATTGGGCATTGGATACTATGGGGTTTTCGGGTGACAGAGGGGATTTCACCATATCTTATAGCAAAGAGAAAATCGTTTTCGAGGGGTTATTGCTGGCCTTGATTTTATTGGCAAAATAGGAGGCAGGATTTTCATATCCGTGGAGCGATCTACATTATGCCAGGGGAGTTTATATATAGGATTGCGAAGAGCCTGCGGTTTGACGCCTGCTAAATGTAACAAAAAATGAATCAGATTGTGGTCCTTGCTTGTGGGAGTGCTGGTGGTGGTGCTTGTGGGAGTGGTGGGTTGTTGGTGTGGTGGTAGTTGTGGTGGGTGTGATGGTAGTTGTGGTGGTGAGTGTGGTACTTGTGGGTGTGCTGGTGGTGGATGTAGTGGTGGTTGTGGTGGATGTGGTGTCTGTATGTTGTTTGGGGTGTGCTTGTGTTTCTTAGTGTGTTTGTGTTTATGCATGGGTGTGATGCTTGTGTCTGTTGGAGTGGGTGCATGCAAAAGAATGAGTGAGCTTGGGAATTTGGACCAGGTGTGGTGGCTCCGGTTAGTGAGGAGGCTAGTCCTGTAAATGATCTCTGCAGGCTAGACATAGCACTATGAATGTCTTCCAGATATACTACTATTTGTTGCATATGCCAACTAAGGCCCTGGATGGCATTCAGGAGTACAGGCTGGCCTACAGAGATGCTGCCTAGGAGGTCAATAGTCTCCTCACTCAGCGCAGCCAGTGGGACAGGGGCATGGGGTGTGGTGCCTCCAGCAAAGGAAACCACAGACCTTTTAGTGGGTGGGTTTGGCAATCTGGGGCGAGGATGAGCAAGAGGGAGGGTGGAGATGGGTCTCTGGGTGGCCTCCATGCTAGTCCCCGAGACCCACTGTGCCACTGTGTTCATCGGTGTCGGTGGTCTCATCAACTGAAACATAATGGGCAGTTGCTTCCCCGCCTATGTGGACAATTTCGCCTTTGTCTGCCCCTGATGATGCTGAAAAGACATATATAATAGATTTTTTGTTCCTCTGTATATAGAACTGATCATGAACGTTTAGCACAAAAGATTTTCTAAGTTTTCATATTTTACCTGCTTCAAGGCTCTCAAACTTTGGTTCTTTATTATCATTATCTCATTCATGTAGGGAACATCTTCAGTAATCATTTGGTCACAGTTTTGTAATTTCCCATGATAGCTCCTATATCATTTATGATCTTGCCTCTCATCCATTTTTAGTTCTCTTCTGGACCTGTTTACCACCTCTGAATGGCTGGGTTTTGTTGTTTAGAATAGTGAACTTATGTCACCAAAAAGGACATAAACCAAAAATACCTTTGTACAGTGTGTGTTACAAGGCAACAAAGCTGCATTATTTCCATTCAGAAAAGATAAAATATGAATCAATGTGTGTCAACGAATGCTGCAAAAATGTGTATAAACTTATAGCCTGTTTCCTTTGTTTGGGCATTTCACAATGGTAACATTTACTTAAAGTAACTAAAGTATATTTCAAATGTAAAAAATATTATGTGGATTCAGTACTGAAGTAGTTTATCAATGTATCATGCACTGTGTACATACCTATGCTATGAAAGAAATGGCCAAATATATTTTGTGGATTGAAAAATGACTTATACAGCATAATTTAGTACATAGGGCTTGATACATTTCTAATCCACTTTAGACCAGAGCCAAACATTTTCACAGTTGACTCCTAAATATCTTGTTATGTCAAGTTTTTTTTACCATTGTGAAATGGTTTAACAAAATATGATGGCTTTCACTTTAGGCATCACAGTAAATATTACATACACTGATTCCTATATCATTTCACATCAAAGATTCAAATGCAGTTCACAATATGCAAAAGATTACACCTTGATGCATTTCTACGTTTTCTACTGAGTCATGAGTTGGGCTGATTTTGAGTTTTCCAAATGGAATACTGAAACATGTATGTGGTGGAACATTCTACCTACAAAAGTCCCTTCAAGTAGGCGGAGCCGAGCCGGGCAGTCGTGATCCATCTCGGCTCCCGGCTCCGGCGCTGCTCGGGAGCTTGGTTTGGCGGTTCCCCAGTGGCCCGGGGGCTGTTTTCGGCACCCATAGGAAGCGGAAGGTGCAGGGCTCCTGCGGGGCTGCTCCGATCGCCCCTGGTGCCGCTGTAGCGGCTGGATCTGTGAGGAGACGCGAGGAGAGGACGGCCGGCGGGCAAAATGGCGGCCGGAGCCCTGATGAGAGCGCCGATGACCTCAACTCTCTGTGGGAGGTACGCTTGACGGGCGATATCTGAGGGACGCAGGGGCTGCCTCTAGTTGAGGATAGTCTCCGGGGCCTCTGTAGCGGCAAGACACCGGGGGCGGTCCCGGTTACAATCTGCCTTCCCACGCCTGCCTGACCTTAAAATGGCGGCCGGGTGTGACTTGCAACTATCGGTCGGCGCCTCCACTTGACCATCTGGCCCCAGCGCTTACTGCCTCTCCCATAGGCGACCCCGCAAGCTCTCTCTGTGTCTCATACCTGCGGGGGTGAGCCCTCTTCAAGGATCCCTGGCAGTGACCCTCGCCTGCATCTACCCCTACGATCTACCGGACATTTGCAGTGCCTTATTGTGAGGTGCCCACCCGACGACAACAACCCGGGAGGTAGGGTCGCTGGCTGCTCGCTGATTCCTAGCGGAGCCTCCCGCTAACATACCTGGGCAGGGGGTGCACAACTGGCCCCTAGTGCTGCAGCGGCTCCCCCTCGCACCACCCTCCTTGCAACTCGCGTGGACCTAAGATGGCGGCCGCCAGTGACCGCAGAGCGAAGATAGCCGCCACGCGGGGCCTGCTCTTAACATGCCTGGGCAGCGCCCCATGGCCAACGCGTGACCGCACCAACACCTCCACCACCTTGCGCACTCTCACGCCCACCGAGCCAGATGACCGCAGGCTCTCCAAGATGGCGATGCACCTGCGGCTGGCCTCCAACTTCATCTCCCACCTGGGCTTCCACCTTCTCTCCTGGACTTCTTGTCTTTTGTTCTGTCCTGACCGACACCCTGCTGCTGTGGTCAGACAGTTTCTCTGGACTCTAGCCCTCCTCCCACTCCCTCATCCTTAACCCTTTTCCCCGTGGATGATCCTCAAATGTTTCTTCCCTTTGCTTCATCTCCCACCTGGGCTCCCACCTTCTCGCCTGGACTTCTGGACTTTTGTTCTGTCCTGACCGACACTTTGCTGCTGTTTTCGGACAGTTTCTCTGGACTCTAGCCCTCCTACCATGCCCTTGGCCTTAACCCTTTTCCCCATGGATGATCCTCAAATGTTTCCTCCCTGTTGTGCTTCCCCTTCTCTCCATACCCTTGCATCCCTCCCACCCTCCATTTGTGCTGTGACTGCATCCACACTTATGGAACTCTGCTCTTTGACTTATTGTAATAACTCTAATTAATGGTATTTGCTTTAGACCTTGCACCATATACCATTCCTATGTGACTCTTAGAGCTTATCCAGTCATATCCCCTCCCTATGTATATAGAGATAACTCTAATCACTAGTGTATGCAGTAGACCTATGACCGATTGCAATAATGCTAAGCTTTGGTATTCGCTGAAGACCTTACACCATATACCACTCCTATGCGTCTCCTAGAGTTTAACCAGTCATATCCCTTCCTATGTGTATGTAGTTGACTCTTATCACTAGTGTTTGCAGTGGACCTTTGTACTCTCTACCACCCCTATGTGACCCTTAGAGTGCTTCCAGTCATATCCCTCCTGTGTAGATAGAAGATAACTCTAATGACTAGTATCCTATGTGATTCTTAGATTGTATCCATGTGTATCCCCTCCCTGTGTTTAGAGTTATAGCTGTAACGACTAGTCGCCTGTGTGACTGTTGGAATATAGCCAGGTGTATCCCTTCCCCGTGTGAAGAGATAACCCTACTCACTAGAACAAAATAGAAACGTGCTCCTGAAATGTGTAACGTAACTGATTCTATGTAAAGTGCTTTGATAACATGTAACGGAACTGGTGCTATGTAAAGCGCTTTGATAACCTAATCGGTTCAAGTTCCTGAAATGTGTAACGTAACTGATTCTATGTAAACTGCTGTGATAACATGTAACGGAACTGGTGCTATGTAAAGCGCTCTGATAACCTAATCGGTTCAAGTTCGCGCTATAGAAAACTCTAAAAATAAAAATAAATAAATAAAGTATCCTATTTTTCGGCCCTTAGTGACAACGTTTCAAGTCCGATTGGCATCAAGCAACTGTGGAATACTGTGAGATAAATTAAGACACTGTAAAGTTATGGCCCACACTGTGGGAAGCCTTCAATGCTTAAATTAGAGGGATTTGTATCTCCAAGCATGCTGGCATCCTCAAAGACCTCTGACTTACACTCTCCCAGTTAGAAAAAAAATCAACAAGAACTAGACCAAGGCTAAGTGGCACACCCTCAACAGACACATACCTTACAGCGGGTTCAACTGGTGACAGAATATCACAAGGCAGTAGACCGGGAAGCACACTACCTAGGGAAATACACGGCACTGAGAAGGTAAAAAAAAGTATCCTATTTTTCCCCATCATTGATTTATCATCTGGACATAACATATGACATTGAAAAATAGTTTAGGGTATGTGTTACTCTGGCACCAATGTGTAAACATTCTTGTCTGTGTTTTTCCAAAAATTCTTATGGCTATCACAATTATTTTCCCCAAAACAGAATGGCTTACATGCACATTTGTGAAGGAGTAAGACATCATGCAAATCTGTCACTTTTAACATGAATGAAATAGTATTTTTGAATCAAAACACATTTAGGACACGTTTTGAATCAGAAATGCAGCCATTCAATCTGATGTTACTAGTCATTTTGGCTCACGTACTCACTCTTGTTTGTGTATAAAACCAAATTACCAATGTAGCGTTTGGAACATCCACTGTATCAGAAGTGCATGTTATGCTATATCACCTACTATAATAGGGGTAACATTACCTCATTCCTAATAGTGAAGGAGCACTACACCTGACGCAATAAAGCCTGTTTGGTACGACTGTTCCCTTATAACATCAAACAACCTGAAGTATATTTGTTGTTTAGGCAGGCATATGTCTGCTCAAACCAGTCCTTTGAACAGAAATCAGTTGGTATTCTTTTCCACAAATTATATACAAAACATATCATCATACACCTTGTGCAAAACTTACACCTTCAAGGACTCTTCCACGCGTTACACATGTCAAGCCTTGATGTTGATGGCAAAAGTTGTTGCTGTAACAAAAAATAATCATTTAACATGTAAAACTAGAACTAGAACTTACACTCTTGTTGCTGCTGTTCAGCTCTCAACTGGCCATCACGCTCTGGATAGGCCACTGCAAGTATGTTGGGGGGACTGGCAGAGTTGGACTTCTGATGACTTCTTGGTCCAGCTTTGTAGGCCCTCCCACCTCTTTTAACAATGAATGCTGCACCGCCTGTATACCCCCAGGATCTGCACCTTCTTGGTGGTCGCCTTCCAAATGGTCATTTTCTGATGGGCATTGAAGTGTATGGATTCAAGAAATTATAGAAAAAAATTGTTGTTTTTTGACTTTTTGTTTGTATGATGTAACACAATTTTACTACATCAATCACAAGCATTAGCCAAAAGTTACTACACAATATATTATTTCTTTCATTCTGTCAGAATAAAAAAATAAATGATACTTTTGTTATAACCTGTTGACTACTCTTATCCCTTGTCATTTCCTAAATTCATTCCTCCAGGCCATATCATCTAGGCCAAGGGTCGTCAACATTTTCTGTAATGAGATCTACATCTGATGAGTGAAAATCATTGTGAAATACTGAAGGCTAAACAACTTGCGCATTGTAACCAGACACGCCCACGCACTGCTACATTGATAAAGCCAGATACAATGGTTTGAACTAATACTATGACTAAGGGCATTACGAAAGGGCTGCCATGTGTCAGTGAGAGTGTGGTCTTTAGGGATGTATGAACATGTGTGCGTATGAAGGGGATATATTTGTACGGGTGACAGAGAGCCTGTGTCGTATATATTTACAGCACAGGACATACCTTTCAGCATAGGTGGTACCATTAAATGAATGACACAACCATACAATTGTATGTTCTTTTTAATTTGGAGAAATTAAAAGAGTAGACAAAAATTATACCAACCACTTTATATCATAGAACATTTTTTTGCACTTTAAATTTCTCATGTAAAATAAGGGCCATATTTTTCCTATATACTTATGGCACAGTGTATACTGCTCACTGGGAGTAAGGGGCCAGCTGCTTGTAAATGCAAAACTTTGAAATGGGAGAACATTTTAATGAAGTGTTAACTCAATAATTAAGGTAACTCTCCATTTTATTTTCCGTCTATTTAAAAGCATTAAGAGGCATTATTTTGTTCACAACTCAAATTTTGAGTTGACTAGGAATTACTTTTAAGAGTCAAATACCTCAGTGCTTCTGTTTGTTCACCTTTGTGACTCAGCCCCACGAGGTCTTGTTGGCTGCAGTGTTAGGGTGCGAGTGAGCATTTTTCGTAAGACTGCGTACATGTACATGATGTACTTGTTCGTCAATAGAGACCGACACAGCCTTTGGCTTTTGTACGGTGTTTCACGCGTTAGTCTATGACTTTGTCCATCGTGGAGCTTTACACCCACCACCCAGTCAACTTCCGCCGCAGCCCTCTAATTCCAAATATACTGACGGCGAGGTAAAGCACCCGTCATTTTAGTTGATCAAACAGTGTGTTTGTGAATGTTTAATGCTATGTTATGTTATGTTATCCAGATTTATTAAGCGCACAGATGCCCCAGCAAAGGGGCGTCCTGGCGCTAGTACAGAACAGAAAAGCCGGACAAGAGTGAAAGACAAAACACAACACAGCAGAACTAAGGAGCTAAGGGGAAGAGAAAGGTCTTGACAGCCTTCCTAAAAGTGAGGAGCTCATCGATGGCACGTATATGGGCAGGCAGGGAATTCCACAGTTTGGCGGCAATAACTCGGAAAGAGCGTCCGCCAATCCTGGATCTCTTAAAGCGAGGCACTGTGGCTAGGTGGAGAACAGAGGACCTCAGAGAGCGTGCTGGAACGTAGGGAGAGATGAGGTGCTCCAGAATCTGAGGGGATGAGAGTTTAAGGATTTTAAACGTCAGAGTCAATGATTTAAACATTATTCTCTGTGCCACCGGAAGCCAATGGAGATTATAGATGGTTTTCCTAGCAGAGCAAAATTTGGGAAAGCCCACCAGAGCCCTGGCGGCAGCGTTCTGGACGCGTTGGAGACGGGAGAGTTCAGCCTGATTGACTCCAAGAAAAAGAGAGCTAGCATAGTCTAGTTTAGACAAGATCATGGCTTGCACAATGAGTTGACGGGTGGGCGCGTCGAAGAATTTAAAGGTGGACCGGAGCTGACGCAGAATCCCAAAACACGATGCAGCAATCTTTTTTGTGTGGGTGGAAAAGCTCAGTTGGGAGTCAAACCAAACCCCGAGATTTTTAACTTCGGTGACGGGGGTAGGAGTAGGACCAAGCTCATGCGGCCACCAGTTATCGCCCCACAGATGAGTCTGTTTCCCCACAATGAGCACCTCGGTTTTCTTGGCGTTCAGTTGCAGGAAATTGTCATTCATCCAGTGGGCCACGGATATAAGTCCCTCACGGAACTTGGCTGCCTCAAGATCGGAAGCCCCACTAATGGCAACCGCCAGCTGTGTGTCGTCTGCGTAGGACACGATGGATAGGTTCCCACGCATGGCGACAGCAGCTAGCGGTTGAACATAAAGGTTGAATAAAGTGGGGCTAAGAGCCGATCCCTGTGGAACTCCCTGGGCAATCGCATGTGGTTTAGATTCGAAAGGAGGGGTGGAGACCCTGAAGGAACGGTCAGATAGAAAAGATCTGAACCATTCAAAAGCCAGATTGTCCACCCCGGCCTCGACCAGACGTTGGAGTAAAATATCGTGGGAGACAGTGTCGAAGGCGGCACTTAGATCAAGGAGCACCAATGCCGCCGTGTGACCTGAATCCACCAACATGTGAAGATGTTCAGCCATATACATGAGCGCAGTCTCGGTGCTGTGACCGGGCCTAAAGCCATTCTGCGAGGGATCTAAAATATTCGCAGAATGGAGATGGTTAGCTAAGATGGTGTTGACATGGGCCTCAGTCAGTTTAGCAGCCCACAGGAGGAGAGAAATGGGACGATAATTTTCAGCTTTTTTAGGGTCAAGAGTAGGTTTTTTTTAAAATGGGGATTACCTGAGCCTGTTTCCAGGCACAGGGAACAAAACCCGAGGACAAGGACAGATTGATAAGCTTACAAAGCGGGGGAAGGCAGAAGGAGGCAGATTCTCTAGATTGTGCGGGCCGCAAAGGGTCTTTAGGGGAGCCTGACTTCACTCTAATAACAAGTTTGTTGAAGTGCTCCATAGAAAGCTCCGGAAGGTGGGATAACGTGATGGTAGTTTTAGGAGTGGCTGTGGTGCACTGCCGAGCTCCTGTAGAGCTGGGGAAAGCTCGATAGATACCTTCCACTTTACTAATGAAAAAGGCAGCTAAATCCTCACAGTGGGAGGAAGAACAAATCTCAGCAGTAGAAGTTCTACAGGTAGTGAGCTCTTTAAGTGCCTTAAAGATAAGTTTAGTAGGGTTGGTACTAGCACTGAACTCACGAGAAAAGTAGGAGGCCCGGGCTCTGCAAATGGCTCTGTGGTACTTTTTGATGGTGGCGAGGTACAAAGCTTTCCTGACCGGATCGTATGATTTACGCCAGACTCTTTCGGCTTGTTTGCAGGATTTTTTTAAAAGCCGAAGAGAGTCGTCATACCAGGGACTGAAATGGGAGCGCTGTTGTTTAGTCTGGGAAACAGGAATAAGCTTGTCCAACGCATTAGTAAGCCAGTTGCAGTAAAGATCGTAACCAGATTCCACATCAGTAAAAGGGGGCAAGGGGGCATCACCCAAGAGCTGATGGAAATCGCTAAGTTTCAATTTTTTCCAAGGGCGCCTGAGAATGGCAGGGGTAGGGGGCAACTACAGGAGGATCTTCAAGCAAAAGATGGCATTCAATCAGGTAGTGGTCTGTCCAGGCCATGGGCCTAGGGAGCAGGACTTTGACCGATGTAAGGGAGGTAAAAAAAGGGTCAAGGATGTGACCACCAATATGTGTATTGTGTTCAACTAATTGAAAAAGTTGGAGGGCCTCCAAGTCGGCACAAATACTGCTGGCCGCCGAGGGGCACGGGGAATCAAAATGAAGATTGAGATCCCCGATTATGTTGAAATTGGCAGTTTTAAGGGCCAACGAACTTACTACATCGGGAAGGGCGGCCCTAAAGGCAGAATCGGGGCCCGGAGGTCGGTAGATGAGTAAGCCTGAGAAAGCAAAGTGCGGATTAACAGAAAGTGAGAAATAAGCACTTTCGCATCCCGCAATATCCATGGCCTTCCAAGTACATGGATAGAAGGTTTTAATAGCGGCTGCGATGCCACCCCCTCTAGAGTCACGGTTAAGAGTGTAGATTGTATATTCCGGAGGGAGTGCTAAGTTAATGGCCACCGAGGCATCGTTATGGAGCCAAGTTTCAGACATAAAAAGAATGTCAGGAGCCTCATCAAGTAAGTCATGAACATCAAGATGGTGCTTGACCAAATATCGAACATTGAGATGATAGATCTTAAATAGTGTAGGATCAGGTGACTTACGGAGAACAGGACAATGAATAGAGATCGGGGTAGGTATGGAAAGCGTGAAGGCGCAGCCGGGGCACCTAAAAGGGCCACACAGAGGATGGAGAGGGGTCTCAGAGCAGGGGGGGATAGTAGAACGAAGGTGAAGAAGGTCTGTTCTAGAGTACATGCCTAATGAATACCTAACAAAAGCTAAAGGAAAACAAAGCGTACCAGCCAAGGTGCCGAGCCCTGCCCTAGCGCTTCCTCAGCGCTGACGGGCGCAGACGGGCAGGACTCTGGCACGACTCAGGCGCAGTGAAGGCGCGACCCGCTGCACGTCACCGCTGCGCGCTAAGGCAGAGTTCAAGTAGGGCGGGCGGAGGAGGGCCGCAAGGCTAGAGCGCTCAGTCCGGCGCCTCTAGGATGGCGCGTCCTCACCCAAGATGGCGCCTATTAAACTACCGGCGAGCTAGGAGCCCACAGAACCCAAACCCGCAAAGAAGCGGTGCAGGAGCCAATTATGGTGCAAGTGGTGGCCAGGAGTCCCTATTAAAATCAGGGTATAAGCACAAATGAGAAGAAACCAAAATAGCAAAAAGCGGTAAGTTTATAAAGCGCGAATCGCTATTGCAGCAGGCGTTGCAGCGTGAAGGGTCTCAGCCACACTGTATGTCCAGCGAAGAGTTCTGGCGAGCAAGGCGATAACCAGCCTTAAGTAGGGCGGGCGGAGGAGGGCCGCAAGGCTAGAGCGCTCAGTTTGAGTGGCAACTACCACTCAATATGTTGGCTAGTTTGCTGACATATCCAAAATGCTAATGTCATCCATTAATTTAAAAATAAACATTAATATGTAGCGCATTACTGTGTTTTAATGCAATAATTGCGGGGTGTTGCTTATACTTACGTTGATGGTATTTTGTTTGAAAAAAGTGTAAATAATACATATAAAATGTATTATTTACACATTCTTTTTTTACAGTAGACATGAAAAAAATGACAATATTACACGTTGTGTTAAATTATGTTAAGAAACCATATATATTTTTTGCAAAACATGGCATTTGTGTTATTTATCATAAAAACGTTGGCAAATGGTTTAAAATGTTGATATTTTTTTCCTGCAGACAGATAAACACAGGGAGAGTGAGTGGATGACAGCCTCAAGTGTTGGCCATTTCCAGATCTTGCCACCATAGAAGAATGGGATTTTATAAAAAAATTCAGATTGAATAGGCAAACTATACTGGATTTATGTCATCAACTGGAGCCAGATCTGCCTAACAATAGAAATCCAACATCTATTACACAAATTGTCAAACTCATGGCAGTACTTCATTTTGTGGCCTCAGAATCATTCCAATAGACTGCGGCAGTATCTGGTGGAATTTCCTAACCAACTTTCAGTGGTGTGCTACAAGAAATTCTTTCTTCAGTGATGAGACACATCAACAGCTTCATTCATTTTCTGCAACATGAGGATTTTGCAAATGTTAGGGGAGATTTGTACGGTTTGCGTCCCCTACCACATGTGGCTGGAGCAACTGATAGCACACATATTGCCTTAGTGCCACCCCATCCCAGGGAACAAGTCTCCTGGAATCGGAAGAAAATCCATTCAATCAATGAGCAAGTCTGCTTACCTAATTTGTACATCACAAGTTTCTGTGCGCCTTTCCCCGGTTCAACCCATGATTCCTTTTTACTATCGAACAGCAGCATGCCCCAGCAAATGTCACAACTTGGACCTGAGAGGGCTTGGCTTGTTGGTATGTACAATCTGTCATAATATTGTTTGGTTAGTTAAAAGTGTAATAATCTAACATTGTGTTAAACGTTTTGGTTCATTTTATTTTTTCCATATAAGAGACTTAGCTTATTCTAGCCGACCATGGTTGTCAGCACCGCTGAGGAATCCAACTATGCCAGGGGATGTTTGCTTCCATGAGGCCTTTGGAAGAACAAGGAGGGCAATAGACAGTGATTTGGGCTCCTAAAGGCAAGATTTCAATGTCTGGCAAGACTGGTGAAGCTCTCCTCTACTCTTCCTAAAAGGTGTGCTGAATCATCATGGCATGCTGCTTGTCACACAACATAGCCCTGCGACGGAACGTCTCAGACATTGCAGATGAAGAAGACCATGAAGAGCCTCAGGGTGAGGATGTTGAAATGTCAAGTGAAGATGAGGGTGGTTAAAAGGAAGAAATTAACGTACGTCAAGAAGTCATTGACAACTTCTTCACATGAGTATATGTATATATTTACATTTTATTACATGAAATATTAAACCAACTTGTAAAGTAATGACAATAAAAATCTGTGCTGGACATTTTTTTAAAAAGAGCAAGTTAAGTGAAATCCAGGACAAAGATGTTTGTTGATCAAAGTTTTGACATATTTACTACTGTGTTCATTGTTTATCTTTGATTGTTCTTGAAAAATACGTCCTCAAAATTATATAATTTGTAAGGTGTTATTCTTTATATTAATTCCATGAATCTTTTTGTTTTTATCTGTTTTTGGACCCTTCAGCATGTGTTCTTCATTAGGAAATTTCAAAGTTGTGACATTTGCAGTAATCTGCTGCTGTTGAAAAGTACAAAGTGACCATGGATTGATTCTATGAAAGACACACACACACACACTTTGGGTGTACATATCTTGTACGAAGACAACTTACGCAGTTATTGATTTGTAGTTATTAAGATTGCACTAGCCTTGTTTTCCGTTGAATGGTGCCACCAAACCAATGTTTGCTGCTTAAATTACTCTAACCACATGTGGTATTCGACCCAAACTATACTAATCTCCCTTCACATTGGCTAATTCCTCATTTTGTATTAAATGTATCAAACTGGTGATGTGTCTTATCAAATGTAGAACAAACAACTTGAATCACACCACTTAAAGTTGGTTGTGACATTGCAGCAGATACTACAACAATGTCTTGTAATTATCCTGCGGCCACAAAATGGACTAATGCCAGGATTTTTACTATTGGTGTTATTGATGTGGGTTACTATTCTGAGCCAGAAGATCAGGCTCCAGCTAATGACATAAATCAATGATAGATTGCCAATGTAATCTGGTTTTTTTTGGATTACATCACCATCTTCCATGGTGGCAATGACTAGAACTGTAAATGTTAAAATAGCACTGGTGGTTTTGATTATGCATGGGTTGTAATGCTTTTTGTAAACTATGACAACATTTCTTTCTTACAATGTAATAACAAACATTAGTTGGGTTTGTGCAGCTTGTTCTTTTTGGTCGTTTTTGGAGATTGTGAGAAATGTCAGCTACATTATATTTATTTATACATACACAAAGATGTTATTCTTTATATTTTAGTATGTGTGATGGAAGGAAAAAAACTATAAATAAATTGAGAAAAAATACAACAGCAGTCTTTGACTTTGCTAGTTTTGTTTATATTCAACAAAACAAAAATAAAATAAAACAAGATGTAAACAAAAAAAGCTAACAACAATTTTAAAAGTCAATCATGGGGAATGCAACTATTAGTGAAGAGCCAAACAAGTTTGAAATCCAATGTTCAAAATACAACTGGCATCAAAAACATAAATGTGTCCACAAAATAGCCCACAGAGTGAATGGTAGTCACACACTGGAGGAAATTAGGTTCTGCAACTCTTGGTGGTGGTGGCCACTCTCCTGCTGGTCCGGATGAATGTGTGCTCCTACGGGGGGCTCGTGGATCCACAGTTACTGGGACTGAGGCAGGTGCTGTCTCTAGTGGCAGGGCCTCCTTTTCTGTGGCAGAGGCAGTGTAGTTGGCCCAGATGTTGTTGGACCACAGAAAGGGGAAACTTTCATGCAGCAACTCAGTCAGGGAGCCCAAACTGGACTACAGTTTCTCCATCTTTACATTATGTTCCCAATGCAACTGCTTCATCTCCCAGAGTTCTGTAAGGATCTGATCCATCATGTCTTGGGACTGATTAATTGTTCGCAAGACTTGGCTGATGGTGGCCTGGGTAACAGTGAACTAATTGGCCTCACTTTGCTGCCCACAGATTAACTCATTTGACCCCTACCCCCCTACCCTGTGCCCTTGATCCAGTGTGACCCATCTCACTGGTTCCTGGCTGAACTAGAGGTGATGGTGGTGTTTGTTTAACTGTAATCGAAGGAGAGTGAGCGCTACTGGTGTCTATGGGTCTAGGTAATCTCAGTGTTGACCTGAAACCTTCAACCAATCTCTGCCATTGGTGGTGTAGGTAATCATCACTGTGGTGTGTCGTTGAGTGGCCCCATCATTAGGTTTCGCACTTAGGAACTCGCTTCTCTACGTGAGTACCGCCTCCTTTTGACGGAAAGTACTGGCGGGATCCATCTAGTGGTGTCTAAAATTACCTCCTGGATCCCGAAAAGTAGCTTTAATATGGGTGAAGTATACATGTGTAAGATGAAGAATTAAGTGGTGATGTTTTTAGGACTTGTTAACTACCCACAACATCACATGTGAGTGGTCAACACGTCTCAGCCTCTAATGCCTAAAAAGGGGGTCTAGTTCTTCGCCAGGAACTTTTTTAAGATCGAGGGGTCCTTTACTGTTGATCTTTTTTAGAATTGTAAGTCTCTTTCTTGCGTGTCTTCAAATTGAATTGATTATTTTCAGAAGAAAGTTCACCGTTTCCTTCAGCCTAAAACTTATAATCTACCAGGATGACCGAGGGCAACGTAGGTAGCCAGACCAGGGGCTTAAGAATGACAAGGTGTCACGAAGTCTCTTGCCCGCCTGATATCTATGAGGTAGGCGAAAAAAGACTATAAGTTTTAGGCTTTAGGATGCCGAGAACTTTCTTCTGAAAAAATCTATTCGGTTTGAAGACACGCAAGTAAGTGAGTCTAAAAAAGATCAACAGTAAGGGACCCAATGAACTTAAAAAAGATCTGGAATGCATTAAATCCACTTGTTACCGAACCCTCCATGTTAACACGTAAACGAGAAATAGGATCTAGATGTATTATGAAAATGACATTAATCTTTGCTACTTCAAGCAAATGAAAACTGTAGAGCAGAAATAGCTATGATGCACTGACGATTGTGAAACACGTTTGTTATCTTTAAATCCCCACGAGGCAGAGCGAGGGGAAGGTTCCCGGCACCTGTTTTCCAGGAAAACTCCTGACGTTAACTTTTGTAAACATCGTTGCTCTGCTTAACTATTGATGAGGCGTGACTTGCACCCGAATTGGGTTGGTCCCATGATTTGAATTATTAAGGTACCTCATTGAAAGGTCATCAGAGTGATTGGTTAATTTTCCATAACCAACCACCCATGTAGATAGTGCATCAAGATAGGTCCTGAAGAATTCCAGATGGCAAGAAACCTGTTGACTATGACTACACACATATAGACACCTCCGACCATTATAATCAGCAGTATCCCTTTTCTGGTTTTAATTGAGACAAGTGGGCATGCAGATTAAAATTCATTTTAGAGCACCACCTCACCTCATTTTATTTCTCCTCACATCACCTCAAATCTACACTACCAGGCCTCTCACATGCACACGCACTGCACCTATAGGGTTTGGGAAAAAGATCTCCGACAAAGATCCCCTTATAGAGTGCCCATCAGGCATTGCAGCGCCGGCCTGCACGTGGAGCAAGCACTATGATGAAGCATGACACCCAGACTCCACTACTTAGTAAAGGTGTTGACCAACCTAGCCTCCTTCTTCTTTCCCCACCCTACAGGAACTGTATACTCCTTTGGTGCTACATGCTATCTTGAAATGTCTGTGTAAGATAAAAGCGAAGATTGCTACATTAAAATCATAAAAGTTAGATCTGAATTGTTACTACATTTAAAAAAATAAGTTCCTCAAAAGACTTATTTTCAGAATGTTTGATGGCATAAAAAAATATATATTTTAGGCAATTCAGCAATGTTAGTCCTGCTTTTAAAACAGTCATATATATACTCTGGAATCTACCCAGTATTAAATTGCCCTATCGCTTCAGGTATGTGAATATTAAGCATGTATAGGGGGCGGGAGGATCATATATGTATATGGTTAGAGGTGGCAGACCCGTAAGCAGAGAACGGCCCGGGACCAGAGTTCAATTCCCGACGCGGCAGGGTCGTGGACCAGGGTCAAAAACGGACTCGATAATTCTCGCCTCGGTGCCTACTCTAACCAGGGAACACACTCTGTAACTCTGGGCATTAATCTTGCCTCATCTCTACAACGGCCCCCCACAGACGCTAGGGATGCCTGGTTTCACCTTGGAGATACCCAGAAAGGGACCATCTCACAGGGAAAACCAGGACGGGTTCCCCAGCGGTCTTCAGCGCCAGGATTCTCCATGGAGTCGCAGTGCGCTTTACAAGTACACCCACATTTACATTTACATATATATGGTAATTGGCTACTTGACCTAATCAGTGCACTTTTACAAAATATGATGCAAGACCTATATTGTACCTGACCGATATTTATTTCATGTGGGTTATGACAAGGGTGCCTGGCTGCTTGATGCAGTTGTTAATGAGCTGACATTACAGACCGCACAGATTGTTGCCTGATTGATCAGAATGGTGGGGTGGTTAATCAGAATGGTGGAGTGACTAACCAAAGAAGTCATTTTGACAATGAGTTTCCAGATGTCTGGAGAGAAGGAGAGAAAGCAGGGAGATCTGAAGGTGGGAAGTGAAAGTTGTTAAAAAGATTGCAGGTGCATCTCTAGACTGCAGCTCTTCGTGGTGGACACCTTGGCAGCGGATGTTCCATTGGGGAGGAGTTAGTGCTCATGTTTGAATAATTCACTTGAAACAGGTTAAGAGTTTAGAAATTAATAAATATTGTTTGTGGTGAGCTCCTCACAGCAGCTAAGCTTCAGTGATCAGGCACACCCAAACCGGTAGTCAGAAGTGACTGAGAAATTAGGAGTGATACTGTAAGGTGAGACTGCTTGAGGATGCCCTAAAATGGAAGAATATATTGTCCAGTCTGCAAGCAGTGCTAGAGACAACAAACTACAAAGACCCAATGGGAAGAGTAAGGGACACATACAGATTGGAACTGAATATTGGTTAGGTGGCGGCCTCCTTTATCCAAGATTCCAAGCCCATGTGACAATAGAGAAGTTATGGGCCCAAAGTACCGCTGGGTTTTCTGCTGCTTGGAAGATACCTAAAAAGCATTGAAGGGATTTTGACCACTCCCGGTGAAGTGGTAGCTACACACATACAATTTATGATTTTATATGAGTAATATGTAAAGTCTGCACAATCATCAGGTCCTATGTGCTTCTGATCTCCCTACTCTGAATTGGCTAACTACACAGCAGCATTTATTTGAGGCAAAACTAATGATATTCACTCAAGGGGTAGTTAAGAAGTATATATACTAAGATTGATGCAATCACACAAACGCGTAGATACAGACTCACTCACACAGAGTACACACTTAGGGGAAGGCTATGCCCAGATGTGGGTCCTGTGCTTGCTACGTCACCAGATTCAAGCTAGCCTGGCCAATGAGGGGTGAATCCCCAAAAATATTCACAGAATGCTTGTTTCTGGTCCAGGGAGGACCTGGCTTGGCATATCTGGCTGGACTGTTTCAATGGGGAGCAGGGTCAAGACTGATTGCACATGGCTGGGTCTGAACTGGAATGGCATGGCGTGGAGAAAAAAATGGATTTAACCCAGATCTGTGACTGGGAGTGAATGTTTGATTTTATTTATTTATTTATTTATTAAGCAACTTGTAACGCGCAAACTAAACCCGAAGGTGTCAAGGCTTTTGTTCTGCATTTCGTCCATCATCTGTTCTTTCTGCATTTGATTTCCCGAAGTTGGCATTTAATTGTAACATTGCCCCGGAGAAATGGATGACTCACTTCAGTAAAATATATTGTTCCATGGATAGTGGGTCAGTATGGGTGGATCCTAACTCACTGTGATTTCCTATCAACATCTCCTTTTGCTTGGAAAAGGTTATTACTGCCATTGTGAAAATTCCATCTAACAAAGTACCTGGCCCTGATGGCATCCCTATGGACCATTATAAGGGCAATGCTGAATTCTGGGCACCCCTTCTAACTAATTTGTTCAGCTATTCCTGCGACGTTGGTTTTCCTAAGCCCTAGAAGACATCAATTATTGTACCAGTATTTAAAAAAAGGGAACCAGCAGGACCCATCCTTTTATTGTCCTATTTCCGTGTTAGACTCTTCTGTTTAATTAGTGGGATGAATATTTTAGATAAGCTGGTCACCTGGATCATAGACAATAAAATCCTTTCTGAGGTACAGTATGGTTTTCGTTCAGGACTTGGAACGATAGAACAATGTCTTAACCTGCATCTTCTGGTTAGCAAGTACAAAATGGCCAAATGGAGTTCCATTAATCTTGCTTTTACGCATCTCTCTAGCGTGTTTGATAGTGTGAATAGATCAAAGCTTTGGGACTTGACCACCATGGGAGTCGAGCAGGGGGTTGCGCACTTCCTGCGGGCATTGCACCTCAATCTTACTGCCTCGGCGAGGTTTCCGGATAAGGGAGAATGCACTGATTCCTTCAGATTAAAAGGAGGAGTCTGCCAGGGTTGTATCATGGCTCCTATTCTCTTTATATTGTATATCAATAAATCAGAGACTGTCCTTCTGGAAGTTTGGAAGGATGTACCAGTAGTGAAATATAGGCAGCTGGCTGTGCTCTTTTACGCAGACAATGCAATTTTGGTAGCCGGGACCCCATGGGCTTAAGACCCTTCTAGCTAGATTTGTGTGTGTGTTTTATGGAGAACTTTAATTTAGAGACCAATAGGTCTAAATCTTTTATTATGGCATGTGACCCAAAAACATGATAAAACTAGCACTCTGGCAATAAGGGGAAGTGCTTGGAAAGAGGTAATTTTTTTCTATATCTGGGTGTAACATTAAAGCAAAATAATACCTGGCCTAATTGTCTCTCGAGCAGTAGAGTTTGTTTTTCAAGGCTCTATTTTCAATTTCAATTGGTAGACATACTCTCTTTCAAATACAAGATCCCTTAGAAAGGAGGAGAAAGCGTGGGACAAGAATAATTTTCTGTAGAGCAAGGCAGGCACGAGACAGGTAACTATCTCATCCTGCAAAGCACTTTTTTAAGGAGAATGTATTGATTCAAAAGACCCTGGGTTGGGGATATATCTGTAATGGGTAAGTCACCCCTGGGAAAGAATGTGTCTTGCCAGTTTTTTTTTTGGCTTTCAGTTAGATGTTATGTTATGTTAATTTCGATTTATATAGCGCCAAATCACCGACAGGTCTCTTAGCGCTTGCTTTGGGAACCTGTCCTGGCTTTCCCTGCGAGATAACCCCTACTGAGGATCCCCAAGGTGAAGACCAGGCATCCCATCGCGGTGGGGCCATAGTGGAGATTAAGCTAGCTATTGTCCAGAGTTGCAGAGTGTGAACCCATGATTCGAGTAGGCACCGAGGTGGGAATTATCGAGTCCGTGGATATTTTGAGCTCAAGACCCTGCCGCGTCGGGAATTGAACCCTGGTCCCGGGTCTGACCTCTGCATCAGGGTCTGCCTCCTCTAACCAGTGAGCCACACTTCTCCCAAACATTGCTTCCCCCTTGGCCAGTATGATGCTAACAGTATATGTTGCTGTCCCTGTGATGAAACTTCCTACCACACACTGCTCCATTTTGCATTCTTTAGTAAATTTAACAATCATTTGATGCGAGGCCTCTTGAATCCAATTTTAAAGAAGCTACAGTTCAAATCTGTAAAGGTGTATTGATGTATTTGTCTTTACGTACAGTGGAAGTATATCTTAGAGTTGGCTGACTTTTTTAATATGCTGCTAGAAGTCGCAACTTGTTACTGTTTCAATTAATGTGTGTTATTTTTATCCGATATCATATATAGGATATAATCGTGATATATACATTTTTAATCATTTTTTGTAATAAAAATGTGTTGGTTTCTATTATCGTTTTTTGAGTGTATTAATTATGGTCTTGGGATTTTATTATATTTGTTTTTAGAATTGACATTCGAATACTCCCATGCTGTGATAGTTGTGTATTTTAATTTGTGTTCTGCATTTAGTATTTGAACTGCTTGTGTACATTGTAATGAATTTGATCTTGTTTATACATGTGATTTTATGGTCTAAACTGACCGATATAAGTTTAAAGAGATACAGGTAGATTCATCAAGCAGTCTTGCGAGCGCAAACGGTGCGAATCGCAAAATTCGGCCTTTTGCGCCCGCAAAAATGGCATTTGGAATTCATCAATGGGTCATGAACTCGCAATTTGAAAAATCGCAAATAATTGCGATTTCTCAAATTGCGATCGCATTTAAGGAATCTCAATTAGAGATTCCTTAAATGCTATTCAAGAACCTTTGAAAAATTGCAAATTCGCTATTTTTTACCGCTATTTACCGCGAAGTCTGACTTCGTGGTAAATAGCGAAAACTTAAAAAAATGCACATTAGTGCATTTTTCTAAGTGGTATGCTACACACACACATGTCCTTTGGACATGTGTGTGCGCAACATCAGTCTACATTGACATTTCAGGGGTGCTACAGGGTGTCCTTTGGACACCCCTGGCACCCTTGAAATTGCATCCTTATTTGCGATTAGCAAATTGCTAATCGCAAATAAGAATTGACTCCCCATTCATTCCTATGGGCCTTTAGGCCCATAGGAATGAATGGGGAGTTATTCCTTATTTGCGATTAGCAATTTGCTAATCGCAAATAAGGAGGCTGTAGGAATCGCAATTTATTTTGCGATTTCTACATGAATCCCGATTTGCGAGTCCTTAATAGCGATTCCTTAATAATCGCTATTAAGGACTCGCAAATCGGGACATTGATGAATCTGTGTGATAGACTCTTTAGTAAGTGACAATAACACCCCGAACAGTTGTCTCTTTGACTGTTGTTTTCACACCCAAAACTGTTCTTTCCTTGACTGCTGCTGCCCCTAACGCATGCCATTTAGATAGTAAAGAGTCTTGATTTCAAGTCTACCCTATTATTGGTCATTGAAAAGGAGAGCAGATTCACTTTGCTTCATTGATTGAAACAGATTTATGTCCTCAATGGGTCCCAGTTATGGGCAGAAGATGATGCTGTGGCGAAGGCTTCCCTCTCTGCTGGCCTCATTACCAGGAATCTCCTCATGTCTGTATTTAGAAAGCACTTACCGTGAGCTCAGCTCTCTGCAAGGGAAATAATGTAATAGTCTGTTCCTGCCAAGCAGACTACAATTCGTGTGATATACTGCTGCACCACACTGAATTGCAACTCTGATTGGTCCTCGACCAGTTGACCCTTGCCTAGTGGTAAAAAAGGTTTGTGTGCATGCTAAGAAAGCAGCATTATCACACAGTTAGGAGGGAATGCAGCAGGTAACTCCAGTGGCGGCTCCTGTGGCATCAAGTGGTGCGACAGCACGGAAAGGACAGAGCGGGGGCAGTGCGGGGGGGGGGGGGGGGGGGGGGAAAGAATAAATAAAAATAATGCTTACCTGCATTTTGCAGTGTCTGTGCTCTTCTGGCCTCTGCAACTCGAATCCCGGCATGCCACAGGGTTCCCTACCCCAATCCAGATGCTGCTCTCATGCTGGAATTACCCAGCATGAGAGCAGCACCGTGATTGGTGTGAGCACCCTAGTTCGGCGCTCACTCGGGGACTAAGACCACCTGCTAGTTCTCCAGCCGCCTGTAAAGCACAGAGGGTGGAGAGATCTAAATCTTAGACAGCCTACCAGACCATCATGCACACTTGAAGCAATGCCACCCCTCCTCCTCCTTTATACGGCTGCGCCAACGTGTCAGAAGGGACGGTCCCGCCCTCGGCTCAGCTGCAGGAAGAGAAGAAAAATTAAATGTGTTATTATCGTGTTATTTTTCACTGCTCAAATGCAGTGGGGTGATGCTCTACCACCATAGCTGAGGAGCCGCTGCTGGGTAACTTACTCCCACTACCACTGATGCTGACGTAAGGTTTACAATGTAGGAATGTGACTTTACCTATCTAGGAATGCATTTGTGACAGGGGGTTTTCCTCATGAGTAGATTTGGGATGTATCATGTAAATTGATACTTGTATAGAGCACTACTCACCCGCAAGGGTCTCAAGGCGCTTGTACGAATACCACTGTGGAACCCATCCTGGCTTTCCCTGTGAGGCGTCCACTCCTGGGCACCCCCAAGGTGGAGGCCAGGCATCCTTAGCGTTGTGGGGGCCGTTGTGGAGATTAAGCAAGCTATTGCCCAGAGTTGCAGAGTGGGACTCCATGATTGGAATAGGCACCGAGGCGAGAATTATCAGGTCTGTGGAATTTTGAGCCCAAGACCCGCCGAGGCGGGGAATTGAACCCTGGTCCCGGGCTAGACCTCTGCATCAGGGTCTGCCGCTCTAATCATTGAGCCACACTTCTCCACTTATCATGGGGGTACCACCTCTGCCAGGTGGCCATTCCAGCTCCTGCCAACTACCCACCCTTATTCCCTTGATCTCATAATTTATTTCAGGACCCAGGGAATCCAGCATTCGCCATTAAACTTGCTTCCGGCCCTGTGGATATTGGCCCGATAACCTTATCAGATCCACAAGGACGTATCTTCAGGGGGTGTACGGGGTGGGATCCCTCCTAATAATTACCTATTCGGTCTTGGCCTGGCAGTGTCAGTCGGATTGACTAAATGTAAAAATGGCAACATCAATTCACTGTGGCTGTCGAGTAGGTACAAGTGGGCGAGCCAACATATCAACAGGTAGAATCAAGGCAGGACTGAGTCAAGGGTCGCACGTGGCTCTAAACCCCTGTACACGAGTTGAGGTAGGAAAATATCTGGCATGTAAATCATGCAACAAACATTATGGAAACATATGATAAAGTCACTTTAAAAAAAGTGTATTTCTTTAACATGGGGATACGTTTCACCTTAGTACATCAAATTAGATCACTGCATTGAGAAGCATGTATCAAAAGTGATAGTTTTAAACCATAAACATGGTAATATTCATGCCTCCTCCTGCCTGATGGCAATGCCAGTAGTGAAATCAGAGGCAAGTCAGTTATCATACCAGCAATGTATTCCCTATTTGTATTACATTTTAACTTCATCATGCATTCCCTAGTGTTTTTTTTTGCCTCGTGTGTTTTTTTTGTTTTTTCATGCAACACATGACTCTTTTATGTAAACCGAGTCCCTATAGGCATCTTGGTGTGTCCTGTTTGTTGGTGAGTGCTCATGATGGGATGCCAGTGAGAGCTCTGAAGATGAGTTTGAAGGCAGTGTGAATTTCTCAAAGGGCCTGCCAGTGTGTCATAAATGTATTCAGACTTTATGCACATGCAATCCTTGGCCTCTCTGCAGTTCGCACTTAGTAATAGTCACACATATGGCAAAGAGTGTGAAGGAGGTTCACGTAGTCAAAATATTAACAGCGCCTAAGGAATAAAATGCAGAATTTAAAGCTGAGTTGATCGGTTCTGTTTGGGGGGAGGGGGAGGAGATTAGGAGATTAACAGAAGTGCTTGCAGAAGAAGATAGTGAGAAGACGATGTGAAGAGGAAAATTATGGTATGTGAGATATGTAGATGTAGGAATTCAAAAAGATGTGGGGAGAAGAAAGGAGTAAGTGAGAAATGAAGAAAGTGTCATGAAGGGAAACAGAAGTGGTTGAGGCACCCCAAATACCACCTCCCTTCCACAGATTTTAGTATTCTTTAATTCAGTCTCAACATTTTTGCAAAAACAAACAGGTCTGGCTTGTTTTTTTAGGTGAATGTCTGTTATTGTGTTCATTATCTGGATGGAACAACATACAACTCACAGAGAGGCACATACTGATGAGGTGGCAGGCTTTGTAAAGGACAGGATTTTAGTTGTCATGTTTTATGCCACACCCTTAAATATGCAGGCCAAGCCTCATGAAAAGGTTTCCTAGTTGTAATTCTTTGTCAATGCCCCTTTGAAAGACTCCCCACCTGTTTCATCCCACTTGAAGCACTGGCTGCCTGAGATGGGGACCATCGTGATTTGATTAACGCGCAGCGTTGGAACTTCATGCCCCTCTCCGGCCTTATGTATGGTGCCTGCACACTTAGGACCCAGTACTTCAGCATTTGAAGTCAGTTCTTAAATGATGTGTTCCAGCTGCATAATAGTTTCCCTATATTTGAATCCCCTCATGTATGTGAGAAGTATCAGCTTTGTTTAATGTCACCAGGTTGGGTCTTCAAAGCCCTCTGAGCTCCACCACATGCTTCCTTCAGGGTCTGTCTGGACTATCATCCATCTGTCCCTGCCTTGTGACAGGGAGTCACTGGGCCAGTGGTTGAGGTGGTTCCATATCTACTCTGAGAATAGAAGCACAAACAGCTACTTTTAGAGGCAGTTCATTAGCATCCCAACAAATAATTCTAATGACGATCTGTTCTTATATTGTGTCATCCTGAAGCACTGTAATTAAGGAATATTTTGATGAATCAAGGCACATGGTTAACACAACTGCTGGTTGCACAGTTGCACATGTGATATTAGAATTGAAACACACACACCAACAACATGTTGCACAACATCCTGAGATGGGCCACTGCTATTCCTTCTTGTAGGAGCTTCTCTTACCACCAGCAGTGGGTGGCCATGTCACAGCGTCATATCAAAGATAACATGGGGCATATTTATAAGAGGGTTGCTTCACATCTGCACCATGCAATGTGGTATATGCGTGACGCAAACCTCTAAGTCAGATTTTTGAATCGTGGCTTTGATTGGCTCCGAAAATCTGGAGTAACGCAACGCAGCGCAAATCACTGCGCTGTGTTACCCTGCCCTGGGAAAGCGTTGCATGGGTGTTCCCATGCAACTCCCATGGTTTTTGATGCATTCCCAGATTTACAAGACCTTGTACACCTTGGAAGGCGCCAAAAAGATACTCCTACCCGGGAGAGATATAACAAGGAGAAATATCCCTATTTCTCCTTGTTACTTCCTCTTTCAATGTGCGCTGCATTCTGCAGCACACATCGATAGAGGATTATGCCTCTCAGGATTGTCTTTGTGCAGGAAGGTGTCACTTCCTGCACAAAAACAATCCTGCATGTGATTGCACCAGATCCTTATCTCTATTTTATCAGATCTTACCATTTATAAGGATCTCGGTCGACTGGATCTTTTTATCTGCTAAGAAGTGTAATGGGAGAAATTCAATAAGATAACCTTCATAAATAGGACTCACCAATGTAAACTCAGAAAAATCACTGACTCTATCTAAAATTTTAAGGGTTTTATTACAAAGCCAAAAACAACTGAACTTATTACGAGGTTAAGAAAATACATTAGCACTAATATAAAGTTAATTCTCCTGATTAACCCAATTCGATGCAAAGTAAAAGAATAATCAATTCCAAAAAGATTAAACAAGTGACAATTGATCCAATATCCAAGGTAGTCTTCATCAGATTACAGAAAGAAAATTAATTTGGTTAGTTCTGTCCCGCCTCTAACACTAAGGTGCCATCCCTACCAAACATTCTTCTAGCGAAGTCGAAAAAAGGTGTCAGCTTGTGAAGACTTCTGAAAAGTGCATTCACATTTGGGAAAGAGTCAAACTGTCTAAGCCTTCATTTCTAGAATCAAACCCTTCTCTTACCCTTCTAATGGCTCTCTACTCTGGACAACCCTCTCTGCCTCGTCTGCCTCTCCTCCCATGGGGCACTGTCCCTTATACAAAATGCACAACTCCGAAAACACACCCCGACACACCTCCTCTGGATGCACATCTTCGGTAGGTGATTTTCCACAACTTGTGCTTCATCCAAGACCGGTTGAGTTATCCTTGGGTCACAAGCATCTTCAGCAAGGATGCTTCATTATCGAATTCCACTGTAACTATGTATCAGGTCTCTTCCATACCCGACTCCTAAAACAATCAGCATCAGTCTAGCTAACAAGGAAAATGTCCTTGCATCTGCAACGGAAAACATGTGAACAGAACAACCTTGCACGTACAAATTTTGCTGACTACATTTTATTTTGAGCCTTCCCAAGAAAAAATAAATTTCAGGCCTTCTTGACTCTGCTAGCATAAGAAACCACGAACAGACCTTCCCTGGCAAAACATGAATATTCATTTAATACAGGTCTTTACACATCCAAACCTACACAAGATTAATAATATTACATTTCGAAGCATTGCATTTCTCATATTGGGGGCACTATGATCATTCCCACACATGCAGACTTTTATTTTGCATGTTTAAATCTACTAACCACATTCAGCATGGACTAATTTATGAAGCACTAACAACTAACAGTCACATTTTATGTGTCGATTACATTTTCAATTGACATGAGCTAATATTTCTAGCAATACACGTACACAATTCACAATTACATTTTTTCATTTTCGACCGATAGAGTGTTTACTTCAATCTGGGTTACATATGGGTGCGGACTAACGGTGATTATGATGCACCCCTACAAGTTTCAGAATAACATGACGCTCTATAACATGCAACGCAGACACCCCTGCACCCTGCTACTTACCTGAAACAAAAAATATTAAACTCACCGCCCCCCAGGTGTGCTATAAAGGACCATCTCTAACTAGGCCCCTCCAGAGTCGAATACAAAAGCATCTTAGCAGACTGTGATCGAAGCCTGGCCCCTAACAAGAAGGGCAGGAGAGTCGTAACAACTTTGACTTGGAAGTACAATTGAAGTAATTGAATTACCATTAAATTCTCAAAGCTTTGCCTCCTCATCTCATCCTCTTACTTGTGGTCACAGGGGACTTGCCATAAATAAGCACTGGCCCAAATCCAAAACAGGGCACAAGAGCACAATGGCCTGAACATGTTTCCAAAGGCAAACCAAAGGGAAAGCCAGAAGCAGGGCCAACAGTCATAAACAGGGTAACAAACTGATGTTCAATAAATAAAGGGGGAGACGTAACCCAAAAGAACAGACAGCTGAGGGCACAAATAAACCCAACAAGGCCCCAGTGGATATATACCCTACATAAAACCCACATCCTAGCACAATACTGAAGAAGCTGAGCTCAGAAGATGAAATAAATGCCCATCCGGCACCAAAGAGTACCTACACACACCAGAGCAGATGCAACGCCAGGCAAATGAAAGACCTTCAACAAACAAGGAGAGTTGGCAGAGAAACACTTGGGAATCCGACACAATAATGTGTCAGGAGCAGATATAGATCCTGCCCAATGATCAACTGAGGGCACTAGACAAAGGGTGTGACCAGACCCCACAAAAATAAGGAAGAGAGACAGGAAGCCCAAGGCCCCAGCAAGAAGTCATGCAACTCTAAGCAAAGCACACCCAGGGAATGTCAATCTCTCAACCAAAAAACAGCATAGCATGAGGAACCACAGGAATCTAGCCACCAGGTTTAACATAAAAGGGCAAGGAGGGAAAATTAGGCACTGACCCCAAAGTAGGGCTGTGTGAAATTCACATAATTCGCTTACGTGTAAATTTGCGTAATTGCCGGACAAAAACGAGTAATTATGTGTAATGTAAAACCACATTTTTGCAACATTCTAGCACAAAATGAGTCCTCGCATTCATTTTCGGCCCAAAGATGCAATTTGAGCTAAAGAATAGCACAAACAACACAACGCTACAAACAGCATTCTGGTAGTTCACATAGTTCCAGTGTATTTGTGCTAGACATTTTTGCAGGAACTGTGCATAATTACGTGACGGGCCTAATAGAAGGAATTTCGCATAAGAAGAGTATGCTAAATTATGCAAGATTATGCTGGCATAACAAAACATTCACCTGGCCCTACCCCACTAAGACCCAGACTGTACTCTGTAAGAAAGCATACTACAAGAAAGCTGCAATACCCCAAGAGTGACTGGGAGGGCAAGGAATACCCGTGAGCAAAACCCTGCCAAGTACAACACTGATGCCGGCCAGTCTACCAGGAGACAAGGTGATCACCCTCAACAGGACCAAAGCGCTGCACCCCTTTAGAAGGTCAAATGTAAACCAGAAGTACATGGGACACCCCACCACAAAATCTAAAGTCAAACAAGCATGATGGGGCAAAGTCCACTTAAAACAGAAGCTCCACCGGTGGAATCAAATACAAACCTGGGAGGTAACATGCGGCAAGTCCCCAAGCAATGCAAAGCCGTGACAAAGGAGCGGGGAAGAAAGTGGCACCAGAGAACATATGGCCAGAGATCATTAGCTTCAAATTCAAGAGGTAATAACAAGAGGACGACATCCAAAAGGAGACCCCGAGCCACAAGGATCTCAAGCAAATGCAAACGGAAGGCACCTGGAGTGAAAATGCAAACCCCTTATCAGTAGTCACAAAGTAAGATAGAAGAAGTAGGACAGACTGCTCCCACGACCCCAAGTCCAAAATAGGGTAGGAGGCTGTCAAAAACCTAAATAGGAAGTCGGAACAAAGCACTAGAAATTGATGGGAGGAAACAAACCTAACGCAGAGCCACCAGGGGAAGCCAAGATGAACCCATACGCACCAACCCCAAATGGGACAGAATGGAGACCTCCACAGAAAGTCGATCACTTCACACCGTGCCACACAAGGACAATTGGTCACCTCTTGAGCCAAGCTGACTTACAGCATAAAGCATAAGGAACAGTGTAATGCCAAACACCACCCACAGAATAAAAGGAAGACAGAAGGGTGAAACTGGAAAAAGCCAGACTCTCAAAAATCGCATGGTGGTCATTGGAAGCAAAAGGTCAGAGGTGGAACCCATGCAGAGGATGTGCAGAGGATGGGTTCCATCCACCCAAGAGATACACAAAATATGGTTTCTGAGTCAGCACCCAGACAGCCCACATCCCAAACGAAAGGAGTAGACTGGCAGGGCAAGAGGATGAAATAGAGAGGCAAAGTCCCATTCCACAAGCGTTAGGCCAGGCAGCACTGCGGAGAGAGCAGGCAGCGCACCAGAGAGAGTCTCATGACAAACCCTGAGGCATATGACCAATAAAAAGAGAGAGGAGTAAAACAGCTGGAAAAACAGACGAGGGCACCAGCAGCACAGGAGGAAGACCAAGATGAGCCCGCTCCCCAGCCAAGATGTGTATGTATGTATGTATGTATGTATGCATGCATGCATGTATGTATGTATGTATGCATGCATGCATGTGTGTATGTATGTATGTATGCATGCATGCATGTATGTATGTATGTATGTATGTTTGTATGTGGAATTTGTATCAGACTGTTTTTGTAGCATTTCTTTACTTGAGGATGAGGTTGGTGTCAATGACTCCAAGTGACCTGGTATTAAATGAAAGAGTTCAGAGCTGTCAAGGTTCAAGTCATTGAGCTCGGTTTGAAATATTTCTTGCGTGTCCTTGGCAAATAGCAGAAACTCGTCTTGGCTGGACTGAGCTTCAGATAGGCGATGGGCATCCAGGTGTGGATGAGTTTCAGGCTCGGGTTGAGGCTTTGGGTGTTTGGAGCAGAGGAAACTTTCAGATACAGTTTATATTGGTGAACCTTAATACTGTTATCTGCAAGTTGAGCCCCTACGAGCTACACGTAGCGGTTGAAGATGACAGGAGACGGTATGGAACCTGGGAAACTCTGCCGCTAATATAGATATATATAGAGACCTAGAGGTGCCATTGATGTGAACAAATTTGTGTTCATTGTAATAATAGGAGGACAGCCAGTGAAGGACAAGGCGAGTGATTCCACTGTAGACTCCAGGGTGTGGATGAGTAAACCCAATCCTACCCCGAAGCCCATCAGACAGGCCGGGAATAACAGACTGAACATTACAACCAGCGCCACACAGGCCCACAACAAGCCCAGCAAAGATACTGGGGCACAGTCAGACTTGAGACAGAGATATATGGCATACATCTCCCCAAGTCCGGCAGAGAGAATAGGTGGAAGCACAAGACTGGCCCACACCCCAGGTCAAAGGTGTGGCACCTCTCTGCCATTATTGTATGGGCCCCAGTGCTGCATACAAGGCAGGAACACTCCAGCCCAAGACCAGCAGGGACCATAAGGGGTTGGCCTGACCAAGCCCCTTCCCCGGTCCCACGACGAATAGATAGCCATCCAGACGCCCACAGTTTTGCCATGCACAACAAACTCAAAACCATCACACGCCCATTAGAAAGTGACGAAAAGGAGGCTTAACATCAGAAGAGTATCCCACAGCCCCGAACAAGTGACACAATGGTTGGCCGGGGGTCGGTGAGGCATACTATTGCTAACTAGAGGCAATAAAAACACAGAACATCCTATAAGCCCCAAGTCCAGCAAGAAGCGTGGTGGGAATACTAAGCCCAGCCTGCCCCTCAGTAAGTATAAACGGGAGGGGGCACTTACCTGTCCTCCAGCAAAGGACTCTCTGGCACCGGTCAGCAGACAAGTACTCTAAGCCCAAAGCCCAGCAGGAAGCACCGACAAAGGAAATACCCATGAGACCTACTAGACGTGGGTGCACACAAAGCTAGCACAAACCAGGCCACAGGCTCAGCAGGGACCCAGGAAGTCATCAAATGTCAGGAAAACAATCCACATTAAGGAAAAAAACACCCCAAAAAGACCACAAGGTAATCAGGAACTTCCATTTAGAGACCAGAAAAGGGGGTACTGCTTCCCAAAGGCGACAGACATAACAGAAGGTTTCTGGTGCCGAATTTTGACATGCATTACTCACCATGTCTCTGCGCCGTTCTCACACCTTCATCCACCCCCCCACCCATCTCTGTCCCTCTAAATATCCAGTCACTGCACCATTTTTATATTTCGTGGTTTATTTCCCCAGTATTCCTTCTTCAGAACAATTGTCTTAATTAGAATACGGAGTCACTGCGCCGCCTACACCACCACCCCTGCCCTATACCCTTCCCACACCTCTACCCTACGACTCTGACACTACACGAATATACAAAGTCTCTTCACCAATGTCACTGGAGAATTGCACCTAGTACCTTACTACTTATTGCTGTTTTTGAATTCAATGTGTCAGATAAGCAATGGAATCTATGCTCAACACTTTAATATCAATTCTTGTCTTTTTTCCTCTATTCCTTCCCCTTTTTCACTGTGTTATGTGAAATCATTGTACTTCAAATAGGCACAGACGGGCGCAGGGGCTGGGACGGCTGGTCAGCGTCACATTTACCCCCCCGGGGAGCTGAAATCCTTGAATAGAGGTGAGCCCATGGTAGACCAGGCGGTCTCAATGCTGCTTAAACACTATGGTATATCCCGGAACGGTAGGTGTACACCTGCCGTGGGGAAACATCCCATCTTAAAAATAGCTAGTCTGAACACCCGCTCGCTTCACTGCCACCATCTGGAGGTATATAACATGCTTCAGGACAGTGAGATCGATGTCCTGACCCTCTCGGAGACCTGGACGGATGAGAACTCACTGCCGGACATCATTGCCGCTGTTCCAAGCGGATATGATATAATGTGGCACAACCGCCCAGGGGGCTCACGGGGGGGCGGGGTAGCTATCCTTTACAGGAAGACCATGACAGTGGAAAAGCTAGTAACAGAGACGATCGACCTAGCCGATTTGATCGGGGTAAAGGTCACTGTAAACAATGTGTGCTGGGTGATTTTGTCTGTCTATCGCCCGCCCAAGGCAACCCCAACATTCTTTGACCTCTTTTGTCCTATCATATCTGACTTTAGGTCAAGATATACAAAAATCCTGGTAACAGGGGATTTTAATTTACACTGGGACAAACCCAACTGGGACTCACCCATGCGTCAGCTAGACACTTTAATGTCTGCCCTGGGTTTTAAACAGGTGGTGGATGTTCCAACGCATGTAAAAGGCCACACTCTCGACCTCATGTGGACTACAGACGCTGCCCTAATATTTAGGGAGGCAGCGCCCTGTGTTTGGTCGGATCACCATTTGGTCTCGTGTGAGGTCCCCCTTAACAGTGGGGCTGTTTGCAGCCCACATGGGTCTAGAAAAACGCGGAAATGGGCTGAAGTCAACCTGCTGTCTTTGACCAAGGCTCATTTGGCACCTCCCCAGGCCTCTGAGTCGGACTGTAACCTGGACCGAGAATACTCCGACCTAACGAGATGTATGACTCGAGCGATCGATCAGATAGCGCCAGTGAGAACACAGCAAATAAAGGGATCAGGGAAAGCTCCCTGGTTTACACCACTCTTAAGGGAAACCAAAACAAAGTTAAGGAGACTAGAAAGGTTATGGAGGAAATCCAAGCAGGACGTAGATAGGAATATCTATAAGGCCTCCCTCCACCAATACAAAAAACTTATGATCCAAGCTAAAGCGGACTACCTTGAGTTGCGCCTAAGCAAGGCCACTAACATCCAGAAAGAAACCTTTAAAGTATTGGCCGAGCTGAGTAAAAAGCCGGACAATGCTAAGGCCCCTTTTGACTGCAACACCTTCCAGACCTACTTCCTGGAGAAGGTGAAGATCATTGTCCAAGAGATGGAGAGTGTGGCGGCAACAGGGACTGCGACCAGCCTAACATCTAAAAATGCGAATGACTGCTCCTTTGATGTGTTTCCAGAGATGGATGCACTAATTTTGGAACAACTGATGGGCAAAATTAAATCTGGCTCCCCAGCTGATCCGTGTCCACCTGAGATCTTTCGCATCGCACGTCCCTTATTAGAGGAGTATATCATCTCTCTCCTCAATAGATCGCTAGGCATGGGATATCTGCCGAATGAACTTAAGGAGGCGCGGGTAAGACCTCTATTGAAAAAGCTGGGGTCGGATCCTGCTGTGTTAAAAAACTACAGACCCATCTCCCAGCTTCCCTTTCTCTCAAAAATCCTTGAGCAGCACGTTCTTCAGTCCCTGTCCTGCTATCTGGAATCTCACCACCTACTCCATGATAGACAGGCAGGGTTTCGAGCCCACCACAGCACCGAGTTAGTGATGCTCTCGGTGCTGGATGATCTAAGAGGTTGAGCTGACTGTAAGAATGCGAGCGCCCTGATATTATTAGACCTATCAGCGGCGTTCGACACTGTCAGCCATGCTTTGCTCTTGGATAGATTGAAGAACTCTGGGATTAAGGGCTTGGCTTTTCAGTGGTTGGAATCCTTCCTTATAGGAAGGACCCAAAAGATACAACTGGGGGATGAAACATCAGAGGTGGGGATCTTGGAGTGTGGGGTACCGCAGGGGTCTGCCCTGTCCCCGCTTCTATTTAACCTTTACCTGCAACCACTGATTGCTTCGCTAGCTGCGATGAACTGTAAAGTTTTTAACTACGCTGATGACACGCAGCTACTGCTAAGTTTAAATGACACCACGGAGGCACAACTCCAATCCCAGAACATCCTGAGGTTCACGGTGCAATGGATGACGGACAACCTTTTAAAAGTCAATCCTGACAAAACTGAGATCTTGGTTATCCCATCCACTTCTTCACCTTGGAGTGACCTTTACTGGCCTATGGAGTTGGGCCCTGCCCCAAAACCAAGCCTGGCTGTGAAAAGTTTAGGGATTAAACTGGATGCCGACCTGTCGATGGCTGCTCAGATCGCATCGGTGGTAGGCAGCTGTATTAATATCATTCGGCAACTGCGGAAGCTATCCCCTATCCTTTCAGAGCCCATGATGCGATCAATAGTGGCTGCCACCATCATTTCCAGAATCGATTACGGAAATGCTCTCTATCTTGGCTTACCGAAAACCCTCACCAACAGGCTCCAGGTTTTGATGAATGATGCTGCCCGTTTGATCTTTAGACTTCCTAGGAGGTCTAGAGCCACTCCCCTACTACAAAGCCTACATTGGCTTCCAATTAAAGAGAGAGTGGAATTTAAGAGTTTGTGTACAGCTCATAAGGCAATTTACGGTAAGGCTCCAGCCTATATCAAGGAGCGCCTGCAGCTGTACTGTCCGACGAGATCACTTCGGTCCTCGGACTCGCAGCTGCTGACCTGCTCTCGCTATAGGCTGGCGACGAAGGGAGGGAGAGCTTTCTCAGTACTGGTTCCCCAGTTGTGGAACAGTCTGCCTGGAGGGTTGCGCGAGGAAGGAAACCTCCTAAGATTCCGAAAGAGCTTAAAAACGCTATTGTTTAGGAGAAGCCTGAGCATAGCATAACCGGAATGCTGCTCTTTGCTCTGACTTCGTTATGTTGTTGTCCTGTACCATCTTTTCCTGGCGCTTAGAGACCTGCAGGTGATTAGGCGCGGTATAAAATTAAAATAACAATAACAACAACAACAATAACAATAACTTATTTACAGGCATGCATATTTAATGTCCTGAAGATGATCCCTGTATTGTTTGTTGGGATCGAAACGTCGTTGACACCTAAAACTGCCCATACATACACTTTTGATATCACTGTTTGCTTTTGTAGAGCGGTTCCTTGCGTTTTGTTTGTTTAATTTTCTACTTGTTTAGGAAAACAAACCCTGAGCATTGCCTGAAGCCCCTCCTCCCGCCCTCTTTTATGTTTCCCGAATTGTATGTCTCAAATGTCTCTGTAGTTGGACACAGGCTTGTGCCCGACTTGCAGTACCTGTTTGTGTTGAATCTATAATACTGTCTTTAGGTTTAAAGCATTTTATTAAGACAAAAACATAGGGAGACGGAACAGGAGGTTAGGGTTACATACATGAAGGTGAAGAAAATGAGCATGATACCACGGGTGCGACGGTGGACCAGTCCGTTGTGAAAAAGAGGCAACGGCAATTGCAAAGAGCTAAATATATACAACACCTTCAAGTTGGGCATAGGCAACACCATCAGTCTAAGCGAGGAATAAATGTAAATGTAAATGTAGACGTATTTGTAAAGCGCACTGATACCCCGGCAAGCAGTGTGTCCTGGCGCTGTACTCATACCGCTAGGGAACCCGTCCTGGCTTTTCCCCGTGAAATGTCCACTCCTGGGCATCCCCGGGGTGCAACCAGGCATCCCCAGCGCTGTAGGGGGCCGTTGTGGAGGCTAAGCAAGCTATTGCCCAGAGTTGCAGCGTGGGACCCATGATTAGAATAGGCACTGAGGCGAGAATATCCAGTCAGCGGAATTTATGAGCCAGAGACCCGCCGAGGCGGGAATCGAACCCTGGTCCCTGGCCAGAACTCTGCATCAAGGCCTGCCGCTCTAACCATTGAGCCACACTCCTCCAATAATAAACAGTAACACTAGGAAATCCAACCCACCATCCCCTAAAACCCCCCCCCCAAACACCCCAACTTACCCCCACCACCCCCCCGTCCAATGTACCGCTGATAATGCTACCTGCCCCCCCACCGCACCCCCCCCTCCCATGACCTAGCCCCGCTATCCCTCTTAGTCTGCTGGAATCACCGGTGGCGTCAACCTTAGAAGCCTGAGGTACCTCGGACAGGTGAGTTCCCTAAATTCGGTAGCTAAAAGCGCACGAAAGGGTTGCCACAGCTCATCAAATTGGTCTATCTCCCCCGCTACCGTGAGTGACAATTTTTCCATACCCAGCACATGCCAGAGCCTGTGCAACCAGCCAGTGACGGAGGGGACCGTGGTGGTGCGCCAGTGGATTAGGATGTTCTGAACAGCTGAGCCCAGCGCTATCGCGATTTGCCTGCCCCTGCAGGACTTCAGCGGATACATCAGGCCATTAGGAAGGCCCAGCAAAACATACGCTGGAAAGCGCGGTAATTCGATTTCAAAATGCATATCAACCTCATCGAGAACCTCCTTCCAATACGCAGCCAACAAGGGACAATCCCAAAGAATATGTGAAAGGGTCCCCACCTGACCACAACCTCTCCAGCACTCCTTCTCAATATGCCTGTTCATCTCGTGCAGTCTCTCAGGGGTGTAATACCAGTATGTGGACACCTTGGTGAATGTCTCAGTAAGGCCAGTGTGATATGCTGAGTGTCGTGCACGGTGTGCAATCTGGTCCCACTCCTTATGGCTAAGTGTCCTACCTAGTTCCCTGTGCCATCGCTCCCTGCCCGGATTGTAGTAGTGAAACGGAGGGGGTTGTAAGAACTTGTAGAGATCAGTGATCAGTTTAGCGCCGGAGGCGCGGGTCACCAACCACCGCTCGTATGGTGTTATCGGACGATCAGCCGTGTCCCGCACCTGGGGTTGAAGCGCCCAGTGCTGGACCTGCATATATCGCAGTCTATCCGACTTCGGCAGGCGGAACTCTTGTTGAAGATGCTGAAAGGGGACCACCCTCTCCGGACCATAAATCTGGAAGAGCGCCCGACAGCCCGCCGCCCTCCAGTGGGAGAAAGCGCCCGGCTCCATCCCCAGGGTGAAATCAGGATTACTCGCTATGGGCGTAAATGGCGAGGGGAACGTGGTAAGTTCCCGGACCTCGCAAACTGTGTCCCACACCCGTAGGGGAACCCGCGTGACAAAGGAGGCGTAAAGGTTGGGGGGGGGGCGGTGAACTCGGCGTAAGAATGGAACTTCCTGGAGGGTACGCCCCGCCACCGCCTGGTCCTGAAAAAGCCAGTGCTTATCGGACTCCCACCTACTCCACTCCAGAAGGTAGCGCAACTGCGCCGCCTGAAAATATTTCCGGAGATCCGGAACACCAAGGCCCCCCGGGGCAAGCGTGGAGAGAACCCTCTTCATCCGCGGCTTGCGGCCCTGCCAGACAAAGCGTGCGATGTCAGCTTGCGTCTGCCTGATCCAGCCCACTGGAGGCTGGAGCGGCAAGGCTCGGAAGAGGTATAGGATTTGGGGCAGAATCGTCATCTTGACCGCAGCAATCCTGCCAAGCCAAGACAACAGGCCCTTGCTCCAGCGGCCAAGCTCCTCCTTAATCTTCTTGCTAAGAGAGGTGTAGTTAGCCGTTACCATCTCTGGCAACGTCGGCGCCAGCAGAATCCCCAGGTATGGCACCAGGGAAGATGACCACTGCATGGGAAAGAGCCGCTGGAGGTCTCGTCTAGTATCCGCAGCTAAAGACACATCTAGAGCCACTGACTTGCCCATGTTCATTTTGAAACCAGCCACTCGTGAAAAGGCATCCAACTCGTGGATGCAGGCGGGAAGGGACCTCCTGGGCTCGTCCAGGGTCAGCAGGACATCATCCGCGTAAAGACTGACCGTGTGAACATACTGCCCCATCTTGACCCCGATTGCATCCGGGTTTTGGCGGATCCTCTGGGCAAACGGCTCCATGTAAAGAGCAAAGAGGAGTGGGGAGAGTGGGCATCCCTGTCTAGTGCCGCGCTCGATTGCAAAACTACGGGAGCTGCACCCATTAACCCTCACCGTCGCTGAAGGGTTCCAGTAACAATTGAAAACCATCGAGCAGAATTTATCACCGATGCCCAGTTTCTTGAGCACCTGCTCAAGGTAAGGCCAGTGTACCCTGTCGAAGGCTTTCTCAGCATCCACCGCCAGCAGCATCCGCTCACCCGGGATCCGCGAAGCCTTCTCCAGAATGTGCGTCACTCGTTTAGTATTCTCGACAGTCTGTCTGCCGGGCACAAAGCCAGCCTGGTCGACCTCGACCAGACCCGGGAGGTGCAGGGCCAGCCTGGACGCCAGAATCCCCGTGTACAACTTGAGGTCGACATTCAGGAGTGAGATGGGCCTATATGAGCCACATAAGGCCCGATCCTTCCCAGGCTTCGGGATCACTGAGACCGTCGCTCTCAGGAGGTCCGGTGGGATGGCTCCTGATTCGGAAAAGGAATTAAACAGCCGGGTGAGGATAGGGACCACTACCGGGCAAAAGGTTTTGTAAAACAGGGACGTGTAACCGTCTGGGCCCGGGGCTTTCCCGTGTTTAAGTCTGGCTATCGCGGAGATCACTTCCTCAACGTGGATATCGCGCTCAAGATATTCCGCCTGAGCGGGGTCTAGCGCCGGAAGGGTTACCGACTCCAGATATTCCACGGCTTCCCACGACGAGGGGGGCTCCCCGGCGTACAGCGCCTCATAGAAACTGCAAAAAGGCTCCGCGACCGCCGCATCACCAGAAACAGCCACCCCGTCTGCACCCAAGAGTTCCTTCACCACATTACGTTGCTGCGCGACCCGGAGCCTGTGTGGCAAGAGTTTGCCACACCTATCCCCCCCGTGCATGTTTCAGACGTAAGGCTGCGTATTCCGCCCTGTCCATGTCCAGTGCCGACAGGAGCTTCCTGGCAGCCTTCAACTGCCTCCAAACCCTTGGGGCACCCGTACGGCGGTGGACCTGTTCTAGCTCCCGGACCTGGGAAGTCAGCTCCTCCCTCTTCCGCTGCCGTTCCCTGTTTTCTGCCGAGGAGATGGAGATGAATTCTCCCCGGAGGACCGCCTTCAGCACCGCCCACTGTGTCGCCAATGAGGTGTCTGAGTTACTATTGTGTGCCTGGTAGTCCCGTATTGCCTCCTCAATATGTTTTACAACAGTTTTTTTGTGCAGAAGAGTGTCCCTAAGGCGCCACACCCCTCGAGAGGGGGAGGTCGCCGGCCGCAAACGTACCCACGACTGGCGCATGATCAGACAGTGTCAAGACCCCAATGTCCGCCGCCGTAGCAGCGGCACGCATCGGTCCACTAACCAAAAAGTAGTCCAACCGTGCGTAGGTCTGGTGCGCATGCGAATAGTAGGAGTAATCCCTATCTGCAGGGTGGAGGGTGCGCCAAAGGTCATGCAAATCCATGTCAGCGATTCGGGCTTTCCCGGACTGGGATAGTTCCCCAGTCTGCGGGAATCGCTGCGCTGACCTATCTAATGCAGAATCGAAGACTATATTTAAGTCACCCCCTAGGATAACATGGCGATCGGGGGAGGCAGTGACATCCACCAGTACCGAATCTAAAAAGCGTTCTTGATGGTCATTCGGGCTATATAAGGAGCCAATAGTAAACGACGTGCCCCCCAAGCGGAGACGGTATGCCAAAAGCCTCCCCTTTTGTTCAGGAAATTTATACAACACCTCCCCCTTTAAGGAGCTCGCTAGCAGAATAGCCACCCCCGCAGTCTTGGACGCAGCAGAGGAAAAAAACTGGGTGGGAAACCTTGCTGAGCGCATTCTATGGCAGTCACGGGACAGCAAATGGGTTTCTTGCAGAAGGCATATATCAGCTTGTGTCCCCTCCAGTAGAGATAAAATCGCCCTGCGCTTAACGGGGTTATTCAGACCCTTAACATTAAGGGTCACCACTTTCAGGGACGACATATCTCCCAGAGTCCGGAGACGCTATGTCGCGGGCAGGCAGCCGGAGGGGGAGGGGCGCCGGGCAGCAGCGCAGGACAGGCAAAAGTGGACCAAGCATGAACACAGGAAACATCGGACGGTTCCTTCCCAACCCAAACTACCCAATGGCAACTAGCCAAAGCCCAACACAAACACAAACAACCCATTGTCCCAGTCAAGTCCCAAAACGGACAAGTCTGTAGAAAATAGTGGACGTCCGGCCACTCGCTTCTCCCGCTCTCCCCCGACCCTCCCTCCGACCCCCGAACCTGGCACTGTAGAAGCTATGTCCATCTCCCCCCGGAGTGAATTTTTTAAGGCCGTCAAGGCCACACCGTTCGAGGCGGCTGAGTCCCTGGCCGCTTCTCTCAGGGCACTGGCCATGTCCGCTCTGATGGTGGGCGGTCACGCCGCCCGGCGCTCGCCGCCGATCTCCTTCTCGCCGACCGCCGTCGTCCTCCTCTATCCGAGCGCCTCCAGGTCGGCGTTGCTCCATCCTCTTCAGTAGCCGTGAGCCCCAAGACGCCGCAAACATCCTGCAAGGAGCGCAGCTGGTGCAGTACCCCATTCCAACGAAATATCAAGCGAAAGGGATGACCCCAGGAGTACGGTGTCTCTTGCTCGCGCAGGAAATCGGTCGCAATCTTGAAGGACCCTCGCTTCTGCAATGTGATGGCAGACAGGTCCTGATACAGCGCCACCGGCCGCTCTCGGAATGTCAATGGTTGTTTCCTGCGGGCCTCGGACATGATGCGCTCCTTCATCGGAAAGTCAGGGAGGTAGGCTAAGATGTCCGGCGGAGGTGCCGCCGACTGTCGCTGTCGGCCAACTCTGTGGGCCCTGTCAATGCGGATCGGAAAGTCCGCGGCCTCTCCCAGAATCTCCCGGAACAAGTCCTGCAGATAGCCCACCAGGTCTGTCCCCTCGTCTGCAGACGGTACACCCCGTACCCGTATATTGTTCCGCCTCGACCTGTTCTCTATGTCCTCGTTATGGGCTTGGAGTTCAACATATTGCTCCCTGAGACGGAGGACGTCCTGTTGCAAATGGACAATCTCGTCGTCCCGACGTTGGGCCGCCACCTCCACCGTCTCCATCCGCTCACCAAGGCCCTCCACCTCCCTGCGGACCTCGCGTACCTCACTGGCCACCTCCTGCTTCAGCGTCTGGAAGTCTGCTTTAAGTGAGCTGAATAGTTCCTCCATGAAGGACCTCGTGACGGGGGGCTCACCCCCGGTCGGGTCCGCAGCGGCCCGGGAAGAGCCCGGAGACGGTTGCGCCCTGTCCCGCTGTTGCTGGGCCCTGCCAAGCATGTCCGGCAGGGTGCGATCCCCTTTCCTCGATCCTCCTTTCCCGGACATTCGTGTCCCGTACGCTGTCGGACTCAACTGAAGCAGGAACACTGGCTTCGGCCACCTGCAGTGGGCTCGGCCCTCGATGAGCTTCCAACGTTCGGTAGAGTCCCTCGAGAAGGAACTCCCGGCCAGATAGGGGACCTGCGCCACATGTGACAAAATCGCGGGCCAGTCTAGTCACAGAGAGCCGATCGGTGCCCAGCCAAGATATCAACAGGGACCCTCGCTATGGGAACCCCGGCTGGTGAGTCCCGCTGGAAGGGAGAGCTGTGTAAAAGCAGAGGTGTAGGAGACTACCTCAAGCGACACTGAAGGAGGGCTGCGTCCCCGTCGCCGTGAAGACAAGATGGCGGTTGGGCGGGGCCGGGTAGATCGACCAGCCCGGCGATGCCACCAGGGCCACCCTAAGAGCCAGGTGTACAGAGGAAAGTTCCATCCAGGGCCGCCCAGTTAAAGAGGAGTAGCGATAGATCTGGCTCCGATCTTAAGCACCGTCGCCCATGAGAGGCCCGTGCCACATGAGAGGCCACCACCGCAAGTCCAAGCACCACCACGATCACACGGCAGGGTCCTCACCCTGCGAAGTCACACAGCCGCTCCCCTTCTGACGATCCCCGTCGAGCACCGGGGCGAGCTTCACTCCAGATCGCTAGACATCAGCACCAGGCCCCAGCCGAGGCATCCGGACAGCGCTCCGTTCTGCTCCGCCTCCAAGGCGCTCCTCCGTCCGGCAATCGGTCTTTTAGCGTGCTTCCACTGGGGCGATCGGGCCAAAGTAGTATCAAAGTGTGCCCCAGGATCTCCGGCGACCATCTCTCAGCCGCTGAGCGTCAGCGGGGGGAGAGAAGCTAATGAAAAAGGGCTCGGGCCTAGTCGGGCCGGAGGAGCTGCGGGAAGAAGCGTCCGCTCACCCCGCCATCTTGGCCACGCCCCTAATACTGTCTTTAAATTAAACATTGAACCGCTGGACACGTTTTTACCAATACAGCACTGATCGGGTCTGTATTTATTTTTCTTTCGTTCATTATCTGTTCTTCAGTAGGGACCACTGTTGTGATAAATAATGGATACATTGACACACACTCCATTGTAAAGTGGACCGATAAGCATGTTAACAAACACGGGTATGGGCTGCAGTTGGGTGTTGACGAGGAGCAAGTGAAGTCGGTATGACATGTTTCAGGCAGAATGTGGGTCGGATTATTACACCCAATGTTTTGGGAGCAGAGAGCGAATATAAGTAGTCTGGACATGATTTTAATTCACCATGGAGAAATTGACATTGTGTGGTTGACAGGGTTAGAACTGCTAAAGATGATGGAGCGGGCTCTAGGGATGACTGAGGGAAAATGGCACCACACAGACATTTAATGGACTCAGATTTTACCAAGGAGAGTATGTCATGGTAAAGGAAGGCAGCAGCCATTAATTGGGCATATAAAGAGGTAAAAATGGAGATGTCCGATTTTAGTAGAGCTTAGAGGTTTTGGGGTAAGCCATGACAGAGAATATCAATGGTCCGTTTTTTTCAGGCATGATGGGGTACACTTATCTTTACTGGGAAACATGTTGCATTTTGGTTGAGGTTAAAAGGACTGTGTTCCTGGTGGTCGAAGGCAAGACATCAGAGGAAGGCAAGGGGAGTACTGGGAAAGGTGGGGAAGGATAAGCACAGGAAAAGAACAGGGAAAGAACAGAACAGGGAGTAAATAGGAGCCAGCCTGACCATAGAGCAGGCAGGCAAGGAAGAAGGTTGATCTTGATATAGTGAGCTCTGTGCACTACCAATAAAGTGTCCTTTTCCACAAAGTCAGAGCGCCAGGAGTGGTCCTTCTCCAAAGAAGGCCACTTAGCCCGTTTGCCCATAATGTGGAACCTCTGTGATATAAGAAGCAGAGTGCCCTATACTATAAAAAGACCACAACTTTTTTTTTTTTTTTTTTTTAAGTTTTATTGTTTTATTGCAAGGAAATACAGCAGGACGTTATACTAAGCAACATAGACAGAAAAAGAACATATAAAAAAAAAAGGCAAATTATTTCCAAGAAAAAAAAAAGAAAAGCAAGTTATATGGCAAAATTTTGGCAGAAAACAAAATTAGAATAGCAACTGTAGAGTACATAGATTTAAATTAAATCCAATCAGCAATTGGTGCCCATATTTTTTCTCCCATGGTTCTTTTTTTAACCCCCTTGAGCTTGTAGATAGCCGATTCCATATTAAACATAAATAATATTTTTTCCTTCCACATAAAAAACGTAGGGGGATCCTGGCTAATCCACTCTTTGGTGATACAAGATCTAATTGCAGCCATACACAGAAAAAGAAAATAAGAGATTGGTCTAGGCCAAGTTACAGTATGATCTATACCTAGCAGTACTAATTCATTAGTGATCTTTATGTTGCATTTCAAAATAGTAAATAAAAAAATTTCAATTTCTTGAAACAATAATGATAACTTAGGACAAAAGAAAAACATATGTAATTCATCAGCTGCATACAGTCCGCATCGGCTACATTTCGTACCTGCCATCGTACTCCATTTAAGAGAAGCAAGATGGCGGCCGCTACTGCAGCCGTGTGAGGAGCTGCGCGTGTTCCCCCTGGAGGTCTGTCCTGTCCTGGCGTGAGAGAGGCGTTTTACTGCTGCTGCTGACTGGATTCGTGGAGCTGAGAGGTTTTCTTGTGCGGCGCCGAGGAGAAAGAAGAAAGGAGAAGGTTCGGCTGACCCTTCTGCACGCTACGCCGGTCTCGGCTACCGGATTGCGCTGACCGCCTTCCCTGCCGGCTGGTGGGGAGCCTGAAGCGTTTTTCGAGCGGCTGCGGCGTTCTCAGCTACGGCGCCCAGAGGTCGGAGTCAGCCGTGGGACCGGGCGGATTGAACCGCGGAAACCGCCGCGGAGCCGGTGTGGAGTGTTTGGAGGCAACACTCGGACGTCTGTTGCCACACTGTTGCACTGCGGATAATTGTGGAAAGTTCACGGATACTTGTTGCCAATACTACTTTCAAGGAGGATTTGAAGGTGCTTTTGGCTACCGCACAGACTTGATTTGTTTCAAGCAACTTTGGCTGTAGCTGCTCATAAATGTAGCAATTTTCTTCCTCCTGCAGTATGCTTAATTATCGGTGAGTGAGGAACGCATTATCTTCTTTTGAACTTGCTACATTGTGTGTACTGCGGAACCAGCTGCACTTAGCAAAAGTACTTTTCTTTGGCAGTTTTTTGCAATTAGTAAAGCTTAGATAAAAAACTGTACTTTCTAGAGAACTTTGAGAAAAGGACTTTTTTTGTATAAAAATACTCAATATGGCTCCCAAAAGCAGAGTTACAAAAAAGAACGCCTCTAATTTAGTCAATTCTACAAATGCCTCAAGTTCTGCAAATGCAAATGCAGCAAACAGCACCACAGCAATAGATTTGGAACCTCGTAATGGGGGTTTAAAAGAGCCCATAATACCTGACCTATTCAAGAAAAAACCTACATCTACCCTTACGACTACCCTTAATAAAAGCTCTACAATTGAAGTGACCCCAGCAAGGGCTACCGGACGCTCTAATCCTGATAAATCCAATTTGAATCAACTTTCCAAAAATGACACCGGCTCAGCTGGAGCTAACTTAAATGGCAATGAAGATGGTGTAAGGGGGGAAGGAAACAACGATGACGCTGTTTCAGAGCTTTGTCTTGCGGTAGAGGGAGTTAGAGTCTCACCCAGACCAAATGACTCGCAACAACAACATGACGCAGAATCGGTAGAGTCTGGGGGTCAATTCTTCTCTATGTCTGATCTATCTGTTGCTTCAGAAGGCGATATGGTGGAGGAGGAACTCCTCAGCGAAGAACATTCTCAGTTCAAAGATTGGGCGGAGGAGTGTAATCAAGTCACAGAGGAAGATATCTTAGGCCCTGACTTTCTAACTAACGAAGGAGCTTCAAACACAGTCCGCAAGGTCTTTGAGGGAAAAACTAAGGAGAATACAACAACAGTTATGGACCAACCTCAATGGGACGGGGTCGGTGCTAACAACAACGAAGCTGATGACGAAAACTCTGAGACTCGCGAGCTACTAGAAGAGTCTGAGGAGGTTACCTTAAAATCTATATACAAGCTACAGGCCTCGATGTATCGCATGATATTAACTCATAGAGAAGAAACTAAGGCGGAAGGTCTTCGGACTCAGGGAGCAGTTCGAAAACTCCAAAATGTAGTACGGCGTCTGGCCAAGTCTAGCACGGATACTAATGCAAGAGTGCAAGAGACGGAGACGCGTATCTCAGCAGTAGAAGATGAGCTAACGCTACATAAGATTTCTATCAAAGATTTGGATAGCACCGGGCAAGACGTAGATTGGAAGTTAACTGAGTTAGAGAATCACGCTCGACGTAATAATCTGCGTGTCCTGGGAATTGGAGAAAAATCTGAAGGGAAAGACATTCGACGCTTTGTAATAGACTTGTTTGCGGATGCCTTTCAGGATCTCACTGGATGGGACTGGGATAAGGAGATTATAAGAGCTCATCGGTTCCCATTCAACCAAAAGACTGATCAGGAAGGCAGGAACAAATATCCAAGAGCTATCCTCATCTGTGTGCAGAATTATCTTCTCCGTGAGATTCTGTATGACTTGGCAAGACCTTCGAAACCCAGAAAAGGTTTGGGGCATGAATTTTTTGTGAGACCAGATTTTTGTGCTGCAACTGTTCAACAACGTTGGAGATTAAAACAGTTGATGGCGCCAATGCAAGCTAAGGGGGGTCAAACCTTCTTACTTAACCCTGCTAAACTCAAAGTGGTGCATAAAGGAAGAACTATATTTTTTGTATCAGAGATGAAAGCTCAACAATACCTAGAGACTATGTAGTAGTAAAATGCTATAGGAACAAGCTATGTTCAATTGGTTATGATCTAGCTACCCCGAATAGGTAGATCCTCTTAGCAGCGTTGGGCTTAGTTGCTTCTTTCATTTTTTTTCTCTCCTTACTGCATTTTCTTTGGCTATTTTTTTTTCTAGGAGGGTCAGGGCTCACAGCTGATACTCACATTCCATCAATGAGGGCACTAGCCCTTACGCTTCTGGTGGGGGGGTGGTGTGGGAAGGGAGGGGTGGGGGGGAACAACGGGGTGGGAGGGTGGGAAGATTTCTTTTTTTTGGGGTGCAAGGTTATACAGTTGGAACGTTTAGGTGACTTTTGTGCAAGGCGTAGTTTTGGCAGATATCGAATTTTGGCAGGGGATGCTTATTTGTGTATGTTCAGCTTAGTTTACTCAAATACACTTTATAATGGCTAAATTATCAATATATTCCATTAACATATGTGGTTTAAATGATAAAAGAAAAAGAGGGATATTTGCCCAGATGTTATCAACTATGCGGGTGGATGTAGTTTGCATTCAAGAGACCCATATCGCTTGGCTCAATAGAGGGACCCTAAAAGATCTTGGGTTGGAAGTGGTAGGATGCACTCGCCAAGGCTCCAATACACGTGGGGTTGCAATACTTAAGAGACGTGAAATAGGCGAAGTTAAAAGAGTTAAAGAGGATCCAACTGGACGGTGGGTAATTGCAGAACTTAAAGTTGGAGGTTTGTTAGTTACTATATGCTCCTTGTATGGAGCTATATTGGACGATGCAGGTGCATTGGACTTTTTAAATATGGAGCTGGCACAATGGTGACCCAATATTATTTTTTGTGGAGACTTTAATCTGCATTTGGAAGAAAATTTTGACATTAATAGTAGGGCTTCGTACAAGGGGAGGAAGAAGAAGGTATTTTTAGCACTTAAAGGGCTCATCGAAGAGTATAGGTTAATTGATGTAGGGCATGAGAAGCGAGGAAACATATTTGGGTATACTTTTTTTTCTGCACCACATCAAAGATTTTTTAGATTAGACTACTTTTTTGTTTATAAGGGACTATACGACGATCCAGCACAAATTGAATTTGAGGTTCTCCCAAAAGTCATTTCAGACCACAATCCTCTAATAATTAAGCTTGCCCTAAATATGGTTAATACTATACGCGCATGGTCCTTTGACCGCAAATTACTTTATGACCCTGGCTATGTTGAGCGTATGAACGTTTGGATCCCTGAATTTTTTCATAATAATAAAGATACTACATCATCAGAAATAGTTTGGGATACTTTCAAATGTGGGGTTCGGGGTGAAACACTCAGTTACTCTTTGAGTAAACAAAAAGAGACACAAAACCAGATAATTTCTGAACTTAAAAATCTTAGAGCTTTAGAAATTAAACTTATGCAACTATGTAAGCAGGGGTTACCTACGGAAAATACTACAAAGAAATTAGTAACTCTAAAAAATACAATTTACCAACGACATGCTACGAAACTTGCTCAACAGATCTCTGCATATAGGACAGAACTATATGAAGTGGGTGAAAATTCAGGCAAAATTTTGGCAAAGAGGGCAAGGCAGAAGGCAGCTTATGCTTGTATCAATAAAATAGATAATCATTTAGGGATAACAGTTAGCAGAGCTGAAGACATTCTGGGAGTTTTTAGAGATTTTTATTCTCAGTTGTATACGGACGAAGCTCGTCCTGAGTGCTCAGACCAGATTAATCAATTTGTTAATCCAGTATTGAATACTATTCTTTCTATTGAAGAGAAGGAGAAACTTGATTCGCCATTTACTTGGGAGGAGATAGAACTCTCTTTAATGTCCCTAGCCACAGGAAAAGCTGCAGGACCCGACGCCATTCCCCTAGAATTTTACAAACACTTCAGGAATGTATTAAAAACAGAATTATTAGAGTTATGTTTAAATGCACAGCAAGGTAACTCCCCACAATCGTGGCATGATTCTATTATTACGGTGTTCCTTAAAAAAGGTAAACCTCCTTTATCGCCTTCTTCTTTTCGCCCCATTTCACTTATAAACTCTGACAGTAAAATCTTTTCTAAAATCCTAGCGGGTAGACTTTCCAATATTATTTCCCCTTTAGTCTCTAAATACCAACACGGGTTTATCCCAGCTAGAGACACCGCTGATCATATTCGCCGGGTGATTTCTTTCTTGGATTGGTCCCAAGCAACTCGGTCTAATATTGGATTAGTATTTTTAGATACTGAAAAAGCTTTTGACCGGGTTGCTTGGGACTATCTTTGGGATATTTTGCTTAGGAAGGGACTAGGGCAGGGGATTGTTAAAGCCTTGCGAACTTTATATATTACCCCTAAAGCATATATTCGAATTAATGGACAATTATCTTCTCCCTTATTAATTTCTAGAGGTACCCGTCAAGAATGTCCCTGTTCTCCTTTACTTTTTGCTTTTTATATAATTAATCTTTTTTTTTTCGGAAACGAATATTAAACCCATACATTTAGCCAACACTAATTACCGAGTCCTTGCTTACGCCGATGACATCGTGATTTCTACTACAGATGTTCAAACAGCTATACCCATTATTGATCAAATTGCCAAACAATTTGGATACTTTTCAGGCTACAAACTCAATTTAGATAAGACCCAAGTTTTGTGTGCTGGAGAAAACCTACCTGCTAACATTCCCACTTCTTCTGAAGTCACTTATTTAGGTATTAAAATCTCGCTACCTATAGAAAAAATTCCAGAGCGTAACTTAAACCCTATTATTGCCCAAATCAACACCCTATTACAGCGTCTTGACCATCTGCGATTGTCCCTCTTCGGCCGTTCTAACATTTTAAAAATGCTGGTCCTACCGAAGGTTCTATATTTATTTCGCACAATTCCTCTGGATTTCTCATTACACTCTCTTAAAATTTTTAGAAAGAACCACATTTCGTTTCCTTTGGGGCTATAAACGCCATAGAAAAGCAGCTAAAAAAATGATTCTTAGTAAGGAATGTGGCGGTTGGAATGTACCGTATTTTCTGTTTTATTACTTTTCTGCTGTTTTACAATATATTGGTCCTCTCATTTTGGGTGATAGAATTGAACTTGCGGAATGTCAGACCCCATCAATTTATCAATTGCTTTTGGGTGAGAAAGTTAAGGGCAGCTTCTTGAGAATAGTAGAACCTAGCTACTATAAAAGAACTAAATATAAGACTTTGAAATCTGCTTTTGGAATCTGGCAGAAAATTCGGAAACATATTAAACTAACGAAATTAAATTTCTATACTCCTCTTATATCAACTGAGTTATTCCCAGAAGTTTTTTTTGATTTAATTATGCACAGGTGGCAGCAGAAAGGAATAAAGCACGTGGGGGACTTATTTTGTAATGGGCAAATGATCTCGTTTCAGGAATTAATAACCAATTTTTCCGTGGGTAGAAATGATTTCTTTAAATACTTACAACTTCGCAGTTTTCTACAGGGCCATCCTCTTATGCCACCGATAAAAAATTCTTTATTAGAGCTTTTACAAAAGAAACCTCGAATTGGCCCTATATATTTAAGTTTAATGCAGGAATTTGGTGATGATCTAGGCCAATGCCAGACTAAATGGACCAATAGTTTAGGTATAGCAAATGTCGATGTCTTATTGTCAATTAGAATGGCTGCAGAATGTCTCATAACCGGGATGATGAAATCCCAACACTTTATGTGTATCCACAACCTTTATTAAAAAGACCACAACTTGATGTTTTTAAGAGGAAATATTTATTTATCAAAAATAGAAAGTAACCATGTATAAAAAAAAACATAGGGAGTGGAGTTTACATTGTGATACATCACTAGCCTGTGGCATGTGCTATTGCAAGACTTACGTTCCATTGACGTGACTGGGCCTGCCCTGAAATGGCTGGTGGATTTTTTGAGGATCGTACGTATCAGATTTTTTCCTCAGCCGCAACTTCCAAAACCCACACATCCCCATATGGGGTACCACAGGGCTCTATTCTCAGCCCTTTATTATTTAATATTTATGTGAAACCTCTGGCGGACTTCGCAGCTGGTTTGGCGATTTTTTCTTACGCTGACGACACCCAAATAGTTTTCTCCCTTTCTGTTGAAGGAGCGTCCAAGCCATCATCCCTTCAAGCAGAGTTACGTAAAATTGCATGGTAGATTCAAGCCAACTCACTAAAACTTAACGAGGAGAAGACCGAGGTGTTGATACTGGGGAATAATAAAGAGCTTCAAGGTCCCCAACATTGGCTATTTGAGCTGGGTGCCCTTCCTCAGCCCATCTATCAAGCCCGTAATTTAGGTTTCATAATGGATGATCAGCTTTCTATGAAACACCAGGCGGTAAAGGTGGTCGCAACCTTTTTTTGCATCCATGGATCGCTCAGGAAAATTCTGTGGATGATGCCAGTCTCTACTCAAAGAACTGTAGTCCAGGCTCTTGTCATCTCACACTTGGACTACGGCAACATCCTCTTCCTGAGCCAATAAGGATGTGAAACATAAGTTGCAGGTTGTACAAAATGCTGCAGCCCGCCTACTTTGCCACATTCCAAAAACGCACTCTATTTCAAGCTCTTTACGTGAACCTCACTGACTTAATGTTGAAAACTGCAACACATTTAAAACTCTAACCTATATGTTTAAGATTAAAACTGTCAAGGCACCGGAATACTTAAACACTATTGTCCACCAATATGTCTTGTTATGTTCTCTCCGCTCATCCACTCAAATGAAATTCATGGTTCCTAGGCACATATTGTCACGTATGGGTGGCAGATCCTTCTCTTGCCTTGGCCCCACCCTGTGGAACTCCCTTTATCTGCTATCAAAGAAAGAGACCTCTTTTGTCCACTTTCGTAAGTCACTGAAAACTTGGCCATCCAATCAATAAGTTTCTTCTCTCTTTCTTTCTCCTTGGTCCCTTCAGGCGGTGCCGGGAAACCCTTGGGTAGCTGTGCGCCTTATAAATTCGAAATAACACAACATATGTATGGAGGGAGGGCACCAGTTGCTTCTCCTTTCGTTTTCCAATGGGGCCTCGGCTTCAAAGTTAGAGAAATTGTTTAGGACTTAAAAGTTACAAATGGAGATGTCTACTAATACCTACTTTGTCCTCTGAGATGAAAAAGCATTTTGTGGAGTCAGTTCACAAGGAAATTATGAAATATATTTTTATATTCTTTGGAGCTTATTACTACTCTCAGTAAAATAAGTCATTTCTCGGGTGCACTGTTCTCTTGTTTGCATAAAGAGCTGGGGGTTGCTTGATGATGTCACTAGCTTGGGCTGGAATAAACAGAAAGGATCTTTGTTGGGTGTGTTGGGGTCTAATGAGAATTATCACGATTTTCGGAGGAGGTTTTTGTTAACACTGATTAATAATGGGTTTTCATATGAAGGGCTCAGAAGTTCTAGAGATTTGATTGTCGATAAGATGTCAATGTTGTGAAATTAGAAATGAAGGCTCAAACTGAAGGTTGGATAAATGATCAAATTAATCTGATAACCCCAACGTAGCACTGTGATTTTGCACCGCACACACTTAAGGGCGTTTGGGAACTCTTGTGCTTAAGTATTCATTAAATTAATTAATTTTACTTTATTGTCAATTTTTATTTACGTTACTGGGCATTCAGTGTAAGATTTTTCTGTTTTTTTTTTAGTGGATGTGCAAGAATTCGTACGGTGGGAGGGAGCAACGGACGAAAATGCATTAAAAAAATTACATAACTTCAATTTTTGTACTTGCTCAGTTGCCACTTAAAAGCTTTTATTTTTTGTACGCTGTAAATTATGCAATTTTCCCTTTGTGATGTTTCAGTATTTCAGATGATGTGAGCTGATCTACCCGCCTCTGTACATGTACTCTCCTCAATAAAGGTGGGTCTCAATTCAATCTTGTGATGGGGTGCAGTAATCAATGTTTATTTAATGACTTCAGCCTCACAGAGATGAATATAAAAAGAAAATCATCAGGAGGGTTTACGCTTCTTCCAGCTTAATTTGCACGCAACACTTGTCATTAATTCTGTATGCAAGTAATGCCTATGTAGATGCTTGTTTTTCTGCCTTTATTTTAATTGAACAATAGGTTATAGGTGATATATAGGTTTTAATTGTATTTATGTCAAACGATGTTAACAAGCATGTAGAAAACATGCAAAATATAGATACTGAGTTGTTAAATAACCAAACTCAACAATTTTATTGTAGAAGGTCACAGGCTATGTTGCATATATATATGCCCTATGGCAGTAAAAGAAAAGTCTATCCTGTATTCTTGTGAAATTACCACTATGGCCCATCTGTCCATTATGACTCCTACAGTGTTTAAAGCTTCCTTAACGCTGGCATTGTCTGGGGTGTTGTTTCTGACTCCCCTAACTCTTAGCTGATTAAGATGAGGCAACATTTCCCTGACCCCCATAGGCCGGAAACAAGATGTATCGAAAGAGAAATCATATCGTTCTACATCCATTCCAAAATGTTTCTTATTCCTTTCAAAGTTTCTGCGTCTATGGTGGAAGGTCTGTATTTGATTTTGGTTCTTAAATGATTTATGCAACGTTTCCTCCAGTTTAGGTTATTATAAAAAAAACATTCTTAATAAACAATTCTTTGAGAAGACTCTACTTTCCATCTTCTTAAGTAAAGATGACACTTGATAGCCACCATCCCACAATAGGTCATGACTGAACCTCCTAAGTTGTCAAAAACCACTTCACACACCAGACATTGTTGTTTCCTGAGTATTTATATGGTCTTCTTTTGAGCTGCATTGTATTGTGGATTATGTGGATCATTTTATCGGGCGCTGGTGGCTAAGGTACGGATGTCGGACCTATATTGTTATACTGCTACAATTATTTTTTTACAAAAATCTTAATAAAATGCCCCCCCCCCCCTCCCAAAATAAAACACTTAACTTATGACCCAGAACCTAGGAACAGTCCTTGCCCTCTTGGTTGAAAGAAATTTAAAGTTCTTCATCAGGGGACTGTGAAGCATAAAAAACATACATTTCCAAGCTCATGGATAAACTCAGAGCAGCATAATCTCCTTTTAACCTGTTCCGTGCTCATGACGAGCTCTGCTCGTCATGAGGCACGGTCGGACTATGCTCATGACGAGCTGAGCTCGTCATGACCATTGCGCCGCGCCCACGCGGGGATCATTCCCCTGCTGTGCTGGGCGTTCCATTGGAACGGGAGTGGTCGTGATAAGCTCAGCTAGTCATGAGCACAGCGCCACCGTGCTGCATGACGAGCTGAGCTGCGCGCGCCCCCTCTCTCCCTAGCACAGCAGGGGAATTAGCCCCGCGGGGGAGGGGTTAAATGCCCCCTCTGCTTCTTATCTCTAGAGCCGAATAACAAAGGTATCCCTTAGAAGAGATGGCTGACTCACCAATTTGATTAAAAGTGGGTCCACAATTAAAGACTGAAGACGTTCTAGATCATCCTTAACCAAGGTGTGAAATGTGTCCCTTAATCTTGGAACCAGCTGGATCCTTCCACTCACTCTTTAAAAGACTCTAATAGAATAGCTGGAAACTTTGGAGCAGCAGGTCTTTGAAACTGATGGAACCAATCTCTGCCAGTGCTAGGGTGCTCTTGATCAGCCAGTGGCTAGAGTTTAAAGGCAAGGTAAGCAATGAAGGGCTTAATTTCCTCATTATGAATATACTTCCCCCAGAGAGAGAGCAGAACTATCCAGAAACCCCAAATCCCTTGCATCTGCTTCCTAATGCCATGTAGAATACACTCCCCTATGAAGCGTCCTGACCAGCCCATATACTTGCAAATGACTGCACCACAGACAGAAAGTAGTTATACATGTCTTTATTCTTCAGCATATAAGCAAGTGCTCAACGTCCTAAACCTGCATTTACTTCATTACCCTTGAACGCTAATGTCACAGCTCTATGGAGTTCATCATGAACCACATGAGTTCCGTCATTCTTTATTTACACAACGCTACATCTCCCCTTTGTTAAATAAAATGTTACAACTTTTTACGAGAAATAAATACATAAATGATTAAATTAATACATAAACAATAACAAATGCGTATATGCCCTTTTAACTCTTCAATGACCCTTTGTGACGCTTGTATCACTCGTCCTTATCGGGTCATCGGAAACTGGGAGCTGGCAGTCGAAGTATCAGTGATCTGCATAGGTGAGTAGAAAACAATAGCAGTTGCAGGATCATTAACTGTCTCTCTGGACCCAGTCTCTACAGTGACATCGATGTTTGGTGACTGAAGAGCCACATGTCTGAAGTGAGAAGAATCTCTTGTAAGAGACGACCCAGAACGCTGGACTGTCATCATGTGTCCATTGCTGGTTGTGACAGTAAAGGATTCAGCCTCGAAAGGAGCATCAGATTTTCGTTTTCTGGATTTGCAGGATTCTGGATCTAGGACTCGATCTCCTCTCTTAAAAATGATATCTTTCACATGACGTTGTTTACTGGCATATATTTTCATTTTCTGTTTGCGATGAGAATCTTCTGAGCATGTCTTTCTCAGTTTTCGATCTGAGGTTAGTCCATTGAGGTAACTTGGTTGTCATGGCTCTCCCAAACATTAAGGTTGCAGGGCTTTCCCCTGTAGTCAAGTGAGGGGCTGATCGGTAAACTCAAAGAGCGGTTTTCAAAAAACCATGAGGTCGAGCTTCTCTAATGTAGCAGGCTGCACAGCTTTCTTTAGAGTACTCATGAATCGTTGGGTTGGCTATGAAGTCCCTGATCTCTCGACTATTGAAGGGCGGGTCGCTGTCAGATTTCATGATCACAGGGACACCCCATGTCGCAAAGATGCCATCTAATCTTTCAATTGCCTTTTCACGAGTGATGAATAAAAAATCTTCTACCAGTGGAAAAAGGGAGTATTCATCAACATTGACCATTTGTTAATGTCCATTCTCAAGAGGCTCAAAGAAATTAACAGCAATTCTCTCCCAAGCATGGTTAGGAAATTCTGACATGTTTAACGGGTGCTGAGTAATGTGTGATCAGAGGCAGTTGCATAAGTGACAGGCCTTTAACTCTCTTTCAACCCTTTCGTCAAGATGAGGAAAACAGGCTCTGTCTAGAGAGATCTCTTTGTGGCAACTATTCTTCGGTGTCCCTCATGGGCTACTACAAGTACTTGTTGTCGTAGACTCTCCGGAATGTCAATTTGTGTCTCGCAAGATGAGGCCTTCCTGAGTTACAGAAAGTTCACCTCTGACATTTCTGAACTGTAACTACTCACTGTCACTGGTGAGCGGTCGAGAGTGCTGGTTCCAAGATTGGTGAGCAATATTGTCTTTCAGCATATCACTATCTTGGCTTGTAGCAGTGACAATTTGTTCTAAGGACATGGCAGTCTGTGAGCTTGATTGAAATGTATGTAGGATACAGCTGTCTTAGATGGGGTTCCATGGCACTGTAATGGCACTCTTGGAAAAATAATCAGCAGGATTTTTATCTTTCCCTGGGCGGTGAACAATTGTGTGGATGTGTTCTTGAATTTCTCCGAAGCCAACGCTCAATACTAGGAGGAAGCTTAGCATTAGGATTGCCAAATACTGTAAATAATATTTGATGATCGGTCACTACTGTGAAAGGCTTTTCATATAAGAACACATGGAAATATTCATGAACCCACACCACTGCATAACTTTGAATAAGCATGTTCAGTTTGTGACAAGCTTTTACTGGCGTAAGCCACAATATGCCTTTTGGCATTTGGCTGTCCATTGTCCTGTACAAGAACTGTGACCATCCCAACAGGGCTGAAATCAACCATAACCTCTGTGTGAAGCTTGGGATCAAAGTAAGTCATTTTGGTGGTATTTTTGATGCCTTACTTGATTCTCTTGAAGCTTTTCTCGCACCCACATGACCATTGTTACACCACATATTTTTTCGACAATTTTCGTAACTGTGCCCTGGCCACAGTAAAGTCTTGTATGTATCTAGAACAGTAAATGGCCATCCAAAGGAATGAACGTAACACAGAAATGTCCTGTGGGGAATTAGCAGTAGGTAGCAATTGCAGTTTGACTGGCTGAGGTGTCCTACCCCATCAGAAAAGATGTGGTCAAAGAATCTCAATTTTGTTTTATGAAATACACATTTGTCAGCATTCAAAGTCAAACCAGCATCATTTAGCAATCATACTTGCATGAGAGCTTTGTAATGCTCTGTCTGAGTCGCTTCGAAGACTAATATGTTATCACTATAGTTGAAAGCATTTACAACAGGCTATATGATACGTCGAATGACGCCTTGGAAAAGTTCTGCAGGAGAGTATAAAACAAAACTCAGTCACTTATAGCGAAACAGACCAATGTGTGTAGAAAAGGTTGTTGCAATGTATCGGCAATTCTCTTCAAGTTCCAGCTGGTGATACCCTTTGTTTAGGTCAAGTCGGGAGAAAAGCAAGGCACCATTCAATTGAGTTGTCATATCAACAATGTGCAGTCCTGGATGTCATTCTCTCTCAATTGTCGTGTGGCCTGAAGCATGTCAACGCAAGTGTATACAGCTCATTTATTGTCTCTTTTAGGCAGACCCATGTGGGGGACACCCAGAGCATTGGACCAGTGGAGCATTCAATTTTATTGTGTTTAAGCAACAAACTAAGTTCTCTTTTAATAGTTTCTTGCAAGTGAAATACAATATGTATGTGTCTTTGGGCAATAGAACGAACAGCCTTGTTTATATATTGCTGTACTTTTATAGTCTTGTGCTTTCCTAACCCACGAAAAAATGAACAAAGCTGACTATTTCATTATGAGAATTCACATTGTAAATCTATGATATTAGTTCCATATCAGCAGCTGTGTTTAAACTGAGCAGACAGGCACTAGAAGACGTACCTTGAAGTACATGAATAAACGCTTGCAACACTGTAATCTTGTGTTTCATCGAAGCTACAAATGAACCTTGACTTTTTAAAGGTATCGATGCGGCCCATGATTATACTTTATAGTTTTCAGTTGCGTAGGTTGTGGTAATGGAGACAACTCACTATCTGCCACATGCATCAACAGAAGGAATTGGAGATTGCATGAGCAATTTGCGAGTGCCAGTAGGTACTCGCAAATTGCTCATGCCATTTCAAGGGTACAACGGTGTCAAAATGACACCGTGTTGCACTCCCTGAAATTGATCTGTGCATGTATGTTGCACACACACATGCCCTAAGGGCATGTGTGTGCGCAACATGAAACTTTGAAAAATGTCAATGTACATTTTTCAAAGTCTTTGCAAATTACCATGAAGTTCAACTTCATGGTAATTTGGTACTCCTAATACCGAAATCGCTAATTTTTTCACTTTAATGCATTGCATTAAAGGAATCTCAATTTGGGATTCCTTAAATGCAATAGCAATTTAAGGAATCGCAATAACGAGATTCCATAAATTGCAATTTTTGCATTTGGGATGATGCATCCCAAATGCAAAAATACCGGTCGCAAAGGTGCAGATTCTGAGAACCTGCCCGTTTGCGATCGGTTTTTCCTTTGATGCATGTGCCTGTATATTTCTTCTCTGGGATAATGTTGATTGAGGCACACCTATCAATAATAAAAAGGTATTGAACACCCATTTATCTTGAGGGTAATATTCGGACATTGTTTGTAGGTTGTTGGTGCTTTTTAATTTTGATCTTTCTTTCATCTTTGTTTTTTCTCACATTTGACAAATCTCACATGTGCATGCCTCTCTGAAGAAAACATCAACATCGCAGTTATCATTGTCACTTTCACTTTAAACCGACTCTGAAGAACTCTTAAATGATAATTTTGATGACGATTGACTTTGTTTAGTGACAATTTGCCTCAGTTGGTGTGACTGCTTGGCTTTCTGGGAGCACGTCAAACGTCATTGATGCAACGCTTGGTCAGCCATGTTGCCTTCATGCTGTGACACACTTACTTTTCCCTTCGCTTTGCAAACCGTCAAAAAATGTCTCGCTTTGCCACAGCCATTGCAAATTTGTCCATTGGTGGGATATGTACCATTGTGTGGAAATGACAATCCTCATTTGAAGCACTTTTTCGGGGAGACATCCTCAGCTTTAGGCTTTGGCTTACTTTTCATGCTCATGACAGATGCACTCTAGGCACCTACGGTCACCATGTCAGCCATTTGTGGATTAGCATGCTCTTCAACGTGGGCAGTCATGATGACTTGCTCTGAGCTCAGAGTTTCCTTCAGCATTTGTCGTCGAAAATAATCTGACAGACATCCACTTAGCACTCTGAGACGAGTAGTTTCCTCGTCATTAAATTAATTACATGTACAGTGTTATATGAGACGATCCAGTCTCTCAACAAATTTATTGTCGGTTTCACCTACTCTCTGGTTTTCTTGACTGAAGATATATTGTTCATAATCTACATTCGGCACTGGATTGAACTTGACATTCAGGGCTGCTTTGATGTGATTGAATGTCACCTAACCATCTTGGGGTGTCTTTTTTATGGCCTCTTTTAACCCTTTACAAGCCATATTCTTCATATACTTGATAATCTTTTTGTCGTCTGTTTCAATAACTGAGTCTATAAAATCCTCAAAAGTCTCTATCCAAGCAGTCCATATATTGCCAATATTATGTTTTTTTGGCAATATCAAATGATGATGGGGGTTTAAAGGAAGCAGTAACAGTATAACCATTGGTGGACAACAGTATTCTCTTGAACGCTTCTTGATCAAGTTGCTGACGCAAACCATCTCTAGAGCCTTGTGACATGCTGGCTTCTGGGTCAACCTGGCCATTCGAAAGGAGCGTTGGCCTCACCCTTGTTCTCCATTTGAGCTCTTTATTATTTGTACTCTCAGAGATGGGGTGAGGGCATCACGAGAGGTGCAGGATACCATTGGGGCAGCTGGGCGGGGAGGGAGAGCACCTAGAAGCATGGAAAATTGAACACATATATATATATATATATGTATGTCTTTACAATTGCTCCCACGAAGACCCTGGAAAGCAGTAAGTGGCACACCCAAGCTGAAACTGTATCCTTTAATCATTGCAGCAGCAGCACTCCCTTCATCTTCCCAACGCGTTTCGACAGTTCGTCTTGATCACGGGATTGACAAACACAGGAACTCCTCACTCCCACAAGTGATCTGAAAGAATGCAAAGAAAATGTGCGTCATCGCTGCAATGCATCCTGGGCAAGGTAGTTTCAATTGTCACAATCATAGGGGTCAATATGCTGCGATCAAATTTTCGAGGGTTCAGCTTGTTCCACCATGGGCCCACAATCATGATGGCCCAGGTAGACCCTCAAACGCGGCATTCCGCGGTGACTCACACCACCCATCTGAGAATCTGTGGACGATATGACGTTGTTTTGAAGGTGACGCCCACTTCTACCGGCACTGGGCTGTGCCGCGAAATATGTCTTTACAATTGCTCCCAAGAAGACCCCGGAAAGCAGTAAGTGGCACACCCAAGCTGAAACTGTATCCTTTAATCATTGCAGCAGCAGCACTCCCTTCATCTTCCCAACGCGTTTCGACAGTTCGTCTTGATCACGGGTTTGACAAACACAGGAACTCCTCACTCCCACAGGTGATCTGAAAGAATGCAAAGAAAATGTGCGTCATCGCTGCAATGCATCCTGGGCAAGGTAGTTTCAATTGTCACAATCATAGGGGTCAATATGCTGCAATCAAATTTTCGAGGGTTCAGCTTGTTCCACCACTGGCCCACAATCATGATGGCCCAGGTAGACCCTCAAACGCGGCATTCCGCTGTGACTCACACCACCCGTCTGAGAATCTGCGGGCGATGTGACGTCGTTTTGAAGGTGACGCCCACTTCTACCGGCACTGGGCTGTGCCGCGAAATATGTCTTTATAATTGCTCCCACGAAGACCCCGGAAAGCAGTAAGTGGCACACCCAAGCTGAAACTGTATCCTTTAATCATTGCAGCAGCAGCACTCCCTTCATCTTCCCAACGTGTTTCGACAGTTCGTCTTGATCACGGGATATATATATATATAATTGCTGCACCAGGCCATTTCACCATCCCACGGTACCGGCGCCCGCGACGGCGGCAGCTACCGTCTGTATATAATACAAATGCAGTTATAGGGAATCCAAGAAAAAACGAAGCGGCACACCTCAGGACAGCACAATACTTTATTGTGCATAAAGATGATCTTTATGCACAATAAAGTATTGTGCTGTCCTAAGGTGTGCCGCTTGTTTTTTGGGGGATTCCCTATTATTGCATATGGATTATATATATGTTTCACAAGTTTGCCCAGAAGTAGATAAAACATAAAATCTTTTAGCCCTCTCGGGCAATGGACATGTTTGTTTTAAATTCGTAAGTGCAACACCCACAAGGGATTTTATGTAATGTTCAAACTACATGCCACATAATTCTAAGCGCCACTTGGTCGATGATGTGAAAAAATCTTGTTTAATCTGCATCAATTTGGTGGTTTGGAGCGCTTCCGTTGCACTTGGGAAATGGCAGCCTATGAACAAGGATGTCTCACATCCGAAATGCGCTAGGCATGATGCCTGGTCGAGTTATTCATCTTGCACCCTGCCCAGAACCTCGATGTGAGGGCAGACTTCATCTTTTGGGCAAACTTGTGAAATAAATAAATAAATAAATAAATAAATATTGACTATAACTCTATTCTTAAAAGTGTATTTTCAGTGTATTTATATGGTGACTAGGTTATACCTCTACACACCATAGTATTCAGGCCACAAGTTGGGGCCACACGCGCGCAGATGGCGTCCACCCACTCTTTTCACGGGGTGGACGCCATGTTCCCTGACAGAAGTTGGGTTCAACTGAAATAAGCTGAACTTGTCTCTGTGAAAGTTGAAGAAATTGATGTACATAGACAGCATTCATTCCCCTTCTTCTCCCACTCCTCTCCCTGTGAGCACCATGAATACTGTAAACTATTGGCCGTATCACTCTGCCAGTGAGAGCCCCTACCCCTATACGTATGTACAGCCAGTTTAGGCACCATGGCCTTTTACCCATTGAGATCCCCGGTTTCCCTCCTGCGCGTATATTAACCCCCCCCCCTCTCTCATGCATAGACCATGAAACCCTCTCCCTCTGCGCGACCCTGCTGTGAAAGGCAACTCTCCCACTTGACTCGCACAAAACCCCCCCATTCCTTCTTGAAGAGGCATCCTTCGCCTTAGCTGACGTAGCCCTCCCCAGCTGCACCTGACTGCCCCCGCTCTCTCATGTACGGGTCATAAGATCTCTCTCTCTCTCTCTGTGTGACTCTGTCCCTGTGTCCACCCTGGCTACCCCTCCCTTCTCCTCACGTGGGCAAGTCATAAACCTTCTTCTTCTGCAAGACCCTGTCCTTGAGAGTCACGGCCGCGCCTGACCAACACCTCCTTCCCTTCCATGAATGCCCCTCTGTTGACAAGCCTTCCCTCCGCGCTCGATTGTCCACGCAGCATGAATACCACCCCTTTGATGACCCTTTCCCCCGAGTCCGGCTGACCACACATGTCCGAGGCCATCGCCTGAGCCAGGAGATACCATTTACTGCCCTTATTGTATGAAGTCACTCCTCTTCAAAGGATCCTCTATTGGTCTTAGCCACCCCACCCCCTGGGCTATGATCAGGCGTACACATCCTACGAAACACTCAGCTGCGTGATTGCCCTCCCCTCTTATCAGCACGTCAAGGGTCCCCATTGTGAATGTATGTGGGGTAGGATCACCACGAGGATTATAGGGATGTCTTTCTCTTGCGTCATACAGTCCTGATTGTGTTATCGAGTGTTCTGTAAGGTATAAAAACAAGAGTCTCAGCTCACTTGTCAGAGCACCTCCCGAAAGACACTGTGTTTCGTGTCCGAAATGACTGGCTCTCCTCATGAGAAATAAACTCTGTTCTTGATTCCTGCTTCCAGCGCCAGTCTCTTTATTTTTGGTAACTATTCAACATGGGAACTAAGAGGCGGTTTGCGCCAGCGGCCTGGGCATCGATAGGATTATGGGCTCGTTTTCCACAATTGGCGTCCCAACGCGGGGTCCATCAGTGACATAGGGTTCGGTAAGAGAGATCCAGACGAAGAAGTGAACATCTAAATGATCGGGGCATGCCTGCCTTGAGAGGGCCCTCGCCCGGCGGCCGATCGACAGAACTTCACCAATTCTGAACTGACCTCTCTTGAGTGACCTATTGTCCTGACTGGAATCCCACAGGAATGCTACATGGAGTAAGAGAACGATCGGGCGCTGGAGGAGGAAGTCGAAGAACCGTCCGTATGGTCCGGTCCGGGTAAGATTAAGTAGGGCGTTCTTACGCCTGATTGGTAGGGTGGTTCTATCCACCTGATTGATTGATTGTTTGTATTGAAAATCGGTATTTGTATACCGAAATTGTTGGTATTGATTCATTTAGCTTTGAGGGCTACTTGACATATTGGTTCTCTTCTGAGAACGAGACATTCTCTGTTTGCAAACAGCGGCGAATAGGAACGTCGTCCCTCTTTGCAGATAGAGAAGGGTAGGTAATGCAGACTTTTGTCCCCGGTATTAATCCGTCATGCCTACTTTTCTCCCCACTGAATTGTTTGAAGTCGATTAATAATCGATTGTTGTTCTTTGAGAATTGTTTGAAGTCGATTAATAATCGATTGTTGTTCTTTGAGATCTTCCCTGTCTACAAACTGAGGCGAGTAGAAATATTCTGTCTTCCTTTTTGGATAGCGAAGGGCAGGTAATGCAGACATTTGTCCCCGTTGTAATCCGTCATGCCTGTTTTTCTCCCCACTGATTGGTTGGTTGCCTGGACATTGTTGTTCCAGGAATTGTTTCGTTTGAGGTATTTTCTACTTGCAAACAACGTGGAATAGGAATATTCTATCTAGTCTTTGCAATTAGTAAAGGGTAGGTTATGCCCCTTTGTGAATTCGTCAGTCCTACCCACTCCCCACTGTTTGGGGGGTAGCTCGCATGGTCCGCCCAGGAGACTACCCTTATGGAGGACATATGCTCCCCGCTCATGGGCCATTTAGTGGAAGTAGACCATCTGATCCGTCCAGGAGGCTACCCTAGTAAATGGAAGTACATCGCTCGGTCTGTCCAGGATGATACCCTAATGAAGGAATATATGTTCCCCTTTTGATCGATAATCTCGTTCCACCCCGGACCATTTATTGGAGGGAACTCGTCTGGTCCGTCCAGAAGTACCCCCTAGTGAAAAGGACACATAAAAAATATGAAGTGATCACCGTTCCCTACTAACAGACAACTTTAGCTCGAAACACGCTAAGGAAGAGAAAGAAAAATAAAAAGAAATCAGGCTAAGTCAGTAACCCCCTGATGAGCTTTTGACTTCACTAAAAATAAGAAACATTAGAAATAGTTCGTAATAAGAAATATGAAATAGCGAAAAATTTTGACAACAAAAAAAAAAATAGCCACGAGGTAGCTAGGCTCTACTGCCTGTTCCTGCTCCCAACATGCCTGCCTCATTGCCCGCCACGCCCAAATAACGGTCACATGAAATAGAAACAATCCAATAGGTACCTACCCCCATTCCGGAAGCTCCCGAAGTGCAACAGGTCCGCGGTTACGCCCATCCGGAAGGCGAGGCCTCGAGGCACGAGGGGCTCGCCTGACCACGGTCGGGAGGAGATGATGTTGGGCAGGCGGTCCAAAGAATGGCAGAGTCCTCTCCTTCTCTCCTCTTCTGCTGCCCTGCAGGCCACGGGGGGGGGGCTGTCTTGCCTCAGCCACCGACCACCCCCCCCCTTCTGTCTCTCGCCCGGTCCGATCCACGAAGAAGGCCGAAGCCGGGGGCGAGAATGGCGGCAAATCAAGTAGTCCCGCCACATGTCAAATTCCTGGATAGTTACAGGTAGTGCCGCCACATGTCGACGCCTGGACAGTTCCAGATAGTCCCGCCACATGTCAAGAGAAGAGGGGGGGCTGTCTTGCCTCAGCCGCCGACCACCCCCCCCCCCATCTTCAATAGCCAGCACGGCCAATATCGAAGCGACGGAGCCGAGTAACGGCGCGGGGTCGCTGGAAGGGGGAGGTGACGCGAACGAGCCTCCCCCACCTCCCTCCAGGTGGAGGCTTCCAGCGACACCCCAATGCTCTTACTTAAAGAGGGTCAACATCATAAAGCGGTCCTCTGCCCAGGACGGGCACACGTTCCATGCCTTCTCCCCTCAACCTTGAAGATTCTATAAGAGCCGGGGGGCCCCGATCCCTCCGCATGGGTGCCCCCGCCCCCTTCACTGGGAACCACGACACCGGTGCAACTCCTGCCGGCACCAGCCTCGGATTGGAAATGGCTAAAATGAAGCCACGGCACGGACTTGTTCAGTTCCGGAGGAGCGCCAGGATGACCCGGTAGGAAAATTGTTGCCGCCCTTCCCACTCTTTGACTCATGGTCCATATTTGCTAAACTGTTAACCACATAGCACAAAACTTTTTGAACTACCAACGGAAAGTTCTGGGCCAACCACGCGAGACTAGAGACTTTCTGACTGTGCTGGAACTTGCCTGACCCCACCTAAAATGGCGCCGCCACAAAATGAAACGTATTTGAATAAACTTTGTTGCACCCTGATTGCGCAGCTTGTTGCCCCGAGATCTATGTGCAGTTTTTTGGATAATGAAAGTAGATATGAAGGACGTTGAGTATGTGCTTGGATAATGAATTGACTTAGGGTGGGTACTGATTATGATTTGGAAAATGAATTGGTGTAACTTAGATAACGAATGAGTATTGGATAATGAATTTATGAATTAATTAAAAATGAATTCTTGACATGCATCATGCTTGCTCTGTAAGGAATTTTTAATACGATTTTATTTGCACTGCTGCACTTTATGTAATGAACTGCCACCAATTTCGTTATTAAAAGTATTTTGAAGAAGAAAGCATGGTCGTAGCAGTTGCATTAATGAGTTTTGGATGCCTTACTACTGTGAGTGAAGAGTAAGTATGATGAAGGATGTAGATCACAAGGGATCAGATATTTAGCAGCTACATTATGTGCCACAAGCAGCCGGAAAAGTGTTTCAGACACCCTTAAAATGACACCACAGGAATGCCACCTGACTGTCACCCTTGCACCCGATAAAGAGGGTTACGACCAAGTAGCTCATGTAGATACTCAGATCGTCAATGATTATCTATCTGACACCACTGGTCCCTCTGGGCTTAAACGCCGAGATGGCAAGGGAATGCAGTACGAGGTGATAGGGCGAGTATGTGGTAGGTAAAAAACATTTTCGAACTACTGCATGATGATGTGCTTTGAATGCTGCCCCCCCCCCACCCCTTCTTTTCCTCCCTTCTACAGGTCACGTCAGAACGTCGGCTGAAGTGTGGAAGAGCGACGGTCGGACCACCGACGAAAAAGGGAAAGAGGGAATATGTGTGTAGTCGTTATAACGATAAATTTTTAAATGACGTAGACCTAACATGACTGTTCCTCCTTAGGACATAGCGACTGAGAGGATGGACTGACATAGAAACTGGACAGGTACTGAATGACGAAAAATTGACTGGAAATGACGTGTTAAATAATGTAACTGGACGTTTGACTAGGTAGGGAAAGGACAAAGAAAAATTATACGGGTAAGGGTTGCCACGACGCCACCCGTCTAGGAAGTTAGAAATGTTGCTGATGTTCAAAATGCACTACCCCCTTTCTCACACTCTTATAGATATAGCCAAGCTGTCCGACTGTTCTCCCGATCAATACTTGCCGTTGCCTCAGCCTGGAGAACTTCCCACCAAAGGAAGGAACTGAAAATGGTTTAAGATCCAGCCATGGGTAACTAGCACGACAGGGTTAATTACTGATCGACCAACTGAGGTGTGAGTATTGGTAATTGGGAACGCTCGCAGGCATGACAAGCGAGAAGGGAAAGGGGGGAAGGGTAGAAAGAACTAAGCACGTAGATAAAATAGGATAGTAAAAGATACGTAGGATATATATATAAAAACAGATCCTGTAGGCTAACAATTGTTTCCTGTCTTGTCGTGAATGTCTTGTATATGTGTAATACATGTGCCGTCTTCCCTGTCTGAGTTTGTGTGTGTGTAATGTACGAATTTATGTCTTCCCTCTGTCTGTATCTGCGTGTTACCTGACCTTTGCTGTTCCGTGTTGTGAGCGCACTAAATGACCTATTTTTGTACACGTCTCTCTCTCTCTCTCTCTCTCTCTCTCTCTCTCTCTCTCTCTCTCTCTCCCTACATGTCATACGTGTACCGAATGGCTCGTTTAGATTGCGGACGACTCTCACTCTCTATGAGAGTCTCCCTATTTTCTCTCCCTCTTTTTGGTAAAATTGTGCCCCACCGGCACCAGTCTGATTTGATACATATTGAACGCGAAGGTGTTCAGCGAAATTGACCGAAACTAAAATGATTGTATCTCGCCATATTACTACCTCTCCTTTCTGCAAAATGAATGAACTTGAATTGGCTGAGAAGGAAAGGACAGGTAAGACGACTAAAGTCCCCCAAATCTGGCCATTTATAGGGGAACTGTATGTCAATGGCACCTTATGTCTGTTCTTCAGAGACGAACACCAACGTCTAGATTGAACTCCCAACGCCCAGATTGCCCCACCCCCCTTTTTGCACCCAAGCGCAAGCGCCCGAAGCATCCCCGCCCCATTTTTTGATAAACGCCAATTGCTGTCCCGAATATAAACATGATGACCATGAGTAGCTGTTGACCCCCGAGAAGACCCTGTTTTGCCTGACTCTCGATAATGGCACCCCCGCCCTGTTTGAAAAGGTTAGCCAGTCCTGATGGGAAATGCTCTGTAATGCTGAATATGATGTAATGCACAGTTGATGGGAATCTCATTTACCTCACTTGATTTATAAATAAGACGATGAATAGACCTGCCATGAACCCAGTAGGAATACTGACACATGCACTGCTTGGTAATGGACCTCTGACTGTGACCAATGAGCGTATCTCCCAAATGCGTAGAATTGAGGGAGGAATTCACATGCGTAGATATCTTCTTTTGCCATTTCACTGAAACCTTGTCTTGTACCTATTCAAAGATTCACGATCACCGAAGGAGATGGGTCAGAAGTGACGTACAGCCTGGCTGCGGATCTTGGGACTCGTGTGACCTCGACCAAAGGTGGAGCCGCAGAGCAACAGGATAAGGGACGAGACCGCAATCTCAACGTGGAAAATGAAAAACGGTGGGCCGCCTCGAAGCCCCCCGCCTGCTAACCCACGTGTGCCTGGAGTCTCCGTCCCCCTTCCTTGAGCCCAATGGATGGGCCTGCCTGCTTGTTATCCTTTGCTCCCTTGGTCCCTTTTGTGTGTCCCAGGAACTCTGACCCAACTCCGCCCTCTCCCCTATCGACTATTTGAACGACACTCACCCTCTTTTCCACGTGACTTTTTGCCAAGGGAAAGAACCGCATTCCACTGGGAATAGGGTGCTGCCATAGAACTATGGGTGCCGAGCATAAGGCGCCACCAACCGGATTGTTTAGGGAACAGGACTGTGGTCTAACAGCAGAGGACTGACCGCACCCTGCAACGCGTAAGGATAAGAACCGAGCTGGACCTATAGCTCCACCGCCGGTGCTCAACAGCGCCAACGAAAGTACTCGGACTAGAGCCTACCAGTGATGGCTCGCTGACAAAAAGACACTGTGACGAAGAAATATTGTGTATTGAACTGAATTCCGCTCTCAACTACCTGGTCAAAACTGTTCATTGGTCACATTTTTAAGTCAGAAAGATTTTTGCTATATAGTGCGTTTAAATTGTTAGGAACTCAATGAAAAGCAATTTTCTATGTACTGCATTCTGCCCATCACCTTAACTGTCTATGATTGTACGCCAAATGTTAGTATCGACAAAATGCTAATTCATCAACGATGCCTGTCTACCTGTAAACCCATCAATTGCAAATATGACTGCTGCTATGTAAAAAGGGGCGACTGTGAAAGTTGAAGAAATTGATGTACATAGACAGCATTCATTCCCCTTCTTCTCCCACTCCTCTCCCTGTGAGCACCATGAATACTGTAAACTATTGGCCGTATCACTCTGCCAGTGAGAGCCCCTACCCCTATACGTATGTACAGCCAGTTTAGGCACCATGGCCTTTTACCCATTGAGATCCCCGGTTTCCCTCCTGCGCGTATCTTAACCCCCCCCCCTCTCTCATGCATAGACCATGAAACCCTCTCCCTCTGCGCGACCCTGCTGTGAAAGGCAACTCTCCCACTTGACTCGCACAAAACCCCCCCATTCCTTCTTGAAGAGGCATCCTTCGCCTTAGCTGACGTAGCCCTCCCCAGCTGCACCTGACTGCCCCCGCTCTCTCATGTACGGGTCATAAGATCTCTCTCTCTCTCTCTGTGTGACTCTGTCCCTGTGTCCACCCTGGCTACCCCTCCCTTCTCCTCACGTGGGCAAGTCATAAACCTTCTTCTTCTGCAAGACCCTGTCCTTGAGAGTCACGGCCGCGCCTGACGAACACCTCCTTCCCTTCCATGAATGCCCCTCTGTTGACAAGCCTTCCCTCCGCGCTCGATTGTCCACGCAGCATGAATACCACCCCTTTGATGACCCTTTCCCCCGAGTCCGGCTGACCACACATGTCCGAGGCCATCGCCTGAGCCAGGAGATACCATTTACTGCCCTTATTGTATGAAGTCACTCCTCTTCAAAGGATCCTCTATTGGTCTTAGCCACCCCACCCCCTGGGCTATGATCAGGCGTACACATCCTACGAAACACTCAGCTGCGTGATTGCCCTCCCCTCTTATCAGCAGGTCAAGGGTCCCCATTGTGAATGTATGTGGGGTAGGATCACCACGAGGATTATAGGGATGTCTTTCTCTTGCGTCATACAGTCCTGATTGTGTTATCGAGTGTTCTGTAAGGTATAAAAACAAGAGTCTCAGCTCACTTGTCAGAGCACCTCCCGAAAGACACTGTGTTTCGTGTCCGAAATGACTGGCTCTCCTCATGAGAAATAAACTCTGTTCTTGATTCCTGCTTCCAGCGCCCGTCTCTTTATTTTTGGTAACTATTCAACATGGGAACTAAGAGGCGGTTTGCGCCAGCGGCCTGGGCATCGATAGGATTATGGGCTCGTTTTCCACATCTCGGGGTAGGCTTCAGACACTGGGACACTTTCAGCAGAGCCTGTACGTTGCCTGCTGTGTTCCGAGCACGAGCATGCTGGCGAGGGGGTTTTGCAATTTTAAACTCCAGCTAGGCCCAAAACAAAGGCCGAAGATAAGGGGCCATGAGGCCTCCTTTTGTTCAAGTATCCTGGCTGGGATTATCTGAAGCCTTGCACCTAAATACAATAGAGGAAAACCAAGTCACACAGCTCATCACTTCACTGGTACTTAAGAGAGACATGCTTTTGACTTTGTTCAGTTTCTGTATATAAGAGATATGCATGCACTGTAAGAATGTCAGATGTGTTGGTCTGTACTAGGTTTTACATAAATAACTATTTAATACCACTGTTTTATTTTTTTATAGCGCTGCTCGTAGGGTGTCAGAGAACTTTACATCACACGTAAACATTATACATTGACAATAAATCATTTGCGTGTAAATCAATGTACAGGATTTGTTACATAAGACAATGAGGGTTACAAGTTGTAGGAGTTACGTCCTTCGAAGCTCATTGTGCTATATTAGAAGGATTACAATTTATGAACTGCAAGTAACAAAAGGATATTTGTGTTAAAAGAAGTAACCCACTTACCTACCGACCTACATTAGATACAAATGTGTTATTTGCAGGTTACATGGTGTGCTTAACAGGAGACACATTAATCATCTATGCTACTTTAATTTAAAACTAGGACTGAACAAAACACTGACTTCTCCAGCAAATGCTTTAACCTCCAGAGTTAGCAGGTGCCTTAACCACATCAAATACTTTAAAATGCCGAATTTGCAACCTATTAATATGAAAAGATTTACTGCCATATTTCTCCTTGCTGCCAATTTCTTTTGTGGATGAGTTCGTTAAAAAATGTATAAATTGAGGCCCAAACTTTATGTCAGGGCTGAGTCACGTTTTTGCGCACAACGCCGACGCAAAATCAGTTCCCAACGGCCACATGCATCAACCTATTTAGGAAGTGCAAACGGTGCAAATCGGTAAATTCGGCCGTTTGCAATTCCTAAATAAGTTTTTGGGATGCATCATGCATTTTTGTGAAATTCGCTATTTTTAGCGATTTCCAAAAATGCGCTTGCTTTTACCGAATCGCAAAAATTATGCGAATAAATTGATGCATCCCGTTTTGCGATTCCTTATTTGCGATTCCCTAATTTTCGCAAATAAGGAATCGCAAAACCTCCTTACATTGATGCATGTGGCCGCAAATCTTGCAGTGCACTCAAATATACTCATGATAGAACTGCTAAACACACGTCTGAGGTGTTAAGATCTGATGTCACTTCGTGATGTCACTTCCTGTGATGCCATGCATGTCACGCGCCGTGATGTCCTGCGCTATGATATCAATCGCATACTGCTTAGATTGGTTAGTACCCCCACTTTTTTTAGGATTTGTGCCCTGATTGTAGTATTAAACTTGAGCTTAGTCCAACTGCTTCCATTAAAGTAAACCACTGGTACAAATGTCAGAATGTGTTGTGGTGTGGATGCATTCACGCCCAGGACTGAAGCGCGGTGTCCTGGATAAAGTGTAGTTTATCTGGTGTTCAAACCGAACTTTTCCAGGGCTACCTACCGGGCTGCCACTTCGAGTTTCATTATTCTGTTGGGAAGAGAGTGGTTTCAACATTCTGTTTTTGGGCGGGGGGCGGGGAGGGAGCGGGGGAGTGGGAAGAAGTGCAAAAAATATTCAGGAGACCCATTGAAATAATCTTAAATTGCTCCTGCCAGTTCGCCCAGTCCTAGTATTTTCTTTGCATTCAAGTACTAATTCGTATGTTTCCTATATAAAAAGCAGGATTATGAATGAAAAAGCAAGGCAGTCTCTGGAACGGAGGCAGCTACCTCGCACTTGGCATTGGACAATTTGAGATTTCCAAACCGATGCTTATCCGATGAAGGAATTTACTGTCAATGCAGTTCAACTTCCGATTTTTTTTCTTCAAATCTGGAGGCGGAGGAGCTGCTAACCAGAGCAAATAAAGCCGTGGTGTGACCAGCTGGCAGCGGCTTTATCCTTTCACAGTTTCAAGCCGGGAGATCATCATTTATTCATGAAAGCAGCGCCTCCCTGGGGGGCGGCGGGAAACAGGAAGTAAACATTCCTCGGGGGGCGCAGGGTCAGCACGCAGTCAGAGTTCACCCACCCCGGCGCGGCAAGAGTGCATGGCGTGCTTCAGGAGACGCCTCAGTCTGGGCTGTCTACTCTCGCAGTCCTTGTAACCAACATGCTGGCCGTGGGAGACAGCCTTCTGTGATTGATGTTTTCAAGGTGATCATGTGTCCCTTTTCAAACTCAGAGTTCTCACGTGTGAGGCGCGATACGCTTACCTAGTACGGGCTTTACAGCTCAACCCGCTTTGCATTCTGGTTCTTGTAGTTCCCTCATCCATCATACCTGAAGAACGACAGTCGTTAAATAAAATGTAGGAGGCTTTCGCACCCCATAGATCAATTGGACATTTCAGGAGCTTGGCACGTCCTACAATTTGTTGTGGACTATGTAATGTATAGCTGTGACATATTCGAAAAACAGTTGTTCCTTCTAACTTGAATTTCTGTAGTGCTTGCAGCCAAAGTCTTTGAACATCACAGAGCTGTTAATAACAAGTGTTTCTTTTATCTGGTTACATTTATAAACCTCGGAAAAATTAAAGACTAAATCAGCCCTACACGGTTTCAAAACCGCTCGTGGGAAGCAGGTTGCATAAGGATCGCTTCGGTAGATGTTCTAACCCACTGAGCTACATTTCCGGGTAACACGGATGGAGAATTTCTTAAGTTAGCGTGTCTGGATACAATTTCTGTTTCTAGACTATGAACATTTTATAGATACATAGGTTTCGCAGAAATGATGCATTTCCATTCTAATGAGATATTTCCCGCTGTCACATTTCATGCTCGAGTTGCTCCCGAATCCTGTTTTTGCCTTTGCCTTTGAAATGTGCAGGCCTCCCCTTACACGGTAATAGAACAATGGCGAATACCAGAATGCAAGGAGTAAAACTAAAACTGTATACGTTAATCACACTTTAGAAAAAAAATCAAGAGCCATGTTTGCCCAAATCGACCTTCAGCTAGCAAGTCCTGGCTTTTTAGCCAACCACACTTCGGATCTGGGGACTTCTAGACTGGAATCCCGCTTAAATGACTACATTGAAAAAGCTGCACTCCATGTCCCAGAATTCAAAGTGTTGATGGCTAAAAAGCCAGGACTGAATGAAGCTGTGGCCCAAAGTCCACAGTGTCCAAACATTTCTTGAAAGAAATCAGCACATAAAACAGAAACATGGGAAGCAAGAGAGTTTGCAATAGTGAATACAGCGTCTCCAAATCAGGCTGCAGAAATGTCCAAACAATCACCTGAAATAAAGTTATTAAGCACAGCCCCAGTGGCGGCACTGCAAAGGCTAGCCAGGGAGAACCTTTTACATACCGTCCAAGCATCAGCCAGCCCGCTAGATGACCAACCCTGTAAAGAAATTATACCAGCAACAGAATAAGTCAAAATAATAGTTGAACATAACCACCCACGTATGGTAAGTACTGAAGGCCTTTCACCCATATGCTCTAGACCGACTAACAAAACTAAAGAATTCGAGTTTCTACAAGATTCTGTGCGAATAAGATGCACCCTCACTGCTCCCCCAGTATCGATGAAGAAAGACTCCATGCCAGAGCCATTAGGCGATAAAGTTAAAAGGACAATATCCTAGGGGAATGGAACCGTGACAGACTCTTTGGTCTAAAGGATGGAACAGGCCTCAACACCAGGTCCTCTGTCAGGGATCTAATAAAGTAGGACAACTTGCAAATGAGAGCTTACATTTCTCCCAAATCTGTTTAAAAAAACAGCCCCAATTTCGCCCAATCATCTTGCTGTAATCATTGCTATTAAAAAATCCACTTAAAGCCTCAAGAATTTCAGCAACACCTCTTCCAAGGCATCAAAAGGTGCTAAACTCAGTAGAGATCCTATGAAGGGACCTCACTGGTCCGAATCTAGGTTGTGTCAATCAAAGCCAAGAAGCATAATCCTGTATAGAGGAAAAGCCAACCTTCTGAACAACTTAATTGCAACCAGCTAGACTCCTAAAGAGGAAGTGGTGAACCCAGTTCAAAACAGTCACATAAGAAGTGTGAAATATGCTTAGGATCATATTGTAGAGGGGCACCAAGAACAAGAATATTTCCAGTGTGATTTGTAGGGCTGGAGAGTGAAAGGCCTTCTGACTAGCTGTAAAGCCCTCACCACCTCTACTGACATCCACAGTCAATTGAGCCCTATCCGTTCAGCCTCATCCTGTCAACCTAAATGGACTAGATGGAAGGGAGACAAAGGTGGAAAGCGATATCTTTTACTGTAGCCGTCATGTGCAGCTAAGAGTCGCAATGGGGAAAAACCATGCCTTGTAGAGCCAATATGGGCCACCAGAATCACTGATTAATTTCAAAATGCGCCCAAACAGTGTCTGAACTTGAGTGGGACAGGCACACTTCTAGTACTCTGGCTACACTTATGCAGTTTGTACTGGAGGATGCATGGTGATCCCAGGTCAGGGCTAACATAGTGAGGCAACCTTGCCAGGAAGCCACCTTGACTTTAGTAAGGAAGGTGACCAGGTCTCTACCAGAGCTGTGGGGAGCCTCCCAGCATGCACCCTGCTGGAAAGGGTAGAGAGGTTCACTGATCCACTGTAGCCAGTGCCACTGTAAATATGTGGCAAAAGAGGGGCACATTATGAGCTGGGTTAACAAGTTATGTGGCAAGAAAATCCAAATTATTAAAAGTAATGCAGAGATTCTATCGTATTATTACTTCACTATTTTGTCATTTTAACAATTCTGTTGTGGTAACGTTTCATCTCATTAGTACCGGTTTAAGAGATAGTTACTGCAAGCAGCAACTAAAATGTAGCCAGTTAACCTTGGCAAAGGGTCTGCCGCTAAATAGAACCGCATGTGTGGCCCTTTGTTGTAATAGCTTTAAGCCAGTTGAGCTAGAAACAACGTTTTGTTTTGTTGAAATCTGCAAATCATGCAGTAAATAGTGGATTATGTGGCAAAGGTGGTAAATCAATAATTATGCGGAAAGTGCAGTAGCCATCAAATCACACAATCAATCCCAGGACCCAGCCTATAGCTACTCGATTTACCCATGGATGAAGTAAAAATAAAATAGCCCACTATTTGACCAGCCTGGTGGTCAGAGGCTGAACATTAGTGATTCACATGATCTTCTTAATTGCCTACTATGACCATGGTGTGCATGAGTCTTGACACCTGGTGGGGAGTGCTGGCCTCCAGCAGTCTCCATCCCTCTGACGTCACAGGTGAGTACCACTAGTTTGGAGAGGCCAGGGGCGACCTCAGAGCACAGACACAGTTCCCGGCATTGGGATGAAGCCAAGGTGTAAATCTGCTTCCCTAAGCCCTCCAGCTCTTCTGTCTCCTTCGCCAGTTTGGGAAGGACCAGCAGGCAGACACAGGGTAAACAGCTAGGTGCTTTGCAGCGTTTCTACCCATGAGAACAAGATGGCGTGGGTCTGGTGAAGGAAGCAGTGAAACTAGAAAGAGGACTGGCGGTCACACCTGCTGAAGGTAAGTTGTCACTAAGAATCTATGCATCTTTCTAGGGAGGAACACCTCATGATCTGAATTATGGTTTTACATGAAATATTTAAATCAATGTTGCTCATTCCCCAAAATGTTTGTATTTCCTTAAAGTAATGCGTTGCAACGGGTCTCGCCTATTTAATACCCCAGGATTATTGGGATTTTTGATCACTCAGTTTTTGACCTTTATAGTGGGTGAGTATTACTACCTGAGTCTCATTCTCATTAATTTCATGGTAAATTGGACTGCATGTGTTACCGCCAGTGTCCAGCTTTTGAGATAAGTCTACAGTGATGCAGCTAGAGTGAGGGATACTGGGCAGGTGTAGGTAACTGGGTTACTGGTTGAGGGGAGCGAAACCCTACTCAAGCAGCATCCACAATTCTTGTCAGGGTGAAACACAAGCAAACACCAAATTAACCTGTGCTCAAGGCTCTGAAAGCTTGGCACAAAAGCAGTCCGGCTTAACTTAGAGGCATTGTGTAAAGTATTTATGCAGCACTTTAACCCCTTCCGTGCGTGCACAATGTATGCGCTGTGCAGGAGTTTTTATTAGTGGGCGGGATGCCGTCCTCGGCACATGCCCACCGTGACGCGTGACGGCTCCCAGCCGTCACAAACATGCAAGTGGTTAAACAGTAATAACACAACACAAGAAAAATTGCACATAATTTAAGAAAAATAGCATAAATTGTAATAAATTGTTTGAGACCAAAATGAGAAAAAATCAAATCAGTAGAACCAGAGATATTCAATTTTATAGATTTAAGCGAGAATAGTACCTAAAAGCACAAAGAACCATCTTTGGTTATCTGGTCACTCTGGACCGAGACAAAGTCACACGTTCAGGCAGACCATGATGGAGCACGGCCTGGATAGAGGGATCTGTTAGGGCTCGATGAACAAAGTACCTTAAACCCCAGTTGTGGAGCGTAGCGAGATCTCGCATAGACGATACAGTGGTTCCGATGAGGTGTGGGGTTGCGAGGTTCTGTGTCGAGATGCGTTGTGCAGCAGCAGTTCAGAGGAACTGTGGGCTGAGATGTGAGGACATGTGTTGAGATATGTCATGCAGCCGCAGTTCCGATGGGATGCAGGACCATACATCGCAGTGCATCGGTTCTGCTAGGACCACAGCTCGTCTGGAAGAGCACCTTCAATTCACTTCAAAGAGTCCAGGACTAGGTGGCACCACATGGGGAGCAAGACTCACACCAGGCAGAGTCCTGGTGCTGGGTTCAAGGTGGCTAGAGCCTTTTCTCTCCATGAGGCTCTGATCAGGTGGCCAGCCAGCTAACCCTTGGATTCACCCTGGTGGTCCTGTGTTCAAGTTGCAGGCCCAGACCTTCTCTTTAAGTCAACAGAGCTGCAGAGTAGCATTCTTTGTTGCAGTTGATCAGAACAGAAATCCTTCTGAGTCTTGAACAGGTCCAAAGGTGTAGTGAAGAGTTGGGTCTGAGGGTCCACTATCTATAATTGGTGCCAGCTTTGAAGTAGGAGGAGATTCTGGAAGTTTACACGGCCAGAGTTTGGGATTTCCTGACTCAATGATCTAGCCCCAGCTTGTCCGGGGACACAAAAGATCAGTGTCAAACCCTTTGTGAGTGTGCGCTTTGTGATGTGCAGCTACACCTAGTTATGTGACCCAGGATACAGGCTCCAAATAGTTAGGATAAGAAAATTCCAACTTTCTAAAAGTGCCATTTTCAGAGCTGTGGCTTAAAATCTGACAGTACGATTAAAGAGTTTTAAATTACAAACTCAATATTCCTACCTGCTCCCATTTAAACTGCACCTTGCTCTCTGGGCTCTGCACTGCCTTACCTAAGACAAAGGAAGGTATGGGTCTGGCAAAAGGTTTATATTGCCAGGTCAAAATGGCAGTTTAAAACTGCATACACATGCTGCAATGGCTTGCCTGAAGCATATTTAAAGGCTACTTAAGTCGGCGGCACAATGAGTTCTGCAGACCCCCTAGAAGAATTTAGTTTACAGGCCCTGGGTACATGTTGTACCACTTTACTAGGCCCTTACAAGTAAATTAAATGGGCCAATAGGGTGTAAGCTAACTTTACCACGTTGAAAGGAGTGAGCAAAAGCACGTAAGCACTGGTTAGCAGTGGTAAAGTGCACAGAGTCTTAAAAGCCAACAAAAACTGGTTCAGAAAACAGGAGGGTGAAGGCAGAAAGTTTAAGGGTGACCTGCGGAGAGGGCCAAGTCCAACAGCTGGTTAGACTTGAACATGTGCACACCCATGTGTGCATGGGTACAAGCTGCACATAAGAGACTACAATCCTACGCAGCCAGATAGCCTGCCTGTGGCATTTTTAAACTGGAAATTTGAACTGTCAAAATGCCTCTTCTGACAGGCCTAAAACATCCCTTTAAATATTAATAAGATACCTATATGTAGGCCTTATAGCACATAAAGACATGGTGAGATATTCAAAAGTAGAGCATGTAGAAATTAATGTTGAGTATGTCCTAGCAGCGAAGTATCCCCAAAAGTGATTTTCCCTGTAGTAAGGCTGGGTCTGCCATGGAAAATCATTGGGCTACATTGTTACCTTTATTGAATGCTAAATTTTGTATTGGCAGCAGCTAGAAAAATGGCTATTAGAATATTTTGAATTGTAATTTAACGTCCTCCTTTTTTGTTGATCCAGCAGTTCCTTTATTAAAGGTGAGGGAACACCCAATACCTTGCAAATGATTTCATTTGACAGCCACCAATACACGGGCAGAGCTATTTCTTTTAACATAAACTTTATTGATTTTCAAAAGTCATAGCATTTGCAATTATTTACATCACCGTGTCCATGTCAAACAGGTATAAATACTGAACTATTTATTTCTTACAGGCTATTCCAAATGATACATATAGTACAATTGTAAGACAAGGCAGCAAGCATCGAATTCCTAAAAAGTATGTGGCGTTAACCAATATTCAAATTTAGTTCATTTCAGTTATGCTCTATTTCGACAGCTAGTGTAATGAAAGCTAAACAAATACATTTTAAGAAAGAGGCACAAGATGAGCATATCATTCAGTGAGTGACATGCTAAAAATAATTTATACAAACAATTCATCCAAGTACAACGCTGCCCCTTCGGTGTAAAATGCGGTTTCTGGGATCCAGTGAATAATATATGAGTGCACATCTTGTCAGTAAAAACATATGTTTGATACATTGAGAGTAAAAGTGAGGTACAGCATGACAGATCTTCGTAATAAATACCTTTGTAATAGGCTCAGGTTACAACCCACAACAGACCTTCTAAAAAGCTCTGATCCTCCCTTAGATAGCAGCGCGGAAGGTTGAAAACAGAATGTATACATGCATAACGTGGTTTTAAAGCTTTAGTAAGTAACTTTAAAGCCCTACAATAGTTGCATGCCAACATCATTCGGCAGAATGCTGTACCATTCCTATCGGAGGCTTCCATTTAACCCCTTTGATGCTCATGACGAGCTCAGCTAGTCATGAAGTACACGTCTCGTGTGTTCATGACGAGCTGAGCTCGTCATGAAAAAGGGGATTCAAGAACTTTCATCACAGGAGGGGAATCAGCTTAGCAGCCAAGGTGTTAATAAGCCATGCATGACTAAGGAGCTTTGCCACACAACACGCAAAAAGAGGTCTGGGATCAGACCTAAGGATGTGCAGGGCAGCCCGATAGTCCTGAGTACCTAGTTGACGGCAAATAGGTTTCAATCACTTGACCCTCGGGAAGTTATATGCCGGGCATGCAAATATAAGGTGGGCAACACTTTCTATCGGGGCCCTGCAACACGGACATCCATTTGGTGTTTGGTTGGGTGGGTGACATTTCATGGTTGTCTCGCGGACAGGAAGTGTGCCAAACCTAAAGTGAATGTATTGCGTCCTGTCCCGAGGGACCTGAATTATATCTAGAAAGGGCTCTAGGTGCCTGGTCTGCTTGTAGAGCTAGAATTCTGCTGTTAATCTACCCACAGTTGGTTTGCTGGTTTCTTGACAATCCAGCCATTCCCAATTCAGACGTTTGAGTACCTCTTTCATTGGCGGTTCCTGCCTGTCCTAATGCGCTTTGTGAAAGGCAGCGAGTCTTCTACGACCCTCAATGCTGCCCGGTGCAGGGTTCCACCTGTAATTCACTTTGGGTTCGCTATCAAAATAATGAGGCAAGCGCTGGAAACAGGAAGACAAGAAAAATGTTTATTTCTCATGAGGAGATCACGTCAACTGCAGACACCGGGATGTCTGAGGGAGGTGTTCTGCTGATAACTCATTTGGCTCTTCCTTTTATACAGGTTTGACACAATGCATTTGTTTCATCAACATGGTTATGCAAGCTTGGGGTACCCGTCCCGGACAGGTTGTCACACAAGCCCAACAGTAATTCTTTTCCCACCCAGGTCAAACAGACAATCTTATCTTGCAGCTGACCCTTGCTTCAGGATCTAAAACATGTGAGACCGGCCAGATCTAAGAGTCCGTTCTGTTGATAAAAACAGGTCCCATTGTTGGTAACAACAAGTCTTGCTATTTGCAGTGCAAAAAATCATGTTGCAAGAGTCTTTTTGGTGTTTGGAACCTGTTTGTGTAACTAGGTGCAGTGAGGGGTAGAGTGTCCAAAGGTTTGCCTGTAAACAGAGATGAGAGGGAAAACGAGTTTGTGGCAGCAAGTGGCGCTGAGGTTTGTTGCGGCAATAGAGTTTATAGCCCCCAGCACACATACCAGGTCGGTCAGAGGGTCAGAGCGATGCTAGTAAGGGCAGGGTGAAACAAAGGTGACCAACAGAGTACAAAATGGCTGTGATAGATTAAAATGACATCAACTTATGTGCACATAGAAATTTCCACCAGACAAGATGGCGCAGGCAATGTTCATGATTGTCATTTTGCTTTTAACAGTGGCCCCTTTGAACATAACTAGCCAGCTTGTCAGTCTATTTTGATCTCCATAATGTCCAGTATCTCTTGATCATTGTGATCCTTTATTTCCTCGGGATTGAGTAATCACGAACACCCCCTTGCTCACCCTGGTTATACCCACAATAGCGAACAGACCAGTAGGATTATGGTAACCAGTTTTAATGGCGCACTGTAATGCTAGATGGAAAACAGCATATCAACTGGTACAGTGAAAAGCCACCGTGTGTAGGAGAAAGGATGTTTGGTCCAACCGTTCTCTGCACGAATACCGGTCCTGGCACTCACCAACAGAGGACACCTTGCAAAGCAGTGGCCGACAATGCCACTCGAGTTATTAGCAAGGTAAGGTCGGTTCTCCTCAATTCGTCCTCCGCAATGGTGTCGGTCCCGACACTTTCCAACGGAGGGCAAAACACGGGAAGAACTGGTCGTGCCGGGGTAACCCTCTCTTTAAGCTTGGGGAACACGCGTTGTATATTCTTAATTCCTTCGTTCGACAACCCTCGAACGGGGACTGGCTAAGACCAGTGTAGGGTCTTTTCCTTCTCACTCGATAACCCTCGAGTGGGGACAGGCAAGGCACAAAAGAGGGACTGAGTCCCTGGCACTCTATAACCCTCGAGCGGGGACTGCCAAAGTACAAAGAGGGACTGAATCCCTTGCGCTCGATAACCCTCGAGCGGGGACTGCCAAAGTACAAAAGAAGGACAGAGTCCCTGGCGCTCAGTAACCCTCAAGCGGGGACTGTCAAAGTACAAAGAGGGACGGAGTCCCTGGCGCTCGATAACCCTCGAGCAGGGACTGCCGTTCTCAACGTCGGAGAAACCTCCAACAGGTCCTGAGACTGAGGCGTTGACTCGGCACGTGAGTACCGGTTTCCAAAACACTAAACAGAGTCCAAGGCTCACCTTCCTTCGAAGCCTCGGCGAAGTGGTCATCCGACTGTAACGCAGAATATCCGACACCGTCTGCTGTCTTCCGGGTTCGTTTTATGGTGGCGCGATCTGCGCATGCTCCTGGGTTTGCCCTCTGGGTATTGAAGTTTTATGCGGGGGGTTTTCTGGGTATTGTAGTTCCGTGATCGGAACTGTTTCGTAGCTTGCTGCGGTGCGTAGGTTCGTGTCCTAACAATCATACATTACTCTCATTTTTGTTAGCTGAGTGTCCATAGTCTTAGGGTGCAAGGTAGTTATGCAAAGAGAACACAAAGGTGGTATACAGTGTATACCCAAACAACAACCAGATATTGTCAATCCTGGGACCAAGAGAATCATTGACATTTTCCAACCCCACTCCTTCAAGATGCCCCAAAGCCAACTTCCAATTGTCCAAGTCTCCGATCCTTGATGAATTTCTGAAGATAGTCTATGGAGATGTTCGATTGCTTCATAGACAGAAGGTGAATTATCAGGAATGTATACACAGCAGCTGGCACCGATGATGCGGCATGTTCCTCCACGGTCTGCTAGTACCACGTCCAGGAAAATGCGATTTTGCAGGGTAACCAGACGGACCGCTTGGAGCTCAGCAGTGTTGTTGGTGAGGATGCCAGCAGTGACGTTCAGGGTGGTCACTAACACTTGGGATAGATGTCTGATGGCTGGGCTGTTTGCCATCGGACCCCATAGCGGGACAAGCCCTTTTTCTACGTCGAGGAACTGTGATGAGGCAGAGTCTGCTTGATCAATGTCTTTAGAATGCTTTTCTTGATGATGCTCTGCAGGGGCTGTGTAGGTTGGTGGCAAAAAAAAGGCGATGTAGCACGTGCCCCCCCCCCCCGAGTTTCTTGGGAGCCAGGTGTAGGCTTTGATTCCACAAACAAAGTACATATTGGGTTATGCAATAAGCGCTGGGGGTTGGCAGTGTTCAAAGTCCTTACAATGCTACAGGTGCTGTGACCCACATTCTTAGTCCCTTGGCCTTCAATGCATACAAGGCCAGAGACGTTCACCACAGATAGGGCCATAGTCAGTGTTGCAGCAAGTCTTTTCTTCAGGTAGGAAAATGTGGCTCTGTTAGGATTATTGAACACTTGCATTTCCACTCGTTCTTTGGAGGGGGCATTCATCGGGAATGTCGCATTGAAGTGTGAGGGCAGAAGGAGGCCGATGTTCTTCCTGTTTTGTTTCACCAGAACTAGTTGTAGAACTGGGTGATTGTTCCGTCGGAAGTGGCATTGTCTTTGTAACTTTCTTGTAGGAGCATTATCCATGCAAGGCAAGATCCGTGAATAGAAAAGGGTAAAGGGATGAAAGGGATGGAATGTTCAGTGGCATGTGGTAAAAGCCCACAGACCCAACAGTTGGTAGCATTGGTGGTAAGATTGTGCTGGTGCAACATCTGCACGAAATAATTATTCCAGAATTCTTTGCGTCGTTCTCAGAGATGTGGCGGTAGTGATACCAGGTAGTGTTCTTTCTTGGTGGTTGGTTGCATGGTGGGTGACAAGGTTCTGTATCCAAGTGCATTCTCTTCAATGATCCAGAGTGCGACCATTAGCAGGAGACAGGTGAGGAATGCGGCTACAAGTGCAATGTCTTTGAGCTGTGCAGGTTAGCAGTCTTGGTGTCTTTGTGGTGGCTTTGCAGGTGTTCAGTTTCTTCCATCATCTTCAAGGAGCTCAACAACTGTTAGGGCCACAGACCTTTGTCTGGCGCTTTCCTGGTAGCGTTGTTTGACTGTGCTACCGATCTGAGACCTTGACTCAGTTAGTGGCCTGGTCGTTGGAGCCCCCTCCTTTCATCAATCTAAGGTTGTACCCTTTCTTGGATGGCACAGTGGGGTCAGGAAATTCTGGTAGTTCGAGGGTGTCTTCTTGTGGGTAGCAACTCAGAGCTGGTCGGTTCTTCGCAAGTACTTCCTCTTGCACCTCCACCCCTTCACAGGTTGCCATGGTTTGAGGGACTTGCTTGCAATGATGAGTGTGCAGCCAGTTTTGTTTTCCTTCCACTCGGAGGGCAGTTCGGGTGGTGATCAGAACTTGCCAGGGGCCCGTCCACCTAGGCTCCAGATTCTTCGTTCTTTGGAAGTTGCAAATCAATACATGGTCGCCTGGCTTTATTTCATGTCCGGGCCCCTGGATACTTAAGGCAAGGCTTGCTGCACCTGTTGGTGGATAATTGTTAGCTCTTTTGTCAATTTATGCAAATAATCCGACATTAATATGTTCGGGACATCATTAATGGAGGTGGGTCTTGGTGCCGCCCAAAAACTCATAGGCCTGCTGAAGACCACCTCATACGGGGTCAGTCTGTGTTTGGTTGGGGTGGAGCGCATCAATAGCAATGCCACTGGGAGGGCGTCGGGCCATTTCAACCCGGTTGTGGCAACTATTTTGGCTAGTTTTAGTTTCAATGTTGCATTGTGTCTCTCTAGCAGGCCTGCTGATTGGGGGTGGAAGACAGCATGGAACTTTTATTTTTACCCCCAACCATCTCAGTATGTTCTGTATCACCTCCGCTACGAAGTGGGGGCCGTTGTCGCTCCATAAAATTCTGCAAAGGCCGTATTGGGGGAAGAATTCTTTCAGCAATACTTTTGCAGTGGCTAAGGCGGTATTGTCGCGGGTGGGATATGCCTCCACCCATTTGCTAAAAGCGCACACAACCACCAGGACATAGTTTAGACCAAGGCATCTCTCTAGTTGGAGGTAATCCATTTGGAGGATTTCAAAGGGGTGGTCAGGGTCTCCAAATCCTCCCTGTGGTATTACTGTCCCCTTCCCTGTGTTGTGTTGTAGGCAGACTATACTTTCTTGTACTAGGAGTTTTGCAGATTCTGCTATCTTGACATTATGCCATACTCTGGTGATTAGTTCAATCATGGGGGTGGAGCCTATGTGTGCTGGTAAATGTGCCATGGTCAATATGGGGATGAGGTAGGCATTGGGTAACAGCCATTTATTTCCATCTTTATTTCTTCAGCAATCTTCCTCGTCTTTTAGTCCTGCCTATTCCCACTCGGTCAATTCGTCTTGTGTGCCTGTAGTCTGTATGTCCCTTACAGTGGTCCTAGCGTCAATCCATTGTTCAGCTTGTGACCTGGTAACATACATTCATGTTGTAGTTCTGTCTCCTGCCGTGGCTCGGGCAGTAACGTCTGCTAGTGCATTTCCCTGTACAATGAGATCAGCCACTTTCCTATGTGCTTGGCATTTTATCACTGCTAACTTCTTGGGGAGGAGGACTGCTTGCATCAAGGCGGAGACTAAGGGCCCAATGTAGGTGGCTAATTACCGGTTGGTAAACCTGAAATTCAGTAAATTTCAGGCTTACCAACCGGTATTGAGCCATTTCCGATGTAGGTGATGATTCGGTAAATACAGAATCGGTATTTACCGATTCTGTATTTACCAAATCATTATTTACCGATTCGGTATTTACCGAATCGGTAAATGGTATGTAGGAAGCACATTTAAGAGTGCTTATGTGCTTTATGGATTCGTTATTTACCACCAACTACAAGTTGGTGGTAAATATCGAACACCTTTACAAAAGCAATTTTGTGCTTTTGTAACAGTGCCATGTGGGCATGTATGTGTGCCATATATGCATCCATGCACTATTTAGGGGTGCAACAGGGTGTCAATGTGACACCCTTCCACCCTTGTAAGTCTTCCCCCTATTACCGATTCGGTATTTACCGAATCAGTAATTCCAATTCATTCCTATGGGCCTCCAGGCCCATAGGAATGAATGGGAATTACCGAATCTGTAAGTACCGAATCGTAATTACCGAATTTTACAGATTCAGTAAAATATACCGATTTTTTTCCTAAATAGCATTTACCGATTCTAAAATACTGAATCTGTAAAATTCGGTATTTTAGAATCGGTAAATGTAGATTACCTACATATGGCCCCAAATCTCCATGCAGGATGGGTGTACCGTGTGAAGTCAGGAACCCTCTTTCTTTCCATAAGATCCCAAAATGGTGAGCCACCCCGAAGACATATTGGCTGTCAGTGCATATGTTAACTGTCGTGTCAGTCGCTAGGATACATGCTCGTGTGAGGGCATTGAGTTCTGCAGCCTGGGCTGAACGTTGGGGAATACGGGCTGTTTCCAGAATGGTTCGGGCTGTGGTGACAGCGTATGAAGCTGAGGTGGTGCAGTCGGGGAGTTTGATGCATGAACCATCAATCAATCAATCAATCAATCATCGTATTTATATAGCGCACTACTTACCCAGAGGGTCTCAAGGCGCTGGGGGGGGGATCCGCTACTGCTCGAACAGCCAGGTCTTGAGTTGCTTCCTGAAGGCGAGGTGGTCCTGGGTCAGGCGGAGGTGGGTGGGGAGGGAGTTCCATGTCTTGGCGGCGAGGTAGGAGAAGGACCGTCCCCCTGTGGTGGCTCTGCGGATGTGGGGGACGGCGGCGAGGGCATGGCTGGTCGAACGGAGCTGGCGTTTGGGAGCGTAGAAGTTGAGGCGGCTGTTGAGGTATCCTGGGCCTTGGCTGTGTAGGGCTTTGTGTGCGTGGGTGAGGAGACGGAAGGTGATTCTCTTGTTGACCGGGAGCCAATGCAGATCTCTCAGGTGTCCGGAGATGTGGCTGCGACGGGGGATGTCCAGGATGAGTCGTGCTGAGGCGTTCTGGATCCGCTGGAGTCTCTTCTGGAGTTTGGCGGTGGTTCCGGCGTAGAGGGTGTTGCCGTAGTCCAGACGGCTGGTGACGAGGGCCTGGGTGACCGTCTTCCTGGTCTCGGTGGGGATCCACCGGAAGATCTTACGTAGCATGCGCAGGATATTGAAGCACGACGAGGAGACGGCGTTGACTTGTCTGGTCATGGAGAGGGAGGAGTCCAGGATGAAGCCCAGGTTGCGTGCGTGGTCTGTTGGTTTGGGTGCGCTGCCTAGGGCGGGGGGCCACCAGGAGTCGTTCCAGGCGGAGGGTGAGGATCCCAGGATGAGGACTTTCGTCTTGTCCGAGTTCAGTTTCAGGAGGCTGTTCTTCATCCATTCGGCTACCTCTTTCATCCCTTCGTGAAGGTTGGCTCTGGCGGTGGCGGGGTCGTTGGTAAGGGAGAGGATCAGCTGGGTGTCGTCGGCGTAGGAGATGATGTTGAGGTTGTGCTGGCGTGCGATGTCTGCGAGGGGGCTCATGTAGATGTTGAAGAGGGTTGGACTGAGCGAGGTGCCTTGAGGGACGCCACAGATGACTTCGGTGGCTTCAGATCTGAACGGGGGGAGGCGGACTCTCTGTGTCCTTCCGGCGAGGAAGGAGATGATCCACTCCAGTGCCTTCTCCTGGACTCCGACGTTGCTGAGGCGTTGTACTAGGGTACGATGGCAGACAGTGTCGAAGGCTGCGGAGAGGTCGAGGAGGATGAGGGCCGCTGTTTCTCCGTTGTCGAGCAGCGCTCGGATGTCATCGGTGACTGCGATCAGGGCGGTCTCAGTGCTGTGGTTGGCCCGGAAGCCAGACTGCGAGGGGTCGAGGGAGCCGTTCGTCTCGAGGAAGGCGTCCAGCTGCTTGTTGACGATCTTCTCGATGACTTTTGCAGGAAACGGGAGCAGCGAGATGGGGCGGTAGTTCTTGAGGTCGGTGGGGTCAGCCGATGGCTTCTTGACTAGAGCGCTGAGTTCGGCGTGCTTCCAGCTCTCCGGGAAGGTAGCGGTGTCGAAGGAGGTGTTGATGATGTCCCGCAGGTGGGGTGCGATGATAGACGTGGTGAGGGCAGGGGTCGGATGGAGATCCGGAGTGGATGGAGTTTATCGTGCGGACGGTGTCTTCGGTGCTGATCGGAGTCCAGGAGTGGAGGGTGGTGGTGGGGGGCGGTGGTTCGGTCGTGGTGCTCGTCGGTTGAGTGCTGAAGCTGTTGTGTATGTCCGCGATCTTGTTGTGGAAGTAGGAGGCGAGGGAGTTGCAGAGGTCTTGCGAAGGGGTGATGTCGTTGTTTCCGGCGTTGGGGTTGCAGAGCTCTTTGACAATTTTGAAGAGTTCTTTGCTGTTGTGTGCATTGTTGTCCAGTCGTTCCTTGAATGCAGTTTTCTTGGTGGCGCGGATGAGTTGGTGGTGTTTCCGGGTGGCGAGCTAGAGGGCAGTCATGTTGTCCGGTGTTGGGTCTCTGCGCCAGGTTCTCTTGAGGGCTTGGCAGTTCTTCTTGGAGCTCTTGAGTTCGTTGGTGAACCATGGGGCTTTCTTGCTGCCGGGTCTGCTGGGCGGGGTCCTCAGGGGGGCGAGCTTGTCTGCGCAGTCGTTGATCCACTTCGTGAGGTTGGTGGCCGCCTGGCTAGGGTTCGTTGTGCTGGTGGGAGGGTTCGTGCTCAGGGAGGACGCGAGCTGGTCGGCTGTGATCTTGTTCCAGTTCCTGCGTGCAGCCTGTTGCTGGTGGTGGTGGATCGTGGTCCTTGCGAAGCTGAAGTGGACGCAGCTGTGGTCCGTCCAATGGAGTCCGGTGGTGTGGCTGAAGGCGATGTCCTTGCTGGATGAGAAGACGGGGTCGAGTGTGTGTCCGGCGTAGTGGGTGTTGGTGGTCACCAGTTGCTTGAGTCCCAGGTTGGCGAGGTTGTCCAACAGGGTGGTGGTGTTGCGGTCGTTGTTGTTCTCCAGGTGGAAGTTGAGGTCCCCGAGGAGGATGTAGTCAGCGGAGCAGAGGGCGTGCGGGCTGATGAAGTCGGCGATGTCTTCGCTGAATTGTGTGCGTTGTCCAGGGGGTCTGTAGATGAGGGTGCCTCTGAGGGTGGTCTTGGGGTTGATGTGGACTTGGAAGTGCAGGTGCTCGGCGGTAGCGAGGGTGTCATTGGTGTTGGTCGTGATGCGGATGGTGTTCCTGTGGACGATGGCGATGCCTCCTCCGGTGTGGTTGATGCCGTCCCTTCGGATGATCTTGTAGCCGTCTGGGATGGCGATGGCGATGTCAGGTGCGGAGGAGGCGTTCATCCAGGTTTCCGTGAAGAAGGCGACGTCTGGGGCTGTGGTGTCGAGCAGGTTCCAGATCTCGATGGGGTGCCTGTGGACAGAGCGGGTGTTGAGGAGGATGCATCTCAGGTGGCTGCTGCTGTTGCTCGTCGAGGTCTTGGGCACTGCTGGAGTGGTGCAGGTCCGGATGCAGGTGAACTTGCAGGCGTTGCAGCAGAAGGGTCCGTGGGTGCGTCTCGGGGTGGCTCGGTAGCAGCCCGGGACTCGGCCGGCGTTGAGTGCGTTGAGGGTGGCGGCGTCGTATGTCCGGCGGGTGGGCAGGGGACTGCGGGGGCCAGGGGTCCTGGCGCGGACGGGTGCAGACGGGCTTACCTTTGGCGTGCCTTCGGCGCACAATCGGCGCGCCCGCTGCGCGTCAACGCTGTGCGTATGCACGGTCGCCATTTATGGCGAAGTGGGAGGGAGGGAGGAGCAGCTGGGAGGCGGGAGCGGGGAGGGCACAGAAGGTAAAGGGGGCGTGGCCGCACGCAGGCGGCGGGAAGCGGGGAGCGGGGCGGGGGGCACAGGGGCACAGAGAACGGCACAGAACAACGATAAGGCACACACTATGGGAAACAGGCAGACAATATGGGGGACAGAACAGGATGGCAAAAACGGAAAAAAGCAGCACAAGAGAAAATCACACGCAAGATATTACGGCGGGGTCGACGGGGCGGGCTCAGCGAGGCTGAGGACAGCAGCGGGGGGAACGCACACGCTACAGCTGGTGGCCGTGCGGCGCGGGGGTGTCCTGAGGTCAGGTCACACTCACCTGCGCTGCACGGTCACCATCCACCCATAGTTCTCCATCTGGTTCTAGAAAGGCGGTGTCTCTGAGATCTATTCTACTCTTTGTTTGTTCCTCGGTTAGTGTCACACAGTTGTGTAGTGGAGTCACGCTAGGATCATTTTCGGGTAGGGGTAACAGTGTGGCTGGATTGAGGGTGGTGCATCGCTTTAGGGTAATGTGCGGTGCTAGCAGGGTCAACTCATATCCTGTCAGTCGGGCGCTAGTCAAGTGTTGGGTTTTGGTCTGGTTTAGTAGTGTGTTGACTGCATGGGGTACTAAAACAATGACTGGATTGTAGAGCACTATTCCTTCGCTCTGCCGTATCGATACTGCTGCAGCTGCCACAGCGTGCAGGCACGCTGGCAGCGCTCTGACTACTGGATCGAGGGTGGCAGAGAAATATGCACAAGGGCGTTGTTTGTGACCAATTGATTGTGTTAGGACAGACAATGCACATCCTTCCCTCACATGCGTGTAGAGGAAGAATAGTTTGGAGTAATCTGGGGTTCCTAGGACAGGTGCTGAACAAAGGGCATTGCGTAGTTCTTTAAAGGCTGACTGGCATTTGGGGGTCCAGGGGAGAGGTGAGGGGATGTCTTTAGCTAGGAGGGAGAGAAAGGGTTTGACATTGAGGCTAAAGTTCGGTAACCACTGTCGGCAAAATGAGGTGAGACCTATCAAAGAGCGGACTTGCTTCTGATCTTTGGGGACAGGGGTGTCTAGAATTGTCTGGATCCTGTCAGGCATGAGTTTCCTCCCTTCTTTTGATAAAAGGTGACCCAAATAGGTCACTTGTGATTTACAGAACTGCAATTTCTTTCGGGAGACCTTGTGACCATTCTCAGTAAGAAAATGGAGTAGTTTGATGGTGGCTGTGACGGCTGTTGGTATGGTGTCTGCTGCTAGAAGGATGTTGTCTACATATTGTATTAGTGTCATTCCATCTGGCAATTGTATGGCGTCCAACTGTCTTTTAAGCGCCTGGCTATAGATGCTTGGGCTCTCAGTGTACCCCTGAGGTGCTCTGCAAAATCTATACGAATGGGAGTTTAGGGTGAATCCAAATAGATAGCGGCTGTCCTTGTGTATAGGTATGGAAAAGAATGCGTTTTTGAGGTCAATTACAGTGATGATGGTGGCAGTGGAGGGGATTAAAGTCAAAATTGTTGTGATGTCGGAAACTAATGGGTATTGTGGCACTACGATTTTATTTATCTCCCGCAGGTCAATGATGATGCAGTAGGCTTTTCCGTCTCCGTCTCCCTCTCCCTGTCTCTTTACAATCGATAGTATGGGACTGTTACAAACGTTGCTCACTACTTCCTCTACCACCCCTGCCTCTACCAAAGAGTGTATGATCTCTATCAGTGCCTTCTCACCCTCTGGCGATATTTTGTACTGCAGTACTTTCGATAGGGTTGCGTCCTGTCGTATTGTTACGTGTACTGGGTCAATCATCATTCATCCTATGTCTGAATCAGCCCTAGCTCATTAGTGTGATGGCAAAGTGTCCAGTAGGGATGTGTCAGTCTCGGAAATGGGAAACATGTGCTGAGAAGGGTTCTCTATGGCGCTGGAGGTTGTCATACAGGATGACACGCACTCCGTCTGGTGAGCATCTGATTGTCGCATGGAAGTGTTTCAAAAGGTCGAGACCCATAATGGCGTCTAGGGTGTTAGAAGAGAGGAGGAATGTCATTTCGACGCTATTGTTGTCAAGGTTAAAAGGGATCGGTCGGGACAAAGGGTTGGTGGAGGGCGTACCGTCAAATCCTATTGAGGTCACATGTGAGCCTGACAAGGATGCCCTTGGAATCAGTCGTTTGGATAGTGCACTACATGTTGATCCCGTGTCTACCAGAAACGGCGACTTTGTGCCCAGGACCTCAGCGGTAACATAAGGGCCTTGCTGATCAATAAAGAGCTCGACTGGATCCCTCCCTTGCCCCTGGCTGTCCTATGCAAAGTCATACGTATTGTTTTGGATGGTCAAATGAGTTCACTCTTCCTGGCCTTTCCTCGCTTGCTTCACTCGCGAACCCTCTCCCACGTCCTCTTCCTCTCTGTCCACTTGCAATTTCCCTCGCCCCTCTGCCACTACCAGCACCTAACAAAGCCGGGCATTGGGTTTTACAGTGTCCATATTCTTTGCAAAATGCACATTGATCCTGTCCTAGGTCTTGGCGTCCTACATATGATGTCAATGAATTGTTTCTAGGTGGCTGTACTCTAGGGGTATTCTGCTGGTATCCTCCCCTATATTGCTCCCTTCCTGTATTCGCCCCCTGGAGTTGTGCTACCATTAGCCTTTCCTTCAAGTCCTTCTTTTTCCTTTCTGTAGCCCTGTAATTTTCGTTTCTCTGATGCTCATAGTACTGGGCCATTTGGAGAATGGCCGCCGGTTTAGATGCTGCCCAACTACTTTCGCTGGCTTGTAATTTCTGGGATACATCTGGCAGTAGTCCTTTGACATAGTTCTGCACAAATAAGTGGTGTCCGGTTGCGGTGGACATGTCTTGTCCACTGTAATCGGAGAACACCGTTTCATACCTGGAGAAATACTCTGAGACATCCTCTTGTGGTTTCGGGCGACACGCGGTTACTATGGACCAGTCCATCTTTTTCTCTGGGATCAGCGTTTTCACTTTCTGCACTATTTTGTCAGGGAGGTCCAATATTGCTTTAACCGGTTTTTGACCAGGGTTCCACTGTTTATCTAGTGTGTTGAGTTGTTCCCAGGTATGACCAAGCAGTTCGGTATGGTCTACTTTCCTAATCTGTTTCCACACATCTGCTGGCAAACATAACCCGAAGCACAAGTCTATGTCGGCAAGTGTCATCGTTGTTGATCCCAGAGCGGTACCTAGCTCGGTGTAAAAGGCGGTGTGTTTTTTTTCTCGTAAATCTGGTAAAGATTTGTGCCCGGTGCAGGGTTCCACCTCTAATTCACTTTGGGTTCGCTATCAAAATAATGAGGCAAGCGCTGGAAACTGGAAGACAAGAAAAAGGTTTATTTCTCATGAGGAGATCACATCAACTGCAGACACTGGGATGTCTGAGGGAGGTGTTCTGCTGATAACTCCTTTGGCTCTTCCTTTTATACAGGTTTGACACAATGCATTTGATTCATCAACATGGTTACACAAGCTTGGGGTCCCCGCCCCTGGCAGGTTGTCACACAAGCCCAACAGTAATTGTCTTCCCACCCAGGTCAAACAGACATTCTTATCTTGCAGCTAGACCTTGATTCAGGGTCTAAAACATGTGAGACCGGCCAGATCTAAGAGTCCGTTCTGTTGATAAAAACAGGTCCCATTGTTGGTAACAACAAGTCTTGCTGTTTGCAGTGCAATAAATCATGTTGCAAGAGTCATTTTGGTGTTTGGAACCTGTTTGTGTAACTAGGTGCAGTGAGGGGTAGAGTGTCCAAAGGTTTGCCTGTAAACAGAGATGAGAAGAAAAATGAGTTTGTGGCAGCAAGTGGCGCTAGAGTTTATATACCCCAGCACACATACCAGGTCGGTAAGAGGGTCAGAGGGATGCAAATAAGGGCAGGGTAAAACAAAGGTGACCAACAGAGTACAAAATGGCTGTGATAGATTAAAATGACTGCAACTTATGTGCACATAGAAATTTCCACCAGACAAGATGGCGCAGGCAATGTTCACGATTGTTGTTTTGCTTTTAACAGCTTGGAGCCCCAAAGCTGTTGTCATTTTCCTGGTGTTAGCGATCCAGCTTATCTTACATCCAGGGTCTAACCGCGTGGCCTCATTGAAAGCTACAGCGTAGGGAACGAGCTCAAAAGAGCAGGGAGCGCAACCTTGCTATGTCGCCAATCAATCGCCTGCCCATGTCAAGCATTATAGAAAGAAACTTATACTCAAATCTACAAAGCTCGTGAGTGTTGTCAAATCTCCATAGCTCAGTTCCGTACAGCGAGGTGCTAACTGCTTTGGCGATGTAAACGTGGAGGGCTGGGGCTACCAGTCTGCTGTGGGAGGAGCAACTTTCCCTCCCAAGTACTCCGAGTACTCGCTTGTGCCCCATCAGCATCTAGGTGGGCTTCCATGAAATGTTGTCAGAGAGTCGGACACCCAGATAGTCAAAGGTACCGACCCTTTCCAATGAGTTCCACCCAGCAATATAATATTAAAATGTAATAGTCCCTTACCTCCTCCCCGTAGCATGCACGTCTTGTTGCAGCTCACTCCGTTGCCTTTGGGGCGTGTGTAGAGACCCAGGATGCAACTCTTGGCTGAACGCTAGTTGGTCTCCCTACTTACTGCCTCCAGTGTGGCTCAAATGTGACAAGTCAAGTCGGGCTCCCCCTGTGATCCTGCTCCTCCAGAAGTCCTGATGCAGGCAAGCAAAGCCACCCTGCCTGTAATCCTGGATCTTCTAAACACGTCCATATCCGCTTGCTCTGTCCCCACAGCTTGGAAACAGGCCATGGTACGGGCGTTGTTGAAGAAACCCAGCCTAGACCCAGATGACCACTCCAGCTACCGCCCCATCTCACTTCTCCCTTGGGCTAGCAAGGTGTTAGAGAAGTATATAAACGCGCAGCTGGTCCAGTTCCTGGAGGACCACTCTCTACTACACACATCCCAGACAGGCTTCAGACCGAAGCATGGCACGGAAACCGCCTTGTTAGCGGTCACCGAAGAAACTAGAAGGATACTGGACCAGGGAGGATCAGTGGCAGTGATCCTCCTTGATCTAAGTGCCGCCTTCGATACGGTCAGCTATTCCACCTTGCTGGACCGTCTCCATAACATCGGAGTTTCAGGTGACGCTTTAAGGTGGTTTGACTCCTTTCTGTCCGGGAGGTCGTTTCAGATCTTCGACGGTGAGACAGTGTCCTCTAGCAAACCCCTGAGCTGCGGAGTACCACAGGGCTCCTCCCTGAGCCCTGTATTGTTCAACGTATACATGAGGCCGCTGGCGGGTGTTGTCGAACCGTATGGTATTAAAATCGTGTCATACGCCGACGACACCCAGCTTGTGGTCTCGCTGGCTACTGAGAACAACAGGCATTCCCCAGCCGATCTGTTAAAATGCCTAGAGGACGTTAAGGGATGGATGACCAACTCCTCCCTAAAACTAAACGGAGAAAAGACGGAGCTCATGCTCCTAGGCCCAACCTCTCCTGTGCCTTTCACCTCCTTGTGGCCCAGTGCACTGGGCCCCCCCACCCCTAAGGAAAGTGTTAAAAGCCTGGGAGTGTGGCTGGACAACAAACTCTCCTTCTCCACCCAGGCCACAAAACTGTCTGCCACATGCTTTGGCCTACTTAGAATCTTGAGGAAGGTTCTCCCGCTACTTCCCCTAGAGGCCAAAAAGGTGGCGGTACAAGGTCTCATCCAGTCTCGCCTAGATTCGAACAATGCCCTATACTTGGGGGCACCTCAGATGACCCTCCGAAAATTACAGGTTGTACAAAACTGTGCAGCACGTTCCCTGCTGAAAATTCCACGCACCCAGTCTGCCAGACCTGCTCTAAAAAGTCTCCACTGGTTGCCAGTGAGGCAGAGAGTGGCCTTCAAGGCGCTGTGCTTGGCGCACCGCGCCTTCTGGAAATCGGGCCCAGCCATTAACAACGACCTTGTCATCCCCTACCACCCTAACAGGAACCTTCGGTCGACGGAGGCGTTCCTCGCCGTTGTTCCCAGAGTGAAGCGAGCCAGGGCTGGGGGTAGGCTGTTCTCTTTGAATACCGCCAGGCTCTGGAATGCTCTTCCCCTCTCACTCCGGTCCAACCCAGACCTCCTCTTATTCCGTAAAAACCTAAAGACACCGCTGTTTGCCAAATCCTGTGTACCTTAGCTCCTCTTCCCGTCACTTCTCTGTTTCAACTCAGCGCTTGGACGCCTACGGGCAGCAACCGCGCTTAACAAATATTTTTACAATTACAATTACAATTACAAATCTGTGCCAAGTATGAGGCTAGTGTGGGGTAAGCCCACATCATGGGCATTGGGTCCTTATCCTCTTCAGGATATCTGGGCCATGTTGAAGAGACAGTAGGAAATATGGTGGAGAGTCAATGTGGTGGAAGATGTGCGCAGTGTAAAATAGAGAACTGTATAAATTTGAATCTAGAGTTGCAGGAAATCTTCTAGAGGAATTCAAGGAGAAGGGTCAATTCCTTATCCCGGAATTCTCAGCCCATATGCGCCTCCCATCAGGCCTTCAAGGGAGCCAGGGAGGTCAACAGATGTGTGCGGAGTCCTCGGTAATGCCAGTGTATTAAATGCCTGCCCTGCCCAACGAAATGTAGTAACTGTATGAATTTGTGTGTGGGTGGTCCCACCCCATCAGAGTTGTCTGACATATCGTACAATGCTCACATATGTAAGGAACAATGAGTATGGTAGACCCTGTGCATTGATAAAGTCTGCATAGCCCAACAACGCCCCATCCCCAAATAGTGCCCCCCCCCCCCGTTGTCACTCCTACCTGTCCCCACATGTGTAGATGGCGTCGCCTTAGTGTACAGCAGTTGTGGGAAGACCCTTCAAATGTATGGTAGGGGCATAGGGGACAACTGTGTCTGTGTGTCTCATGGCTGTTTTCGAGTATGTGAGAGCAACTCACAGCAATAATGGGGCCCCTGTTGGTGTGTGAATCGGGGCAGAGTAATCAGTGTAATTTGCTCTGTGTAATCATGAGCTGCGTGTAATCTATCTCATGATGGTTGTGTGCGGCCAGCCAATAGGAGAGCCACTGCGGCTGGAACGCAAGGCAATAGGATTTAAAGTCTATTGCTCCCATCTCTCCACCATCCCATGGCAGTTGTAGCTTCGCAAGACTGATGAGCCTTCTGCCTGGTTCCCACACCAAGTCTATCATGATAGTGTTCAGGATTTTAAAATATCGGGTCTGTATCACTACTGGTAGATTTATGAAAAAATAGAGAAGGCGTCCAGCCACGGCGAGCAGAAGTGACGTCCAAAAGGCAACCTGAGAACAGAGAGTGGTGATCACCCTCTGAGGATTTACCTCCAAAAGATCCTGCGTGTGTATACTTGAATCCCTAAATATCTAAATTAGTAGATGCTGCCTGGATTAGTTTGTATCTGAAGTTGGGTTAATGGCATGTCGGCAAAGAGAAAAGCTTAAGATTTATCAGTGTTAACGGCCACTCCTGAGATAGACTCGAATAGTGTAAATGTCTGGGTTACTGTTTGTAAGTCCTCGCGCAGATCCCTGGAGTATAATATATCGTCCCTGTACAGAGATAAAGCATGAACCATGGGCCCAATAGGAAAGCCCCATTCACAAGCGTCTTGTCGGAGCCTCTGTGCTAGGAGTTCTAGCGCAAACACAAACAACATTGGGGAGTGCAGGCAGCCCTGTATAGTCCCTCGGAGAACGGGGTAAGCATCTGAGATGTGTGCCCCTGTACATGCCCTCGGCGTGGGAGGGGTATATAAAAATTCAACCCGACATATATAATTATATGGGATGCCAAAACTTTGAAGTGCGGCCAACATGTAATCCCAGCTCAGGGTATCGTATGCCTTGCAGAGATCTAGCGAAAGGCAACCAGCCCATGAGGAGTGACCAGACACCCCCTCAATGACATCGTACGGTCTGATTATATTAACAGATCGATACCAAAGGGGATGATGGACGGAGCGTTTGAGCAAATCAAACACTCACCCCCAGTCAACTGATCTGGGTTTAATCCATCACCATTCTTTAGCTCACTCCACCACCCCAGTTCAGACATGGCTATATGCAAATCAGTCTGACCCTGTGCCTCATGGGAACATTGCAGCCCGAACTGCCAAGCCATGTCTTCTCTGGACCGGAAACAAGCATCCTGGGACCGGTTTCGGATTCATAATCCTCATCAGCCAGTATATCTTGAATCCAGTGGTAGATTGAGCAAGGGAACCATATCTGGGCATACCCTGCGAACTTAGGGCGAACAAAGCGATACCAAAGGGGATGATGGACTGAGCGTTTGAGCAAATCAAACATATTGTCAGATGGGCGGCCCGGCACAAATCTTCACTGGTCTACATAAATAAGTTTAGGAAGTAGGAGGAGAAGCCTATGAGCCAAGACTTCACATTTTCTACTCAGTATTTCGTAAGGATAACAATGCCATGTCAGTGGGTGCCATTCCGGGCTTCAGTAGGGAGGTCACCAGAGCTTGTATCGTGGTGGGTGGCAATACACCCTTCTCCACTCAAAGGGTATATAATCATTCCAGCTGTGGCATTAGTTGGTTATGAAAGGTGGCATACAAGTCCACCAGGAGCCGATCCATTCCCAGGGCTTTGTTGTTGGTGGAGTTTCTTAATGGTTTCTTGAGTTTCGTTAGTGGATAGTGGGGCTGCCAGGTCCTCTTTGTCTGCAGCAGGAACCTGTGGCAGATTCAAAGCATTTTAAAAAGCGCAGATTGCCTGAGGGACAGCCAAAGGGTGTGGTGAGCAGTGTATAGCTCCACATAATCATGAAAGGCCTTATATATCCCTATTTGGCTAGTGATATGGGCCATCTGGGGTGTGAGGATATCAAGGATGGGGACCGATGGGGTGCATCCCTAACAATTTGGGTGAGCAGTGTGCCAGACTTGTCAGACTCCACATGTGACCTATGCACGTATATACGATAATCAATAACACGCAGATGCTCAAGGAGTTCTGCATATTCAATCTGCGCTGCTTGAACTTACGCTGCATGAGTCATGCCCGCCACCGCAGCTTGCTCCAGCAGTCCCAGTTTTGTCTCCACTCGCATCAATCCGAATACCGTTTGGCGGGCACCCATAGTCGAGCTAATCAATGTCCCTCTCAGTACTACCTTCAATGCCTCCCATTCCATGAGTGGTGAGGAGGCGATGTTAGTATTCTCGGCAAAGGAGGTGTCTATGGTTTTGGCCAACGTGTCACAAAATACCTTATCTTGGAGGAGGTCAGGGCTAAGTCTCCATGTGAGAACACGGGTGGGCACCCAGCCCCAGGTCAACGTCAATTCCAAAGGATTGTGATCCGACAGGGAAAAGGTAGGTGGCATGTATGACATGAGCAAGGAGGGAGGTGGTGCACAACAGACGGTCCAGTCTTGTCTATAATGCATGTGTCTATAATGCATGCCTGGAAGGGGGTGGGGTTGAGATTGATCAAGATCAATGTCTAACACTGCATTACAATCCCTTCCAAGGATCCAAGGGTGGACCATCCAGTCAGCAAGCACAGAGGAACAACGTGCAAGAAATGTGTCTTGGTTCGTGTTGGGGACATATATGCTCCCGATCACTACAGGTTGTCCATCCAACATGCCCTGGATTAAGGTGTATCTGCTGTGTATGTCTGTTCTCGAGACAAGCGTCTCAAATGGGACCCCGGCTCTGATCCATACTGCCACCCCACGTGTAAAGGCGGAATTTGATGTGTGGAATAGATTGCCCCCTCCATTTTTCAGGAGTTTGAGCGCTTCAGAGGTAGTGAGGTGTGCTTCTTGTAAGCATACTGTGTGCGCCTTCCGTCTACGTATCTGGGGATATATTATGTGGCGTTTATGGGCAGAGCCCATCCCCCGGACTTTCCATGTGAGGAAATTATATTGGCAAGTAGCTGATATGGGTCAGTATCGCGTTGCAAGGTGAATATGTGTATGTGCGCAGACAAGAGTCATCATGTTGCAGTTGTTCCTAGGTGAATGAATGTCAAAGGAACAATTACAGAAACATTAGTACCCTCTAATATACATGAGAACTCCGTTCGACCAAACATACAAAGCAGAACATGCTAACAATACAAACCGTGCAATTGCTCGTGGGGTGGTCTTCGACTTAGTGGCAGCAGGTAACTTCAGTGGTCACTGATTATTTTAAGCCAGGCTAGGAATAGAAAGGCATAGGAGAGGTTCAACGCACACAATTGTTTTTTTCACTGCCTGAAAAGAGTTCTGTTGGCGCTGGACAGAAATGGTATAATCAGAAACAGTAAAATTCTGGCAATATTGAACAGCAGGGGTTTGTGTTTGCCGGCATTACATAGAAGGACATCTTGGTCCCTGCAGTTGAGGACGCATGCCACCAGTGACTGCTGGGGTGCTCTAGATGCCAGTCTCCTGGTCGCAACATGTGTGCCCGTTCCACGCTGAACATCTCTGAGAAGCTAGCCTGCACTACCACCTCATGCAGCCACTGTTTCATGAATTGAGTAGGGTTGTGGTAAATAAAATTACCGGACTATTTTTCCATGCATTAAATATCAATAGAGGACAGCTCAATCAAATCAGAGGCAGAGTCCGTGGTATCTGAGTCATACGGGCTTTAATTATGCTCCTCGAGGAACAGGACATCATGTTCCATCACCACTAAGGTTCAGGAAGGGACATTCAACATTTTATTAACATCACACATTATATATAGTAAAACAGTACAGTGGAAATGAATACAGTAGGCGTAACTAGTGAAAAGAAAAAGATAAGAACACATGTGCGTAACAGGAGGCGTGTAAGAAGGCGTACACATGGGCGTGTACCTGACATGTCAGAGAAACGTCACAAGAAGTGTCATAAGTGGGTGGATACATGGCGAATTCCTGCAGGGTCAGCAGAAACTCTTGGCCTAGATGCGCGCGCAACTGAGCATGACGTGTAACTGGGGAGAACTGGGGGCTTTGACTTTAACACTAGTAGAGGAGACTGGTGTCTGGGATGTCAGAACGACCTGTACTTATAGCATATCTGGTATCTCATGTTTGGAGGATGCAGTATCTGAAGTAAAAGGTCTCTCGGACAGAGGCTGTTCAATAATTTGATTGATTTGATTTGATTTGATTTTTAAATTTGTATAGCGCGCGAATGCCAAAAGGCGTCTTGGCGCTGAGATTCCCACTGACTCCTAAGTATGTAGTTAGGGCTGTTTAGCAAAAAGCCATGTCTTGACTCCCTTTCTAAAGGTTTTCAGGGATGGGCTGTTTTTTAATTCCAGCGGTAATTGGTTCCACATCTTTGCTGTCTGCACTATGAAGCTTCTGCCTCCCCAGTTTGTTCTTCTGTATCTGGGTACTTTTATGAGTTTCCTTTGTCCAGATCTCAGAAGTCTATTTGGCGCATACAGTTGTAGGTGTGTTTTTAGAAATTTTGATCCCGTTCCATTTATTGCCTTGTATGCCAAGCATAGTGACTTGAAATCTATCCTACTTGCAATTGGGAGCCAGTGTAAGCTCTTAAGTTTGTGGCTTACTCTTTCATACTTTGGGATTTCCAGTATCAGCCTTGCTGCTGCATTCTGCAGGCGTTGTAATTGAAGTAGAATTTTCTTCCTTGCTCCAACATATAGACCATTTCCATAATCCAATCTGGATAAGGCCAATGCCGTCACCACCGTTTTCCGAGAGTCATGTGGTATGTAAGGTAATATTTTTCTTATCATTTTCAGGATGTACCAGAGTGATGAAGCTAGTTTGCTTGCTTGTGCGTCAAAAGAGAGGTTGGTATCTAGCATTATTCCTAGGTTTTTTACCTTTTCCGATGAATCTGGGCATCTTCCCATATCTGTGGGCCACCATAAATGTGACCATATGTTTGTGTCGCCACCTAGTATCAGTACTTCACTCTTATCGCCGTTTAATTTTAGACAATTCGTTTGCATCCATTGGCTGATTTTTGTCATGCAGCATTGGAATTTTGCTGCTGTGTCTTGTACCTCTTTGTTTATCGACACCACAATTTGGGTGTCGTCGGCGTAGGATATAGGGGTGAATCCCTCGTTCCTTATTATCTGCGCTAGTGGGGCTACATATAAATTAAAAAGCGTGGGGCTCATCGATGATCCCTGCGGAACTCCGCATGGCAAGCTGAACAGATTAGACTTTGCTTCTCCAGATTCAACTGAGAATGTTCTATTTTCCAAATATGAGGCTATAAGAGCACAGGTTGACTCATGAATGTTTGCTGTTTTTAGCCGTGTTATGAGGATTTCATGGCTAACCGTATCGAAGGCCGCCGATAGGTCAAGTAATATCAGTGCGGCCTTCGATCCGTTATCCATTATTGTCCTGAGTTCCTCCACTGCTGTGATCAAGGCCGTCTCCGTGCCATGCTCCGCCCTAAAACCAAATTGTGAATGGTCCAGCCAGTCTCCGTCCATCAGATGTTGTGATAGTTGTTTGTTTAGTAATTTTTCCAAAATTTTAGCGGCAAAAGGGATCCTGGCTATTGGTCTATAGCTGTTGGGATTTTCGCCGTCCAGATTAGGTTTTTTTAGCAGTGGCCTAATGGATATCATTTTCCATTCGTCAGGGAAGGTGTTGGTCATGATAATTTTGAAGAATAGTTTTTCCAACACCAGGCTTAGTTCTATGGAGCACGCCTGCATTATTCGGGGTGGGCAGGGGTCTGTTGGACTACCTGAGTTACAGGTGAGGATTTCTTTCTGTATCTGATCAGCTGTAGGGGGTGTGAAACTAAAGGCTGGGATTCGGTCATGTTGAGTTCCTAATTTAACTGAGTGAGATATATCTTTTTCCAGATTTTCACTGTTCTGATTTTTAAAAGAGTTGTATACTGATGAGACCTTGCTAACAAAGAAGTCTCCAAGTATATTGCAAAAATCCGATGACAGTGCTTCCTGATTATTGTTTTCAAACTTTGAAAGTTTTTTGACAGTGTCAAAAAGAGTTTTGCTGCAGTTTTTTGACTCATTAATTTTATTAGTGAAGTATCTACCTTTTTCTTCAATTATTAATTTTTTATAATCATTTAAGGTGACGTTATATTCTTGTCTGAGGTGGGTGTCGTATTTAGCTCTCCATTTTTTCTCTGCTCTTCTGCAGATTTGTTTTTGTGTTCTTAGCGCATCTGAGAACCAGGGTTGTGATGGGGTTTTTCTTTTCACAGTTACCTTTTTTTGAGGGACAGCCAAATTGACTGCCTTGTCTATCCACTCATTAAATTGTTTACAGGCTGTATTACAGTTATCGTCCAATGTAGGGTAGGATGTTCGGAGTTTCTCCTTGAACGCCTGATTGTCAATTTTTGACCAGTCTTGATATGTTACCTGCCTAATAGTATCCACTGGTCTTCCCGTCTCCATTTTAACTTCTAGCGTAAAAATTACTATTTTATGATCTGTCCATGGGATAGGGAGAGTCTCTACATTGTGTATGTTCTGACACGACGAGAAAATCCCATCTAGTGTATGTCCAGCATTGTGTGTTTCAACGTTGACTTTGTTTTCTAGGTCAAAGTTAGCCATAGCATCGATAAATGCTGCTATCTTAGGATCTGATTTTTTCTCTAAGTGTAAATTAAAATCGCCTAGGATGGTATAGTCAGGACATGTCACACTTGATTCAAGAAAGGGGCTTAGTAAGTCAATTAAGGGAGTTTTCGCACTGGGTGGTCTATATATTAGTATTCCATTAAAAGTGTAATTATCCGTGATCTTTATTTGGAATGACAATGTTTCACAGTCTGCGGTATAACCTTTGTCTGAAGTTTTTATCTTCAATGAATCCTTAGCTATAATCGCTACCCCTCCTCCTCGTTTAATTTTTCTGTCGACTCTGGAGAGAGAGTAACCGTCTGGAATAGCTAAGGCTAGGTCGGCATCCGATGCCTCGTCTGCCCATGTTTCCGTGACGAATAATATATCTATTTTCTGTCTGTTTATTAGTTCGGACGTTTGTATATTGTGCTTGACCAGTGACATTGTGTTGATTAAACCGATTTTCAAATTATATTTTCTGTGCTTTGGTACCCCAGTGTTAGCCATATTTTTGGCGGGTAGAAAATCAAAAGTGAGTGGACATGACGGACATTTCTTACCCTCTGTATGTAGTTCTATCTTGGGGCAATACTGGATGCTAGTGCGTGCATACGTGTCTTGGTGAAATACACAGGGCCATGGGCCTACCATGGTAACGGGTACTGTAAATCACTTGCAAGGAGGACAAGAAGGCCGGGCCCTTTGCTCTGCAGCCGGGAATATGTTTACCTATTTCACTAGACTGAAATGTGTTTTCGAGGAGGCTGAGCAGATAACTGTAGGCAAAATACTGTCTTTGGCAGGAAGGCCAGGCTGAGCCGGGCACCGCTTCGCTGGGCAGGAAGTAAGGCAGAGGTCAGGGATGCATACCTAAAATGCAGCTTTTAGAGACAGAAGAGACTATGAAGCCTCAATTAAGGGCCTAGCTCGACTGGGCCAGGAAACATGGAGAAAACGTGTGCGAGATTCAGAAGTGTACCATGTAAAGACGTTGGCACCATAGGCCTAGAAGCCTAATAAACATACTTTTCTTGGAGCATTATATAACTGACATGTTAACGTTTGACGCAAATACATATGCATCTTTCTAGCATGCACGGAAAGGAAGTTACATGACATACAAGGAAAATGGGTGCATGGATGGGGTGCGAGTGGGGGACACATTGGCTACCTGAAAATTTCTATTACCTCTTTCCCTCCTTGGCCCCTACTTCACCCTTTAGGATATATCTATATTCATGAGACCATCTATCTGTTCATATAACATCATTTGTTCATCTTTCTTTATTCGGGAACGGGAACGTGGACTTGGACGGGGAATGCAAGTTGTGGCGCACAAGCCGCAAATCGCTGGCCCACATTGCAGACAGAGACAACAACTGAATACTATGAGCAGTATTATTCCTAGGAATGACAATACTTTCCATCCCCAGGCGGATATCACACTCCAGAGCCAACCGGACCATGTCCAGGTGCCTGGATCCTGATGTATCTGATGAGCTATCTCATGAAGCCTTGTAATGGCCTTATATACAGATGGCGCGTTATTAGGAATGAAAATGCAACAACTGGATCCGATGACTCTACAAGCCCCGCCCCTATCGGCCAAGATGACGTCAAGGACAAGGCGATTTTGAAGAACAACAAGTCTCATAGCAGACTGTTCCTCAGTCAGGTTACCTAAAGCAGAAGTAGTTTCGTTCACTACTGCTTCCAGAGTTCGTGTTAACCTACATATTAATTTACTGTTTTGAATGGGACCTATAAAGAAAAAGAATCCTTTATTGAAATCTGTATATTGCTCCAACGTTGTTTCAGTCTGATCGACAATCGGGGTCTTGATCTCCCTTCTAGGTCTCACATGCACAAGGTGTGGATTTCGATGATAATCAGGTGGGGCTAGGAAAACAGGTGGCAATAGGAACGCAATATAACACGTCCCATCCCAATCCAATGGCAGACGTACATAAGCTGTCTGACCACATATGAAATAAGAATGGCGGGAGGCTTTGAAAGTAGACTTTCCTTTATCACTGAATTCGACCACAGTAGTACAATCACTGTGTCCTAGATGTACTGAACCATTCTTTCTGACGCATAATTCACCTTTCACTGGCAAAACTGTAATAGACGGCAAGTCCAAATTGGTCTCAGACTGCACATTCAGAATCATGAGGTTAAGTGTAAAATTACCTAATCCATACACTTCATTTTCTAGATCGGTCCCTGTCCTTTGGGGAAGACCTTCCTTGTCTGGGAAACATATTTTATTCATAACTGTATTTAAGTTCCCCCAAATCCAATTGTCTTGGGAAACTTTGGACTTACTGTCTAGGGAGGACATTAAAGTAAACCATGCACCACACAAACCATTATGTGTAAACGGATAAGGAAAGAGGGGCAGAACTCCCTTATATTTCTGATAGGGAGGGAGTCGGCCACATACCCAGCAATTGGTGGCATTGCTGGTCTGGTGAGAATGGTTTAACATACGAATGAATGTATTGTTGCGCATTGCTAATCGATAGGACAACTCGTGTGGAGGCAGGTCACTGAAAGTATGCTCTATGGTATCATTAGAAGAAGTATGTACATGAGAATCAAGAGGAAAGAAAACATGTAGCATTAAACTTATGCATATGATCGTAAGACTCAGAAGAAACATAAAAATTAATGCGATAACGCATCGGCTGTGCAAATTTTTACAATATTGTTCTCTCTTTTTAATTCGCCTATCTCTCTGACTATTTGGGTCTATCTTATACATGTCAGAAACCTGTCTAACCGCTTCACCCGAGGGGGACTTAAACAATTAAACGCTGTCTGACTTACTAGACCTCAACTTGGAACGATACTCCTGGTGCGGAGTTTTCTCTAACAGGGGGAGTTTAAAGTCAGTGTCTGAAAGGGGGCAGTCCTTAATCGAAGTCTCTGGACACAGTCCGTGAACTTTTTTAATATGACTGGAGTGGAGCCATCCCTTGCGACCTTCCAGCTTTACGGCGGTCCTCGTTGTCAACAACACCAACTTTGGCTGCTTCCACCTCGGCTCCAGAGGGCTCGATCGATCGAAATTTCGGACGTAGACCAGGTCTCCTGGAACGATTTCATGCGGTTTTACTTGGGTGTTGTCCGGGAAGGCAGCCGCGACCTGTGAACGACAAGATTGTAGTGCAGACATCAAGGAAGCCAAGTAATCTGTCAGCATATTACTTTCAACATCGGTTATCTTTCTGGGCATAGGCGTACCCCACATGTTCGGGGGACGTCCAAAAATTATCTCATACGGGGACAATCCGGTTCTAGAATGAGCTACCATTCGCATATAAAAGAGGGCAACTGGCAGGGCTACTATCCAATCTACACCTTTTTCTGCACAGATCTTTGCTAATCGTGTTTTCAGGGTTTGATTATGTCTCTCCACGAGACCAGCTGCTTCAGGGTGTCGTACGCAGTGGAATTTCCACTGGTAACCTAACAGGAGTGATACCTGTTTCATGAGTTCGGACGAGAATGGCTGACCATTATCAGAATACACGACACGGGGCAAACCATATTGTGGGAAAAATTCACGAACCAGCTGTTTGGCAGTGGTTACAGCAGTGTAATCTGGGACTGGATATGCTTCTGTCCATCGGGAAAGGGCACATACGACTACGAGGACATATTTGAATCCTCGGCATCTGTCCATCTGGATATAATCCATCTGGAGGACTTCAAAAGGATGGTCAGGAGGATGAAATCCACCTTGTTCCACGGGAATACCTTTGCCTGGGTTGAACTGACAACAGATCATGCAGGTACGCACTTTCTGTTTCGCTGCTGTTCGTAAATGTTTATTGAACCAAAGATTCTGTAAACTGTCTAACATGGCTTTCTCTCCTAAGTGCGCTGGACTATGTGCTGTGTTAATGATAACTTGAACCATAGAGTCGGGGAGGAACCATGTGGCTCTTCCCTTCGTCATCCATCCCTGATCTGTCTGGATCCCTCCTAGTTCAGTCCATTTCTTGATTTCATCTGGAGTCGCATGTGTCTGTATGTCGAGTACATCTAGTGTGGGATCCTTAACTGTCATACAATGTGTCAGTGAAGTGACTTCTGTCTTTGTCATGTCAGTCGGTATGTCTGTCTGAGTCTGAGCTGTGAATTTAGCTGTTCGATCTGCCAGGTCGTTACCCTGGGAAATAGTGTCGGTGATTTTAATATGTGCTTTGCACTTCATGATGGCTGTGGCTGTAGGCAAATGTATTGCTTCTAACAGGGCTTGAATGAGGGGACCATGTTGTATCTTGGCACCGTGAGAAGTCAGAAAACCTCTTTCTTCCCAGAGAACACCGAAGTCGTGAACGACTCCGAATGCGTACTGTGAATCTGTGTATATGTTTACTTTCTTGTTTTTGGCTAGTATACAGGCTTGGGTCAGAGCGATGAGCTCTGCTGCCTGAGCAGATAACGTGTCAATGCGATGTGTTTCTATGACTTCAGTTTCAGTGGTCACGGCATACGCGGCCACTAATTCTCCTGTGCTTGTTCTCATACATGAACCATCCACATAAAGTGTCCGGTCTGAATCGGGCAATGCAATGTCTGTCAAGTCTTGTCTGGGCTTTGTCACTGTATTAATGACTTCTACGCAGTCATGTGGTGCTGGATCGGATGTAATCGAGGGTAACAATGTGGCAGGGTTGAGTATGTTGCAACGTCTGATTTCTATGTGTGGTTGGAACAGTGTCAGTTCATAACCTGTCAGTCGTGCTATGGTCAAGTGCTGAGTCTGGGTTCGGTTTAGGAGAACTTCCACAGAGTGTGGAACCTGTACTGTCAAGGGATGTCCTAATACTATTGAATCGCTTTGTCTGATAGCTAGAGCTGTTGCTGCAACTGTTTTCAAGCATGCAGGCAAAGCCTGGGCTACTGGATCCAAGGTACTAGAAAAATAAGCACAAGGCTTGTGGTGTCCTGCTTAATCTTGTGTCAGAACAGATAATGCTGTGCCATCGCGTTCTGTGACAAAAAGTGTAAAAGGTTTGCTGTAACATGGTGTCGCTAAAACAGGTGCTTGACATAGGGCTTTCTTCAAGTCATTAAAAACTTGTGTATGTTCCTGAGTCCAAGGGAGGACAGTCGAAGTCGCTGCCTCCTGTGTTGTTAACTGTATGAGTGGCTTAGCTAGATATGCATATTGTGGAATCCATTGTCTACAGTAAGAAGTGAGGACAATAAAGGCCCGTACTTCCTTTTGTGTCTTAGGCTGTGGCAGATGTGCAATTAACCGAATGCGGTCTGGTGTCAACTGTCTACCCCTCTTGGACAGCAAGTGTCCAAGGTATACCACTTGCTGGGCACAGAATTGTAGCTTCGAAGGGGACACTTTATGCCCCTTTTCGGCCAGAAAATACAAGACTGTCAGTGATGCGCGTTCGCAGTCACGTTCGGTTCGTGCTGTAATTAACAAGTCATCAACATATTGCAGCAGTGCAGTGTCAGTAGGCATGTGAATACTGTCTAGTTGTCGTTTCAGAGCTTGACTGTAAATACTAGGACTTTCTGTGAACCCTTGAGGTGCACGTGCAAATTTGAAGCTTCGGCCATTTAAACAGAAGCCGAAAAGGTACTGGCTTTCCGGATGAATGGGGACACTAAAGAAGGCGTTCTTGAGATCTATTACAGTAAAGAATGCTGCTTCGGAATCAATGGCAGTCAGTAGGGAAGAAATATCTGGGACCACTGGGTACTGGGGTATGATACATTTATTTAACTCTCGAAGGTCGATCACCAATCGGTAGACTGGTGGTGCATTTGGGTCAGTTCGTTTAAGAATCGGAATGATTGGAGAATTACATATATTAGAGTCAGTTTCTACAACTACTCCTTGAGCAATGAGCTCGTCAATAATTTTCAGTAAGGCTACTACAGACTCAGGTGGCAATCTGTATTGTCGGATTCGGGGCAATACAACACCTTGCTTAAGTGTGACACGATAGGGTGTAATGTGCATACAACCTACATCAGTTGAACCTTGCGCCCATAAATGCTGTGGTACATTCTGCAATCTTGGATCAAAATCTCTCAACACATAATGACCTTTGAAGTCACGTAAGAACAATCTCACTCCTTCCGGAGAACAACATATCACTGCTCCTAATGCTTTCAATGTTTTAATACCGAGCAAGTTTTCAGGACATGATTTCGTAAGTAACAAGTCTGTAGTACGAGACAATGGACCAACTGCAAGGGGAACTGGTTTTGACACTTCGTTAACAATAGGTTTTCCTGAAAATCCAAGGGAAACATTCCGTGAGCCTGAGAGGGGTGCCCCTGGGACCTCGTCGTGACTGATGGTAGTTCTGCTCGCCCCTGTGTCAATCAAAAATTTTCTGTCTTTCCCTAATACCTGACTATGTACATAGGGACCCTCTTGATCTACAGGAACCTCGATAAGGGGCAAGCCAACCTCCCTCTCTAGGCTGTTTCATGAATACTGCTGATAATCTGGGTACTCTGACTGTGCATACTGGTACATTTGCTGTGTGACATGTTGCGTGGCAGCAATGGGTTGGGGCTGGGGTACAGCTACTGTCTGTTGTGCATTCTGTGGAGGTTGCATGTTTTGTGGAATATTCTGTGGAACATGTTCTGGTCTAGGTGGACGCGGTCTTTCTTTCGTCCTGCCTGTAGCAATATTGTGTTTCAGAACCAGACATTCATTTATATAATGACCTGGCTGTTTACAATAATTGCAATTCCCTTTAACAGGAGCTGCAGGGTTACTAGTCTGTGTCATACCCCTCTTCTGACTGTCTGTTGGGACGGACTGGGCAACTAGTACTTTCATTTTCGTATCTTTCATACGTCTCTGTTCATGTTCGTGTTCCTCTCTAATTCGGTTCTGGTGATACTGTAACATTTATAACATTTGGGAAGGAGTTTTAGCTTGCCAGGTGCTCTCGACTTTCAATACTCTGTTTTTAACCTGTGGTAAGGAATTCTCGACTAATTTGGTCACAAAGAGATGTGGATATGATTTGCTACTTGTTTTCAAGCCACTATTAATAATGAAACATTTCTCAAATCTGGAATAAAAATCACTAGTGTCTTCGTCTTGTTTCTGTTTGCAGGCTGAGATTGCATCCCAGTCTTCCTTTTTAACTGTCAATAACCTAGGCAAGACTTGTACTAATAATCCTGGTAATGCTTTGGCTTTGTCCCCAAGACCTGTACCTGGGACTCGCCTATTTTCTTCGTCTTCTAATTCAGTCCAAGTAATCTTTTTATCTCCCACCTCCCATTCTTTTTCTTTAAGTTTTTCGTAAATGCCAGCAGGCAACAATACCTTTAACATTTTAAGAATGTCAGAATACGTATAATCTCCCATTAGTAGCATGTCTTTTAATTCACGGTGAAACCCTGCTGGATCTTTATCATGACAGGGCACTAATTTCTTCATTTCCAATAATTCCATTTTAGTCAGGGGGGTGTATACAAATACTCGATGAAGCTCACCCCCTGGGGTCTGGACGGGATGAACTTCTCGTAAGGGATTCTGTCTGTCTATGTAAAATGGTTGTCTTACTGGGGGTGGAACAGGAACAAAATGTGGAGTCAGGAAAGTTCTGTATTTGTGGCATTGTTCTAGAATGGTATTAATTAAATCGGTACCTAGGCCTCTCCATCTTTTTAGGAGTAGTTCTTCCAGTACATTATATAGGGGACCTGGATCAGAATGCTGACTTTCATATAGGGTAATGAGGTGTTGGATCATGTACATACCAGCTAAACGCTGTTCGTCTGGGGTAAGATAAAAAAATTTCTGCGGTCCTGTATCATCTTTATATATACTAGTATTTCCAGCCCATTGTACTGCTGACCGTGCTAGTTCCTGGTCATGCATGGTACTAAGTTCACTGTAGCCTATTCTTTCTTTCAATATTTTATCGGTAGCTTGGAATACATGTTCAAGAGAACATTGTTCTGCTATGGGGGAAAGGAAACGTTTCTTGTTTTCTAGGCGAATGGGTCTGTCGAAAGGTCTTGCTCTACCTACGTACGCTATTCTGCCTCGTGGTCCGTCTTGTGTTCCTGTGTCTATATCATCGTCCTCAGTGACGTCACTATCTGCTTTCTCGTCTTCTCTCGCTGCTTTGTCCCTTTTATGTATGTCTAGAATTTCCTTACGAATCTTTCTGTACATGGCTTCTATACAACTTTGTTTATCATGTCTACCATCAGCTATATTGTTACTCCAATTTATCAGGACGTTCATCTCTTCCGTGCTTGTACCTGGCCGATCTCGTTCCCTTATCAAACAATTTATTAAAAACTGTAAGATCATTTTTTGTGTCTCAACCTTGTGATGTGCCATGGCCTCGTGAATACATTCTGGTTTTTCCCCTGTTCTAATAAAATGATATAGGTTGTCTAAATGGTCATTCATTTCTGGTAAAAGAACTAAATAATTTGTAACACGTCGTAAACGTAATGAAAATATCATCATATCTTCTACACCTGGTACTGGATCATATCTACAATCTGTAATGTACTGTCTAAGGGATGCGAAAGTCGCAGCTCTGGGTGTACGTTGTAATGCTACTTCTCTAAGCGTCATTCGTTTTACTTGAGGCGGGGTGACAGGGCGGCCTCCTACAGCGCCTCCTGAAGCAGAAGCATAACCATCAACTAGATGGTTTGATACTACTGGTGTCATAGCTTGAAAAGTAGGTGCAGGTAATGTAGGCAGACTCTGGGTGGTCAGTGTAGCAAAAGGATTGGTAGGACCGACAGCAGGAGGAACAGTAACAGTAGTAGTGACAGGATGGGAAGTGACAACAGGTGGGGGCGTCGAGTCTTGAGGGAGTGGAGGTAACGTGTCTTGAACAGGCTGAATAGGCTGGATAGGTTGCTGTACACTATTAACAGGTGGTACGCGAACATTGGTATATGCTGGAACTACATCATCTAAATAGGAAGAAAGAAAAATATCTGCTGCTGTCTGTTTATGACGGATTTTAGTCGGTACCAATGGTGGTGGCAAGTTACAGGGTACTTCCGGGGTCGCCCTGGGCAGGCCCTCGGCAAGAACAGGATACATGCCTGTAATAAGGGCATTTCTTTGTCGGTCTTGTTGTTCTATTCTAACTCGTTCACCTTCTTCTAGTAACTCCTTTTCTTTAGCTTTTTCAGATTCTTCTCTACTTTTCTCTGCTCTTCTGATTTCTTTTTCTGTTCTTCTATGCGCTTCTTTACGCGATAATTCTATGGCATCTTTCTGGGATTGTCTGGCTTTCTTCTTCCATAATGCTTCCTCTACTCTCATGATGCATTCAGCATCCCACGTCCCTGAGACAGGCCATCTATACTTCTCTTCCAGATCCCTAGTATAATCGACCCACAAGTCTAGGTACAGTATGGCATCTAAGCCGTGCTTGTGGTACATAAAATGTCCTGGAGTGTCCCTAGGCGGGACCGGAACTGCTTCCTCGAGTATCCCTTTCCTAGTTCCTATCAGACGTAATTTCGAGAACAGTGGCATTATTGAACTGATTTAAACGTGAGCACAGTAAACCCAGTAATGAATAGCGAACAATCATTCATACCACGACATTAACCACATTGAAACATTTCGGACTGATATTACCTGGTACATAGAAAACAAATATTCTGGAAATCTCGAGAAACAATACTAGAATACTGGATTACTAGATGCACTGCTAAAACAGTACAGACAATACCGGTCCCGTAAAGAGACACGTCATTTTTTTTTTTTTTTAAGACCAACGGTCCCAAACTTTATTCAGTTTCACAGATAAGTCAGTAGTTATTCATACAGTGTCATAACAATGCATTATTGTATACAGCAAATAGTACATGGTGACATTTCGGTTATGCATGAGTGAAAATAAACATTGGCTGATGGAAGTGCATTAGTCCATAAGTGACGGTACCAGGAAATGTCTCATGACGCAGTGTTCGCGGGTCGTAGCACTGCAGAAGGACCAGCGTGGTCTCGGGGGTCAATAGTTATTGTCCGGAGTTGAGTTCCCTGATCAGCACTGTAGCAGGTAGAGGCGGTGCCATTCCCTCCGCTGTTGTATGGGTCGCCAGGTGCCCGTTCCCTGACCACGGATACACCCAGCCTGCTGTATGCAAGACGTGAACAGGGAAGGGGGGGGGCCAGCAGTATCATGAGTACAGTATGAACAGCCTCTGTGTCAACCAAAAGATATAACGGGGGAGCATAATACAAGGGGAGGGGGGAAACCTGTCAATAACTGTTGGACTTGTATTTGCGTGTATGGTGGTGTATCTAAAGCTCTAGCTGTGTGTGGTGCATCCTATGTGGGTCGTGCGGGGGCGGGGACAAGTGGAGAGGTGGTGTCGCTGCAGCCGCAGGGCGAGGGGGGGGGAGGGGGCAAAGGGGCAGGGGGGGAGGGGGGAAGCGGAAGGGGGACATCTCTGTCGTGCGGGGTCTCAAGGAGCCGGGGGGGGGGTATGGCGGCGGAGTCTGTGTCAGGCGTGTGTGGCAGGTGATTGGGCCCTTGCTATTCTGTGTCGGGACGGCACTCAATGCCGGCCTGGGTGCACGCTTGGTGGTAAGCGAGTAGTGTAGCATCCCAGTCTTGGGCTATCGGGTTTTTCCGTAGGCCAGCGGTTTCCTCCCTGTGTAGAGACACACTCTCCGCACAAGCCCAGTTGCTAAGAGAGCGGCGCCAGTCCGCAGGGCGTGGCGGGGCAGCATTTTTCCATCGTCTGGTGATAAGGTGTTTGGCCGTAATGAGGCCCAGGTCCCAGAAACGCTCCCGTAGTTTAGTCTGCTTGGTTCTCTTGTAGAGTCCCAGTAAGCATACTTCCCACGTCTTGGGGAGGGTGACGCCTGTTGCCGCCGTCAGCATGTCCGCGACCGCCGACCAGTACGGGGTGAGATGAGCGCAGCTCCAGAGAGCATGCAGGAGGCCGGAGTCCAGGAGGCCACATCTGGGACAGGCCGACGAAGTGAGTCCAAAGTAGCGATTCAGCTTATCCGGAGTTAGGTATGCGCGGTGGATGATATAATATTGGATAATTTTAAATCGCGCGTTGCGGGGGATAACTCTGGCGCCTGCTAATACAGCGGCCCACTGCTTGTCCGTCAAGTCCGTGCCTCGGTCGTTCGCCCATTTCTCCCTCAGTCATTGAGAGGAGAATTGAGTATGACTGTGTAGGGCTTGCGCAAGCCAATGCACAATGTGGGACCCATTGCCCATCACATGTAAGTACTGGATGAGCAAATGAGTGGGTGGCTCATGGCTAAGATCACCCCATGTCTTCGTCAACTCATGCAGGAGTCTGGCGTGGGTTAGGAACTGACCCACCGGCAGTTCCGTGTCCGCGGCCAAGGCCTCGAAGGGCAGTAACTCTCCGTCGCTATATAGGCCGCTCAGGTCATCCAAGCCTGCCTCGGTCCAGCTGCGCAGTTCGGTTGAGGACAACGTGTCAGCGCCCAAGGGAGTCCCCAGCAGAGGTAGGTTCGGGGCATAGGGCACCGTGTGTTTGGTGAGCTTGAGGCTCCGTGCGAAGCACCGTTTTGCTACCGCCACATGCACCTGCGTGGGAGGTCGGCCCCGTGTTAGGGGGTGGAACAGCGTTATTGCCTGCACGGGAGATAGGATGGTGTCGGCGGTGGCCGTGTCCATCAGATTCTTACCGCTCAGCCAGTAGGCTACCCATTGCAGCTGTGCTGCTAAGTAGTAGAGCTCCTGGTCTGGGACCGCTAAGCCTCCGGCATCTGTGGCTGCGTATAGGGTCTTCAGCGCCACCCGGGGTCTCCCCTTATTCCAAATAAGCCCGTAAAGAGACACGTCATACCGCGTTCACCTAAGTGAACACGTTCGGACCAGGTCTGTGTACCCAGACCTGTCTTGACCGGGCACAAATTAATGAATCCGTCTATATGCGTTCCCAACAACGGTACTCACCGGGAAGCAGAAACTGAAGGCCTCGGAAACTGGACTGGACTGGACTGTGTCGGGCTACGATTTTTCCTACGCATGCGCTTCGGAACAGGTGGGCCTCTGGATACCTCGGACCTTGCTCTCTCGACTTGGGGCTCTGGTCGGGATCCTCCGCATTCCTCACCACCTCGTCTGGATGCCGGACCGCAGTCACCGTCTCCTCCGTCGGCCTGAGGGAGATAGCAGGAAAACCCGCAGGTGCGCGCAGGATCCGTCACGGCTGTAGAAGGGGTCAAGGCCTGCGTAACATCGCCGGCGAGTGGGGAAGGGGGTCCCTATTCGGGCGCCAGATTATGTGGTAAATAAAATTACCGGACTATTTTTCCATGCATTAAATATCAATAGAGGACAGCTCAATCAAATGAGAGGCCGAGTCCGTGGTATCTGAGTCATACGGGCTTTAATTATGCTCCTCGAGGAACAGGACATCATGTTCCATCACCACTAAGGTTCAGGAAGGGACATTCAACATTTTATTAACATCACACATTATATATAGTAAAACAGTACCGTGGAAATGAATACAGTAGGCGTAACTAGTGAAAAGAAAAAGATAAGAACACATGTGCGTAACAGGAGGCGTGTAAGAAGGCGTACACATGGGCGTGTACCTGACATGTCAGAGAAACATCACAAGAAGTGTCATAAGTGGATGGATACATGGCGAATTCCTGCAGGGTCAGCAGAAACTCTTGGCCTAGATGCGCGCGCAACTGAGCATGACGTGTAACTGGGGAGAACTGGGGGCGTAACTAGTGAAAAGAAAAAGATAAGAACACATGTGCGTAACAGGAGGCGTGTAAGAAGGCGTACACATGGGCGTGTACCTGACATGTCAGAGAAACGTCACAAGAAGTGTCATAAGTGGGTGGATACATGGCGAATTCCTGCAGGGTCAGCAGAAACTCTTGGCCTAGATGCGCGCGCAACTGAGCATGACGTGTAACTGGGGAGAACTGGGGGCTTTGACTTTAACACTAGTAGAGGAGACTGGTGTCTGGGATGTCAGAACGACCTGTACTTATAGCATATCTGGTATCTCATGTTTGGAGGATGCAGTATCTGAAGTAAAAGGTCTCTCGGACAGAGGCTGTTCAATACTGGATGCTAGTGCGTGCATACGTGTCTTGGTGAAATACACGGGGCCATGGGCCTACCATTTTTTTTTTTTTTAAATATGTTTTATTGAAACATTTAACATACAGTTACTGCATCGTAAGCATAGTACAATTAGAAAACAGAAGGATATATGGTCCGTACATATTCCGTGAGAGTTTTTACATCAGCCAAAGTCCAATGAAGTCAATCAGCAATTCACTGTGCGTTCGGCTGTAATGGGATTAATCTCGGTGTAGTCTCAAATTAACAGTCTCTCATCGCATGTTGTTGTATGTTGCGTCATCTATCTCACCAGAGCGTCCGACACGTCCGGTCGAGCAGGGGGGGCCCCTGGCCGGAACCCTCAACGTTGTTCACAACTCTCCACTAGGCATCACTATGCGCCGTTTTCCCAAGGAGCCGACCTCGCCGGTCAGAACTGTTGGTGTGCGCAGTGCAGTGGTGCTGGTGGTTATGGGGGTTCCTGATCTTTGTCTCAGTGTAATGGTGGGCTGTGGCTCGGGGCGCCAGGTGGCGCGCGTTCATGGACATGTGTAGCAGTTTTTAGGGTGCAGCTTAGTCAACTGGGGGGCGACTATCTGCAGAACTAACCTCCGAACCAAGGGAGGAAATAAGAGAGAAATCAGGAGATGAAGTGAACCTGAGTTTGAATGGGGTGAGGGGTGCTGCATTGCGGTTCCTATTGTCTAAGTCTTGTGTCCAGGTGCCGTGCTTACGTGAAGTGGAGATGTGTTACACACGTGAGTCGGGGTGTGCGGGCGGGCGACGGGGGCCGCTGGCCATGGGGCTGTATTGCCCCGAGTGGGTCAGTCGCACGTTCGGTCGTCCCGTGCAGGGGGGAGGGGGGGGGGGGAAGGGCGGAGGGTCTGCGGGCAGGGGGGGAGGGGAGATAGAGGCTGTGTTGCCCGCATTCCCCTACATGTGTGTTCCTGTCACCCCGCTTCTATCCCGTGTCCCGCCTCCCTGTAGTGTGCCGCCGCGCTGCTATGAGGGGAGTGGGGGTGGAGGAGGAGGGGGGGGGAGTCGCCCCTGCTGTGTTATTCCCTGTTCTCAGCAGGCCGCACTGAATGTCTTCAGGATATCGTCCCAGATCTGCGCTATCGGGATGGCTCTCCGTCCCGCGGTCTCTTCTCTGCGGAGGATCGTGCCCTCGGCTGTCGCCCAGTGGGTGAGAGAGGCACACCAGTGTTTCGTCAGTGGTGGGTGTGCGTCCTTCCAGTGTCGCGTTATGAGCCGCTTGGCAGTGATCAGTCCCAAATCCCAGAACCTGGTATGAGCCTTGTTCTGTTTTGTTCTTTTAAACAGGCCTAGCACGCAGGTATCCCAGTCGTGTCGCAGCTCAGTGTCTGTCCCTTTTGTCAGGAGTGTGGTCACATCCTGCCAGTACGCCCGAAGCCCGGGACACGCCCAAAGCATGTGCAGGAGGTCCGCGTTCACCAACTGGCATCGCGGACAACTAGAGGTGTCCAGCGCGAAGTAACGGTTGATCTTGTCCGGGGACAGATACGCCCTGTGTACTATGTAGAATTGTATAATTTTGAACCTTGAGTTGCGGGGTATGTGGCGGGGGCCTTCCAGTATTCTTTCCCACTCCTTATCCGTCCAATCCCTCCCTCTGTCTGTCGCCCATTTGTCCCTCAGTGGCTGTAGCGTGCATATTGTATGGGATTGTAATGCCTGTGTCAGCCAGTGTATCACGTGGGTGCCGTTCCCCATGATGTGAAGGTATTGTATCAGCAGGTGCGTCTGCGGTTCCTCCGTGATGTCTCCCCATTGCCTAGTGAGTTCCCGGACCACAGAGGCGTGCAGCAGGAACTGCCCTGCCGGAATATTAGTGTCCTCCACCAGCCTCTCGAACGGGATCAGGGTGCCTTCATTATATAGATCCGCCATCGATTCTATCCCCGCACGTCCCCAGCTGTCCAGCTGCGTCACGGTGACCGCTCCTCCCGGCCTGGGCATGCCCTGCAGTGGGAGTGCCGGAGCATAGGGGGTAGCCGCCCGTGTGAGTCTAAGGGCGCGTCTGTAGCATTTACAGGCCACCGTAAGATGCAGTTGTGCCCCACGGGCAGCCTTGTTTAAGGGGTGGAACATCGCGAGAGCCCCAGCATGTGTCAGGGCCGGTACCGCCGAGGCCGTGTCGCTCAGGTTTCTGCCCGCAAGCCAGGCCACCACCCATTGAAGCTGCGCTGCAAGGTAGTAAAGTTCCTGATTGGGGACCGCGAGTCCCCCCAGGGATGTCGGGGTGTACAGCTTCTTCAGGGCCACTCTGGGCCTCCCTTTGTTCCATATGAGTGTTCGTATCAGTGACTCCAGTTCTTTAAATATCCGGGCGGGGACATATACCGGTATGTTCGAATAGTAATAAAGGAGTCTTGGCAAGACGATCATTTTCGTTAGAGTGATTCTGGCCGGGACGGTCAACGGAAGTGTGCCCCAGAAAGCCACCTGGGCTCGCAGGGACGAAATGGCCCTGACCAGATTGCCATCTAGTACATCCGCCGGAGTTCGATATATATGAATGCCTAGATATTTGAAGGTACCCGCGTGCCAGGCCAGAGTCGTCCCGCCTAGTTGCACCTCGCACTCCTGCATGTTGGGGTGAAAGGGGTATACCCCGGATTTCCCCCAGTTTACTTTCAGTCCCGAGTGTGCTGTGAAGTCACACAGGGTGTCTGTGAGGTCCTGCGGGATTTGGGTGAGGTCCCTGATATAGAGGAGCAGGTCATCCGCGTATAGCGATACCGTATGTGTGCCGTCTATCAACGGGATACCCCATTCTACGCCCCGTCTCCTTAGTAACTCCGCCAGCGGTTCCAATGCTAGAGAAAAAAGCAGAGGCGACAGGGGGCAGCCTTGCCTCGTGCCCCGTCCGACTCGTATGGTGTCTGACAGGAGACTCCCAGTCCGAACCCGGACGCTTGGTGTTCGGTAGAGGAGGCCCACCATGTCCAGGTATTCCTCTCCCAGTTCGAATTTCCGCAGGACTGCCCTGAGATACGGCCACTCGACTGAGTCGAATGCCTTTTCCAGGTCTAGGACAAGGCATCCCGACCGCGGCCAGAGCTCCCTCGCATATTCCTGTACCCTGAAAAGTCTGCGGATGTTTTGCGACGTGCTACGTGTAGGTACAAAGCCGTTCTGGTCTGTGTGGACCAGGGTGGGTGTATATTGGGCAAGCCTCCGGGCCAGTGTGGATGCTAGTATTTTATAGTCGGTGTTCAGGAGGGCGAGTGGCCTGTACGAACCCAACAGTGTCTCGTCTTTACCTGGTTTCAAGAGGGAGACCAAAGTGGCTTCATTCAGAGAGGGCGGTAGGGAGGAGTCGTCAATCGCTGATTCATACATTTTAATTAGTTCGGGGATCAGGAGGTCCGGATACGCCTTATAGAACTCCGCTGGGAGTCCATCGGGGCCCGGGGACTTCCCATTGGAGAGCGCTGCTATGACTTCCCGGAGTTCCTCAGCGGTGATGGGCGCTGCTAGGTCATCGCGTTGTGCGTCACATAGTGTCGGTAGTGGTATGCTGCTGAGGTACCCCTCCGTATCTGGGGCGGGAGTGGGCAAGTGAGAACGGTACAGCGCGCCATAATGTTCAGTGAATGCTGAGTGTATCCCCTGTTGTGTATGTGTAAGCGTGCCATTGACCCCCAGGACTTTCGTGATTGATCTGGTCTTCTCCTCCCTGCTGATCAGCCAGGACAGTAGTTTGCCTGGCTTGTCGCCCCTATCATGTGTGCGCGCTGCATGGGCTGTATAATTTAAACATCGCAGCCTCTCTAGCAATGCTTCGTGTCGCGCCTGCGCGGTTTGCAGTTCAGCCCCGTCCCCCCGTGTGGGGTCCTGTTCATGCTGCATCAACTCCGCCTCTACTCCTCTTAGCTCATTCTCTACACTCCGTTTAAGGTTGACCTGCGTGCCCAGACATTGCCCTCTTATAACTACTTTAAACGCGTCCCATTCAATCCGGGGGTTGGTGGCGGTGCCCGTGTTCTCCTCAAAGTAATGCACTATGTGTTTGAACAGTGAGTCCCGAAAAGGTGCATCTACCAGGAGATCTGGCTGCAGTCTCCAGGTGGGAATAGGGGGTCGTGCGTTTGCCCAAGAAACCGTTAACATATGTGGGTTATGATCCGAATGCGTCCTCCCCATGTAGTGTGTATCTGTCACCAGCGGGAGTAGGTCCTCAGTGAGCATGTACCTGTCTAGTCGAGTATGCAAAGTATGAGCCCCCGAATAGTATGAGTATGTTCGGGTGGACGGGTTTCGGTGTCTCCACGCGTCCCAGAGGTTCCAATGCTCAGCCCAGGCCCTAAGGGCCTTCATGGCACCCACCACTGGCGCTGTAGGCAATGGTGGGAAGGAGCGGTCTAATGTGGTGTCCAGTACACAATTGTAGTCCCCTCCCAGTATCCAGGGTATCCCATGCCAGTGTGATAGGGCCGCTGATACCTTTGCGAGGAAACCCTGTTGGTCCGTGTTGGGAGCATAGATCGACGCCAACACCAGTTGGCGCCCGTCCAGGCGCCCCCTGACGGCCACCAGCCTCCCCTCTCCGTCTATGTGGGTATCGTCAACAGCGAACGGGATCCCTGGCCTCACCCAAATCAGTACGCCCCTCGCATAAGAGGAGAACCCAGTCGCGTGTAATTGTCCACGCCACCGCCTGCGTAGAGTGTGAACCTCGGGTGTCGTCAGGTGTGTCTCCTGCAGGAGTGCTATTTGGACCCTGTGTCTCTTTAGGTATGAGTAGATCATGTACCTACGCGCTGGTGTGTGTATGCCACGCACATTCCAAGTGCAGATCTTAACCTCAGTCATCGCAGCATGTTAGGTGGGTCACATCCCCCCCTCTCCAGCCCCGCACAGTCCCCCGTACATCCACCCACCCACCACCCGCCCCAACAACATTTCCACATGCACCTGTTGGGCACAATAGTAAAGACAGCAGAATCATCACCAATCTGTAGGTGCAGCATAGTTCAACAAGAGGGAGAAGGAAGAACATGAACTGGGGATAATACCACTGGGTCGGCTGCCAAATGTGCAGCCGTCCAAACACTCTGTCAAGACAGCTAACGTTCAAGTCCGGGGGGTTGCTGCCCGCTACGTAGGGCAAATGTAATACTAACATCGAGCAGTGCGTGGGTGCGTGGGCAATCACACATGGGGAAGGAAGTGCATGTCGCTGGCAGGCAGAGCAGCGCGCCCTGTGAGTCATGTGGGACCAGCGTTGCCACAGCTCAGAGTACAATGGCGGTCCAGGCCCACCTGGGGGGACCCTCGCAACAGCATAACCTTTGGAAAATGGACGCCTCTGGCCATCCGTCTGGAAAGAACCAGCAGTATGAATGTTTCAGTGTCTACTCACTGCGTTCCAGGTGGTGTTCCCTCAGGGGGAGGCTGGCTCGTTGTGTCCATTTCGTGCAGGTGCCCAATACCCCGTGGCCGCCCCTTTCATGTGCTCCATTCGTTCTGGTCGGGGGCCATTAGGGAGGGGGGGTGATGGGAGAATGAGTGGGGCCCTATTGATGGGCCGTTGATGCGTTTCGCTCCGTCAGCCAAACAGGTCCGACGTTTGCGGTGTGATATCAGGCAGTTCTCCCGAGGCTTGTGAATCTGGTATTCCATAGATCGCCTCGTCGTCACTCGGTAATGCCCCGGGGCTGTTTGGTGGCTGGGAGCGTTGAGCCGGCGAGCTGCTGAGCTCTGTGACCATCCTCAGAGCTTCCTGTTGTTCCCTGCGTATTTCCTCCTCGGGCGGGCCTGCGCTGTGTTGAGTACCACTTGCTGCTGGTGAGGGCGATCTGTTGCCGCGTCTCCGTTTGGGTCCTCTGTGTCTCCTTGTCCGGGGCTGTTCTCCTTGCCTCTTCGCGTTCTTGTCCGTCCCATTGTCTAGCCATGCTTCCACCTCCTCTGGTGCGTTAAAGAAATGGGTCTTTTCGTTAGCTATGACTCTCAGCCTTGCCGGGAAAAGAAGGGAATAAGTGAGTCCAAGCTGGCGCAAACGTCTTTTCACCATCAGGAAGGAATGTCTCTGGCGCTGCACCTGGATGGTGTAATCCGGGAAAAACATTATGCTCGCATTATCCACCTGGATGGTGCCAAGTTTGCGGGTTTCTCTCAGGACCGAGTCTCTGTCCCTGTAATTGAGGATCCGGATAAGGAGCGGGCGTGGGTTAGAGCCAGTTGGGAGCGGTTTGGTCGGGACTCTGTGCGCCCGCTCAACAACAAAGTGGGGCGATAGGGCTCCCTCCGGCAGCAAAGCGCGAAGCCAATCCTCCACGTGTGTTGTCGGATCTCTCCCCTCCCATTTTTCAGGAAGTCCCACTGTTCGGACGTTGTTGCGTCTTGCCCGTCCTTCTGCATCTTCGGCCCTGTCCTCCAGGAACTCCACTCTGTTGAGGAGATCGTTTATTTGTTTATCCGATTGCGTGACTCGGGGCTCCAGATCTGTCATTTTATGTTCCAGGGATGTGGTGCGATCAGCCAGCTTCTTGTGGTCCGTTTTCAGGTGCGTCAGGTCGATGGCGACCCCGTCTATTTTCGCTTCGAGCGACGTCCTAGTTGACTGTATGGAGTTCTCCAGTCGCTCCATGGCCGCCAGGACCGAGTCCAACCTGGCCGTCACCGGGTCAGCGTCGTTCGGCTTCTGAGTCTTGTCCATCTTGCCTTTCGGGTGTGTGCTCCCAGCTCCCGTGCGCTTCCCTGCACCTCCAGACATGGGCGGAGTCCTGCTCTTTAACTTGGTCGCCGGTTCGTTGTGCTGCACTTCCACCTGTCCGTAGTCCGGGGTCGCCGGGCAGGGAGGGTCCTCCTGCTGCAAGGTCAGGATAGTTGGGCTCGGTTTGGGTGGTCAAGACGTCCTTCCCGGTGTCCGGCCAGGTGCGGTCCGTCACGTCGCTCGGCCCCGGAGGTCCTGGTCGCTCAGCCCTTGCTGATCTGCCCCTGTTCTATTCTGTTGGCGAGGCAGGAGTGTGAAGGGGGCCGTGTCTCGTGGATAGCCGGCTGTTCGCGTCGTGGGCTACTGTGTCCTGGCTGTGTGCAAGGCTCCCAGGTGGGTCGCTTGTGGTCGTTTCCCGCCCCAGGTCCCGGCCGAGGCGGCGCGAGTGGTCTCTTCCCGCCGCAGGCCGTGGCAGTTCCCGTCTGCCGCACCACCTTTGCGGCGCTGGGTGTGGCCGGGTGGTGTGCCCTCCGGTCAATCGGTCAGTGGTGGTAGGCGCGTGCTTGGCGCAGTGCTCTCCTGGCCCATGCCCAGGCTCGGCCTCGGGGTTCCTCTTGAATCGCCGCCCCCGCACCGTTGCGTGGATGCGAAGCTATGGCGCTGAGGTCCTCCTGATTCAGTGGGCTGTGTATCCGGGCCGGTTGGGGAAGTCCGCGTGTTGTGGCCGCCGGCTTGGTCCGCTATATAAACAGGGCGCCCCCCCCTCAGCTGCTGCGAGGGTGTCCTGGCGCCGTTAGCCACGCCCCCCCGCGATACCCGGGTCCGGGCCGACGGCGCGGGGGCCTCCGGTCGCTGGGCCGGATTCTCCTGGTCTCTCAGACGCTAGTTCACCCTTCCTGTAGACTTGGGTGGGCGCTCAGGCCGTCGTCGGGAGTCCGCTGCCACACTCCCCGGGGCTCACCTCCGCTAGAGCCGCGGTTCGCTGTCAAGGGGGGGGGAGGGGGCACTTGCCTGTCTCTGTGGCTCCGGTGTGAGCCCGTGTCCCCCTCGGCGTCGGCCTCCGGTCTGCACTGCGGCACTCCGTCTGTATGGGAGAGACGGCCCCCGCCGGTTGCCACCGCCCCTGATGTTATCCGAGGTCAGCAGCGGATGGCGGCGCCCCCGGATCTCTTCCTCCCTGCAGGTTCCAAGTTTCGACGGCCCTCGCGGCCTATGCTTCCGGCGTGGTCCCCGAGTTTGCCTGACAGGCGCTGCCCGCTGCGTCGCTCCTTCCCCGGCGTAGCTGGGTCCCGAATGTCCGGTGCGGTCCCGGTGTTCGCGGGAACCTAAAACTTGGCCCACCGTCGGACATCTGTTTCGTGGCCGGATGCCCTGAGTTGCGGCCTGCCAGATGTGGAAATTATCGGATAAATCACCCCCTATGTGGAGGGGCACGCCGGAGCTCCTCTACGGCTCAGCCAGTCTCGTTGCGTGCGTAGCCACGCCCCCCCCATGGGCCTACCATGGTAACGGGTACTGTAAATCACTTGCAAGGAGGACAAGAAGGCCGGGCCCTTTGCTCTGCAGCCGGGAATATGTTTACCTATTTCACTAGACTGGAATGTGTTTTCGAGGAGGCTGAGCAGATAACTGTAGGCAAAATACTGTCTTTGGCAGGAAGGCCAGGCTGAGCCGGGCACCGCTTCGCTGGGCAGGAAGTAAGGCAGAGGTCAGGGATGCATACCTAAAATGCAGCTTTTAGAGACAGAAGAGACTATGAAGCCTCAATTAAGGGCCTAGCTCGACTGGGCCAGGAAACATGGAGAAAACGTGTGCGAGATTCAGAAGTGTACCATGTAAAGACGTTGGCACCATAGGCCTAGAAGCCTAATAAACGTACTTTTCTTGGAGCATTATATAACTGACATGTTAACGTTTGACGCAAATACATATGCGTCTTTCTAGCATGCACGGAAAGGAAGTTACATGACATACAAGGAACATGGGTGCATGGATGGGGCGCGAGTGGGGGACACATTGGCTACCTGAAAATTTCTATTACCTCAGGGTTGGAGCCCTTGCTAGCCTCAGGTAGCCCAGTGATCCCACATTGTTGCAGCGGGAACGCCCCTTCGCATCCTCTGCGTGGTCTTGCAAGGTGGCCACCTCCGGTTGGAGCTGCACAACTGCCGAGGTGGGCTGCACTCTCCAGAGGCAAGGTTGGTCAGTGATGCTTCACTGTTTTTCACTTTTTCTGCAAACTTTTCTGTGATCAACTCAGAGGATTTTTACATCTCTAGTGAGTGTTCCTAAGCGTAGGGCAATGACAGCCCTGGATTCTTGGTTTTTATTCAAGTTTATATATAGCCGATCTGGAGGGGGTCCCACGGTGGTGGGAGAGATACAGTCATCTGTAAAGCAGGCAGGCGAATAACCTCATCTGGTAGACTGCGTTTGGTGGAGATCACAGGGGCCTTTCTTGGGGCCCATGACAGCAGCTTCCAGTGGTTGGTTCAGGGCACCTGTAGCAGCTGGGTGGCATTGCAGTGGTTGGTGTTAGGTTGCAGCAATGGCTGCCAGCAGGGCAGGGCAGCCCAGCAGGATGAGGGCTAGAGGACCCAGGGCCCGCGGTCACACCGAGGCCACAGCTATATGGGGGTGTCAGGATAACTTGGTCTGCCTTCATGCCCCCTAGTGCGAGAGGAGCTGCAGTCTTAGCAGGGCCAGACCCAGGGTGGTGTAGGTGTTCCCAAACCCTAGTGGCAGCAGCAGTCCCTGGCAGTGAGTGCCATCTGCTGCAGCAATGATCCGCAGGACAACACACAGCTTGTATGAGGGCAAATAAATTGCAGTTGCTACCTCCACGGCCGACCAATCCACGGGATTCCCAATTCCTAGTCGGATACCGCACACTGGGCGTCACGAACACACCGGGGGTTGATGGAAGAGAGGGATGTTAATGTCCGGTCACAGCGGCAGTGTCCAGAGAGCAGTGCAGTCTATCATCATGAGGCCTGAGGGCACCCCTTCCCCGGTGCAATTATGAGAAGAAGTACTTTGTCTTTCAGGGCAGAAGTCGGGGTGGGGGTTAAACACGGGTGGACGGCGCCCAACCAATATTTTTACAGGGTGGACGACGTCCACCCTGCCAAGAAGTTGGGCCCCACTGAATAATATCCTGAATTCTTCCTGGTGTAATTTCCAAACACCAGGACACATTCAGCAGCGCCTGTATGTTGTTGTCTGCTTTCTATCCACAACAATGTGCAGGCCGGAGGGGACTTTCTTATGTCAGACTCCTGCTGGGCCCATAACAAAGGCCGAATCTGAGGGGTCATCAGGCCTCCTTTTGTTCAAGTCTCCTGGCTGGCAGCAATCACGAGCCTCCCACCTAGAAGCAAATGCAGCAGAGGGGAAACAAAGGCTCACACCTTGTTAGCGCTTCACACATACTTAAGAAAGGCAGCTTTTCACTTTATTCATACGCTGTTTAAGTCGATATGCGTGCACTGTAAGAATGTCAGATGTGTTGGTCTTTCCCAGTATTTACACAAAATAAATGTAATTTATATAGTGCTTACTACCTCTGAGGCGACGCTGTCTTGTTTTCGTCTGTCTGATTCCTTCTGACAGTGGTGAGTTTTTGGATACCGAGGCAGTAGCCTCATTACTCCACATTCATTTCGAATTTTTTTTAGTCGCTATTTAGGTTGTCTTATTGATGTGTGACGCTTTGTCACAGTTGAGGTTGTAACACATGGTCAGCTCAGTGATGGGCCGCGGGTAGCGGTCAGTTGAGTTTTGCAGAATTGTCAGCATGTTTCCTCATAGAGTCTTGTCTTTCTCTATCTAGTGCCTTCCGATAGTGTTGAGTTTTGGGTGCCTGCCGCGGCGATTATGCCATCAGACAGCGAGTTACCTCTGAGGAGGCGTTGAAACAATTTAAGTACCACCATTTTTTCTTTTAAGGCACTATGGGTAGACAAAGTTTACGCTGACAAAAGACAACATTGTTTTATGTGTAGCTTACAGTAGTGTGAATCTTCTGCCTAAATCAGGAGGGTTTCCCTATATATACCCGAAATGTGCTCCAATGTACTCATGATAGACATGTTAAACATATATGTGAGGACTTAAAATCTGATGTCACTTCTTATGATGTCACTTCCTGTGATGTCACGCACCGTGATGTCATGCGCCGCAATGTCCCACGCCGCAATGTCCACTTGCATTCTGATTAACTAGGTTAGTCCCCCACTTCTTCTTTTGGGACTTATGCCCTGGTGTCTTTCAAGGCCAAAGTCAGGCTTCACCAAGAGGGCTGATACTGCCAGGTTTCATTAGCCCGGGTGCAGCACTGTGAATCTCTCGGGCCGGGCACCGCAATAAGGCCTTACAACATTACATCTTGTTGCCTCCATGGGCCTCAAAGTAATGCCTGCAGCCTCCCGCTGTTCTGCTCTGCTGGTTTGTCTGGCACATACTGCCACGACCCCCACCACTGAGTCTACATCTCACCTCTGTAGACTGTGGGGGGCCATGCCTTGGAACACGTCGTCTCTGTCGGTGATGCAGCATGTTCCCGGACAGTTGGCCGTGACCGGCCACAAGTTTTCAGATCGTCACTTCTGTTAGCCACTCCCATAGAGGCCAGATCGGGTCAAATTCAGCTAGTGTCAATAGGCTCAGCCTGGCCCAGGCAGGTATGTTTTCTGCTTTTAAATTATTACTTTAGAAAGACAAGTTTTAGAAAGTTGGCATTTTTCTGCCTAAACGTTCTGGGAGTTACCAGCTGCCTGGTCTGGTGATGGGTCTCCCACTGAGAAAGGTGTATTGGAGCTAGACAGTGCAGAAAAGGGCCTGGGTGTAGAAGGAGTAGGTCTTCCTTACAGGATAGCTGGGAGAGGAGTTGGGGCCTGTCCTGATTTCACTTCAAAGGTCTTTTCCCAGCATACACAACAGCTTTTGGTTCACCAGCCAGGCCAGGGCCAAAGCCAGCAGGAAAGAGGAAGGTTTGACAAGGGGGAATGCCCCCCCCGCACACAAGCTTCACTAGGCATAAAAGTGGCACCCCAGAACATGAAGGAGAGCTAGACTTTGGATGGTGACAGGGGCAACGCCATAGACAGCTGCAAGGACAATCCCCCTGATGCACCAAGGACTCTGTTTGCAGCTGACCCAGGACTAGTGGGTCTCGCCAGGGTCAGTTATGTTGGCCCCTCTCCATGGCTAGTAATGCTGGCCCCAAATCCCCATGAGGACCAGTTGGTGGAAGACCTGGACTTCTGTGCCCCAGCAGAAGGAGGAGCCAGTCCAAGGAGGAAGGTGGGGGAGGAAACCACAGAAACCAGCTCTCTGCAGAGTGTGCCCTTTTTCAGGTCAGGAGGCCTGCTGAAACTGCTCCTGGTGTCTAGAACTCTCCACAAGGAAAAAAAGGCACCCAGGATCATCAAAATCGACCCAAAAGGGCTGACGATATTAATCTTTAAAGATTGTGACCTTGACCCCTTTCGAGAAAATGGAGCGCATTGGGCTTTGCCACATTTTTCATAAAATACCCGTGGGGGGAGCCAGTGCCTGGGGGTTGGTGCAATATTTATTTTATTATTGTTTGTAGGAGCTGCCATGCTCAGGGACCAATCCCTGTGGGCCAGCATAATATTAAAGGGGGCCCAGGGCCAAACAAAAGCTATGCGCTCTCAATCTGCCTTACCGGCTCCTTTTTCCCGCCCGCCTTAAGGTGATATTCCAGGGCAAATCCTTTTTCTTTGATGCGCCGGAGTCGGCGTAGACCTGGACCACTGAGGACTGCCCGGTCCGTCCAATGAAAAGCATCCCTACGACAGACCCCCAGCCGGGGCCACATGGAACTGTGTCTGCGGCCCCCCGTGGGAGGTGCGCTGGGTCCCGGAAACTAGCTAACACCCGTGGGGCAACGCCCCCCTAGCCGGCTGGCTCCCTCGGTGGGGGAGGGGGGGTCCAGGACAACTCTAATGGTCTGGACCTGACGACTGCCCGGGCCCCAGTGGCTCCTTGTGGCCCAGCTCTGAAGATATCGACCTATCACGCAGCACCCACATTGGACACTAAGCGCCGTCATGATGAACACTTTAACTAGAAGAACTGGTATCCTTGAACATTGCCCTATAGCACGTCCCACTGTTGATTAACTGATCACCTGTTTCTTTTTAAGGCTTTGTTTGGGAAGTATAGGGTGGGGGGTCGGTTGAGTTTATTGACTGGGATTGTTTTCCCAGCAATTAGTTGCATTACTCTATGGTACTAAGGCACCATGCAATACACCCAAAAATCTCCCTGGGACGATTCTTGTGATGACCCCAAATGCACTCAGCCTCCACCTAAACCTGGGGATTTTATCCACCTTAGTGACTCCACCTGCTGGGTTCCTACTCCACCACACTGCCACAATTGCCAATCCCTATGCTGGGGGTGAACCCCTGAAGGTCCTCTCGTGGAACGTCAACGGCCTTCTAGATAAAATCAAACGCACTGAGGTTTTAAGGTATACCCGAAGGGTCAACCCAGACTTTCTATCATTACAAAAAACACACTTGATGGGCAACTGCTGTCCCTTCTTAGCGCACCAATGGTTTGACAGAGTATGGCACTCTGGGTTCTCCAGGGGTACACGCAGGATGGCAGTCCTCCTGCAACGCTCCTTTCCCTTCTCACGGACACAATCACTTACTGCCCCACAAGGCCGGTACACTACTCTTACGGGTACTCTTGGGTACACCACGGTTAATTTCATTATATGCGCCTCCAGCGACCCGGGAATCCACCCTTCGAGCTGCAGGGGAGACACTATCCACCATTCCTCAGGCCATAATTGGGGGAGAATTTAACGCTTTCCCTGAACCCACAACTGATGCCATGGGTACCTCGACCTCCCATAGGAAAACGCCTCAAAGACCAGGCCTCCACACTGGGCCTCTGCGACGTCTGGTGCACCTGGCACCCGCATTCACTACAGTACACACATACATCGGCTGCTCACCATATCCACTCTCACATAAACCTCATCTTTATGCCAGCCCTGGACTGCTGAGTTGTCTCGGACATTCAAATATTGGCACGTGGAGTGTCTGACCACTACCCGCTCCTCCTGAGGAGGGGGGGGCAACAGGGGTGCTACGACTCATATGGTGACTAAATGCCTGGTTTCTTCAAGACTCAGAATATAAACAAAAAGTGGTAGAAGAACTAAGCACCTATTTCCGTAGGAAAGAAGGCACATTGCAACTACAAGGAACACTGTGGGAGGCCGGATAAAGCCACAATTCAGGGACACGCAAAAGGGTTCCTCAAACACAAACAACAGGTCCAAGACCACTGACTCTCCCAGCTTGAAGCCCAGGCCCTCTGCATGGAGCGCACCTTGGGTGCAGAGGAGACAGAAGCGGAACGCTGTGAACTGCATGTGAGAGGTGATCAAAAACATCTCCCTTGAATCTGCCAAACTGGTCTGGCGGTCCTCGGTGGCCAGGGTCTATGATTGGGGGACAAGAATGGAAAATTGCTCCTTTGGTTTGCCACCCACCATATGGCCAACCGAATTGTCCCTGAAATCTGTGATGCACAAGGACAAGTCTCTCGCACCCCGGTGGCAATTGCACAGACCTTTGCAGCCTATTACAGAGAGCTGTAATCAATGGACCCCTCCCATCGGGTGCTGAACAGTTTTTCCTTTCTGCAAGATACCCCCCTTCCGCGGCTCTCTCGGGCAGAGAGCACAAGCCTGGAGGAACCCAACACACCCGAAGAAATAGGGGACACTATTTCTGCACTCATCACCCATAAAACTCGCGGTCCAGGTGGGTTCCCCGCGGAGTACTATGCAGCATTCCAAGAGACCCTCATCCCGAGACTCCATGCCCTCTTCAAGGAAACTATAGAGAGGGGAGCCTTATCAGCAGCCACAGACATTGCCACCATTGTGGTCATACCCAAGGTACATCCCCTATCACCCTCCTGTGCCCAATACCACCCAATTTCACTCAACAATACGGAGGTCAAAATCTATTCAACCATCCTTGCCACTTGCATGAAACAAGTGCTCTACTCCCTCATCTACGCCGACCAGTGTGCTTCCTGCCATACCGCAGCACGAGACACTGTCTCAGATGCCTACAAGTAGCCCTTGTCCACCGTAGTTGCCTGACACCATACTTAGCTCTAGTGCTGTTTGATTTTGAAAAGGCCTTTGATAGAGTTAACTGGCACTACATTGGAGAGGTAATGGCCAGGGCAGGATTCGGGCCCTCTTACCAAAGAATGGTGAAGGTCCTCATCAACGGCATGCGATCGGACACGTTTCCGATTGCGCTGATGACCCGTCAGGGATTGAAGTACCGAAAATTAAGAGAGTGGTGCAAGCTGGAGTTCTAAAACATGACAGATGGAGTTGTGCTAATGTTTGCATGCATATGCTAAAACATTTAGATACATCATGCTAATTCTAACACCTAGATTATAGACACTATATAGTCGAAAATCGATGCCAGTTCCTCAAACCCTCCTTTTAGAGTGGTGTAGCTAAATACAGAGGATAGAGGGGCTAATCATCAAAAGTATCTTCATTAATGGTCATCAACTCATGGATCTCTTTTTGCAGCATCTGAGCTTTAGATGGGGCTTTGGCCGGCACACACATGGTAGTGATCCGGGAAGCACAATAGGAACAACAGGCCGGGCTGCATTGTAACAGAACGCAACAGGTGAAGATGATACCAGCTGCTCCGCCCAGAATCAACAATATCTTCCATCCCCAGGTGGACAGGAGCCCCCAGAAGCACCCAGGCAGTGACCAGGACCCATTATCGACATGCATTTCAGAGGCAATGCGATGCAATTTCTGAATGGCCAGATGAACAGAGGGGGCGGAGTCTGGAATATATACGCAGCAAGAGCTGCCAATCACGCGGCATGCTCCACCGCGATCAGCTAAGATGACGTCTAAAACCATACGGTTTTGGAGCGCAACAAGCCTCGTCGCCTGAAGCTCAACTGTGAGGTTGGTCATGATATCAGTAGTTATGTTGATGACATTTTCCACTATCCTGGATAACCTTCTTATTTCTCTGCTATTAAAAATGGGGCCCCAGAATGGTACTAGACCTTTGCTAAAATCTGTGAATTGCTGCAAAGAGGTGTCGGTTTGGTCGACTTCAGCCATAGCAAGCTGTCTCCGGTGCCTAACAGGCAACCCAGTGGGGGTTGTGCCTTCTCTGAGTGGCGGCACTGGATACAGTCGGTGTATTTTGTGACGGTGCTACATAAACAGGTGGGTATAGGAAGGACATATAGCATCGTCCCGCCCAATTGCGTGGTAACCAGGTGTATGCATTTTCGCCACAAACAAAATAGACATTGGGAGGGGTGACCAATGGGGGGCTGATGCGTTTCTGTAGACGATAGGTGTAGTTGCAGATGCTATTTCCAACCTGTACACGGCCTATCCCTTGCACACAGAACACTGAGGAAACATTCAGAATAGGAATGGGTACAACACGGTCTCTGGTAACATTTCGTTCAATAAAAAATTGGAAGTATTGGGAAGCATTGAAATGTCTAAAGTCATAAAGTTCTTCCTCCATCCAGACTTCATCCCTAACTGCCAGATATCTTTGCATACAGGCCTGGGGGTCTATTGATCCCCACGCCCCATTACCCAATTTCTTGAAACCATAATGTGCATCGATATAATCCATAACCATGTTGTGCTCATTGTAATCGAAATCTCTACGCTGTTCACCCCAATGACGATATATGGCCGAAAACAGTCTAAATGAATGAATGAATACCCTCTTGTATAGCGCATGGCTACTCTCGAGCATCCCAGCGCTGAAAGACCAGAGGACATAGAAAGACACTATCGGAACAAAAGTGTCTTTAATCGCTTCCTGAAAGCTAGATGGTTGGACTCATGCCTGATGTTGTCTGGGAGTTTGTTCCATTCTTTAGCTGCTTGAACAGAAAGCCGACGGCCACCCATCCGAGCCAGCTTCACCCTGGGTACTACCAGCAGATTACGCTGGTTAGATTTTAGAGATCTCACTGATTGATGGCAACGAAACAGGGGATCAAGAATGGACGGGCCAGCATTATAGATGGACTTATGCGCCAGGCACAAGGTTTTAAATATAATCCTTTCCTGGATGGGTAGCCAATGGAGCGATTGAAGTGGGGCCTTAGCCGAACATCGCTTGGGGACTTTCATGAGCAGCTGAGCTGCACAATTCTGTACAGATTGCAGAATTTTTATTGTGCCGACTGGGGCCCCCATGTAGACGGCATTTGCATAGTCCAGCCGCGACAAGATCAGCGACTGGACCAGCATTCGTCTAGTTTCAAATGGAAGGAGGTCTAGAACTTTTTTAAAAACTCTCAGCAATCCATAACAAGTCGCAGCCACCTTCTTAGCCTGGTATTGGAATCCCAGTGAAGAATCTAACCAGATCCCCAGGCTTTTTATTTGGGTCTTAGGTACCGGAGGGGGTCCCAGACAATACGGCCACCAGGGGTCAAGTTAATTGGGGCTTTATAACCCAGGAGCATAATGTCCGTTTTGGCCCCATTTAACTTTAAGAAAGAAGAGGTCATCCATTCCAGGACTTTGGTGAGACACGGGGTCAGATTATTGATCCCCTGATCTAAAGCATCGTCCCTCACCAGAGAAACAACCAGCTGCGTATCATCGGCGTAGGTAACAAGTTGGATTCCCCAGGGAAGAACCACCTCAGCCAAAGGTCTCATGTAAATATTAAACAGTGTAGGGATGAGGGATGATCCCTGGGGAACGCCGTGATTCAGTTGCAGCTGGCTGGATGACACCTCTCCCTCAAAGACGGAGAAGCATCTGTCCGATAGGAAGAATTGGAGCCATTTTATGGCCAGTCCGGAGACCCCTGTAAGATGCAGTCGGTGCAGCAAGAGAGAATGGTTCACAGTATCGAAGGCTGCGCTGAGGTCCAACAGGACCACCGCAGCACAGCCTCCTGCATCCACAATACCTCTAACTGCCTCCGCTACCGCCACCAGAGCTGTCTCTGTTCCTTGTTTAGCTCTAAACCCTGTCTGGGTGGAATGTAGTCCGTTAGTAGATTCAATGAAGGAGGAGAGAGCCTGGTTCACATGTTTTTCAGCTATTTTGGTGATGCCTGGTAGTAATGAAATAGGCCTATAATTGGCCAGGTCTTCAGGGTCCAAACTAGGTTTTTTCAGCAGGGCTCTGACCTTAGCCTTCTTCCAGTTGGGGGGCACTACACCCGAGGCCAGAGACGCATTAATGACCTGCATCATCACTGGGCATACTGTCCCTGATACCTGTTTAAGGACTGCCGGAGGAGCAGCATCTAGCGGGGAGCCCGATTTAAGGTTGCCAAGGAGACTATCCATTCCAGCCAGATCCAACAGAGGGAAGGCTTTGAGACCTCCAGATAGATTTAGGTCTGCTTCCATGGCCCCCTCTTTTCCACTCTCCATATTGTCTGGAGTATATACCATTGGGGCAAGGCTGGAGTAGATGTTGGACACCTTGGACGCAAAAAAAGCAGCTAACTCCTCACAGTGTTTCTGTGGGTTCAGAGCAGGGCTAATGGTCCTGGGGGTAGTAGCATTTCTCCACTGTAACAGACGCTAATATGAGGTACAGTGTTCATTGTTCTAGCCCCTAGCCACGTCCTAGCCCGACCTGGCACGGACGGGCACAGACGGGCTTTCCTTAGGCGCTCCTTTAGCGCGATAAGGCGCGTCCACAAACGCGTACGCTAGCACGTAGAGTGACCGTATCAATATATGCGCTTTAGCGCGGCATCACCAGCCCTACCTCGCAACAACTAGCGCGGCAACCTCGTCCTCCCTCAAGATGGCCGCTGTAGTGAATCGGCCCCTCTGGGTCCCGGGAACACAATGCCCAACTCGGCTCAATGAGAGCTAAGGTGTCCCTGAAATGGCGAGGCGCGAGGTGGGTCAATCAATCACACACTCGTGAAGGGGTCTGATGTCTGGTGCAAATTAGCAGTTAAAATGTGTAAATTTTAAAAATACAGGCAATACAATTTTAAAATTCAGCAAACTAGCAAACTAGCTCCCGGCTTCCGCCTCAAGAGCAATAATGTCCCTAGGTCTAAACCATGCCTCACAGCTTCCTAAATAGGTCATAGGTAAGGAAAGGAACAGATCATGATTATGAACCACCGAGGGCAGGAGCCCACATACCCAGCAATCAGTGGTGTTGGCAACACTGTGCGTTTGATGAAGCATCTCAACAAAAACATTCTTAGCATAAGTCTGGCGATGTTGCTCTTTGTGGGGTGCTAAAGTGTACAACAAATGCTCAGATGGGGCAACAGTAGTGGGTAGGAAATTCTGCAAAGGGTATTTATGTTCCAGATAGACAAATAACCCCATAAACACAGTTATTATGACAGCTATAACCACTACAAATGCTACTTTGACCTTCGTGGTCCATGTGGAAAACATTGGCTCATAAAACGGTATAAGCGTGGGGCAATTGGAAGTTCCTCTTCTAAAATAGTGCGGCCAAAAGGGTACATTCCTAGCTAAAAGTCCAAAAATAAACTCGGGCCTAGCAGTCCGAGGGTTCTTCTCCCTGTGTCCGTCAGAGCCTCACAGGCAGGCTCTCATCATTTCCAAAAGAACCGAAATTAGGTGGTCAGAATTATTCTGTGGTACAACCTGGCCTTTCGCTGACGTTAGTCTTTCTTTCTGAACAGAGCACAATGATCAAAGTTCCAGCTCTCAACGCGTTCAGTCCAGTGTCTCGCTCAGCACCTCAGACCAACAAGCTAGCAAGCCCTGTCTATGCAATCGAGTCTTTCCTTATATCCTGATGTTGGGGTCTGAGGCACTGGTTTTCTGCTTTCTTGGCCACAGGTTGTATCGCACACTACCCGACACTTCCTGATCAGGAAACAGTACGCCAGGTACTTTTTGAGAATTTTCATTTGCAGGGGTACTGAGAACAGGATTCAAAGCGCTTGTAGATTCAGTAGAGACCAAGTCGTCTGGTCTCGCCACACTCTCCTTTAGCCTTGTTTCGATCTCACAGGCGTCAGAAAAGGGTACAAATACAGCAGCTCTCTCACTCTCCTGCGTCAGAATTCCCCCTGAGCGTTGTTGATCATAGGGAAGTGGAATCGGCAGCCTTTTCAGATGGGAGACATGTATCCAGTGCTTCCTCCCATCCACTTTAACCGCCGTCCGGGTAGCCAGGAGGATTTGTCGGGGCTCGGACCACCTTGGAGCCAGGCTGGTGTCTCGTTCAAATTTTTTCACCAGAACCCACTGGCCGGGTTGTAGCCGATGTCCGGGGCCCTCTGGCAGCGGCTGCAGTACGGAGGCTACCTGCTGATGAACAGAACAAAGGTCTTTAGTCAAAGCATAGAGGTAATCAATCAACATAGGATATTCAATATCAGAAAAGGAACGTGGCCTGGGTACCCCCCATACGTTAGCTGGCCTACCGAATATAATCTCATAGGGAGAAAGGCCAGATCGGGAATGTGGGGTAACACGTAGTGACATAAGGGCTAGAGGCAAGGTGTCAGGCCATTTCAACCCTGTGCTTTCCTGTATTTTGGCCATCTTTAGTTTAAGAATACCGTTATATTTCTCCACGATCCCTGCTGATTGTGGATGCCGGGCAGGGTGGAATTTTTGCTTAATCTGTAGGCCCTCACAGATATGTTTGACGAGGGCCCCATGGAAGTGCCCCCGTTGTCTGACCAGATCAAGCGGGGCAAACCAAAGCGGGGCACAAACTCTTTGAGAAGGGCTTTAGCTGTGGCCATGGCAGTATTTTCTTTAGTGGGGTAAGCCTCGACCCATTTGCTAAAAGCACAGACTACCACTAAAACGTATTTCAAGTTGTTGACCCGCTCCATATGAATGTAATCCATTTGGAGTACCTCAAAAGGCAGCGTCGGGGTGCAAAATTCCCACTCAAGACATTCTCTCCCTTCCCCGGATTGTGTTTTAAACAAATCATGCAGTATTGGACCAACCGGACAGCCGTCCTTTGAATATTAGGGTTGTTCCAAACCGGATCCAAAAGCCCACAGATACCTTTCGCTCCTATGTGTGCAGGGCCGTGTGCCATAGTCACAACGGCCTGTACTAGTGCATTGGGCAATAACCATCTTTGTTTCTCTGTCAGATCAACCCAACAATTATTCTCATCCAATCTTCCTACCTCCTTTTCCCATTTCTCTAATTCTGCTGGTGTAGCTTCCTTCTGTAATACTCTCACACTTTCCATAGTGTTATCGAACAGTTCAGATTCCTCCACCCACCTTGCAGAAGTGTTCACAAACATTTTTGACATTGGGGACTGTGCTGTCTGCTTGGCCACCTGATCCGCGAAGGCATTCCCTTTCCCCACCTCATCTACTATTGCTTTGTGCGCGCTGCATTTAATGATAGCTACTTTCTTGGGTAAGGTGAGGGCGTCTAACAGTCGCAACACCAAGGGGCCGTTTTGTATCTTTTGATCATGGGAAGTAAGAAAACCCCGCTCCCTCCACAGCCGCCCAAAGCTATGGGCCACGCCAAAGGCGTATTGGCTGTCCGTGTATATGTTGACTTCAAGTCCCTCACTCAGCTCACAGGCTCACAATAAAGCCATTAGTTCAGCAGCTTGGGCTGACCGGTGAGGGACTCGGAATGTTTCGACCACTGTCTTCAAAGTCGTAATCGCATACGCAGCTGTTGTTGTTCCATCTGCTAGTTTAAAACAGGACCCATCTACATATAAATCCCCTTGGGGTTCAGCTAGAGGAGTGTCTGTCAAGTCAATCCTGCCCTTAGTTTCCTCTTCAGTGCGATAAATGCAATCATGTATGTCATCATTAAGTTCACTCATAGGGAGTGGTAACAACGTGGCAGGATTTAATGTTGCACACCGGGTGATCGTAATGTGTGGTGCAAATAATGTTAGTTCCTATCCAGTGAGACGTGCGCTTGTGAGATGCTGTGTTTTTGTTTTGTTTAGCAATGTGTCCACAGCATGCGGCACCATCACTGTCAGGTTGGAATTTAGAACGAGTGCTTCTGACTGCCGGATGGCCACCGCAACAGATGCTGTGGCCCTCAGACAGCTTGGAAGTGCTCTTGCGACATTATCCAATGTAGCTGACAGATAAGCGCAAGGTCTTTGCTTACCACCAAAGTCCTGCGTTAACACCGAAAGTGAGCAACCGTCGACCTCATGCACGTATAGTACAAAAGGTTTACGGTAGTCAGGAGTGCCCAAGACAGGAGCAGAGCATAGAGCAGTTTTCAAAGAGTCAAAAGAGTTTTGGCATTCATCCGTCCAAGGGAGGGGTTCATGCACGTCTTTAGTAGTCAGGTGTAATAGAGGTTTAGCAAGAAGGGAAAAATTAGGTATCCATTGGCGACAGTAAGAGGTTATGCCAAGAAAAGCACGAACTTCGCGTTGCGTGCAAGGAACAGACATTTTAGCAATGGTAGTAATACGTTCAGGTGTTAATCGTCTACCCTCCTTCGATAGTAGATGACCGAGGTAGGTCACCTCCTGTCGACAGTATTGAAATTTGGACAGAGAGACCTTGTTTCCTTTTGTAGCCAAATGGTGTAACAATTTAACGGTCGCAGTTTTGCAACCTTCTTCCGTATCTGAGACAATCAGCAAGTCGTCCACGTATTGCAGTAGGACATTACCCTCTGGCAAGTCCAAATCATCTAACAAAGCCTTAAGGGCCTGGCTATATATGCTCGGGCTTTCAGTATAGCCTTGAGGTGCGCAACAGAAGCGGAAGCTACGTCCAGATAACGAGAATCCAAAGATCTGCCTGCTATCAGGATGAATGGGGATACTGAAGAAGGCGTTCTTCAGATCGATAACCGAAAAGTATTGGGCAGTCGGTGGAATCATGGTAAGAATCGTGGTGATGTCATTTACCACAGGATACTGTGGCACCACAATTTTATTGACAGCTCGGAGATCAATCACAAAACGATAAGCAGCATCCTGACCTCGTTCACCGGAATCAGAACTTCTTTTCAAAACCGGAAGAATCGGGCTATTACAGACGTTAGCAGCTGTTTCCTCCACCACTTCCTTGTCAATCAAATCTTGAATGGTCGACAGCAAAGCCCGTTCTCCTGCAGGTGCTATCTTGTACTGCGGGATGCGCGGCATTTTGGCACCCTGTCTCAGTGTAACGTGAACCGGGGGGATGTCCAACTTACCCACGTCGGCATCCCCTGTTGCCCACAGCCTGGCTGGGATGCCATCAAACTCAGGGGGAAGGGGTTCATTTTTGGCGAAGCACTGTTTCATGTGTTCAGTGCAGGGTCGAATTGTCAAATAGACCCCGTCAGCAGAACAATGTATTGTGGCGTTCAATTTTTTCAACATACTAAAACCCAACAAGTTCTCTCCACAATGTGAGGCTATCAAAAGAGGAGTGTCAATAGTGGCGGGACCGATCGAGAAGGGGAGAGGTCTGGAGATGGGACTGACGACTGGGACTCCCGAGAATCCCACAGAGACATTATTTTGCCCGGACAGAGCCACCCCTGGAACCAATGATCGAGCAACAGAACTATTCATTGCTCCCGTGTCAATTAGGAAATTCTTAGAAGTCCCCATCACTTCCCCTTTTACATAGGGTCCCTTTTGATTGACCGGGATCGACACTTGGCCCCTACTCTGTCCCTGGCTGTCCTATGCTTGTACATATGTATCCTGCTCTTCATATTCATATTCATCGTGATAGTACTGTTTGCTCTGATTATTATCGAAATGATTACGCTCAGACTTGCCTGATCTCTCTTCTCTGCGCATATCACTCCGTTCGGGGCCTCCCCATCCACGTCCTCGTCCTCGAGCTGCTCCATTTTGGGCAAGCAGGAACGGACACTGTGCTTTCCAGTGCCCCTCCTCTCTACAATAGGAGCACTGGTTCAAACCCACAGTCGGAGCCACGCCCGTGCCTCGGCCGGTACCCGCCCCTCTGGACACGGGTCCTCTGGCTCCTCTTCCCCCTCCTTGTCCCCGAACTACCAGTTGCAATAATACCCGTGTTTTAAGATCTTTTGCCTTCTTTTCTACTTTCTCCTTACATTCGTTCTCTCTATGTTCATAGTACTGGGCCATGCTTAAAATCACCGATCGAGTAGAGGTAGTCCAGGTACTTTCCGCCGCCTGCAAGCGTGCAGAGATTTCCGGGGCCAAGTTTGTAACGAATCTATTCACAAATAGCCTAATACCACCTTCCGTAGCCAAATCCTGCCCACTAAAGTCAATAAAGACTCCTTCAAACCTTGTGAAGAAGTCGGACACACTCTCATCCTTCTTCTGTCGGCACGCAGTCAGTTTGTCCCAATCAACCTTCCTTGGAGGTATCAAGGTATGCATAAAGGCAATGATTTTTGCGGGCAAGGATGTTATTTCATTTCTGGGCTTGTCTCCCGGCTTGCGGTCGCGATCCCACCCTCACAGTTCATCCCACGTCCCTCCTAGTTCTGCGTGATCAGAGTCATGCACCTGCCGCCATATGTCGACAGGCACAAGTAACCCAAAGAACGGCTCAACATCTGCTAACGTCATTACAGCTGAGGCCGCAGCTTCGGTCAGTTCTTTGTAATAGGCAGTAGGGTTCTTCCGGGGGTCGGGCAGTTGGGATTTGAGGGAAAGGACCTCACTCCTTTTCCATGGAGTGTATACCCATTGCTCCTGGAATCGGGCATCTATACGCTGTCGAGTAACGACTTGGTTATCATCACGTAGTTCAGGAACTTCGGGATGATAAATGGGGTGGACCTCTCGCATAGGGTGCTGCGTAGTCCACTGAGTCAGTGGGTGTTCTGTAGTCCACTGAGGACTCTTTAAGAACAACCTTCCTCGATACTGGACCAGGGTGACTACATTTTTATACACCTCTTGTGGGGCCAAATTAAACCTGTAAGCCCAGTCTCGAATCTCGTATAGTATTTGAGGAGCACTCCCGTTCTTGAAGCTATCCTCCCAAGACCAAATAAGAGAATTAGACATTTGGAATATCACATGCTGTTGCATGACCGGCTCTAAATCTTTCACTGTACTCCATATGTCTTCCACTGTACATGCATCATTCCTTATCCATTGAACAGCCTGATCTGCTAATACTTCCTTCTCACCGTATGCCACAGATGATCTAGTGAACAGTCATTTACCATCCAACCCTCCGGATGCCCCTCTCGGGGTCTGATCCGCCATACCGGGTGTGGTGCTGGCCGAATGTGAGACCCCCACGGGGCTCGGGATGCTTAATTGTATGCGAGGGAACGGTAGGGTCTGTTTAGAGTCAGGGACAAGGGTAACCAGGTCTCCTCGGGAGGAGGATGCGATGTTGACGTCCTGCCCAGGGGTGACGGAACCCCGTTCCTCCGGCACCGATGCTTGGGGCGCGGCCGCTGTTGGAACAGGGACTGCTGGGTATATGCGCTGCGGGGCATATGGCGGAGGAGGCCTTTTGTCTAGCAAATCCTCAATCTCATCCTCCGCTTCATTTCTCGTTACATAGCTTTTATCAACTTGCAGCCTAAATCGGCTATCCTCTTTTTCAATGTTCTTTTCTGTTCTATTTTTGTCATGCGCAATAGCTTTCTGTGTTATAGTCTGCCCTTGCTGTATCTTGAGGAGTTTCTCCGACCGGATACGTCTTCTCTTTGCCTCTTTCTGCCATTTGTTAAGAGTGTCAAACATGGCCTGTCGGCTACGTTTAACAAAGAGGCGCTCTTGTAAATACTGAATCTTTTTCTCATCAAAGGATCCAGTTTTTGGCCATTGTAATTTTTCGTTATCCTTGGTGTACTTATGTGTTATGTTGTGTAATACAGGTATGTTGCTTTAACTCTGTTCATTCTACATTCTACTCAGAGTGTTCCTACGAGTTGTATTCTAATGTGTTCAGTTACTCCTGACTGCTAACCTGTCTGGCTGTGTACCTGCTCTACTATTATATTAAATCCACTTTCTACTTAATTGATGTGTGGTTCTTCAATTCAACAACTGATTTGTTTGACTTAGAGGATTTGTTTTGTGCTAAGTCTTCTGATGCTTTCCAGACCTCTAACACTTCCAGTTGTCCTGTTTCTGATATTTCTGGCCAGATTTCGTCTGATTTGGGTGCTTCTACTTCTTCCAGTTCTGCATGTGATGGTGAGGTACATGTTTTCAGAAACCCTAGGCGTGAAAAAAAGCCTCCCGTTTGGTTAGCGGATTACATTTCTGAAAATTTTCCTTTGTAATGTTTTTTTTTTTTTTGTTAAGATGGGGGGTGGTGTGGGGCGCAAGTTATAAGTTTATTTTCTATAATGTTCAAAGGGGGATGTGTTATGTTGTGTAATACAGGTATGTTGCTTTAACTCTGTTCATTCTACATTCTACTCAGAGTGTTCCTACGAGTTGTATTCTAATGTGTTCAGTTACTCCTGACTGCTAACCTGTCTGGCTGTGTACCTGCTCTACTATTATATTAAATCCACGTTCTACTTAATTGATGTGTGGTTCTTCAATTCAACATTATGCCACAAGGAATTAAAGAGAAGGGGGCCAATACCGTGTTTGCAATACATATCATGGCTGGGTGTTCCTTCCGGAGGGGCAGGTTGACTTTCGTCCAACCTCACGCTCTCTCGGTGGATACAGCCAAAGCATAACTTACTAAAACACAGCATTTTCCTTCTCTATTGTACTTGAGCTGAAAAAGGAATAGAATATTATTCACAGAATCAAGTATTATTAATTACAGTTCTCTCATTCACATGGCCATGTTTCCATTCAAAGTCACACTTGCATCGCAACCATAACCCTTCGACTTGACATAAAACGACAATATACCACAAAACAGATAGAACGAAAAAAAAACAACAATGCCAAAGTTGCAAAAAGGTGGAGCCCGTCGACTCCCACCTATGGAGAACTCTTTCAAATTTCAAAAGCTGCAAAGAACATCTTCCGATAACAGTCTTATCCTTAGACTGCCAAGAGATAGTCTACACAGGTTTCTAAACCACAGACCAGCCTTCAGGCCATCCAACAGTATTCATGGTTCATCTCCCGGATTATACTGGCTAAGCCCGCTTTCTCAAGGTGTCCGGGTGCTACCCAATCTCAACTGTCGGCGTTCCCGAGAACAGTCCGGCTGAGTGAGAACCGCAGTCACCACGAGAGGCGTATAGTCACTATCTCCAGTTTTACACAATCAAACAAGGGGCGTCTGCGCGTGCAATTTCAACGTTGCCCCGTCAGACCCTCTATTCAGAGTATCTCCGTGACCACAGGTCACCAAATGCCAAGTACCAAGTCCAGAATCCAATACAAAACAGGACAAAACACTCACCTGGTGCACACAGGTCTGGTTGCACGTTCTCCACTGCCAACTCTTGCTAAGGCCAACGTGGCTGGTTCTCGGGTCGCACCCGAAGGACTCCGGCGTGGGGTCACTAGCAGCTGAGGTCCTCGTAACCGGGAGGGTAAAGCAAAAACCCCAAATTCTCGTTGGTTTATTCTGCAATTCCCCCCCCCCCCGATCTGGGGCACCCCTTACAATGTCCCGATTATTTTCTGAAATACAGAGGGACGACCCCAATGCGGAGTCCCGGCGGAGTCACCAACTGAAGTACCGAAAATTATCTGTCACCTCCCAATTATAATTATATTCACAACCAATCCCAATCCTATTACCAATAATTAGTCAGTCGGCAGTGTAGAAGGTCCAAGCATTTATTTAGACAAACAAACTCTGCCAGAGGAGCTCCTTGCGACCTAACCCCACAAGGTTCGCCAAGAAGACTGCTGGCACATTGTCAGAACATCACATATATACAGTTGCATTTGTAGAATCATTGCCCAAAATGGAAAAATACAAGTTGGTACAGGTTGGTGCATGAAGGAAAGGCCATATATGGCAGACAAAGCGCTCTTGGTTTAGCTCATCCTAGATTAGCAAGGTCGAACGGGTGACTCCCTTCTGCCAGCCTCCGGACAGCCCGCCCCGCACCCTTCCCGGAATGTGCTTATCGGGCCTTCTCCTGCTACCTACAACCTTGACAGGCCTAACGAGCTGAAAAAGCAATTCTGCAACAGTTGGCTTATTTCTCAGGAGAACGCTTTTGGAAAAGAAAAGGAATGAATGGGGTTTGTTAATACAGGGCTCCGAGCGCGGCCACAAAATGGCGCCGGTTAGGACAAGGAAGTGTAAGATGCAGAGAGTGGTGCAAGCTGGAGTTCTAAAACATGACAGATGGAGTTGTGCTAATGTTTGCGTGCATATGCTAAAACATTTAGATACATCATGCTAATTCTAACATCTAGATTATAGACACTATATAGTCGAAAATCGATGCCAGTACCTCAGGATGCCCACATTCCCCTCTCTCATTCGCCCTTGCAATTGAGCCCTTGGTGTGTCACATCCAGAGTGATGACCTGATCCATGGTTGGCTCTGGCAGGGACCCCGTGAGGACCGGATCGCCTTATATGCCAACGACGTCCACCTCTAACTAGCGGACCCGGCCCGGTCAGGACCAAAGGCTCTCCATATCCTCCACTTTTTCGACAAAGCATCAGGACTACGTCTCAATCCGGCCAAATCCACATTGGTGCCTCCCTCTCTATGTCTCTAGGGAATGTGTGGACATGCAAACAACCATTCCCCGGCGTAAGCTCTTAATAAAATATCTCAGGATCTGGATGCCCCTCCTTCCTGAATTGACATGGTCCCTTAATCTCAGCCAACTCCTCAAGCACGTCAAAGATGACCTCCACCGCTGGCAGACCCTTCCGCTGAACCCCTGGACAGAGTCGCACCTAAATGATGGTCCTCCCCCGTCTTTTATACACCATTCAAAATCTTCCACTCCCCCCTCCCTTGCAGCTGGATCTGTGACCTGGACGGGGTAGTCACAACCCTACTCTGGGGCGGGGCAAGATCACGCCTGGCCCTCACAACGTGTCAACGACCCACTTACAATGGGGGTATGGGGAGGACAACCCCATTCTTGTAATATCTAGCCACTTGCCTTTTAGTGATTCAGGACTGGTTTAATGGTGGATGGTCGGACCCAACCTACTACCTAGAGCTAGAGAGCCTCGGATTCTCTCGAATCCAAGCCATACTTTACGGAACGCCAATTCCACGCACCTTACCAGCAATTACCCGCCGCACAGTCCTGCTAGCTTGGCACTCTGTGCTGCGCCACATTCACTAGGACACCAAACTCACACTGCAGACACCGTTGTGGCATGGCACCTGGTTGAGGGAGGTCATTACACTACCGGTGTTCTAGAAATGGGATTTAATCGGCATAACATGTTTGGGTGATATCTGGAAGGGTGAACACCTGTCCTCCTTCCGAGACCTCCAGCAGACATAGTCCTTGTGCTCCGCCCAATTATTTCGCTACCTTCTGCTGCGGCACGCCCGGACCCTCCATCTACCCGACCACACAATTGTCCCTGAATTCAGCCCTTTAGAGGCAAACTTCTTATGGGGAACCTGGGAAAGAGGGGGATTTCCGAAATTTATCGCTCTCTGATCAACATAACTCCATCCACACTCGAACCTCTCAAGGCCGTTGGGACCGATGGCTTGGTCCTCTTGAGGAGGAAGACTGGAGAGATGCTCTGATGGCCCCTAGGATGCTCACGATCTCCGCTAGGCTCCGCCTTATTCAGATCTACTACCTTCACTGTGCATATCTTACCCCGGTGCAGCTCCACAGGGCAGGCTTCCTCCGGATCCCACACTGTTTGCGCTCTAAAGCAGAAACAGCCAACTTCTATCACATCGTCTGTCGTCCTCGCCAAATACTGGGCATCCATTGTGGCTGAGTTGAGTGAAGTCATGGGATGAGATGTCCCCCTCAATCCTTGTGCCCTTCTTCTGGGGGTGATGGAGGGACTGGATGGCTCCAGGGCTGATAAAATATTTCTGGGGACAGCCACTCTCGTAGCCAAAAGAGATAAGACAGCTTGGAAGGACTCTACGTCTCCCTCCTTAACCAAATGGCGCAGGGGCGTAGATTGGTGTGCCACCCAAGAAAAAGCTGTCTACAAGGCGAGAGGGTGCCCAGCTAAGCATAAACGTATATGGGGCAAGTGGTTGGGACCGGTGGTTTGATTGTCCGTGGTACGGGTGGACTGATACTTCACAGAAACAGAATGGAGAGATCACATGTAACTATGTTGCAATACCTGATATGTCAACATGGTGCTGTGTCTATGTTGTTGTTATCTCTAAAAATTCCAATAAAGTTGGTTATCAAAAAAAAAAACGTTGTCAAAACCAGTAGTCTTGACTTATATATTGATGTAGAAATCTCTGACAAAGCCAGCAGCTTTATTTTAAGTGATACCCCTATATTGTATTGTTTTATCTGGTATGGGTGGGAAGTTGTTTTTTTTGTAGGGGGAAAATCAAATGTGATTTCAGAAGGTCACCAACATTTCAATCTGCCTGCTGCAGATATTTATATATTAATGTGTAGTATGTGTATATAGCATTGTACTTTTCCTTTTTCCAAAGAAAAAGCATTGACTAGACAGTCATGTATTGAGTGTTATTATTGCGAGCCAGTGAATGATGATTACTAGCCCACACTAACTACCCTGAGTAGGCCCTGGACTGCTCTGCTACCTTGACTGAGAGAGTAAGCGCTACACTGAGGTAATTTGTTCCTAGTAAGGGGAAATTGTGACCTTATTAGTTGGACAGGCCTCACATCCTGCTGCACAACTAAGAACCCAATGTCTTAGATAATAATATTTGAGTAACACAGAACAGGTCTAAATTTACAAAATAATATAGTACATAGTCTATCTCCCTCTTAATTTCCTGCACACACCTAGCTGCTTAAACACGGTCTTTACCCATCTACAGTTATGTAGGTGACATATGCTGATGGTGCAGGAGACTCTCGACTCTGACCTCTTGGTGCTTCTCTAGTTGCAGACGGAGCATGCATTGTCATGACAACCATTGTGTAACAGAATAATTGATTATATCTATGGAAGAACTTGTATAGAATACGCATCATCTGTGTGAAGCTATGGTTCATCGTAGCATCAAGGCTCGTTTCCTATCAATCAACTGTTCCCAAAAGGATACAGTGTGAGACTAGAAAGGTAGGTGTAGAGGTTTCGCCATTCTGTATCAGAATTCCTGCATTCTTCTCTACTTTTGTCTTTTTCTTGATCAGCTTCAACCTGATCTTCTTGTTTAGCTGCAGCTGTTGAGCTTTGCAAGGGGTCAGGAGTAAATGCCTGCCCTGAAATTCGGCAAGCATGCAAAGCAATAAAACACGAGTCCCTGCTGGGAGTTTGCAGGGGTTCTCCCGCCTACAAAAATCTGAAGATGGTGAAAAATAGTGCGTAGTCTCTGAAGGGACACACGTGATTTTGTGGGAATTTTGAAGGGATACGCTTCATTGTTTCCCAAACAAGCCTAAACCGGAAGGGTAGACTTCTCAACTACCTCAAGAACTTTGAATAAAATGATGACAAAATGTTACCCTTTTGAGCATGGTTCCCCGATATAAATTTAATAACCAAAGGTGGTAAAAATAGGTCTGAAAAAGCCATTTCATACGACCTATCATTTTTCACAGCATGTGCATTCACTTCTATATTTATTTCCTTTCATTTTTCAGTCTCAATCCTCCCACGTAGACTATCAGTTGTATGTTTTCATTGAGAATCTAACTACTCGCCCTATTTTACCATCTAAATCCTTGAATCTACGCCTACTTTCCCGTGTCCTCCATAATGCAAGTGCTTTGAACAAGAACAGTTTTGAATGTCTTTGATCTGATCTCAGACTCTCACTACTACCATTTACCCGGCTAACCGATGAAGCAACATCAGGCTACAAAATTGCCATGGAAAATCACCCCGCAAAGAAGACTGAAAGAGGTAAAACCATCATCCACAAAAAACCCTCTACTTGAACCATTGATTGTAGATTAGACTACTTCATTAATGCACGTTTTGTTCACCCAGTGGCTCTAATCCCACGATTCACATTCTCATTTCTTGTCATCTAGAGACGTCCTTGAAATGAAGGTAAATCCAAGGATGGTTAAGGTAGAAGTTAGTTTATTCGAAGAGCACAGTACAATTAATCCAGCATAGATCAGCATCAATGGATAACTGACTCTTACAAGGGATGCACATCAAGATGACATATGCAAGGTTCTACATTCAGTAATGACATAGGAAAGAATGTGTGTGGTTAAAGGAGCAGTACAGAAGTAAGCAACACAACAGTCCTCCATTCAAAACTTATTTTTCTAAACTTTGCCTCTGAAGTGACTTTAAAACATTTCAATCTCTGCATATTTGGGAAATTACATACCTGGTTTGATAAACTTGAATCATCCATTACTAAATGTCTGTTGTCTGTTGTACAACCTGCATACACTGAGGATCGTTCCATTGACCTCTGGTCCTACCCACTCTGTTGGTATATTTGGTGCTCCTAACCTCTTAAGAGTGATTGGAAAATATTGTGTTACATCTTCTAACGATGTTATAACTCATGTCATCTTCCACATCCTTTTAACTCCAATGAGGTCTACTGCCACAATCCTTAAATCAACTGCTGCATCATGGGGAAAAAACTGGACCGTACCACAGTACAGACTCAGCTAAACTTCTCCTTACCTGGCAACCCAGAGACTGCAGTTCAGCTGTTCCACAAGTGATTGACAACTGTCCTAGATAATATCTTTACGCTTATGATCTCCACAACTTCCCATAGTTGGCTGGATGACACATCAGAGCTAAAATCTCTTAAATCAGACAAAACAACAATGGACAGACAATGGTAAAGCACATGAAACCGAGAGGACAAACGAATACTACAATATCAGTCCATAATTAGGGCAAAATACTTTACAACTCCCAACACATTCTTGAACTACTTGCCCCGCTGAAGAACTTCACAACTGCCGAGTTCGATTATCCAGAATGTTCAACTTCCAACATCATCCATCCCTAAGTGGTATGTGACTTTCTAGCACAACACTTCATCTACAATGCCAAGCAAAAACCAAGGACAACATACAACTCCACGCAAACCTTACATTCAGACATCAAAGCATGCTATAACAGACGCTATCCTCCTTGTACCCCCTATCTCCAGATGACGTTGCCAACCTTTCAAAGTCTGTGGCATATCTGCATCACCAACAGATTAAAGTCCAGAGACCATATTCAAAAGCATCCTCTTTATCAGCTCAGCTGGCATTTGGGCCACAACAATCATTAACCACTCCATGGAATCAGGACTGTGTCTGAACAAAATCAAAAATATCTATGTGGTGGGAACACAATACCAGTAAGTCAGCATCAGTTCTCCCTTGCTCTTACTCGCTTTGAAGTGGTACTTAACCTGGTACACTTTAAGGGTAATTAAAACCCATATAAAACTACTCAGTATATTCTACTGAAGACACGCATGCAAGTTCTGGCTGTGCCTTCACTGGTGACAAAGACTTATTTACTTGTGAGTAATTCAAAAACAATATGCAATGCACCTGGCATATTGCAGTGGGAGAACTGATGCTGACTTGTGGCAGTTTCTTTCCATTTTAAAAAAATATATTTTTTGTTAGGGTTAGGATGCATAAAGGACAGAGTATTACATTACAGGTATACCTAAAATCAAAATACAAAAGAGTAGCAATAACAATCAAGGAATAAATATATACACAGTTAAAATAGAGACATACATTTATAAAGGCTGATCTAATAAAAACATTCTTTCATTAACATTACATTATCGTACAGCCATCAGGCCTGAACTAGCTTCCCTCCAGTTTGTTATGGGGGCCCAGATGCGTCTTCCCAACTCCCGTTTTTTAACCCCCTTTAATTCATATAAGCAGGATTCTATATTGTGTATACCTAATAATCTAGAAATCCACATCTGGAAAGAGGAAGCTGTAACGTCTTTCCAGCCTGCCGAAATTAAAATCCTTAGTACGGCGACTGACATAAAGACTAAGGCTTCCTCTTCCTTCCCAAGATTCAACTTTGAGTCTGTATCCAATAACATCAAAGTCGGGGATAGATCGATCTTATGACCTAGCAGCCCCTCCCAAAATTTCATTATCTCATCTCTTATTGACTTTAGCCGATTACAATGGAAAAACATATGTAAGATGTCTGCTTGGCTATCATTACATCGCGGGCATCTATCATTTTCTCTTACTCCCCAGGCAAATAGTTTTGCGGGTGTATGATAACGGTTAAAAATGTTTTATAGTGCTGGGCCCGTAAATTAGAGGCCCGAAAAATCTTTTTATTCAGACATAACGCAAGATCCACATCAACATCTAGATTACCCAGTTTTATAGCCCAATTATGTTCCGTCTTCTCAATATCATCTTGGATCTTCATTAACAAAATATTATACACTGATTTAATCTTCTTACATCCTCTGACTAGTACCTCGTCTACTGGAATATCCACTAAAACAGGGGACTTTAGTCTTTGAGCCGTAATAGTTCGAGCTATTTGGCCGTACGTTAGCCAATGGTTGGTTGGAATTCCAAACCTGCTTTGTAAAGCATCAAACCCAATTAACTTATCATCCTCCAGAATATCCCCAAGAGTCTTAACTCCTAAATCTTTCCATACCTGAATGTTCCTATCGATTCTCAGCTGAGGAAAGAGGCTAGAGTTTCCAAGGTGTAGATGTGAATGTATCTTTGAAGCATTAAAAAACTTTAAGATAGATTTCCAAATCACCCAAGCACTATACAAAGTCTTAAATCTCGCCCTTTTATAAAATCTTCTTTCAATTTCACGTAACAGTAGCCCAGTAGCCTTCCCCCCCAGCAACATCTTAAAACTCGGTGGAGGTTTCTGTACATCCATGTTTCCACTCACGGAATCCACGTCAGATTGAAAAAAGATAGACATTTGAATCAGCATACAAGACCAATAATAAAGTCTAAGATTCGGGACTGCCGTTCCCCCCCTTTCCCTAGGTAATGACATTAGGCTGGTAGAACGCCTAACCTTACCGTACTGCCAGATAAATCTTATATATGTAGATTCCAGCCTTTTCATTATTGTTTCATCTATAAATAAGAGTATGGCACTGAACAGGTAAAGTACTCTGGGGAACATTAACATTTTTAATGCGTTGACCCTTCCTACCAATGAAAGGTGTAGTACATCTAATCTTTTTAGTTCAGCTTCCATAGATTTGACAAGGGTAGGGAAATTTTCTTTAACAATTCTATCCACTGAGGCATTGATTTTCACCCCTAAGTAGATAGCAGAATCCACAAATCTAGTATCAGACTTAACTATATTTTTCGAGCAAACTATCTGAGTTTTTGATTTGTTCAAAAGATATCCTGAACCATAGCCAAAGTCCATTGCCATCTGATTCAATGCCGGGAGCGCCTGGTGTGGATTTGTAGTGATAACCGCCAAATCATCAGCGTAGGCCAAGATTTTAGGTGTATACCCATTAAAAATCACGGGGGTTATCCTGGGACACTCAAGGATTTCCTGTAAGAGAGGGTCGATATACAAAGCGAACAGGATGGGTGAGCAGGGACAGCCCTGACCCGTGCCTCTCTTAATATCAATTTTCCCCGATTTCTCACAGTAACGTTTGCTATCGGATCTACATACATGGCTTTAAGGGCCCTGATCATTTTTATGCCAAAACCTCTCCCAGCCAAAATACCCCAGAGAAAGCTCCAGACCACCCGGTCAAAGGCTTTCTCTGCGTCGAGCAGGATCATGGCCATCTCCCCACCCTGGCAGCCTGGGCGTCGAACAGTGTTATTACTCTGTTTATATGATCTGTCGTGACCTGGGACGAATCCATGCTGCCACGGGGACACCAGACTTCCAATGATCCTGCTCAACCTCATTGCCCATATCTTGGAGTACAGCTTGGTGTCCGAGTTAATCAACGAAATCGGTCGGTGAGACCCTGGTTTTTCGCTTAGTTTCCCCTTCTTGTGGAAGATCACTATATTAGTTTCCTTCCACGAGTCTGGAACTACCCTATTGTACATAATTCAGTTAAACAAATCGACCAATAATGGGACAACTTCAGTTTGCTTTATAAACCTCGAGAGGGATCCCGTCAGGATCTGAGGCTTTGCCAGAGGCTAGTTCTCGCAGTGCTGCTATAACCTCACTCTGTGTAATGTCCCTATCCAGGTCTTCCCTGGCTGCATCATTCAGGCGAGGGCCCCTATCCCGGTACTCGCCCCCCTGAGTCCTGGCATCGCTCTCCTGGTCATAAAGATTCCCATAAAAATTCTCAAAAACCTTCACTATATCTTTCAATTCGGTATATTCAACCCCTTCCTCTTCTATACATGAAATTACATTTTTGGCTCTTTCCTGTCTTAGCCGGAGGGCTAGGACTCTTCCAGCTTGCTCCCCTGTTTCGTATCTTTTAGCCCTAGAGGATTGGAACTCGCAAATCGCCTTTTGGGTTACCTCCTTCTGAAGTTCTGCTTTAACCGTCACCAGTACATTTTGACTTTCGCTGCTATCTCCTCCTGAGGCAATATCCTTTACATGTTGCTCTTCCGCCCTAGCTAACTTCTCCATTAATGCCTCAACCTTAAATCTATCATCTTTTCTTATCCGTGCAGAGCAGCTTATAGTTTCCCCACTTAAAGCAGCCTTGAAAACCTCCCAAACCCCATTACGAGAGGCGCTGTATCTGTTTTCTGCGAAGAATTCACCCACCCAAGTTGTAAGATGTTCGAGAAATCTCTTGTCGGCCAATAGTCTCCTTTCAAAAGTCCAACCTGTCCTTTTCCTTTCTACCCTACCAAGTTCATAAGACAGTACCAGAGGATTATGATCTGAGATTAATTTTGGGAGTTTAATAATGTCTACTTTTTTTATCTCAGAAGAGGTGATAAGAAAGTAATCCAGCTTTGAATACTTCTGGGCTGGATATGAAAAGTACGTAAAACCGGGATTTTGAGGCTTTTTCACGCCCCACACATCTTGCAACCCATGTGAGTTAATAAAAGCCTGTATTGCTCTAAAGACTCTGGGTTTGTGCCCAATATATACTGTTCCAGTCCCCCAATCTGTTGAAATATTTAGATCTCCAGCTACTACTAGTGGTGAGGGTCAGCTGACGAATTCTACTTCTAAAAAGTCAAAGATCTCTGGGTCATCACTATTGGAGCCGTATATGACGCTTAATGTGAAACCCATTTCCAGTTCTGCAATCACCCATCTGCCATTGCTGTCAGCTTTGACTTTTCTAGCAGTTCCCAAAGTAGCTCTTACTAATATAGCTACGCCCCTGATAGTTTAAGATTGGGTAGAGCATGCCACCAACTTAAAACCATTAAGGGACAACATATTCCTCTTAGCCCATGGAAGGTGGGTTTCTTGAAGACAGAGGACGTCTATCTTGTTATATTTCACAAAATAGGCCAATCTCTCCCTTTTCTTCCACTCATTCATACCCCCCACATTAATTGTGCATATTCTAATGTTCGCCATCCTGCTGTGCAATACCAACAACTGCAGGACACTGATCCTTGAATGCACTCTTCTTCAATAAGGCTATAGTTTGACCCATACTTTGTCCTATTCTGCACCATTTCCCACTTTTCCCTATTTTACCCCCAAGCACCAGCTTGCCCCCCTTCCCAATCTTTCCCTCCACCCAGCAACACCCTCTCTCCCTCCCCTCCCACCTTAGTGAGGTGCTCAGACCTAGTCTGTGCATGTGATGGAGCACGATGAGAGCAGTGAGATCTTACAATATATCAATATCCATAAGAAATACAAACAACCTATTTGGAGCCCTATATATCCAAAGTGAAAACACCGAATGTCCAAAAATCATAGACCAGCCAGGATCACATTATCAATGATTATTAGAATTTCCTAGTTACCAACAGAGTCCAGATATTCCTTCGCTTTTATCTCTGAGGAGAAAAAGAATGTCCTCCCTTCATTAATGACTTTCAGTTGAGCCGGGTTGATCAAAAATGCCTGCATCTTTTTGTCCTGGTATGGTTTTATCAACCCTCTTAATCACCAGCGTCTCTCTACTGTCACGTGACAGAAGTACGGCCTGACAAAAAACGTGATCCAATCCCAGCTTCGCTTAGTATTTGGCCTGGCTAGATCCGATATAGCCTGTCTGAGAATGAAATTCCAGAGGAATATCAGAACAGCCCTGGGTTTGTCCCCCTCCTTCGTATTCCTTCTTATTTTGAAGGGAGTGCGGTGAACTCTCTGTATCTCCAGAGGCCAATTCCAGCTAGACAATTCCAGGAATGCCTGTCCAAAGAGCTTGATAATGAATGCCCTAATGTTAGATCCCTCGGCTCCCTCCGGTATTCCCAATACTCTCAGATTATTGCGACGAAGCCTATTCTCCATTTCTTCTAGCTTCCATTGGATGTCGATCACCTGAGAGGATTGAGCATTAACCTTGGAGATGGCCTCTGCCACTTCCGTCTTGGTTGAGACTATTCTGTCTTCCAGGTTTGAAACTCTGTCCCCAGTGTTTTCGCAGAGCTTTGAAAGTTTCCTGACTAAGCCCCGCATTTTTCTCATAGCCGCCTGCGATTTAAGATTGTCTGAGCGGGTTTCCTCCCTATGGGTGATAATCTCCTGGTGGATTGTCTCAAGTAATGGCATTTGAGCGAACTCCATACTGGGGCTGTCCTGCAGTTGTATAGAAGAGAGGTGATCTCCGCTACATTTACTTTTAGTATATGCCTTAGCTGTCGCAGCTGGGGCTGGGCTTTCAATGCGGTTACAGGATGATCGGTTTCCAGATCGCTCTCGGAGTCCACATACGAGCTACACTCCTCGTCTTCCTCAGACCACCCGGCCGCGTCAGTGGCCGAGAAAAATGCTTCACTGGATGCAGATTCTGCCCCCTCCCCTGCTCCACTTCCATCTCCGGGAGTTACTGAGCCATCAACAGTGGGATGAGTTCAGTGTTAGACTAGCAGAGGTGATTGAGGTGGTAGTTGTACTATGGTCCAACACCCTTATTTCTGTAGATTAACACTGAGGTGCTTCAGTGAAGCTGCGAGTACAGAATTAAAGATTTGGGGGTACCTGAAGAGTTGGATATAGTCCTTAGTACTGCACAAGATTATGCTGATCTCTTATAAATATATATGGATGATGGCAAGAGGGTTTTGTTTAAGTTGTGGGCTGCCCACCATGAATAAGATCCAGTGGCGTGGAGTGATGGATCCCAGTGATTAACACAAACAATGTAGAAAGGAGCCATAAGAATGCTTGTTTGCTACAGGATCGTTGGGAGCACTACGCATAATAGTCTGTGGTAGTGTGTTGTTGTTTTCTAGGATGGTGGTTAATTGAAAATGTTAAATCTCCCAGGAGGTGCTTCATCCCAACCTAGAATCTCAGACCTGTTGGACTTTGGTGCTCGGTGCACCTACCACACTGTTGCTACTTGGTAGTAAAAAAAATATAGACCTTAAATTAAAACAAATCATTGGCTCTGCAGCTGGGACCTTTATTCCAGCAGCTGGCACCTCATTCAACCTGCCCCCTGAAGTATTCCTCTTTTGAATCCATGTTAGCACAGTAAAGTGCTGTGAGTGAGCGCCCCCCACACTAAACCTTGTGAGAGACAGAGGGATAGAGATCCTTATATACATTGTGTGTGTCTTGATGAGCAGAGTGGGTCAGGCTGCAAAGGAGGTCTTCCAGTTCTAGAAATGTTTTCCAGACAAGGGCCTGAATTGAACTGGATGAGTGGGTGACTCCTCTGGTCCTGGGAAATAACCTGCTCAGATGATAACAGCCTCTGCCCAAGACCAGATAAACCAACCCTAGACATGGCTTTAAAGCCATTACACAAGCTTCTTTGGGAGCTACAACAACCAGATCACTCTACTAGGTGTTCCCAGGTTTTTACGAATTAAGGAGGCAACAGACAATACCCTGTCCGAAAGGATGACTCCCCCTTCGCCACAGCAAAGCGGAAGATGGAGAGGGGTTATGACAATCCCTTGCAAAGCCTGAACTCAAGAGATGAGACGCAAGACTCGAGACATATTACTTCCCCCTTCGGGCCAGCCAATTGGAGATGACCCTCGGGGGGACCACATGCAAAATCTGAAAAGTATCATGAGGACTTAGAGTAGTCACAAGAAGAAGGGCATAGTTCCTGGCTGCCTCTCACCAGGAAACGAAGAAGCCTAGAAGATCTGGTTGTGAAACCGAATCCACTGTTAAGTCAGCTCGATCCCTCTCTAGATAAAGCCTTGAACGGCATATGTTCGCATAATGCTCCTTACATAAGAAACTGAAAAACCATTAAAAGGCATAGTGCTCATAGCCCACTCAGAGGCAAGATGTCTGCACTCCTGAAATAACACCCCAATATAAGGACCTTTGTAAGCAAGCTCTCCAGAGACCCTGAACAGGGCATGGACTGTGCCTACCGAGCTTGCCAGGATAAGCTATTAGGGTTGAGGGATCTGCTGACAAAGATTTTAGATTTCGGTCTAGCAGGAAAGGAAAACAACACTGTAATAAACCCTGACATATTGGTGGGTTGGGTTCAGTGGGCTATTTTTCTACTGTGCAATATCAAGTGCAAGCTCTCCATGAAAAGACCCCATTCCATACTGACAAGAGTCGATCCCAAATTGAGGGATCTGGTGCCTACTGAGGCTGGACTAGTAGAAGAAGAACTCTTTTTTGACAATCGATTTGTCAAAGACCTGAGCACATTTGTGACACGTTTTCTGCACTGGACAAAGTGCAGATGTTCCTAAGATAAATCTTTAAGCAGGGAATATTTGGCAAAGCCAGTCCATAACATTTTTGCAAAAAAATACAGAATAGATCGACAAGGAAGTAAGAGACTTACTACATAAATGACCCATTTTACCCTTCCACTGCTGCACAGAGAGTTTATCAGAAATGTCTTCTTGTACTGAAGAAAGACAAAGGTTTTGTGAATGAAATGAAATGAAGATTTGTAAATGCTCACTAATACCCAGGGTTGTCTTGGCGCTGGAACTAAATCTGTAGAAGCTGAATGCCTTTTGGCTATACAGACAATTTAAATGGAGGGAATTTACCTCCTGATCGATGTTTTCAGACAAAAAGAGTTTCACCATTCCAATATAGCTCCCTCATGAGTGATTCTTTTTAATGGAGTGGACAGAGGAATTAATTTTACTGCCTTCATTTTGGTCTGTGCCTTGCCCCATGGTGCTTTACCAAGATGATGAGACTGGTGGTAGAATACCTTAGGTCACTGGTGATGTGTAGGATAAATAATATCTTTGTATGACATTATCATCATCATGTCACACTCAAAAACTGCTCTTCAGCACTTTTAGTTATCAACAGACTTAATGCACAGTGTAGTCTTCATTTCTGACGGGCTCAAATCAGGGGAAGTGCTTCGAAGGAGATAAAATTGTTGATTTTTAAGATAAATATGAAGAAAGCAGCCCTGATTCTGGCTACCACAAAGATCAAGTCAATCAGGAAAGAAAGAGAATAGTTTTTTTCTTGCAGATTCATATCGCTCACACATTGGCAAGCTACTTGACCTTCTTTTGGCATCCATCCAAGTGCTTTTTCCTGCCCCTCTGCATTACAGGGTCCTCCCATCTTTGCCTGGTTTCATTATTAAATCTGACACTAACTGACAGAGCAAGTGTGCCAGATGCCATAACTTTTCTTCAAGAGACAAAAAATAGGAGAGGAGTCTACATATTGAATTGAGTTATTAGCAGGGTCGTTTGAGGTCAATTGCTTGACCTGGGACACAACTTGTTGTGTTCTACTGAAGATGGACAACAGGTCAGCAGTCCATTATATCAACAAACTGGGAGGCATGAAGTGAAAGATGTTGGCGAACATTGGCAAGGACTTTTTGCATTACACTATGTAGCACTATATCTCAATCTCAACAGAGTACCTGCTAGGCAAAAATAACTTCAAGTTTCTGTAGGACTCCAGTGACTTAAGATTGGACTCACATGTGTTTTAGAAATTATCGGCGACTTAGGACCTGCGCATGTGGAATTCTACACCTTTCTTCTAAATTACCAGTTGCTGAAATTTTTCAGATGGAGGGTATATCCAGAGCGATTGACTATGGATTCTTTCCTGCAAGAGTGATCAGGTGCCCTGCATTATACCTTCTGCTGTCTGTAATGATCCCAAAGGGTGATAGCACAACTTCAGCATCAGCAAACTGACTTGGTGCTGATTACTTACTTTGCAAGACTCGTAACCACTTTTTTTGAAAACAATGATAGCTCCTCCAGTAAAAATTCCTTCAAAAACATTTTTCTAGGTGAATCTTCCATGTCAACTACCTCAGTTGGTGGAGTCAGGTCACCTTCAGTTGATGGTGTGGTGACTTTCTGCAAGCTGGACTTTATACATTAACCAGGCATAGGTTTCCAGTGCAAAGAACGATACTCTTCAGCCTGGTCCAGATGGCTGAGTTGGTGTCTGGGATGACATCTCATATGATGTAGTGCAGGTGGAACATCTACTTAGTGGAATTAGCAGCAAAATGGATGGTCTATAGGACGATCAACTCTTATACTTATGCTTTTGCAGAAGGTCATACTCAAATGGCTAATAATTCCATAGTAAAGCACCCTTTGAGCAGGAAATTATTGAAAGGTATCAGGTTGAGTGTTCCACTCTGTAGGAAAGTAGGATCTGCTTTCATGGTCACCCCCACTTTTGCTGGTGTCATATTTTACTGACTAGTCTGAATGGGATCCTACTAATCAGAACCCCCGTCTCTATGGTTCATCCCTAACTTGGATATGGTGAGTACTTAGGCTACTGATGGCTATCTTGTAAGTCCCTAATTAGTATATAGTACCAAGGTACCCTGGGCATAGGTACACCAGGGGTCCCTCATGGGCCGAAGCATGTATTATGCCACCCATGGGAGACCACTCAAATTGTGACTACAGGCCTGCCATTGCAGCCTGTGTAAGCTGGTGCTAGCGCCACTTACAACAGATATACATTTCCTTATAACTGAAGTCACTACACTTAAAACCTATAAGTCTCCCCTAAGGCAGACCTTTCAATCCTCAAGGTAGGGTGCTCGGTTATAAGTGTGAGGGAGACTTTGCCTGGGCAGGACACCCGTACAACCTTCGCAGTCCATTCTCCCGGCGGGGGGAGGTGAGGGGGGGTAAGTGCATCAGCCATTACGATATATAGTGTGGTCATTACACGATGGCTATATCTAAACTGACTGTAACGAACCCTGTCGTGTTTGGTATCAAACATGTTGAAATCATACACCAAGGTATGATTCTATGCACTGTAAAGCTCCTCTGGGAGGCCCTAAGTGCTCCCTGTACCAGTCTTCTAGACCCTGGACAGCAAACAATGGCTGCTGCCGACCAGAGACACGATTCTGCACTCCTGCTGCTGAGACAAGCTCGAACAGGGCAATAGGTTTCCTGTCACAGGGAAGTGTGACCGCCTCCCAGACAGGACTTTGTGTATTGGGACAGGGTGGGGGCGCTTGCCAGTGCCACTAGACTGCTTTGAAGGGCACTTTTGGTGTCCTCCTTGTATACTCCAGTTGAAACCAGTTGACCGAGCTATTGGCTCCCACTCTGGTGAAACTGGACAAAAGACATGGGAGTATCCTCCCCACTGTCCAGCCTCTCCTCTGGGAGGGACCCCTGAATTGTCCCAACTCTTTCCCTAAGGTACTCAAGGGCCTACCTGTGGGTGGGTCCCTAGATTCGCAGTGGGAAAAGATTCCGATCCAAACCCACTTCATCTTCAACCTTCTGGGTATTTTGGACTTCGCTTTGGAAACCAATACTGCAACTGGAAAGGCTCCTGCTGCTCTCTGTGTCATCGTCCTGCCAGTCGTCAGCAACCTCTGTGCCTGTGCTCCATACAGGTGTTTCACAAGGCCTGTGGACATCCAAGACATCCGAAGGAATCTCCCTTGGAGTGAAGGAGTCACTCCCCTGCATCTGCAGGCACCGCAACGCAGATGGCTGGTCTGCTGCTTCTTAGCTCCTATGGACTACGAAAGGTTCAGCAACACAGGGAGTGGTTCTGCATCTCTCTCGAGGTCTGCGTTGTCTTCATAGCAAGTTTGAAGCCAGTATTCCTTGTCGGAATCGGTGGAGCAGTACCCCTTGTGCACCGTGTCATCTTGCCATTGCCAATGATTGTTGAATCTCTTCACCAGAGTGCTTCAGACTCCGAGAAGCTTCAGCCTCTCCTGCAGCCAAGATCTTCGCCTGCACCGAATCCTTTGCACCATGGGCCTGCATCCTTTGGTGAGCTGCTTGAGGTCCTCTTGTGACTCCTGTGCTTTCGGCCTGTGGGTCTTCTTGAGGGTCTGCTTTGGCTCCAGTGAGCTCCCTTGCTTGCTCAGGCCTGCTATAACAAACCTGCTCGTGGTGAGTCACTTGGACCTTGCTGGTCCCAACACTACACCTTTTTCAAATACTACTGACCCCCTGGCTCTTGACATCCGACATGGGACAGCTTGTGAAAGGCACTTGGTCTTTCACAGCATCGCCTGGTCTGCATGGCTGCATCTTCAAGGGCACTGTCTACTCTCCTGCATCCCGATATAGGTGAGCATTCGTCTTCTGTGCCTCCTGGTCACTCCTGAGTGGCATAGACTCTGTCCCCTCTGCTTGAAGGTATCGCTCAACTTGAATGCACCTTTGGGTTCCACCGAACTCTTGCTTTCTTCGCAAGCGGCATCTTTCCTGAAGTCCTACATTGTCGTCTACCGCGGTTTCTAATGTCACTTCGCACCTATGCACCCGGCGTCCCTGGTGTAGGTATCCTGGTTCTTGGCCTATCTTGGGTTGACTCCCCAACCTTCCATCACATTAAGACACAAAGTGCCTTCAGGGTCCTCTGAGAAAGGTCCTTTTTCTTTAAAACTGCAACAGTGACTTACCCATTGGCTTGTATTGAGCATGAGGTCATGTTCCCACTCTGCACACGACCTCCATGGGGTTCCTAGATACTCACCCTGGGAGGTTCCTTGGGTCCCCGACTCTTCTACGTTTTCTGGGTCCATTCTCGACTTGGGTTGTGGCATCCATTCCACTGTTTTAGTATATGGTTTGGTTTCCCCCCTGGAGACCACTGTGTATCTGTGCTACTTACGTGTTCTATTATCAAAGTATTGTGTGTATTATGGTTATATCGCTGGGTAGGAGATATTGCAATGTGTTGGTGTTTATAATACATTTTTATAACTACACTGTGTGGTTCTTTTTCACTTAACCTATACCTAAATATTAAGTACTGGTAAATCAAGCTGCTTTACACTCCTTCTGGACTAAGCCTGAAGGCTGCTGTCCAAAGCTACCACTTAGAGAACTTTCTACGGTTGTCTAAGACCACTAAAATCACCATAAGGGTTGTCTGGATTAGTGCAGGGTGCTACACTTACATATGTGTGAGAGCTGCGGAAGGCTTTTGATCAGTTAAACTTTGGGTGCACTGCCCGTATATACGCACATCGGTATAGAGTTGCTGACTATTAAGGTGCAAGACGGCGAGTGGAAAACCTTGAACCACTCAATAGGGTAGGAGGACACCTACTCTAGTAAGGACAAAATTGGTTGCCGTTGCACTCAAGACAGTGTGAACAATGTTAAGTAACACAAAGCAATACACTTTATACAAAATGACAGAATTATCCATGCAAAAAAACTCTCGATAGGTAAATCTTGGAGTCTTTAATGTTGTATACAGCCAGCCGACACGTGTTTCATCGCACTTGCGATTCCTCAGGGCTGAAATGAACAAAGGTTGACAATGGAGCATGTTTCTCGCAGAGATCAAGTATACAATAAGACCTGGTTACATGGTCTTGCATGCTCAGTGATTGCTTCTACTAAATTTCGTGTCCCCACAAAAGGAACTCTCAGTGATTCCTAAGTGCCAACCCAACACATCCGTGTCGTACGTGTAAGACTTGACAATGTTATCTTTAGCCGTGCAGTTCCATAGTGATTTTGTGTATTCACGCGTGGGTGTGTCAGAGTTATAAAAAACTAGGGGATATGGTCTACATTAGAAAAGTGTTCCATTTGTGTACGACTCAGTCACACTTCATGCTCTGTGAATCTGTGAGTAGGCTAAAAAAACTTATAGCCTAAAGATATATCCGTCACATACCTAAAAGGCTGTGTTCCTGTCAGAAGGTCTAATTATCCACAGGAAAGAGAGATAAGCACATGACAACCAGAAAGATCCCATTACTATTTGTCCAATATTCGTTTCTCAGGCAAAACACAAAACAGTAGTGAGAATGCGAAGAACAAATTATATAAAAAGCTCACCGCTCAGCTGGTGATACTTCCAACCCAGCCGGGCTCTTGACCGCAAATACCCAGTCCGAGTATTCAATATGAACTTAATTCTGTAATCAGATTAGTAATCCAAATTACTATACATGGATCTGCGTTTCCGCAATAAAAAAACTGCAGCCATTTAAACAGCACGTTCTTGTATTCTAGAATGCAGTCTCTTTTTTTTTTTTTTTTTTTTGATATCACAAGAAACCGCGCCCCTTAGCATGTCACACAACCCATACCTTCATTGCCATTTACGAAGTGCACCTCCCCATTATTACCTATTCTATTAATTTATTTCGAACACAACGTTTCTGTTTGTAGTAAGTATCCTATAGACTTACATTAGGTTAGTGGTTTCCCGCTTTAAACATCAAGATTGTAGCTATATTTTCCTCTTTATTTGTTGTCCACGGCGAGTCGATTAACGCTCTGTGGAATTCGTGAGTGACACCAATTAGTCAATCTCCCAAGGAAAATAGAGTATAGAAATGAAAAACAAAACGGATTCGTTTAAACCAAAAGTCTTACCTATAGGTAAGAAGTAGAGTAATAATGCCGTGAACGCGTCCGCTGTGTCAGGCGCTTTCCGCTACAAAGACACCAAAAGAGAGAAGGAGTTATGCTCCCGCAATGATCCCAAGTTTTTGGCAAAAAAAAATTATTCATTAAGAGAGCCCCTGCCGGCATAAATCTCAGCCGCTTACCTTGTTGAAGCGAAGACGCGGCGTGTAATGCGTCCGGATCCGTGTTCCTGTTTGGACACGTGACCGGCGCAACCACGACGCTAAGTAGCGTTTAACCATGACGTATTACAGAACTAGAACGCTTATGTCGCGTAGTTCGTCCTCCATGTTGGGTTCCTCTTACAACTTCTATCAACCATCATCCTCATAAGGATATATCGCGCACGGCATACTTTCCATGCCAATAAGTATTGTTACGTATCTATTGCGTATTAAAGCATTAAAGGCAATTATCACATGGGGGAGGTTTAAAATAATATATATGTAGTTTGTGCGAACGGCCAAGCGCGAGGTACGACCTAGTGGAATTATTAAATTCCTGCCCCTATTCCTGGTCGTTTTTCAGAGAATGAAGCTATATTTACAACTGGTGAGCTGAATTTGTGCACACCGTGCCTACACATTCACAGACTATCGGTGCCCATACCAATCACACGTGTGTGCTTGCAGTATACAGTTCTATCTACAGTACATTTACATTTCTTTATCTTACTGATATATATACAATCTCCTTTTGAATATACACATGTTGGACATACAACAGCATCAGAATAACGTACAGGAGGGTTATTCTAGCATGAGGGAATTCCATACTCATACCATTGTGATATCTGTAACATTGTTTGGTTCAAATATACAAATGACAGTATCCTATCCATAATCTCATATCATATGTCAGTTGCCCAGAAAATACTGCATTTCATGGTCATAGTTGAGTCCCCGGTCTACGGACCTCAGACGCATGATCCAAGTTGCCTCTGTGCGCCTAAGTTTTAATTCCCGGTTGCCCCCTCTGACATCCTGGGGGACTGTGTCAATACCAAAGAATTTAACCACTGTGTTTGCCCTATTACCTTGGCAAGAGGCTACATGTAGGGCCACCGGATATTTCGGATCGCAGTTAAGTATTGCCCTGATATGTTCCATCATTCTCTCTTTAAGTTGTCTGATGGTGCTACCTACATAGAATTTTCCACATACACATTCGATGACATAGATTACAAATTTAGTGGTACAATTGATGTTATATTTCACAGTGTAGGCTACACCATCAGGGCCCATGAATTCGGTGGTGCCATGTTTAGCCCACTTACACATGCTACAAAATCCACACTTATAAAAGCCTAGACTATGTTGTGTCATCCAAGTTGTTGTTATAGTGTCTCTAGGTACCGTGGGACTCAATTTGCTTTTGAGTGTATTACCTCTTCTGAATGTGATTTGAGGTCTGTCTGTGATACAATCTGCAAGAGCTCTTTCTGACTTTAAGAGACCCCAATGTTTGGTGAGGCTTTTGCGTAAAGTATCATGGAATGAGTTGAAGTCAGTCACCATTCTAATCAGTTCCCTACCCGAGGTGGGGGGCTTATGTGTAGAGGTAAGGGTATGTGTTCTCTTTACCTTTTTGACCCTTTTTTCAGCTTTCTCAATAGTCTGGTTAGAATACCCTCTATTATAAAACCTTTCCTTCATGCCAGTCAAACATCTCCTGAACTCTCCATCCTCACTGCAGTTCCGTTTTGCCCTTAAGAACTCGCCATATGGTATGGCGTTTATTTGGTGAGGGGGATGTGAGCTCGAGGCATGCAAGACTGCATTGCATGCCGTGGATTTTCTGAACAGTCTACTATGCAGACAGTTAGCTGAAACATAGAATTCAATATCCAGAAATTCAATGTTAGTTTTACTCCAATTCATCGTAAATCTGATATCCCAGGAGTTGTCATTGAGATATCTGAATAAATCTTGTAAAAGCTCATCAGAGCCGGACCAGATCAGGATACAATCATCAATATACCGACCCCAAAAAATAATGGAGTCGATATATTGCGCACCCTTTTTGCTCCAAATGAGGTCGGATTCCAGTGCACCCATGAACAAGTTGGCAAACGAGGGTGATATTTTTGAACCCATGGCCACTCCCTTCTTTTGACAGTACCAGTTTTTGTCAAACATAAACACATTGTTTCTGAGTATAAGCTCAATCATTGTGGATAGCATTACAGTATGTTGCCAAAGTGTGGCAGGCCTATTGTGCAAAAACTTGTTCACTGTCTGTATACCTAGTTCTAGATTGATACTGGTGTACAGTGAGACTACATCTAATGTGACAAGTAGAGAACCCTCTTGCCACTGGATGTCTGCTAGTGTGCTCAAAATGTGTTTACTATCCTGTATGTAGGAAGGTAGGTTTCTGACCAGAGGACCCAAGAAAATGTCTACGTATTCCGCTATTCTTTCAGTTGGGCCCCCTATGCCAGAAACAATCGGTCTCCCTGGTGGAAATGGGAGTTTTTTGTGGACTTTTGGAAGTGTATAAAGCCATGGATAGGTCGGTCTAAATACTTTGAGATATAGATATTCTTCCTCGTTCAATAGCCCAGATTGTTTCCATTTGAGTAAGTGTGAATTGATCTCTAATGTCAAAGGACCCATGGGGTTGTGTGTCAGGTGTTCGTAGCAAGACTCATCCTGTAATTGCTGGGAAATTTCATGGTGATAATCTACCCGATCCATTATCACTACGTTGCCCCCTTTGTCAGCTTCCCTGATAGTTATGGTGTTGTCTTTCATAAGTGTCGTTAGTGCATGTCTTTCCCCATGAGTGAGGTTATCTTTGTATTTAAACATCCTGTCTTTTCGATGACTGTTCAGGTTATCCAGGTCCTCTATTACTCGTTTGTGGAATGTGTCTATTGCATTGCCACCAGGTAGTGTGGGAATCCATTTGGATTTAGATCTCAAACCACTGACAATGCTAAAATCAGATTCTATGTCTAACTCCTCCAGCAGTTGGTCCATGTCTAGAGGAGAATCTTCCATATCAGTTAATGACAACAGAAGGTGGGTTGCATGTACGTCTTTTATTGATAATGTATCAGGAGTACTTTGTACAGGTGTGATTCTCATTTCTCTCTCCCTATTCTCTGACCCATAGAAATGCTTTTTCAACTTAAGATTCCTTATAAATTTGAAAAGATCAATTTTCAGTTTGCAGAGATCTCCCGTGGCGTAAGGGTTAAAGTTTAAACCCCTACTCAAAAGAGATATCATATCTGGGGTAAGGATAAGTTTTGAGAGATTAATAACCTGTACATCCTGATTCCCAATGTCTACTGATTCTTGTTGGCTCCTGATCTCAGTTTTCTTCGATAGTCCTCTGAGCTTGCTGCCCCTCCCTCGTCTTGTTTTTGATCGGGCTGGTTTCTTGGGGGCACGTATCTGTTGCCCTTCCTTATACGTAAAACCTCTTGAAAAAATGCAGGCATATTTTGTCTGTCTTGGTTATCCGAATCACCCCCAGTGGTATTAACAGAGTTTAAAGAAGCATTACTCGAGGACAGGGAGGCAGGTTCTGAGGTAGTCTTATTTTTACTATTAGTTTTGGAGTTACTCGGGATCATGGAGTCATATTTCTTATCAAACGTGAAAATTCTTCCACGCGCGTAATCCAATTCGTCCCTTCTAAGTTGCCGAGCTTTCCTGTTCTTGATATCCGATTGGTGTTTCAAAAGGATTTCATCCAAAATAGTGTAATTTTTGACTGTTGGTTCGGGCAGATTCAGATCCTTAATTTCTTGTTCTAAGGTGGCTATGTCTGCCTGCAATTTTGTCAAAATTGCAACTTAGAAGAGTAATGCTTCTTTAAACTCTGTTAATACCACTGGGGGTGATTCGGATAACCAAGACAGACAAAATATGCCTGCATTTTTTCAAGAGGTTTTACGTATAAGGAAGGGCAACAGATACGTGCCCCCAAGAAACCAGCCCGATCAAAAACAAGACGAGGGAGGGGCAGCAAGCTCAGAGGACTATCGAAGAAAACTGAGATCAGGAGCCAACAAGAATCAGTAGACATTGGGAATCAGGATGTACAGGTTATTAATCTCTCAAAATTTATCCTTACCCCAGATATGATATCTCTTTTGAGTAGGGGTTTAAACTTTAACCCTTACGCCACGGGAGATCTCTGCAAACTGAAAATTGATCTTTTCAAATTTATAAGGAATCTTAAGTTGAAAAAGCATTTCTATGGGTCAGAGAATAGGGAGAGAGAAATGAGAATCACACCTGTACAAAGTACTCCTGATACATTATCAATAAAAGACGTACATGCAACCCACCTTCTGTTGTCATTAACTGATATGGAAGATTCTCCTCTAGACATGGACCAACTGCTGGAGGAGTTAGACATAGAATCTGATTTTAGCATTGTCAGTGGTTTGAGATCTAAATCCAAATGGATTCCCACACTACCTGGTGGCAATGCAATAGACACATTCCACAAACGAGTAATAGAGGACCTGGATAACCTGAACAGTCATCGAAAAGACAGGATGTTTAAATACAAAGATAACCTCACTCATGGGGAAAGACATGCACTAACGACACTTATGAAAGACAACACCATAACTATCAGGGAAGCTGACAAAGGGGGCAACGTAGTGATAATGGATCGGGTAGATTATCACCATGAAATTTCCCAGCAATTACAGGATGAGTCTTGCTACGAACACCTGACACACAACCCCATGGGTCCTTTGACATTAGAGATCAATTCACACTTACTCAAATGGAAACAATCTGGGCTATTGAACGAGGAAGAATATCTATATCTCAAAGTATTTAGACCGACCTATCCATGGCTTTATACACTTCCAAAAGTCCACAAAAAACTCCCATTTCCACCAGGGAGACCGATTGTTTCTGGCATAGGGGGCCCAACTGAAAGAATAGCGGAATACGTAGACATTTTCTTGGGTCCTCTGGTCAGAAACCTACCTTCCTACATACAGGATAGTAAACACATTTTGAGCACACTAGCAGACATCCAGTGGCAAGAGGGTTCTCTACTTGTCACATTAGATGTAGTCTCACTGTACACCAGTATCAATCTAGATCTAGGTATACAGACAGTGAACAAGTTTTTGCACAATAGGCCTGCCACACTTTGGCAACATACTGTAATGCTATCCACAATGATTGAGCTTATACTCAGAAACAATGTGTTTATGTTTGACAAAAACTGGTACTGTCAAAAGAAGGGAGTGGCCATGGGTTCAAAAATATCACCCTCGTTTGCCAACTTGTTCATGGGTGCACTGGAATCCGACCTCATTTGGAGCAAAAAGGGTGCGCAATATATCGACTCCATTATTTTTTGGGGTCGGTATATTGATGATTGTATCCTGATCTGGTCCGGCTCTGATGAGCTTTTACAAGATTTTTTCAGATATCTCAATGACAACTCCTGGGATATCAGATTTACGATGAATTGGAGTAAAACTAACATTGAATTTCTGGATATTGAATTCTATGTTTCAGCTAACTGTCTGCATAGTAGACTGTTCAGAAAATCCACGGCATGCAATGCAGTCTTGCATGCCTCGAGCTCACATCCCCCTCACCAAATAAACGCCATACCATATGGCGAGTTCTTAAGGGCAAAACGGAACTGCAGTGAGGATGGAGAGTTCAGGAGATGTTTGACTGGCATGAAGGAAAGGTTTTATAATAGAGGGTATTCTAACCAGACTATTGAGAAAGCTGAAAAAAGGGTCAAAAAGGTAAAGAGAACACATACCCTTACCTCTACACATAAGCCCCCCACCTCGGGTAGGGAACTGATTAGAATGGTGACTGACTTCAACTCATTCCATGATACTTTACGCAAAAGCCTCACCAAACATTGGGGTCTCTTAAAGTCAGAAAGAGCTCTTGCAGATTGTATCACAGACAGACCTCAAATCACATTCAGAAGAGGTAATACACTCAAAAGCAAATTGAGTCCCACGGTACCTAGAGACACTATAACAACAACTTGGATGACACAACATAGTCTAGGCTTTTATAAGTGTGGATTTTGTAGCATGTGTAAGTGGGCTAAACATGGCACCACCGAATTCATGGGCCCTGATGGTGTAGCCTACACTGTGAAATATAACATCAATTGTACCACTAAATTTGTAATCTATGTCATCGAATGTGTATGTGGAAAATTCTATGTAGGTAGCACCATCAGACAACTTAAAGAGAGAATGATGGAACATATCAGGGCAATACTTAACTGCGATCCGAAATATCCGGTGGCCCTACATGTAGCCTCTTGCCAAGGTAATAGGGCAAACAAAGTGGTTAAATTCTTTGGTATTGACACAGTCCCCCAGGATGTCAGAGGGGGCAACCGGGAATTAAAACTTAGGCGCACAGAGGCAACTTGGATCATGCGTCTGAGGTCCGTAGACCGGGGACTCAACTATGACCATGAAATGCAGTATTTTCTGGGCAACTGACATATGATATGAGATTATGGATAGGATACTGTCATTTGTATATTTGAACCAAACAATGTTACAGATATCACAATGGTATGAGTATGGAATTCCCTCATGCTAGAATAACCCTCCTGTACGTTATTCTGATGCTGTTGTATGTCCAACATGTGTATATTCAAAAGGAGATTGTATATATATCAGTAAGATAAAGAAATGTAAATGTACTGTAGATAGAACTGTATACTGCAAGCACACACGTGTGATTGGTATGGGCACCGATAGTCTGTGAATGTGTAGGCACGGTGTGCACAAATTCAGCTCACCAGTTGTAAATATAGCTTCATTCTCTGAAAAACGACCAGGAATAGGGGCAGGAATTTAATAATTCCACTAGGTCGTACCTCGCGCTTGGCCGTTCGCACAAACTACATATATATTATTTTAAACCTCCCCCATGTGATAATTGCCTTTAATGCTTTAATACGCAATAGATACGTAACAATACTTATTGGCATGGAAAGTATGCCGTGCGCGATATATCCTTATGAGGATGATGGTTGATAGAAGTTGTAAGAGGAACCCAACATGGAGGACGAACTACGCGACATAAGCGTTCTAGTTCTGTAATACGTCATGGTTAAACGCTACTTAGCGTCGTGGTTGCGCCGGTCACGTGTCCAAACAGGAACACGGATCCGGACGCATTACACGCCGCGTCTTCGCTTCAACAAGGTAAGCGGCTGAGATTTATGCCGGCAGGGGCTCTCTTAATGAATAATTTTTTTTTGCCAAAAACTTGGGATCATTGCGGGAGCATAACTCCTTCTCTCTTTTGGTGTCTTTGTAGCGGAAAGCACCTGACACAGCGGACGCGTTCACGGCATTATTACTCTACTTCTTACCTATAGGTAAGACTTTTGGTTTAAACGAATCCGTTTTGTTTTTCATTTCTATACTCTATTTTCCTTGGGAGATTGACTAATTGGTGTCACTCACGAATTCCACAGAGCGTTAATCGACTCGCCGTGGACAACAAATAAAGAGGAAAATATAGCTACAATCTTGATGTTTAAAGCGGGAAACCACTAACCTAATGTAAGTCTATAGGATACTTACTACAAACAGAAACGTTGTGTTCGAAATAAATTAATAGAATAGGTAATAATGGGGAGGTGCACTTCGTAAATGGCAATGAAGGTATGGGTTGTGTGACATGCTAAGGGGCACGGTTTCTTGTGATATCAAAAAAAAAAAAAAAAAAAAAGAGACTGCATTCTAGAATACAAGAACGTGCTGTTTAAATGGCTGCAGTTTTTTTATTGCGGAAACGCAGATCCATGTATAGTAATTTGGATTACTAATCTGATTACAGAATTAAGTTCATATTGAATACTCGGACTGGGTATTTGCGGTCAAGAGCCCGGCTGGGTTGGAAGTATCACCAGCTGAGCGGTGAGCTTTTTATATAATTTGTTCTTCGCATTCTCACTACTGTTTTGTGTTTTGCCTGAGAAACGAATATTGGACAAATAGTAATGGGATCTTTCTGGTTGTCATGTGCTTATCTCTCTTTCCTGTGGATAATTAGACCTTCTGACAGGAACACAGCCTTTTAGGTATGTGACGGATATATCTTTAGGCTATAAGTTTTTTTATCCTACTCACAGATTCACAGAGCATGAAGTGTGACTGAGTCGTACACAAATGGAACACTTTTCTAATGTAGACCATATCCCCTAGTTTTTTATAACTCTGACACACCCACGCGTGAATACACAAAATCACTATGGAACTGCACGGCTAAAGATAACATTGTCAAGTCTTACACGTACGACACGGATGTGTTGGATTGGCACTTAGGAATCACTGAGAGTTCCTTTTGTGGGGACACGAAATTTAGTAGAAGCAATCACTGAGCATGCAAGACCATGTAACCAGGTCTTATTGTATACTTGATCTCTGCGAGAAACATGCTCCATTGTCAACCTTTGTTCATTTCAGCCCTGAGGAATCGCAAGTGCGATGAAACACGTGTCGGCTGGCTGTATACAACATTAAAGACTCCAAGATTTACCTATCGAGAGTTTTTTTGCATGGATGATTCTGCCATTTTGTATAAAGTGTATTGCTTTGTGTTACTTAACATTGTTCACACTGTCTTGAGTGCAACGGCAACCAATTTTACACTTACATATGTGTGCACCATATACTAGCCAGCCTCCTACACACCTGAACACAGATATTCTTGGGTAAGGGATGTTAATAAAGTCCTTGTACTTCTTCCTGGCTCATGAAGGCAGCCTTATCCAGAAAATAGTTATCAGAAAAGTTGATGATGCAGCTTTGTCTCCTATCCTGTGAAAGTGTTTCAGATTTCAAAGCCTTGGATATAGATAGAAAGGTTTCCATATCAGAAGGGGTTACCTTTATAGTACCTAGAGGACAAAAACGTCCAATAATGTTAATAATAATGACATTTGTGGCTCTTTGCCCAGTAATTTCTCTGCTGCCATGTGGAGGGTGCTGTGTTATGTATTTTCCTTCTACGTTCTCTCTTTGCCAAAGCGCCGGGACACTCCTTGGAGTAGCCGTGCGCTATAAAAGAGCATTTTATAACATAACATAACATAACATAACATAACATTTGTAAACCGCACGGTTACTTCACCTAAAGTGTCCCAATGCTAGGGAGCTAAGTATTGAAAATCAAGCACACCAGATGAGACAAATAGCCAAGTTTTCTGTTTTTTCTCTGAAAATCGATTCAGATGAAGCCAAACAAAGATCCACAGGTATAGAATTCCAAACTTTGGAAGCAAAGTGCCTGAAGGCGCAACCACCAACTCTAGCTTTCCTAACTCTGGGAACAGAGGTCAGTTTCACCTCAGGCAATCTCAGAGTTCTATTTGGCACATAAGAAGTGATCATGTCCTGCACATAGGTAGGGCCTTGGCCAGAAAGTGCTTTGGAACAATAGCAGAGAGCCTTAAAGGCAATTCTTTTTTTTTACTGGCAACCAATGGAGTTTCTTCAGTGCAGTACTAGTAGAGGCCCACCTGGAGAGCCCAAGCAGTGTCTGGGCTGCCGTCTTCTGCACATGTTGAAGTCTATTAATGTGATTGTAAAAGATTGTAAAAGAATGTGACGTAAAAGATTAAAGACCTGGCTGTTCAACCAGTAATCCTTCTCATGAACTAGCATCTGGAGAGTCACGCACTAAGTCTATAGCGCCGAGATGCCTACGGGCATTTGTTTGCGCTCTACAAATGTAAAAAATAAATAGATAAATAAGATTGGGAGACACCCAAATACAAAATATTGCAGTAGTCCAACCTGAATGTTACCATCACTTACACCACTGTTTTTTGGGGAGTCTCAGGAAGAACTTGAAGGATTTTTTTAGGGATCTCAAAATAACACAACACTTTCCTGAAAGGGCATTGATCTGGGCATCAAAAGAAACTTTTTTGTCGAACTAGATGCCCAGATTTTTTACTTTGAGCTCGGGGGCTGGTAAGGGACTGAAGTTGTCTGGCCACCATGCATTGGACCACTTGTTCAAATGTCTGCCGACTACCAAGACCTCAGTCTCCAAAGTATTAAGTTTTAAACAACTGAGGTCCATCCAAGTAGTGACATCAGACAGGCATGCCGGTAGAGAACGCCATCTGCTCACTGTTATGGGACTGCAAGATAACAAGCTGATCATCATCAGCATATGAAATAATAGTAAAGCGATACTGCTCATTGACAGCCAGAAGGCTTAAATATACGTTAAAAAGAGTTGGACTCTGGGCCCTCACTTCCTCTCTTACATTCACCTACTAGACACAGAGCTCACCACATCGGTGCACGTGGCAGGTTCGGTCTCTCCCCCGTTCCCCGTCCGGCGTGATACCCGGCAGGGCTGTCCCCACTTCTATTTGCCCTGGCCATGAAGCTTCTTGCCGCCGGGGTCAGAATTGACACCTCGGGTCAGGGATTTGAGTGGTTGCTGGAGGTCTCCAACCACATTCAGGTTACATGCTGACGACGTCCTGTTTTTCCTCACCAACCCATAGAGATCCAGTCCCAGAATTCTCAGAATTATGTAGGTCTTTGGGGAAATGAAAGGTTTACATATGAACATCAGCAAGTCCACTCTCTCGCTGTTGCCGGGGCCCACTGAATATGGTCTGTGGACAGCTGACATGACAATTGCAGCTGATGAAATGATCTACCTGGGTGTCTTGCTATCCAGCTCTCAACCCATCTCCTCGGAGCGCAATTCACAGAACAAGTAATAGTGAAGGTGAGATCCTGGTCGTCTTTGCCACTGTTGTTTTATGGCTGATCCACCATCTTCAAGATGGTCTCACTTCCCCTCCTACAATACCACCTACAGAATCACCTATACCTGATCCCAGTGGCTTGGTTCCGGCAGATTAACGCACTCAGTTTTTATGGGGAGCGGGCACTACCCGAGTGGCTCTATGTACCTGCTTCCAATCTAACTACTGTGGAGGCATTGCTGCCGCCAAGATCCAATCCTACCACGCAGCCTCACACCTGCAGGTGTTTAATGAATGGTGGTACTGCAACCGGGATGACCCCGCTTATGCAGTGAAGCTCTGAATAATAGGTGACACCTCTATTCATGCATAGCTATATAGCCGATCAGACTTCCGGGCTTTGCAGCCTGCGGCCAGAGTGGTTATCCAGGTAGGGAGACAATCGCTGTGGCGAATGGGGTGGTGGGTTCACCTTACGCGAGAGATTCCGCTGTGGGAAAATGGAGTCCTTTCCCAGGTGGCAACCTCTCCAGGTTTCGGGGATGGGACCATATTGGCATATCTTCATTAGGCGCAGTCATGCCCGGCTTGACTTTTAAATCCTTCCAAGACCTCCAGGATGAATTCTCCATGCCCTGCAGTCAATTTTTATAAATATCTGCAATTATTCCATGCCCTGACCCCCTATCACCAAAACCTTGTGACCCTTCCACAGTTTAACCCGTTAGAGGGTAAACTACTTATAGGGGATCTCGGTGATCAAAAAATAACAAAGATATATCAACCCATAATCACCAACAGTATTACCACCTTGGATACCCTCCGAGTAGCCTGGCAAGATGATCTTGGTCAGATCGACGATGAAGACAGGACTGAGGCACTAGACTCCCCATGTGGCATGGCAATCTTCTCATGCTTGCATCTTATCCAATTTAAATGCTTTCACCGGCTTTGGCGAATGGGCCTCGTGGCCTCTTCCACTTGTCTAAGGTGTGGCAATGGCGAAGGCAACTTTCTTCATACAGTATGAACTTGCAGCATGCTATCTGGGTTCCGGAGGGGGATTGTGGCATGTTTAACCAAAGTTCTGGCTTGGAATTTTCCCTGTCCCTGAAGTTAATCCTTCTGCATACCACTGACAATATTGGGGGCAACAAGTACAAATTCGACCTTCTGTTTCTTGGTCTCACCCTGGCCAAGTGCGCTATTGCTAGGCTCTGGAAGGCTGATCCCCTCCCCCCCTACTGGGCATATGGAAGCAGGGTATGTACTTTTGAATGAGCTTAGAGATACCGATATTCAAGTCAAGTGTATTCCCTCAGAAACACCCCAATATTTGGCAATGTTGGGATGATTACTGAGGCCTGCTCCTGGAGCCGTCAACCTCTGTAGAAGCACAAATTGACAACGAACTCTGATGAGCCGAACTGGCTCTCTGAACTGCCTAATAATTCATGTACGCTAGGGACTTCAGGACGCAGGAAGGCTGGATGTGGGGAGAAAAGTCGAGACACAGATCACTCAGTTGTATTGTTGAATGTTTTTTTTCTGGTTTTGTTATATGTCAACATCGACAATTACACCATGTTAATTTGTGATAGTCGGTATGTATCTGTGCTGGGCCCTCTGGACCATATCATGGCATAAAACACAATAAAATCTGTTTTGAAAGAAACAAAAAGAGTTGGACTTAGAGATGAGCCCTGAAGCACTCTGTGCTTCGAAGGACAGATTGCCGACTGGAAATGTTTTTGAGGTACCTGAAAGGTTTGACCATGCGGGAATGAAGCGAGCCACTACCAGAGCATTTCCACTGTCCCAGAGACACCTGACCAAGATATTGTGGGATACAGTGTCAGATGCAGCACTGAGATCAAACCTAAGAATGTCCGGTGTATTGCTTTCATCCATAATCTACATGACCAATTCGGAAGCGAGCAATAGGGCGGACTCAATTCTACAAGAAGGGAAGAAACCTGATTGCGTTCCATGTAAAAGTCCATTCCCTACTAATAAATTAGAGAGCGGTTTACATATTTTACACTACCTTACCAAAGAGAGGCAGCAATGATACAGGTCAATAATCATCGGGTCTCAATGGATCAAGTAGCATTTGTTTTAGCAAGGGAACCACCACAGCGTGTTTCTATTGTTGAGGAACACACCCAGAGGACAGAGATAGATTGATCACTTTACCAACAAGTGGTTGGATGATCTCGCAGCTCTGCTTCAAAATGGTGGGTTAAATTATATCTGCTGGAGAGCCGTATTTCACTATAGAGCAAAGAGAGGTCGGGTCAGTTGTGGTAATTGGACCAAACTACTGTAGCTTAGCATTGGTGGCAGTTGAGTCAGATCACATCTGCCACTGTGGGTGACCAGAACTACTACTTATCAGGCCTTTCCAGATAACCAAAAAACTGTGTGTGGTGAACTGTATGAAAGAATAGCTGAATATTACATAGTGGTTAGATTTATAAAACTCTTTTTAATATCCTGTAAGCATCCCTTTAAGCCTGTGCCAATCCCTAAAACTACTCGCTGGGTAAAATAAATAATGTTGCTTGCTGGGACCAAAGTGGATCACTTTACAGCTCATGTGGTCAGCGGTGCCATGGTATCTAAATCTGTTATCCCTCGCATAGGTTTGGAAGAAATCGAGAGAGTGGCAGATTGGCCACAGGAATCTAAATTTTAACAGTGGTGTTTCGAGTTAATCATGTTGATTGTGTTACAGATGCTATGTAAGCTTTGATTTGGTCTTCGGTTCTGTCATAGACTACAAAGTCTTCTAGCTTTGTGTAATTAAGCCTTCATTCTAATAAAATTATGGACGTGAGAATGATTCCGACCCACTAATCTACAAACAAATGTGCTTCTTGAGATAGGGTATATTTATATTAATACTTTTTAACTTACTAATTAATGTAAGTCATGGATGTTTAGATGTCCTCTCCGTCAGATATGTGTTGTCAGTGCTTAATTTGTAAAATAATCAGTGTGGGTGCCCAAAATTCTTCACTGTGGCTAGAGATGCAAATTAGTGGGGTTGCCTAATACCAAGGCTGTTTAGTTTTGATTCCACCTCATGCCTCATTCATCCACCACCAGCCATTCGCTGCCTCTAATTTATTATCTGAGGTTATTTTTCATTCCTGCTTCTGTTCTTTTTTACTGCGTTTCCATCTTTCTCTTCCTCCTCATGTGCCTCTTTTGTGTTTTTCTCTCCCTTGCTCTGGATCAAAGTCTGCTGTGGAGAAATAAGTGTTGGTCCTGAAAAATGAGTGCTGGTTGGCCCCACCTCCAACCACCGCTTCAAAGTAAGCACAGGCTGTAGTGAAAATTTGATTCTATAAAACCAACACACTATCTGTCTTTCAAAAACATTTAATTGTTACGGTTCATTCAGCGGAATACAATAAACAACTTGCCAATAGCAATTATTAACTCCTATTTGGAGACTGGTGTCTCCAATTAAGGTCAAAGGTACAGTCAACAACAATGTAAATGTTTTCTTTCCTCTCTCCTCTCAAACTGCTGAAGTGGTAAGTGGAGAATCATAATGCCCATGATTGAAAAGTTACACTTTGATGACTGTAGAATAGTCTACACTCTAGGAAGGTGGATATCTGACTATATGGTTGCCCCAACTTTTTGCCTAGTGTTTAGCTGGTTTTTGACTTAGTTGGCCTGGGATCCTGCTAATCAGGGCCCCAGGCTATCTGCTCTCTATGTAAAATGGACTCCATGTACTTTTGGTACATCTCCAATTGGATATTGGGTCTCCTTGTGAGCCCCTGTATAGTGTACCATAGGTCCCCAGGGCATAGGTGCATCCAAGGCCTACCAGGGGCTGCAGCATGTATTATGCCACCCCAGGCTGGCCATCCAAATTGACACAACTGGCTGATCACTCAGCTGGGGCAAGGTGGTGTAATCACCCCTTGCTTAGGTATAGTATTCCTATACCTACCATTATATATAGACACATGTACACCTATAAGTCACTCCTATGGCAGGCATTGACAATCCTGACGGCAGAGTCTTTGGTTTTATGTGAGATGGTGCTCTAGCATGAGCTGAGCCTGTCTGTAGCTTTCAGAACCATGTCCTTATAGTTGTTAATCCTCGCAGTTAATGCTAACTTTGGTTTGGCTTTATCAAAACATGTTGTGTAAGGTGTCATACACTTAGGAATACTACCCCCCCCCCCACACGAGTCCTGGTGGTGGGGTAGCATTCCACCCTTCTAGAGGGAGAAGACATGTAGTTGTAGCTTTACCCGGTTAAAGTTAAACAGAGCCTCAGCATCACAAAATGGATGCTGCTGCCACAGACACAAGCCTGACCTCCTGCAGCTGGGAGCCCTTCCAGCGAGGGAGGCTTGGACAATAGATTTGGCTATAGTGTATTGGGGCAGGGTGGATTGAATGAAATGAGACACTGCCTGGGGCACACAAGGTGCTCCATGCATAGCCCGGTTCAAACCAGTTGCTGGGGCACTCCAGCCCCAGCTCTGGTGCGAAACTGGACAAAGGGAAAGGGGTGTAACCACCCCCTTCCCAGGTTCCACCCATAGGAGGGACCTAGCAGGTAATCCAGCCCCTTAGATTGGTATAAAGCTAGAAGCTGTGTCTAGAGACATTAGATTATCCTGAACTGAAACTCTGAAACAAAACTCTGGACCTTCGACATTCTACTGCAACTAGAAGACTGAAGAATCTCCCTTGTGGTCAAGGAGTGACCATCCTGTGCAAACAGGCACCATCAGTGACTTGCCAGTTTGCTTTGTCGACGCTCCCGCCGGAGCCCGAAGACTTAGCGATGCAGCCTCTGGACTTCCAGACTGGGACCGGACTACCTGCAGTACCTGCTTTTTGCTACCTGTGCAGCTTCTGAGGCGTCCTCGAAGTTGTGCATTGGGACTTGAGAAGCCCCAGCCCCGGGCCATAAGTGCACTGAAGCTCAGCCCTCCACATCCATGAGTGCCGCTTGGGGCCTGTGCCTGCATTTCTCCTTGACGCGTCTTTGCGGTTGCTAGCCCGTTAGCTAGTAGCCCTCCTGAAGACATCTTTGTAAAACAACACTGCTTGCCTGGTTGATCCAAGCTTGCTCCTGCTGTAAAAGGGAAGCTCCCCAGCCCTTGCTGGTTTGAACAGAAGCCGATCTTCCCTTCCTGCGTGGGTTGCCTTTGCCAAGGCTTGTTGACTCCAATCCGGAAGCCGACACCCCCAACAGTGAGATCCTTCGTGGGACAGTCTGTATCCAGCTCCTGGTTGTCGTCGACGCCTCCTGGTCCACGTGGCTGCAGAGACAAGCTTCACTTCTTCACCTGTTTGCCGCTCGACATCGCCTGGTTCCTTCCTGGTTCCTTCCTGGTCACTGGCTAGTGACCCAGACTCTGTCCCCTCTGCTTTCAGGTTCTTCACTGCTTTGATCCACCCTTGGATCCAAACGGACATCTTCCTCCTGGTCGCCTGCATCATCTTTGTGCAGCTCTCCATAGGATTCAACGACGAAACCCGACACGAAAGAACACCTATGCACCCGGCTTCCCTGGGTGAGGTAACTCGAGTACTCTGGTGCTCCCGTAGGTAATAACTATCCAAGTGTCCTAGTTTAACTGTGTTTTCCCGTAGTCCATCCGGAAGTGCCCGAAATCAACTACTATGTAAACTTTACGTTCCCATTGAAAGTCTATGAGAACCCGCGTGTGTGTTTAGACACTGCACATGCATCCTGTAGGACACCTGCTTCCTAACCTTTGGTTACTCAGTGTAGTCCCAGCGATTCTCTAGGCCCTAGGCCTATTCACTTTTCCTGAAGTGGTTCTTATACCACTTACTTAGTATATGGTTCGTGATGCCCATAGGGCAGAATTGTATTTGTGCAACTTATAGTATGCTTATTGAGTAACTTGTGCTGTATCTCGAACTCTGACCGCATAAAGAGTGCAGAGGGGTTGTGTTAGTAATAAATACATATATATTTGATATATACCTTGTGTGGTGTCCTTTCATTTGGTATTCAAGGGGTTATTATTGGTAAAACAATTGGCTTCACCTGCTTTCTGAAGTATTAGCCTAAGACTGCTTTGTCCATGCTACCACTAGGATAGCTGGTCTATAAGGTTGACTTTACAACCATCACCATATGGGTTGTATGGACTGATACAGGGTGCCCACTAGAATAGTGTACATCACATATCAGGCCAGCTTCTCACATCTACACACAGACATGTTTTGTGGCTTAGACTTAGCATGCGCTCAAACTCTAAGCAGGCATGTTGATGACTAAAAAGTCAGACATGACTGAAGGTATTCAGTGAATTGCAAAGCACCATTTAGTTTGATCAGAACTTTCAAGTTCTCTAGGTCTCGGCATGAGAAGTTATTCTAGTCCAGGTTCTTGTTTTGCATGTTGGGACTCGTAGCCATGTACATCTCATTATAACACTGTCGGGCCTGTCTTTAGCGCGGCGCGCGTGTAATGGGCGCCGCCGTAATAACAGACTCGGGACAACATTTACGTACTCCGCGTGGTCCCGGACTAACTCCAGGGGCCACGCCTCCTTTATTTATAGAGTACGCGGCGTCCGTACGACACCGCGTATGCGCACGTCTACGTGTGCGATAGACTAGACTGCAACCCTGCAGTATCGCGACATTACATTCCTTTTAACCTTTAATTAAACAACAAAGTAACCAGATACTTCTCAGTCAAAAATATGAAACATTAGGGGTAAAGAATCATGGGGCCATCCGGCCAGTTACCAGTCTCGTGGCTCGAAAGTCAATGCTCAACCCACGGCAAAGTCCGCCAGTTGTGAAGAAGGGGCCGGATTTCTTCGTAACCCATAGCCTGCGGCTTCTCCCCGGAACAGAACTCTCTTGGGGGTTTCTTGACGTTGGGGTTCGGTGAACCGGGCTCCCGTGTGTGGCTGAGGACTGATGGTTCTTGGTGTTTCAGCGGTAGCGGGACTCGCTGCCGCTGCGGGGGTCTCACTCCTGGCGCTGCTTTCACTTCCGAGCGGACTGTGGTTCTCCTCTGGTTGATGGGGCGAGTCTTGGCTGGGTCCTTGGCAGGGGTGATCCTCCGTTGGGCTGGACGCTTTCTTGAAGAACGAGACATTGCGTGTGACGGTCTCTCCTCCTCGCTGGGCCGTCACCATAGTGCTGGTGCGGCGTGTGACTGTCCACGGCTGGGGCTCGAATGGGAGTCTGAACTTACTCCCCGGATATCTGTCTTTCACATAGACGTGATCTCTTTCATTTATGGACGGCTCCTTGGCTCTCCGTCGGAAGCTGGCATAGTCGTTTGATCTCCTTCGGTTGAACAGTGTCCTCTCTGTGTCTGGGCTACTCGGAGTCCAGGTGTGATGATTGGGGATCGTGTCTCGGACTATCCTTCCCATTGTTGACGGGCCTGGAGCTGCTTCTGTAGTGCGATGTGGCGTGAGCCGGTATTCCCTGAGGAAAGAGTAGATCGCCTTCTCTAGGGGGGCCCCTTCCGCATGGGCAATCCGGATGACCTTATTTAGGGTGCGCATAAACCTCTCGACTTCTCCGTTGGCTTGAGGCCAGCGGGGTGTCACTTTCCGGTGTTGGATCCCCCATTCAGCGAGGTAGTCTGCGAACTCTTGTCCCTGGAAGGGAGGTCCGTTATCGATCTTGACCCACTGGAAGATGCCATGAGTGGCGATGGCTTTCTAAAATTTGGCTATGACCTCTTTGGCTGCAAGTGTTGTCACGATTTCCACTTCTGGATACTTAGTGAAATCATCAATGATGACGAGCATATGTCTCCCATCCTGCAGGTGCCCGAAGTCTGCGCTCACGCGCTCCCAGGGTCCTCGCGGGTTGTCTTCGGTGATGACTGGCGGTGGGCAATCCGACTGTCCTGCCGCTTGGCACCATTGGCACTCTCTGACGGTTCGCTCTATTCTGTTGTCCATGTCCGGGAACCATACTTTCGCACAAAGTCGACTCTTGGTTTTTACCATGCCTTGGTGCCCGCGATGAGCGAGTTCGATGGCTTGTTGTGTTAGGCTCGTTGGCATCACGATTCGGGGCCCTCTCAATAAACACCCTTGTTTGTCCACGGACAGTTCTTCCCGTACACGTAGTAGTGCTTCTAGAGCGGTTCTTGCCTGTGGTGTCCTTTTGCTCATCGACTCCTGAAGAGCCCTCCAATCGTTAGCCTGCAGGGCGTTCACTGCTAGCTGGAGGACCTCGTCGTCTCGGGTTGTTTCAATTATCATATCTATGCTCATGGGTAGCGGCCTTGACCTCTCTATCACCGCCTTGACGTATTCCTCCGTCTCCTCTACATCGTTTTCTTCTCCCTTCGTTGCTGCCCGGGGGTGTCGGGAGAGGTAGTCCGCGTGATTTGTTGCCCCTGGTTTGAATTCCAGTTGGTAATCATACTCCTGTAGCTGCAGGATCCACTTCTCTATTCTGGGCGGTGGTTTGGAGACCGACCCTCGGAATAGGGGGAGTAGGGGCTTGTGATCTGTGGAGACGGTGAATGGATGTCCATACACATATACATGAAAGTTTCTACAGGCCCAGTGGATGGCAATGGTCTCCCTCTCGATCTGGGAGTACCGCTGCTCCGTCTCTGTCAGCGATCGGCTGGCGTATGCTATGGGCTCCCAGTCGTCCTCTCCTTGACGCTGCGTCAGGACTGCTCCTAAGCCATAGGGACTAGCATCGACTGCTATGTTGGTCGGTTTCGCCGGGTCGAAGTACGACAGGGTCTTCTCCGATGACAATGCGGCTTTGGTGTTGTGGAACGCTGCACTCTGTTCATCGCCCCACTGCCAGAGGGTGGTCGACTTGGTGAGTTCTCTGAGGGGCCTGGTGAGATTGGATAGATCTGGGATGAACCTACCACAGAAGTTTACCATGCCCAGGAAGCTTCGCACTTCGGATATGTTCGTCGGGGCTGGGGCTGCTTGCACATCCTTGACTTTGTCAGGGTCCGGAGCGATACCTTGGTCGGAGAAGGTGTATCCGAAGAAGCTGATTTTATTCTGGAGAAATTGGCATTTCTCCCTGTGTAGTGTTAGGCCTGAGTCTTTGAGTCTCTGCAATACCCCTTTTAACCTTTGGTGGTGCTCCTCGATGGTGTTTGCGTATATGAGCAGGTCGTCACTGACGTTCAAAACAACTGGGAGTCCACTTAGCACTTCTCTGATGGTGTTATGGAAGACTTCGGCTGCGCTGGAGATGCCGAAGTTAAGACGCCGATAACACCTGAGGCCCACGTGGGTAGAGAAGGTGGTGATGTACCTGGAGTCTGGGTGTAGAGGCAGCTGATGGTAGCCGGACCGCAGATCCATCTTGGAGAACCACTTTGCGCTGTTTAATTCTCCAAGGATGTCATCAATGGTGGCCGTTAGGTGTCGCTCCCTCTTGACTGCCGTGTTGGGTAGGCACATGTCGACGCATATGCGGACTTGTCCTGGCTGTTTGGGTTTTCGCGCCACCACGATTGGCGATACCCATGGGGTGGGCCCACTGACTTTCTCGATAATTCCTTGTTTCTCGAGGGCCTCGAGTTCTTCTTCCACCTTTTTCCTGAGGTGGAATGCTATCCTGCGGTGCCTGAGGGCGACCAGTTGAATGGACGGGTCTATGTGTAGAGAACCCTCTTTTCCTTTCAGACATCCAATCCCTTGAAACGTATCTTCAAATTCATCGAGGATTGCATCCAACTCCTCCTCCAGTACGGCCATCGCAAAGAAGATCAGCTGGAGTTCTTCCGCCACCCGCCGTCGCTGAGGAGCATGCGGCTGCCCTCCTTGGTTACGTAGACGGTCGTCAGGACCTTCCTGTCTTGATGTTGAAGCTCCGTTTGGAAGCATCCGATTAGCGGGATTGGAGTCTTTTGCCCATAGGCGAAGACGCGGATTTTTGCTGCCTTGAGAGTGGGTTTGTCCCGTAGTTGGTTGTACACGTCTGCCGCCATGAGTTCAATCAAGGCTCCCGTGTCGATGGTGGCCCTCACTTCTTGTTGGTTTAGCCTTATGCGTCATCTTGGGAGGCGCCTCTTCTTCCTTTGTGGCTGGTTGATGGCAAACACGTAGTGGACCGGATAGTCGCTGGAATCATCGTCCATGTCTTCGCTATCTGGATTTTCTCTGATTGCATGGGCCGCCTCTGGCTTTTGTTTGGAGGACATGCAGACCGATGCAAAATGGTTTAAACGTCCACATGCGCCGCACTTTTTCCCGCGCGCTGGGCAGTCGTACAGCGCGGTGGGGCATGCCTCCGCAGTATCCACATTCTTTTCTGCGTTCTGGCGGCTTCTTTCCTCCAAATTGTCGCTGTTTTGGCCAGACAACATTCACTTGCTCAGCCGTGTTGACTTGCTCTGCTTTCACCGGTCTATGGAGTGCTGCCTCCATGTGCGATGCTCTCGCCTGCGATAGCTCTTTAGAGCGGCCCAGTTTTAGGATATCGGCTAACGGTTTTCCATCCTCTTGGAGATTTTTGACTCGCAAGTTGGAAGAGTAGCACCCTTGGATTATTTGGCCACGTATCTCCTCTTGTTCGTCTCTGAAGCCACAGGTGCTGGCGAGTTCTTTCAGCCTGCCGTGGAACGCGTCAAGTGACTCTTCCGCCTCCTGCAGTGCTTGTCGGAAAATGAAACGTTCATAATCCTTGCTGGCCATGGGTTCAAAATGTGCGTTGAGCGCATTGAGGAGTGTGACGTGGGTGTGCGGCGTAGCTTCTGTTAGGGTCTTGTAGATTCTGTGTATATCCTTTCCCCCTAGATGAAGAAGAAGCGCCCTGCGCCGTTCCCTCGCTGTTCCAGCACCCTCGAAGTAGAACTGGAGCCGCTCCGTCCAGTCTTTCCATCGTGGCGCCAGGGAAGCAGGTGCACCGTCGACCACAAATGGCTCGATGGGAGGAATGGCCGCCATGTTGGCACGTGGGGTCCTGCGTGAGCTGGTGGCGGGGCATGGACGCTGTGGTCGCCAGGAAATGACACCCAATCGAGGGTATCTGCTAAAGAGTCTCTGAGCAGGGCTTGCGCTGCGGAAATGGTGTATACAGGGCCACTGCCTGTGATAGGGATCCCCCCTCTTATTGCTCAGTGGGAGTTTTGCACTTTAAATAGTTGTGGATGCATAGCGCTCTTCCTGCCAGCTAAGGCCAAAGTCCTGCTCTTGAGGTGTACACTCACGTGGGGTTACCAGCGCTGTGGGGCGTCGCCCGCCGACTTCTGTGGCCGGGGCGGGGAGTCTCGGCTGTGTAGACCGCATTCGGGGCTCTAGGCGCTGAACAGGCATCGGCACTCCCGCTTGGCAGACCTGAGCGGCGTTGGGGCACAGCATTGGTTCTTTTACGACCTCGTCGCCATTGTCGGGCCTGTCTTTAGCGCGGCGCCGCAATAACAGACTCGGGACAACATTTACGTACTCCGCGTGGTCCCGGACTAACTCCAGGGGCCACGCCTCCTTTATTTATAGAGTACGCGGCGTCAGTACGACACCGCGTATGCGCACGTCTACGTGCGCGATAGACTAGACTGCAACCCTGGAGTATCGCGACATTACAAACACTAGGACTACAAGTCCCAGATTACACAGGGAAACCTGGCTTTGATGGGCTACTTAGGCCTGAACATCATGGGACACTTAAGAGGTCTGAAAAATGTTGCAAGCAAATAATGAAATAATGTCAATACTTTGATTCCTTCAAATTAACAATTACGAATGGCAAATATATGTCTCATATCGTGTCTCTCTTTGATGTTTTTAATCTGGTGTGAAATAACTAATTGAATTGTTTTTAATGATTTTATTGTGACTTTGTATACATGTTTATGTGTACATTTTTAATAAAACTTGATTACATTTTTGGATTATATACATTTGCTTTGGTTTCTCCTTTCAAGACTGGTGGAGTGATATATTTTTCGAGTGCTTCTCGTGCAAGTAAGTTTGCAAAATTGAATACTAGTCTTCCAAGAGTTGTATAATTTTCAAATTGAAATATAGAGAGCCTAACACAAGTTATGCGTTTAGACTTTACATTTACCCGTTTTTTGCAGCTTTTTTTTCATAGGAAATGCGGCAATTCGGCCGCTTACATACCATGCACTATTACTATTGGCTTGGGCGTGCCATTTTCGGTCTTCGAAAATGTCAGCACTAGAACTCCGCTGTGTTACCCACACCTAACATGGGCCCCTCTTTGAGATGCATAAATGTTGTTCACGGTCTAGCGTCCAAGGTGGTTTACGCACGCCGCCCTCACGTTCTCAACCTGTCACTGAGTCTGCGTAGTGGTCTGTTGATGGGTGACGTGCGCACGCTGCGTTGAACGCGCTGGCGGGAAGTCTGGCAGCAGGGATGGATGCCGAGGAGATGGAGACGGGTCCGAGCACTACCCCGTCGGAGGCGACAGCCACCCAACAGAGTAAAGCGACGCCGGCCACAGCACCTCCCGCTGCTTCCGGGAGCAAGGGCACTTCCGGTTCATACGAGTTACCCTGGTAAGAAGGAGGGGTAGTAGCTGGAAGTGCCAAGGTAGACACGGGCTGAGGGGCCAGGGAGGGCACCAGCATAGGCACTTTCAGGGAGCGCATGAAGCACCATTATAAAGATAATCGGGGTACAGTCGGTCGCAAGAGGGGTGGTGGATAACGAAGGTAGGGAGTAGTGTACTTGGGAAGTTGTGGACAGCTCCACGTAGGAGGAACTGGGGCTACAGATTAAAGATCTAAGTAGCATTGGGCTGAGCAATAGGGTCAGAAGAAAGGATGCACAGTGCCACCGGGCGAGGGATAATTGACTGGAGTAGTCTAGAAAAGCTAATCCCAGTGTGCAAGTTGATGTTAAGAATACCTCAGTGCCGGAAGTAGGAAATATTCCCCGAAACTGCAAACTGAGTTAATGGGCATTTCTGCAGAAAGCGTGCGGAGCCACTAGGAACTGTTTTTAATTATGTATTTATTTATTTATACGTTTTTATATAGCGCGGACTTTACCTGAAGGCGTCAGAGCGCTTCACAATAGGAACAGTAATGATACATGAGGAGAAAATTACAAGTGAACAAATTACAAAAACAGACGTTAAATTATATGAGGTAAAAGTGACAATTGTGAGCAAACAAAATACATGAGGTAGCAAACAGTGCATTTTAGGAGGAAAAAGTGATAAGTGTGCAGGTTACAAGAGAAAACAAAGTACAATTAGAGGTATAATCAGTGCTTTAAATGGGCCGGTACTCACCGGTACGGAGTACCGGCACTTCTTAGATTTGTCACTCTGAGTACCGGCACTTCTCTTCTGCCAGAGAAGAGTACCGGTACTCATGAAAAGGGAGGTCACTGGCTGAGAGTGCGAATGAGAAGGTGGGGACGTTTCTGTCAGCCAAGGCGCCACTTCTGTAGCCCCCATGCAAGCCCCTGCTGAGCTAATCGGAGGGCTCACTTGAATAATGTGAGGTGCTCACTGTCACGCTGTGCTAGACAAAGTAGGGTCGCGATTTATTTTACCTACTTGTGTGCGCGTGTGATTTTCAAAGCGCAGCACTTCAGGTAGTGAAAAGTACTTTAAACATAAACATTTTAGCAGTGGCTAGGGCGGCGGATTCTCACACTTCCTGTACTTTCTCTGGATCAGAGGGTTAATGCCCAGACAGTGCGATGGAAGAGGCTCTTAGAGCGCTAATCTAACAGCGTTCTGCACTGAGAAACCCACCTTCCTAAAAAAAAATGCCTCAATTACCCAGTGTGCCTGCATTTATATAACTGTTTTTTTTTAGAAAAACGCGAGAGAGAGAATTTATTTATTAATGACATTTGTAGAGCGCGTACAATTACCCGTGGGCGTCTCGGCGCTACATACATACAGAATCAAGGCATGCTCAGGAGGTATTTTAAAGAAAATGGGTGGCACGTTGTGTGTACATGTCTATGGTGACAAAGGTTCATGAATAACGTAGTAGGGAATGTTGGTGGGTGAGGGAGTGGGTGGATGAGTGAGCTAGGGTGGATGTATTGATGGATGGATGAGTGAATGCATGGATGAGTGAATGGATGTATGGGTGAAAGAGGGTGGATGATTGGATAAAAGGCCGGATGATGGATGTGTAAGTGAAAGATTGGATGAATGGAAGTGAGGGAGGATGAGTGAAAGGGTGGATGATGAATGAGTGAAAGGGTGGATGATGGATGAGTGAAAGGAGGTATTGAGTGGATGGTATAAATGAGTGAAAGGGTTGATGGATAGATGAGAAAAAGGATTGATGGATGAGTGACAGGGTGGATAAAGAGATGGATGAGTGAAAGGATGAATGGATGGGTTTGGATATGAAGGGTGGACAGACAGAATGGTGAAAAACTGAATGATTGATGAAAAACCAAATAGATGACAGAATGTAAAGGGTAAATGGTAGGATGAAAGGATGACTGGATAAATCGATGGAAGAGACAAGAGATATCTTCTGGGGAGGGACATGATGATTTGCTTCATTTGCTAGTTGCCATGAGAGCTTTGGTTTGATGTGGGGTTATTTTCCGTTTCTTCCTACTCATGTGCTCAAAAATATATAGTATTGTGCCAAACATCATCAATTAACAGTATGGCATTAAGAAGGTGCAACTATTGCAAAAAAAGGAAAAGTTAACATATCACATTTTTCTATCATTTTGTATAATGAGTTAACCTGCTTTGTTTATATAAACACATTTCTCATGTGTTTTGGTGTGTGCTGCAACTATTATGGAAGTTAATTATCATTAAGTTTAGTGGAGAAGTGTGGCTCAATGCTTAGAGCGGCAGACCTTGATGCAGAACGCTGGCCAGGGACCAGGGTTCGATTCCCGCCTCGGCTGGTTTCGGGCTTAAATTCCTCTGACCGGATATTCTCGCCTCAGTGCCGATTCTAAGCATGGGTCCCACGCTGCAACTCTGGGCAATAGCTTGCTTAGTCTCCACAAAGGCCCCCTGATACACAAGGGATGCCTGGTTTCACCATGGGATGCCCAGGAGTGGACACCCCACAAGGAAAAGCCAGGAGGGGTTCCCTTGTGGTAGGAGTACAAGCGCCGGGATGCCTCCGGGTCACTGTTCGCGCTATACAAATACGCCACATTATGTCTTGCCCTTAGCCCCGCCCACTCACTACAACTCTAGCTCATTTTAATGAGTACCTGAACTTATTTGTTTCCATTTAAAGCACTGGGTATAATACTGCAATATATGCTAGACACTCGGGCACAAGAACAAACGTTACATACGCAATGGTGGCACTTGTGCAAGTATCAAAAGCAAACAAAATGTGAGAGGTAGCAAACAGTGTGTTACAAGAGAAAAGTGGCGTGTGTATGTTACAAAAGATTACCAAACACAGGTGCAAGGATAATGCTGCAATAAATGGCGAACACTCCAACCACAAGAACACACTGGGAAGGCACTTCCATAGTCATGGAGAATAGAACTTTCAGTAGGACAGTCATCCTATACATTGTTTTTTACATACTCGTATCCTAAAATATATTGGCACCATGGAGCAGAAACGGGAAAGTTATTTCTTCTTAATTGGTCACCAGTAAACTATTGTAATATCAATTAATATACCCAGGGAAGAGATCTACATTGCTGGGTATAAAGCTGGTAATTTGCTTTGCATTGTGTCATATGAAAGTGTGCTAGTGTAATTACACACAGGTACGTGATATTCCTACAGAACGCACCTTTTTACTAATATGGAAAGCTTTAGTCTAACTTTTAAAACTCAGGTTAGCATTTGTGAACTGACCTAAAAATGTCTCATTGCTTAAGCTGAGGTTGGAGGCAGGGTGTCAGTTGTGCTTCATTTGAATTACTGCCGCTTCCAGCAGGGCATTCACCTTTGACAAAAGGGATTAGTGATTGTTCGTGGATTGCTTCGTTTCCACCTGGCTTGCACTTTCTGCAGACTGCAGCTTTGCTTGTTGTAGCACATTTAAAGTGCATCAGCTTCATGAATGTGTCCTGGTGTCTATGCGCAACATCGGGAAACAGTCCAGAAGATTCAGTGGGACTGCGTTATATCCCAGTTCTTGTTTGGGAAAAGCTGATGGAACCATAATCTGGCTAGCTCTTAGTCTATTCCTGCAATTTTATTTTTTTTTATTTATAAAGTTTTGTATAGCGTGAACATGACTGGAGAGTATTGGAGTACTTCACATTATAGGATAGGCGGGATACAGTTGTAGGAGAACAATAATCATCATTACATATATGGGAATTGCATGGTAAAGCTGGAGTTCAGTTGCGCAACAATGTAGTGGTCAAAAGGCATCAGAATAGACTAAGATAACTAAAACAATAGAACCAATGTATTTTAGAGCAGAAACGTGTTTGTTAGTATTGTTTTAATTTCCTTTTTTTTTAATGAAGCGGTAGATGAGATTCGATGGACATCCGTTGGCAGCGAATTCCAAATCTTCAAGGTGATTCCTTTTTGTGGAAAATCTGTGGTTTCAGAAGCAGAGAACTTGCACTTCGTGCGGGTCTGCCTCCTCCTGATAACTCTAGCTTTTGTGCCAGATATATGGGGTCTTGAAATGTAATGCAATAACGTGACAGGATTGCATAGTGAATTGAACACTCATAACTGACCAATTCAGAGATCTGCTGATAATCACTTAGAATACTGGCATAGCTGGCTCAGCATCCGTCCTTTGGTAGTTGGTAAATAGCGCACTAATAGTAAAACCTTTTATTTACAGTTTCTTGAACTGACAGTTGTTATGAAGTTCTGTATACAACTATTAATACAGTGCCGCTGAATAGTTGGCAAACTCAAATGTTGCTCCATACACACATTCGATGAATTGCAAGGGGCTTTTTTCAGTGCCTTGTCGGTCTCCTGGAGGAAAAGCTAAATCGTGTCCAGGGTTAAAGCCAAGGAGAACATGAGGTGTGTTAAAGGAGTTTGCTATGTGACATTGATAGGGGGCTGTGACTCAAAGGTTTGTGATGGGTTTGGCAAATGAGAAATAGTGTTAGGAAAGTAAGGGAAAATCACTAAGTGGATGGCATTGAACCCAGGGATAAGGGTATACAGGTGCCGACTTTGTTCACATTTATCTAAATTTTAAGTCTGACAAATTAGCATGTATATTGTTGTGATCTTCATGAACTGATTTTAAAGCCTCCATTCAAGTTCTTGGACTGGACTTGATCTTGTGTAGATATTTTCGAAGTGTTTGTCAAGCGGCTATTAAAAACTGTTGTAGAGTTAAGGTTTTTGTGAAAAATGATGTTAGTACTTTCTACATTTACCATGCATGTGCCAGATGATAAATCAGGCCAGAGCATTTTATATGGGTATGATCTTGTTCTAAATTTAGCAACAGTTGGAAGGCAATGTTACCAAGATTGATTTGGCAGACCGTTAAAACGAAATCAAGGATGACTTGACTGTGATTACAAGTAGGTTCAAATTCCATGCAGAGATTACTGGTGGCCACAATTGCTGTTAACAGTTGGTATCTTACATGGAATTTCATCTACTAAGAACTAGGCCCTGCAAAATGGCTCTTCAAGAGAGTCTTACAAAAGATAAAAGGCAAATCCTGCATCACATGCCTTTTTAAGAATGTTTAGAAGTGGATAGAAGAAAGTGTGTGAGAATTTGTAGCAAGGCCAAAGTAACCGGTAGCTTGTCAGTATCACAGGGAGCTTTACCTCACCAAGTTTGGATTGACAGTGTTGGAGACTATGGACCCAACATGTTTGGACAGACTAGACGGAATTAACATCATAGAAAGTTCAGGTTGTCTTCTGATAAATAGCTGTGGGATTGGTGTCTACTTTTCTTTTTCTGCCTGCAAATTGAGAGTTTTTAAAGTGAATTATGTGACAATCTTGCTTCAGTACAGGGAATGTGAAAGGGAAGGTTTTCTTTTTCCACATTGTCAAAGATAAAGAGGGAACCGAGAGTAGGAAGTACTTCAGGTTACACCGGGGAAGCAGTGTCAAAGTTGGAAGGTATTCAGGCATTGCCTCAGGAGGCACCGGAGTGGGCCGAGGAGAGAAGGAAGACACTAAGTATCATGAAGTGTAGTAGAATCATCTCATCTCTCAGTTTTGCTATAGGTGCACAAGTAATTAAACTAACATGGCAGTACCACAGGGCTATATGTGATGTTTGCAAACATTAATTCTTACTTTTAAATGGCGCAAGCGCCACAGCAGTAAAAGCGCGGTGTGTGCGCTGCTGAAAAGTAAGAATTAATGTTTGTAAACGTCACGGAAAGCGCAGTGTGTAAATCACAGCGTTGCGGTTACTAAATGCAAATAAAACACACCCCATTAGGAGTTAGGTGAATAATAATAATAATCAAAAAAAGTGCTTACCCACTAATTCGGGCGCCTCGCTCCGAATGAAAGCAAATAAATAACTGAAGCGCAGTGTCCACATACAACTTAGAACTTCGCGCTTAACAGCCAGAATGACAAAAAAAGTTCTCTCCCACTAATTACGAAAAGAGTATCACACCACAAATAAAACATACAGTCCAGGTGGGCGTGGCCTAAAGTGGACAGGATGGCAACCAGGAAGGGCTAAAGATACTATGGTACAATCAACAAACTGGGCTTAACATTAACACCGACTACAAAAGACACTCGCCAATCAAAATTACAGGTGGAGCAGAGACGGGGTGAAAATTCGTATTGATTCCAAGAGGCCCGCGCATAGCGAGAGTAGCGCATGCGCGCTGCTAACGCCAGGCAAGACCTAAAAAGGACATATTTCTAAGTTTGCAGTCATCTGGACTGCCTTGGGAGTGATATCGGGAATGCTCTAAGGAGCACTAGGGAACAAAAGGTGATAGAAAATATTAGTCCCTTGTCCTTATTCCTTTAAAACTGTTCCTTTCTGACTCTCAAGGAAAGAAGCTTCATTGTGAGGCTTTCTACTGCTTTTTCCTTTAGTCCATTCTGTGCAGCATTTTGACAGTTGGAATTTGCTTTTTTAGGTTTTGCCTGCAAGTGCTCACGTAGTGAGCATGCGCTAAAAAACCTTTTGAGTTCTATGTCGGCTTGATGACCCGCCTCTGTCTCTCATTGGCTAGCTCCATAAATGGAGGCTAGCCATTGGGAGACAGAGGCTGTCAATCACGCTTTCTCGGGGAAAACGCGATTCGGGGGCGTTTCTCGGGCTTTTTTTAAGTCCCGCCCCTTTATCCCGGGCCGCGCTGTGATTGGCTGCCGGCCCGGGACCTGACTTGTTTCCTTTTTGTCTCCCAGTTTTACATCCTTCCTTGTTCCCACCTCTTATCTATATATTTTTATTCCCTCCATTTTAATTTTGTTTCCTCCGTGCCTACACTTCACTTTCATTCTTGTTACTTTCCCATTCTCGTCCTTTCCTTTGCCCGCTCCAGACGGACGCCGACGCCTAGAAGGGCTGCAGACCTTTGCATGCCGTGAGAAAAATACTTCAAGCTACGTCACAAGACAAATGGCCTCTTTCTGTGTCACTGCTCAAGGACGGCCTCATTTGAGTCACGAGGCCTGCCATTCACGTTTGTACGGATCTTTCCATCCCACGCAGCAGTACTATGTCGATAGGAATCCTTCATGGGGGTGGTGTGTGTGAGGGGGAGGGCGGGGCTGGAAGCGCTGCTTGCCAGAGGTTTCAACCTCAGCCGCTGACCTTGAGCGGTGTCTTTTCTTCCTGGGCCTCGGCTACACGGAACCAGTAACATGCAGAGACCCTGGGGCTGCCCCGGAGCAAGCACGGGAGCCCTTTACATGGACTGGGAAGGAGGGGACGATATATATGCACAACCCTTATTACTTATAATGTGATTATTATTTACACATCTGTGTACATAGGCTGGCGTCATACCATCATATATGTGCTGGGGTCTGGCACAAGCGAGCTGCACTGCCTCGCAAAGCGTCAAGATATTATTTGCTTTAAACTTTTTTTGGCCGCGCTGGGATTGGCCGAGCCTCCGCCGTGTCATCGGGAGGAGGAGGAGGAGTGGAGAGCAGGAAGCAGCCTGCGTCGGCCGCGCTGGGATTGGCCCAGCCGGCCGAGCCTCCGCCGCGTCATCACTAGAGCTGCTTCCTCTGCTCTGACGCGGACACGGGCAGTCAGGTAAGTTTTCTTATTTTTTAAAAATGTACTTTTTAACCCCCCGCGAGTCCCTTGCCCCCCAAACCCCCCCCCCGCGAGTCCCTTGCCCCCCAAACCCCCCCCCCCGGCACCCCCAAGTCCCCCCGGCACCCCCCCCCCGGCACCCCCAAGACCCGTCCCCCCCCCCCCGCACCCCCAAGTCCCGTCCCCCCCCCCGCACCCCCAAGTCCCGTCCCCCCCGCACCCCCAAGTCCCTTTACCAAAGCCGACAATTCTGACTCGATAATGAGACTAGACGCTGCACTCAGACCACATGGCTTCTTGTCTGAGTAGTGTCTTCTGCAGCCGTGGAGGAGCAGTACTGACCTGCCCATTATATGCTTAAAATGTAGTTTACTGCAAGGCTATGCATTACACTTTTCCTTTCAAACTAAATTAACGTCTCTCACTCTTAATACAGCTAGCACTGTGCCTAGCGATGACGTAGCATAAAGAGTATTGATGCACATAGTCGCTGTGCGTCATTTAAATGATACCTGTATATGAATCTATAGCCTTCATCAACCCACATAATTACGCCGTTACTGCGCGCCTCTGGTATTCCTTTACAGAGATGTCTGAACAGGAAATCCAGCAAGACCACAGGCACAACAGGCAATAATGAATTCAAGGATTGCCTGGTTATTCCAGAATGCCTCAGGCCCTTGAGGACTGGTATGGAAGAGTTGGCACACAGAGAAAGACCTAAACTTCAGAGAATACTGACAAATTGACAACACATGCAGTATGTTCCCATGAGGTGCACAGTAAATGGAGCATTTTGTAGAAGTTGAGTGAATGGTAATGACCACTGATTAGCTGAGGTCAGCCTATTGGGTCAAAAAGGGTTGCATTAGGCAGACTTAGTGGCTGAACTTATGAAGGGCCGGGATGCTTTTCCCAGTGACCTGTGAAGAAACTGAAATAGATGTAGCCCTCTCAAATACCGACCCTCCAGCACATCTCCAACTTGTTCTTTTGTGAGTCCCTTGTCTCACCACTAGCCATGGACCTGATCGCGCACTAGTCCCTATGTCCACAGCTTGTGTTTAGCGCTGCAGTCAGCTAGGGAGAATAAAGAGTATCAAAGGCAGAAAATCAGCCTACAGAAAAATAGGTGTTTCACCGTGGCTGGTGTATGCGGTATAGTGCAGAATGCAATATCATATTCCGAAGGAGTATTAGCTTTGATGGTTCTATACAACAAATAACACACACCTTATAAAGAAAGCCATCTCCAGATGTTGCCCATGAAATTAGCACAATTGTTTCAAAATCCATCCACTTGGTGAACAAGTTTAGTATTTTGTTATGTTCTGAAATGTTTTCATTTCATTTTCTTCACCTTGAGAGAAAGGAGATAATGCATGATTAGAAACATTTAGAGAGAATGTTACTTTATTACAAAGAAATACAAGCCGTGTGTGCTTTACTACATCCACAGAACAAAAATAATGCCCACAGGTTACCCATAGTCCAGGTTTTAACTTTTTGTTCTTCTGTAGCCGTCCAATTCCTTATGCTCAAAAAAGAAGTTTGGTTACATATGACCACATTCCCTCTATGGCTTTATTATATTCTATTGTTAGAAGTGCATGGAATGTCTGCCTGAACAGTGCATATATTTTTCATGATTAGAATATTTTTTGTGGTCTTGGATTTGTTAAAGATGAAGTGATGGGGTGTTGAGGTGGTGGTTTCCCAATGCTTGCATGAGCCAGAAATTCACAAACACCTACCCTCGTACTAAAAGCATGACCGTGGCGTTTAATCAAGAGGCTATGATTGTTATGTTTCATTATTGGCAAGTTGTTATATTTTTGTAGTGGTGATTTTCATTACAATCCTGGGGCTCGATCTGCAAAAAGCAGGAGCAAAATCAGATTTCAAAAAACCTAATGCTTTAGATTTTTGTTTTGGTCAGCCCTGTTTGGTGCTAAAATGTGGAAATGATTAACATAAATAATGATACGTTCAAAACGTAGGAAACAAAAATAGGCCAGTGGGTTGGTACACACCATAACAGTCCATACATAAAACAGTATCTTGTGACCCTGTTTTCGTTCCTCTGTTGCCTGCTTGTGACCCTGTTTTCGTGCCTCTGTTGCCTGCTTGTTCTCTGTTGCCTGCTTCTGACCCTGTTTTCGTGCCTCTGTTGCCTGCTTGTGACCCTGTTTTCGTGCCTCTGTTGCCTGCTCGTGACTCCGTTGCCTGCTTGTGACCCTGTTCTCATGCCTGTTGCCTGCTTGTGACCCTGTTTTCGTGCCTCTGTTGCCTGCTTGTGACCCTGTTTACGTGCCTCTGTTGCCTGCAATGTGTGGGGGCTCGCAGTGTGTGTGGGGGGGCTCGCAGTGTGTGGGGGGCTTTGTGTGGCTGTGTGTGTGTGGGGCTCTGTGTGGGTGTGTGTGTGGGGCTCTGTGTGGGTGTGTGTGTGGGGGGGCTCTGTGTGGGTGTGTGTGTGGGGGAGTGTGTGGGGGGCTGTGTGTGTGTGGGGGGGGCTCTGTGTGGGTGTTTGTGTGTGGCATTTGCGAGAGATTAAGCTATTGGCATTGTAAATGACAATGCCATTTATTTATGTTAAAAAACATAAATAAAAATGTCAAGAGCAATGCCAATAGCTCTAACTTTAACAAAGGCAAAACCATTGCATTGTAAATGCTTGTTTTCAATTAGCTTTCCGGTGTAGAAAAAAATAGGAGGCAGTGCCACCAGTCCTAATGCTAAAGCTTCCCAGAAAGAGAAATTTGACACGTGCATTTTGTCATTTTCCCCTTCAGAGACTTTGGCTTTATTTGTAATCCACAAATATTTTGACAAACAAGATGACCTTGTGGTGGCGCACTTGTACAGCACAGTGGGCATTATAAGTTGCCTCCTGCCGCTTTCTGAACCCTCTGTTAAGTCGTGTTTGCATCATCTCTACAAAAGGGCCAGTTGCTAATGAATTGGACATAAGAAGTTTCCCCAGTATCCACACTTATGACTGATGGCTAGTACTTTTAGGGCCTCATTTATGGCATTTTGGTGTAGGGTGAACGCAGTAAGGCACTTTGCTGCGCTGCCTTATGTCAAAGTGAAAGGGCAGGAATGCACCGTATTTAAGCAACACTCCTACATTCCTATTCTTTCTGCTAGCGCCATTTTGGCAGCCTAGTGCCAACGTAGGCACCCTTGCACTGTGGTGCAACGGGTGCCTATGGTGCAGGCAGCATTATTTTTGTGCAGGAAGGTGCATCTTACTGCAAAAAATACTCCTAGGAGGAGTATTCCTGCAGCACATACAGAAATAGGAAAAAGCGAGGAGAAATGCTTTTATTTCTCCTCATTACCCCTCACCTCAGGAGGCATATGGATTTGATACTTCCGCAGGGTTACATCATTTTGTAAATCTGGGGCAGCGTAAAATTCCACGGCTGTTGTGTGGTAAAACCCACCGTAACTCCCATGGAGAGCCTAGTGGCTGCAGAGTAAGGTGACTGAGCGATTTGACCTGCGTCGCCTTAACCATGATTTGAGGTCATTCAAAGCCATGCAATGTGGCTTTGCATGGCTTCATAAATCTTTGATAGCCCAGTGTCACGCATGTACCACCTTACATGGTAAACCAGCAATGCTGTCGTGGCTCAGTGAGGCCCAGGAAGAAACACTGCAATTTTAACATGTACACGTTTCTTAATCTGTTTTCCCTTCCATATGATGACTTTTGTCAAGCATTTGCTTACATGACAGTTCAGGATTCGTTTATCTGAACCTACATTGCTTACAAAACCACTTCATAAATAATCACACCTTGAACACTGTGTTGGGGGTGTCAGCTCAGCTGGCTACTCTTGTGTCCCTCTGTGAGGTTGGGTGTACAACTTGTGACCAAGATGGGGTCCTACATACCTTGCCTTCAGGTAATGGGGAGTTAGATCATCCAATAGGGTATTCTTGGCAGAGCGTTCATCATAGGCAACTTCGTTGGGGAACGCATAGTATGAGTAAAATATCCGCACTCAGTACTTATATGCCATCATGTACACACTCTTAACAGAATGGTGGATTTGTCTTCACCGTCCTTGTATTACTGATCACTTTTTTCTGCTTCTATTGATTAATGCAAAAACCACAGTTGATGAACAGAATGCATAACAATGTCATACATACATACAGTACAGAGATCTGGGCCTAAATCCATCGTTTTTTTTGCACTCCACACCACCCCAGTTCAGACATGGCCATATGCAAATCAGTCTGAATCTGTGCCTCATAGGAACAGTCCAGCCCGAACTGCCAAGCCATGCCTTCCCTGGACCGGAAACAAGCTTCCGAGGACCGGTTTCTGGCATTTCAGCCGTCTTCAGCCCGGCTTGCTTGAATCCAGTGGTGTGGAGAGCATGCGACTCGGGTCTGAGCATACCCATCCCACTCGGGGTGACAAATGCAAAAACCACAGTTGATGGACAGAATGCAGAACAATGTCATACATTCACTAAGAGTAAGAACACGCGCCCTTCTCTATATGCTGCTAAACGCTGTCTGCTAGATTAGCTTTTTTGCACAACCTGGCTGTAGAATTGAGGAACTTGCTACTTAATTTATCTTTTAATAACCCTACTGCGACGATATTTTTAACAAGCATTTGCAATGCAATAGGGCTCGCATTAGTAAAGTTAGAGGTATTAGTATTGTAAATGACACATTTTTTATTTATGTTTTTGTTTTGAAAATAGCGAAATTAATAACTTTGACATTTACAATGCCAATAGTGTTAACTTTTGCAAACGTGACACCTATAGCATTTGTAATGCAATATGTGTTGTATTTACATGACTTAGATGTATTAATATCAAAAATAACAATGGGTTGTATTTTTTTCAATATTTAATACTTAAATAAAAGTTATTGTAATTTATAATGTCAATAGCCTAAACTTTTGCAAATAACTTTTTGGAAGATTATGTTTAGTGTATTTTATTGTGATGAAAATACAAGAACAGAAGTGAAATATTAACATTTTTTTGTGACATTTGTAATAAAGTTTGAAACATTGAGAGAACATATTTGAATCAGTTGTTCTTGAATGGTTGCACAGATTGATGCTGTGGTGGCTCTGAATGATGTTGTAGCGGTGACGAGTGATGCTGAGGCGTTCAGTGATGCTCTGGTAGTGCATAGCGATGTTGTGGTGCCCCTGAGTGATGCTGTAGTGATGCGATGGATAGTGAGGGCGATGGATAGAGGGAGGGCGAAAGATAGAGAGAGAGAGGGCGAGAGATAGAGGCAGGGTGAGAGATAAAGGCAGGGCAAGAGGACGAGGGATGGAGTGTGGGCGAGGGATGGAGTGTGGGCGAGGGATGGAGTGTGGGCGAGGGATGGAGTGTGGGCGAGGGATGGAGTGTGGGCGAGGGATGGAGTGTGGGCGAGGGATGGAGTGTGGGCGAGGGATGGAGTGTGGGCGAGGGATGGAGTGTGGGCGAGGGATGGAGTGTGGGCGAGGGATGGAGTGTGGGCGAGGGATGGAGTGTGGGCGAGGGATGGAGTGTGGGCGAGGGATGGAGTGTGGGCGAGGGATGGAGTGTGGGCGAGGGATGGAGTGTGGGCGAGGGATGGAGTGTGGGCGAGGGATGGAGTGTGGGCGAGGGATGGAGTGTGGGCGAGGGATGGAGTGTGGGCGAGGGATGGAGTGTGGGCGAGGGATGGAGTGTGGGCGAGGGATGGAGTGTGGGCGAGGGATGGAGTGTGGGCGAGGGATGGAGTGTGGGCGAGGGATGGAGTGTGGGCGAGGGATGGAGTGTGGGCGAGGGATGGAGTGTGGGCGAGGGATGGAGTGTGGGCGAGGGATGGAGTGTGGGCGAGGGATGGAGTGTGGGCGAGGGATGGAGTGTGGGCGAGGGATGGAGTGTGGGCGAGGGATGGAGTGTGGGCGAGGGATGGAGTGTGGGCGAGGGATGGAGTGTGGGCGAGGGATGGAGTGTGGGCGAGGGATGGAGTGTGGGCGAGGGATGGAGTGTGGGCGAGGGATGGAGTGTGGGCGAGGGATGGAGTGTGGGCGAGGGATGGAGTGTGGGCGAGGGATGGAGTGTGGGCGAGGGATGGAGTGTGGGCGAGGGATGGAGTGTGGGCGAGGGATGGAGTGTGGGCGAGGGATGGAGTGTGGGCGAGGGATGGAGTGTGGGCGAGGGATGGAGTGTGGGCGAGGGATGGAGTGTGGGCGAGGGATGGAGTGTGGGCGAGGGATGGAGTGTGGGCGAGGGATGGAGTGTGGGCGAGGGATGGAGTGTGGGCGAGGGATGGAGTGTGGGCGAGGGATGGAGTGTGGGCGAGGGATGGAGTGTGGGCGAGGGATGGAGTGTGGGCGAGGGATGGAGTGTGGGCGAGGGATGGAGTGTGGGCGAGGGATGGAGTGTGGAGTGGGCGCGCTGCGTGGTGCCGCGTGATGCTGGAGTGGCGCCGCGTGATGCTGGAGTGGCGCCGCGTGATGCTGGAGTGGCGCCGCGTGATGCTGGAGTGGCGCCGAGTGATGCTGGAGTGGCAGGGAAGAAAGAACAAAAGAAAGAAGGAAGGAAAGAAGGAAGAAAGAAGGAAAAAGGAAGAAGGAAGAAAGAAGGAAAAAGGAAGAAGGGAGGAAGGGAAGAGGGAAGAAGGAAGAAGGAAGAAGGAAGAAGGGAGGAAGGAAGAAAGAAGGAAAAAGGAAGAAGGAAGAAAGAAGGAAAAAGGAAGAAGGGAGGAAGGGAAGAAGGAAGAAGGGAGGAAGGAAGAAAGAAGGAAAAAGGAAGAAGGGAGGAAGGAAAGAAGGAAGAAGGAAGAAGGGAGGAAGGAAAGAAGGAAGAAGGAAGAAGGGAGGAAGGAAAGAAGGAAGAAGGAAGAAGGGAGGAAGGAAAGAAGGAAGAAGGGAGGAAGGAAGAAAGAAGGAAAAAGGAAGAAGGAAGAAAGAAGGAAAAAGGAAGAAGGGAGGAAGGGAAGAAGGAAGAAGGGAGGAAGGAAGAAAGAAGGAAAAAGGAAGAAGGGAGGAAGGAAAGAAGGAAGAAGGAAGAAGGGAGGAAGGAAAGAAGGAAGAAGGAAGAAGGGAGGAAGGAAAGAAGGAAGAAGGGAGGAAGGAAAGAAGGAAGAAGGGAGGAAGGAAAGAAAGAAAGGAATGAAAGAAAGAAAAGGAAGGCAAGAAAGGATATAAAGGAAGGATGGAAAGGAAGGAAGGAATGGAAGAAAGAAAGAAAAGGAAGGCAAGAAAGGATATAAAGGAAGGAAGGAAAGGAAGGAAATAAAAGAAGAAAAGAAAGGATAAAAGGAAAGAAAGAAAGGATTCTAATTGCAAGTGTCAACATGAACATACTTGTTTTGAAGACGTAGTCCCCACATTTGAGATTCCACGGCAGAGAGGGGCTGTGAAGGAGGGAGGCGACGGGGACATCAAAGGAAGGGTGGGAGGGGAAAAAAACACATTAGCGAGCGAGAAAAGCCATAAACACCAGGGGGGGGGGTGCGGGGAAGTAGATTGCCTCCAAGCTTTCAAGCCTTTGAGAGGCCAAGCGCGTGCCTGGGGAAGCAACGTTGAGTGCTGGCACGACAGGCAAGAAAGAGGACAATGTGGGGCACTGGGCGGGAGAAGAGAAGGGTGTGAGAGATCCATGTGGAGAGATCAAAGTGGGGCGCTGCATAGGGATGGGGTGAGGACTCGGAGAAAACAATGTGGAGTAGTGGGTGGGGGAGCATCTAAGGATAGAACTGGGTGGTGGGAGCAGAGAAGTACCTCAGGAAAACAGCCCAAAAAAATATGCACACTCATGCAGTGTTTTACAAGAAAAAAATAAAAAGACTTACCAAAAAGTTTAAGAATAGAAAGAGCCTATCAGAGAGGTGGTGAACAGGGTAAGCTTCATAGGAGGGACAAAGACATGCCTATGGACTAAAATAAAGGTAGCAAATAATAACCCAGCAAATATAAAGCAAGCAAATGTGAGTGATAAACCACAAAGCCAATGGTAACCAATTAGAGGAATAAATACTACCTAATCTTTCAGCATGTCCCCAAATAGGGAGGAGGGTTGGGGAAAGGTGCCTCTGTGCTGCTGCCTTCTCTGCTGCGGCCATGATTTATTGATCTCATCCTGGGCAGAAGGTCGCTGGCGCTGCAGTAATAAAGCAACAACATAATGGTTTTTCACTGCAGATCAGTTAAATTAGCGGGTATTGGGCAAATTACTCAGGAATGTTGTGATTCACAAAATGGCAAAAAGGTGGTGGTGGTTTCTGGTTATTGCAGACTCCTGCAGGGACTGCAGAACCCAAAGGGTTGCACTTTCACGGAACTGTCTACCATTTGCAGTTTCTTGCTGTTAACACCCCCCTCCTTCAGCGATCTATCCTGCTGAATAAATCCATTGGCAAGACAAGATTAAATCTGTTAGCTTTCTTCCTGTTGTATGCTAGTCACATACGCTGCCAGGGGCGGAAACTCTTATAAAACAAGTTATAACTCAAAGAACTCCCTTTCTTGACTTTATGTGAAGGGCTAAAACTAATGGGCATGAGGAGCCAACTGGCATGCAGGTGGTGGCGGCGCAGTGGGGCACCTCTCCTTGTGAGAGAAAAAGGGGGTTGTTAATTGCTGGATGATAAGCTGGATCACGTGATAGCGGCTTGAAGTCAAATCAAAGTCAGAAGGTTGAAAGAGCGCCTCTGCTGGTGTTGTTTCCCCTCTCTTCACACGCGACGCTGCTGTGCTGCCTGTGGACGCACAGAAGCGAAGGCTGCAGCTGGGGGCTGCGGGGGAGAGGCGGGGGCGCTGTCACTGGAGAGAGGGGTGAACAGAGAATGGGAGAGTGTGGCAGATGGAATGTCGGTGAGGGAAGGGGGCAGGCAGGTTACTAGCAGAAAGGTGCGGTGTTACTGTTACGGAGGAGAGTGTGACAGGGGCCAGAGTGGAAAGGGCTGACAGGCGGGAAGGAGAGTGTGCCAAGGACTATTGGACAGAGAGCGCAGTAGTGGAGAAGAAAAAGAGTGATCAAGAAAGATAAACTGAGAAGGAAAAAGAGACAAAAGCAAAAACACAAGACAAGTAGGAAATCATTAGAACGTGAGCAAGGTGAGAAGTGTATTGTTGTGAACACATGAGTGACTGACATGAATACTACAATAAAGTTGAAGAGTAATACAAAAACAAAATAGTAAGAGATAGAGATGGCATGTGCCGGACTTCAAATACAGTACAGTATTGATCAATTCTAAACGGTACCAAGTGAGTAGCGTTTCAGCAACAGGGTGGACGTGGCAAGTGTAGCACGAATCCTGAGATAGGTCGGAAAACAGATTACAATCCAATGAAAGAGGCAATAGATAAAATTATATCCATCCGTACTATGGGAGCGTACCATAAAATAGAAGGTACATTCGGAAGGGAATGACATGGGTAAAAGGTGATTCAAAAACACCCGCGCTTCTAACGTGTAAACACTAATGGGTGTCAGAGGTTCATACTTAAGACATATGCAAATGTAAACAGGCAAATTAGGTCTGATATGAAAGCAATACCGCGTGGTTAAACAACATACATCACAGAAAACGGCTAAAAAGACTTGTCCGGTAGGCATAATAATGCGTGATGTCATTATAGCCTTCAGTAGTACAAAAATATTGTGGGCGCTTCGTGTAAAACAGCAAGTGATACTGTGAAGCAAATAACATGGGTGGCAGGTGAATTTCAACATGACGTTGTCCAACAGCAATTAAAACTGCTAGGAATCCCTGATATGAAAGTAAATCATGTGCAGATATAAATAACTGGGTGCCACTGATTCAAAGGATGACTCTGTGCAAATATAAACAGGGAGATGAGTCTGACATAAAAAACAATGTGCAGCGTGGTAATTCTGCAAAAATCACGGTGGTCGGCTATTGAAGACAAAAACTGGTAGGCAAAATGGTCCGTGAATGTAAAAACCGGCGCAGTAGAAACCACAAAGAGGTGATCGCGTAAGAAAAAAGATGCTGAGGAAGGACGGGGTGTGTGACAAGGGAGGGAAGGACATAAGATGGAAAGAAAGAAAACTGTGGGTAGATGAGAAAAAGTGAGAGAAAAAGATAGGAGAAAGGGACGACAGCGAATAGTGGTTACAATGAGGATCGGAGAGAAGAAAGGTAATTTAAAGGGAAAAAAGAAGGAAGAAAAAGAATTACGCATTGAGAGAAGGAAACTGTGGAGTACAGGGAAAGAAGAAGTAAGCCCTGAAGTGAGAGAAGGACTGTCATAGGGAGGATGAGGAAGACGCGGCAGACTGAGGCAGCTGGAGAATAATGGAACGTGAGAGAGTGATGCGTGGGCAGAGAGAAGGCAGGCGCTGGAGAGGGAGGGGGTGGGATGCCTGTGAAAGGGACGACACACAGAGCGAATAGAGGTTACAATGAGGATCAGAGAGAAGAAAGGTAATTTAAAGAGAAATATTAAAATAAAGAAAAATAATGAAGAAAACAGAGCACTAATTAAAAAGCTCCCATTGGAAGCATCCTGCTGAGGAGTACAGTCACCCCTACCCTCCACCTTTAAAAAACAAGTTAAAAGGAGACTAAAGTGAAAGTACGGCCGGCAGGCCGTGAATAATTAGGGGGTGACAAATGCGCTGCAAGGGCTGCCTTTGATGTGGTAATGCGAGGCAGGCAGGCAGGCGGCTGGTGGCATTGTGCACGCGCTTCATGCACTGCAAGGAATCGCCAGCCAGTGGTGGTGTGGATAAAGACTGGATAAGCCCCTATAGAGCTTGCCAGCTGTGCTGCGCACAGCAGGCGAGCCCTAAAAAGAGTGTGGTTCAAATAGCGTTTTTATTTTCCTCTTGAGACATTCACTTGCATCTCCTGCATTGCCAGCATTTAAAATTGATGTTTCACTGGCTCACCACTTTGGCGAGTTTCAGCCTCTCTCGGTCTCTGTCCGCCATCTTGGGTGTGGGGTGGGGACTCGAGCCCTCAGAGGTCCCCTGGTCAGCGCGCTAGGCTTGCAATTTCTCGAGCCGGTCTGCGCCCTGCCGGGCCCAGGGACCAGGACCCCTGGCGTACATTTTTTTTTATACTATTGAATAATTACATTCACTAAGAACAGACTAGATCTATCACAACTGGTCAAGGGCCCTACTCATATGAAAGGTCATACCCTCGATCTGATCTGGTCCTCGCTGCCCAACATTGAGATAACGGATATTAGCCCATGTGCTTGGTCTGACCATTCCCTGCTAAGATGCTGGGTCCCGTGCGGTCATCCTCTACTATCGACCGCTCCCCTGTGGAAGAAGATTAGATCCTGGAAAAAAGTGGAAGCGGACCCCCTAGTCTCCACACTGCGCTCTATGCCCCTTTCTGTCATGGGTAAAGGCAATTTAGATGATAAAAGTATTTCGTTAATCTCCTGCCTTCAGTCGACCATCGATACACTTGCACCTGAACGACTAGAGAGGGTCAGAGACAGTGGTAAGGGAGCTCCCTGGTTTGATACTACTCTAAGGGAGAAGAAACGGCTTCTCCGTCAGGCAGAGAGGAGGTGGAGACTAAACAATAAGCCAGCTGACTTTGACGCTTATAGTCTCATGATTGAATATAAATCCTATATTCTCCGAAAGAAGGCATCCTTTTACGAGGATAGACTAGGCAAAGCAGGAAACAAACGAAAAGATTTTCTTGATTTTGAAGGAACTTACTCTGGCACAGGGTCAAGGCTGATTTGCATATGGCCATGTCTGAACTGGGGTGGTGTGGAGTGCAAAAAAACGATGGATTTAGGCCCAGATCTCTGTACTGAGGTGAATGTATGACATTGTTCTGCATTCTGTCCATCAATTGTTGTTTGCATTTGTCACCCCGAGTGGGAAGGGTATGGTCAGACGTGAGTCTCATGCTCTCCACACCACTGGAGTCAAGCTATCCTGGCTGAAGACGGCTGATAGGCAGAAACCGGTCCTAGGATGCTTGATTCCGGTCCAGGGAAGACATGGCTTGGCAGTTCGGGCTGGACTGTTCCCATGAGGCACAGGGTCAAGGCTGATTTGCATATGGCCATGTCTGAACTGGGGTAGTGTGGAGTGCAAAAAAACGATGGATTTAGGCCCAGATCGCTGTACTGGGGTGAATGTATGACATTGTTCTGCATTCTGTCCATCAATTGTTTTTGCATCTATTGATTAATGCAGCACATTTTATACAAGAATGATGATGGTTCAATAAATATTGAAAACACCGCTGTGTATATTTCTTGAATATCTCTCTGAGAGAGCACAAGTGACTAGGCAAAAAGGTTCTAGATCTGTTACCAAAATTCCTGGGGGGGGGGGGGAGGGGATGAGCGGTTGTCATGCTCTGAGGTTGCCCAAGCCATTTGTTACCTTTCTATTTTTCGGGGTACTTATGGTGGCACTGTTAGCTAGCTGGTCTATAGAGCAACCTATCCTTAAGGGGTGCATAGAATCAGGCTTGCACCAATCCTAACGTTTATTTTGTCTAACAGATGCGCTGTTTCCTACTGAGAAGTTGAACCTGTACGACAACTAAGGGCTCTCATAAAAAAGCTTCTAGTATGTAATGGACTCGATTAATTACCGATGAGCGTTTACAAAATAGATCTAGATGAAAACAATATATGAAAAAGTAAGAGAAGCTGACAGTATGAATGAACACATTTGGCTACTCGTAATATGACCGTGATTTGAAAAAGTATGACATTTGAAATAGCTCAAATTTCAAAATCAATATATTTTAATTTGTTAGACATGCTTTTTAAAAAAAAAAAAAAAAAAAAAAAAAGGTCCTTTGGGTAACACCATCCTCCTGAAATTGATAGTGTTTTCCATTTTGGCCAAAATTAAAAGAATTTTATGCTGACATTACCACTGGGGCCCGTTTGACCAGAATAAGGCTAGTACTCCTACTATTTAAATGGACTTGGACTTGGAGAAATAGTGACTATCACAAAGAGGGGTGGGGGGCTTCTTTGCACTGTTGCAGTGACCTCAAACAATCTTTTACTCATGTGCATGTAGCCAAGAGCACCTTTACCTGTTCCACATCATACCATCGACCACCTACCTCTTCCTTCAGCATCCACCTAGAAATCGCATAAAAGACATACATTTCTATGGGCTACTTCTTTGGCTCATAGAACCTCTGACTGCATTGCCAGATGTTTTTGGCATTCTTTTCAAATATAAATTAGTTGCTGATATAACAGGTTTATTTTTTAAAAATGTAAATTTTGAAAATGTATTTTTAAAATTTCTATTGTCAATGATGGATTTTTCACATTGTCATTTGTTTTTCTTTTCAAACGTTTTCATCTAATCACATGCAAATACTAATAAGCAGTTCTTTCTTTTTTCCAATAGGGTGGAAAAATACAGACCAATAAAGCTGCATGAAATAGTTGGAAATGAGGAGACTGTCAGCAGGTTAGAGGTGTGTAAATGACTTTTTTCTAGATTTAAATTGTTTCCCATTTGTTGAAATCTGTTATGCTTATGGTAGTGCTTAGCTACGTGTTTAAGGGACTTGTGCTCTTGAAACTGTTGATATCGGGTGGGTCCTGTTTTGGATTCCATAATGACTTTCTCTCTTGTTATGAGCCTCCTGTAAAGGCAAAAATGTATTTGCATTTGTATAAATTCTGAAAACTAAATACATCATTTTCTAGTTTCAGACCTTTCTAACCAATTTCAAACCGGCTAATAAGGGTTGTGTAATGATTTTGGGTTGGGGGCAATGCTTTGAGTATCTTCATTTTTGTTTATTCGTATCACCCAGGCGCACGAATAAAGATACCTAAAAAAATTATATTATTTCAAAAAGATATTAGCGGGGTTAATTCTGTGAAATTCCCTAATTACCTTCAGCAACCTTCCAAATGTATGTTCCATAGGCTATTTGAAGAACAACGTTTTTTTCTCCATTTTAGGTCGCTAATAACAAATAATGGCATAAAATAGATTTTTCAAATAGTTTTTTTAATAAACATTTTTTTTAAATATCATTGCGATCGAAGCATTATGAAGAGTGCAGTTATGCACAACCTCACCAAGTAAAATAGCGAAATTAGCAAAGCACCACACAGGAAGGTATGTGACATTGCTTACTAGGTGGTGTAGATCATTAGTGATATCAAAATTAGTGTTTCAAAATTTCTAGTAACATAGATTTAGTTTTATACAATCTGTTGCTGAATAGCGCAGAAGGCAATTGGAGATGCTGAGCTAAAGAAATGGATGAATAAGAAGCTTTCATAAGTAGCAAAGAGGAGACTGGGGTTAAACAGTGCCAAGTTTCCCCACTCAAAAATGTCCAGGAGAAGAAATTTATACTCACTAATTTTAACAGAGTAAGTATATCATGACACTTTAGAGGGGCTGTTATATTTATGACTTTCTGCAATCATGTTTCCTTCAATACAAAACTCAGGTATAACGTGTGACTAGAAAGTTATGTGCCTCTTTTTTCCAGTTCTCTATAACCATTTCAGCCTAAATCATGCAAAAGATCAAACAGTACGTTTAAATCAAAGTCTGCATCCAATTCTTTTTCTGAAACTGTCCCACTGATAATTAATTTACTTTCAACACTTCTACTATTTTTAATATGTTTCTTTCCATATGGCTGAGATACCCGCCACCCCCTCTCAACACAATCCCCAAGAATGGGAATACGGAAACATTTCTGAACTTTTGGAAGGCGGGAGGGAGTTACCCTCCCGGCCGTATTTATTAAAATATGAAACAAAATTAAAACATTAAAATAACAGTTTCATATCATGTACAATTTCATTTCCACATTACGATGTTTTGGCTGACCTTAACACATTTCTAATACAAAGGTTCTCCTAGCCGATACTAACATCCTACAAATGCATTTTCAAATTGAAATTGTACATCCTAACGTTAAGGGCCAACGGCAAGGTAGTAACCGGTGTCAGATCCCTAAACCAGAACTCCCCCCTCACTTGTGAGGGGCGGCCGCACAGAGGACTGCACCTCATGTGCACATACCAATTTCCCTTTTCTTGACGGGGGCCCCAATTAACTCGACGCCATCTTAATGGTCGTCCGAGGACTCGTGTGAGGTGTCTAGAAGGTAGCGTAGACCCCCCTCCCTACCCCACACAACTTACCACATCTGCCGTCGCAGATGTCCTGGCCCCGGGAAATTCCCAGGAGGGGCCCGTAGCCCCTCCTATCCAGGGAGGGGCCTTGACCGCCTTCCCTTTCCTTTCGGCGTCCCATCCTTAGAAGGGACCGCCTCCCCGTTGAGGGGCCAATGGCCACCTCCCCCCGGGCGCTCCCATCCGTAATGGGTGACGCCCCCCCCTAGGGATCTTCCAATTACTGCTCACCGATCATGACCTTACCGCCACAGGCCGGATAGTTGACCGGCTATCCGGACCCCCCACAAAACTCCTACCTAAAGGTCATGCTGTAAACTCTTTAACCAAGCTACGAGGTCTCCTATGAGTAAAGAATTCCCCACCCGGGACAAATGGACCCCATCTTCTAGATACATATGGTCCCCCCTGATACACCCATGAGGAATCGAATGCAATGTACTTGTACGGAACAGTCTACCAAGCTTGTTATTTACCTTCTTCACAGAATGATTTATAGCAGACACTGAATTAGCCCCCCGCCACACCTTTCCTGGAATCATATGGGACCATGCAATCGTGCACCCTGGAACCCTTCTCGCCAACCAACTTACTGTGGATAGTATCGCCTCGAAGTAGTCGTCTACCAGTGGTCACCAAATCATTGCCCCCAAGATGCACTATGATTATAGATGCCGGTGACCTTGTCCGCCCTAACAAACCCTCGAAAAAAGTTTGAAACTGGTCAATACAGAGCCCGCCCCTTCCGTAGAAGGTCACCCTGTACCCGTATTCCCCAGCCATGTGAATCATGTCACCTGCTTTGAATACGTCCGCAAACAGAAAGGAGTTAGGTCCTTAGCGGGGCTGAGGGAGAGCTGGACCCTATATATTGTGACCCAACAAAATGTGCCCCCTCACTCAATCACTTAAATATTATTTCAGGACCAAATAAACATAAACATTAAATCTGGTCTGGTATCTTTATTTATACCTTTTTATGACTGATTTTTTCAAAAATTATTTCATATGGCAACAGGAGAATACAACATACACAATTATTTACAAATGAAGCAAAACTACATTGACACAATACTACTAACACACTCTGTGAAAATTATTTAAATGTGACATTCCAATGACAATACAATACAATACAATACTTAAATTGTAACCATCATCACAAAACCGTTTCATAAAGCCAAATCAAGAATTCAGACTAATCAAAACACATATAAAGAGCCAATTCAATACAAGAGATAAAGCGTGAGGCAGGTATAATTCATAATACACAATGAATGTATATCATTAACTCTTGCTGGATTGCCGACGCGTTTCAAGTTTGGGCGTGAGGTTTCCAAACTATCATCAGGGCTCTTGTGATTTTTCTGTTGGAATGTGAAAAAAATACTGTTTTAATACAACCAAATGGCCTCTTCTAACAAAGAAGAACCGTTTGAATGGGATTAAAAGTACCTGAACGTTAGTGATCGGTTGGCCTGTGTGGGTTTCTGTAACTGGACCGAATCCTTTATTCAGGACACAACCAGGATAACTTCAGTGGCAGCACCAACCTGGGAAAACAGGTGTTGCCTTTATTTAACATAAGGTCCCTTAGGAATAGAATTCCTCCTGCACTCTATTTCCAACACACTAGTAATATTGAAAAACGTATTGTCATACCTTTAGTGGTTCAAGTTTGTAGCCACAAAAAGTAGGGATTTTTTCTTTGGGAGGCAGAGGATTATCTCTTCTTTTAATCCTGCATGGGGAATATGCACCCATTTAGCATAAATACAAATGTGAATAAGTGTCTTTCACTTGAAACAAAAAATCGTGATGACATACCTTACACGATTTTCTGATATGAGGCGGCAGGAATTTCTACCCTGTATCTGTGAAAACAATGGACTAAATCAATGCGCGCTTTAAGTTTTAACCAAAGCTGCACAAAACGTTGTACCGTGATTAACGACCTATTCGGTGTGCCAGACCTGAACGTACCTTTATTTGTCGTTATTATCTGCTCACCGCGTTTTCAGTCAGGGCCCCAGCCGGGGCACTCGCGGAGCACAATGACTCGATTCTGCTCTGTGTATCGCACTCACGTCCCGTCGTGATCTGGAAAGACGCGCAGGAGGTTAGTATGCGGATTACACGTCCCGCGGCAGTCTCATTGCGGGTAGTTAACCCTCCTGGGAGACGCTTACCTCAAACCTCTCTGCTCTCTGCTCAACAAGCAACCAGCGCTTCTCACTCGCTGCTAGCTACAAGTGGCGGCGGCCATTTTTCCATTCTTACAGTGACACCGCAGGAGCGACCTGCTAGGTCCAAGGTGCATTCTGGGATTTGCAGTGTAAAGCCCTATCTGGTGTACTAGGGTCAGTCCAGGGTGGATTTTCTGGCACACGGAACGGGAATTCAATCTAAACAGTGCTGCAAGGTACCTCATTTTGTGGCAAACAACAAATGGATTTAGTCTGTATAATGCTGGAAAGGTGCATAATTTTCACTGTTTTATTCATAAGGGGAGCAAGAACATGACGACACTGCAGTATGGCACCAAGTCTCAGATTCTTGACAGTTCAGACATGTTGTTGAGGCCAGTCATGATGCAATTAAATTTCAAAATTAGATATGCTTCTTTTGTCAGTAACATTTTATCAATGTCAGCAGGGCGCTGTACGTGACTCATAGTGTGTAAAACAGTCCATTTGAAATCATTTTCGTTGTGGGACATTTCGATGAAATGTTCTACCACTGGGGCTGTTAATATTCTTTTTTTGATTCTTGATCGGTGCTGTCCCATTCGAAGATTCACCTGCTGGTTAGTTTTCCCTATATAAAGCCTTGGGCAGGGGCAGATAAGGGCGTAAACCACATTCTTGGTTTTGCAATTCGAAAAGCCTGGATGTTTCCACTTTATTCCTTGATGCTCAAAATCGCTACCCTCAATGGTGCTGCTGCATGAAACACAGTTCCCGCACCTATGGTGTCCCTCTAACGGTTTCATATCCCATAGGGCTCGAAGATCTTGTTTCGGTTGTGTCCTGGGGAGATCTGCTCGCACAATATGTTGACCCAAACTGCGATTCTTTTTGTAAGCAAAAATTGGGCGTTGGAAAGGGCATTCTAGTTCCTCTAGCAGATGCCAGTTCTTAAGGACTGTCTGCCTCAGCTTATGAGTATCCGGCCCAAAGGTGGTCACGCACACCAACCTGTCCAATTCCTTTTTCTCATTTGTTTGTAATAGGGTTTCACGTGGGGTACAGCGTGCCCTCTTAAATGAATTCTTAAGGAGCTTCCTAGGGTAGCCTCTATGAATCATTTCGTTACAAAATGTCTGGGCATGATGGTCTTAATCGCCAAGCTCCGAGCAATTCCTTCGGATGCGTAGCATTTGCCCATAGGGCAAGTTGGCCTTCAGACTTCTTGGGTGGTAGCTTTTGTGGTGGAGGATAGTATTCTTATCAGTCGCTTTTTTGAACAGTGATGTTTTAAGTTTACCCTCCTCACAGGTGACCTCGACGTCCAAGAACGTCATTTTTGTGGTACTTGTTTCGATGGAAAATTTAATATCCGGGTGTCTGTTATTGATCCATTCATGGAACTCTAATAGTTCAATCTGGCTCCCCTGCCACAGGAGCCAGATATCATCAATGTATCGCCACCATTGAAGGATATTCGACTTGTAGGGGTTGTTGTTGTCTACAAACAGAGCCTCATATTGTGCCATGTAGAGCACTGCCATTTCTGGGGCATAAGGACACCCCATGGCAGTGCCCTTGATTTGCATGTAGAACTGGCCATTGAATGTAAAAAAGTTCTTTTGTAGAGCTATAGCTGCGAGTCTGAGGATAAATGCAGTAGGTACCCTATGGGGCCTCTCTCTTCTATCCAAAACTAGTTCGATAACCTCCAACGCCTCTTCCTGAGGAATTTGGGTATATAACGATGTGACATCCATCGTTGCCATGATCTGTTTAGATGAATCAAAGTCGATACCCTCCACCTTAGTTAAAAAATCAGTCGTGTCCCTGAGATATGATTTTACCTCCGTCAAAAAGGGCTTCAAAAAGAAATCCACATACTTAGATAGTGGCTCTAAGCAAGAGTCGACTCCCGAAACAATCGGGCGTCCAGGTGGCTCTGCTAGGTTTTTGTGGATTTTGGGGAGTAGATATAAAACCGGTGTACGGGGAAATTTTTTGTTCAAAAATTCAAACTCTTTACTGCCCAAAAAAACAGCGTCTTTTCCTTGTACGAGAACATCGGAGATCAAACCCTGGATCTGTTTAGTGGGGTCCTCATTTAGGGGACGATACCACATGGTGTTGTTGACCTGTTTGTATCCTTCAGTGACATATTTTTCACGAGGCCAAACAACGACCGCACCACCCTTATCGGCCTGTTTTATGACCAGGGTGGGATCCTCTTTGAGGCTTTGTAGTGCTTGCAATTCGCCCTTGCTGATGTTGGAAGGCACATATTTTTTGGATTTTTCCATTTTGTTAATGGAAGAAAGCATTATTTGCTCAAAGGCTATTATTTGCGTAGGAATGTTTTGATGAGGAACAAAAGTGGACTTGTTCCTTAGTCCTGTTACTTCCAGATTTTGAGTAACTGGTCGATTGAAAAAGAAGGCTTTCAACCTAAGTTTCCAACAAAACTCCAAAATTTCAATTTTCAGTTTTGTATAATCCGTGCGTTTGCATGGGACGAATTTCAAACCCAGATTTAATAAGGATACCTCTTGTGCGGACAATGTACGGTCAGATATATACACCACTACATTCGGTTTATCTAAGATTGGTAAAACCGCTTCCGTGTTCTCATTTGCCAAGGAGCTTTGGGCTTGGCTCTTCCTTGTTGGCCCCTGTCTAAAAAAGCAACCTGCTTTCTTGAATTATTGCCTCTAAAGTCCGGGTCTGATGACCCTGAAGACGAAGTGTCAGAGAAAGTGGAAAAACGATTCCTAGATCTGCCCTGAAAGTCGTACAACACCCTGCGTGACTCGGCCTGAGTATAATAATCCTCTTTGAGGAATGGATATACTGATTCCAACTTGAAGGATTTACTATCCTTCTCGTATTTCAAAGATTTATTATTTATAGTAATGTCTTTAAAAACTTGTATATCCTTTTGGATCTTGTCAAGAAGAGTCTTGGCGTCAGTGACTGCAGGATTGTCAGCTATTGCTTTAGTTAACTCCTCGATTTCCTCCAATTCCTTCTTACACAGCCTTTGCGCCGTCTCAATGGTGTGGACCATGAGATCCCGGCTGCACTTGGTGTTGATCTGGCTGAATCCCTTTTTATATTCAATATCATCAACAAAAATGACAGGAGTATTCTTGACCTGGAGACCCCAGGGGATAGTTCCACCCTGTAGATGTTTTAACAGAAAATATCCATGGAGTTCTGTTCTCACGTGCTTTTTGCACAGACGAGTCAATTTCTCTGACTCGTTTTGTTGTTTCGCATCGGTACTTAAAGAAATAGATCCAAACGGAGAAGAGGCTATGAGAGACGCGATGTGACTCTCACTAAAAGAAAGTGTATCCTTCTCTGCCATAATATGTGAAGAACTCAAGGTCCTTCCACGATCAGAGTGCTCTTAGTGCCCCTAATTCTCTCGCGGATAAAGTATCCGCTCTTAACAGCAAACAGAAAGGAGTTAGGTCCTTAGCGGGGCTGAGGGAGGGCTGGACCCTATATATTGTGAACCAACAAAATGTGCCCCCTCACTCAATCACTTAAATATTATTTCAGGACCAAATAAACATAAACATTAAATCTGGTCTGGTATCTTTATTTATACCTTTTTATGACTGATTTTTTTCAAAAATTATTTCATATGGCAACAGGAGAATACAACATACACAATTATTTACAAATGAAGCAAAACTACATTGACACAATACTACTAACACACTCTGAAAATTATTTAAATGTGACATTCCAATGACAATACAATACTTAAATTGTAACCATCATCACAAAACAGTTTCATAAAGCCAAATCAAGAATTCAGACTAATCAAAACACATATAAAGAGCCAATTCAATACAAGAGATAAAGCGTGAGGCAGGTATAATTCATAATACACAATGAATGTATATCATTAACTCTTGCTGGATTGCCGACGCGTTTCAAGTTTGGGCGTGAGGTTTCCAAACTATCATCACGGCTCTTGTGATTTTTCTGTTGGAATGTGAAAAAAATACTGTTTTAATACAACCAAATGGCCTCTTCTAACAAAGAAGAACCGTTTGAATGGGATTAAAAGTACCTGAACGTTAGTGATCGGTTGGCCTGTGTGGGTTTCTGTAACTGGACCGAATCCTTTATTCAGGACACAACCAGGATAACTTCAGTGGCAGCACCAACCTGGGAAAACAGGTGTTGCCTTTATTTAACATAAGGTCCCTTAGGAATAGAATTCCTCCTGCACTCTATTTCCAACACACTAGTAATATTGAAAAACGTATTGTCATACCTTTAGTGGTTCAAGTTTGTAGCCACAAAAAGTAGGGATTTTTTCTTTGGGAGGCAGAGGATTATCTCTTCTTTTAATCCTGCATGGGCAACACCTGTTTTCCCAGGTTGGTGCTGCCACTGAAGTTATCCTCACGCTTTTTCTCTTGTATTGAATTGGCTCTTTATATGTGTTTTGATTAGTCTGAATTCTTGATTTGGCTTTATGAAACTGTTTTGTGATGATGGTTACAATTTAAGTATTGTATTGTCATTGGAATGTCACATTTAAATAATTTTCACAGAGTGTGTTAGTAGTATTGTGTCAATGTAGTTTTGCTTCATTTGTAAATAATTGTGTATGTTGTATTCTCCTGTTGCCATATGAAATAATTTTTGAAAAAATCAGTCTTAAAAGGTATAAATAAAGATACCAGACCAGATTTAATGTTTATGTTTATTTGGTCCTGAAATAATATTTAAGTGATTGAGTGAGGGGGCACATTTTGTTGGTTTTGAATACGTCCGCGGCACGCCTCACGTAGGAGTGGCCCACGACCCACACCACTTTTTCCTCAGCCGGTGATCTTTGACCGCTGGTTCCCAGCTGTCAGGTCGACTGCACAGTCCGCCCCGCCTCGTAAGCTTGCGAAACTGTAAACCAAACAAAAACAAGAAGCGCGAGTACATGATATCCGCTTCACAACATGTGCAACCGCACATACCTTTTGTAACAATTCGAGGACCAACGCCCCAACTGTTTCACCTTTTCCACACTCAGACCCCTGGCTGTAGCCTCTGTAGCAGCCCCCAGGGGTGGGGAATTCCTATCTCCCGACGCCCGAGACATCTAGATTTCTTAGGAGGGCAAGAGGTTTTAATTTGTATTTTGTCCAAAGGACAAGTAGACAGTTTTATGGTAATCCGATACACAGCTGTTCAACCCTGTAGGTCACAGCCAGTTAATAAGATGCTCTGAGCAGTTTATTGGCAGTGAAAGGGTGAATGCAAAAGCTGGGGCCTGCACTTTAATTTCCCCAGAACAGAACAAGAAAATGATAAAGCAGAGCTCGAAGTTGGAAATAGCTCGTGCTCGTGTAGCTTCCAGGCCCCATGTAAGAGGCTGCCTTATCTGCCTCTTGGCCCCTTGCTCTGACTTGAACTGTATGACCCCTGCCTTGTATTCTCTGCTCCACTCCTGGGCCTCATCTTTAACTCACTTTGCTTTCCCTTCTCATGCACCTCCTCCTTTGCACTTTGCCTTTCCTGTACACCTTATGTTACACCCGGTGCCTGAACCTGCTCACCCCACCCCCCTTAGCCGACCTCTCTGACATCTATGACCCGCTCCCCTTGGCCTCTCATATCTTACACATCGATGGCTTACATTAAAGCTCATTATCTTTCCCATGGGCGTTCATGCAGGCCTAAGGCCACCCCCAATTCGGTCCTTGCACTAGGCCTCTCATGTCACTTTGTGCCTGCACCAGGGGCATTGTGAACAGCTGTGAACTTTTTGATGGGCCTCTTCAGTCTGCTGGTCCGCAGACAAAGGCCCATAATGGACTTGAAAGGGTGGGTGGGTGAGTGAGTGAGTGAAAGGGTGGATGAATAGATGTATGAATGAGTGAAAGGGTGGATATACAGATGCATGGATGAATATGTGCAAGAGTGGATGATAGATGCATAAATTAATGAGTGAAAGGGTGAATGGATAGATGCATGTATGAATAACTGAAAGGGTGGATGTATAAATGCATGGATGAATACGTGCAAAAGTGGATGATAGATGCATACATTAATGAGTGAATGGATAGATGCATGGATGAATGAGTGAAAGGGTGGATATACAGATGCATGGATGAATACGTGCCAGAGTGGATGATAGATGCATACATTGAGTGAATGGTTGAATGGATTGACGCATGGATGAATGAGTGAAAGGGTGGATATACAGATACATGGATGAATACGTGCAAGAGTGGATGATAGATGCATACATTAATGAGTGAATGGGTGAATGGATTGATGCATGGATGAATGAGTGAAAGGGTGGATATACAGATACATGGATGAATACGTGCAAGAGTGGATGATAGATGCGTACATTAATGAGTGAATGGGTGAATGGATAGAGGCATGCATGGATGAATGAGTGAAAGGCTGGATGGATGAATGAGTGGAGCGTAAGGGTGGATTTTTAGATTCATAAATGGATGAGTGAGTGAAAGGGTGGATGATAGGTGCATGGATGAATGAGTTGATGGATAGGTGCATGTATGAATACGTGAAAGGGTAGATGTATAGATGCATGGTTGAATACGTGCAAGAGTGGATGATAGATACATACATTAATGAGTGAAAGGGTGAATCGATGGATGCATGAATGAGTGAAAGGATGGATAGATGGATGAATGAGTGGAGTGAAAGGGTGAATGGATAGATGGATGGATGAATGAGTGGATGGATGTGTGAGAATGGGAGGAAAAGAGCAAGGGTGAATGAAGGGATGGGTGAGTGGATGGATAGGTTGAAAGTGGATTGATGAGTGAAAGGATGGACGACTTACTGAAAGGGTGGATTAATGGGTGAGAGAGTAGATGAATAGATAGCTGACTGGTTGAGGGATGGATGGATGGGTGGGTGGGTGGGTGGCTGGGTGGAAGGGTTGACGGATGGCTTGGTGGGTGGAGAGTTGAGTGTAAAGGTGGATGGAGGGATTAGTGAAAGGGTGGATGGATATATGAGCGAAACGGAAGATGGATGGTTGAAAGGGTGGATGGATGAGCTAAAGCATAAATGGATGAAGTGAAAGGGTAGGTGGATAGATGAGTGAAAAGGAGGATGGATGGGGTGGATGGATGGAGGGATGAGTGAAAGGATGGATGAATAGGAGTGAAAAGGAGGATGTGTGGGGTGAAAGGATGGATGGATGAGCAAAAGGATGGATGAGTGAAAGGAAGGCGGGATGGATCAGTTGGATCGATAGGTTTGGAGATGGCAGGACCAGTAGAGGTGGTGGAGCTCTTGATGGGCCTCTTCTGTCTGCAGCTCGGCAGACAAAGACTTGTAATTAATTTGAAAGGATGAATGGATGTGTGGGTGAAAGGATGAGTGAGTAGCTAGATGGATGGATGGATGGATGAATGAGTGACCGGGATGGTGGATGGACAAAGGATGTTATAATGAAGGAAAGGGTGAATGAGTGGATGGGTTACAGGGTGTAGGGATTAGAGAGCGAAAGGATGGATGAATGTAAAGGATAAATGGATGGATTGATGGATGGGTCGAAGGGTGGGTGGAAGGATGAAAGGGAGGGTGGATATATGAAGTGAATGGAAGGGTATCTAGATGGAGTGAAAGGGAGGGTGTATGGATGAGCGAAAGGATGGATGGATGATTGGTTGAAATGGATAGGTTTAGAGATGAATGGGTAGGTTTGGATATGGATGAGTCATGGATCGACAGACAGATGAACAGATGGATGAACAGATTGGTGAAAGGTAATGGATAAAAGAATGAATGGGTGCCAATGTAAAGGTGAAATGCTAGATTTCAGTGGGTGAAAGGATGAATGAATAGATGCTTAGATGGAAGAGGCAAGAGAGCTATTGTGGAGAGGATTCCAATTACTTTTTTTCGCTTGCTTGGTGTCATAAGAACTTTGAATCATCGTGGGGGGTATTTAAATGTTCTGGTTACTCACTTGGCCTACGTTGTGCTCCTTTCTCTACCTTGGGATTATCAGGTAGGCGTGGTGCTGTTTGCCAGCGAGTTCTTACTAGACAGCTAGCATTTGGTCTCATAAAAGCCACATTGCCATAGAAATTCCCGGCACTGAACAAAACTATTTTGTAAAAGAGCAGAATGCTGTCACACGCAATGAAGCCAGCTCACAGATAGGAAGAGATACCATTTCAATAAAAACGAAAGGTCTTGGTTAACTCAAATTTGATTAGGGGCTCAAATGTTAAAGTCAAGAAAGTGCACCCATGATATATGTCCTTGTATTAAAGGAGATTTACGTTTTTCATGAATTCACATGAATTTCCTTAAGTAGGCCAGAAAACCGTAGTCCTAGAAAATATTTGTGAATTGCATCTTAGCATGAGCAAATATGAATATGCCCCAGCGGAAATCTGTTGAGTGTTTACAAGTTCACTTTTTCTCCAACCACATTTTTCCCCGCCCTGGAAGAAACTTTACTTCTGCCGTTGTCAGGGGTAAAATTCCGACCTTTCTCAGTATGGGAAAAAATTAGAGAAGAACTGGTGAAAACCTCCAAAATTCAAATCCTTCTATAGTATTAGCCTGACATAACCAGAGAGGCTATTATCAGAGCTCTTCTACAAAGAGATTGCAGCCATTATTTGACGGTGCACTACATGGCACCAAAGGGACAAGTGGATTTTGTTACAGGACAAGTAGATTTATGAAGCTACTTGTCCCATGGACAAGTACATATTTCAATAAATTCCACACCCCTGAGCCCCTATCCGGAAGGAATGGGTCCCAAACTCGCCCGGGTTCAAGCCCGCGGCCGAAATTGCCATTGCAAGCACCCGCTGGAACTGAAACCTCGTCAGTGGGGTGGCATCAGCGTGTCTCAGCAAGGTCCCCCCCCATGATGCCGCCCTCTGCGCCAAATATTCCTCAACGCATACGACAGGGCACATGGGAGATCCGGGAATCCGATGGACTACTACACTGTCCCCGATCGCACCCTGATCGGTCTTGGACCTGGCAAACGAGACAATCATCGTCTCCCCCTTAACTTGAATGTGCTCTCGGCACAGTAAGCCCCCCCCCCCCCCTGTATCCTGCTTGTTCTTTGCCACCAGTTCGCTTACCCGCATAGCCCCATGGAATGCTAATGCAAAAGCGGCCCGGAATAACACTGTTTCTGACTGGGATGAACATGTCGCAGGGAGTACGGACAGTAACAAGGCCAACCTTTCCAGACCTATCGGGTGCCTTTCATCTACTCTGCGACCCTCAAGGCGTTGCCACCCACGCAGCGCTTTCTGTACTACAAAAGACGCTGTAGGGTCCTGGATACCATGAGCCCGTGCCATGAAGGGAAATGGCGGCCCGATGCCTCTGGGCCGTGGCTACCGATTTGCCTGCCTGATGTAATGACAGCAAAAACTTTACGACAAACTCTTCCTGGCCCCAAAGCTCCCCCCCAGCAGAACCCAAAAAGGACCAATAGGAACGGAACGCCCCTTCATATGCCTTCCTTGTCCTGGGTGCTAAACTCTCTCCCACAAGGTTTTGTAGTTCGGGGCACCGAGAGACCAGAGAGCTTCGGGAAATGGTGCCGCCACCGGGTCCGCTGTGGGCAGAAAACCCCAGAAGGCCTGCATACGGAAACGAGAAAGCGCATCAGCAGCCTGATTCAGCACCCCTGGCACATGTCTTGCCCTAAAGAGCACGTTCAATTGCATACATAGTAAAACAATTTCCTTGAGCAATCTCAGAATCCATTTGCATCGTGCCGCCTGACTATTGATACACTCAACCACGGTCATGTTATCAGACCAGAACACCACAGAGTGATCCCGAAACCCCTCAGGCCATGTTTTCAAGGCCACCAGAATAGGGAACAGTTCGAGAAAAGCAATGTTACTTGTAAGCCCACACTCTTGCCACCATGACGGCCACGAAACAAACAAATCCCTCGACTCCTCACAATCCGGCTTCCGAGCCAAGCACAGCACTGAAACCGCCCTCATCGCAGCAACAGACGGCATTCGAACTCTCCTGGACAATGGAGACACAGTCGCCCTCATCCTCCTTGACCTCTCCGCAGCCTTCGACACAGTCTGCCATAGCACCCTTCTACAGCGCCTCAGAAACATCGGAATACAAGGAAAAGCACTGGAATGGATCACCTCGTTCCTCACCGGAAGAACCCAGAGAGTCCGCCTCCCACCATTCATCTCAGAGGCCACTGAAGTCATCTGCGGCGTACCCCAAGGGTCCTCACTCAGTCCCACCCTTTTCAACGTATACATGAGCCCCCTCGCGGCCATCGCACGCCAACACAACCTCAACATCATCTCCTACGCGGATGACACTCAACTGATCCTATCACTCACCAATGACCCTAGCACTGCCAAAACTAACCTACACGAAGGAATGAAAGAAGTAGCCGAATGGATGAAACACAGCCGTCTGAAACTGAACTCAGATAAAACAGAAGTCCTTATCTTAGGTACCTCCCCCTCTGCCTGGGACAACTCTTGGTGGCCGGAAGCCCTTGGAAAAGCACCCATCCCGACGGACCACGCACGGAACCTGGGCGTCATCCTGGATTCCTCACTTTCGATGAACAGACAAGTCAACGCCGTCTCTTCATCCTGCTTCAACATTCTTCGCATGCTCAAAAAAACATTTAGTTGGATCCCCACCGAAACTAGGAAAACGGTCACCCACGCTCTGGTCACGAGCCGACTGGACTACGGAAACACCCTCTACGCCGGTACTACTGCTAAACTCCAGAAAAAACTCCAACAAATCCAGAACGCTTCAGCCAGGCTCATATTAGACATCCCGCGTAAAGAACATCTCTGGTCACCTGAAAAACCTCCACTGGCTCCCCGTCAATAAGAGGATCACTTTCCGACTCCTAACCCACGCACACAAAGCACTCTACGAAATCGGACCCGAATGCCTCAACACACGACTGTCCTTCTACACCCCCTCCCGCCAGCTACGATCATCCAACCAAGCCCTTGCCACTGTACCTCGCATCAACAAAACCACCATGGGAGGTAGATCCTTCTCCTACCTGGCAGCTAAAACCTGGAACTCACTTCCCACTTACCTTCGCCTTACTCGGAACCACCTAGCATTCAGAAAGCAACTTAAAACGTGGATATTTGACAAGTAATTCCCCACCCCTCTTCAAGCGCCTTGAGACCCTCTGGGTATGTAGCGCGCTATATAAATATTTTGACTTGACTTGACTTGACGTTTGAGCCGACCAGTGATTACCAAATATGGCGCCAAAGCCTATACTCCCTGCCGAATCTGTCCACAGCCCCAACTCCTCGGAGGACACCGCCGGCTTGTTCCAGACAACCCGACCATTGAAATCCGCCAGGAATGCCAACCAAATGCGCATGTCCTGGCGAATCTCTGCCGAGAGCCTCGTGCGGTGGTGCCCCTCTTTAAGACCGACCATGGCTTGTGCAATCGAGCGGGAAAAAGGGCGGGCCATTGGCATCACTCTAAGGGCAAAATTCAACTGACCCACAGTCTGCTGCAATTGATGCAAATTCACCTTAGTCTCCCTAATACATGTTTCAAGCGAGGCCCTGAATTTCCTCACCTTTTCTTTGGGCAACCGGAAGCAACCCTCTTCGGAATCGAGCTCTATTCCAAGAAACTCGAGCGAAGTAGATGGCCCCACAGTCTTACCTGGCGCCAATGGCACACCAAACTGACTCATCAGACCACAAAATTCTTTTAAAGCCTGTGCACATTCTGGGTCCCCGGCTGCCCCCAGGAACAGAAAATCGTCAAGATAATGCATAACATGCTGAAACCCCGTCATTCTTGTGAATGCCCATTGCAGAAAACTGAATTTCTCAAAATAAGCACAAGATATGGAGCATCCCATTGGCATACATTTATCCATGTAATAGCGCCCCTGAAACATGAAACCAAGGAGACGCTGATCGTCTGGGTGTACCGGGAGCAACCGGAACGCTGACTCAATGTCTGATTTGGCCATCAGCGCTCCGGGCCCCAGGCGATTCAACATGGCGACGGCATCATCGAAAGATGCGTACCGCACCGAACAAACCTCCGGGTCTATCGCATCGTTCACCGAAAGACCTCTCGGGGCTGACAAGTTATGTATCAATCTAAACTCACCCGGGTCCTTCTTGGGGACCACTCCCAAGGGTGAACAAACAAAATTAGCAACTGGTGGCATGTCGAATGGTCCAGCAACCCGACCCCGGGTCACCTCCTTCCCAATCTTCGCTTGTACCACCGCCGTATTCTGCAGGACCGACAGTTGGTTCCTACAATGTGCTTTACCCTGAAAATTCCCCACTGGGATGCGGAAACCATACGAAAAACCGTCTCGCAACACCCCAGCGGAGACATGATCCGGGTATTCATTGAGCCAAGGAATCATTGCCATGGTATCAACCGGGGTAGGTAAAGGCGCCCCTCGGACTATTTCAGACCTGTTTGGCGCTTCCCTTACTTCCGTTATCACCCGTTTTGGCTCTGCACATGGTCTCGGGATGCGAGGACTGTCCACACCCCCCCACAGTCGTGCCTAAACTTGCATGACCCCTGGGGCCTTGTACACTTTCCCCTGTTAAAATTCCAGCAGACCCCTTTTTTACCTGTATTGCCATTCGATATTGAATGATGCTTGTTACTTGAACCCGCCCAAAAGGGCGCCCCAGATGAATGGCGGGAAAACTCGCCCCCGTTTCCCCCCAACAATGGCGCCTTTGTCATGCCTGATTTCTCCATTTTTTGCCAGGAAATGGAGTCGTAACAATCCCACGTCAGAGATGTGTCGAACTCCTTGGCCTTACGAAAAATATTATCATAACAAAACCACTGATTGCCCTCATATGTCTGAGAACTCCATAATACGTGTCTGGTACACGGGTAACTCGGCCAACAGTTCAGGCCTCCGTTCCCCCATAATTGCAGTGAATATGCCAAATGCTCTGCCCCAATTACCTATCGTCTCATCGACTCTGAAAGCGGCCATCTTGGCGCACCAAACACTCGGGTGCATAAACTCTTTTTGAACTTTCACGTGCTCAATCTCGTAATGATCAGTTAATAAAGAAAACATGTTTATATATTTCTCAGCCCATATCCTCTCCTTGATTTCCATCGGAATATGCTGAGCCACTTTCTCCCTTCTCGAGGGTACTGACCCCTCCCCCGCAATCGGCAGTAGCTGCTTACCTGAACCGGAAGCTGTAACCGTAGTCGCTGCCGAACTCATGCCCGCTGCGGGTTGTCCCACTGGAGCCTGCGGGGGAACAAAAGGACATGGAGCCTTTGCAGCCTCTCTTGATTGCCGCAACTGCCTCATTACTGCCCTGGCGTCATCTGCCGTAGCCCCCTCACTCTCTTTCCCCAACCATGCTGCCAGCTGTGCAGCCAACTCGGGAGGCATATCCTCCCCGTTCACAGGGGTGACTACAACGGGAATTGGTTGCCCCTCCTTCGGGACCGGGATCGGCGCCTCAGTCGGTGTATCAGGGTGCGCCGGCGGCGCCTCGGGAACCGGGGCCTCTTCCCCAGTTGCTCCCTTCTTGGCCCTTCTACCTCTCCCGTTAGGGACTACACCCGGCAATGCTGGTCCGACGACTCGCTTAGGGCCCCCTACACCGTTCATTGCCGCCATCTGTTTCTTCATCTCGGCCATGTCTTTTACGAGCATGCGGAGCATCTGATCGGTTCCGACCCGCTTTCCGGCCTTATTGCCCGGCATTGTCCAACGCTGATTCTCTGTAAGAACAAAGACAAGAATTAAAACGCTCAAAATTGGCTCTTCGTTCCGTCTCGAGCTCACGTGCAGCGGGGAGGTGCAGCTTCAGAGCACAGGAACAAGAGGATGCTTCCTTGGCTTGTCGCTCCTTTTATCCTTCTTCGGGCGGGCGTAAACCCGCCTCCGCCCGCCTCCGGGGGCGTGGCTGGCGGCTTCAGTGTCTAGGACAACCCACTCTTGGGCGGGAAAAAGCGCGCCCCGGCTACGCCGCTTTGGGCATACCAGCCGAGACTCTCCTCCCGCCCAAGATGGCTTCCCGGGGGGATCGGGGTACTCCACCATACGTTCGGGGGGACCGAGTGGTCGCCCCTTTCCAAAAGTCATGCACAATGTTGTTTTAATATATTGTAGGATCAAATTCACCTTCCAGGTTGCTCTGCAAAACCAGTGTCGTTATTCAGCTTTAATGTATGCATCTTTTTAGGTTTCCAGTAATTCTGTGAAAACGAGAACTCCTTATTAAAGTGAGACTGGTAAGGGGATGAAAATCTGAAGCACAACTGACAAAGCGGATGCAGAAGGTTTACCATGCAGGGGATGCTCCTTGGAAAAAATCAACTTGCTGGGCAGGAAGGGGTAGCTTTGACTGGCACAGAACGTGCAGTGTGGTAGGGACAGATGAAATGAAAAGAGTACCGAGGCATAGAAAACTTAAGCTGACAAAACATAGCGGCTGCAGCAATGTGCATGTACACCATACATAGGCTACTGAAACTGCATTTGAATAGGCCGTAATGTAGCTAGAGATAAACGAGTGATGCAAAGGCTGGTGGCAGTAACAAATGAGCATTGGCAAAGCAAACAGGCCTGGCAAGCAGGAGTGATTTATTTTTATTTCCCCCCAAAAAATGTTTAGTTCAAGCCAGTGCGCATGCGTTGCTCTGCGAGGCTTCTTGTGTTTACTCCGTGTGGGTCTGACTCCTCCCACACATAGGATTGGCTTTTGTGTGGGTCTTTCAATAATGAAAGCACGCAAATGGCTAAAGGCGGGCGCATGTCCCATCTCCTTTTTTTTATTTTTATTTTCCATCATTCACTCCCACTGCGTGCAGGGCGGCGGCTGCATTCCTCATGGGTCAGGTCACCTTTCTTTTTCTTCTTTAGCGTTGCAGGGGTTTTGAACCCGCCCTGCATTGTGTTTAAGTAGCTTAAGTTTCTTAAACATTTTGTACAGCATTGGGTTTGCTATTTTATAAACGCCCATATGTGTCAAAATTCGAGAAAAGTGCCACTGCATATTGTGCGAAAGTTAATCCTTTATCGCATAATATGCTGTATTGTTTGTCTACCTGTGCGCTATAATTCAGACGGCTGCTCCAAGCCCGCAGATGTCTACATAACGAAAACAAAATGCCAATCAGCCTGATGCTTCAAACCGTTATCAAATGGGGAAAAGCACGATGCTCCTAATTGACAAGTCCACACACATTCGATTCGTAATTTAAGGTACCTAGGCACTTAAGTTGTTTGGCTTGTGAACAGTTCTCGTTGTTGGCACCCTAATGATGATACCCCCAAAAAATCGTTCTAGCCTTGTTTGAAATGTAGGGTGTTTCCGTTCTATATCATTTTACCTACAAGGTAACCATATGTTCAGACCTGTGGGAAGGGACATTCAGTTACCTACCATGTTCGTGCCCAGGTTAACACACGGAAGCAAAGGTAACTATTCCAATGGAGAAAAGGAGAGGCATGTAGGGTTAAACTTGCTGTGAACTTATTTAAAGTGGCATCTAACGTCTTTATGTTTTCTGAGAGCACCCAGTATGCATTTAACAGTGTGTACATGCGGATATTCTTTCCTGTTACGTACACGGTCATTGGAAATACTCCTGCCGTTCAATCTGCGTAGGATATTTAAAAGCTAGCAATGCTACAGGCTGAAAGGAGGGCGCTGATTAACAATGCATGTGACCCTCACGATGTCCCTGGCTCCGACATTTTGTCAGAATGTCTGGTGGTCCGGGATGTAAATAGAGCAGTGCTTCCTGCTGAGATGCAATAAGCACCTCTGCCCAGCACTTTTACAAGTGCTATTTCATGGTGCGCTGTTTTATTCCAACCTCCCTTGTTTTTGTAGATGCTCGTGGCGGCAGCAGGAGGCACGGCGCCCCCCGCGAGACCATTGTTTTTCTATTCAGAGGAACACATCATTCGGGTCAAAGAGGGGGGGGGTGTTTATAGCATGGGATATCAGCGGCACAATGAGCGGCGTGTTTGCTTTGGGAATTCCGAGTAATTAAGGAGGGACAGTAAACTGAGGGATATACTGGGAGGGACAGTCCAGGGAAAATACCACACCAAGGACCACTGCAGTTGTTCTCTTCAAAGTCATTGTGTAACGCCTCAGAGGCCATAGCTTTGACCGTGGCGTGAATCGACAATTTTAGTTAGGACAAAACACACAGGTCTATGTCCTGCTGTGAACTGTCTCCGCAACGTGTGCCAAGCCCGCTGCACTTCAATGTAAAGTTCACACTACGAGAACTCTAGCTACACTTTGAAAGGCGGACAGTTTAGAAGCTTGCATACACTGTAGGTGATGGCAACTATAAAAGCAAACGGTTACTGTGCGGTCTGACACAAAATTCAATTGTGATCCATGTTGTGCGCCTGCACTCGCACTGATACCGAATGGAGGTTTTATGATGGGGATCGGACATCCAGCACCTTTAACACATGTACTGAAGGGCGTCTGTGGGTGCGCATTTACTAACCTGTTAGTTTTTTTTTTTTTTAACAAAAGTCCTCTGGAAACGCGGATCTGGCTTGAGCTTTGCGCCGGAAACACATTGCGCTAGATCAATACATACAATCGCAAGCTTCCTACAGCACCGTCTTCGTCGCTTTTTGCACGAGGCGGGAAATGTGTCGGTAGCTTGCAAAACTTCGGCGAGTACACCCCTGCAAAGCCCAGAGGATTAATAAACAAATACATAGATCTATCTACCCCATGGCACGTAAGGGATATTTACATTTGCATTTATAGTCAGTACATGGATTTATTCAGTCTATAAGTCAAATCCCTATGGGACGTTTTTTCAATATGTGAAGTGTTTTTGCTGTACTCTGTGCATAAGAGCACTGTACAAACGAGCTTAATCAAGCAGTGGCAAAGCGTCCATGTCATTTTGTCGACTAACATGCATGGTGCTTACACGATGAGGCTGGTAGCCACGCAAAGTTTTTTACATTTTACTGTAGCTATGCTGCACAGCATTGCAGATGCTGTGCAGCGTGGCTACAAACCATTTGCGAGACCTATTGGCTTTGCCAATGCTTATTTTTTTTGTAATTTGTTTTATTTCAAGTATATGCCAAAAATGAAACAAAATATAACATGCTACACCCTAACCATGACAGACGTGTTTCCAGCAACAACAAAAAAAATACCAATTGCTTATAATTTTAATAGAAGAATCTGGATGCTTTCAAGCAGGCTGCTGCACTTGGAAAGCGTATTTGATTTTAACGGAAATCATAGGAAAATTATTATGGACGACAAAATAAAAATGAATGGCAAAGAAAAAAAGGTGTAGTAGATGTGACCAGAGCTGCTGACTTTGGAACCCTGAGACCCAGGTTTGAATTGAACCCTGGCCTTCTAAATGTGCCACTCAGATTTACAACAAGACTACAATTTTCAGTGTCGTATTTTCAAAGAAATTGTGCTAGTGGAAAACAGTCATTTTATGCAATATGACAGATTCATGAATTTACTTATGACAAAAGCAGAAATACAAATAAAGTAAACTAGTCTTCGTTGCAACTCTTATTTTGTTTTGTAACTAGCTTATTTATTTTTTCTAATGTGCCCAGGTACTCATTCATGGGCTGTGCAGCTCTCCAACAACCAATACTATTCATCATTTGTTACTTTAGGCCACTCTTGTGTCCTTTGGTGGAGTGCACACATGATATGTTTTGTAGTTATAAACATTTGAGCAAATTACATTTCTGCTGTGTGAAGTCTCTGTACGTTTGTGTAATGTGTTAGTTAATTGTCGTAACACCTTATGTCTTCTAGGTGTTTGCAAGAGAGGGCAATGTACCAAATATCATCATTGCTGTAAGTATTTGAAGTACTAAATCCTTACATGGTGACATAAAACATGTTTAAATGGTAGCCAACAGAATCCTCTAAGCCTTTTGTGAATGGATCTATAATATGCCCTTACCTAAGCTGAGGGCAGGTGTAGTAAATTTAGATATCCTAATCATTCCTTTTTGTGATACCATGGTTCATGCATTTGTTGTAATGACCAGAGAGAATACATCATTCATTCATATTGCAACACCTCAGTGTATATTTGTAGTGTGGATTTTGTGAAGGCCATTTTAAAACAAGCACTTGATCTTTGCAATCATCACACATTTGTTAATCTGTGTGGAAAATGAAGCCCAAAAACTTGGTTGCAAAAGAAAGACTGATAAAGAAGAAATTAGATAATGTTACATGTCTACGACAGCTTGTGATGACTTGAAAAGAAAAGTATACTTGTATGAAGTTTACAGCCAGAGAACAGCAAAAGGAATGTATCCATTGTCTTCAGAGATATTTCATGGAGTAGGTTTGTGCTAGTTCCCACAACATTATTTTAGAGCTTAAAACATTCCTTTGGTCTGCGCTCTTTTTGAGGCACAGTTGCATCAGTAGTGTACAAGATCCTGTAGTATAGTCTGATGGTACATTAGTCTTTATTCTAAAGGCATCTATATGGCTAGAACAAACCCAAATAAGTTTCACTTTGATAGCAGTGTGTAAATGTAGAGAGCAACTTATTTTTTTAAAGAAATGCTGTCTGCCCTCCACTCCAGACAATTCTGGTGGAGTATCAAGGAATTACATATGGAGGCTACCACTGTTTTATCAACCTGTAGTCTGGGGGGAAAAGTTACATTAGAGAAAAGTTACATTACAGGTTCTGAACATCTAGCATTGAGAAGGTAATGCATGCTCTAACGAAACACATTGAGTAAGACCCACTGATGACAGCCATGTATGGTTTATGGCTTCCTGGTAAATCAATGTATATTGTGTCTTATTTTCTTAATGCAGGATTTGGACGGTTCTGAAATGTGCACCAGTGAAAAGTGGGTGCTTTTCTTACCATTGTATAGGGAGCTTACTGTGATCACATTTGCCAGGTGTTAAAAACCAGAATAGGCACTCTTCATTACATTCTGGTGTTTGTGTAAAAAGTACATCAGTTTTAAATAGTTAGATACAACTCCATGTGCGTTTAGCCTGAGACTGTGCTCCCAGCTTCTCACCTTCTAATAGATAGATTAAAGACAGTGCCATCTATTCTTCCTCAAAAAGGCCAAACTCGCAAACACCCTTCTGGTACATGCAGTTGAGTTGTAGACCTTTCCCTAGATTAAATATTCAATGGTCTGACCTGATAAACCCTCAAAGGTTTGTGCTCACAAATTGAAATGCTAGACGTACTCTTAGATTTGTCTGCTACTGAGCTTTAAGAGTGTAACAAGTGATAGATTTACCAGATTTTATTCTGTCAATTGATGATAAATATGCCTCACCATCTATTTATTTAGAAAATGTTTCTTTTTTCTTTATTAATGTCTGGTGATTCGTACCAGGGGCCGCCAGGAACTGGGAAAACAACAAGTATCCTGTGTTTGGCTCGTGCTCTTTTGGGGCCAGCGCTAAAAGATGCTGTTCTGGAGCTTAATGCATCCAATGATAGGTAAACTACCTAATTTTGTGTTTAAATACCACTGTACCAGAGTAACAGTTGCAATCTAGCTCCCTAGGACAGTTGCAACAGTTTTGATTGTAATGTCCTTCCCTCTGAAGATGGTGCTTCTTCTCTGCTTAAATGTGTGCATCGTTTAGAGTCTGTTACATGGAGGCGGGTGTCGGAATGGTCTAAGTCACTGCCTAGAAGAACTTAGTTTTCCAGCTGTGATGAATTGTAGCCAGATCACTGAATCACAAGTTATGAGCATATGCAGTAGTCTGCATTTTAGGTGGTGGGGGGAGGGGGGATGTGTCTCTGTGGTCGTAGAAGCAATATTTGCGTGAGATAGAGAGACTGGTTACAATGGAAGTAGAAATAGGAATAAAAATGTACACGTTCTAAAACATACTTGACTAGTTTGTTACCAATTTAAATTTTATACATTTTGAATAATTGCTAAGACGTTTAATAAATACCACCAGATAAGTAGCCAAGCTAAAGAGCACAATGGTGGTGTTTTTTTTTCTTCTTTTTATTTCAGGCTGTAAAGGGTAGTGCAGGCTTTATAAACCAATATTTGTGACTTAATGTTGACATTAGAAAAGGCTGGGGTTCGCCAGTAGTGATGTTTGTAGTGATAGGTGAACCATGATGTCTGTTTTAATTCAGAGTGCGAGGTCTGTAGATTGTGGTTGTTATTACATAAACTTTTGTGAACAATGTCATTATTGTTTTTAGAGGAATCGATGTGGTACGAAACAAAATTAAAATGTTTGCACAGCAGAAAGTCACACTTCCAAAGGGCCGGCATAAAGTCATCATCCTGGATGAAGCAGACAGGTATGGGATCCCACATTGAATTGCTGAAACAAAATATGCTCTGTGCTGGCTCAGACCATAATGACGGTGTGCTGCTATTGATGCTCACACACTAGGCATCTTATTGTCTGTCTTCAAGGCAAGAGCACCAGAGAGGCATTTTGGATTTTAGAAGCATCCATTTTTTTCTCTTTCTCACGTATGTTTTACTTCTTTCACTGTGAAATGCATATGATTGTGAAAAGAGATTTTAATCAGTACAGAGCTTTATACATACAGGAATGCCTGATTGTATATGAAATGGTTGAAATAAACTTGGAAACTCTAGGATAAACGATACACAGGAGGTTAATGGAGTATACATTATTTTTATTGCTCTATAGGTGTTTATGGTGACCAAGATGGAGACCACGTTATTGCTATGACTCCTTTGAATTTTGCACTGTTATCAATGCTAGCGTGTTACTATGTATGCCCATTTCATGGAAGGAAATGTTGAAAATGACTTATTTTATGTTACAAAAACCCAAAAACAAACTGTTATATAAAAAAATAATAAACTTGGAAACTCAGGGCATTTCATGTACACAACTATAGAGGATAAATTGTCCCCTAACCTCTTAACTATGTCTCTCCTCGTCTAGTGGGTAGCGTTGCATGAGAATCATAAGAGCTGGCATGCAGGGGTGTTGAATTTTTGAAAAAATGCACTTGTCCAAGGGACAAAATGCTAATTAAGTCTTATCGTCCTGTAAAGAAATCCACTTGTTCTAGCTACTACCTAAATCATTTAGCTGGGGCAGCACAGGTGCTTGACTAGTCAGCAGCAGCCTCCTAAGTAAACGTTCCTTGTGCTTCTGCCCTTCAGTGGTAGGCAAACATGCAAACACACTTACACCAGCCAATAAGCTTCTACATTCCTCTCACCATGGATGCTGAACTGGTTCTCTACCCTCTTATAGTATGTAATCCTTCCACTGACTCGTTATAGGCTCCATCGTGCTTTGCTGTGGTTCTTTCACACTTTAAGCTTACCCCTGACCCTCATCTGTTGTTACAGACTACATAGTGTTTTCCCCTTTCACTGCACAGAGTTCATGCCTCCTCTTCTACTATGCACAGTAGACCTTTATGCTTGTCCCCTTTCACCCCCTCCCACAAGTTCTATGTCCCTATCTCCATTCTCTCTCTATAGAGCCATACCTCTTCCACTACATTATCTCATCCCCAAAATACTCCATGGTGGTTATGTTAAGTCCTCCAAATCCATTGCCCTGCATTCTTTCACCATAGGCTACCCACATTTCTTTAGTCCCTTTGCGAATTGTCAGCACCCCTACCCCCTTTACCAATCCACTTTCCTTCCTCTCCTCCAACAGCCCTGACATCCGCCCCTACAGCAACCATACTCCTGTCGTCATGCTCTAAATTAGCAGTGTTGGTCAAGGAAGAAACAAAGATGCTTTTTTTGTGACCAGTGCAGAGATGACACAATGTAAAGTCAAAATATCAGTTTATGCCCATCGACATTGGCATTCTCAAAATCCTATTTGGAAGTGTGTGTTCTTCATTGAAAGACAATGCAAGTAATTTAATGCTGGTGCAGGAGGTTATTACATGTAATGGGGTGACCCTGTAACCCTCAGAACCTGGGTGGGTAATAGAACAATAATAATGGTTCTGTCGGACTGAAATACACAGTAATATAGTATTTCCTGGTTTGTTACTCACAACATCCGTCCCTATAAGGGTACAACGATAGCGGTACCTATACCAATATGAAACAGAACACACTGACCACACTGACCACAATGAAGATTAGAGTAAAGTTTTAGTCACATACTTTTATCTTCTCTGAATTGTATTAAAACATTGATTATAGCTGTCCAGACAAACACAAAACCTATATACCACATACATTTTGAGTAGGACTCATATACATTTAAAACAACATACAAAATTGTCAAGTCACGAAATTATTAGTAGCATCAACTATAAGAACAATAATCCACTAGGCATATCAATCAATTCTTGGTTCCTAGTAGATTTTATAAAGTTGATTTCACGATAGAGAAAATGCGTCGACGTTTCGACCCTGGGGGGCGATGTGCTGGTTGTGCGCATCAGGGGCGGGTCTTCATCAGGACTGTACGGTTGTGGGACAGCCTTTTCTGGACCTTGGCTTCTCTTGGGTACCTGGTCCTATATATGTAGTATTGGTGATCAGCCGACTCAGCCAATATCGGAATAATTCTTAGATCTCTGTATTGATTATTTATACCGGCAGATCCGGTTCTCAGAAGGAAGGAGTTAGACCGTGACACCTGTTTTACATATCACGGACACAACGCCTTACCGATCGTGTCAACGCTGTATAAATAATCAATACAGAGATCTAAGAATTATTCCGATATTGGCTGAGTCGGCTGATCACCAATACTACATATATAGGACCAGGTACCCAAGAGAAGCCGAGGTCCAGAAAAGGCTGTCCCACAACCGTACAGTCCTGATGAAGACCCGCCCCTGATGCGCACAACCAGCACATCGCCCCCCAGGGTCGAAACGTCGACGCATTTTCTCTATCGTGAAATCAACTTTATAAAATCTACTAGGAACCAAGAATTGATTGATATGCCTAGTGGATTATTGTTCTTATAGTTGATGCTACTAATAATTTCGTGACTTGACAATTTTGTATGTTGTTTTAAATGTATATGAGTCCTACTCAAAATGTATGTGGTATATAGGTTTTGTGTTTGTCTGGACAGCTATAATCAATGTTTTAATACAATTCAGAGAAGATAAAAGTATGTGACTAAAACTTTACTCTAATCTTCATTGTGGTCAGTGTGGTCAGTGTGTTCTGTTTCATATTGGTATAGGTACCGCTATCGTTGTACCCTTATAGGGACGGATGTTGTGAGTAACAAACCAGGAAATACTATATTACTGTGTATTTCAGTCCGACAGAACCATTATTGGTGCAGGAGGTTAGACATCTGCAGGAACAGGTAATCCATGTGCCCAAGTTGCTGTGCTGATTACAGGAAAAGTTTAGCACCTATAGCTGCAGACATGTATGGTCCCGAGGAATAGGCTAATTGTGTTAGGTAAAGAGCTGTGCAAACAGGCCACCAGAATATCACAAGCCTGTGCATAGATCGCTCCATACATATTTACAATGTTTGTACACTAAAGCAGTGCTCCTTCCTTATACATTCATAAATCACTTCAGAAGCATAGGAAGAGCAGAGCTCCGTGTCGAACGTGCTGTTCCGCTACATACAAAGTAAAAGGACTGCATATCTAAGGGAGTGTGTAGAACTCTTACAACAGGGCCCAATGAAGTTATAAAGCAATATACAGACCAAGTAGGGCCCAGACAGGTGAGAGTAGAGGTCAGGGAAAGTCTCAAGGCAGGCTTTGATGTTCCAGGTTGGTAATCAAGTCAGGTCAGAAGGCAAATAGTTTAAGTGCAGATCGGTTTGGAGACTGAGGACAGAGTATCCTATCTGATGCATCCCAGCTGGTGAGTAAGGAAATGCAACCAATTTACAAGAATATACATAAGAGGAGGCGGACGATGAACTGGCTTGTGGGAAATACTGTGAGGTCCGAGTTCCACGTAGTGCTCCCAGCGAATTAATTGGATGGCACACTCAAATGATATGCTTTGTGGTAAAAGACCTGAAGCATAGAGACGCAAACCCATAAGTTTACTGACCGTCGGATGAATAGAAAATGAAAGCAGCATGGTTAGACAATTAGAATAATTCCTCTGACTGTCTTTACAACATTGAGGATCAGACTTGACTCTAGGATTGACCGTCCCCTTGTTTCATCTGTCTGGGTGCCGCTTATTTCAGCTGGCTATTCTTGTGCATTTATAACGCAACTTTCACTTTCGGCATTCAAGCCACACTGCCAATAAACAGAGCTCAGTCAGCTAACCACAGCCAACTTGAGTAAAGTGTTCACTGAGCCAATCGCAGGCCGCTCTTACTTTCCATGATCAACATTAGTTCCCATCTCCCTCGTTGGCTAAAAGTGCCTAGTTCACTCAGCTCTGAACCTGCTTATTGGTGTTACAGTAATTCCTAAAGGAAATGTTCAATACAAAGAAATTCATGCTGTAAAGTGTCATATTTGAGCCTGCTCTTAGGGTAGAGGCAGGAGGATAAACTTAAGTCTACATTTCCAACGGACTATGTACATAATAAAGCCGCTTATCCTCGAAGATTCCTGAAGTCCCGGGTGTCGGGCGATATAAATGCTACACTCCAGGCATGGTCCCGGTGGAGGGGGGGAGGGTAGAGGTAGTTTAGTATTAACTCATTTGACTTATCACCTCGATTCTATTTGAGTTTTAACACATAAAGCTTGTTTTCCTTTTAAACAAAACTGTGGTTTATTGATTACTGACTATTTTGTATTACAGCATGACTGATGGAGCCCAACAGGCGTTAAGAAGAACGATGGAAATCTATTCAAAAACAACACGCTTTGCACTTGCATGCAATGCCTCTGATAAAATTATTGGTAAATGATAGTAATGCTTGCCTCACTGTGCAATAACTGTATTTTCTGCCCTCATTACTTGCGAGAAACGTTTTAGAGTGCCAGACAACCTACTGTTGCCAAAATATGCCTGCACATTGTATAAATATATCTTAATTACTTACTACAAGTAAAACCCTAGGCAACATGAGGCCTCTATATAGGCACAAAACTGTTTACTGTGAGTAAGGTGTGTTACAAACAAATGTAATGAGCAATTTATTCCTATGATTTACAATCAATTTAACCATTGAACCCCTACCGCTCCAATGTGGACCTGATATCCTGTTATCTTCTAACACAAAAGATCAGCATGTCCTAAATTGTCAGGAAAAAAACAAAGTTTCCTCCCTGTATAGTGTTGCATCTCCAGTTGCACCACTGTTTAGTGAAAGGCTCTCAGTTTCTTGGAGTCACACTATGGCAATTAGCTTGCAAAAAACAAAGACTGGCTCACCTATTACCCCACCCCCCCAAACTTTCTGAAAATGTCCATCTTTGTCATCTATGAGCTAACTTTTTCATACTCATATAGTGCCCATATCTTCTGTAACTATGTATAGTATACCTAAGCCTCGATTGACTTGTTTTTTAGGTAATATGATTGTTTTACCTGTGTTCCCATAAAGGGGATAGATAAGCTAGGTGGGCCTTCAAAATCCCCAAACGCTATGTAGCTAAGTCGGTCCCTATTCTCTATGAAGGTCATGTTCTCAAGATGTATGCAAGTGTGCCTAGATCTCCTCAGCCTCCCTGGCTAACACCTGGTTGTGTGCTGCCTATTCTACTTAGGAGGGCTGGCCTGCAATGAAAAGTGTCAATGTCTTATTGGCAAATATCGGACTCTTGTAGAGACAATATCAACTTTTAAGCTCTGGGAGCTTTTCATTCAGTTTTTAGATCCCCCTACCAGCACACAACCACCCCACCCTCATGCCTGAAATGCTCAATTGTCCATTCCTCAAAAGAAGATATCACCCTTTTGTTGTTAAGCCTTCTAGACGTCGCTATTGATAATGTTTCCCACAGTACAGAGATCTATGTCTAATCTAAATCCATTGGTTGTTTGTTCACCAAACAACCCCAGTGTCGACTTGGCCATCTGCAAATCAGTCTTGACCCATGGGAACCAATGGATTTAGGTTGAGATCTCTGTACTATGGGTGAAATTCGACATTGTTCTGCGTTCCGTCCAATTGTGTTTTTTTTGCATTTGTCGCCGTAGGTGGGACAGGTATGCCCATCTGTGGGTCCTGTGCTTGCCATACCACTGGAGTCAAGCTATCCTGGCGCATGAAGGGTGATGCACCAAAACCAGTCCTAGGATTCTTGTCCGGTCTGGGGAGGACCTAGCCTGGCAGTTTGGGCTGAATTGTTCACGTGGGGAAGCAGGGTCAAGGCTGATTTGCATAAGGTGGTTCAAAAATGGATTGGCTCTGTAGGCAGATGGACAATGGATTTAGGCCCAGATTTCTGTACTGGTAGTGAATGTTTGACATTGTTCAGCATTGAATATGAATATAAAGGCATTTATATAGTGCACAGCTACTCAGAAGAGTGTCCCGGCGCAACAAAAGGCACCCTGGCTTAGACCCACCCTAATGGCAACAGAAGCACAAGATAGACGCAAAAAGGAAACCTGAAAGCGCGGGAAGAGTCCTCACACTTTTTGGTTAAAACGCAAGGTTTTGAGACGCTTTCTGAAAATGGTAGGATCTGTCACCGCTCTCAGTGAGGCGAGAAGCACATTCCAGGCGTGGGCGCCGACCAACCCAAACGAGGATCCCCCAGCCCGAACGCGAGAGATTCTGGGGACTCTAGCTAAATTCATTGAAGAGTATCTCCGCGTTCTAGAAGGAACATAGTGAGAGATCCTTCTGCACAGGTACTTGGCCCCCGTTCCATGCCAAGCTTTAAAGAATAGAACCATCGACTTAAATCTAATTGTTCTTTACCGGGAGCCAGTGAAGTTCTATAAGGCAGGGGGACATATGCATCCTCACCTTTAGCCTGTGCCACCTGCAGACGCTTGAGAAGATATTCTGGAAGGCCAAGATGGAGTATATCCACATAGTCCAGTGTTGAAGTGATTAGTGCTTGGACCACAGATCTCCTATGTTCAAGAGACAGGAGAGGAAGGAATTTCGTCATCATCCTGAGGAGCATTCCGTCCATCAGTTCTTTTTGCAATGTTTCCCTTGGTTAACTGTTCTGAAAACTCCCTAAATAACACATCTTCAAAAAGATGGGAAGGCCACACCACAAAGTAACTACACAACCAAGTTAATTTTATAAATGTCCAGCAAATGGAGTATGAAGTGAAAGAACTGGTACGCCCTGTATAGTTTAAAAGTATTCTTTAATTTCTCAACACGATGAAAAGCACAGCCAACGCATTTAGTCCCAGATAACAAACTGGGCTTCTTCAGGGCAAAGTTAACCACTTCAAGGTCCATTATTTCCATCATGTCAAATACATACAAAACATTTTCACAAACCCTGCAGTCCCCCCGTTTCAGTTACGGACAGCATATATCCGTGTCCTCTCGTAATGTAGCAAATGATTGCCGTTTTGTAGTTGTCACACTTCTGTGAGTGCCTACGACAAACCAGAACCACTTGTTTCATCAACATGGTATTTCTCACACTACAAAATAGCACTCATTTGCTATCTTTTACGGGGACAAAGATATATTATGTCCATGCACGTCCTGGGAAAGGAGTATACCTACCCCACTATTTTCTTAGTTGTGGAGGACCTATGTTCTTTAAAATGCTTGATTTCAGCCTACTCAGGTCCCCTTGTAAAAGGTGGTCTCCTGCAAAGATATGTCTGATGGTATCTCTCAAAACCTTTATTCACTTGATATGACTTTTGAGGCCCCATATATTGTCGTTAAGTGTATCTTTTATGTATGTTACCTTCTGTTCTTTAACAGGTGCTACTATGAATACGACCTCGACTCTTAGTAGTGTGTACTGTCAGCGTAACAGCTATTCTGTATTATGCAGGGCCACATTTCTGCCACCCTAATCCCCCTCCTGCCCCATTACTTGCAGCAGTAAACACAGAGCCAAAGTTGAAAAGGTGTTTCCTTTCCCATCCTGTAGGCGATACCAACCATGTTGTCTTCCCCTATCACTGTCTCGCCCTTCTTTAGCCAAAAGCATCAACGCTATCTGTATATTAATGTGTTATCTAGTTTCCCATTTCAACTCCTATGTAAATAGTAAACCAACATAGTAATGAAGGAAAAGTGGTCCCGAAGGTTCCTCTTGTAACTACTCTTCCCTCATCACAGACTCTTTTCCCCTAGCCTCCACTCCCATCCAGAGGCTCACATCTCAGTCCCCCTAAGCCACCTTTGTAAATAGATCTTGTTCCCCAAGATGTTCCCCTTACTTTTATTCTCTCTTACCAACATTTCCTGTGCTTTTGTTGTACTCTTCTAACCTCGTATTCTGCCATGCTAGGTACACATTAAACCTTGAATCTCTGCTTCTCACAGAAGTCAATACTTCTGTGCTCCCAGTCCCAGGATCTCAAGCGCCTCTACTAGAGTCTAAAGGTTTACCTGAAAGGTTGAATAGCAACATTCTGGCACATTTAATGTGTGACTATATCGAGCTGTAGATAATATTGATATTAGTAAGCTTAGGTAAATGGCTATGTTCTTCATTGAAGTACACATTTTACCCAATGATTGGATGATCCTGATTATCTGGGAGTACTTTGCTTAAGTCGTTTATGCTTTAGCATTTTTTTTAATTCATGTCATTTTTTTAGATGGTTGTGTAGCTTTACTGCATAGGGACATTTGTAGTTCCCAAGCACTAAACGCTATAATTGATTGTTCTTCCCCCTCCTACCCTGTCCTCCTTCTGCTGTAAAGTGTTACATGTATGATATTACAAAGTACTTGAGTATTTACATATGGTCTCCCTATTTACTGGGACAGGGTGTTTAGAGAGAACAGGAAATACCATGGTCATATTAAAACTGGGCAGGCTCATAAGTGCAGTCCTAACTAGGTCCTATCCTCACAAGTTCCTAGTCGCGCGTGAGATAAGCACACTTTGCTCTTTCATTCGACTAAGTCCTAAACAGACACACTCTTCCATGTCTTTATTTTCAGTGGCTGCCCTAAAGTTACCAACTCTGCACTAATTTTAATTTCTTTTAATTGCCGCTTCCAGAACCCATCCAGTCTCGCTGCGCAGTCCTGCGCTACACAAAGCTGACTGATGCTCAGGTTCTTGCAAGGCTTATGACGGTGGTCGAGATGGAGAAAGTACAGTACACAGATGATGGCCTGGAAGCCATTGTCTTTACAGCACAAGGTGATATGAGACAGGTACTGGAGTAGATGTTTTGCAAAGCCTTATCTGACAATTTGTGATTATGGTAGTCTGATTAGAGGCAGTTTAAGTATCTGATTATGTGTAATGTTGAAAATCTATTCTTGTTCAAACGTGTCCCCTGGAGGAGTAGTATTTTAAATCGTAGTAGGCATGTATTGCAAAATTTCATTGGGTAAGTGACTAATCTTTTATACGATTTGATATATTAGTATTTTATTCTGAAGACATTTACTTGCATAAAACTACAGATTAAACAGTCTCATGTCAATATTGTTCTCATGTTCAGTTCAATTCTAATTCGTTTCATATTTTTTCTCTGAACTTCATTCTGTTTCATGTTGCTGTTCCTATGTGGTTTTCATCTTGTCTCATTATTCCTCCGTTTTCCTTTTGGAGCTGTAATTTTAATCTGTTTCAGTGACATGGAAACTGTAGCTCAACCATCTTCTAATACCTACTTTTTAATTTTGTTGTGCTTACAATGCTCATACAGGTGTCAAATGCTTCAATAAGGATAGATGGTTTAGAGATAAATAAGAGGGCATGGAAGTTGGAGTGTATTACGACTAGCAAGCGGGTTTTCAAATCTCTTGCAGTAGTCTGGTTAATTGTGAAGGAAAATAGGTTTAGTGTTTTAAATCCTTTTTTATTTCTTGATCGGTCATTAGATTTCCTTTACTTCATTAGTTAAAGTAAAAGCATGTTGGAGCGTGTTTCTAGAGTGGACTAGATTATTTTGAAAGAATCCCCGGTTAACTTACTCCAAGATTTTTTTTTGTATAGAAATACTTTGTTTTTACATTACAAGCACTAACAGTGTGCGCTGCATTCCGGTCGAAAAAGAACTGGAAAGCTCTAAACTTAGAATACCGACTCCAAACATTGCTCACAATGCGTATTATCACATGACGATAGTAGTGAAGTCGAATTAGCCTACAGGTCCATGGTAATCCCACCATTTTCCACAAACCTTGTGAATTTCTTGGGACATCCTCTCGCTTCGTAAATAAGTACAAGTTTTCCAAAGCAGTCCATGTCCCTCTTTGAAGCCTCGAGGGGTGACACTGTGGTAGCTGTCCAGTGGTGGGCTATTCCCTGTTTTGCAGTTAGGGTACCCAACCCAACCAGCATCCCATCCCCGTTTGGCCACCCATGTCTTCCATAATCCGCAAGGGACTAATTTGGGGTTGCATGTCAATGGGAGTCCCTACTACTGCGAAGAGTCCCATGAGTTACCCAATAGGTTTGTATGTTAGGCCAGTTCCCAACCATGTGGAAGAAATCTGAGTGGGGCTCAGCACCTCTGGCATTCGGTGAAGTCACAAAGGAAAACCCGCCACAGGCGCAATAAGATGGGCCCGTGAAGGAACTTGCATTGTACCAGGAGGAGCCTGGCAGACATTGCCAGAGTATAGAGTGCCATACAAGCATCCCTCCATTCTGCTTTGTCCAGCTCTTCCACACAGCCCTCCAACCTCTGTATCAGGGTGTCCAGTGTCAAGGGGGAGTGTACCACCACTGAGCTATAGATCTGAGATGCCCCCAGCCCCCTTTGCCCAAATGAGCCATTAGGAGCTTACATTCTAGAGGGCTGTATTCAAGTACCTCATGGAGAGGGCGTGCCGCAGTTGCAGGTATTTAAAGAACTGGGAGGGTGGCATGCTGAAATCCGCTTGAAGCTCTACAAAGGACCTCTTGTGGCCCTCCCCTCCAAACATCGCTGAGCCTTGAGATCCCTATGTTGTCCCATCTACGGAAGCCAGCCAAGTAGGCCACCTTTGCAAACCATGTGTCCTCCCACTGTGAAGTCTCCAGAGTAAGCCTTTGAGACCATTGAGTCTAGCAAAGTACAGCTCGCCATGTACAAAATACCACCTGGGTAACCTCTGGTAGTGTGGCAGGGATAGGATCCCTGTAAAGGATGACCATCACTGTCGAGCCCCAACAGGGCGAGTTCCCCCCTGTAAGTGGGATTGCCCCATCCGTGCAACCAGTCATTAATGTGAAGAAGAAGCTGAGTCACTCAGTAATAGTTTCATTTCAGCCTTGGCCATTCCTTTGTCCTGCCGCTCGTATGCACTTTCCGGTGGCCACCTTCCCAAGTGAACCTGCTGCCCATGGCCTGAATGGCATAAAACCATACCTCCTAAAATAAATAATTGATAATTTTACAAAACCTACAAGAGTTTCAGGAGGACCATCATCTTAAAAAGGGAGAAACTGCCCATAAATAACTTTCAGAAGGAGGGTAGCCCATCGCTTCATATCCTCTCGAACCTTGCGCGTCACAGAGCTCAAATTCAGGCTCCATGTTAAGCCTGGCTCCCAGGAGATGTATACCCCCAGGTACTGAAAGCTGATCTGACAGATCAGAATCTGTGAATGTCAGTCCTCGTCCTGTCTATAGCCTTGGAGTGGCACCAACAGGGTCTTACTCCAATTAACTCGGAAGGCAGACGCATCCCTAAAAAGATGTACTATTTTGAGGACACTGGGCCCCATATTGACTGGGTGGGACATGAACCACAGGATGTCATCCGCATACAGGGCAATGCAGTCTACCTAAATGGGGCCCCATTCGAAGCCCCAGACGTATACATCGCATCTCACCCAAGTCGTCAAGGATTCCGTAATCATGGCAAACTGCAACGGAGATAGCCATCACGATTGTAACACAAATTGTCATGAAAGTAAATTTCGTGCTTGAAAGTCTGCAGGTGTGATTATAACAAATTGCAAATTCAGTAGGCTTTATGGTGAAACGTAACTGGGGGGGTCCGTATTTGAGTCCATTAAGAAAAAAATATATCCCGCTGCTCAAATGGGATATTGTTGCTGTTTTCCATATTGCTCTGCGTTACCTGAATCAGATTGAAGCAAAAGTTCAGGGACTCCTGCTGGACCCTAAAAACTATGTATCCTTTGACATTGTCAGTTTTACTTAAAATCTTCCTCGAGTCCTGCTGTAGTGATCTGCATGGTGTGACCTTCAACATATGTGACAAACTCCTAGGTTTACTAAAGAACAGTCTAATGACTATTTCAGGCAACGATGATTTGTGACACAAGCAACCAATAAAATACAGAACATAGGAGGATTTAAAAAAACAAAAAACGATATAGAGATTTTGCATGTGCAGCTGATAACCAGGTTGGACATGGTCAAATAAACTACAATGTTTGGACAGTTTTCCCATACTTCGAGGTTCAGCCTTAAATAAATCAGTTTCCCTTGTATTCCCTTAGATATGGCCAGAAACTGGCCTTGGTTCTTATTGGTGCCTGGTTTGGCCTGTTGTACTGCCTGTGTGGGAAACGTGATTTGCTTGTACACTTTTAAGAGTTCTGTTGTAATGAGAGCAAGAACCACATTTAAATCCTATAATGGACAAGAAAGGGTTGGTAGGAGTGCTATTGATAAGCATAATTATCGGACTTGACAATTTACTGTAAGACTATAAATCCTGTCTAGCACTTCAGAAACCTCATGCACATTGATTTTTGTATCGTGTAACAGTTGTGATAGATTTGGCTATTGTTGCAGGTATATGCAGTTTTATCATTTCTCTTTGAAATTTGAATAAACATTTTATTATACAGCGTATAGAGAAACACTAAAAGTAAACCATTGAATTTTTGTGAATTTTTGTGTACCGGGTAGAGTATTTTAAAGATTGAGCATTCCGTTTTTGAAGTCAGTGCAAAACTGACCAAGACTGAATATCCCAGCCTGTTTTTTCCATCACTTGGTTGAATCTTACTTGGTTTTCTGCACTTCGTAGTTTGGTTGTCTCTGTAGGAAGGCCTGTAGATGCTGTGAAAGTAGTTGAAGTAGAATATCTCTCCACCATGTGGACTAGCCTATAAGAGCTGCAGTGAGTGGGTTTGTTGTAAGAGGTACAATGGTGGAAGGTGTTTTTGGATACCGCATTGACTTAAGAGGGTGAATATGTTGTGGAATTTTTCTTGGGTAATAGATATCATGGTGTCAGTGGCTAAGGGTTTTTCAGGTTGATGAGAAGAACATTTACTTTTGGTGAGATTTAAGTATAGACATAGGTAATTACTCAATTCTCAACTTGTATTGGTCAATGGTAACCCTACATAATGACCTAGTGTTGCTTTGTGATTTGAGCTTAAACTGGGTGTCATCAGCAAACACTTGGAATGCACACCGGACAAGCCATGTAGGAGTTGAAATATTACAGCAACATGAAGTACTATGTAAGCAACCTTTTGCCATTGTAACAGCCGTGTGTGGGAGAATGTTTTTTTAAGGTTTCCAGCCTTCCGCTACAGAGACTTCTGATAGGGAAGAAATTGATTCTTGTCAAATGGAAAATTAGTAGTCACTAAAATATTGACTCAATTTATTGGCTCTCTGAATTGACCTCTTTTCAAAGAGAGGCCTTTACATTTAAGAACACACATGCCACCTTATCTGTGATGTGGAATCATAGACCAATTTTTAACTAGGTGTTCAAGATCAATGCAGGATTTGGTGCCCTTGGAAGAGTTAAATGTAGTAGGTTGCATGTAGCTAAATGTTAAGTTGTCCAAAATGCTAGACATACTTAAATGTCATAAAATCGTACATGACGAAAATGTGTTTAGAAAAAGACTCCAAAAACAATGCATCTTCAGATGAGTCTTGACACTTAAGAATGAGCTTGAATTTGTTTAGTTAAATATATATTTCTCTGGCAGTGTTGCATCCTATCAGAAAAGCTGCGTACTTCACTGATCAGATAAATTCAGAAGTACAGCTGTCCGGTCGTGCCACATTAGTAATATGTTAAGATTATTGATATACAACATAGATTTTCAGGCAGTCTGAGCCTTGATAACGGTGATATATGGACCAGCCTGCCTGTAACCTCTAATGGGGCTAAGTATAAGCCCTTAAAAAACTCTAAATTGAGAAATTACCCGACAACTAAAGATGCAGTATTGTAGATGTTATTTGTATGTGCATGAGATGATTGTGGTGACATTCACGTTGTGAACCTATGGGTCGCAAAACTATTTTGTAATCTCAAATGGTGTGAATCACTAAATTCGGCCATTTTGTGAGTGCAAAATAGCCTTTCAAGATGTATGAAAGGCTTTGGCAGTGCATTTAAGGTAACTGCAATTTTTTGCGATTTCCTAAAATTGAGACTATTAGGGAATCACAATTTGCGCTTCTCTAAGCACGTGTACCAAGCAGTCCCTAAATGCTAACTTTGGATTTGGGAAATTCTATTACCATCGACTACAAGTTGAAAAACACATAAAATGCATTTTTCAAAGAGCCATGTTGCGCACTCATACCCTTAGGTCATGTGTGCGCTTTACATGTTTTTTTTTGGGTGCTACGGGGGGCAATTGGGTAATCTCAAATTAGCTAATGAAAAAACATTTGCGCCTAAGAGCCTATGCCCCTAGGAACGAATGGAGTAGTATTATCTAATAGCAATTACCTATTTACTGAATCGCTATTTGGTAATATTAAGAATTTGCTAGATCTTTAGCGATTGCTTATATACATCGCATTTTGCGATTACTAAATTGCGATTCGGTAAAAATCCCTATTTAGTAATCGCAAAATGCTATTTTGATGCATGTGGGCCCTTAGTGTAACATTGGGGCCCTGAAAGTCCTGATGAAAGCTGGCTGATCTTTCAAGGTATTTACTACAGGCTGAAATATGTTGAGTCATGAATGTAGGAGGCATTGATTCTCCTTATACATCAAACCTTCTGTTCTTTAACCGGTCCCTGGGTGCCCACAGATTAAACTGCCTTTTAAAGGTGACACCTAGAGGCATTTTAACTCTTATTTTTGCCAGGTCCCAGTAATGTGTTCCTTCATTGAATCTGTGTCACTCCCACCCCCCATAAGTGGGGTTGAGCCATCCTGGAATTTGATTTGTTTACTCAATGAAGCATGCCACATAGAAATGTATGAGGGAGAGTCCATTAAAAAAATAAAGGTTTCAGAACTCCCCCTCCTCTTTACCTGGGAGACCGCCTATCCTTTTGTTCTTGTTAACTAGTTTTGTAATAAGTTCAGCATTCTTTTTTATTCTGAATATCCCAGGTATGTGCGATGTTTGTTAACCATATATATATCTCAATTTGCAGGCACTGAACAATTTACAGTCCACCCAATCTGGATTTGGTTTTGTCAACAGTACAAATGTGTTCAAGGTGAGAGTGCACCTCATTACAATGAGACACAACTTTCTATATGAAAAGGAGATGTCCTGCGTGCATCATGTTCTGAAGCATGTAGATAGGCTTTAGTTCAGAATATGGTGAAAACATCAGTTGCTGCTCAGTTTCCAAGAGATTGAAATGTAATACCATCTTCAATTACCTGTTTTGTACACCACTTTGATTATTTTTCCGGTTTTGTTTTTCTTTTTTTTTTGTTTTGTTCCTGTCATTTCTAATTCAGAGGATTAGTTATTCTTTTCATTGAGTTCCAAGATATGTACTGTTAACTGGCACAGCTCAAAAATCAATTTTAGTGTTCCTTTCTTATTTCTCCTGCAACCTCACTATCACAGTTTGTTTCCATCTATATATTTCTTTATGCCCTGTTTTTGCACCCCATATAAAACCTTCCTATTCTAAATTCTTGCTAATTCATTAAATACATACACAGATAATTTCTCCGGTACTGCTGCCTGCTTCTGTTAGTTTTTCTCTAGATGATTGCAAAATTTCTGACCAGCTACTGTTTGGAAGGTCTACTGATAACCTTTGTATCATCAAATGTTTGTCTACTCAATCACGTTAATATCCTTATTCGAAATTGCCTGATCTTCTGGGGATCCTTACATGAAGAGCCCACTGTCACTCCCCTTTGTAAAGCTGAAGCCTCATTGAGTGGTCTAGTTGAGTACTGTAGGATTTGGTGTCGGGCAGCAGCCAAGATGCTGGGCCATGCCTCTTTATGGGAACATTGTTTGTTAACTTCTGATTTAAGTTTGTAGCTTAATTCCTCTGAGAAGTGTTTTTCTTCCCTAAACGTATCCTCGTGGACAGAAATTGCTCCAGAGAGCTTACTATAGCAGACTACGTATTAATCTGCCTTTCTTCTTTTTAAACCTTTTTCACAGATCAGTAAACTCGAGTATATATATATATATATATATATATAATCTGGTGGCTGCCTATCAAGTTGCAAGTTTATGTACGCACTGGGCAATCATTAAGAACACTGTGAAGGGCACATATAGCTTTGGATGTTATTTCTTTTTCCTGCACGGTGACAGGCCTTCGAGAATGTTAGGTTATGTTCCTGGTTTTTCAGTCTCTGCTGATTTTGGGATCTGGTTTTTGACAAGAGTAGATGCAATAGCACATTAGTCCAGCTTCTTATTAGTGTTCAGTAGCAAGAACATCTTATTAAACATATTCAACATTGTTTTTTGACCTAAAGCCAGTTTGGCATTGAATATTATGCCCAAATCCCTAGTATAATTCTGGCATCACCTAGCATGTAGTTCAGATGGAGAGTGTTAATGTTGGTGGTGACCATTTTAATACCTTTGTTTTAGGTTTGTTTAGGCAGATATTCGTCCTCCAATGATAGACTTATTCCAGAGATTTTTGAAATGTAAGCTTGACTCTGTACATTTGGAATTTGAAGTGCAGCCTGCATAGCTCATATGATGTCACGCCATTTTAATTCTGAGATTTAGTTCCGCTGAGGGCTTGGGAAAAGTTGTATGTGGTTTTTTGGGGTTTTTTCTCACATTTTTGTGTTTCAGGTGTGTGATGAGCCTCACCCCCTTCTTGTGAAGGAGATGATACAGCACTGTGTAGACGGCAACATTGATGAAGCTTACAAGGTTTGCATTTCATTATTTTGTTAGACTTGCCTGAGGCATGGGTATCTTGATTCCTCCATCAAAGCAATTCCATATTGTCGAACCTTAAACAATAATGCACAGATATCAAGCCCCCCTGACCCTCTCTCCTCTATTGCAAGAACTCCTTACTTTGAAAAACCAAGGTAGCAAGTGCTAAAGTACCTGTATGGTGATGATGAATACACGACTAAGCCAGCAACAGATGACTGCTTGATTTCAGTAGGCATAGTGGCGTAACAAGATGTGAGCGGCCCTCTTGCAAGATATTTATTTATTTGAGGTTTTATAGAGCGCAAACATGACTCGTTAGGGTATCGGAGCGCTTTACAGGGATAAACAGGCTACGTACAGGTTAGGCATAGGCAATACAAGGAATGGGTGTTGGGGAATTGAACACAATAGGTCAAAAGCCAGAATTATATACAATAATCAGTGCAGTATCAGAATCAGCGAGCGACATGTAAGCGATAAAAAGGGAAATCCAGCAATTCTATACAAGGGGACACATGATCACAAAATGCAGAGCGAAACGGCAGAGCAATGGAAGGAGTGAGAATTGGTACACAGAGTGCCAAGCAGTACAGGAGATTATGCACAGAAACAGTTATGATAAAAGGCGGTATGTGCGACAAAGGAGAGGTATTGGAGTAATTTGCGCATTAGGAAGATCTTAGCTTCCTTTTTGAAGATTGACAGAGAAGGTATTTTTCTGATGGAGGATGGTAGCGAGTTCGTGATTCTTGATGCAGCCCCATAGAACACTTTGGTATAGGTTTTTTCCTTGCGGTGGCTGGAGCACAAGGTCTCTGGTGGACAGGGAGTTTCTGAATTTCCCAGATACCACAATTCTCTGGGCGAGGTAAGCCGGGGAGTTCGTGTACAGGGCTTTGTGTGAGATGCAGGTCAGCTTGAGCTGGATTCTGGCCTCCAGAGGAAGCCAGTTGAAGGCCTTCAAATGTGGTGGAATGTGGTCACATTTTTTTGAGCCTGATAAGAGTCTAGCTACTGCGTTGAGGCAGGCTTTTAAAGGGGCCGTGGAAGTCTTTTGCAGGCCAGATGGGATATGAGAATGAACTCTGTTTTTTTGGGCATTCAGTTTGAGCTGGTTATTGGCGAGCCATTGGACAGTCAGTTTCTGGGCATCATTCAGATGGGTGATCTCCTCGAAGATATTTTGATTTATATCTGAGTATCATCAGCTTACATGTGGAAGAAGATGTTGGCTGTGCGAAGAATTTCAGCAAATGGTTCATGGTAAGATTGAAGAGGGTAGGGGACAGAGTAGAGCCTTGAGGGACACCGATTGATATCGGGGAAGGAGCAGATAGGTTGCTGTTGACTAAGAATTTCTGGGTGCGGTTCTGGAGGAAGGAACCAAACCATTTGATGACGGTACCTCTTAGACCCATTCTGTGATATATGCTGAAGGAGCTTCTCACTGAAATCAGTACGTGCTGAGTGGGGCCCCCTTCAATATGGGTTTGCCTGCCCCACTCCCGCACTGCGGGGGCCTTTGCCTTGTTAGACTGCCTACTCTTGGGCGTAACAGAGGGCATCTTAATTAAAATAGCACTAGGTAAAAGTCAAACCTTTCAGGGGGATCTGGTCATGCCATTTAGAATATTTAATAGCTTGATGCACAAAACTCAAGTAGAAATGATGGAGAATAGCAAGAAATGAACAAAGTCTAGCATTTGCCACCAAACGGCACCTGCATTTTACTAATTAATAAGATTAGGTTTAAGAATTCTATTGTATACCCTTTAAATAAGTATTGTGACCTTAAAGCATTCTTCATACTTTACCTCCATGAACAAGTTTGAGAAGATCAAATCGGAATAAGGAACCCTTCTTTTAAGTGATGAATTGGAGAATGGATTTGCTTTACCCAATTTCACAATCCAGGTAGTTGAAGAGTCTATAAAGTGGGAAAACATCTAGAACATATAGGAGCCTAGTGTGTTTCCAGCCAGATCTGCCATGCAAGTAAGGATACAAAGCAAATGTGCACTGAAATACGTAGAGCTAATGTCGAAGATAAGTACATTTTTATGTTAAACACAAAATAATTGGTGCTGAACGCAAGTACTCAAACACATTTGTTAGCAAGTATATAAAGGCTAATTTCTTCTGAAAAAGCACTAAACACAGCAAAGAAGCATACATCATAATTGTTTAAGATCCAATTTTCATATGCCCACGCTTGAATTCTGTGTCTTGCTTACAAATATTTGCCTTGAGAAGGCATTGCTGTAGCCTGTTTTATGCCCCCAGAATATTTCACAGTAGTGCTTATATCTTTATTTTGTACAGATTGTTGCCCATCTCTGGAAGCTTGGCTACTCTCCTGAAGATATTATTGGCAACATTTTCAGAGTCTGCAAAACATTTCAAATGGCAGAGTTTCTCAAACTGGAGTTCATCAAGGTGGGTGTTTGGCCTGGTAGTTTAATATGTGGCTTGTGTAATCGGTACCTGCATCGTAGCTTGAGCTTAGATTGATTTTCTTTTTTTATTGCAATACTACAGCGGTAAGGCTCTTGTGAAGTTGTTTAGTATACTAGCATCTTACACATCTTTCAGTAGACATGTTCTTAACAACTCTGTGTGAGTCATATTTAAAAGTCTTTTTTTATCATTTACTGTGGTTTGAATGATCAAATCCTTTGTTTCAGCTTTGAAAAAGGTTTAAAATGTTAACATGTCAATGCTATATTAGCAAATGCATTTTTATTAAGTGTTGGTTTTGTTAAACCTTGAACACCATTTAATTGAATCGTACCAAATTAGTTTTCTACAACAGATAGGCAGCCTCCTTTCCAAAAAACACAGTTCTACTAATGTCCTTAACTAAGATACCACTATGAAAATTTCAGGATTCCTAGTTTTCAGTTCCACTTCAAATTTGGCCTCTGAGCAGTTAGAATCTTTGAAACTGTGGCTACCTGGTAAATCATTCTTATTAGAACTGTGCGCTTGCTGATGATCGCTGATATGATTACTTAATTTTTCTTTCCATAGCGCTGACCGAATTGAGTAACACCAGCTTTTGTAAACTAGGGAACCATGGCTGAAGGATTTGGGATTAGGCCTGATCAAAAAATAACGAGCATTTTAGATTCCGTTTCGTAGCTGTAGCAATTGGAACAATCCTAATCATGTTACACTATCTATTGATGCCAAACAAAATTAGTTTGTGTGTAGATTTACGAATGTTAAAGTGCTGTAAGAGGTCCTCAAGGGTTGTAGCTATTAATTAGACAAAGTAATTGATGTAGTAGTTATAGATTGGCCAGAGGAGTACATTTTTATCTGGTCACTGGTGTTCTCGAAGGCATAAGTTACTCTAGAGTGGACTGGGGATGTACATATTCTTCAGTTTAAACGCAAATATTCAAAAGTTTGTCATTCCATCGTCTTATTTTGTTTGTGTGCTTTTTTTATTTCCAGGAAATTGGTTACACTCACATGAAAATAGCAGAAGGTGTGAACTCCCTATTACAAATGGCTGGACTTCTTGCTAGGCTTTGTCAAAAAACTGTTCCAACAGCAAGCTGAACACTTTTTTTTTGTTTGTTTTTTTTTTTTGTTTTTTTTTTACAACGTGGATCCCAAATTCCCTTGTAAGGCCTGTGAATGGATAGGAGAGAGTCAGCAATCTGTGGCACTTAATAAGCTGTTCACTAAAAAGAAACACAATGATGTTTCACAATGTACAGTGCTGCTGAAATCAAAGTGTTTATAGTTTTTAATGTTTGTGATACAATTTGGATAATGAATATGTAATAAAACATGAACCTTCTGTTTGCTTTTCTTTCTCCTGAAAGTACTGGTGTTTTTACTGTACCTAATCAGTGTTACTTCTGTTTATTTCACAGGAAAATTGTATTTAGTAATTGAGTTGTATCCCCCGTTTCCCTTTCTTTGGTGCAAAGTTCAGCATAACTCAGTATTCGCTTGTACCAAGCTTTAAAATTGATATTATAAGCCTACCATCAAGCAGTGCTAAAAATGGAATTATTGCTGAAGAAACAAAATGCAAGATAGGAGGAAAATTATCAAAGAGCGGAACTACTAATTATAGCCATGTATTTAAGGCAGGCATATCTTAGTGGTAGTATTACTGCGAAACTATTTTGGTGAGCCCTGTATGACCGTTTATATACTGCATCAGATATCCTCATTAACTGCCTAGAATGAAGAGATCATAGTTACTTTTACTTTACCAGCAGATGCTTCACTGGATGTCTGTCGCGCTGCATGAAGATAACCAGAAAGTCATTTTCTTACATGTCTACTGCAGTGCAGAAAATATCCATGCGCGAGGCATGAATTGTGGGCAATGATCAGAATTTTGGATGGAAGAAAGGCCATGCCAGAGATGACTGAAAATTTACTGGATGTTGTACAACCTCTCAAAGGACTCGTGTGTGAAGTGCCTAGAAAAGTTAAACCATGTCCCTTTTAAAAATAAGAATATTGAGCCTTTTCCTTTTATTGAACAGCAGAAGATGTAATGGAATGATGGTGCAGTTCATTCATTTTCAGAGTCCCGCTGATTCCTCTTTCAGATGTCAGAGTAGTCCAAGACTACTTGCATGTTTTTGAATCTCTGATGTCCAGGTAAATCGTATACAAAATTCCTCACCACTCGCAAGGCTTTCTTGGCGGTGCAAGTGTAACTACTGGATAGGTTTAGCTTGTGTACATAACCAGAGCTATTAGGAGTGACTTTCTTGAATACGTGACCGCATTGTCTCACCCCAGTTCAGCAAGTTTAGGCTGGGGCTATACCGAACTGAGGTCTGATTATACATCGTTCAACACGATCATTCTCTTGGTTCACACTATTTATTAGGTATAAGCATTGCTATTGAATATCTTTGGAAATACTTTCGGTTCATTTATATAAGATCTCACAGGTGGAACAGCCTACTAAGTGTACTAAACCAGAACCAGAAAAAGACACCACTGCAGGAAAGCGCAATGGAACGGCTGGTGAGTAGGAGTCGACGTAATGAAGAATACATTTGAGTAGTTTAGGCTTTGCCACCTTGTCCCGCATCTTCGTTAGTCTTTACTCTGAGGAACATTCGCCAAATCCTAGAAAGCCTTCCCCTGCTGCTACCCACATCCTAATATGTGCTGAATGATGTACAGGTATCACTGTAGGCCGGTGCGTTTAGCAGGGATGATGGAGAAACAAGAGGACCTCTAAACAAAGCAGTAACTAGTTGTCTATAGAGTGGGAGCAGTGCTCATACAGGCTGGAATTCCAATCAAAGGCAGATGTTAAGAATGTAAGCTACTGTTGCAACTTCTGGCTGTCATTTTATCCTGGAGGATGAAAAAGAATGCAAGATAGATGTATAAAGCGCAGCCATAGCGGGTGTTGAGACTCTTGGGGAAGCCAAAACTTGCCAATGAGTATCCCCTGCCTGATCACATAAGATACATTGAAATTATTAGGATAATGGAAATCTCACTCGTGATCTGGTGGAGGGGGATACTAGGTAGAACGCCAGTAGGACCAGACCATAATGAAATACTGAGCAGCGCTTAGTTGTATCCTTTGGATGAAGTACTAAAAACGAAGCAGCCACTCAAACAGATAAAGCCAAAGGGAAAAAACAGTCCGAAGCAGAGCATCTCGGTAACTGAAAGTCTATATTAGAACCACAAAATGAGTATTTTAGACCAACTTTCTTGACCCCAGAAAGTGGGAAATGGGAACCTTACGCCTAAGGTCACTGAGAGGATAATGGGCACAGATACGCACAGAGGGGAAATGAGTTGACAGAAAATATGACTATTTGTCCACTAATAATCCAGTATCCAAGTGAATACCACCATATTTATTTGGTTTGATTAGTATCTACTTACGGTTTTTTTTTTAAATGTATTTTCTCAGGGCTTTTCCCAGTTCCTGTAATTCCTTTTTGTCCATTTTTAATTCATTTGTTCACCCTGTTTTAGCAGTTTCTTTGATTTCTCCTTCGGCATTCTCTGTATAACATGGAGTTATTCCTCCTACCAGCCCAAGAGAATGCTTCTTTAATTAATGCCACCGTGCCTCAGTACTACCGTCAAGAGCGCTAACAAAAAAAATCTGATCGTGGGAGCTGATTCTTGCTTGATTCTCTCTCATCTGCTACCGTTACTACTCCGGCAATTCCTGTGTTAAGAGTGACAATGCTGTTCGAGTCCATTCCTCTGACAAGTAGATTTTCTTCATTTCGTCCCCGTTAATGTCGCACCAAAACATCGCTCTCTATTTAGACCTTGAAGACAGGTCCTCAGTAACAAACCATCCTCTCATTCCCAACTTTATGAACAATGGCCTGGCCATCCTTTGTTTCTGTAAATTGTATCCAATCCCGGATTAGCTCTCCTTGGGTTCCAGCCCTAGTGACTTTAAAGATATCTGCTATGGCCATAAAGTTCCCCACATTCTACTGACGACAATCTGTCACTTGCTTGTACATTTTCCAACAAACTCAAAATACGTGCTCTTTCTATTGTCCAACTCAGAGCATCAAATGCCACTTTCACAGCCCATACAACCCAAATGTAGGCGATATGTGGCTTGTTTCTTTGGCCATTCACACTTCATTCAATAAGCTATTTACACCCATCGGCAGTAGGACCGGAGTAGTACTAACCATTGTACACTGGTAATTCACAAAGGGCAAGTCTGAAACTCGTGCAAAGGCTTCCCCTTTATTTTTTCTGGTTGAATACTCCGCCGTCCTTGCTGATTAATGCACACATGAAAATTTACAATAATGTAGGAGTGGCCTTTTCACTTTAAACCATTCTGCCTGGAAGTAGGCAGCCCCAGGACAAGCAAAGAATGATGGAACGAAAAATAAATATTTACCTGAAAGACGGGCACCCAGCAACACCACTACCATGGTAGAGAAGGACTCTACTTTCTGTAAAGGTGGCTCTGTGCATATCTGTAGACTCACAATGTGCATATCTGTAGACTCACAATGAATTACCAAACATCTGAGTGGGGAGGGTAGATTGAGGTCCAGGGGAGCACATACCAAGAGGACAGCGATGAAAGGTCCCTTCTGGCCAGGCGTAGATGTTTTCCAGGGGCCACATTCAGCTACCATTACAGTCTGAGATCTCATGTCTCCGACAGCTAGTGCGTGTCCTATGCTCACCCTGAGTAGTTTGTCCTGCATGCCACCAGACTGACCAGCGTACGAGGAAGTAGCAATGCATTCTGTCCAGTTCAACAGCGAACAGGATACTGAATTGGAGGTACTGATGTTATTCCATCTTTAGATTTTTGCTTGCTTTGGACTTTTTTTGTTGGGACACTGATTTCATAAAATGTCTGAGCATATCTGTGAGGATTTTTGTTTTGGAAATTTGTTTGGATTCACGATAGTTACTGATCCTCCCCCTATTTGTGTTCGATATACTCATGGAATTGTGTGTGTTGTACTTGCTCTTGTCTTGCCCATGATGGACCCAGTCTAAATTCCATTTTAGAATCTCCTCCCACTCTTCCTAATTTAAATACTTTTGTTTTCTCTCCTTGAACCTTGTCATCCTTGTCTTGTGGGAGAATGCCTTCCGGTGATGTTTTCCACATGGATGTGAGCCATTCAGACGGCACCTGTATGGGGCTGTATTTGTTACTGTAATGACAATGAATAGCAGCCAGAGTAGTGCTACTGCTCCCTGAACGGCGCTCTGCCTCAGCCGCGTTAAAAAGACTCTATTGACTACCTATGCATAAGACTCTTGTTTAAGACACTGTTGCTAGTCTTTGTAGCCTCTAAGGCCACAGGCCCTAAATATGTGTCAGCCCGATTCAACCACCACACCCTGAGAACAGCGATCCTCGAAAGCAAATCTTCTGAACCCCCCAAACCTCCCCATCCTTCAGATTAAAAACTCGAGGTGGAAAATCCTTCATGGTGATAGGCATCAAAGGCTGGAACCAATTGCCAACTTGCAAATATAGAAGATCCCTTTCAAAAGACGTGGCTTCTCCAAGCCTCTGCCGCACTCTGTCAAGGCCTCCAATTCTGACCCGGACAAGGTTAACACTGCTGCTTAGTACAGCGCCAGGATGTTCATTTCCAAGTGACAGTGTGCTTTAGAATTACCTCATTCATTCATTCACGTCAGCTCTGCTGAGCTGTGGCCCATATGTTCTGCGGCTTGGCCATGCCACTGATGGATTCTTCTTCCAAGGATGTCCTGCCCTCCAGATGCCCTACAAGAGTATCTATAGGGATAGAATCAATAAGACTCTTCATGTCCAACAAGCTAGCGCTCCCTGCGCTAGCTTACTCGCTTAAATAAGTATTCGACCACCTGAAGTGTGTTGCCCCCCATCGCAGCCGATTAGGTGCTGCTCGGGGTGTATTTACTCAGGCGCCATCTTAGGTGAGGCGAGGAGCAGGCGAGTGGTCTAGTGCTCGGCCCATCCCGCCCTCACAGCCATAAAATGGTCCCCTCGCACAGGAAACGCAGCGGGCGCGTCGGCGGCGTGCCAAAGGAGAGCCCGTCTGCGCCCAACCAGGACCCGGGGCGAGGCATGCTTCCCGGCTGTGCCCATATTCTCGCTCTGACCTTTTGTCTTACAACAA